>NW_028261384.1:104813669-106076169 GCF_051295495.1 Thamnophis sirtalis | reverse complement strand
GGCTGGGGAATTCTGGGAGTTGAAGTCCATATATTTTAAAGCTGCCAAAGCATGACCTAGAAGGTTGGGAAAGACAGTATTGGCAGCCTGAAAATAAATCCTTCCACGCGCCAACATTTCGAAATCTCAAAAGGAAAATACTTGCCCTCTGGCACAGTTATCTACAAACATTTAACCTCCCAGAGTTACCAGGAAAAGCAGAGATTAGCCGTTCTCTAACAATCAGCAGAAATCTTAATTTTGCTGACGAGACAAAATTGCCTAGGTGGGATTCTGGGTGGCTGAGCAGGATAACAGAGCCGTTTTCTGAAACCAGGTAGGCTACCTACACTCACAGCAGTATGATTTAGGAATGCGAAATAAGAGGCTAAAGGTGTAGATGGTGGTGCTCCATTTGAAGCTACTCGAATATTAAATATTTCCTTAATTGCACTTTAAGAGTTTACTGGATGTAGTGGTTAAGGCACCAAATTAGAAACTAGGGGGACCATGAGTTCTAATTCTGCCTTAGGTACAAAACCAAATAGGTGACCTTGGGCCATTCTCTTTTTTTTTTTTTCAGCTCTAGGCAATGGCAAAGCACTTCCAAAATATTGTCATAAAAGCCAGAGGGACTAGTCTAAGCAGTCACCGGGAATCAAAAACTGATTCAGTCGTCAAAAAAAAAAGGAAATTTAAATATTTCACCATCTACAGATAGTGTTCACTTAACAACTGATTTACTTATGACTTATGACCTAATTTAGAAATTCCAACAACCTCACATACCCTTCTGGTCGTGTGATCATATTTTTGATCCTTGGCAACTGGCTCACTTTAAAGCCATTTGCTGAATCCCATAGTCACGTCATCCCAATTTTTGATATTTTTTGCCAGCTTTTAGTGTTTTTTTTTTCTGGTTTCCAACAATCCCTCCCATTGGATAAAATTGATTTACTTAACAACCGCCCCAATAAAGGTTATAAAATTGAGTGCCATATGGTAACCCACTTAATGACTGCAACAACTTGTGAGCATAAACTGGGCTCAATTACAGTCATAAGCTGAGAACTACCTGTGGATAGACAGCAACAATATTGCTGTTTGCAAATGCAGTAGAAAGCTAATGATTCCAAAAAAGAGTTGAGCCAAGCATTTTTCCACCTGGGCTGCTTTTCTCCCTGAAGAGGATTTTTAACACAGGTGATTCATGATGCAAGAGTGAATTTAGAAGTCCGCTCAGTTGCCCTGTACAGCTAGTAAGGCTCTGGGCAAACTGTTTGCAGCAACTCGTTCTTATTTTTTTTTAATATGCTATAGGGCAGCTCTCTTTAGGTTGTTTAAAACTAGCAGAGCCAACCACTCCTGTCAGGGCACATGAGATCTTAAATCAGCCCATGCTGTTCCAGAACACCAGGAAGAAAAATCCCTCAGTCCCTCAGCAATAAAAATTCTGTTTTTACAAGATGTAAAAATACATCTTTAACAGCTAACGCTATGCTTCCCTCTTCAGGACACCCCAAATTTGCAGCCCAAAGCTGTGAATTTATTCAGCCCACTTTAAAATAGAGCAGGCATGGTTCTTATATAAATAATTATGTTGAAAAGGAGGAGTCATGCTGGATCAGATTCCTGGCTCATCTGATCCAGTGGTCTCTTTCTCACTGACCAATCAATTGTGCAAGGAAACCCACTGGTTTCCCAGCAGACGGTTGTCAGATGCAGGATGGGAAAACAGTTTACTTAGATGAGTAGCTTGCTTTTTCTTCAGGGATTGTAGGCAAGTACAAGCAGTAACTCCCTATTCTGATTTTTATTCCTCCACAGCAACACCTCCAAGGGGGTCTCCATTGCACCTAAAAATAGGACAAGGTTTGAACTGTGCAGTTATAGGTACCATCCTGACTTTTCAAAGTTTGTGTACACCCCTATGGAATCGGTTAAAAAGATGAGAACACCCCTTCAGGATCCGACCAAGGCCCATTTTAATTTGGCATTTGGCAAATTAGATTTATTTATTTATTTATTAGATTATTAAATTTCTATCCCATCTTTATATAATACTCCTTCTATTTTCCCCACAACAACCTTGTGAGACAGATTAGGCTGAGAGACCATATCTGGTCCAAAATTACCCAGGTGTTTCTCATGGCTCAGGGGAACTAGAACTCACAGTCTTCTAGTTTCTACTCTGACATCTTAGCTACTACACCAAACTTGTTTCAGATATCTTTGCATTCTCACAAATAGAAAAATGAAAGATATCCCTGTTTCATTGTTGTCCCGTTCAACAGAGGTGAGTTCCTACCAGTACGGACCAGTTCAGCTGAATAGGTAGTAACTCGGCCAGACACGGGACCATACCAGTTTTATCCTGGGCGCTGCCATATTTATTTTCTGTTCTGCACATGCACAGAACAATCTTCATTGAAAAAATGTATATTTCCTTTTTTAATGGTGTGCACATGTGTAGACCTTTTTAAGTGCAAATGCACATGCATTTTGGCGCACACAAAAATTTTCAGGCACCAAACTTATAGTAATGCCCACAGGAACCTACCCCTGCCCTTCAACTAGAGTTATTTTTTTTCAATCAACAGCAGTGACTGCGATGTCAACATAGTAAAAATGTGCATTATTGCACAACAATATTGGAGCTACCTGTGTCAGATTATGGCTTCGGGACAGGTTATTTGATGAACTGCCTCCCCCCCCCCCCCCAGTTACAGCTTCCCAGCCATCAGGGCAGAAAGATAGAGCATGTGGCAAGTTACAAGTAGCAAGGAAGTACATCTGGTTGGAACCAGAAAAGGACCTTCTCTGTGGTGGCACCTTCCCTTTGGAACATTATTCCTCCAGAGATAATATTGGCCTACCCATCTTGTTGTTTTTTCTCAAGGCCTTAAAGGCATGGCTTTGTCAGTGAGCTTTGGGATCTCTTTCAGAGCCAATCAAGTGGCTTGTCTGATTCTGTTGTCACTGCCACAGGTGATGGTAGCGGGATTACATTTGGGATGAGTTGGGAAGTTATATACATTTGTTAAACAAACAAACAAACAAACAAACAAATAACTACAATATCAGTCATTTGATTTGCATGTGTTCTCCCATTTTATCTGATGAATATCCAGCCCCCAACTTGACTATAACTCTACATTTCAAGAGTTGATGGACCAGCTCTTCATGAATTTATTGACTTTCTTTCTGGAAGCCACAGAAATCATTGGTGATTACCACAATCTTGTGGTAAGAAATCCCATAGGTGAATTATGCACTGTGTGCAGCAACGCTCTCTTTTGTCCTTTCTCAGTCTCCTTCCAATCAGTTCCACTGGATCGCCTGGTCTTTGTGGTTTCAGTGTTAGAGAAATGCCTGTCTGCTGTTGTCTTTCCACATAGGGATTTTATATACCTTGATCTTCTCTTGATCTTGTAGCATTAGCGGTATTCCCAATGAGTTTTGTGAATTTACACAAAGCTGTGGCATCATTACTCAGGATAAAAATAATAGGCTTCTGCTCCATATTTACCCATCACCAGTGATAAAATCTCCTGTCCAAAGTGTTTTTGCCAATGGCAGATAAATTTGCTCAGGCAGGTTCTGGATATTTATTAACCCACAGCTCAGTTACATGAATATTGCAGCAAAATAAATTGATGTATTTGATGTGATTACAGCATTGCTACTCTACATATATTCATAGTGGAAGCTCAAAATAAGCCAGCAAAATTCACTAGAAGACAAAATCTTTCTATTGCACAAAAAAGGATAATTCTTAAAGATTATCAGATATGTATCTTAGATCTAGATATAATCATCAGTACTTTCCCATAATTCATAGTTAGGAAGGATATAGCAAGTACAGTAATTGTCTCCAATGAAATCAATGATCAAATAATATTGATTAGACTCCATGAGCAATTTTTTTTGAAAAATCATTCAAGTTTATGCTCCAACTATTGTTGCATAGGGAAGTCGATGACTTCTATGATCCAGTTCAATTCAAAATCAATAGAGCATGCAGGCAAAAGGTGCTACTTGTGACTGGAGATGGAATATCAAATTTGGAAACATAAAAGAGAACATACAGTTGGATGATTTAGGAAACCAAAATGGAATAGGAGATTGATTTATCCATTTCTGTCATTCCAATGGTTCCTTTATAATTAACACTATCTTCATACAATAGTGCCTGTATACATGGAACACTATAATATTCAATTGACTATACCATTGCTAAAAGGAGTTGGAGGAGCTCAATTATAGCTCCAAAGACATGATCAGGTTCTGTCTGTGGAACAGATCACAGATTGCTCAAGTGCAAGCTCCAAGTTAATCTAAGGAAGAAGAAAGGCAACCAGTTTCCCTAATAAGATCTTGAACATATAGCTACCACTTTCAAGGAGAACCATCAAGAATCATTTATCAAACTTCATTGACAAAGAACCAGAGGAATTATGGAGGGGGGGAGAACCCTTAAAAAGTAGCTAAGAATGAATGTGAAAAGAGATTGCTAAAAATGAAGAAAAGGAAGAAAGCAAACTGAATGTCAGAGCTAATGGTGGAAATTGCCAAAAAGAGAAGAGATGACAAAGCCAAAGAAGACTAAAATCTCAGCAAGGAACTTAACATAGAGTTTCAGAGAGCTGTTAGAAGAGATAAGAAGCAGTAGTACAACAACTTTTGTAAAGACATTAAAGATGGAAACAAACATGAAGAAGCATGGAAAGTCTTTCAAAAGATCTCTGAACTGAGAAGGAAGTTCCAGCCTCAAATTGGTAGGCTAACAGATGCCAATGAACAGATAGTAACCAACTCAAAGGAGATGAAAGGATGAAAGAACAAATAAATTGAAACTCTACGCCATACAGATGTCAACTTCCAAGATATGTTAGAAGATATTCCTTGCTTTTAAAAGAACCTCTAATACTAGAAGATGAAGTTAAATCAGCACTCCAGTCATCACCAAACTGAAAACCTACAAGAACTGATAGAATATCCAGGAAAATATGGCACACAACAGAAGAAAAATTAGTCACAGTTGTAATTGAGCTATGGCAAAAAAAAAAAAAATTGGAGCAATGACGCAACAACCAACTGATTGGAAAAGGTCAAACTACATTCCATTACCAAAGGAAAGAAGACTTAGCAGAGTGTGCAAATAACAATATCCTTAATTTCATATGCTAGTAAAATAATGCTTAGGATCATCTAATACAGATTAGAACTCTTCATGGAAAAAGAGATGCCAGATGTTCGAGCTGGCTTTAGAAAAAAGCCATGACACATTATTGCTGATGCATACTGGATAATTGAAAAAAGAAAAGGAATACCAAAAAAAGAAGTCAGTATTCATTGATTATGGAAAATCCTTTGAATAGGATAATCATGCCAAGCTGTGGAAAGTGCTCAGAAAAATGAAAATCTCAGATTATTCCATTGTCCTGGCAAGATACTTATATACAGGCCAGGAAGCAGAGTGGCCAGACAGAACATGGTAAAACAGGCTGGCTTCAGATTGGCAAAGAAGTGAGACAAGGCTTCATACTCTCCTCTTATTTATTCAACCTATATGGAGAATATATATTAAGGGAAGTTCTTTGGAAGAAGATGAGTATGGTTTTAAAACTGGGAGAAGAAGCTTCCATAACCTGCACTAGACTGATGTCAGTAAACTGATAGTCAAAAATGCAAAGGATCCACTAGCTCTAGTAAAGGGGTGTCAAACTCAAGGCCAATGGAGTCTGGATCCAGCCAATGGGCCCACCCTGGAAACATAAGGACTGGCCCACAGTGCCCCCTCCAGCGAAAATGGAGCTCAGGGTGGGATGCAGGAGGCTCTACCATGCTCTATTTTCACTGGCAAGGGGTTGCAGGAGGCCGTTGCAGTTGAAAACAGAGCTTGGGAGCCAGTTTTTGCTGTGCTCAGACCACAACAGGCATCCTTGACATGAGTGATGTCAAGCTGGCCACACACACACACACACACACACACACACACACACACACACTGGCCATGCCCACCCCAGATTCCCAAGGTCAAATACAACCCAGATGTGGCCCTCAATGAAATCAAGTTTGATGCCCCTGCTCTAGTACTGAAAGTCAAAGTGAAAAAATGGACTGAAATTAAATGTAAGGAAAATAGAAAGAAGATAGATAGATAGATAGATAGATGATAGATAGATAGATAGATAGATAGATAGATAGATAGATAGATAGATAGATAGATAGATAGATAGATAGATAGATAGATAAATTTATTTATAGGCCGCCCTTTTCCCTGAGGGGACTCAGGGCGGCTTACAACGTATAGGGAAGGGAGTACACACAATGACATATAAAACGGTACGTAATTAAAAATAGAAGCAACATTCATCATTCGGGAGGGGACAGATTATAATCTTTAACCCCAGGCCTAATGGGATAGCCAGATCTTGAGGGCTGTGCAGAAGGTCTGGAGGGTGGTGAGGGTACAAATCTCCATGGGGAGATCGTTCCAAAGGGTGATAAGAATGTAGAACATGATAATGATATCTTAATGATAAGAAGTAGAACAGCCAGCCTTAGAACGGAGAATAAAGAAATCAAAGTGGCGGAAAGCTTCTGCCTTTTAGGACCAACATTAACCATAAAGGAACAAGCAGTCAAGAAACACACCACAGGTGTATGGAGAGCGGAAGAGGTATATTGGGTTTCTATTTGAGTTTGAGTTTGAGTTTTATTTTATTTATATTTCTGGGGGTATTGTTGACAAGAGGAACTGCTGTGATTATTGTTTAGTGTTGTATGGCCCCGGTTATGCACAGTATATATGTGACTGTATGAAAATGAAAAATGGAAAATAAGAAACACACCACAGTCTGATATTTAGTAGAATATCCATAAAGGCCTTGCAAAGATATTCAAATGCTGTGATGTTTCTATACCTGTCCAGCTATGAAAAAGATAGCAAAGTAATTTCCACAGCAACCTCCATGCGGCCATCATGCTATTAACACAGTCTCTGGATTTGTTTTGTTGTCCTTTGAGTGACACAGAGTTCTTTGTGGAGCAGAAACTGTAAGCCAGGAATTCTCAGCTTGCACCCAGCAAAAATTAATTCAGTTGCTGTTTGTTCTAGTTGCCTAAATATATGCAAGTCTGCAGAAAGCCAGACCCAACTGAGCTTCTTCTCCCTCTCCTTGCAGTGCATTTATTTATGCTTGATTTCAAATTTCTGGTTGACCTCATGTGGGCCAGACAGGGACAATTAAAGGGATGGATATGGTCCAGAAGGCATAAAATGCCCAGGTCTGATCTATGTGGTCGCTGGGAGTCATAAATGATTTGATGGCCTCAATTTTCCCACTTTTTAAATGTCTGAGAGACAGAACTTGGGATTTTTAAGTGAGACAAGACATAATTCCACATATCAAATCAGCAGGAAAATGAATTACTCCCAGAGTTGTATAAATGCAAGTGTCCCAATTCATAATTCTTTCCTATCCCAAGATTCAGTCAGAATTAGGATTAATATAAGGAAGGAGGAGCCTGAGTCCAAATCATTGTGTTTTCTATTAAATGTCAAGATTCTTAGGTTTAGGTTTAGGTTTATTAGATTTATATGGAAGAAAACCAAGGCAGTCAAGCTGGTAAAAAAATATTTTTAATAAAATTTCTGATTCTTAGTAAAGTTATTCATCAGAAATGCAAGACAGACTTTTTTATTGATATAAGCACTATAATATGTCGATGATGATGATGATGATGATGATGATGATGATGATGATGATCATCATCATCATCATCATCATCATCATCATCATCATCATCATCATCGTAATAGCACCCTTGGTTGGTCAAGTGATTTGTTTATTCATTTGACTTGATTTATGGCTTGTCTTTGGTTGCTAAACTTCTCCCTAGTGGCATACAAAAGCAAAATTAAAGAAAACAATAAGGAATCATAAAATCAATAACAAACAATAGATAAAGCCACAAGAGGAAAAAGAACAGCAATTAAAGCCACTTCTGACATAGAAGATGTAAAAACCTGGGAAATTAAAACTGTCTTTGTCTAGCTATGGAAAAGATATCAAAGTAATTTCCACAGGAAAGCTCCCTGAGGCCATCATGTCATTAACACAATCTTTGGATTTGTCTTGTTGCCCTTTGAGTTACATAGAGTTCTTTGTTGTGCAGAAACGACAAATCAGAAATTCTCAGCTTGCACAGAGCAAACGTTAGTTACAGGTGCTATTTGTTCTAGGTTGTCCAAATGTATGCAAGTTTGCACACAAGTGCGCGCGCGCACACACACACACACACACACACACACACACACTTTAAACCCATAAACTGCCCAGACTTAGAGCTGGTTATGGATTGCTCTAATAAACAAAGAACACACATTTCCCCCGTCCTCCCCCTGGTCTTCTGAGACCAGATCAACTGGGAGCTTCTTGTTTTAATCTAGATTTACTTATTTTTTTAATAAAAAAAATACTGTTGAGATCTATTTAGTGATGAAAGGTCCCCGTGGTGAGAAGAATTATGAGGGCGAGGTTTGGCAAGAGGCCCAACAGAGCATTTGAGATAATATGTCAATGAAGAAAATGCAATCTAAGAAATACACTTCTAGGGGCATTTGCAATACTCTTGACTAGCTTTCAAATCGGTTGGACTTTGACTCCCATAATTCCTTACAATCATAGCCTTATAAGCCTGGATGAAGCAGGATTCCTTAAACATTTCAATTCCGTAACACCCTAAAATGATGAATGAATCTGTGCAACTCCCCATGGGCTGGGCTGGAAATAAATATACCATTTACTTTAATAATTAAATTGCAATATTTATATCAAATAAAGCAATGGCCAGAGTTTTCAAAATAAAATTGATACAAATTCCGAACTTCAACAATGCAAAGACTTCTACTTTATTACTATTTGGATATGAAAAGAGAGATGCCAGAGGGAAATGTGTCCTATAATAGCCAAACCAAGCCAAACCAATCCATTGATCTTAACCATCAGTGGTTAAGATCAATGGATTGCTAATAATAATTGTCTATTTATAAAGGAGAATATTTGTAGCTTGGGGTTGACATAAGGGGTACTTGGTATCTCTGGGCTTGCTTGTTTTCTTATAGACGTTTCATTACCCAAACTAGGTAATATCATCAGTGCTAGTGATTACCACTGTTAATGTTAGTTAGTATTGGTAATGAAATGTCTGCAAGAAAACAAGCAAGCTCAGAGACCACCAAGGAGACCTCAATGATTGTGTGTGATCACTAAGTACCATTTTGCAGAAATCAGAATTTTTTTTAATTCAATTACATCAAAAACCTTATATATATTATACATATTACACTTTGATCAAAACAGATTTTAAGAACTTTAGCAACAATTTAGACATAATGGTGAATTTAAAACAATACATGTAAGCACTTATAAAATAAATAGGGAACTAAGGAAAAAAAGTCATTCATTTCAAAAGTTTGTTTTCTAACATAAGTAACTATTGAGATCAATGGTTCTTAAACTTGGCAACTTTGAGACATGTGGACTTCAACTCCCAGAATTCCCCAACCAGCATAACAATAATTCCTGTGCTCTGGCAATGAAAAGCTAGAAGACTAATTCATAAGCTTTGTAATACACAACTGAACTCAACTGAATACTGAATACTCAATAATGCTCAATAATACTCAGTAATACTCAATTGAAAGGAGAAGCTGAAAGAGAAGTGTCAAAATCTTCAGGAAGCTTGGCGACTGTAGCTCCACCCCTTTCAAAGGGACTCATTGCAAGTCTGTGATTGCCATCTTGCAAAATTCCATATGCACACACTGCAGATGTTTTTGTTGTCTAAAGCATTTTTTTTAAAGTTGCAATTAACCCCCTAAATTCCTTGAAATCCCTGATGCGACCACAGTTTGAGAAGCCTGGAAATATGGTGATGAAGTCCAACACCTACAGATATGGAGCAGGAATTGGTTGCTGCTGGCATTATTGCTGGTTTGGTGCACAAAAAAATTGAACATGCACCATGCGTGTGCACATTTTCACTTAAAAAGGTCTGCGCATGCGCACGTTAGAAAAGGGGGAAATTACATTTTTTCCATGAAGATTGTTCTGCGCATGTACAGAACTAAAAATGAAGAGGGTGGCCCCTGAGACAGAACCAGTTCGGGAGCCTGGCAGGCTGAGTTACTACCTACTCAGCCAAACCAGTCCAAACCAGTAGAACCCACCTCTGGTATGGAGTATTGGAAGGGGAACCCAACCCTAGTGTATTCTGGGAGATCCATTTGTGGATCACATGATAAAACACCAAGGTAGGTCTGAAGATTGAGCTAAGTAATGGTTGTCTGAGTAGGGCATAGTCAATAAGCTAAAAAGGTTACAATTGCACAGCATGTTATGTTATAAACAATTATGCACAAAATAATCTTAAATAGCAGAGATTGCATTCCTTATATAGCAAACCACATCAAACCACATCATGAAGCAAAGCAAGAGTTAATGTCATGCTTGCAAACACTGCAGCATGTTTAATTAAGTTGCATTAGTAAAAAGCCATCAAAGAATGGATATTGTATTCAACAGTTTACTTACTGGTCCAGCCATACCTTCCACTGAAACCAAGAGAATGCGGAGAGCTGAATTGTGATGAAATCATATTCTTGTTTTGAACATATTAAGCAAAAATTAACATGGAGTTACTCTGGTGCTGGGAAAAGTGGAATGAAGGAGGAGAAGTGGACTTAGGAGGGACTTAGTTACAAAGGTGAATGCACTAGAGGTTGGTTTCCTCTGGTTGCCCCCGATCAGGCGAACCAGTAGTGGCGGTAACAGAGGGTTTTGTCCCACCCACACAGTCACTTCTGCGCATGTGCAAGCACGCACGAGCGCACAAACGAACCAGTAGTAAAATAAATTGAAACCCACCAATGGAATGCACCATTAGAACAACTGAAAGAAAAGACTCTGATCAACATGGAGAAAATCTATGTAGTCGCTAAAAGCCAACACAAACTTGATAGTACATAATCAACCAATCAGTCAGTCAGTCAATCATACCCTTTTTTAGGCAGGAAAGCGATTGGATTTGTGGCCCCCTGTTTGGTTAGTGATACAAGCCTATATGAATTTGTTGTTCTGAACCACGGATGCTTTTTTTGCATCCAGCTCAACTGCTGAGTGGTGATTTCATGGACATGGATCCCGTAATTTTCTCAGCAACAGTGCCAAAGTAATTTGCCACTACCTTCTTCTGAAATGTTTTTTCCCACTTCCCAGGTTAGCCTGCAGTCTGATGTTTCCTGGAGAACTCCTAACCATGTACTAACTAGGTTTGACCTAGCTACATTTCCAAGGCCAGACAAGGTCAGCCAGTAGCTGCCACTTGCTGAGGCTCTGAAATATCCACGCATGCATTTTGTATAGGGCAATGCAAAATGTTTCTCAAGCAAAACAGAAAACCCACCTTCAATCATTTTTCTTCCTTCAGTCTTTCACTTTGCAACACATGAATAAAGAAAAGGTTCAGACTATTTTCTTTGTTCTCTGGAGTGTAACAGGGCAACAAATTGACCCTCGGTGAGGGGAAATCACAATTTCTTTCTTCAATATGCTTCCCCTTTCTTTCCTGCTTCATAGATCTCATTCCTTAACCCTTGTAAAACGGAGAGGTGGTAAATGCATTTTGCTTTCCCACCCACCACAGATGTCCTACATCTGCAAAAGCTGTCTCTTTGGGGCACATCTTGAGAGTCTTTTAAAGCCATGATAAGATGGTACAGTAGAACCTCTGGCCACAGAATTAATCCTGCATTGCCTCCATAATAGCCATCAGACACCAAGTTTGCTAATTAACTTCCAACTTAAACAGTACAAAATAAATAGATAGAAGTGAGGTAGTGGTGGCTTCCTACCAATTTGGACCGGTTTGGCTGAACCGGTAGTGGTTTGGCTCCTGGGCTGCTGAAACCGACAGCGACCCAGGCCTGCCACACCCCTGAACTGGTTCTCTAGGTGGCGCTGTAGGTGCCACCATCTTGTTTTTTGGTTCTATGCATGCACAGAACAATTTTAATCACACTGCGCAGGCACGCACAGGGTACATCAAGCGCATACGCGCACATGAGTGAACCGGCAGTAGTGCCTGCCAGAACCCACCCCTGAAGTGGGAGTTTCTCTTTTTCAAGGGATACACACCACCACTTGGCATGTCCCCCGCATCCCCAGCCGTGGTGGGTTGCAGGCGGTACACCACAGTACAGGCATACCGGATCCTGCCCGGAGCACCAGGTACCATTCCAGTACGGTGCTCCAGAGGGCCCACCCACCCGAGCTCCTTATCGTGTTTTATAGCTGTTGGTGCTTCTGCGCACACGTACACACATGTGCATGGCATGTAAAGCACCTGCGTGATGCTCCACCGAGCAGCTGGAGCATTGTGGAGGCTTGCGGAAGCGTCATTTCCAGCTACAATGCATGTGTGCACCGTGCACGTGCATGTGGGTGGCGCCGGGGCCCACCACTGATCCCCAGGGAAGCCCCCACCCAAGGTAGCTGCTCACACCTGGCCTAGAAGATAACATGGTGCAGGACTATGTTAGGAGCCCTGCATAGAACACTATGAAATAAAACAATTCCAATCAACTCTCTACGACACATCACAAATGTAATATGTTTTAGGAAGCCTGTGTGACTGGTGACTCACCAACCAAAAATATACTTCCAAATCTGGGTGGCAACTCTTCAGAGCTGCTGGCTCATTGCCTCTCTGAAATGGTACAGTACAAACAGATGCTTGCCAAGATTTTGGCAGGCCATCGTATACAGAAAATGGGCTGTATTCATCTTGGTAGATCAGAAGTGCGCTTTATTTATTTATAACATTCAAAAGCTGCCATTAACTTTAAAAGTTCAAGGTAGCATACATATTTAAATATATGGGGGGAAATCTAAGTAATCTAACCATTGTAGCAAATGAAAAACTAGAATGTCCTTTGCTTGCTCTTTTCCATAGACAAATTGCCGGAGCATTGGTGGCATGAAACATGCATGGCTGGTCTGAAGGAATGCCAATCCATGCATGTAAGGACTGATGGAACTAAACAACTGGCATTCACAATGGACCGTTTCCATAAAGAGCCACAACATACCAATAGCTGCCTAGACTCTGTAAATCTAAAAATGGCTTTGGAGTTGGGGTGGTGGCATGCATAGATTATTATGTCCAAAGAAGAAAGAATACAAAATCAGTTTATTTGATCAAGGTTTCAGAGGATATTTGATGGTTTTCTGATTGGGACTGTATCATGATGGCCATGTTTAACTATATATATTTTTTAATTGGGACTGGACTTCATATAAAAAAGGAAAATGGAGAGAAAAATCTGTTTAAAAGTAAGCAGAAATAAAAGTATAAAAGGAAATATTCAAACCGGGTATAATATATCAAGTTTTCAATACTTATGTTGTTTTTTCTCATAATCTTTACCGGATGTTTGCTAATTAATACATAAAGGGAAAGATGAGGCTTTGGACGCATGTCACAGGGAATGAGGTGAAATATGAAATGGTGTTTCTTGTTTCTTTTTTTTTAGAGATAGTGATAAGTTGTTAATGTTGATTATATTTACTCAGATATCATGAAGAGGTTTCTTCTATCTTTTTTTCCCCTTTTTCTGTACTTTTTCAGTTATTGTGTATAAATGTAGTATGTAGTTGTATTAGTTTTATCTGTGTAATATAATCTTCAATAAAATTATTGGAAAAAATAAGAACAGACAATCCATACTTCTGCAACTTAACCATAATTCTTCACCAGACCCAGAATTTTCCAAAAATCACCCTCTGGAATCTGGTGACAAATCAACTATTTTCAATGTCAGGAATTCAGGTAAAAATAAAAGTCACAGCCAATTTAGGGTTAAAGCATCAGATTAGAAACTGAGAGACTGTGAATTCTAGTCCCGCTTCCAGCACAAAGCTAGCCCTGTGACCTTGGGCCAGTCACTTTTTCTCAGCCCTAAGAAGGCGGCAATGGCAAATTATTTCTGGAAAAGACTTGCAAAACAATCTGTAGGAACCTATCTAGAGAGCTTCTGAGAATTGGACCCAATTGAACAGAAGAAAATAAATAAATAAAAATCAAATAGAGATGTTCAATCTATCTCTACCGTGAGACTTCGTACATTTATTTTTCTAGAAAAAAATAATTCCTACTCCAGCCTTCCTCTAATGTTATCAGAGCAGTTCCATCACAATGTTCCCAATGGTGGGTTTCAATTTTTTTGAAACCTCTTCTGTAGACGTGGCCTGCTTTGTGGGAGTGGCTTGCCAGCCATGTGACCAGGTGGGAGTGGCTTGCCAACCATGTGACCAGGAGGGAGTGGCTTGGCGGTCATGTGACTGGGTGGGCATGGCCAACTTGTAAAATGTGGTGAAACTCACTTAACAATGCTCTTGCTTAGCAACCAAAATGTTGGCTCAGAAACTCTGGCATTTGAAGCACGCAAGTCTTAAAGCTGTCAAGTTACAAGACCCTTGCACCCCTAACCCTTTAAAAAAAGCCAGGGGTGTTCAAACTTGACAGCTTTAAGACTTGTGGACTTCAACTCCCAGAATTCCTCTACCAGTCATGTTGGCTCAGGAACTCTGGCATTGAAGTGTGCAAGTCTTAAAGCTGTCAAGTTACAAGACCCTTGAATCCCTAACCCTTCAGAAAAAAACTCCAGCGGTGTTCAAATTTGACAGCTTTAAGACTTGTAGACTTCAACTCCCATAATTCCTCCTCTCGCTCTTCATCTTGATGATGTGCAGATGGGTAGGGGGAGGGAGCTGGAACCAGTTCTAAACGGCACTGTAGATTTGTGGAACCTCTTCTACAGAAGAGGTTAGAACTAGGAGGAACCCACCCCTGAATGTTCCCCCTCTTTTTTTAAATGCCACTCCATATGGTGTAGAAGACCGAGTGACCATCTTTCAGCCATGAAAAGGTTGCCCAGCCATCCTCAGAGCAAAACCCTCTCAACCAATTTCAGAAAATTGAGGATAAAGAGTCCCTTGGTTCAAATTATGCAGACCCCTTTTGAAACAACCACAGACTTAGAGAGAAACAGCAATATAGTGGTGTAGCATCAGCCTATCTTGATGAATAACTGAAGTATCTTGACAACTTCTTCTGCAGCCAACTAGAGTAGACAAAAGAAAAGACAATGGCCTATAGGCCTATATGCCTAGATCTAAGGTCCAGGTATTCCATAAAATCATACAGTCTTGCAGGACTGTTGCATTATCCACTTTAGCAAGCAAATCAGTTGTGGGTTTTCAATTTTTTTAACTACCGGTTCCCGCTCACATTCATGTGACGCTTCTGCGCAATGGCAGAAGCATCCGGGTTGGTTGGGAAGCCTCCCACCACTGCCATTACTGGTTCTCCCAATCCAAGACAAACCAGCAGAAACCCACCTCTGAAGCAAATGTAGAAATAGGTATATTTCTACCTATAAAGCAGGAGGTTGCAATGTTCAAAGTGCCATGACAGGTGAGAGCTGGTCAGTGGTGTGCTGGTAAATATTCAACCATCAGCTCTGCAGCTCCATTACCAGCACCATCTCATACTAATAGCTGCCAAACAGCTGATTGGCATGCCAACCATTGAGCCTCTGCTCTCAGTGGGACCCCAAAATTCCAGAAAATTTAATAAATAGCTATTGTGAATTATATCCAGCATACCCCCAAAGATGGGTGACGCATCCTTCTTACCATCATGGTGGCTTTGTAAATAGATGGAATGGTCTTGTGGCTCAGGTACTCCTCGACTTATGACCACAATTGAGCCCAACATTTTTGTTACTAAGTGAGACATTTGTTAAGTGAGTTTTGCCCATTTTACTATCTTTCTTGCTACAGTTGTTAAGTGAATCTGATTTCCCCATTGACTTTGCTTGTCAGAAGGTCACAAAAGGTTATCACATAACCCCAGGATACTGCAATCATCATAATTATGAGTCAGTTGCCAAATGTCTAATCATGTGTCAATGGGAATATCGCAACAGTCTAAGTGTGGAAAAGGTCATAAGTCATTATATTATTTAAAGTTAGAATGCTCACTAAATGAATTGCCTAAGTCAAGGACTACCTGAAAAAACAATGCAGAACCTTCAAATATCTGCCTCTAGCTTTTGTCACCTTTCCCCTTGTGCTGAGGAGCAGGTGGAACAGCAGTCTCCCTTCTTAACCACTTCATGTTTCAAATCCCACTGTTCCACACCTACTAAAACAATATTTAATTATGTTCATTTGGCCCACTTCAAAAATAGTCTCTTTCTATCACGCCAAGCTATGTTACCTGATCTACTGAAATATACCTAGAGCAGAGGTGGTGTTCAGCAGGTTCTGACCAGTTCTGGAGAACCAGTAGCGGAAATTTTGAGTAGTTCAGAGAACCAGTAAATAGCACCTTTGACTGGCCCTGCCCCCATCTATTCTCTGCTTCCCGAGTCCCAGCTGATTGGGAGGTAATGGCGATTTTGCAGTAACCTTCCCTTGGAGTGGGGAGGGAATGGAGATTTTACAGTATCCTGCCCCTGCCACGCCCACCAAGCCACACCCACAGAACCAGTAGTCAAAATTTTTGAATCCCACCACTGATCTAGAGATGAAATTACAGGCAGGGACTGTGCAACTCCTGCTGGCCACTGACTAGTGGTATCCACAGGATATTGTCAAAAAAAAAAGTCAAAATGCACCCCAAAGTTTTGTGGATGAGAGTTTTCTATATATCTAAACTGTGAGGGAACACGATCGATAGGAAGAATAACACTCAGCAAGGGTGGTTTTTGTTGATGGTGGATTTTAGGCATTTGCACAGGTGACACTTCAGATCCCTGAAGGCCTCGTGAAATCCTTGGACCCTCTGCTGGTCTTCTGTGATGTTCTGGGACACAGAGCATTAATGTAGCTTGCATTAAAAAGCAGCTAGTTGTCACATAGGATTCTCCATCTAGGCTCTCTATTGCTGTTTTGATGTCATGGACTATTGAAAAACATGCCATCCCGGGGAGGGGAGCTGGGCTGGACTCCCAAAAGCTGATAATCGGGACAGCAGCTGTGATCCAAGTGAAGGCACCAAAAAGGATGAGAGGGGAAGAGCCTTACACAATCTACCTCAGGATTGAAAGAGTTATATTTTATTTGCAGTCATCAAGGGAAATGGGAACCAATACTTGATTTTAAAAGTGGCTTCTTCTTTTTTTGTGAAGGAGACGTTTTTCATTGGAAGGAAGAGGCAGGTGTATGCAGAAACTCCATTTCCTAACCGACCTTCTTCAAAAGAGATCTGCCACAGCAATCTATTTGGGTAACACTTTAATATTTTGCCGTATCAGGAGAAAGAAAAAAAAATCTCATGCAGCCGGAGGCAGGGAAAGCACAGGAAGAGGAAAATGTGGCATTTTCTAGGCTGTTGATTCTTGTTGGTGCCTAGCTACAGCGGCCTTGGTCTCATGAGGATGAGACACGATGGAATCCAGTTGCAACTTCTTTGGATTATCTTCTCTTCCCTTGATCTGAAATGGGAAAATTCATCTGCCATTTGCATCATCGAGGATTCCTTCAGGGTTTTTAACAGCAGCAGCTGCTGCTGCTCCTCCCCTGCGGTTTTCCAGTTGCTCAGTGAGGGAGTAGCACCCCCTGCTGGATATCAGCTGCACTGCAGGGGGAAATTAACGATCCTAAATCAGCATTAATAGGCCCCGGCCACTTTTTTAATGGTGCTCCATGTAGCCGTAATGTCACGAGTATCATGTTAATTTAATTCCAAGTAGAGTTAAGGATCCTTCAATAGGCAATACATTAATTTCTGTTGCCTAGACCAGTGATTTTCAAACCTGGCGATTTGAAGGTATGAGGACTTCAATCCCCAAGATTCTTCAGCCAGCATGCTGTGAGATGGGTAAGGTTGACTGAATTTAAAAGAGGTGAGGCGTGAGTTGCAACCCTCATTGCTTGACACTGCCCATGCCATTTGGGATACAGCTGGCTGTAGATTTCCCATCCTGCATCTAAAGTAAACCATAAGGATAGAAAATGAGGGTTAGGATAAGTGAAAAATAAAGAGTTGCATGAAATTTAAAGCAATCTCATCTATTTATGGTTGAGGATGAGAACAAAGGGAATCATTAAAAAAAAAAACCCAACCAGAAAATATAGCTCTTAAGGTGGGAAGAAAGGAGAGAGAGGTGTTGGCACATTCCATTATTGATATTGAGATGGAAAAAAATTCCTCCAGTTATACACTTTTGAGCCATGTCAGCCAGTCATCTGAAAACAATCAGGGATGCTGTAGCATTTTAAGGTAAACATATTTTATGGCAAAATTAGAATCAAAGCTGCTTCATCACAGGAAATACATATTTTCAAAATACAGGTAGTCCTCAACTTACAACAGTTCGTTTAGTGACCATTCAAAGTTACAACGGCACTGGAAAAAGTGAGTTGTGACTTTTTTTCCCCCATACTTTCAACTGTTGCAACGTCCCATGATCATGTGTTCAAAATCTGGATGTTTGGGAATTGACTCATATTTATGATGGTCAATGCGGAAAGCCAGATTCACTTAACAACTGCATTACTAATTAAAGAATTGCAGGGATTCATTTAACAACAGTGGCAAGAAAGGCTGTAAAGTGGGGCAAAGTTCATTTAATAATGTCCCACATAGTAACAAAAGAATTGGGCTCAATTATGGCCATAGGTCAAGGGCTTTCTGTAATATAGCAGTTGGAGCAAGCTAGGACCTCCCCCTCTATCATTAACATCATCCAGCACAGTGTTTCTTAGCCTTGGCCACTTTAATATGTGTGGTCTATAACCCCAACTGGCTGGGGAATTCTGGGAGTTGAAGTCCACACATCTCAAAGTGGTTAAAGTTGACAAAACGTATCTAGCCACCGACTCTACATCTGTATACATCTATATGACTGGAGTAGACTGGACAGTGTAACCAGAGAGGACTTCAAGATGTTCACAGCTGCAATAAATTTGAAATATTGACTTAAATCACATAACAAATCAATGGGGAAATCCGGCATCTGACATCAGGATATACCATAATATTTGGGAAATAAGGCAGATTTTAAAAAAAAAAAAAACAGTACATGCAGACGAAGATAAGAGAAAATATAATATTGTACTTTAAATGTGTGAAGTTTTATTTTTATAAAAAGAGAAACAATTTGGATGGAAACAGGGATAAACATGTTACAGCACTTAGCTGACTTTGGCTGAGTTTATAAAAATAAGCAGGTCTAAGCATATTTGATACTGGATGGAAAAGTATTAGGCTTCCAGGTAGACAGTAAAATACAACCAGATGAACTAATTCTGCTTTATTATAAGGCTACAAAATCTTGCAAATCTAAAGTACAAATTTCCTGCCATCTTTTTTTATTATCTGACTAGCTGATAACCCGGCGTTGCCCAGGTATTTATAGATATTGAAGTGTTTGTCTGACACGGAGCCATTGAGAGAGGCCTTTCTTCCCTTTACTCCCTTGCCCATCATCCCTGTCCTCTCCCTTCCCCTTCTCATACGCTCCTCTTTCCTGCCCTGTCTACGATCTTGGCACTTTGCTCCAAATCCATCAGGCACTTCTTCATTGGGCCACTGGAGGGAGATCATCATGGCTGGTTTTCCAGAGGAAGCTGCAAAGGAACTGACATAACAAACAATTGCCACCCTAGGACACCGCACTCGCTGTCCTTAACTGCCGAGGCTTTCCCTTCTCCTTCCCATGACGTCAGAAACAATTGCTGCTCTAGGACGCCACACTCACTCTCCTTAACGGGCCAGGCATTCCAAAGTTATGCTGGAACACAGACACACACACAAGCGCACACACACACACCCCAGGGGTCTCTTCCCCTAGTATTTGTTTCCAGGGGGTAAGTCCTTGTGTTCCAAGTTTGTTTGAAATTGCTTGAGGCCCTCCAGAGTTATGCTGGAACATACATATGTACGTACGTATGTACCAGAGGTGGGTTCCTACCAGTTCGCACCTATTCGGTAGAACCGGTTCGTCAAATCTACCAAACCGGTTAGAAGAGGTTCCACCAGTGGACCCGGAAAGCAGGCCACACCTACAGAAGAGGTTCCAAAAAATTTTGAAACCCACCACTGGCAAGGATCTTGTAACTTGATAGCTTTAAGACTTGCATGCTTCAATGCCAAAGTTTATGAATAGCTACTTGGACCGACCTAAGTACTAATTCATAATTTCATATCCGGTCACATGGGCGGCAAGCCACTCCCATCCGGTCACATGGGCGGCAAGCCACTCCCACCTGTTCATAGGGGTGGCAAGCCACTCCCACAAAGGAGGCCACACCCACAGAGTAGGTTCCAACAATTTTTGAAACCCACCACTGGTATGTACGTACATACATACATACATACAGCCTTTTTCATATATCATCTGATGAATGATGCTGATGCTGATGATAAGTAAGGGAAGGCTCTTTCTGAGTTTCTATCTTAGGCAGCTGCAGGCTCTTCCCACCTTTTATCTGACCATTCCTTAGGCAGCATCTCTTCTCCCACATCTGCCAAGGTTGTTCCCACACACCATTATAGAGACCACCAGTAAATACCAGGGATAAGGTGGCAAAATTGGTGTCAAAAGAGCATCACAGAAGAAAGTAGTGCTAAATCACTTGCATTGTTGCCAAGTAGATTGCACTGCCTACAGTCACTAGAGTAAATTTCAATTTGAGGGAATTTTTAACTTTAAACATCAAAGAATCAACAGAAGTTTCAAACCGGCAGTTCCCACAATCCCTTGTCATTGTTCATGCTTATTTGGGCTGATGGTAGTTGGGGGAAAAAACCCTCTGAAGAGCTCAAGATTGCCTGCTTGGATTAAAGCTTAAAGTGAAGTGTTTCTTACAGGGCTTTCTGTAGTGAAGTTAATTATAGGCTGCTCTGTAAACAAAATTGTGCATTCTCTGCCAGTCTTCCAAACATCTCTTTCCTAATACTGTACTCCAAACCATGTAATTATTTGTGATTACAGATTTATTAGGACTACAATTGTAATCATTCTCAATTACTTTGGCAAAAGACTGGGATTTAGAGTTTATCTGGAACACTCTAGGCCTGGGGAAAATGAAGGAAAGAAAATGGCTCCTGTAAGTTCAAATGAATATTAAGTAAAATTGATTTGCACTCTAGAAAGGCAGTTCTGCTTGATTTTTAAGGCATAGGTTTGGGTTCTCTAGTGAGCCTTTCCTTCCAGTCCTGTTTTTTTTGCAGACATCTGCCTTGAAGAGTAGTGTGTAGTACCATAATGTATCTGGCGGGCGGGGAGGGGGGAGAGAAATCTAATGGTTGATGACCACTAGATGGCAGGAAAGGATATGCCTTTTGTGCACCTCTTTGCTGTGGCCATTCAAAGTACTGACTGACATGGTAGCATTGCCTCAAAGATATCCAAGAAAGATGTTTTCTGTTGAGCCAAATACTGTTACTGAACTTAAATTAGCATGCTTAAACTCTTAACAGGCAGAGGCTCTTTTGGATGTTAGACAAAAGAGTTCAGAAATCAGAGAATGAAACAATGATTGTTTGTCTCTATGGATATTCTCAGTCATCCAGATCATGGTTGTCCCAGAGGTGCTTTTTCAAAAGGCAACTGGACTTTTTTTTTCTTCGAAAATGTTTTGCTTCTCACCCAAGAAGCTGAGAAATGAAACATCTTCAAAGAAAAAAATCAGAAAAAAAATCTTCAAAAAGCACCTTTGGGGCAAGGATTGTTTGTATGCAAAACGTATGTTTTACTCCAGTATAATAGCAATGGAAAGATTAATCCACTGTTAGATATCAGCAGTAAGTGGAAACAAACCCATGGAAAATAATTACATGGAGGATTTGAGGATGGATTAGTCATAACAATATATCCATCCTTCAACTCCAGAGGCAGTATGTAACTGAGTTCAGAGAGCTGGGGAGCAATTGCCATGAAAGACAGCTATATCTTCATATAGTTTCTCAGCAGTATCTAATAGGCTTCCAAGGGGCCTTCAGTCTGATCCAGGAGGACTCTCCTTCCTATTGTCATTATGTGCAATCCCACCAATGAGCCATAAATGTATTTAAATGGGCCAGTGCAAACAAAAGAGTCTATCAGAATGGGTAGGAGAAGAGCTGGGAAAGAAAAAACAAGGACAGAGGAACACTGAGGGTGAAGGTTTGTTCTCTGAGCTTATAGGTTGGTTTCCAAATATTTCATTACCAGGCCAGGTAACATCTTCAGCGAAAAGAAGAAGAAAACAACAGCTCAACGGCTCCAACCTGATGCTCTCCAGACATGTAGGACCAACTTTCATAATCCCTACACTTGGATGAGTTATAGAAGGTGAATACATCTATGGACTACATCAGATTGGAAGAAAGCTGACCAGATAATACATATTATAACTGTTCCTTATTCAAATGGTCTTGAAAAGTTGCAACAAGCTTGGTTAATATTAGTTAAACTTTCTACTACCTGTTATTTCTGACACGGCTGTTGTCATGAATGACTGCATGTTCTTCCCCTGCCAGTTTTACAAAGAGTTCCCAACAGTAGTGTGTCCATTATTGGTTAATTGCTGTTGCCATGCCCTTAAATAGAAGGGTTTCCAAATCAGGAAACAGGGGGGCTTTCCTTAATTTACAGGTAGTTTACTCAGGGCTAAAAAAAAATAGACAATCGGGGAAAGTTCAGTCTCACTGACTAATGATTAGCTTACCTCACCTTTGCTCCATAAAAGACAACATTTAGCAGCCTCAGTGGGTGAAAGGATGCTATTCCTTAGAGGTGCAAAGGAATAAAATAAGGAAAGACTGAAGAAAACACAAAAACAGCAGCAAAAAAATCAGGATGTGCACAATAATAAAAATAGACCAAATCGTTTCCCAGCAGATTTGATCTATGGCAGTGTTTCTCCAACTTTAAGATGTATGGACATAACTAGCTAGGGAAATCTGGGAGTTAAACTTCCCAAGGTAGATAAACACTGTCTATAGAAAACTATTCCAGCTAAAGAGATGTAAATCTCTTCCATTTGTGCCACTCTGAGATCTGTACAATTTCCGTATGTCCTCACTCTGCTGCAGTGCTCCCATGAGGTTTGGGAAGCTCGGGAGGACCAAAGGAAACATTGCAAAGAAACTTTTGCAGTGTCTCGTCTGAAGTTGAAGGGTAGACAATGAATGATACATAGTGAGAGGGACACCCACTTTATCCTCCCTCCTGGATCCAGAGATTTCTGCTATTCTTCCTGTGGCTAAAACAGTATGGTGCAGAGGTGGTATTCAGCCAGTTCTGACCAGTTCTGGCAAACCGGTAGCAGAAAGTTTGAGTAATTCAGAGAACCGGCAAATACCACTTCTGACTGGCCCCGCCCCCATCTATTCGCTGACTCCCGAGTCCTATCTGATTGGAGTCTCAGCTGATCAGCTGGGTCTTCTTTTGTTGCCCTGCACAGGAGAATGGAGCTGGAAAGCATGTTAGTGGGCTGGGGAGGGAATGGGCATTTTACAATGTCCTTTACAGGAATGAGGTAGAAATGGAGATTTTACAGTATCCGTCTCCCAAGAGTGGGGAGGGAATGGGGATTTTGCCAAGTCATGCCACACCCACCAAGCCACGCCCACAGAACCTGTAGTAAAAAAAATTTGAATCCCACCACTGGTATGGTGGGTGGAAACCATCTTTCTTCCACTGTATTTGTATTTGTATTTGTATTTATTGTCACTGTCCTCTCCCCATCTGCTGGAATTGCAGCACAAGTGCTATTCCCACCCCCCCTCCATCAGCACAGTGGTCAGCTGGAGGTTTTAAAATATTTTTCCTTCATGATGGGGGAGGAGAAGGAGAATAGTGAATGGATGCCACTAACTACTGCCTTTAGCATTTCTATTGATCAACCATGACCAGCCATGATCTTGTCTTCTTTTACAACACTCTGCTGCATGGCCATCACTGCATTTGAGTACTTGAGTTTCAGTTGAGTTTCATAGCTTAACTAGCTGTGCCGTATGTCAAGGAGAGAAAGGTGAAGTCACCTGCCTCCCTCCCTCCAGAAAGTTTGTGGCTGGCCAAGACGTACCGTGGAAGGAGGCCTCTTGAAAAATTTTGGGTCAGCAATTGGGCTGTGCAGTTCTGGGGTGCAAAAACAGAAAGGTCTTTAGAGCACGGAGGGTCATATAGGTAGTTATTGCCCAATCAACATCTTCTGTACAAGATAAAAAACACACTTGCAGGTATTATCATACACCCACAACCACATACAGGATGTACATTTTACACACACAAAAAGGGGGCATCTCTTCTTACTTTGTATGGAAAGGGTGAAAATCTGATGCCTTTTACAGGGTCACATTGCTGACAAACTTTTATGATGACTCCCAAGGGACAAATTATTGAATTAATAACATGCATGCAGATGTTGGAGGCTGCCGCTTTTGAGTCATACTTAGGCAAAGTACAACTTGGGACAAGGATGGGATGAGTAGAAATAAACATTTTAGAGTGTGATAATTATTATAATTACACAGTGCAGGAGATGGTGGCCTTTCATCATTCGCCGTTCTCCAAAAAGTGGAAGGTAATTTTCAATACAAAATGTTCTAGCTGAATTGCAAGCCCTTAAAAATCTTGCCTTTTAAACCAAGTGTTTCCTGTTTTCCGGTTAAGTAAATTATAAAGTAGCCCTGCCATCTAAAGCAGAATTCTCCGAAGTGGTTAATATTGCCCCCCAATGGTTAATGGACTAGCCAAGTGGTTGACAAATATCTAAAAGCCAATAGGTAATCGCTAAATAATGGAAGGTTGATCAAGGGAAATTAATTTGGGAGGGGGGGGGTCTCCATAGAGCTCCATGCCAGTTCCTTAGTCCTGAAGTTGAGATGGCTAGCAGCAAGACAATGTTACCCAGAGTTGATAGCTGCCAGCAAGAGTATCCTTGAATTGTCTCTGTTATTGCTGTTGTTGTTTGTAATATTGTTGATTAAATCAGTATTTATTATTTTCATATTAGAGTCATTGAGCAGAGCCCAACAGGATCATCTTCCATTTCAACCTACTAGTGTTTTAATAGGTACTTAATGATTTTTGGTTGAAGCTACAAGGAACTTCTATAAAAACTCCCATTGCTGGAGAATTCTGAAGGGCATGACCTTGACTTGGGAGAATAGGGGAAAGGAAAAACAAGAAGCATCACAGAATCATTCCTAGCTCACAGCAATTCTTTCAAAACAGGCAAACAACAACAAATGATGAACTTTTCCTACAAAAGGAAACAGTAAGCAAACTGTGTTTCTGACTTCAACTTATATCCATAGCTTTTTCCTGTTGTATTGTTCCTAAACAAAAGCAACCTTTACTAACGCCCATTTGGAGGAAGGGCTTTAAACTCATATAGTGTAGTACCTGAGAAACACAGAGCTCATCCACACAACCTCTTGGCCCTTGCTCCAAGGCCACCCATTTACTGTTTGTTGGAGTCATGTCCTTCCAAAGTGTAGGAAGCTGTTAAGAGCCGAGGTGGCGCAGTGGTTAAATGCAGCACTGCAGGCTACTTCAGCTGACTGCAGTTCAGCAGTTCGGCTGTTCAAATCTCACCGGCTCAGGGTTGACTCAGCCTTCCATCCTTCCGAGGTGGGTAAAATGAGGACCCGGATTGTTGTTGGGGGCAATATGCTGACTCTGTAAACCGCTTAGAGAGGGCTGAAAGCCCTATGAAACGGTATATAAGTCTAACTATTGCTATTGCTTGCTATAGGAAGCTGACCTGGAAGGAAAAATGTGCTTTCCGTGGGAAAATAGAAAAAATGCTTCTTGGTCTTGGGGTAGAAGGGTTTTTGGAGGTTGACAACATGATCCCATTGGATTGCTACAAGGAGACCATCTGTCTGCACTGCTCTGGGCCTCCATGACATTTCTGGTTTGACTGCAGAACCTCATCCAACAAACTTTTGCTATGAGGTCATTATTCCTATTAGAGAAACTGTGGTGAACAGATTGAAGCAGTAACCACAAGCAGAGGCTGAAAGACAGAGGGCTGATTGTCTAACTCTCTTATAGCTGTAATTAGGAAGCAAAGCCTAATTAGCATCCAATTAGAATAACCACATGGACCGGGGAGGAGCAGAGAAAGGAAAATGCCTGTGGCAGCCAGGCCGTGTGAGCTGGCAGATGGCTCCAAAAGACATAGATTCTCTACCATTTTGGAGATCCCTTCCATCCCCCTATGCCTGGTTCCTGTTTCCCTATGTGCTGGAGACATCTCCACCACCTGCAAAAGCTAACCACCATAGGGCAGTACGTCTACTGGCCTTATTCCGGGTATGCGTCGGGGAACAAATTTCACAGTGATGTTGAAAGATGGGAGGAAGCAAGCTGTGTGGGTAACCTCTGAATCACAACATCAGAGCTTTCACAAAGTGAAAAGGATCTGTAAGGTCATTTAGTCCAACTCCATGTGGAACATTCATACTTTTTTTTGCAGAAATGTCTGTCAAATGTCTATTGTAATACATCCAGCCAAAAAGAGTCTCTCCCAACATTTAATTCCATGGCTGAAAAACTTTACTGCAAAGGCTTAGATGAAATCTTCCTCTCTACAATGTTCACCTGTAAATCCAGCCATAGATATCAGCACTGTGAAAATCTGACTCCAATCATTTTGCAGTGAGGAGTAAGAATGCTGTTGTATCTTAAGGATTGTTGTTATAAGGAATATCACCAACATGCAAAATACCAAGACCTTGTCCTCATTTCTGAGGTCAAATGTTATTTATCCATTGGTGAGATGGCCTCAAATAAACAAATGACTGGATAGCCATAAGCCAGCAAAGGCCACTTTCACCAGTTTCAAGACACTATACCTATCCTTGTATAAGGTTGATGCCAGTAATATGGAAGGATTGAAAGACAGTCGTAGGGTGAGAGACATTGCAAAAGATGGTAGCTAATGAGCAGTGCATTAATAAGGGTCACAAGTTGCCCAAGTTGCTAATGTGACCCCAAATGCTACTTCAGCACCAAGACGATTATCCTCTTGTAAAAAAAACAAAACCCCAATAGAGCAGAAATGGCCCGAGTTAGAGTTCAGAGGTAGAGCCAGGCACAAATACCAGCATCAGGTATTTGGGATGTCCAGAAGAAAGTCAACATGGGTATAATGGTGAAGATTTCAGAGAACCTGGTAGGGAGGGCTCCAACATGGCCAAAGATGCTGAAAAATTCCAGGTAAAGACTTGAAAGGAGCATCCTGAACAGTGAGCCACTCCACCACGCTTGGGGATCTGAGTAAAGTCTGCAGGATGGTTGTATTGCTTAGGATGTATGAATTGTAAATGTTGCTGATTACATTTTGTAAATGTAATTCGGTGTTTATTATCTTTATTATCTTTTGTTGCGGCTTTTAATTTTGTAAGCCTTACATAAGCCAGGGTTACTTATGTGAGAAGGCATCTACATAAGCTGAATAAATAAATAATGCCCTCCCACCACCCTAAGCAGGAGGTAGCAAGTCTGAAGCTATATACATAGCATAGAAGGCAACATTACCATCCCTCCACCCCAGATTAGGTTGATTCTGTCTCTGCTAGCTTTTTGGAAAGTTCTTTATGATATGGCTGTTCTCCCAAGCATGTTGGCAAAATCAGACCTTGACTCAGAAATATCTGAACAAACAACATTCAGACTAATTTGCATCTCATAAAAAGGCATTAAGACCTGTCTTCTGACAGACAAGCACAACTCAAAATGCACTGATGGTGTCTCCTCAAATGGTGATGAAACCAAATTGCCAAGCTCAGAGCTCAAACCAACAGCCTAACTACCAACCTGAGCAACTAATACTCAAATATATTTCATGGTAGTTATTCCCAGTTGCCATTCTTTTTCATTTTTTGTTGTGAATTGTCATTTTTATGATTATATTGATGTTTTTACCTCCATCTGCCCTCCAATTCATTTGGGCAAGATGGTCAGATCTCTGAATTGGATAAATAAAATGTCAAGCAGCACCAGTGATAAACCAAGCTTCACGGTCGCCAAATCCAGAGGCAGAGCCGCTGAAGGAGAGATTGCTGGAGGCCAGAAAAAAGAGCAAAGGACAAGGACAGAAAGAAGTGAATAAGGAAGTGTTAAGGTGGAACAAAGATATAAACAACAAAAATTTCAGGCTGAGGAAGTGTAAGAAGTACATAAAATGAGGATAGGAAAAGAAAATGTTACAGGTCTATTTCTGTATTGCAAAATAGCAAGAAGCATAGAAGGAAATTCTGTCCTAGTTTAAAAGCCACAATTTGGACTGCCAACTTAGTCATTAAACAAATTGGTCATTAAGTAAATCTGCAACTGTGTTTATGATCTCACTTCAGTTTTCCTTTGCTTTGTAGATCCGAAAAGGTCATAATGCAAGGATTGGAAATACTTTTTCATCACCGTAAAAACTATGAGCAGTCTCTAAAGAAGGATCTGTACATATAAAACAAGGCTATTTAAATTAGTAGATAGAAATAAGATAATAGAAAGAATAAACTTAGACTTATAGGTAGAATAGGAGTAGAAGTATAGTACAAGAATAAATAGGAAGAAGAATAAATATGAGAAGAATAAATCAAAGAAAATGGGGATAGATAAGAATTGTTGAAATGTTCATAGAAATGATAATCAGATAAGCCATGGAAATAGCAAGATGATAGCGAAAATCTTTGTATTGTACCTCCTTTTTTTAATAGCATGTGTGGATCCTGCTAGGATCTGCTCCATCTCTACACTCTCTCAACAACCAGCATAAAAGAACCAGCATTTGGTTCTTAAGACCAAATTTGCTGCCTCCTGCTCACTTTCTGAATCACTGCTGAAAGTTGTTGTTTTGTGAATGGGGGGTGGGAGGGAGGGAGATATATATATATATATTTGATTTTGTTTCAGCTACCTTACAAGCTGGTGCTCAACTCACCACTGCTCTTTCTTCCCTGGGAGCATGGCATGGTTGAAATAGATAAATAAAGGTAACTGCAGTAAACAAAAAACATCCATTTGGTTGTGGCAGAAGCTGGCTAGCAATTATAAGGAGAGAGTGATCACTTGCTTCCTAACACTCCAAACCAGTTTTTTTTTTCAATCATGGCAACTTTGAAATGTATAGACTTCAACTCCCAGAGTCCTCAACCAAAAACACTGCTCTAAACATACTTCTATCATACCTATTTCACCTTCAAGATAATAAGTGACAAAATATAACAAGTTGACAGTGGACAGGAAGAAAATACTATTAAACCATTGCAGATACTATAGCAGGGGTGTGAAACTCAAGGGCCGGGGACTGGATCCAGCCAATGATGTGGTCAGATCTAACCCATGGGGCCATTCTGGAAATTGTAAGGGGCTGGCCCCTATCACTTTGGCCCAGTCTACCCACATTGCTTTGGCCCTGTCTACCCAATACAAAGAGGAAACATGCCAGTAGTTGGGAAATGGCATCAAGATGGCCACACCCACCCAGTCAGACACACACACACCCGAGATCAACCACAGCCCTAATGCAGCCATTAATGAAATTGAGTTCGACACCCCTGTACTGTAGTGTTTATTTAAGTCTAACTTGTTTATGAGCTAAGGATAAGATATGGCAGCATGATGAGGCTAAGAAGTAGAATCAGTGCTGTTAGGGTTAAAAACAAGTGGGGATCAAGCCTTAGAAGCTCTATATAAATATTACGTATTACTTTCTTCCGTGCTGTATACAAAACCTTGCTAAAGCAAGTAAATCACTTTGAAGAAATAAGATAAATATATTAGTGTGCAAAGAACTGAACAGTGGGCATGGAGCTTCCAGCAAGCCACTGGCTATTTGTCAGACAGCTCTGAGCAAAAGTAGAACCACAACTTATACATCTTTGGACTTACAGTGCTACATTTCCAGGACAATACAAAAAAGAAAGGATGACACCATAGAAATGACATGAGGTGTTGGAATGTTTTTGGTAATATAAGCCCGTCCATGTGACCTCCTCATGAGTTATGGGGTCACCAATGTGCTACACTAAATGGTCAATGAACAAAAACAATTTGGTTTACTGGGTCACCAGTTCTTGTTTGATTCCTCACTTAGTCAACTCAGCTTGCTGTTAATTGTCTTATAAAACCACTCACTTATTTATTTATTTATTTATTTATTTATTTTTTGATTGATTGATTGATTGATTGATTGATTGATTTCATTAAGCATGTACTAGATAACATATATAAGTATAAACATGTTTTTGAATACATGATATAGATATGAATAAAAAGGAACATTAGGACAGGGACTGTAGGCATGTGGGTGCACTTATGTGTGCCCCTTACAGACCTCTTAGGAATGGGGTGAGGTCAACAGTAGACAATCTAAGGTTAAAGTTTTGGGGGTTTGGAGAAGAAACCACAGAGTCAGGTAGTGCATTCCACTCTGTTGCTGAAGTCGTATTTTCTGCAACCACGTTTGGAGTGGTTTACCATAAGTTTGTATCTATTGTGTGCTTGTGTATTGCTGTGGTTGAAGCTGAAGTATTCATTGACAGATAGGATAATTCTATGTATTACACTTAGGTCAGGCTGAAGGCGGCATAGTTCTAAGTTGTCTAAGCCCAAAATTTCAAGTCTGGTGGCACAAGGTATTCTGTTGCGGGCGGAGGAGCACATGTGTAGGGGGAGCATACCTTTGCCACTACACTGGCCAATATTTGGTACAAGGCTCTCGTAGGTGTACTTCGGACTCTTTTCAAACCCTACTAGCAATGATGAGTTTAAAAAGTCAAGAGTGGAAAGATTTATTTCGTGTTTTTCCAAGTTTCACATGTAGTTTATTTTTGAGGCCACCAGAGGCCGCTCTAAGATTATTTTAGGGCCTCTAAAATGCATTATGATCTCAGGTGGTCCAGGAAATAAGGATCAGTAAACACAGGATCTATGGTTTACGTGTTCCTCTGAACCACTGTCACCCTCACTCCTCCAACCTCAGCTAATAATTAATATATTTTTAAAAACAACCATTTGGGTAGGAAATCTTCCACTTGTATTGCAAACAATTTCATCTACATAAAATATTGAAAGCAGAACGTGGGCAGCATTTGATAGTTACCGGTACATTGGTCCAATTGTTTATTATGAACAGATGTTCCCAGTAAATTGCTCTTCCTCTTCGCCTCATTTAAAATGTGCAACTTTGAATTATGGCTTAGCCAACCTGGTTTCAGGGAGGAAAAGAAAATCTGCTAAAGGATAATTGCTGACTGCCCTAAACTTGTCTTCTGACATCCTCACTGATCCTGAAACAGCTTCTTTCTCATTTCAAAGACTGCAGTAAGTAAAACCAGGACCTCAGTCACATGCAATAGGAGAAGCTGTTATGTCTCATTCTAAGGGTGATAACCAAGGTAAAACAAACAGAAAAGTCATGTTTCCATCTTTGGGACATAAGACTGTCCCAAAGATGGAAACTGTCCGGGTTGAACTTCTACAGTCTCTGCTGAACTCCATAAAGTATTGTAAAATTGTGTTGAAGTGATATAAAGTAATCATATCCATACTAAATTTGAGATGTTAAAACTGTTTCTCCATAGAGTCCTAGAGAATGCATTATGTTACAAATAACCGTTCCCATTTGTTTATATCTACAGAGAAAGAAACAAAAATCCTGCAAAACAATTAAGGATTCTCTAATTGTCCATAAAAAAGAAGTGGTATATAAATAACTTTCCATTTGATGCTAAGCTAAACTTAATATATTTCAAGATGTGGGATGCTGGCAGTTGTAGTCCAGTTGCTTCTTAATGGTCTCATTTTGTCCTTTCCCACAGATAGGATGAAATACTCCATCATCCTGTCTCAGTGAAACATAGTAGCTCGGGATTATAGGAATTATAGATTAGCTTGCCTAAAATTCACCTGATACTGCTGCAGTTCCCAATATGGTCTACTCATCTTGAGGACTCTCTTGGTTTTTCAAACTAGTGTTGGAAGAAATGTTCATCTGAGTTCAGTTCCAAATGGGGAGAAAGACACTGGAAACATGGAGACTGTTTGGAAAGATGGTTTAATGGTGGACAGGACCATATGGTTTGGAGTCCTGGGTAGCTGACCACATGGAGTGGAGAGTGAGTTATATTTATACCCTCTCTTGGGCTTTGAACTTGCTTCCTGTTCCTGTGAAAGAAATGTATTCTGATTGGTTGTCAGACTCCTGTGGGGCCACGCAGGGGTAACTTTGTAGGTTGTCTTGAGTCCCAGGCTTGATTGAATCTTGCTGGGGGATGTAATCTTCCCAGGTGCTTTTGGTGAGATGGGTAGAGGACTAATCCTAATATGTCCTGAGGGTGAAGGTATTTTTGTTGTGGATAAGCTGGACCAGCCTTTTGTCTTGTAGATAGGATGATCCAGTCTTTCTGGGGTTATTAACAAAGGTGGCGGCTACTTTCCAACATGTTTCTCCTTCTCTCATCCAGGGAGATATAATATTCAGTCTTTTTAATATTTCCTAGAATATTTCATTCTTCTAGGAAAAAGGTGGGTGCTAACTTTCTATACCCGAATTTTACTTACCTGAGTATGAAAATGCTAGCAGTAATATATTTTAACAACAATACTGCCCAATTTTTAAACTGCTGTTCTTAAACTGTCTCTCTATACATGAGGAAATGCTAATGCTAATTCCAGTCTGGAAAACTAACAAAAACCTGTTGAAGAACAGTTGCTGTTAAAAAAATAAAGATGTATGAAAGACCATCTTCTATTTGACAATTGATGACCAAATTGCTAGCTCGTTAAATAATAAGATTTTCTTTTAAATTATCAGAATGTATCCTTAAATTTACCATTTTTGCTAAATACATAAGAAAGTGTATTATTGGGAAGAAATGAATGCTTTGATTCAGAGAATTTTTAAAGCAAATATTCAACTGAAGCCAGAGGTTTTTGTTTTAGGTTTGATGGAAAGCAGCTGTTGAAAAAAAATAAGTTGCTTTGCTTCCTCTATATGTTACCGGAGCAAGTCTATGGTATGCACAGAGATGGAAGGATCTACAGATTCTCACAATGGAAGAATGGATGGTGAAATAAATGAAACTGGTTGGGATGGCAAAATTAGCCACTTTGATTTTTTTTCAAAAAGACCTTGTCTAGCTTTGCTTCTACATAGGGACCAGTTTTGAATTTTTTTCCTTGACCTGAAAAAAATTAAAATTTAATTTTGGGATTGACAATCAGGATTGTTTATGATTATAAAAATACTGTGCATTATTGAATTTTGGAGCAAAAGGTTAATATATTTTGAATTGATATCAAAGAAAAGTCAGAAGATGGTCTTTTTTCTTCCCCCTTGCATTTCCTTGCTTGTTAATTATTTTCCTTTTCAATTCCTTTTTCTCCCGTTTTTACATTTTAGCTTTGGTAGAAATGTATATTTATACACACATACATATACACACGTGTATGGATGTCTGCACTTTATGTATGGATGTCTACACTGCTATAACAAAATTTTGGTAGGGGAGAATGAAAACATAGCAATAATTATTTTAGAGGGTACAGCTCTTCTTTAACAGTATCATATCCTCTTGTAGAATAAAGGCACAGCCATCTGATTATTAAGAAATGCAAATCATACATACCCACATTAAGTATGAAGTGTACATCATTGTCTTAATGCCTGCATGTTGTCCCTAACATATAATGTCAATCATTAAATAATGTCATGGTATAATGGTAATGTGTAATATATGCCACATATATTATGGGGAATGGAGTTATATGACAAATGAAACATCTGTGCTCTTTCAAAGGCAACTAAAAAGGCAGAAAGATTTGTTAAGAAAAAATTCGGTTTACACAGCATGTGGAGAACGATGGCTGCAAAGAAAACACAACACGGCATCAAAGATAAGGTTTTCATAACAAAAGATTGTTCCCAAAACAACAGATTGTTCCCGTGTGATTTGAATTGTTTAATGTCATTCTGGTGGAAATATACCAGGAGGTGTACAAAATGTGCCAAGATGGATTTGGCCAAAATTTGAATCAAGCTTATTGGAAAATATAAAAAATATATGGAAACTGTAACCTTTTGCACCATCATGTAGAACAGGATTCATGCACAAATCACGAATGAAATTGAACAGTGAAAGTATAAACCTGCATTTGTTTTCTATCGGTGAGCACAGGTGGCACTAAAGCTGCTTTACAGCTTTCAAGGTGGTATTGCTATTTCCTTGCAAGGAATCAATATTATAGAATAGTGAAAAGAAAGAAGATAAAGTAGCAATAAATAAATAAGGTATATTATAAAAAAAAAGAACATATATAGTCCTTGACTCATGTCTATAATTGAGATTGGAATATTGATGACTGAGTGAAGTAGACATTAAATAAGACATTATGTGATGACTGCTTCACCCAACAACTACTATCCCAGCTATCGTCACTGAGCAATCTTATGCAGATACAGTTCCAGGTGTGGGAAGAATTATCCATCTGATTCAGTTCCAAGGTAGGAGAAAGACACTTGAAACATGGAGGCTGATTGGAAAGATGATTTAATGATGAAGCAGAACCACATATGGCTCTGTGCAACTGACCACATGGAGTTGAGAGTGAGTGGCTTTTATACCCTCTCTTGGGCTTTGCACTTGAACTTCCTGTTCCTGTGCAAAAACAGGTATTCTATTGGCTGTTGTCAGACTCCCATTGGGCTGTGTAGGGATCGTGTAGAGATCATAGCTGGCTCTGTAGGTTGTCTGAGCTCCCAGGTTTGGTTGAAGTTTAGACTGCTGATGCAAAGAAGCAGCGTTAAGCAATTCTTATTGTAGCTGAAGGCTTTGCCCTCTGTAGGAACTTGAGTGAGGGCTAATCCTACCATTCTACCTAATTCTGCCTTTGTTCAAAATATCCTGTCTTGAATGGATTACCAAATCTGCATCTCCAAAAGATGGTCTTAGTGTCTGCTGGGGTTAGGGTTAGTCTGTTTTCTGTCTTTTAAAAAAACAGGCCTCTCCATTTCTCATCCAGGGAAGTGTAATATTCTGCCTTTTTTAATCTTTCTCAAAGTATTTCATTCTTCTAGGAGATGGGTAGGTGCTATCTTTCTACACAGATAAGGAGAATGAGGGGAGGGGGCTTGAGTTATGGGTGCCCTGTCGACAAGCCTGCTTGCTTTGCAAGTAGAAACCTTTCTGCTGAAATGCAGGATTTTCATTTCCTTATATTGAAATGAAATCTAAATTGTTACAACTTATACCCATTCTTTATATTCTTAGCTTCAGTAGCCATGGAAAAGAATTCATGTCTGACTTCCTTATAGTTTCCCTTTATCTACCTGGACATGGCTAGAGGGTCTTCATTCAGTATTTTCTTAAGACTAAACATTCCAAGTTCTTTTATACCCATGATGGCAAACCTATGGCATGTTTGCCACAGGTGGCACACGGAGCACTCTCTGCAGGCACATGAGCCGTCGACCCAGCTCAGATCCACTGTCCATGTGTGCATGAATGTATGTGCGTGCACCGCCCACCCACCAGCTGATTTTCTGCCATGCATGGGAGCGGGGCACATGCGGGAGATGCACGCACACATGCAGGGGAGGTCACACGCGGGAGCGGGGGTGCCCCTTGCACCCATTTTTTTGGTCCTAGGAGGCTTCAGGGAGGCCTGCTAGGCCCAAAACAGGGCACGGGGGGTCATGCACATATGTGTGGGGACAGCACAGGGGGTCCTGCGTGCATGCACAGGGGGGTAGGGGCATGGGAGGTGCACACATTGAATTATGGGTGTGGGCACACAATGACAAAAAGGTTAGCCATCACTCTTATATACCTTTTCCTCATGAGGCATTTCCTCAAATCTCTATATCAACCTGTTGACCTCCTCAGAGACTTGTGCAACCTGCCAGTATCTTGGAAATGGGATGCCCAGCAAGTTTTTTTTTTTAATCTAGAGACTGTCTTGCAAGGCAAATACTGTTCTCCATGTCTCACCAACTGTGACGTACATGCAGAGTGCTGACATTCGTTCAGGATATAGATGGCAGAACCTCATTCATGTGAATTTAATTGGCCTTGGTTAAGAGTCCTTCCTTGGCCCTCTGTAGTAAGATTGAACTATGAATATCCAATTTCAAATTATACTTGTCAAATAGCTATAGAAAGCCACTGTATTCTAATAGGGGTTCACAAATTAGTGCGAAGTTATAATTGTTTTATTATGGATTTTCTAGTCTGCTGCTCTTCCAAGAGATGCGATTTTCCTTTCCATTACTTATTCTTGTGGGATAAGTTACAATCAGAGTTAATGACTGAATACCCACCCCATAAAAGCACCATAGCAAAATGAGATTTGAACCCCAGATATGTCCCTATTTGACCAGACATAGAAAAAAGGGCAGGGGCTCCTACACCTTTATTTGAAATATTTCATCCCATGGAATTTTCTCTTCTGCACAGCCATTAATCATATAGAAGCTCCCCATTCTTGTTGGTATCCCAGGTCATCCTAAACTGGATACTTTGAGCTTTACTAGGCCAAACAAAATAATTGCAAAGTTCCAATTATCTGGGGTGGTTGGGGAAGCGGGGAAAGGAAAAGAGGGAATTGATGTTAAAAGTCAAGTTTGCAACTGGTTAATTTATCAGATGGAATGATAGAATGTCAGCAGATGTACAGTAGATATTTCACTGTATTAATGAGGAAATAATAGGTTGCAATAATATATCTTCCAAAGTTGGCGAGAAGAAAAGACTGGAAACTATGTGAATCCAGCCGTTTATTAAATGAGTGCTTAGGTTCTGGTCTAAAGATGGAGGAAGTGAAGAAGATGTCTGGTGCAGGGCAACCAAAGGACTTTGGCTAGAAGTCCTTCTGCAGCTCTATTCAAAGTTGCAGTGAACTCAGAAAATGCCTGCACAGGTCAGCCTACAGAGACAGGAGCAGCCTCTGTTATGGTACGCAGAGTATTTTTAGCTCTCTGTGCCCCCCAGCCAATGGAAGCAGGGGCTGGGATGCTTTATTTTTAGCTCCCACGTGTGGTTCCACTCTCTGCCTCCAGCTCTCATTGCATCAACAGATACATATTGGTCACGTTTTTTGGCTGCTAAAAGTGTGTCTGGCCTCTCCATTCTCACACATCCACCCATCACTGCTGTTTATGTATCTCACTAGTCACCCTTTTTTCTTAGATATTGTTAGCCTTAACCTAACAATATATTAGTATCATGTTATGCATGAAGAAGGGCATGAACATTTCTTAGCCATTCAGTGGGGTGAGGGGTCTGGATAAAACCCAAACCTTTTCTTCTTTTCCAATCTTCAGTTTTATATCTGACATCTGTTCAAATTCCTAGGAACATGCATCAGTTTATCATGTATCACTGTTCCTGTGGGCGTGTGGGTAGAACAGGGATAGGGGGGCAGTCAATAAATCCCCAGATAAATGAATGGAAAACATAAATGGGGTGAAAGCATGAATGAATTAAAGCATGAATGGTTTGAATGAGCAGATGCATAGGAGGTTGGTTGTTGTTTTTAGAAAAGCAGGAATATGATGAATGCACATTTATAAAAAGGAATCTGAGGGAATATGTTTTTTTGTTTTTTTGTAATGAAAGTTGATGAGACATAATGTAAGACTAAGAATCTTAATGGTAGATGTTTCAGTAGAAACACTAAAGGGTTTCAAGCATCTTTGAAAAGAAGAGAAAAGGATCGGGAAGACAAGGAGCAATATCGTCATTTATCATCAAATGATTTATAGCATCCTCTTGTGTTACTGAACCCTCTGTGTGACAATACAAAGCCCACCTTCATGACTTTTATATTGGCACAGCAATGACGGGATAATATTAACAGACTCTATAAATCATCATCAAAGAAAGGGGTTTTCATGAGAAAAATAGCTTCAGAAAGAATATTTGATCGTTGTACTGAAGTTGACTGATTTTCCCGTGTTTCTTGATAGTTGATTTGCATTTGAAAAATCCCATAATTTTTTCTCATACTTTCTGGGCATCACTGTTTTAGACAGGGAGATCGTTCTATTTTGAGTATTATGTGCCTCTAAACCAAAATATCAGTTCTGATATTGCAAGATGACCCCAATGTCCTGTATGTTTGGGGGCTTCCACTTAATTGAAGGAATTTCTATCCAAATGACTTCATTTATAATAATAACATCTGTAGGAATTGATAAATTCCATTTTGCCCTGACAATGTTTACATTCAGGCTTTTGCCATCCTCTCTAATGGTGGAAGGGAACACCTAAAAGGCAAGATGGCAGCCCCATCCACCTGATGATGGTGACAAAGATCTTATCCATTCAATCATGTCTTACTCTTGGCAATTCTTTGGGCCAGGTCTCTCCACATCTTCTGATCTTGCACTGCTTCTTTGAGTTATTCTATGCTGTGGTTATTAGGGACATGGTGGCTCAGTGGCTAAGATGCTGAGCTTGTTGATCAGAAAGGTCGGAAGTTCAGCAGTTCAAATCTCTAGTGCCGCGTAATGGAGTGAGCGCCCGTTACTTGTCCCAGCTTCTGCCAACCTAGCAGTTTGAAAGCATGTAAAAATGCAAGTAGAAAAATAGGGGCCATCTTTGGTGGGAAGGTAACAGCGTTCCATGCACCCTTAGCATTGAGTCATGCTGGCCACATGACCATGGAGACATCTTCGGACAGTGCTGGCTCTTCAGCCTTGAAATGGAGATGAGCACTGCCCTCTAGAATCAGGAATGACTAGCACATATGTGTGAGAGGAACCTATACCTTTATGCTGTAGTTGGTGTCAGCTTGGATAGTGTCCAGCCACCATGTTCTTTGACAACCTGGTTTCGTTTTACCACTAATGCTTCCACACATAACTGCTTTCTCCTGTGAATTCCCCTACATGACACATTATCAGGATGAACCCCTTTTCTAATATGACACATATATAACTAGCATAAAAAGGAGCAAGGCTATGAGGTATAGTCACAGATGTTATCTTGACTTTTTAGCTTCCATAGATATCCCTATTTGTCTCTTTTGCCAAGGATGGGCAAAAGGTATATTCTGGGAGTTGAAATCCACAAATCTTAAAGTTGGCAAGTTTGGGGATCCCTGGTATATAGAGATCTATTCTGTTTGATTACTTTTGTAGATGAGCAAGGTTGTCTGATTCTCAGAAGTATACTGCTGGAATGAAAAGCATTAATAGAATTCAGAGGTGGATTTAAAAGAGAATTTCCCTCCTCTTTCCGTACCACACCAAACTGAATCCAAAATGAAAAAAAAAAAGTTCTCAGGTTTAGTATTATTTTATGAGAACTATCAACAAGCAAAGGGCATCTTCTCTGGTCACAAGGCTAAGACATAGCAGCAAATTTTAGGGTAAAAAAGCAGTAGAACTGGCTCTAAATTGCCTTAATTTGTTTGCTAGTTTCAATGACATCATTGCAGAAAAATATTTTTCTGACTGTCCTATTGGTTTTTTTTTATATGGAGTGATTGGAAGCACTGCAGAAGCAATAGTTGATGGGTCTTGAAGTTCTAATTAAAAATAAACAGATATTATTAGCCAAAAATTCTGGGGCACTTTCAATTCTCTACTCTTCATTTGTTTGTGACTTGCCTGCCCTCTGAATTATAGTTGTCAAAGATGACAGTTGCTAAGTGAACAGGTGTCTCTGCTTCTTGCACTACACAGCCAGAGGGACCCAATTCACACCTCCTGTCTCTTCTTCCTTCTTATTATGTTTCCTGTGCATTCATTCTCCCACCTTCAAAGCCAAAGCTGCAACCTCTTCAGACTTTCTGTCCTAAGCAAAGTTAATTGCCACGTCTAGCTGAAGGCTGACATTTGGAGATGACTGCAGCAAGGTAAGAAGGGGGGGAGTTAAACATCATTGACCACTTGGAGAATGGAAATTTCCCAGAAAGGAATAAAGGCTGCATCTCCGCTGCAAATATAAACCAGTGTAAGGTCAGTTTCTGTCCTGTAGCAGGTTTTATGGGCATTTCTAAGCTTAGTGGTAGGGCATCTTCTTAACATTCAAAAGGTCCAAACTTCAATTCCTGGCATTCTAAAATGAGAAAGTATTTAAAAAGCAATCAGTAAAAGAGGGAAAAGCTCTTAAGGCAAAATGAGGACCAAATGTGGGATCTCAGTTTTATTGGGGTCTGATTAACAGAGATTGGCCTTTGGGAATCATCTTACAGTGCATTCAGGTGACCTAAATGTAATGCAGCTTCAATAGTACCTTTAAAATCTACAGATTAGCCTGCTAGAATTTCATTGGCAGGGAAACAGAGCATAATGGTGAGCACCATTAGAAAGATGATGGAACTGATTGTTGAGTGCCTGGTTCACACAATACACGTGTAGCTATACATAGTTCTTAATGCTAAACTGGGGGCTAATTGTTCTAATGTAAGGATGAGCACTTTCTGGCCGAGGACCATATCAGATCAGACCTCTTTAGAGTTTTCTGTCCCTCCAATTTGGAAAAAGAAATAAGAATCATAAAGAGGCAGAGAAGATGCTTACCCATTTGGACTCTGGTCCTACCACTTTAATCCTACATACAATTCAATCCCCAAAATGTTACCCCGAGCAGCCCTTGACAGAATAGTGTATTGGCAACTAAGTAATGGGCAACATGACATATTCCTTCTCTCTGGTCAGCCTGTCAATCCTCTGATCTCCTTACCATGATATATTTTTCTGATTTTTTTTTTGAAGAATCATAGGAGTTGAATTGTGCCATTAAATGAAGGTATAGTGGCATATTTCACAGACCAAGATACTGTATATGTTAGGCTAAAATACAATTGGTTCAATAGGTTATCCAAATTCATCCTATATGTTTACCTTATTCTATACTGTGTGATGGGAAGTCAGGAAACTGAATTAATTGAGTAAATCCAGTATAGTGTATTCTAAAAACATAGTCATAATATGTGGAATACTTAGTAGTCTCTTGACTGTTTTCCTGCAGACAATCAAGCAGAAAGCACCAAAGCCCACAAAGTTCATCCCTGAGCTGCATTTATTCTCTTCTATTGGTACATAGTTGTAATATACTTTGGTGGACTTATAAAAGGTTTTGTAGTTTCTTGTACAACTTCAGAGCTGGAGTGTTAATCTATATGGATGGATGGATGGATGGATGGATGGATGGATGGATGGATGGGAGGGAGGGAGGGAGGGAGGGAGGGAGGGAGGGAGGAAGGAAGGAAGGAAGGAAGGAACAAGGAAGGAAGGAAGGAAGGAACAAGGAAGGAAGGAAGGAAGGAAGGAAGGAAGGAAGGAAGGAAGGAAGGAAGGAAGGAAGGAAGGAAGGAAGGAAGGAAATTACCATTGCTCAATCACTTTGTGAACTTGTTTTTGCTCAGTTGCCATTTGGTATCTATGTACTTTGCTGTATCATACACCAACACATATCCACAAATACAGTTTATGTATAAGCGTGCACTAATTATGTATAAGCGTGCACTTCTCTTGCTTGATTTACATTCCACATTTTCTTCAGGAGATTAAGGATTAGTAGACAACATGTTGCTACCCAAATTTTCCCCACAAGACCTTCTGTGAGGTAGGCTGACTGAGATCTAGCTCATTATATCTCTACGGATGGAAATGGATTTGAGCCTCAATCTCCTGGCCCCGTTTGTGGTTTTTAATATGTTTATTTATTTGAGAAGTGGGTTTTTTGTTTGTTTGTAGAATAGCTTATTGTGTAAATCCAGCCTATCCAAAGCTTATTGAACCAGTGATGGTTACCTATAGCTTAATGTATTATATGACCACTGTGAGTTAATAACCATGAAAACTGAACTATGAACTATATAGAAAGCATTGGCGTAATCCAGGGTTTTAGTACAGCCATAACTGGACAGCATCATATTCTCCCAATTAAAAAGGGAAGCCCCAAAAGTTCTTCAAGTATTTAGAACCTCTCCCTTGTTTTTAGTTAGCTCTATTTCACACAAATTCACTTTTAAGGAGAATGAGGATGTTGGGAACAGTTTTATTGCCCACTTTCCATCCTTTTTTCCTGCAGTACAATGTCCTTTCTGAAACTGAGTATGGCTCACCAGGAGTTTCAACATTCAAGCATGCAGTAGATCTTTCATCACTGGAGCAAGAGCTTCCTAACCATGATGCTGTGTCCCAGAATCAAACTGAAAAAAGGTTTTTCTCTGCCAATATTAAACTGAATCAGTCCAAAGGTAAGCAACAATAGTAGATTGTCAAGGACAGCAAAGGAGTTGTGAATCCAGAGAGTTGTCTAAAGACTGTTTTGACTCTTATGTCTTGGGTGTGTGGGTTTTTCCAGTGCACTGATTAATTATTATAAATTATTTTAATATGTGTCCATGAAAGAGTGGATAAGAATAGATGTTCAGTTGGGGGAGGGGAGGTTTTGTGTGCACAGGAAACTGCAAAACATATCACAGACTTGTCCAAAGATTTCCACTCATTATTTTTTCCATCAGGGAAGATTTTTTTCCCCCGTACAGTGGCCGTGCCGATGATGACATGCAAAAAAGCTCTAATGTGCAAGCTACAACATACATTGTAATGTTGTTGTCAAGCTAAGCATCCACACTTGTTTATGGCTAGTCCTGTGATTAGAAAGAGGAAACCATTGTCTAAGAGGTTGGACAACATGGAAGGGCAACAATTATTCATTCATTGATGTTTTCTTTTTACTCTTTTGTCGTCAAGAAAAGGAGATTATAAGAGTTTCTATTTCTCATATGTTTGGGAGTAGAGAGGTAACACTGCGAACTGGATTTGGTACAATAAGCTAAGAAAATTATCATGGCCTAGCCTTGAGAGTAGGGAAGCTTTGAAAGAAAATGAGGATAAAAGGAAAGATATAAATTCACAGATAATGTACTATACTATGAAACTGTTACAATAGCCCACACAAAGGATTTGAGAATCTCAAGAATGAGGCATTGCAACTGTTTTGAAAGCTGGGTTGGAGGAATTTGATAATATTTTTAAAATTGATAAAGAGATATGAACATTTCTAGCTTGACCATTCCTCAAAAATGGGGGGGGGACATCTCCCAGATATTACCCGAGAATCAAAAATAGAGCTAGATTAGGACATTTTGCTTCTGGAAACAAAAAAATCCTTACAACCCTTCCTAGTTCAAGAATGAAACCTTATTTGACTAGCTCTTGTATCATTCTTATGCTATAGTACTTATAATGGTGCAAGTGTCTACCACTATAACTGAAAAGCACCAACTTAGCTTAGGGGGACAAAGCAAGACCCTTGACATACCTCTCTCCCCTCTCATGAAACTGCTTCATTTTTCCCCAATAGTTGAGTCTGTCTGGACTAAATACCTGAAATCTACTTCTTGAGCAACATAGTCAATGCAAATAAAGTGTCGATCCCTAAGAGGACTAGGCTATATGATAACCTGACCAAGCAAAATTTATAGGGAAACATCACAACATAATAAATAACATATTGCAAATATATGGGTGATTTTGCAATAAGACCTATTTGGATACAGCAGGAACTAACTTTGTAATGGCTTGGGTTGATAATTTTATTGTGAATTATTCACCATCCCAACACATATGACAACCTTGCAGTAATTATTGATGCATGACTCCGTTTATTATATGTAAATAATGAGTTTTCATGTAAAACAAAGTTGTTGTTACTAATAAAAGATTTTCCAAAAGCAATTTTCTGCTATGTTTGCTCTCATGATCTTCTTCCCATGGTAGAATATGTTGCATTTGAAGGACAAATGAAATTATGGTTTATACTTTCAATTTAGTAAAAGCTGACACGATGTAAGATTGAAGTGATGAACTAGGGTTAGAAAAACTTGAATAAAGATCCACCCCAGCCTTTAAACTCTTGGCAGCCTTTAATGAATTGTGAAGTTTATAAGGAAGGAACAAATTATAATTTCCAGTATTTTCATCTTGTAGGAGGAAAGATTGGACAAATGGTTGTGCATAAATACATTTTAAAAATTAAGACAGCAATGAGCAAATTGTTAAAATATTTTGAATTTATTAGAAAAGATTCTATTAATGAGAACAGTCCTTTTAAAAACAGCATATTTTTAAAAATATATTCATTATTTGTAATGCAAACTAATTTACAAAGCAGTGAATGAAAGGCACCATCCTTAAAGAACATGGCACTTTACAAAGTCACCCACTATTTTAGAAGTTAAATATTCCACTCAGGTTTTAAATTTAAATATGGAAGTGGAGAAAAGTTTTTTGAATCCCAAATACACCAATTAGTTTTGAGAGGTTTTCTATGAATATGTTGACATTTATGCGGAATAAGTTCAGGGAAGTAAATTTTGAAGTTTGCACAGTTGGAAAGGTAAACATTTTTTATGACTCAAGCTATTTAAATACAGCTTTTAGAGCTTATTGATATTCTAAGAATGATGGGAGAAAGTTCCAGTTGATCTAAAAAGAATGCTCTTTTTTCTTCTTGAGGATATTGAATAAATTAATCATTTACATGTGCATAATCAGTTACATCTCATATATTTGATTTCAAATGTATTTGCACTAAGAATCATTCCACTGAAATAAATATGAGTTATCATTGCTAACTTAAATCTCATTGATTTTATTTGGCTGATGCTAAGCTTGTCTGAATCAGGATATTCAACCTATGTTTTTATATCTAAGACATATCCAGAAATCAATTGTCATACCCAAAAAACAATATTTACAGTACTAATCTCAGGTTGTTGCTTTCTATTACTACAGCTTATTCTATATATATTGATATATATTTTCAAACCTCGTGAAATATAAGGTTTGTGTACAGACTAACTATCAGCATTCACTACTCATACACAAGGAGTTGGCATAATGTTTTGAAAAATCCCAAAGCTTGCAGAAATGCAAGCAATCTGAGAGGCAAAAACTAAGTAAGTGGAAATCACCAAAACAGCCTCAAGAAGATACCAAGCAGCCTCCATGAGTATAGACTACTAAGTGGTTTTTAGGGAAGGAAAATTAGGAAGATGGGACCAATAGAAATTGGCATAATGGGAAAACTGCTCTAAATTCTAAGCAGGTATGTCCTGGCATACTGCAACACTTTATTTTAGGAACATTGTGTAATTCCATAACCTAGGTGTTAGATGAGCATCTTCTGAAGCCAACTGTGTCTACTCATGCAAAAGGTATGGTGGTGAATCATCTCATTTGTTCATAAACCTCCTAGCCTAATAGCTTCCAGTTTTGTATTTAAAGTTCACAGTGGTTGCTAGATTTGTAGAATACAATTAATTTACAGCTCAGTTCACTTGCTTGGAGATCCAGACAGCATATTGAATCAAAGTAACTCTACAACATACTAAGGTTAAAACTAAATTTTCTGCAAATACTGCTGTTAGGTCTTAGGTAACATTGTTACACACATGTGAACCCATTGTATATGAAATTGACTGTAGCCCTCAGTTCTAAAAGGACCCAATCATCATCCCGAATAACAGCAGTAGAATGGTATACGATGTCCATTAAAGCGCCAAAGGGGTGTGTGTGATTGTTTTTCCCCAATCTGACACCTTTCAGGTGAAATGGGACTAATTGTCCTACAGCTACCATGCTGGTTAAACATTCTGGGCATTGCAGGTTTAAGGCATAGGAGCTCCAGATGGTAAGCAGAAATAATCAACTAGTTGATTAAACAGGTTGTGTTGGTTTTAGGTGCTGTCTTTTCCAGTAGATAGCATGATCTTCCTCCAGTGTTGTTCCTGAGACTGAGGACTATGAGTGCTAGCTTGAGCAGAAGCAGGTTGACTGTCTGCATATCAATCAGAGTTGATCCATCCATACAGTAGAGATATAACAACTTTTTGACTAAGGTTTGGGATTTAGTCATGTCCATTCATGGCTCACTTTTGGTTTCAAGTTACAATGTAAGCTAACATGGCTGGGGAGAGGGGAATACAGCAGCTAAAGATGCAGATATGATATTGAACTGTATCCCTAAACTATGGATTTTGACATTTCATGATAAGATTTGGTTTTACCATGCCCAGGCATCCACAAAGATCTTTTTTATTATTTATTTCTCAGATTTATATTCTGCCATGATCCTGAATAGAGTTGCAGTAGTTTACAATAACAAGAAAAAATAATAATTCCAAATAACCCATAAAATAAAGGCTTTAAAAAAAATAACACTATTTGACACCATGCCACAAATATACTTCTGGAAAAGCACTGTGTTCAGCTTTTTCAAGAAGGCAGATATTGTTGGGGACAAATAAATATTCAGTGGAAGACCATTCCAAAGTTCCAGCCCAAAATGCTCTCAAAAACGGGGTGCTAAAGAAACTGATATTCCTGAAATTAAGTAATAGTTAGAACATGAGTATTTTTGTTTCAAATCAATGTCTGAAAAAAAAATCTTTATTTTAAAAAGAAAAAAATGAAGCAATATGTTTCCATTTGATCAAAATTTAATGGTAAGTTTAAAGATTGAATTAATTTTATGATGATATATATGGATTACATTTATCTTTCCTGCTTTTGTTTTTTTTTCCTTTTATATTTATCTTAACCACTATATGTAGTTTGTTAGATATTGTTAATCATACTTTATTTTTAAAAAAACAGACTTGGGTCCATTCTGCAAAAGTTTTATACATTTTAGTATTCTGGAATAAAATGTCCCTCCTGGATGGTACAATATGAATGTTTTAGAAATATTAAGGTAATCTTAGGGAAGGTAATGGATCATATACAGAGTTATAGAAAAAAATTATTATGTTTCTATTCCCGGAAAATGTATATATTTTTAAATATCTAGCTATTTCCACGTGAGGATTGGTCTTTTGCTTTTTCATACTACAAAATATATGTTAATGCAAATATGTGTATTATGGTCAGTGGTTTGCATATGGTTACAAAAATCAAAAGCTCTTCTCCCAAAATGATAAAAACAAAACAAAAGGACATATGGAAAGAAAAAAAAATCAAGCTGTTGCATAAGGTAAGTCAGTCTTTGCTATAAACTATTCCAGACATGGATTATACACCTGCTATGATTTCTCGTGTTCTCTCTGACCTTTTCTATATCCTTAAACATTTGGTCTGATTCAAACTTCTTTAAGAAACAGAAAAGCTGACATATTTTGCATCCTTGAGTTGGCTTAATTAGAACATTGCCTTGATATAGATTTTGAATTATTTTTGTGCTTTGCTTGAAACAAATATATTAAATATTTTATTGCTGTATCTTTTGAAGATAAGGACTGGATAGATATAATCTCCCAGCTCTCCAGATGGGATATATCTGTACTTCTGTCCCTTGATTCGTTTTCTCCAAATGCAGGATTATGGAGAATTGTCCTTTTCCACAGCAGCAACCCTACTGTGTGAAACGCGTTGGTTTAAGTAAAACTGACTGGTCTGAATCACGTAGCTAAAAGTAAACTTCAAGCTTGAGCCTTTCTGGGTCTTAATTCAACCCTATAGAATATAGTTTAACTTGACTACTGAACTAATCCATTTTCTGGATGGGTATAATACTGTACATCGAACTGCCCTTAACTGCTCTAAATCTGAATCTGAACCAAAAAGTAAAGCACACAAAGATTAAAAAAGAAAGGAGAAAGAGAAGCATAAACCTAACACAAACCAAGCATAGCATTTTGTACAAATAAAATAAAATCTATGTTTTTAAGTCTAGGTTTTTAACTGATCTAACTTAAAAGGACAATAAACAGTTTATTTTTTATCTAGAGTACAAAACTGCCTAGAGCAAAACAGATTTTGGCTGAATGTTAGAATTAACATCCTTGAAGGTAAACAGTTCAATAGAAATAAATGCATACAATGATGAACGTTCTCACTGAAGAATTGCTTCTACATGGAAAGACCCAACAGCCATATGATGATCCAACTTTTGATTTCATTGACCAAGCAGAGAATAGCTTGACCAACATGGATCCACTTCAAATTAGAATTATAAACTACTACTGAGTTGAAGAGATCCCAGTACTTTGCCTTTCTCATATTGTAAATTATACAATTGGTTTGGTGGCTCTTTCATTTATTTGCAAAAACATGCAAGTATCTGACCAAATATCACCTAACCAGATGCATCTGACAAGCAGATTTGGAGATCCCACTTTCCTCTTCTGCTTGATCCTATGGTAATATCTGTTGATCTTCAGGGAGATAAGACAGTGGAAACCTTGAAAAGTGTGTCCATATCGTTAAAGAAGATTTCAAAAGCAATATTTAACAACATGATATTTTTCATCATTATTACTTCCTAATTTGTCTAATAGACAAAGGCACATAAAAGCTACAAAGTAATGGTGTCTCCATGTCCATGCAAAAAATACATGTACAGGGATTGAAATCTAATATGTCCAAGTCCACATTCCAAAATAAGATATGAGTACGCTGAAATTAACAGATTGAAAGGACAATAAGACTCACTGAGTCAGCTTCCCCATTTACCAAACATATTTTAGCAATACATATCATCACCACGTTCTATGGAAAAGACATACCTATGCAAAATTCTTCTGTGTAAGAAGGATTGTGAAATTCATCAACAAAATAAGCACATACAAATTTTGTATTATGTCATTTCCTCCACATTTATTATCTATTGCATGTTTTCCATTGCCCTACCTATTATTTTCACAGAAGCATAGTGAAAATGCATTGGGCTGAGAAATAGTGAGTACAGGAAAAATGTCATTTAAAAACTTCTCAATCTTTTTCTAGTATTCAAATTATAATAGAAGCATAGGAGGATTGATCTGGATCAGGCAACGTCCTTCGAATGCATCTGGAGGTTATTGGTTTAGCAAGCATGTGAACCACTTGGTTGCTTAAGTCTTATCCAACACGTCTTGCCTCCAGATGTGTTGAACTTCAACTCCCCGAAAGGCCAAGCAAGCTGGGAGTTCTGGGAGTTGAAATCCAACACTTCTGGAGAGCACCAGGTTGCAGAAGGCTGATCTGATGTTAACCAAGCACAAGGAACCACTGAAAATTAAAAGCACTATTCAGCCCATTTTGCCCAGGGCTCAGTGGCTGGGGAGAAGTGAGGTGATGGAATGTGATACAAAACTGCTAAAGGGAAAGGAGAATGAGAGATCAGTACATTCTTTCATAAGTAAAAGGCTCCTGGAAGTTAAGTGGAACAATTTGCCCTGTAATACAGCCCAGTGAAAAAAGAGAGAGCTATTGAAGAAAGTTACTTGATTCAATTTTCCAAAGTGCATCATGGAATCCAAAGCAGAGCTGTTTTTTCCTGGTGACATCAATCAGCCTCAGAAATAAACTGGAGATGGGGAGAATTATTCCTCCATTCAGACTTACGCTGCTTCTGTCACACCTTCCATGGACAAGGTTCTGTGTGCCATGTGGGCAATGGACACCACCATTCTCACCTCCTGAAGTGGCACGAGGCCAGACACAGCCACCAGCTTCAACTTGCAGGTTGCCCTTTCTGCGATTCCAGCGATGCCATTGTACAACCCCGGATGCTTTTTGGGGTAAGGGCTTTCTGATACGGGGTTGGACAGACCCAGAAAGCCCAGACCGCAAAAAGACCCAGAGAAGACCTGTCATTGCTTCTTCTTGCCTTAGTAGTGAGGGAAAGCGGCAGCTTCAGTTACATTGCCATCCCAGGATACGTGGCACTTGGGATTCTTAGTATCCCACTCTCCCTTTACTATTTGTTGATTGCACTTAGAAGCAGACATGCTTCGCCTCCATCAGATAACAATTCCTATCGCTACCAGCCAGTGAGGCTTCATGAACTGAAGGTGATGGATGTTGGGTAGGTGCAAAGTTATGGGGAGGCTGCATTAGGATTTTTCTAGTTTATCGTCTGTACACCACAAATACCTTGTCATCTCACTTGTAGTCCTCATCTTCCAGTTTCAGCTTTGGCTGGGGGCATCAAGGTTCTTTTTCTGTGGGTTTCTTATGCTCTCTTCAATGGCTGGAAGTTTTATCACCCCAGAAAGCAAGATTCTCCATTTTTTTTCCTTTCTGAGATATGTCCCTTCTATCCTTCTGGGAAGGTCCCTGTTTCCACCACCCACGCACTCAGCCACCATCTATCTGTAGGCAGGGGAAACTCTCATCACCAAACAACACACACACACTCTCTCTCCCTCTCTCCCTCCCGCTCTCCCTTCCTCCCTCCCTCCCTCTCTCTCTCTCTCTCTTCCTCCCTCCCTCTTTCCATTCCTCCTTCCATTCATCCCCCTCTCTCTCCTCTACCTCAGAAAAAACACTTCCAACTCCTTGTCTTCCCAACTGCACCACACACATAAACACAAACATTTACACAAATGATTACATCCACCAAAATGCCAAAAATCTCTGCAGAACTCCAGAACCAAGGCCTTTCAAAAAGGTGCAGGTTAATTCCTTCCCAATTGTCTGAAATTTTAAGACACCCTCCTAGCTCTTTTTTCTTACAATGGAAGAGGAAAAGGCTGCTTGGATCAATGATCACTCCCCACATCCTAGTCTCTGTTCAGTGACATCTCATACTATAAAAGGGATCTTAGGCAGGTCAGCTAAAGACCTAGTGATAGCAGTCATGCAACATCCTGAGCTTGATGAATATTAACTTCAGGTTTTATTTATCAGTTTGCTATTAGCATGTTTTGTCAAACCAATCCATAAGATATAGTATTATATGAGTATTACGGATTCAGTATGATATCTGAACCCAGATACAGGTTAATTCATTAACCATGTTAAGCGTATTGTGTGAACATAGCTAATACTTGTTAGTAGGGAGTGTGCTAAACAGACTACATGATCCTCCATATTCCATAGATATCCCTATATTATGCCTTTGGTTATATTAATACTTTTCAGACTGATAAAACTCTCTGCTGAATTGTAGCAGATGTGCATGCATGTTTTAAACATGCTCAGGAAAGAACCATATACCCATAAATAAATGCACCATGCTTATTTTTTGCAAGTTTAGGCACCCATAAATATGTGTTGAGATATAGATCTATAGATATATAATCTTTCCAAATATTCTTACCTTAGATGTTTATTCCAATTTAAATTTAAATCTACACTGTCTGAACATACTATTCTCATCCTTCATATACCCAAGTACACCTTTTTCATGCATATACCAGCTAAAGCACATATCTAGATTGGCGCACAAACTATATACATACATACCGTATCTAACTCTTCTTCAGGAACATTGAACCACAAACAGTTTCATTGGCTCACAAGTCTTTCTAAGAGCTTCATGCCTGCATGTTTTTGCAAAACAGGCTGCACACAAGTAGTATCATGTGTAAGATTTGCACATAAATCTATTGCCACATACATGTACCAGGAAACCATAATCAATGGTGTCTTTTCAGCTTGCATGCCCATAGCCCACACAAATAACTGCAGTGAAGCCCTAACAAGAGTCGTGATTAGGCACAATGATCTATGGTTTGCGTTCTTTCCTAACATATTTTACAAAGCAGAAATCTTTCATGTCTGAAACTGACCTGCAGGGAATCTTACAGATCAGGCATGGTGCAATCTGTTCTGCACAATCACATTTAGTCAGTTAACAGAACACTCTGTTATGCTTTCACTGACCAAAAGCCACACACAATTCTCACACTTCTGCCCTTCCCTCGCCACCAGCATACAGCCCCAAATGTAATGGAAATATTTATACTAATTCAATAAGGGATCAAGCCCTCTACTCCACAATATACAGATGGAAATAACAGCAACATATACATTCCTGAAACTAGGGTCTGAAAAGGCACAAATGGGTAACTGTGGTGTGGGGCTTAATAACCATATTTAGAGGGGAATAACTGCACAGAAATAACTATCATCAGTCACATTATACCCACCCACCCTTTCTCAGAACAAGCCAGCTCTTCTGTCTCTCCATATCAAACCAAAACACAACCACACACTTGATTGTCTCTGACACATCGTTTTATTTTTTTCCCTTCTCAACCCCCTTTTTCTGAGTAAGTCATATGCATATCGAAGCACACATACATGCACACATATACACACAAACACATACAGAGAGTGATTTGTTCAAGTCTTAGCCCCAGTTAGATCTATTCATGGAACTCTAATTGTCTATATCACATCTTTATTGCCCAGTCCACTTAAGAGTGTCCTCTGGGTATTTCCAAAGTCCCAATCCATTCCCATATCCCAGTTCTTATTCTTCCTCATCAACCAGAACCCCTTTCTTCAATAACTTTGCCTAGAGACGTTTAGAAGGGAATTAAAGCGATCTTTGAAAGCTGCCTCTCCATTTCTTTCTTCCTATCTGTTCCCGTTGGACAGAAGCTCACCTTGTCCAAAAGGGCATCGCAGAGGGTTAGGAGCACAGGAACTGTCAGTTTGGGGGTGGGGGAGAGAAAAGGAGGGGATCCGTCCAGGAGCTGCAGAGATTGCCGAGTCCCGCCCGAGACTCCGGCAGGCGAGTCACGAATCGGGGAAGGGAACTCCGGGCCCAAGCGTGACGCATCTGCCAGGCAGTCACGAAGCACCGCTGATTGGGGAGGGAAGCGGGCGGGGGGAGGCGCGCAAGGCGCAGACAGGCGGTAGAGAAAGAAGGGCGGGCTGGTGGTGCTAAGAGAAAGTGTCTTAGGTACGATCGCTACAATGGACAGCTCCACGGTAGAAGGCTACTTCAGCACTCAGGACAGCTACTTAGGTAACAAACGCTGGACCAACTCAAGGGATCAAACCAATTAGTCTCCTTTAACTGGAGGAAATTCCAGCGGGTGGGGGGGGGGGTTAGTGTGAATGCATCAAAAGCAATTTAAAAGAATAATTAAATGGTTCGCATGACAGAATAATGTATATATCAATTGACAACTAGTGGATATATGACCATCCCATCCCAGTTTTCTAAAATATTTCCTGTAAATCAGGTAGTATCATCGGAGGGAGGGAGGGAGGGAGGGAGGCTGCTTTTTGGATAAATAGATGATAGATAGATGATAGGTAGGTAGGTAGGCAGGCAGGCAGGAAGGAAGGCAGGCAGGCAGGCAGGCAGGCAGGCAGGCAGGGATAGACACTCTCTCCTGAATTTATTTTAAATCCTGTTTTCAATTGTCTGAATTAACACAACACAATACATTCTAAACAAAGAAAAACAAAACCCAGTCAGTGTGTCCAAAATGCCCAAGCAAGTAAACAACATAACCTGGTTAAGATTATGCAATGGGACCACCAGCTGCCCATCCCAATTTTAGCCTAAACTAGCTGGCTTTGAAAACCCAGCCTGTTGTCAGTGATTACAACTGAAAACATCTTTTTATTTCTAAAAACAAGACATATTCTTCAGGTTAGCAAGGGCACAATCCCATATATACTTTGATGTTGTTCAGTTGTTTCTTGGGAAATAAACTACACAGTACCCATGCTTACATATTGGATAATATGCTAACTTTAATTGAGCAAGTCTGTACATGCTTATTCAAAAATAAGTTGCAGAGTTCAACTGAAATTTGTCTCAAGTAATAAGAAATAAGGTTTAAGAAGGTAAAAGTAAGTTATTTAGATATTGTTTTTTTTTTAAAGAAAATATGACAGTTGTTTTGGCATATCTGCTTGGCATTTCCCACTTGATTGCAGAATTTATGAGAGGACACAAGGAATTCATTCATGGGCAATGGTATTTTTATCAATAACTAAGAGCAATCAAAACTCAGTGCTATTAATAAGAAATTTGAAAAACTGTATTCCAAAATAGAAGTACTTGACAGTGCTGCTTTTGTTCTTAAAACAATCATTGTAATAATAATAATGCATCAATGTTTCACAAACATTTCATATCTTGATTTTAATTCCATGTGTATTTTCAGTAAAAAGAAATATGAAGAAACATCCCCAATAAGTAATTGGAATGAGAAATTCTATCTAGACATATTAACACTATTCCAGAAGACAAGGCAAGAAACAAAAGGCTAAAACACAGGAAAGCAGGTTTTGGTTGATAACTGATCCTAAAGGTCAGAACTGCTCAAAAACAGGTTGCCTCTGGAGGTGATGGATTCTCCATTGCTGGGAAATGTTTAATGAATGGTTGCCAGGCTTCACCTTTATTCAGCACTAAGCCATTTAAGAAAGCTTGTAAAAAAAAATCCAAGGACTTCAGAATAATCATTTTCATTGAGGAAAGTGTTAAGCCACAACCAAGAAGTTTATCATATTTGGCTTTTGTTCTTTATTTGTCCTCTTATTTCCAGCAGGTGGGCTCCTCTCCATCTGTATGTTTGTTATCATCAAATTTGCTTTCATGTTGCTTCTCACTGATAGTGGGATAACTCATTCTCACACTGACCATATGCTGGGAAAGCTATAAAAGTGGAGGTTAGACTAAATAATCTCCAGGATCCCTTCCAATGCTTCCATTTTATAATTCTATGAATAAAAGAGGGAAAGGTCTCTGATTTTGTAGGTCTTCTATTGTTAAGAAAGCACATTTGTGACAATTAGATGGCACAAAGAGAGTCATAAAGCTGCCTTATATTGAGTGATGCTATTAATTCATCAAGTCCCAAGATGCTCAGACTGGTGCATGAAGATGCCAGTGTGCTATGGTGCTTGCCAGGCCTCCTGCTCCACTGTATTTCTTTTTTATATTTTTAAAATTCCGGTAGTTAAAAAAAAATGAATTTCACCACTGGTGCAAATGTGTCTATGTACGGTAAATTTTATTTTAAAAGTAATTGAGATTGACAATCGGTATTTGGAGGTAAAGTAGTCCCTCCAATCCCCGTCCAAATTAATTGCTGGGTGTTGTTGTTGTTTTACTATCAGATGCACTATTTTATGGCAATCCTGTAGCAGCCATTTACTTTGACTGCCCAAAGTATGCTCTTAAAATATCAAATGGGTCCATTGGTCCAGGAAGTGTGGAAATTCTTAAACTGGGCCAGGACTGCCTGATTCAGTGGTTCTCCAAGATTTTACATCCAAGTCTTTTTCTGACCTGTCAGGTGATGCCAGACAACTGGCATCTTTTAAAGGATGTGCTCTACCAGCAAAATAAAATTTCCACGGAACATACAGAGATGCTACCTTCACCAAATTATTAACTACATCTGGCATCTGGCATGCAATGTTTTAATTGGAAACAGCAAGATAAAAGTCTGTTTCCCCATTTCCCTCTCTTTGGAAGTAAACTATCATTCTAGCAACAGTTGGGACTTAAGTCATTGGTAAAAGGTAAAGATTTCCCTGTCCAGTTGTGTCTGATTTAGGTTGTGGTGTGTCAGGATTCCAAGTAACACCCCCAATGAAAGAAGACTCTGCGGCTTGAATTTCCTCAAAGTTCCACTTTATTAGAGGTGTCATATTGGCATGTCTGGAAAATCTGAAAGCTTCTGGGTTTTCCCCACTGAAAAGAATTTCAAAGTCCCTTCCCCTACACCCACATGTCCATCACATGGTCCAAACAATACACCATCCCAACTTCAGATGCCTCCCAGCCAAGTCACTCCAGGTGCAGGTTGAAATGTCCTTGACTCCCAGGGAAAAGAATGTTGTTATGGCTAGTTGTTATGGCCACTCCCAGTTTCCCACAGCTGCAAGTGTGGCAGCCCTGAAGATCCTAAGTAAAAGATGGCTGACACGGTGCTTATCTCCGTTTCTTGGCTGAGGGAGCCAGCATTGTTGAAGACATTTTCCAGGGCCACAGGGTCAGCATGGTTATATAACAAAGGCACACAACATGTGGTTACCTTCCCACCAAAGTGGTACCTATTAATCTACTTACATTTGCATGCTTTCAAACATCTAGATGAGCAGGAACTCAAGCATAGTGCAGTGCTCAGATCTTAAAGAGGCTGACAAACTCAGCCTCTTTATCTGCAGAGTTACCTCTAAGCAGTGGTAGATAGTTAAAGCCACATCCTCTTTTTGTCACTATCTTTTGCAACAGTACTTTTGTTATCCCCTTTTCCTACCTTTCTCCATGCCTAAAAATCTACCAGGGAAGGGGCAAATGCTCTTACAAGAGTACTAAACTGATTGTTTGCAAAAACAAAAAACCTTGTGAAATTAAATGTTGTATGCCGCCCTGAGCCCTTGGGAGAAGGGCAGCATATAAATCTAATAAACTAAACCAAACCAAACCAAATGAATGGCTGCATGAGCTTCTTTGGTTACCTATTCTTTTACAAATAGTTTTTAGTAAATTTGCATCCTGTTCTTTGTCGAAAGAAATCAGGATATCTATATGGGTCTTCTCATATTTTCTTCTCACAGCTCTGAAAAATAGGGTAAGTTAAAGAGCAAGAAATTCATTCAAAATCGCTTAATAAGCAAATAGGCTGAACATTTATTTCCATATTTTAACTGAACTTCTTGTCTACTACAGCATATGTAAATGTCATGGACTGCTTACTGAAAAGTTTCAGGCAATGTTTATGAGTATGCTAAAACTGTGTGACTACTTTCTATATTATTTCTTCATTTTCTATTTTCTAATCTTTCTTACCACCAGAGAATTCATGTGACCTTTTTCTACTAAATTTACATGTTTCTATGAAACAATTTAACTATTAATCCGACTAAAAAAATTGGATAGATTATTTTGTGTTATGTTTATTAAACAAGAGAGAACCAGTCTGGTGTAATGATTAAGGTAGCAAACTAGAAACTCAAGAGATTGTGGTTTCTAGTCCTGCCTGAAGCATGACAATCCTGGGCCAGTCACTCTCTCTTAGCCCTAAGAAGGAGGCAATGGCAAGTCTGAGCTCTTGCCAAGGAAACTTCAGGGACTTGTCCAGGTAGTCGACAGGAGTCAATCCTGACTTTAAGGATGCATGCACAGAAACATACATACAATTATTAAATGTAGCTTTTTATTAAGAGTAAAATACAGTAATTCCAAAATCATTCAATGAGGCATGATTCACATCCTGGCCAGTGTCTCTTTTCACTTTTACAACCAGGAAGAAGACATTGAAGTATAGCCTGTCAGACAACAGGTTTAAAAAGAGCTTCTATTCATGGACTGACTCAAGGTCACTCACTTGATTTCATGCCTAAGACAAAACCAAAACTCATGGTCTCATTTCTAATCTGGTGTTTTAATCATTCACCACACTATACATTGTTTAACTATGAGATATTAAATGTATCACAATTGGCTGGGTTCGCCAAAAACACTAAAATATTAATACAAACCATAATGTCTTAACCATGATGTTAAGACTAATCTACCCTTTTTTATTATGACCAAAGGCTACATTCTCTCAACTTTCTTAATTAGGGTTAACATTTGTTTATTGAATTCGGACAGTTAAATGACTCACTGAGCCAGAAAAAGAAAATAAATATTAAAATTAAACCAATTTACTAATCTGTGAAAACAGAAGTCTAGGTTTTCAGGAAGAATTATCCTGTATATACTTAGGTTAACTTGTGGATCACACACAAGAAACTATTTCAGGACTGAAATTTTCAGAAGCAGGCATAATGTCACCATGCGGATAAATCATACAATTCTGTTTCAGGTATCCTGCAGAAGTACACATCAACTGCATAAATCAGAAATAATGTTGTGGAAACAACCATTTCCCTAAGTTCTTCCCACAGGCCAAAAGTTTAATCAGAATAAGAGCCCATGACTGAGATCCTAATAAAATGTCTAGGATGATTGTCTAGAGAAAGGGGATCAAAACAAAATGCAATCATTTAAGATCCCAGTCTGAGATGGAAACTGCAAGAATATCTCCACCCTTTCCTCTTGGCTTGCTTGCACATGTTCTCTCCCCCCCCCTCCCTCTCATTCTCTCTCTCCCACCCCCTCTGCAGTGGGTTATTAGAATGTGAGTCGGGTGCTGCTGCTGAGAGCCGGTTGCTATAAATAGCTCAGCTGCTCCACACGATCCCTTTTGCACCAGGCTGCAGAGAACTATATATAGCACTTGGCAACTCAAGGAGCTTCCCATCACCCTCCCCAGCATGGCCAGAGATCACTGCTCCTCTTGCTTCACTAGGATGATGCATCTGCTCCCCTCCAACAGAAACCAAGAGTCTCCCAGGAATAACAAGAGAGACATTCATTGTGTGGTAGCTACCATGAAATGACCCTTTGCCAGCCGCTTTACCTGGACTGCACTTTATGTGCAGTGACTAATGAATGAAGAGTTCATTCAGTCCCACATTGCCTGATGCTTAATCCAATCATGAATTGCCCCTTCAGACTCAGGATTATCAACACAGATGGGCAGCAATTTTCCAGGAATTTTCCTAATCCTACTTTGCAGGCCAAATTATAGATCAGCTCCCTTCCCTTTGTTCATATGAGCTTGTCCTGGAGGATACAATTTCTGTTTCATTTTACTGCACATGCCTGTAATCTTTGGCAACAGCAGGATGTACAAGGAAGAACCTCAAGCAACAAAATGGGCATTAGGAAGGAACCAAAAGGGCTCAAGATGTGATCAAGTCATAGCTGTTTTATCAAGGCAGAATGATCAGAACTTATCAGGGGTGTGCTAGGAATGAATGCAGTAGTAAGAGCTGTATGTTGATATATAACAAATCATACACTTAATCTCTAGTTCTCACCACTTGAATAACTTTCTTTCATAAATACCTCCCTTAAATAACCACTTTGATCCTTGCTGAATTCACACAACATATTTCCCACATCAGGTTGAAGAATTTGCAGTTGCAGTTCATAGCATGCAAAGCTTGGGCAGTTTTAACGTTGCTACCTTAATCTATCTCCTTTGATTCATTTATGATTCCATGAATTGTGTAAAACCCAGAAAAATGCTTAATCCAATAACCAACTCAAATGTGTGGTATGAATCCAGATAGACAGAAATGATTAACATTAAACATTGGGCTTGTTTTAAGATTTTACTGAAGATTTTAAATAGGAGTTCAATAATTATTATCAAATTTCTGGTATAGGTGAGGAAGAACAGATTTTAAAACAATTTTAGCAATTAACTCTAAGGTCCATTTTAGGATAAGAAAAGAACATGGGGTGGGGCTAATCATCCATCTCAGCCTAGTCTAGACTAGTTCTTATTTTAGCCCAGAACAAATAATTAACAATGTCAGCATTCTCTATTATGAACTCATAAACCATTTCTTGAATTATTTCAAGCTTCACTTATATGACCTACTATAAATATCTCCTCCCATCTTAGATAGTCAGAAGAGAAGCACAATTTTGTTAAATGTGGGAGTCCTGGGAGTAATTAAGTGCTTGTTTAACCTTCTGCCATTTTATAAAATGAACTTTTATACTTTCTCTGACTTTTCTAATCTCCTGTTAAGAATATCCTCTAAACAAATCTTCAGCCTTACAATTCCCCAAACATGTTGGGGGCTTTCAGCTGGAAATACAGCTGCAACAAATCCAAGAGAGTTCGAGGTTTGGGGAAACTGTTTTAAAGTTATTCTCTCAGTAGAAAATGCTCAATGTTGTAGCACATTTTACAACAATAAAGAAAGCACAAAACAGCTGAAGTCCATTTCTTTGCAAATCCAAAGTCAGTGAGATTTTGCTTCTGGCATACGCAGGAAGGCTATCTGTAATGTAACCCTTTTTTCAACCTGGAAGATTCAATGACCAGGCTGCTGGAGAAAAAGTCTGGATTAAGCTTAATAGCACTTCACAATATGGACAAACTTTCACCTGCATACAATCACCGTTACTGAAGAGCTCTCCACCGATCTTGAATCAGTATAAAATTATGATTATGTGACAAGTTATTTTTTACTCCTAGTGACCACATAGATAGACAGATTGTCTCCATGGCAATCTATCCTTGATCTGGTCCTTCGAGTCTTCCAGTGGTGCACCCATCGTCTGTGTAACTGAGGCCATTCACCTGCTCCTAGTCATCTTCTTCTCTTTTCTTCCACCTTTCCCAGCAGTACAGCCTTTTCCAGAGTCATGAATCTTCGCATAATGTGTCCAAAATAGAATCATTTGAGCCTGATCATTTGTGCCTCAAGTGAGAAATCTGGGTTGAATTGTTCGATGGACAATTGATTTGCTTTTTGGCTGTCTACAGTATTCTCCAATACTCAAGTCCAAAGGTATCGAGGCTCTTTGTGTCCAATTTCTTCAAAGTTAAACTATCACTTATCAGGGAACACCTGTGGCTTGCACAATTGTGATTTTTGTATATGTAGACAGATCACATCATTTGAATATCTTTTTCAAGGGCTTCATGGCTGCTCTATACCCAGCTTGATATTTGCTATCCCCACTGCTGATTTGTACTTTACATTCATGCCTCCGCTAACTCACTGTTGAATAATGGTGCTTGATTATGCACTTAAAACACAGTTGGGCAATTTTTGAGAGTAAGGGCAGTTAGTACTTATTGGCCACTCTCAGCTGGTGCAGACACTTCCATTTCAGTCCCACGCACTCTTGCCACCACTGCTTTATATTTTTGATATAGGAAAATGGGCACAGTTGCTGGCACCACTGCCCCAGAAAACCCTCTGCACTGTACAACAGCCAATTCACAGCTGGGGAAGCAGTATAACATCGCTGGAGAATTAACTATTTTCAAACCATGGTTGGCTATGAATGTAGATCCCACAGAGATCTCAAAGAGGACATACCCTTTTCCAACCTTCCTCACAATATGAGAGATATTTTCATTCAGAGAAAGATTCCTCCAGATTCTTGGTGAGTTTCCATGAGTCTCCAAAAATCTACTCTTGGCTGTTAGAGAAACTTCCATAGCATCAGATCCACAACCATACAAGTTATGTCAGTCAATCCAGGAGGAAGCAGAAAAAGAAGCTGTAAAAACAAGTGGTTGGAAAGAATTAGAATGAAAAAAATTAAAGACTCTCTATGCACACATTGGGCCTTTCGCTTTTGAGAAAATGGTGGGGCAACCAAAGAAGAGTAGAAATGATGGAAATCTCCCCTTACAGGAATAAAGAAACTACTTAGGATGCAAATCATTAATGGGGTAGAAGAGGAAGAAAAAGAATTGTGGAGGGGGGGAGAAGGAAAAGGAATTAAAATAACAAAAAATAAATGTGTCTGTAGATACAAACTCTGTAAAAATTAAATGCATTTCTCTATGCAAACCATTGAAAAGTGCAATGTTTAATTAGAAATATTTATGTCACCTTCCTTCCTTCCTTCCTGTTTCCTAACTAAAATCTCAAAGCAATAGAGCTGAAGCCTTAAGTCTTCCATCCAGACATTGAATAAATGCATACTTGCTTAGTGCATGATGCTCCAGGTGATTTCAAAGCTTATCTAGAAATCTCTATTTTTTTAATTTTTGTGTCTTCAAAATCAATTTTTGACTCTTGTCAAATGCCTGGACTAGTCCCTGCAGTTTTCATGCCAAGGTTTTTCCTGAAGTGATTTGCAATTTAGGGCTGAGAAAAAATGATTGGCTCAAGATCAGCCAGCTAATTTCATGCTTAAAGTAGGACTGGAATTCATGGTCTCTCAATTTCTAGCCTGGTACCTTAAGCACTGGGTTTAAATGTCTATGACCACTTCGTGTAGGCTGCCAAAGCATCTGGTTGCAAAACTGATGCAATAAGTTGGGCCATATGAGATTGCATGTTCTCTTTTGCATGTTTTTCAGCTTCCAAAAACTTTCCACAATGAAAATTAAAATCAGCACATGGCATATCTGTTCAACCACCACCACATTTTTAATAATGTTAATAATTTGTATTTTCATTGGTGTGGCAACTGTGATTTGCAACATTTATGTGTAAATAATAAGCACATCTGTTGGATCCTGAGGCAATGATTGTAGTGCAATCCTATCAACTTATGGTAATAAATTCTTCAAGCCATTGATCTGACATATAATTCCTATGTGAAGATAACATTTGTTGGTTTGATAAGATTTCTATCCTACCATTTTTCCCATAGCTTAAGGCACTCCACATTGTTCTCCACTTTTATCTATTTGACAATAAGTCCATAAGGTAGACATGGCTAAAATAGAGTGACAAGCTCATGTTCCCCCACACCCAAGTGTGTTTCCTTGTCTGACAGGGGGTGAACTCAGTCCACGTCAAAATTACTGTGCCATACAAGCTCATTATAACTAGGGATGTGCAAAATTTGGTAATCTTGAGAACAGAATATTTGGGGAACCATGCTGAACCTCCTCTTGGAGGACACTGCTCCACCAAACCGCCCCCAGAATGGTATAATCCAGAAAAAGAATCAGCATGTTCTGGAGGAAAATAAAACATTCCAGAATTCTTCAGAACAGTTCACTCCCAGAACAACATGTACTGCACATTCTTAACTGTACATCTTTTACTGGGTGCTTGACCATCTCTTCATTAAAAGATTTCTGAAATGGAGACAACTGGCTCTAATATCATATTGATATGTTTCATTTTAGGATGAAAAGAAGAGCTCTGCAATCTCACACAAAAAGTATACCTAATCTAGTGTCTTGTTTCCAGAGAGGACGAGCTGAAGCTTCCAGAAAGATTAAAAGTGAAGATAACCACATCCTTGTTTTCCTCCATCAAATAATATTGCCTGAGAAATTGTCACACAACATAGAATCAGTCTTCTAAGATAGTATCTCTTGCACTTACCCAATCAACATTTGGAAATAAGTTCAACTATTAATTCCTTAGCTGATTGTCTTTAACAGACACAGATGTTATGAGCATCAGTTGGTTGGATTTGGTCACAATTCGCTAACTGGAAAATGGTTGAAAGTCACTTTTCATTCTAAGTAATCGGAATTCAGAACCTAAAAGCAACATGCTTTGCTTCAGTATTTTTTATTTGTCCTCTGAAGCTCAGTCAGCATGTGATAATGAATTTTTGCACATGGTCACTTTTCTTAAAAAGGGGGGGGAGGGATTAAAAAATGGAACAGTTTTGCCACTTGGTGGAAAAAAGGCAAACTGCATTCCCAACAATTGAGCACAATATTCACATTGAAGAGTGCTGTGAGTGTATATACATGTGCATGCATGTTTATACATTCCAATGGAAGAGAAGTATACATTCAAGATAGAGATAATGGAGTCCTTAGTCTTTTGAGTAAGTGGTGTTCTTACAAAATGACTTGGTGGACATCACCGATCCCAAGACACTTCGCAAGCCCATAAATTGTTAAGTATGTTCTTTAACACCTAATTGCATTTCCAGAATATTTCTATCCCCTTTATTTTTGAGACAGATGAACATACTACAATAAAAAGTCCAGACAAAGTAATCCAAAATACATTTATTCTTAAAGATTACACAAAACCTGTCACTACTTTGAAGTGTGTCATTTCCTATTTTTTTAATATAATTTAAAAAAATAAAAACTAGAGCCTTTGTTGGAGAGTTTTTATCTAAAAAGTAATATTGTAAGAGCAATACACTGGAGAAGCTGGGTAAAGACTAATAACTTCATTCTTTGAATGGTGGGCCTTCATTAGAACAACATCAGTTATGAACAGAAACGAGTGTTGATACTGAAAAGCTTTGGGAAACCAAGATCTATAGAGCTGTCAAAATATAAATATAAAAATTAGAAAAGGATACATTTTCACTGGTGTTTTTTTTCATTTTCTTTTCTTGCTAAGCAAAAATACCCTTCATATTAGTCTCCTGAAGTTACAAATATAGAAAAAATGTGTGAAATACCTTGAATGCTCTAAGAATACACAAATAAGCAAGGAAAAAACTATCTACTGAACTATTTAATGAATTTGTTTAAAAAAATGTATCCTTGAAAGTAAAAACAAAAAGGAGCAGATCAGGTTGAGCAGATCAGGTTCCAGCTTCTTCTTCGAATGGCATCGTTACGTGACAACCCCAATTCCTGTAGTCTTTGGACCCTGAAAAAAAAGTTTTTAAAAGTGCAGACAGCTTCTTATATTTTAAAATCTTACAAACTCTGAGCCCTGTAGACTTTAAAAACTGTTTTTCTTTTACAAATACAGTTATTTTCCATTTATGTTTACCAGTTTATCTAAAAATCTCCTAACATCTCCAGTGCATTTTATGGTATCCAATTGAGAATACCAGTTGTAAGAAGAAATCAATGATCGAACAGCGAGAATCAAACAGAGCAATCCCATCTCCCCCAATTGCAACCAGCAGGAATCGAAATGCTGCATTCAAAGACAATTTTGAAGCAATGTAAAGGGAAACCTAGTAGCAGATATGCACCTATTCCTTGCATGATGAAGCAAGGCAAAATGGAGTTTCAAGTAACAGTGAAGACAAGCAAGCAAAGGAGTTAGTGGGGGGGAGCACTGAATGTCTTGCTTTCCTTAACTCCATTTCCCCAAAGCTTGTTCCTCCAATTTCTTTTCTATGTTCTTAATTTCATTACTAGAAAACAACAGTCCTGAATAAATAAACAATAAAATATGGGCTAGGTGGCCCTGATGAAGTAGCCTTATAATTTTTTTCCCCTTTACATGCTTTTTGCATGTTAATCTCAATTACTCTAAAGGAGGTTGTCACAAAGTTTTTCTATTTTCCCCAGGTTGCTGCTTGGAAGATTCATTCAACTGTTTCAATCTGATCTTAGCCACATTATCCTTTCTTGATACAGCCTACAGTACCATTCAGTTCAGCATTTTCACTTTCTCCAAGCCAAAAATAAGTTTATAGATTTGTGCTGAGCCAATTAGCATTGCAAATCTAAAATCATTCATTTGGAATTTAACCACACAATCCTTTGAAACAAACAAGAAGGGGTTAGCATTGAATCATATTTTTCTAAATTAAACTATCAAACCAACCTTGTAGCCTCATCTAAAGGTGGAGACACCTTGCAGCAAAATGGGTGACAAATAAATAAATAAATAAATACTTCTCGGACATCATCCAATTGAATATTACTCTGAATGCTTTACATCTTTTCTCATGCGCTGTGTGATTATAGAGAGAAATACAGCGGCCATTACAACATTTTATTTGAAGCTAAGTGTGTACCTCATCCAGTTTTAAAAATGTATGTTGTATTTGCACAGTCAGTATGGTGCAGCAGTGTCCTCCGGCAGTATGTTGCAGCTACCGAAAAAGTCGATGCAGCCTTAGGCTGCATCAACAGAGGAACAGTATCAAGATCATGTGAAGTGTTAGTACTCCTTTATATTGCACTGGTAAGACCATACTTGGAATACTGTGTCCGGTTCTGGTCACCTTGATAAAAAAAGATGCTGAAACTCTAGAAAGAGTGCAGAGAAGAGCAATTAAGGGAGTAGAGCTGCTTACGTACCTGCCTCCCAACTGCGTTGCAGCAGCCCTCCCCTCGCTCCTCGAGTCAGTAGCCGAGCTAGCAGTTGAGTTCCCTAGACTTATAGTTCTGGGGGACTTTAACTTGCCTTCGCTCGGTGAACACTCTGATGGAGCGCAGGAGTTCATGGCTTCCATGACAGCCATGGGCTTGACTCAAGTAATTCGAGGCCCAACTCACTCAGCGGGTCACACGCTCGACCTCGTATTCCTCTCGGAGCAGTGGAGTTACGATCTTGGTCTGAGGGGTAATGAGATCATACCCCTGTCGTGGTCAGACCACTACCTACTGAGGCTAGACTTCCGGAGGCCAAACCCCCACCGTAGGGAGGAGGAACCGACCAGCTGGTTCCGCCCCAAGCGACTGATGGATCCTGTTAGGTTCCAGACGGAGCTTGGGATTATTCCTGATACCCTCGCCCACAGTTTGGCGGAGACTCTCGTCGCTGCCTGGCACTCGGCAGCTTCGGAGTCTCTAGACCGGATTGCACCGCTACGGCCCCTCCGGGTCAGCGGCCCCCGGAGGCCTCCTTGGTTCACTGAGGAGCTCCGGGAGGTAAAGCGCCGGAGGAGACGCCTAGAGCACTCGTGGAGGTCCAATAGGTCCGAGTCGAAACGGGCACTTTTAACAGCATGCACCAAGGAGTATATTCGGACCTTAAGAACAGCAAAAAAAACATACATTGCCTCCTTGGTAGCGTCCGCCGAGTCCCGCCCAGCCGCCCTGTTTAGGATAACCCGCTCCCTCCTAAATAGGAGGGAGACGGGGGACTCCCTACAGGGTAAGGCTGAGGAGTATGTCCAGTTCTTGGCGGACAAAGTTGCCCGGTTTCGAGCAGACCTGGACTCCACCCCAGTAGATCCAGCCGAGACACAAGGAGAAGACTTGGCAAACCATCTCTGGGTTGAGTTTCAGGAAGTTGCCTCTGGGGATGTGGACAAGGCTATGCGAGCTGTGAGTGCCTCCACCTGCATACTGGACCCGCGTCCCTCCTGGCTGGTTGCCAATAGCAGTGAGGTGACACGAGGCTGGATCCAGGTGGTTGTTACCGCTTCTCTTCGGGAGGGGTACTTTCCCACCGCGCTCAAGACAGCGGTGGTAAGACCCCTCCTGAAGAAACCGTCTCTGGATCCAGCTGTTCTTAATAACTATCGTCCAGTCTCCAACCTCCCCTTTGTAGGGAAGGTTGTTGAGAAGGTGGTGGCTCTCCAGCTTCAGCGTACCTTGGAGGAAGCTAACTATCTTGACCCCTTCCAGTCTGGCTTCAGACCCGGTTACAGCACAGAAATCGCTTTGGTCGCATTGACCGATGATCTCTGGAGAGCTAGGGATGGAGGCCATGCTTCCATCCTAGTTCTCCTGGACCTCTCAGCGGCTTTCGATACCATCGACCATGGTATCCTTCTGCGACGACTGTGGGAGATAGGGGTGGGCGGCACTGTTTTGCAGTGGTTCTCCTCCTATCTCTCGGACAGGTCGCAGTCGGTGTTGGTGGGGGGGCAGAGATCGTCCCTGAGGCCCCTAACTTATGGGGTGCCGCAGGGGTCGGTCCTATCTCCCCTACTATTTAACATTTACATGAAACCGCTGGGCGAGATCATCCGAAGGCACGGGATAAAATACCACCAATATGCGGACGATACACAGTTGTATCTGTCCGCCCCGTGCCAACTCAATGAAGCGGTGGACGTGATGAACCGGGGTCTAGAAGCCGTTAAAGACTGGATGAGAGCAAACAAGCTGATACTCAACCCAGACAAGACCGAGTGGCTGTTGTGTTTCCCTCCCAAAAATTTGACCAACATACCATCACTCAGGCTGGGGGGACAAAACTTACATCCCTCAGAAAGGGCCCGCAACTTGGGAGTCCTCCTGGACCCACAGCTAACTTTTGACCACCATCTCTCAGCTGTGACCAGGGGGGCATTTGCCCAGGTTCGCCTGGTGCGCTAGTTGGGGCCCTACCTGAATCGGGAGGCCCTCACAACAGTCACTCGAGCCCTTGTGATCTCCAGGCTGGAATACTGTAATGTGCTCTACATGGGGCTGCCCTTGAAGAGCATCCGGAGACTTCAGCTAGTCCAGAATGCGGCCGCGCGAGTGATCGTGGGCGCACCACGGTTCGCCCACATAACACCGATCCTCCGTGAGCTGCACTGGCTACCTGTCGATCTCCGGGTGCACTTCAAGGTCCTACTTACCACCTATAAAGCGCTCCATGGTAGTGGATCTGGCTATTTGAGAGACCGCCTTCTGCCAATTACCTCCCTGCGTCCCATCAGATCGCATAGAGTTGGCCTCCTCCGTATTCCATCCGCCAGTCAGTGCCGACTGGCGACTACTCGGAGGAGAGCCTTCTCTGTTGCGGCTCCGACACTATGGAACAATCTCCCCGTGGAGATTCGTACCCTCACCACCATCCAGGCCTTCCGCACAGCCCTCAAGAACTGGCTAGCCCGTCAGGCCTGGGGATAAGTTTATTTTTGCCCCTCCCGAATGCTGAGTGAATGTTGAGTTTTACTGTTTAAATTACTTTTGTGCACATTTCTTTTTGTATTGTCCTACACTCCCTTTCCTTTTTGATTGTAAGCCGCCCTGAGTCCCCTCAGGGAAAAGGGCGGCCTATAAATGTCTAATAAATCAAAAAAAAAATCAAATCAAGAGACTAAACTGATAAACGGTTGCAGGAACTAGGAATGTCTAGTACAATTGTGGGCAATTAACTTTTCCAAGGGGGCACATGAAAAACTGAAACTGTTGTGGAGGTCTGCCAATGCCCTGCTATCTGCCAATGCCACCTGCCCTCCTGCTGACACCGCCCCAATACCCCATCCTCACACCAATCTGGTCTATGGGGCATAAAAATGCCCAAGTCTAATCTAGTCCAATGAAGAGAAGGATTAGGGGTGATATGATAGCAGTTTCCAGTACATGAAAAGTTGTCACAGAAAAGAGAGGGTCTACCTATTCTCCAAAGCACCTGAGGGCAGGACAAAAAATAATGGGTGGAAGATTATCGAAGAGAGATCCAGCTAGAGTTAAGGAGAAATTTCCTGTCATTGCAAACAATTAATCAGTAGAACAACCTGCCTCCAGTAGTAGTGAGTGCTCCTTCACTGGAGGTTTTAAGAAAGAGATTGGATAGCCATTTGTCCAGAATGGTATAACATCTTGAGAAGGGGGGTGGACGAGAAGACCTCAATTCTGTATCTGTTCTGTATTCAGTCCTATCTTCTCAAATGAAGAGATTGTCATTGCCTTTTCAGTAGGAAACCACAATATGTCCATTTGTCCACTAGATGTCAGAGTTATCCCATTTTTTCAGCTTTAATGTACAGGTAGTCCTTGAGTTACGACCACAATTGGGCCCAAAATTTATGTTGCTAAGTGAAATATTTGTTAAGTGAGTTTTGCTCCATTTCCTTGCCACAGTTGTTAATAACACAGTTGTGAAGAAAATCTGGCTTCCACATTCACTTTGCTTCTCAGAAAGTAGTAAAAGAGGATCACATGATCCCAGGACACTGCAACCCTCATAAATATGAGTCAGCCCCCAAAGCATCTGAATTTTGATCATGTGACCATGGGGATGTGTGAAAAACGGTCATAAATCTCTTTTTTCAGTGCTGTTGTAAATTCAGTCACTAAATGAACTGTTGTAAGTTCAGGACTTCCTGCAATGTATAATTTTGAGTCCTTGTGATCTCACAATTCTTGTGAACAAGAATTACATTGTTAATTTAAAAAAGACACCCACACAATTTCTAATTAAACTTCTTTGTTTTCTCCTTTCTTCAGATTTCCAGAGATGCTGCTGAGAAGACATAGGTAAAAGAGTCATTGCTGGGTTGAGCAGCACTGATATAGTGATTCCATCCGGCTTATAACAATCTGAAAGTTGGGACAAGGAAAAATATCAAATGATTTTTTTTAGACATTTTCCAGTCACTAATCCTCGCTGCAGCGGTTTTTAGGATATGATAGGAAAAGGGTAGGGAGACTAAGTCAGAAACCACATTTTTATACCAGCTACTATGGGAGCCTTTCAGAGGTGGTATTCAGCAGGTTCTGACCAGTTCTGGAGAACCACTGGTGGAAATTTTGAGTACTTCGGAGAACCGGTAAATACCACCTCTGACTGCCCCCTGCCCCCATCTATTCTCTGCCTCCCAAGCCCCAGCTGATCTGGAGGAAATGGGGATTTTGCAGTAACCTTCCCCTGGAATGGGGAGGGAATGGAGATTTTACAGTATCCTTCCCCTGCCATGCCCACCAAGTCATATCCACAGAACCAGTAGTAAAAAAAAATCGAATCCCACCACTGGAGCCCTTCTACTTAAAAATAACAATTTGATTCCCCGAGAAATTTCATATTGCTACTAGATAAAGAAAACCCTTTTTACAACTTTCTATTTATACAATCCTAAAAATGAAAAGGAAAAAAAAATTGTTTAATCCAGAGTACCTTCACACAAGCTCTTGGCTCTGGTTTGAGCCAAGAGGCCAATGTAGTACTTTGGTTCCAATTTTGAGAGATGAATCATTTCCACCTCCCTATTTCAGTTTATTTGAAACCAGGAGGGTTTGAATCTGGTCCATATTTCCATTTGTGGAAAATCTCAAATCCTCTTGCCTTCTGGCTCCTAGACTCCCATCTCCTGTGCCATTTCCCCATCACCACCAATATGGTGTTACTACAATTTCTGAAGCTTTTATTTCCAAAGGTAACCCTTGCTTAAGGACAGCCCGGTTAGTGATTAAACAATCACGATGACAGCACTGATGAATGAGACTTACAACTGGACCTTGCACTATGACTATTGCCGCGAGTTATCCAGATTCAGATACTTCGCAACTGATGGGCATTTACATCTGTTGAAGTGTCACATGGTCATTTCTGCCATCGGTATGCTTCACAACAGACTTCTGACAAGCAGTCAATAGCGAAGCCAGCAGTAAAATTGCAAGTCACAGTCACGTAATGTCTTGCTTATAGCCTGTGGATCAGAGGCGGTATTCAGCCGGTTCTTCAAGCAAACTGGTAGTGGCTGCTGCGGGAGGCTCCACCCACCCATCCCAACATAATGCGCAAGCAGTGGACATGCACACAAGGCGGTGCACATGTGCAGACGAGCGCGCTCACATTTGCAAACCAGTAGGGAAGGTAAATGAATCCCACCTCTGCTGTGGATGATTGGCTTAGTGACCACAGAAGAAATGGTTGTAAGTTCAATGCAGTCGCATGATGTTTCATTTAACAACCACATTGCTTAATGATGGATTTTCTAGTCCTCAAAACAATTAAGTGAAGACAGCAGTAGAATGGTATAGCAAGGTAGTTTGCCTTTCCATCTCATAGCAGCATCTGAGCTAATCAGGGGTTTTGTTTCAATGTGCAGTGCAGACAAATGGACTTTTGTTAGCCTGAGGGCCATGTCACCAATTGCACATTTTTTGCAATACTTCTATTGATCCGCTTGAGTTGATTAGTATATTGTGCAAACGTAGCAAAACCTTTGCCTAATCTGTTCCTTCTAGCCAAGCCCCTCAGATGTAATTATTTTGAAACTGTCTTCTACAACAGCAATCCAGCTCTGCTGACACATCTTTAAAAATGCAGAAGTGCTTTGCTGTTGCTTCCTTTAACATTCCTGTGATTTCAGGACTGTCCTTCCAAATATAACCGGCTTTGATCTGATTAGCTTTGAACACAAACACTGTCAGTCGAGTAGCAACACCTTCTTCTTCTTCTACTTGTGCCGTATCCGTCACTGGACATTGGCAATCATGTCGGCAACCCTATTTTTGTCAACAGCCACCACAAAAAAGTGTTGCCAAGCTTTGTCCAAACCAGTCCCTTAGGTTTTGAAGTCATGGTGTTCTTCTTCTGCCTGGACCTCGTTTGCCTTGAATTTTTCCCTGGAGGATTAAGTGAAGGATGTATTTTCCTGATGTTATATCATATGTCCAAAATACTCTAACTTTCTCTTTTTAATAATGGCTTTGATGATTTCCCTTTGCTTTCTCAGGCGGCTTATCACCTCCTCATTTGTGATTTTGTCAACCCATTTTATACTAAATCCACATTTCAACCTACTGTTTAAAAATCCTATTACTGTACTAGGCACAAGGCCCCGCCCTTTAACGACTCTTGTCTCCCGTTGGTCCCAACGTTTCTATGTACTCCTTCTAGAGAAACAAGCGCTCCACTGTCCCCCCTTATTCCAATTCAGTGAATCCATTGGATGCAACTCAAACACCCGCCTTGCCAGGGCCGATCTTGTTTTCAAGAAAGTACCTTATTGGCCGAGCAAAGGGAAAAAAAAAAAGGCTCCTTGGATACACCCGCCCCCAAGCGAGTTTTGATTGGCGAGGCTGAGCTGTCACAGAAGGAAAGTGCTGGCCCCCTTGCTAGCAACGATGGGCTGTTGACGCTGATCCGGCGTCGCGCGGCGGGCAGGTTCGTTGCCCCGAATGGGGAGGGAGGAGAGCGGCGCGTGAGGGTCGCCTGGCTTCCCTCCCTCTCTCCCTCCCTCGGAGTGCGCGTGCGCGTCCCCTATCCACCGGTACGCCGCGATCCTTTTCACGAGGGCGCCCGCCGGGAGGAGCTGCCGCAGCTGCATCGACCCAACTCCGCCCAGATTGGGCAAGCAGAGCCCTACGTCGCAATTCGTTGGGGTTTCCTTTCCATTCGGTTACGGGGAAGAAGCAGGGCGGCGAGGAGGAGGAGGAGAAGGACTATTGCGGGTGGGAGAGGATTAGCAACAGCTGCCCGCCTTGGGTTAGGGAGAGCCTTATTGCTTGCTTGACTTGTGTTGCAGGTACTGCAGGTAGAGTAGAGAGAGCGACTGTCTCCAATTCTGTGCATGTGGAGGACAAACCCAGTTCATCCCCTGCTAGCATGGGCAGGAGTGACGAGATATCCGAGAACAGCAGTTTGGGAATAAGACTCTAGGATGTTGCATGTTGTGGGGGGGGGGCGCAGAGGAAGAGGAAGGGTAGCATTTGAGAAGAAGTCAGCATTAGATGGCAGAGGAGATATGGGACTGTGCCTATTGGTCTCAGCAGGTAACTGGCAATTGCCAATCTAAGTATTCTTAGATAAAAAGAAAAACCAGAAAGTCCAGTTGCCTCATGAGAGAGAGTGAGAGGGGAGGGGCACCTTTGGGATATTCTTTAATAAGTAACTAAGCTTTCTATGGGGAAATGAGTTACTGATATGGCTAATTTGGGGAGTTGGTTTTCTCTTTGTAAAAAATGGAGATGGAGTGAGGTGTTGCTATTTGAGTGTATGATCCAATATGATGGGTTTGTAGCTGGTTGGGGGATGCAGGATACTTTGAAAAGTTAGAGGTTAGAATATGATGTTGGGGTTGTGGGTGGCTTAACTGGCATTGTCATCATGCTGTCTGAGGGTGATGGGAACTATAATCCAATACATCTGGGGAAATTCAGGTTTGGATAGAATAGGTTAGGAGGGAAGGATTAACAATGACAGTAGCTGTGCCAAAGAAATGGAGCAGGAAAGAGGAAAGGTAGGGTAAACATATCATTTTAGAGGGAGGGGAGGATTGCAGTTCCATGAAAAAGGAAAGCTTGCATCAGTTGACAGAGAGATTGGATTGGGTCATATTACTTTTAAGGAGGCAAACAAACTGTGTTTGTGTCAGGAAAAATGGCTTTCCAGATATCTCTGCATGAAGTAGGAATGCAGTAAGGATATCTCAGTGTTTTGTTCAAGACATTGCACAGTAAGGAAAGAAACGGGGAAAATATATTTCATTATTTTACAGATTCCCCAATCCTTCACACCATGCAAGTGGCTGAGGATGCCTGCACCCATTTGGAGGATGAACTGCTCTGTGAGTTACATGTAAAATTATTTTCAACACTTTCAGAGTATCCACAGCCCATTTTTTAGCAGAAAAATCCACAGTATTTACTAGAATAGTCATTTATTCACCAGTGTCTCACTGATTGAATAATAAGCTGTTTCCCACAAATCACCAAATTACCCATTTCTAGCCTATTGTATGGAGGGAGGGAATGAAAACAAGAACAATTAAGTTTTGAAAACATTCTCTATATTATGATACTCTGAGTTTAGGTGAGTGGTTGGTTTGCACACTTGCTAATTCTGCTTTTGCTTCATCTCTAGGTAATGATGGGGAGGGGGAATACTTGGGCTGTGTAGACTTTGAAAATGATGTGGGGAAAAAACTACAAAATCCCTGTGAGCATAGCACTACTCTGCTGTTATTAAAGCAGCATTACATTTTAGAAAGTTTGAAAACAAAATGCAGCTTTATTAACAGCATATTAACAAATAAACTGACTCTTTAAAGCAGTTATTTTTTTCAGACTTGTTAGAATCCTGAAAAAAGATGAGTTTTAATGACTAGAAGAGAAATACTATGCTTGCCCTTGTCTGAGATCTGAGTCATTTCTTTTGGATCATTTTAAAAGCAGGCACATTATGAACAAAAAGTTCACAATCTTATTGATATACATATCCTGACACAAAAATACAGATGGTTGTTTGTCCTATATAAGAGAAAGAGGGTAACAAGTCACAATGCTCCCCCAGCTCAGTACATAGGATGTACAAAAGATATAGGAGCTGTAATCCGTCTTTTTCTATCCTTTAAATATGCCAGGAATTCTGAGAATTATAGTTTTAACAAATAAAGAAGTCTTACAGGTGAAGAATGCCAGCAGAGAATGAGGGAATGGACATAATAAGTTTAGAACATACTTCAAGCACCATCTTATATGGTTATAGACAGGAAGCTATCCCTAAACAGGCTCAAGCTGGTACTCTTCTTTCCAAGATTTTCTAAGTTTAGCTTAGGCCATTTCATTTTCCAAGGAAAAATCTCTCAAATCAAGTGATCTGACAGGCATCATGACAGGATCTTCTCGAAATCATGTGAAGATTGCATTTGTTTATTTGTTGTTTCCTAAATCAGGCATAGTCTTTCCTGCCTGTTCAGCATGGCTCTGTTGCTTAGATGAAAAGTTTAAAGTTGGTGAGGGACCTATCAGCAGTTGAGGGGTACTCATTTCAAAATTTTTAAAGGGTGAGCCAAAAGTTGTGATGAACAAAACAGCGATGAAGTTAAGTCTCTCCCATGCTAAATCTAGAAGAAGACTGAAACATTTTGTTGCTTATTTATTTTGTATAAGAAAATGAGAAATCATAACTCAGCATTCAATAGGCCACAGATTACTGACCCATGATTTAAAGGAGACACGCCTAGAAAAGAGGGTGTAAAGTAAGTATTGTAAGTATATACTGTAATAGTCTTATGGCATATTCATTTATCACCGATTTCCCCAGATTATGCTGTACGTTGTATGTTCTTTGCTATTTTTGAGCATGCCCCAGCATACAGAACTCCCTCAAGACCCAATTTTTTAAACTTATCTTTCTTCCCTTACAGTCTGTGAAGACTGTCGTCTTTATTTCCGCGACTCCTGCCCACAACATGGACCCCCCACCTTTGTGGCTGACACACCTGTTCCAGAAAGAGCTCCATCACGGGCACTGCTGTCCCTGCCTGAGGGACTTCTGGTCAAGGAGCGTTCCCAAGGAAGCTTTGGAGTGTGGAATGCACTCCCAGCCCTACCTCGTGGCTGCATCTTTGGGCCCTATGAGGGGGAAGTGGTCCGAGAACATCGTGACTGCACCCGTTATTCTTGGGCGGTAAGGAACACCCAGATACACAACACTCCAACCAGGCCATCACAATACACAACCCTTGGTGTCTATGTTAGCTAATAACAGACTTCAGCTGATTTTTTTTTCTTGATTTTGGAATTGTTGACTATGAGAAGATTTGCCCATTTTTTCTTGTGTGTGTTTGTTTCAGTACAGTTAATCCTCAACTTATGACCACGTGCTGAGATATTACAAAAGACACATACACACCCCACAAAGTGTACTTACTACCTAGTTCCAGTGGCTGCCCCTGTGATCACATGAACACATTTTAGGCACATTTATGACTATTTGCAGCCTCCTGTAATCACACGACCATCATTTATAATGTTTTTTCCAAAACCTAGCATTTACTTCTGGTTTTCAGCAAAAGCACAATAGGTTTGCTTAGTGACTGTGGCATTTATTAACAATTGTAGATTCACCTAATGACCAGAGAGTGTGACTTAACAACTGCCAGAAAAAATATTGAGTTAGTCACATGATGACATGCTTTAAGCTGTCATGACTTAGGACTGTAATGGGCAGGCTCTAACATGGTTATAAATCAAGGACTCCCTGTGTAAAAAATTGGGAGATGAGTGGACTGACACTTCTTGACAAGGACTATAGTATTGTGCAACTTCTATTCCTTGTTCATAGAATAGTTCCAGATATCACTGATGTCAATTTAATCTATGCTTACATCACCGCTTTTTGCTTTTAGATTTACCTCAGGAAAACCTTGTGATAATATTTCACCACCATAGTCATCTGGTAGAACTTTGTAAATCCTTTTATTTGAAAAAAAGTGTTCTTGGATAAAATGTAATTTCTATAAATGCCTGGGAGCAAAAAATAGTAGTATTGGAAGTGGAAAATAATATTGCCATTCTGGCTATATGTGCGTGGTATCTGTCGCCAATTTGAATCCACCTCCTTTTCCCAATTTAACCCCTAGCCTTATTTCCTTCAGCAGGTGGCTTCAGTCATCCTCTAACTTCAGTTTCCCACAACCTTAATTGAGATATTGGGATGAAAAACAAGAGGTTTGAATCTATCTAACTTGCTGCCACCAAAAGTTAGCTACTGGTTTATAACAGGAAATAGGAATTAAGGGGTTAGCATATATTTCCAGAGCCCCCTCTCAAACCCAGATTTGGCCATGGAAGTAAAATGAATGGGATAATGTACAAGCTGAAGATAATGTGTGTGTTCTTAACGGCATGCATTAAAGTTGAGATGTCTTCAAGGAGATCACTTTACAAACTGCCCTAAATCATAGTTGATTAGTTCTTAATTGCAATCTAGTACATTATCCACCACAAAAGAGATCCAGTGTGGCATCAAAGCTATTTCATTAGTCTTAAATCAGAGAAATCCAGATTCAAATTTCTGTACATAGGAAAGTTTGATCCTGAGCCAGGCCTTATCACTTTAATAAGTTTTCATAGATTTTAAGTGGTGGATGAAGTTGAATCTGCCATAATGAACCCTTTGGTCAAAGTATGGGATAAAAATATAAGAGTTTATCTTTTCGCCAGGGGTGGGTTCCTGCCAGTTCTAACCTCTTCTATAGAAGAGGTTCCACAAGTCTACAGTGCTGTTTAGAACCGGTTCCAGCTCCCTCCCCCCGCCTGCCCACACATCATCAAGATGAAGAGCGAGAGGAAGAATTTTGGGAGTTGAAGTCCACAAGTCTTAAAGCTGTCAGGTTTGAACACCCCTGGAGTTTTTTTTATAAAGATTTAAGGGTGCAAGGGTCTTGTAACTTGACAGCTTTAAGACTTGCACACTTCAATGCCAGAGTTCCTGAGCCAACATGACTGGAGGAGGAATTCTGGGAGCTGAAGTCCACAAGTCTTAAAGCTGCCAAGTTTGAACACCCCTGGTTTTTTTTCTAAAGGATTAGGGGTGCAAGGGTCTTGTAACTTGACAGCTTTAAGACTTGCGTGCTTCAAATGCCAGAGTTTCTGAGCCGACATTTTGGTTGTTAAGCAAGAGCGTTGCTAAGTGAGTTTCACCCCATTTTACAAGTTGCCATGCCCACCCAGTCACATGACTGCCAAGCCACACCCACCCGGTCACATGGCCAGCAAGCTACTCCCACCTGGGCACATGGCCGGCAAGCCACTCCCACAAAGAAGGCCACACCTACAGAAGAGGTTCTGAAAAATTTTGAAACCTACCACCCCTTTTCACCAAAGTAATGTTAGATCCAGAGATGCTGCATTTTAATTACCATCCACAAGCAGACAGCCAATTTCCTTGGAGATAACCAAGTTGAGGAAAGATCTCCCACTGGCATTTCATATTGGTTCTGTTATTCTGAACTGAGATTCCTTCTCCACTCCCAAGATTCAGTTCCCACAACCCTCCCAAGTATCTTTGGTTCTTAAGTCTAATTTTCAAACTGTCTGCAAGGGATTGTTTCAGACTTTCAGCAAAAATTAATTATTTGTCTCTCAGCAGAAAAGGGTAAAGAGTAGAAATGGGTGTTCCGAAGACAGATATACAAAAAGATGTCAGGGAGAAAAATGCTATGTTTTAGCTCAGGGTGTTTCAATTGCTGCCTTTGGTCATGTCCCTTGCTTGCCCAGAAACTCTATCAAATAATTCCTGCAGACAGAGGGGAAAAATCCATTGCTGTGTTACATGAAAAATGTTGCTGCATTTTTCAGCTTGCTTTCTTTTCAGCAGTGATCAATCAGTCTGTGCAAGGAATAGGCAGACCTAATCGTTTCTTCTTTTGTGGAAGGGAGGGAGGGAGGAGGAAGAATTTTCTTCAAGTTATTTGGTGAAGAATGGAAACAAAAGATTCTTTCTCTTTCCAGGTTAGATTTTGTGTGAAACCCATTGTGTTTACTGAGTAGGTCTGCATCATCACCAATAAAATCCCGTGATTCTGAAACATTTTGGGGTAAAAAGGGTGAACTATCCATCCTCCCTGGGCATCAAAACTATGCAACTTTCTTTAGGTCAAGAACCTCATCACTGTTGATGGTGTGGTTAGAATCAAAATTGCAAAAGAGACAGGCCACATAGAACTATTTTAGATGAGATGAGAGATTTTAAAAAATGAACTTTTATTTTTTTTATTTTTTTTTCCATTTATATTCCACCTCTTTTATTTTTACTAATAATTAAAGATGGTGAACATATCTGACACATCTTCCCGATATTTCCCCCATAATATCAACCCTGTGAAGCAAGTTGGACTGAGAGAGAGGGGGGAGAATGGGGGGAGGGGAGACTGACCCAAGGTTACCTGCTGGCTTTCATAGCTAAAGTGGGATTTGAACTCACAGACTCTTGCTTTCTAGTGCCTTAACCATAATTGGTTAAAACTACAATAGTTATATGTTACTAGTTTTAAGTTAGTTCATGCATTTTAAAATATACCCACATCCTTTTATAATGATCCCTCTCCCTTCACATAGCCCAAGTGCCTGATTTAAAATAATATGTGAATAAAGCCTCTGCTATGGTATTATTCTCATACAGTATTTATATCAACACATAGTCATAGACACAGGTTATGACAGGATGGACCTAAGACAGCTTGGAGGCTTAGTGGCGATGAGCAGCAGTTTCTAAGAGAGGATAAAGGCCACATTTGACTTCTTGATGAGATGTACGAAGTCCTTATGCTGTACACCCACCAGAACTATGCAGCCCACATGCCATTCCAGCTCCTTTTTGGTCTGCTCATAGCGCATCCTGAACAGAATAAAACATTTGGGCCTCAAGAGATAAAATGGATCTCTTAAGCCCCAAAGCCCTCTGAAAATGGCTCTGTACCTTGATGTGGGCAGCTCAAAGTATCCATTTTTCCTGAACACGTCAATGGCATCCACTCCAATGACATCACCAGGCTACCATCTTGTAGAGGCCACCAAAAAAAAGGTGCTCAGCCTGGCCTCCCAAGGTTTTCCGATCCTTTCCTTAGCTTAAATTCCCAACAACCACAGAAAAATAGGATGCTTCTGGGGAAGAGCAGGAATTTAATAGAGGAATCCTGCCAGTCAAAGCACTTTGTACATATATTTCTTATATCTTTTTCTTTTGCTATTTCTTTTTTTTCCCCCTCACCCTTTATGTAGTGAAAGAGACAAGTAGTTGTTCGGTGTCTTCTGCTTGGTCGCGCTGAGGATCCCATGAGAATACACACAACTTAGGCTGGAAAAGCGTAAAAGAAGTTTGGGGATTTGAATCTGGGATTGCCAGTCCAAAGCTCACAGCTTTTCCCCTACACCACATTGCCACATTTAAGTTTTGTGTTTTCAGGCAAGACCCTCCTTTTCTCTCCCCACACCCCACTTTTAACTTAAAAAGTGTAGAATTCAAGAGAAAGAGGAGAGTTCCCAGAATGTTTTTATAAGACGAAGAAGGAAACAAAATGCAGGAAAACAAATGATTTACCATTTAAACCAAATACTAGGAAACCTTGTCATGCTGTCTTGCAGTTGCCTTTTGAAGAGGAAGCTTGAAAATGTATATCTGCAGGATCTTAAGAGCTGCATTGCCATTAGCAAGTCCACACCCTTTCCCCGAAAATACTGCAAGCCTTCATGACAGTTCAGAAGTGGGGTAGGTGGAGTGGATGCTGACAAGTGCCAGCGAGCTCATATATCCCAGATAGAAAACAATGGACTCTGATCACTCATGGTTTACGGCATTCCTTTCAAAGAATACAGCTGTGAAGAAGGATTCGGGGATTGTGAGTAACAAATACAAAATCAATTTCCCCAATAAACTGAGTGAGTAGACAAAAGCTCATAATGAAGTGAAGGGAGGGCTGAAACTCTGCTGGGTTTCAGCAATTGGTAGAGGATAATTTACAAAGGGTTTGGTGTTGCAATTGATTATCAATCACAAGAACAAAATGGTTCCTTCCTCCCTTTCTCCAGTTCACTGCTGAGACATTCTCATCTGTGCTGGATGTTCATTTGTATCTGAATATGCTGTGAGGACTTGAAGTGGTACAGTTTTCTGAACAATACTTGCAAGCTGCCATTTCACATCTACCTTTGCCTCCCTTGGCCACTACTCTGTGCATAGCTTGCTGATGAACCTTGGTGTTACAGTAAATAACATTAATATATACCGATAATTCTCCTAGCAGTCTGATTTCCCTATTTCTGCCTTAAGATAGATGGAGTTTTTCAGATCCACTCCAGATGGCACTCTTTGCCTCATTAGCCAATGTTTTTACTTTGGCTATAGGTTATCTACAACCAGCTTAAAATCTCAATCAAATTCTAAAATAAAGGTAGAACTTGTGGGGTTGATTGGATCTTTCTATTCCTTCCATTCTCTCTGCAGGTTCGGAACAATGGGTCCTATTTTTTCATTGATGCTTCTGATGATTCCAAATCCAACTGGATGAGGTGAGCATCTTATGAGAGAATCCCAGTAGAAACCTGAAGGGGAAATCACCACTATCTCAAATGTTATGACATTTGCAGAAACCGAGATCCATGAAACCTCTGGAACCACTAGATAGCAGCCCAGGGAGAAAACAAATAATTGCCAAATTGTCTTAAGATATTGCATATGATCTCACTTGAATCTTGTGAGATGTTGGTGATTTATGAGAGGACATAGAGGGAAGAATAGGGATAAATGGGATTTTAGTTTTTTAAGAAAGAGAGAGAAATGTGAATGCTTAACTCTCATTTTGTTATACCAAATTTTATGGCATAGTTATGGCATAAAAGCACATATTTGCCTCACCCTTGTGGCTTCAATCCAAACACTTATCACATTTGTTCCTTGGAGACTCCAAATGAGCCTAACACTTTTTTTTTAAGAAGAAAAAGCTGCTTCCTTAGTCATAGGAGAGTCCTTAAATCCACTAGGCCTGTAGTTCCCTTGAGACATACTCTGCAATTACTGCTAGTATAAAAACTAAGAATATGTTTCCTCCCCCAACTCTGGTGACTCATCATCCCTGTTCTCCATGCAGATATGTGGCATGTGCCTCCACTGAGGATGAGCAGAACCTAACTGTATTCCAATACCGAGGTTACATCTACTATCGAGTCTGCCAAATTATACCTGCTGACACAGAGCTTCTGATCTGGATTGGAGAGGAATATGCTCGCACTCTAGGACTGCGTTTGGGTAAGTGAAAGAGTAGAGGGGAAGAGGGCTAATGGCAACTCCCTCCCTGCTTCCCTCAGTCTTAGCAGCCATATAAGTTTTTCTAAAAGAATCCACCACCTGGGTTAAACCACTGTGGCTAAGGCACCAGACTAGAAATCGTGAGGGAAGCCATGACAGGCCCAAAGACACCCAGCTGGCTTTCATGCCTAAGATAGGAAGTAACTCATCTCTTGGTGACTCTGAGTGTTAGTCCTACCTTAGGCATGAAAACCAGCAGGGTGTCTTTGGGCCTGTCACGGTTTCCCTCAGCTCATGACAGCAGGCTTGGGCGACAGACCTGTTGGTCAATTCCTGTCACAACCAATGAATTAACACAGTAGGAAAAAAAGCAGACCTTGCACTAATGAGAAAAGGAAGAAAGTGTATAATGGCCAAAGTGACCCCAGTGGTGGTAGTTAGCACTTGGGACTGTGATTCCTAAGGGGGCAGAGTGGTTCCAGCAGATCTCAGGAACAACATCAGAGCTCTCTGTCCAGAAAAATCCAGTGCTAGCAGCAACTAAGATATTACACAGAACCCTCAAACTCCCAGGCCTCTAGAAGGGGATCTGAAATTAAGAAAGACACATACCACACATAAAGTTGAGAAGGGAGATTTCTGTCTGCCTATGTATTTATATCTAGCTATCATCTAGCTATCATACTAACCAGATCGTTGGACTCATACACTACTACTACATGTCAAGTAGTACCATATGGTGTATGTCAGTTCACCATTATTAGTGATATCTTCTATCAGAGATTGGTAACCATCAGAGCTATTTGTTCTTAGGTTTCTTTTACACCCTTGGACCGTGATAAGCCTCCCAGGGATGAGAGACCCTAGGCTATATTGTTTTCAACCATTTTCCTAGGAAAATAATATTGCAATGGTTTTCTATTGCTTTCTGCAGTAAATTGTCTCAGCTATAGGAGGAAAAAAGAAACTTCTCACAGTGTATTGTGTTTTTCAGAGTATAAGGCACACCTTTTTCCCCTCAAAAAGAGGGTGAAAATCTGGGTGCGTTTTATACTCCGAATGTAGCCCCACCCATTCGCTCTGTGCATCACATTTTTGGACGGTTCCAGGCGGCGGGGATCCTCACTCCCATTCGGTTTTTGATAACAAGCAGCACAGATCTTTTTATCCATTTAAAACAAACCCTATCACCCTACGCGCATTTAACTGGAGTCGGTGGGATGGGGTTGAGGATGATTTTCATGGGGGCAGAAGAGGGACTTGGCACTGAAGGCTCCACTTCCAAGACACCCCCATCCTTCTACCTATAGCCTTAGGTGTTGAAAGCCTGGCTTTCTCACAGCAAGGCCCAATAGAGGTGCAGCACTTGCTGGGAAGCCCGGCAACGTGTTTACGAGATGACAGAGTAAACTATCATCCACGCCGTCTGGAACCACCCGAAAACATGAGGCACAGAGGTTGCCATGGTCTGTGGTAATCCCTGCAGCCTGGAACAGATGATTGGGGGTATTCCACCCCAATCAACTCCTCCTGCTGAATCAGGCGGCAGTAACGTGCTGAAACTGACCAGGCCATTTCTGTTTGCTGCAAGGACACTAGCCAGATGAATACTGATGGATGCTGGTAGGCAGAGGCAGATTTTTTTTTTCCTGTTTTCCTCCCCCAAAATTAAGGTGCGTCTTACACTCCGAAAAATACGGTAATATTTCTTCCCCTCTATTTCTCTATTAGTAATTGTGTTCAAATATATCCATTGCCCTCACAATTCAGCCAAGGGTAAATTTAATATAGAAACGGACAAACTCCGGTTAACTTGCAAGGTTTTGAAAGAGATCAGGTGGGTCTCTGAAGAAGGTTTTGCCCCTTCCTTGCTGTTTATTATGGAAGAGAGAGAAAATAAGAAGTAATGACCTTGCTCACATAACATGAATGATCCGATTATTTATTCTCCAAGTTTGTTTTTTTGTTTGTTTATTGGATTTATATGCCTCCCTTCTCCCAAAGGACTTAGAGTGGCGTACAACATAAAACGCATATTACAAAAGTTAAAAAGGAAAATTAAATAAAGTATCCAAAAACAAACCCAATTAATATTAATAAAATTTTAAAAATTAGATAAAAATTAACAATTAAATTAATCATTTATTTTATTCTGTTCAGGCCAGGCTGGCTTGCTGGAAAAGCGAACTTTTTAGGGCGCGTCGGAAGGACCGGAGGTTGGGGATTATGCAAAGTTCTGGGGGCAGCTCATTCCAGAGGGAAGGTGCTCCCTCAGAGAAGGCTCTCCCACTGGGAGTCACTAGCCGACACTGTCTGGCCGACGGCACCCTGAGGAGGCCAACTCTGTGGGATCGCACTGGATGGTGGGAGGCTACTGGTAGCAATAGGTGGTTTCACAGGTACCCTGGGCCTAAGACATGGGGCGCTTTAAAAGTCATAATTAGTACCTTGAATCGCACCCGGAAAATAATAAGCAACCAGTGTAGGCTGCCTAAAAGGGGTGTAACATGGGAGCACCTAGGTACCTCCATGATAACCCGCGTGGCCGCATTCTGGACCAGATGAAGCCTCCAGGTGCTCTTCAAGGGCAATCTCATGTAGAGAGCGTTGCAGTAGTCCAGGTGAGAAAGGACGAGGGCATGAGTGACTGCACAGAGCATCCCGATCCAGGAAGGGGCGCAACTGACGTACCAGGCAAACCTGGTAAAAGCCCCCCTGGTCACGGCCGTCAGGTGTTCTTCTAAACTAAGCCTCAAATCCAGGAGGATGCCCAGATTGCTGGTCCTCTCTGAGGGGGCTAAAATTTCTCCCCCTATCATCAAAGATGGAACAAGATGCACAAATCAGGATGACAGAAACCACAGCACTCAGTCTTGGAGGGATTGAGCTTGCGCCTGTTCCTCCCCATCCAGATCCGCATAACCTCCAGGCATCGGGACATCATGTCGAGGGCATCGTTTGGGTGGTTTGGGGTAGAGATGAAAAGTTGGGTATAATCAGCATTATGATGATACCATACCCCAAAACCATGGATGATCTCGCACAGCAGTTTCATATATATGTTGAACAGGAGGGGTGAGAGAACCGACCCCTGGGGCACCCCACAAGTGACATGCCTCGGGGTCGATACCTGTCCTCCAGTCAACACAAACTGCAACCGATCCGACAGGTAGGAGGAGAACCACCGTAAAACGGTGCCCCCCACTCCCATCCACCCCCGAGTCGTCGCAGTAGGATACCATGGTCAATGGTATCGAAAGCCGCCAAGAGGTCTAATAGGACCAGGACAGAGGAGCAGCCCCTGTCCCGGGCCCGCCAGAGATCATCAACCAATGCGACCAATGCCATCTCCATGCTGTACCCAGGCCTGAAACCCAACTGAAACGGATCCAGGTAGGCAGCTTCATCCAGGTACTGGGGAAGCTGACATGCTACCATACTCTTGACAACCTTCGCTACAAAGCGAAGGTTGGAGACTGGACGATAGTTGGCTAAAGAAGGTGGGTCCAGGGAAGGCTTCTTAAGGAGGCCTCACTACCGCCTCCTTCAAGGCAGTGGGAAAGAGCCCCTCTCTCAATGAAGCATTGGTAATCACCTGGAGCCAGTCTCGTGTCACCTCCTGGGAAGTCGAAACTAACCAAGAGGGACACGGGTCCAGCACACAAATGGCAGCACTGAGTCTCCACATAATCCTGTCCATGCCCTCCGTGGTCACAGGGTCAAACTCATCCCAGATAGTCTCCACAAGATTCATCCCCATCAACTCGCTCGAATCTACCCAATCAGAGTCCAAGCCTGTCCAGATCTGAGCGATTTTATCCTGCAGATACTGAACATATTCTTCAGCCCTACCCAGGAGGGGTCATTTCCAGTTCCTTGGTTAAGTAAGGAGCGGGTTACCCTAAACAGGGCGGCTGTGCAGTTATCTGCGGACGCGATAAGAGCAGAAAAATGTTGCCGCTTTGCCGCTTTTATCGCCACTAAGTAGGATTTAATATGAATTCTTACTAGTGTTCAATCGGATATGGACCGGCTGGCCCTCCAACCACTCTCTAGGCATCTTTTCCGGCGTTTCATCTCCCGGAGCGCCTCAGTAAACCAGGGAGCTACCCGGGATCGACACCGAGTCAGAGGCCACAAAGGCACAATGCAATCCAAGGCCCCAGTGGCTACCCTATCCCAGGCTTCCACCAGGGCTTCGGTCGAGCTGTGAGCAAGGGATTCAGGAAAAGTCCCAAGCTCCATCAGAAACGTTTTAAGGTCCATCACGCACCTGGGGCGGAACCATCTATTCGGTTCCGCCTCCCTGCAGCGAGGGTTAACAGTATGGAAGTCAAGCCTGATGAGGAAATGATCAGACCATGACAAGGGTTGGATAGAAATATCCCCTAAATCTAGATCATTCATCCACTGCCCAGAGATAAAAATTACGTCAAGGATGTATCCCCCGTTATGGGTGGGGTCTTAAATTAACTGAGTTAGGTCCATAGCTGTCATGGAAGCCATGAACTCCCGAGCTGACTCGGATGTCTCACCAATGGAAAGCAGATTGAAATCTCCCAGGATTATAAGCTTGGGGAAATCAACCGCCAATCCGGCTAACACATCCAGCAGCTCCGATGAAATGTAGCAGGGAGACAGGTACGTAACAAAAAGGCCCACCTGAACTCCAAGGCCCCATTTCACAAAAAGGGACTCACACCCACCTATCTGAGGCACAGTGACCTCCTGAGGTCCAAGACTTTTCCTAATAACCACCACCACCCGTCCTTACCCTAGGCTCTGGGCTGGTGAAACGCCCAGAAACCTGGTGGGTATAATTCACTACGGGGAACACCCCCCTCATGGCCCAACCAGGTCTCTGTAATGCACGCCTGGTCCGCTCTACCCTCTTGAATGAGGTCGTAAATGAGGGGAGCCTTATGTACCACGGACCTGGCGTTAAGCAACACCAGCTGGAGACCAGGGTCCTGTAATTCTGAGCACTCGGGGGTGCGAGAAGGACGATGAGGTTCGGAATGCATGCAAACCCGTGTCTCCTGAACATAATTTGGCCCTTGGCCCCCACCATATCTGCCTCTCCTACAAACAGTAGAGATGGTGAACCCCGCAAAGGAATGGCTTAATGTCTCCCCCAGAATCCCAACCCTTCCCAGCACTCCCGATCTCCACCCATTAGTTAGCTGTGGCCTGTGCCCTGGCAGACTCCCCCCCTCCCTCTGTCTGAGCCATCCGAATCAAACCCCCCCTTAAAATTTGATTTTAAAACCCTGTAAGAAACCCCTAAGAAGTCTCGTCTTCGCATGCTAAGTTAAGTGATTCACTTTTGTGTGCTCAGTACTCACAATCCTTAATTATTCAAATAGTGATTTAGCAGCCTCTTTTTAGTCTTCTCAGCTGCCAAAAAGGAGCTAAGCGTTGTCACTTTTCTCTCCCTGTAAATTTTTTTTCTCTATCTGGGGGTAAAAAAAAAAAAAACAGTATAGTTAGATTGGGCCATTGCAATAAAGTTAAAGGTTCGATGATCGCCAACTTTTTTTCACTTTTTGAAGCATTTTTTCCTGCCTATTCGCCCAACCAGCAGGAACAAATGCTTTAAAAAGTGGGGAAAAGATGTTCCAACAGTTGCTTGGCTCACAGCTGATCTGCGCGATCATCAGAACCTTTTTTTTGGTCTACTTTTTAAAGAATTTTTTTTCCTGCCAGTTTGGGAGAATAGGTAGGAAAAAATGCTTCAAAAAGTGGAAAAAAAGTTGGCCACGCCTACCCAGTCACTACCCAAGCCACGCCCACAGAACCGGTGGCAAAAAGTTAGATTTCATGACTGCTCCCAACCATTTCTGTCCCTTTTTCATTCGTAGTATTCTGGTCATGGATAAATGGCAGGGTAAATGGCAAAAAGATATTGACCTGTCTAGCTTCATCTCAATCATGGACATCAGAATTTTAAGGGGAAGGGTGCTCTCCTATATTTCAGATGTTAGGAGAGTTACTTCCCATAACACACATGAAATTAGTTGACCAGGAAGGTTGGGCTAGGTCCAAACAATGCCAACTCTCTATCAATTAATACAGGTTTTTTTTAAAAAAAATATGCACCCTGTAATCCAAATAGTGCTATTGAGTCTGTGACCCCCAATATCTTGAAAAAATGCAACCCTCCCTTAGAAGAAGCTTGCACACCCCAGGTTTAACAAGCCTACTAGATGACGTACTTATCCATGGTTTGTTTCTCAATCTTAGTATCATTAATATACATGGACTTCATCTTCCAGAATTCCCCCAGCCAGCATGCTGAGGTTAAGAAACATTGTTTTGCTCAATTAATTAAAGTGTCTACATTTCAGGATACATTGGGGATGAGTAGATTGATTTTGGCTAATAGCACCCCCAAACAAAAATGTAATCAATTTCAAAACAAAATCCAGGCTAATGGAAGCTTTGCTGCTTCACATCTTCCCTTTTAAATTGATAGACTTAGTATCCTAATTCTAATATAGCAGCAGTCCCCAACCTTTTTGTCCCCAGGGAGAGGTTTCATGGAAGTCAACTTTCCCACGAACCGGAATGGGGGCGATGGTTTCTGTATTGCTTTCTTGCCTGCTGCTCATCTCCACCTGGGCAGTCCCCTGCCTAACCGCACTGCTCCATTGCCTGGGAGTTTGCGACCCTCGCTATAAAGCAATATGAAGAACTTTTTTTCTTATGGGGGTCACATTCTATTGGGCTAAGAATCTGCTGTGTTTATAGACACTGGACATTACACAATATAACACAGTGTTGCTAGACATACACACCCCAAAACCCCTCCTTTTTCATTTTCTTTAGTTGATGTTACAGAATCCCATAAGAAAGCAGAGCTCTGCATGATTTGGCGATCATGAGTTATCAGCCATTTTTACATTGGTATTTATTTACTTTAACTTGGTCAGTCTATCTGGGCTTTCTAATGGTGTTGTAGGCCTAGGGTAGTTGTAGTCGCCTTCCCTGCGGTACTTCACCTAGTTGTGGCTAAGGTCAGACCCAATCACTGGTGATGTCATTCATTCTACTCCCCTCCCCCTCTCTTTTTCCCTCTCTTCACAACTAGATTCATATCCGGCCTAAAACCAAGAACAAGAAGTGGTCATTCTTTCAAGTAGAGTTCTTTATTATTTCACACCTGTAGGCAAAATCTTGCCAGACTGAGTTCTCTGTATGTATCATATTCTCCAGGGGTGTCAAACTCAAGGTTCATGGGCCAGATTCAGTCCTTGGGGCCTTAGATCTGGCCCATGGAGCTGCCCTGGAAACAGTGAAGGACTGACCTGCAGTGCCTCTGCCAGCGAAACATGCCTCCCCTGAACTCTGTTTTCACTGGCAGAGGGCAGCAGGAGACGGTTGCAGATGAAAACGGGGCCGCGTGGGGGGGGGGCGTGCACAACCCTTCCATTCGCCATTTTCACCGGCAGAGGACTACAGAAGCCGTGGTGGCCAAAAACGGAACTCGGAAGCCTGTTTTTGTTGGCAGAGTGCTCAGACCATCACAGGCATGCCCAACATGAGTAAAACCAAGCTGGCCATGCCCACTCTGGCCACACCCAGCCCAGCCCCCAAGATCAAACTGCCCTCAATGAAATCAAGTTTGACATCCCTGATATACTCAGTGAACTATTAGGAAGGGGTTGCCTTCACCCTCTTTCTCTCACACACAATCTTCATACTGAGTTGCCTCTTATCCCTCTGAAATGCACTCCCTGCTTCTGGTATCCACCTTCCTTACTATGTTCCATCACACCTCTAGCCAGGTATCTGCCTTGCTTGCTCACCGAAGAGTTTTGCAATTGAAAAACTGCACATGTCTCCAGGTGTACAAAAGCAAAGAGGGAAATTTAGCCTTTGAAAGTTGTTGTGGGAGGAAGGACATATATGTTTATCAAAATTGGTACTACTTTTTAATGCTAAGGAAAAGAAACCGCCCTTCAACTATAAAGGGCAAGTGTCTTGTCCCTGTGACGCAACTTCTCCCATTCCCCCACAGGTGAGCATTTCAAATATGAATTTGGCGAGAAAGAATTATTGATGAAACTCTTCCAAGAGCTGCATGTCAAGACTCAGTCACCAACTCCAGGTCCCCATGCTCCTTCTTCTCGAACCCAGTATCTGTGTGGAGATGCCACTGCCTCATCTTTCCTGCCCCTCCACAAGCCAGGCCTTCCCGTAGGAGGAAGCACATTTCCCCTGCTGGAAGGGACACAAAATCTGGTGGGTTTGGGCCGGGCTCAAAGCCGCTACTGGACTTTTTTTGGCTTCCAGGGGGATGCCCTTGGGCGCATCCTCGACAAGAGCAAGATCATCTGCAAGCTTTGTGGAGTCCGGCTGAGCTACAGCGGAAACACCACCAACTTACGCCAACATCTCATCTACAAGCATCGTTGTGAGTACAACCAGCTCGTTGGGACGCAGGTGGCCACCCTCGACAAAGGAATGGCTGGTGCAGGCGAGTTTGGAACTCCTCGACCTCCAGTCCCTGGCCGGACGACACGGGCAGTGGCTGACTTTATTGTGTTGGACCTGATGCCAGTGGAGGTGGTAGAAGGTGAGGGGTTTGGGCAGATGCTAGCAGTTCTGGATCCCAACTACAAACCTCCTGAAGCTGCTGCCCTGGCCCATTCAGTGCTGAAGGACATGTATACCCAGGTGAAAGGGAAAATCTGGGAACTGGTCCGTGCCCTGCCTCAGTGTTCCCTTAGTCTGGATGTATGGCACCACAGCAGCACTCTGACCTACCTCACACTCACTGTGCATTATGTGGATGACTGCTTTGAACCCCGGGCCAGGGTCCTCTCGAGCCGCCCTATTCCTGAGAATCCCAGCACTGAATGCCTGGTGGAGACTCTGACTGAGGCCACCAAAGAATGGGGAGTACACGAGAGCACTTTGTACACTGTGGGAGGCCTGGGCTCTGCCGTCCAGCAAGCAGCTGCAGCCCTGGGGTGGACAGCCCTGCCTTGCATTGGGCAGGCCTTGCGGGCAGCGATGGAAGCAGTGCTGGGCCAGCCGGTGGCCCAGAGTGCCCTGGAGCGCCTCCGTCGCTTGGCTTCCTGGGCACTGACCGGAGCAGGCCGTAATGAAAAACTATGGTTCCGGGAGCCCCTCCTGCAAGCCCACCTCAGTCGTTTCCTGAGAGATGGGAGCAGATGGCACAGTGTCTACACAATTCTACAGGACTTGCTAGAGTATAGCAAGCCTCTGTCAGGGATTGGTCCCGATGGGGAGGCAGTTCTACACCCACAGGACTGGACTGCCCTTCAGGACATAGTCCAAGTTCTCAAGTCCATGGCAATTGCTACCTCAACATTTACCAAAGATCCCTTTTCCAGTCTCGCTCTAGTCAAACCCGTGTTAACTAGCCTCCTCTACAAGCACTTGGTAGCCAGTGAGTGGGACTCTGTTCTGGCTCTCGAAGCCAAAGCAGCAGCTCGGAAGGAATTGAACCACCATTTCTCCAGCCCTGAAGTTAACCAGGCCCTCAATCTAGCCTGCGCTCTGGATCCCCGCTTTCATGGCCTGGACTTCTTGAGCCATTCTGATCGGGTGGAAACTTTGCACTTGCTCAAGGCTGAAGTGTCCCACTTGGCCGAGGCCCCTGCCTTCTTAACCTCCAGCCTTCCTGATGTGGCTTCCTCATCTCCCCCTTCCAAGCTGCCAAAGCAAGATGCAGGCATTGAATTCCTGCTGGGAGATCTTTGCAGCATGCGTGGGGGCCCAGGCATCAGCTCTGCCCATCAGCAAGCCGAGCAGGAGACAGCTAGTTTCCAAACCAGCAAAGCCTCTGCCCTCGCTCAGGAACCCCTGCAGTGGTGGAAGATCCACCACACCCAGTACCCATTACTGGCCCGGGCAGCCCGCAAGTTCCTAGGAGTGCCTGCCACCTCAGTGCCTACTGGCTGGCTCTTCAGCAGCACTGGGGATGCCATCCACACTAAGCGCCAAGCCCTGACACCAGAGCATGTTGATATGCTTGTATTCCTCCATGGCAACCGTGCGATGCTCTATTAGAGTACACAAAGAAAGCAGGCTTGGGTGAGCATCTGTCTGCAGGATCTTTGAGCATTCCATCACAAAAGACTGAAATGGGAGAAAAGTTCCCATGTGTCCTGTATCTACTTCCCTCTGCTTGGCTGGCCAAAAGGTCCAGAGGGCACCTACAGTCTGTGTGTTTTGGAGAAAGGGAAATAGAACAAACCATTTGGGTGTTTTGTGGGGGAGGGGGAGGGAAAGTCCATGAGCCAAACTAGGGCAGACCTCCTCGAATTGCATCATCTGGGGATCAAAATACAGTTTTCCCTCTACTCCCACCAGCTGTTTGGGAGCTATGAAAATATTAGTTCAATGAAGTTGTAGAGCACCAGCTAAGAAGGCTGATCTGGAATAAAAGAAACAGCTGTGGCTTTTAGTAGGCTTTGTTTGGAAGGGGGAGGGGGAAGGCCGAATTAGATCATGTTGAATCTTCCAGAGAAGTAGGAGGGCTGATGTGCTGGAATATTCCATAAATGTGAGGGAAACGAATGTTTCTGAGAGTGTATAGCTGTGTATTCTACACAGTAGGCCTTGCCTCTCAGAGAAGAGATACCACAGGGGGCGGGAACAAGCCACGTATGGGTCAGAAGGAGAGATCATTTGAGGACAGAAATAATGTATTAAGAGTAAGTAGGGACATAAAAAGGGGAATAGGAGTGGACTAGTCCGTGCCTACCATAGAGAGACAGATTCATAACAGGGAAAAAGATAAGGGTTGGGGAGAAATAAATTGGTGTAGGGAGCTGAAAATAATGACAGCAGTGGTTCAGGGAAACAGGAGGGGGGATGGAATATTTCAAGAAGTTTGGGTTGTAATTCAGACACACACAAGCAGGCATGTGATTGGTGTCAAGGGGTTTTTGCTTTTCAAGGAGCCCTGGAGTACCTAAACAAAAGGTACATTAACCAAGCCTTTTCTCATACTAACTTATGGAATGATGATGGACAACATAATTGATGGATGACTTCCCGGTACTGAGATATATTGCTTGCACTATGGATTCTGTGAATGTATGTAGCATTCCTTTCTCTCCTCACCCATCCCCCAAAATGAAGATACAGAGCCAAAAGAAGAAAGGATGCTAGAAAAGTACTATGATTCCTCTGGCCTTCCTTCCATTTGAGGGACAATCGCCATTTAAACCAAAGAAAGTATTAACCATTTCTCTATTTTATTTATTTATACCCCTCCTTTATTATTTTTACAAATAATTCAAAGTGGCAAATAGATCCAATTTTCTGTTTTCCCCAGCACAATAAGAACCCTGTTAGATAAGTTGGGCTGTGAAAGTGACTGTCCCATTCTCCCAAGATCACCTAGCTGGCTTTCATGGTTAAGACAGAACTAGAACTCACAGTCTCCCATTTTCTAGCTTTGTGCCTTAACCACTAGACTTTTCATTGCCTCTTGATCATGCCCTTCCCCATGTAATGCCTTCCTTATTCTTCCTATGTCATACCCTCTCCTGTTAGCACACATTAAAAAGTTCAGGGTTATCACCAGGGGTGAAATTTAGCAGGTTCTGACAGATTCTGGAGAACTGGTAGCGGAAATTTTGAATAATACAGAGAACCGGCAAATGCCACCTCTGGATGGCCCCAGAGTGGGTTGGGAATGAAGATTTTGCAATATCCTTCCCCTGCCCCGCCCACCAAGCCACATCCACAGAACCGGTGGAAAAGAAATTTGAATTTCCCCACTGGTTATCACATGAAAGAGGAACAGCTGAAGACAGATTTATACAGGCAGAATCCTCCTCTTCACTTTAAAACAAGTTTTATTTGGGGGGGGATTTATAATTCAAAGAACAACAATAAAAGACATTTTATCTTAAAAAAGATTGTGCATCTTGTACTAAGATGGGTGAGGGGGAAGACTGAAGAATTTTTTCTCCAGATTGTAATAGGGGTGGTGATTCTTTAGGTCATCAACACCCAAGCATGCAGTAGAGCTAAAAACTCGAGAAAACTTCCCCCTCTAGCCTTGTTTGAATAAGACATTACCCTCTGACTTTATAATCCAGTTCTGTTGTCTTTGGTTGCTAGTCTCATCCAGCATTTCTTCAAATTGGCTAGGAATAATAGAAGTTATGGAGCTGCCCCGTAGCAGTTCCAAAAATAGCCTGTCTGCAGATCACATCTGGTAAATTGTTCATGGCTGTCCCTTTATGAATCAAGAGTGTTTAGTAGCCATTGTTTTAGTGCCAAAAAGGAAGTCAGGCTGCCCTATAGAGGCCATTGCCACAAGAGAGTTAATGCTTAAGCCAGGACAAATACTATTACTAAAACTGCAGGGGTTGGCACCCAGGGCTTTTTACAAGTTGCTGAATAGCATCTCTTAGCGTGTCCCATTATTGCCATGCTCCTGGAGGTTGTAGTTTGGTAGCATCTGGTGGGTGATATGAGGCCCACCAACTGTTGGACATCATCCTTCTTCATATGATCCTGATTTGATACAGCTAATAGAATATGGTTCTCAGCTGGTGACAGTACCTAACCAACCTTGGCTGATTTACAAAGCTAAGCTGTGTTGACTGTACTCAATACTCAGAGGGATGTCACCTAGAAAGTCAAGGGCTGTTGAATGACAGGGAATTTGAAAAAAAATATCCCAGTAGAAGACAGCAGCAAACAATGGAGGGGGATAGAAATGGGAAACATCAGTCACATTAATGCATCCGAGTAAGTCATCAAGAGTTCAACTCCCAACATAATTTTGCTTTTACTCTTGGAGTATTGCATTAAATAGAAACAAGTTATCTGTTACTCATCCTGCTTTCAGAAAGTTGTGAATCCTTACATCACTTCCAGTCTTTATGAGAAATGTAGAATCGTTTGTAACCTCTTTTAGTATGTAGAACTTTTAAAAAGGAAATTGATTTAGTCATCACATTAATATGACCATGGCATATGGTTGGGTTGGCAGTGTTAACATTCAAGGGTAGGGTAATGGTACGAAGTAGGTCAGACTGAATCAAACGAATGGATGTTCCCTGCTCCTTCCCACCTCCTCCTTAGTTTAAGGGAGAGTTTATGGCAATTTATTTGTTGATGTTGCATGGTGTTTTGTACCCCACATTTCATTTTGTGCCTCAAAAGGTCAGAACTCCAGGGCTGATGTTCCGATGTTGTAGTTGGAAGCAGCTTTTTCAAAAGGGCTTAGAAGAGTGGTGGCTAACCTTTTTCTAAAAGTGTGCCAAAATCGTGTGCACACTATCTCGCACGTGTGCCCACCTACCTGAACATGCGTGCACCAATGCAATGCATGCATGCGCACCCCCCATGGGAGGAGGGAGTTTTCACCCTTCCCAGGCTCTAGAAGCTTTCCTGAAGCCTTAGAAGGGCGAAAATGGCCTCCCCCAGCCCTCTGGAAGGCAAAAAAAATCATGCATGTGTGCCAGAGCTGAGGGCTGCCATGCTGGCTAATATGGCTCTGTATGCCACCTGTGGCATGCGTGCCATAGGTTCGCCATCACAGGTTTAGGAGCTGCATGCAGTCCTGCAGGGTCAAATCCTATAGGATGGAAACCTTTTTCATCCGAACTGCAATTGCTAGTGCAGGGCTGTAGGGAAAAAGCTCCAAGAAGGATATTTTCGTCCGTTGCTAATACTAAGTGCCTGGATCAATTAACTGGGGTAAGGACAAAGGGCTAAAACTTCAGAAGACAATGATCCCAACTAAGTTTGAGTTCCTGAAGAGATCCAATGAGGAATGGATTCTGTTATCTCCATGTTGTCAGTGAACAGGGTATTGTAGACAGAGGATTTTCAATACAGATTTAGATTCTAGGCTTTTTTCCCTGGCTTTGGCATGTAATGAATACTCAACTGTTACTGCAGATTTACTACGCACTAAAAAGAAGCAAGAGGCACTTTATGTATCTTTTCTGTTTGCTTAGGGCTAAATAAGTGATTCCCTACCACCACCACCAGGAGCCTGGTATTTTTTTTAAAAATTGTCTTTTGTGGCCTGCAGGGGGCGTGCCAGTGATTCAGGAATGTCACCAAAGAAGGATGGGCTCTAGTGTCCTTTTTAGTTTTTTTCAAGGCTTCCAAAGCAAAACATGGGTTAACCCTTTTAGACACTGAACATGTTACGTACTTTAATAAAAGAATTTTTAAAAATCCCTTTTTCTCTGCGGACTGTAGGATACAGCTGCTTTCTAAATGAAATACTGTCTGTTTGGGACTAAAACCTGCCCAGTACAGAAAAATTCATCTTGACAAAAATACCAGGAAGCTGCCATTCCTTACATTTGAAGAGTATTAGCTGGGAGGGTATGGCAGGTGAAGAAGGGGAACAAATAGATCCATGTATAAAATTGAGGAGACATGGAATATCCAGAACTTTTAGCTGTCACTGGACCCATAGACTAGTAGTGAAAGGGCACCAATGCAACCAACCAAGGACTGAGCATTGAAAAGGGATACAACACTAGAGGCGATATTCACAGATGTAATACATGCGCCTTTCACAGTCATTGTCCCACCATTTCCCATCATCTGAGCTGAGGGAGACACAATTCTCACGGATGCCACCATTGGGTTGAGTCACCAGATGGTCTCGGTACCAGTCAAAGACAGAGACACGTTGACCATTCTCAAAAAGCCACAGCCCTTCAGAACGCCGGTCATTGATGCCCACCCAGGATGGCCAATTGTAAGGCTGAAAAGCATCATAGAGATAGCGGCGCAGGACAGTCAACTCGGTATCATCCACTGGCATGGCTAAATGCCCTCCTCTGGCTTCACAAAGTTTTTGGGCTGCATCGTAGGCCTCAAAGTGCTTGAAGATCAGGAAGCATTTAGTTTGAGTGCGCCGGCCACGCAAGCAACCTGGGTTGGGCAAAGATAGTGATTAGTAGTAATAGCAATAGCACTTAGACTTATACATTTTTCATAGTGCTTTGGCTTATAGAATCCGCACATTGGCCCTAACAATCTGGGTCCTCATTACAGACATCAGAAGGATGAAAGGCTGAGTCGACCCAGTCAGGATCAAACTCCTGATAGTGGGCAGAGTTTGTTTGTTTGTTTGTTTGTTTGTTTGTTTATTAGACTTAAATACCGCTTCATAGGGCTTTCAGCCCTCTCTAAGCGGTTTACAGATTTTTTAGCAAATTGAGTCAGCAACTTGCCCCCACAGTCTGGGTCCTCATTTCACCCACCTCAGAGTTAGCCTGCAATACTACATTCTAACCACTGTACCACTACGGCTCTTAGTGGTGTTATACTAGCTAAGAACGCCTAGAGATATATAGAATGCAAAGGGCCAGATCCCTGCCCTATGAATTTTATAAAAGTTTGTGGGAAATGCATAAGCAATGATTAATTTATTTACTAGGTTTTATAAGGCTTTCCTTTTATCCACACAGCAGCAAGCCTGTGAAATAGGTTGGGCAAAACGGATGATCAGACCCAAGTCATCCAGTGACTTTATGTGGCTGAATCTAAACCTGTTTTTCCACAATCAATTCTAGTCCAATATTTCACAACTGCATCCGTGGACATAACAGCAGAGGAATGACCTTGAAAACCGGATTCTTCCTTTTAGTTCTCTCAACTCATGCGCCATTTCAGACAACCCTTTGAATAACCTTTCCTTTGATCTTTTTGTCTCAGCAGATAGCGGAGATCAGCAAGCCCAGCAAGCAGTATTTATAACTGATTCTTTCAAGTAGGATGTCTGCTTTATGTAAAATAAAGTGGCGAGCTTTCCCTTTTGGAGGGATTTGGCAACTGAAACAGGAACTCAGGGTGATCTCCAAATTTCCAAAGATTCTGGACAATGTCCTCCATTCCTTGGAGATTGAAGATCAAAGACACTTATGCTCCTGGAGATCTAAGCTCAGCTTGACCATCTTCGTTGTTGCTGGGATTAATTTCATGCAAACTGCTAGTGCAATTTTCCTCCATTCTGGGCTTTTAGATGTTGGGATTGTAACGCAAATCCTATAGAACAGCATTTCTCAGTCTCAGCAATGAGTGGACCAAGGTGGCGCAGTGGTTAAATGCAGCACTGCAGGCTACTTCAGCTGACTGCTAGATCAGCAGTTCAGCGGTTCAAATCTCACCGGCTCAGGGTTGACTCAGCCTTCCATCCTTCCGAGGTGGGTAAAATGAGGACCCAGATTGTTGGGGGCAATATGCTGACTCTCTGTAAACCGCTTAGAGAGGCCTGAAGGCCTATGAAGCGGTATATAAGTCTACTGCTATTGCTATTGCTAACTCCCAGAATTCCCCAACCAAGATACCGGCTGGAAATCTGGGAACGGAAATTCAGAAACATTGCTATAGATTGGGGGGCGGGGAATGATTCCACTCTCCTTTTTCATCCTCACCATCAATGCGTCCAAGTTCTTTCTGATTGCGTATGGCAACTTCATTCAGAGAGACAAGTGACTCACTAGCCTCAGCCAGGCCCCCTTTCAATTCAGCCAGACCTTGGGAGAACTGTGACACTCGCACATCCATGTGATAGAATTGCACGTTGAGACGGTGGACCGCTGCCTCGAGACTGTTCAGTCGTGATACTGCTTGTGCATCAGGAGGAAGAATGAAAAAGAGAAGAAAGCAATTACCATTTTTAAGGATTTGAAAACCAAGAGATATTAGAGTCATCTTACCTTGGGAAGAGAATACATCAGGAGTGAATCAGAATACAGAAATAAGGGAAAGGGACACTAAGGAGAAATGGAAAGTGGGAAGAGGGATTGGATCTTTTTAAAGAATGTTAGGATCAGATGAGAAACGTTTATGCACTGGATTAAGTCCTAGGCCATATCCATCTTTCCAGTTCTTTAAAAACCAAATAGTTATTTATTAACGGGAGGGGGAAATCACTCTGAAACCAACCAACTAATTTTGCTATCCTGCTGATAATCTATTTCTCCAGGTAACATTGGACAAAGAGTAGACAAAATGTCCACAATCACCAGCACTAATAAGGCTAAGTGGTCTGTAGTGAAGCCTTGGACACCATGATTGAAATTTCTGCAAAAATCATATACGTAATCAGAAAACAGGGAAACCCAATTGCAATGCAACATATACTACTAAAACTCTTGTTCCTGTAACCTTTAACTGGGTGAAATGGTGCATCATAGGTCAAAACCTTTTGAACCAAAGTAGTTCAAATGGACTAACTTACAGAATGCATCTAAAATATAAGTTGCAGGACTCGTATAAAATTGAAATTTGGCAAATGTTATAAAACATGACAACATTATCATAAAAACATAGGAAAAAATATGAAATATTTCCCGTAGTCAACTGATGCTTGACTATGCTGCACAGTTCAACATCAGCTACTTTCAAAGCAGGTACATCTTCAAAGGTCTCTCTGAATTTTTAAAGAATTTTTCTAGTACATTACAAGCTGCGATTGTTGAAGGCATTGAGGAATCTGGTAAGAAAGGATCTCTGAAGCAGTGAGTCAAGGGGTCACAGGTTGTCTAATACAGCAGAAACGGAGGGGGAAGACATAACAACAAGAGAAAGTGGCATAAGGACAGCTAGTTACAGGGAGTACTTTAGCAACTCTTGAATAATTTCTGGCATGTGCATTTACATTTTAGCCTGCCTTCATGTAACAATTTCCGCCTCCATTGTAAAATCATCACATGATAAGATTATTAAGTTACAGATACCACACATACACCCATCTAGTTCTTTTGGCAGTGATGCCAAAGCAGTTGCCTTTTTCAAGGATACAGATAGGCCTTGACTTACAACTGTGTTTCAGCCTAGAATGATAGTGGTAAGTCATTGAAGTCAGAAGTTGAGGTATCCATTGATCAGAAGTGATTCTCTGGCCTTTTATAACTCTAGTGTTATTAGAGAATACTACCATTTTAAGTGAACTCCATGGATGTTAATTGAATGCCATGGTCATTGAGTGACTCCATTTGAAAATCAGAAACTGGCAAAACCTATTGCAAATTGGAGTCATGTAACCATGGAATGCTGCCAACCAGTCATAAAGCTGATCTGCCAGACATGATCATATGACCATGGAGGGGCAGCACAACCAGTTATGTTGACTGGAGTCCTTTACAGATTATAAAACACCCATTTTGTGTTCATTTTAACTTTGAATGGTCATAAACAAATTATCATTAAGCAAGGACCACCCGTATCTTTTGACTTCTTATCTATTTCTGGTGATCTCTCATCCAAACACTAATTGTATCTTGGTTTAACGTTTTAGAGAGTCAGCTAGGGGGTGCCATGTAGCTGGACCAACTCCTTACTATTAAAAAAAAATGCCACTTCACTTGTCCCATGATGTATTTGTGGTCCAATGTGGGTGGGCACCTACCCAGAAGCTTCTGTAGTACATTTGTGCAATCTAATGACAAAGTGTGACTCTTAGTTCAAAAATTATGGCATATTCTGATACATAAATTATATGTGAAAACTGGGTACTAATTTGAGTCAAATTCCTTTAACAGAAATTGGTCTACTGCTACGAAGGTGAGGTCCATTTCTCACATAACTAGTGAAATATCCCTTAACTGAGCTATAGATCATGTTATGGTCAAATTGTCATTACAGACAACCCAATTCCAGTTGAGCAGGCAAGCCGGGAAGATGCATTGGCTAACAGAGGATACTATCTGATCCCTGTATCTATATGTACCTCATTGTGCAATAGGTGGGAAAGAGAAGGCAGCTATAGGACATCCAGGATATGTGATGAGTTCTAGATGCCATGGGGATTTTATCTTGAATGTATTGAATAGTTAATAGAAATATAAAAAGAAAGGGGTAGTTGAATAAAGTCAGTAAAAAAAAAAGGATTTTCATACAAATCAGATCCTTCCATATAGAAAGGGGAGGAGAGGATTAAATTATTCCTCTCCAGGATCAATGCATTTTATGTTTTTATAAATTAGATGCAGGAGGCCTTTAGTGTCAGAAAATGATTAACCTTTAACTTAAGGAAGGAATAAAGAGCCACAGAGTGTTATCCTTGAATTTTTCCATCTCCTCAACATATGTAAATCTAAAACGTGAATGGTTCAATTCTCAGACAATTTCGTTAAAATGCTTCACTAACTATGGTAATTGGCTTGAAATCAAATTAGGATTAGGACAGATGTGGCACCCTAACTAGCTCAATTTACCAGTTGCTTTTGCAGGAGCCCACCGCATGCAGATGAACTCTCTTGCTATGGGCAGCTCTCAGATTACACTACCTCCTTACCTTTTGCGACTATACATTTTAAACAAGACTTAAGAGGGGTAAAATATAGCTGGGAAGTGGGCTTGCTTGCCAATTTCATTAAGAATCACCTTTTTCTCCCAGTAACTTGAGCACTAGTGCAAAATGCAGGGCAACCCAATTCCATGATTAGGCTGCTATAAGGAACAATGTCTGTGTGCATTTTCCAGTGGTGCATAAACATAATAAATGAGCCATTGGTTAAAAAAATAATATGAGACAGTTGAGAGAGTAGCAATAGCAGTTAGACTTATATACCACTTCATAGGGCTTTCAGCCCTCTCTAAGCAGTTTACAGAGTCAGCATATTGCCCCCAACAACAATCCGGGTCCTCATTTTACCCACCTCGGAAGAATGGAAGGCTGAGTCAACCCTGAGCCGGTGAGATTTGAACCGCTGAACTGCTGAACTAGCAGTCAGCTGAAGTGGCCTGCAGTACTGCACCCTAACCACTGTGCCACCTCAGGAAGACAGAGAGTCGCAGACTTAGACCATTTGTTTAAGGACCGTTCAAAGTTACAACAGCAGTAAAAAAAACAACCCACTCACTGGTCCTCACGTTTATGACCATCACTGCATCCCTAGGGTGATGTGATCAAAATTCAAGTACTTGGCAACTGGTTTGTATTTGCAAAGATTGCCGCTTCCCAAGATCGTGTGATTTTGCCCTTGACCTTCCCAACCAACTTCCAACAACAAAGTCATTGGGATGAGCCAGATTCACCTAATAACTGCAGGAATTACTTTATCAACCATGGCAAAAAAAAAAAAAGTGTTTTCAAAATTGGGCATGATTCACTTAACTGCCTTGCTTAGCACTGAAAATTCTGGTCCCAATTGTGGTTTTAAGTCAACCACTACTTACGGTACATACCCCAAGTCGTGCCCCATGAACAGTTTATTCTATTAATTGTGGGGTCCTAAGTGTTCTCTGAGCTTCTTTGTTTTCTTGCAGGTAAACTAGGTAACATCATCAGTGCTAGTATGGAGTGAGTTTACTCTCATTGTATATACTACTGGCTTGTCCTGTCAATATTTGTGGAAGTGATCTTGGTGGTTCCTTGATTAGGTTGTTGTTTACTGTTAGCTTGTTTGTCTGAGTATTTATTCTATAAACTACTATACATTAAATGTTCAAATTGGTTGCATTTTTTTAAAAAAAACCTTCCTTAAATATTTGATGCACAGCCTTTGAACATTTCAAAGGATGATAATCTTTACCCTATTTTTTTAAATCATAAAACATATTTTGATTGGGCCATGCCTTGACTTCTGCTGCACCCTGTATATTTAGATTAGGGTTCGACTATTATTGTATTATGTCTCATCTTTCACTGTGAAAAGTTTCAGCAATATAATAGCAAATTAGCAGATTAGTTTCATTAACTAATCAGATGAACTATTCCTGCACTTATTCACATATATTTATATAGAAATATACAATACGCACATTTGGGGATAAGGGTCACACTTGGTCCAGGATCCACTGGTAATGATTAGACAGCATTAAGTTGATAAACTAAATAAGAGCAAGCTAAAACCTAAATGTCATCAATTAAGTAAAATTAAAATCTTACTCCATTTATCCATTTGATTTTAAATGAAAATAATGGTTTGCAGAACATTTCTGAAAAGAAATGATCGCATTCAAATATTTCCATGGTCTCATTCTTATACTAAGTCATAATTTGGTTTGCTTAGTTTATGCTTAGTAAGTTCATGTCAGCCAGTTGTGGTTTCTTCAGTAAACCAAATAAACTCTGTCTGGTGGTGAAATATGAAGTTAGTCATAAGTTTTGTTAATGTTAAGTCACAGTTACAGTTTTACTAGAATACTTCTCAGGGTTCTGCACTCGGTATTTCTCTCCTCTGAAGTGAGGTCCAAATCCCCCCTCATCCACAAAAGCCAATACAACAATTTGGGATATTCACTCTCTTGCTGCCTAAAGCTATTTCAATGGATTTCTGTAAGAATAATATGGACCGGATAATGGGAGCCAGGACAATAGGAATCATACACATTATCTTGAGATCTAAATGAAATACAGCAATAATACTAGTCTGCCGTAAAATGTGGTTAGAATTATTGAGCTAATATTGGTGAAATGCTTGCAAGACTCCAATGTCCTAATTATGTACTGGGTTCACAATCAATTGTTTGTATTTTTAAAAATACAATTGACAGTTGAACACAAAGATGTGTTTATGGGGTTTCTACCCACTATGAATGAAAGCTGAATAAAAACTCAGATATATTGTTTTATAAGAAGGCAGCCTCAGGCCCTGGAAGGGAGTCTGGGCAGAAATAAAACAGGAGACAATGCCTTTTCTTTGATCATTATATTCCTATAATAATTTTCATTTCAGCCATTAAGTAAAGCATTCAGAGTTAAATTTTGCTTCATATACAGCTAAGCACATTGTGTGTGTGTGTGTGTGTGTGTTTTCCCCTTATGTACATATTATGCTGAAAAATGTTCCTTGGATAAGAAATTTATAGAAGCCAGTAAAAAAATGAATCTCCAACAAGTAATAATCTCCCCTTTCTTTTTAAAAAAAAGAAAATAATTTTTTTAAAAAAAAAACTTAAGTAGCTGTATCCACACCCTTTTCATATATACTGCATGCTCCTTCTTTTAAAAACTAGAGGCTGAATTAAATCTGAATGTTGTTTTTTCTTCTGGAAGTGCACATGTGGGGCACGTTGTTAGGGTTACCAAACCTGCCCATCAATCTCAAGGTGGCAGAAATGAGGTATAGAAAATGAACTTCCTTGTTTCCATTTAGTGGAATTTTGGGTGGCTCAGATTTGATAGCTCATGTTTTGTGTGTTTGTGTGCATTGTACAGAGGAAAGGTATAGCATGAGCTGAAAGAGCTTCTTGAAAAAGAAGAGCTTAACCCCCTTAAGTCCTCTTTATACCTCAATTCATCTCTGTGTTGCTTTCCACACACACACACACACACAGATAGATATGAAGAAAGTAGCTCCTGATGACAACTTTAAACACAAATGATTTTAAAAAAAACCTTTCTCTCTCTTTGTCCCTGGTGAACAGCTATGAGCACAAAGAGAAAGAAAGAAGTTCCTTTGCTCAACACTCACGCCTCTGATACCTTTCATCTACTGAGACAAAGCGACACATAACTCATTCTTAAGAGCAGGCAGTTCCTAAAATACAATTTAAGAAACTATAGCCATGCAGCTCTTGAACTGGTACTTTCAGCCTGCAGATACCATATCCAGCTGTATCACATGACTTCAATTTTCTTACAATTCTGAGGCAGCAAACCCACAAAACTGGTTATATAACCTTAAAATGGGCTTAGCAGCATTTTTTTTTTAAAGAAAAATCAATTCCACTCAAAAACCATGAGAATTGTCTACCTCTGCTGTGCTTGATGGTCCATTATGTGGTGCAGCTCTACTTGTTGCCCTTACCCAGCAGTTAAACTCACACTTAATACAAAAACAGCAAATGTCTCGTTTCTGGGATAAGGAAAGCTGCAACCGATCTGAATATTAAAATCAAGCTTGTTTATGAAGAGCAAGGAAACATTCGTTACATTCCAGGAAGGAAGGACAGACCTCAATGTTTATTTCTTCTGGTGAAAGTTTCAGCTGGAAAATGGGAGTTAGATGAGTAAAAATCATTCCTCCTTTTGGCATCAAATGCTTTTATCTATAGCTTTTTCTCATGGCTTTTATAAACCTTATGGAGGCTATACTGTAAACATATGTTTCAAGAGTTTGGAACCAATGATGGGAAAAGGGGTTTGGGGAGAAGATGGAAGCTTGGCTTGGGGAAAAAGTTAAGCACCTGCTCCCTTCCTATCTTCTCCAGTGACATTCTATGCTGACAGAAACAGCCTTCTGGGTTTTGCCTTCCAATATGTTCTCCTAATGTGGAGAGTTCTGTCTTTTGAACATGTATCTTGTCAAATCATTTGCACTTGTAGCCTATGATGTCTGAGATCAGGGTGTATTAGTAGCCACAGGCCAGTCTAGGGTTGTGGGCCTTGTAGAATTCCTTGGGGTGCAAGTAGCATTCAAACACAATAAAACATCTGAATTACAAAACAGAAACGTAGGAAATGCCTGTGATTTTAGGCATTTATTCAGCAAGTTCTAACCACTTCTGGAGAACCGGAGGTGAAAATTTTGAGTAGTTTGGAGAACCAGTAAATTCCACCTCTGGCTGGCCCAGCCCCTATTTATTATCTGCCTCCCAAGTCCAAGCTTATCGGGAGGCAATGGGGATTTTGCAGTAACCTTCCCCTGGAGTGGGGAGGGAATGGAGGTTATACAGTATCCTTCCTCTGCCACATGCACCAAGCCATGCCACAGAACTGGTAGTAAAAAAAAATTGAATCTCACCAGTGATTTAGATAAAGTATATCATTTTATGTTGCAGGCTGAATTCACACAGCAGGCAGATGTTAAAGACATCTAGAACTGCTATGGATCAGAGAGTGGATGGCAAATGTGTGAGCTGTTCATCCACAGAGCAAGAGAGCTTCATTCCTCCTTTTGCTGAAGTGAGCAGACACACATATCTCTTCTGCACACTCATTTACAAGCACAGGAACTTGCATTTTTATTCTGTCACTCTGGGATTATTTCACAGATGTTAGGATTCAAAAGGAGTCTCTGAGGATATCCAGTGCAGAGGTCATATTCAGCCAATTCACACTGGTTCGGGCTAAATGGTTGGGGAAATTTGACCTGGTCCGCTGAACCAGAAGCCTCTGGCTGGCCCTACCCCCTGCCAGGTCGCAACTAGGTCACCCTGCCCAGTCACTGTTCACTTCTCACCCCACCTGCCTGCCTGCCCGCCGCCTGGACACTCGCCCCACCCATCCCAGCCCTATATATGTTGCCTTCACTACGTGATCCAATTAATCGCCTCGCCAGTCACCTCCACACCTCTCCCACTCTGCTCATCAAAGGTAGCATGCCGCCCACTCGCCCTTTGCCTTGGGTCGGGCTGGGGCCCCAGGGACATGCCATTCCCCGAGGCCCCAGAGCCGCCACCCACTTTGGCCAGGTTTGGGAAATGCGCCATTCCCCCACTACAGCCTTGCCCCAGAGCAGGTGTGCTGGAGGGATTTGCCCAGGCAAGTCCAAGCAAAGTGAAGCAGCAGGCAATAGGATGCACGGCCAGCGCGAAGAACAAGGCAGTGACACCAGTGACTTTTTCAGTGTGTTTAAGACCTCTGGTAGTTTTCAGCAGCCTCCAGTCAGCTGCAGCTGGGGGGCTTCTCGCAGTCGCATCAAAAAAGAGAGCTTGCCTTCCGGAGTCTGGACAGCCGCCACGGGAGAAAGGTAAGCCCAAAGAAAGAGGCTGTTGTGGGGGAGGAAGTGGGGCTAAGTCCGGGGCCTCTGAAGGAGTGGAAATGAGACTGGTGAAAGGAGAGTGGGGCAGTATGCAGGAGGCCTTTGACAAATTAGGCCAGGCCTGGGCAGAAAACAGGTAGATAGGTAGAAATTCATTTTTTCCCTACTAGGTTCTGTGAGTGTGGTTTGGTGGCAGGAGTAGTGGTGGTTATGTGACTGAGTGGGCATAGGCTTGAATGACATCCCCCCCCCTCACCTAGCCACACTCACAGAACTGATAGTAAAAAAAAAAATGAATTCCACCACTTATCCAGTCCAATCTTTGTTCAAGACCATGACCTTGCATCTGCAGTGTTAGAAAAAGATGGTTGCTCTGCCTCAACCAATTTAACTCAGTTCAGCTCATTTCAGCTCAACCTCTTTCCTTAGCTAAGCCATGGAGACTCCTTACCTGCCAATGAATTGTTTCAAACAGCACTTATTATTAAGAAAGGTTTTCTGGAGCTTAATTGAAAGTTGCTGTTTTAAATTTACCATTTCTACCATTCATTTTTGTCCTACCTTCTAGAGCAGTATCTCAAGCTTTGCAGCTTTAAGCCATGTTGCTTAAAACTCAATTCTCAGAATACCCCAGTGCTATTTCACTGTTGGCTGGGGTAATTCTGGAAGTTGAAGCCCAAACAGTTTAAAGTTGCTAAACTTGAGAAATGCTGCTGTGGATATAGTACATCTCTTTCATCTTCCACAGAACAATTATTAGGACAGTTGAAGACTGCTATCAGGTTGCCTCTTAATTTTAACTCTTAATCGTCTCTTGTCCAGGGTAAACATCCCTGTTTTCATGATCCTTTATATAGACATGCTTCATGGCAACTGTTCCGTCCAAATGACAAAAATAATTCATGATACAATACTGTTTTAAGTACTGAATACTGTTTTAAGAAAACATTTCCCCCTTGGTACTTGTTTTGTGTATCAATGTAGTACTTGCAAGTACTTCCTTTGTGTAGCAATGTAGCCACACAGCTGTGCATAATTGCCCTTAAAATAAAGTCAAATCTCCCTCAACTTATATTTAATGCCATGGATAGATCTGGTTTTCTTAACCATATGAAAGTGGGGAGTCCTTATCTTGATAAGATTGTATTTTATCAATCCAATTTCTAACCCTGTCTAGTACCCTCTGTTGATTTTCACCCAATTTATTGAGGTTCAGTAAAAATTCTGAAATGGCAACATAAGCACATACTTTCTTTGCAGGTGTGATTTGTGGCATGTAAGCCAAACATTTTATTTTGAAACAAATGCTTGTGTGTAACTGCAACATTATTTTCCAGTGTGTTTAAAAGAAAGTAAAATGATATGGCAATAATATCCTGAAACTACAATGTTGTCCTGTGGTCCACTGGTTGGTAACAACCCAGCAGACCGGGACAGATAGATAGACATCCAGTTACTCGAATTTTTTTAGAGGAATCTGAAACAGCAATATGGTCTTCTGTTTCTCCTGCCTCCTAGCATGTGTGTCCTAACAAGAATGAAGTACACTCAACCTTCAAGTGTCTCTCATGAGTTACTGCCATTGCCATACTATATATTGATGTGTGCTGCTTGATTGCATTAAAAATACAGAAGATGCTGTGTTGTACTTCTTCTACACGCTGCCAACCAAGTTGCAATTGCATTTCTAAAAAAAGAAACACCAGCATGGCAGTATATCTGAAACAAAAGGGGTTCAGTGCACACTCTGTTCAAATGGTGAGGAAAAAAGACAATCTAATACTATCACACTCCTGCCTTTCTCATTAATCCTCACAAGCATTTTAGCTGCTTCTTTGAAACAAGCAAATCTTATTCCTAGAGAGATACCAAAACCCTTGACTACTGTTGTGATTTTGAACCTCAGAGAGGTGCAGGCTCATTTGGCAGTAAACAGCTCAAAGCTCAGGTTTTTTTTTTTTTAATAAAGTGGTAGGAGGAATGACAGTAAGTCTACTATAGCTTCCAAGGCAAAACCAAGAATTCTGGATCTACGCAATCCCTGATTTGAGCAAAATGTCATTGGCACATATGCCTGAGGATAAGGAATAAACCAGAAAGTGATGGCTTTGAAAAATATCAATTCATCATTTGGAGACATAAGACAAATGAAAGGAGATGCTTGAAAAAGTGGATGTGTTTAGTTACTCATAATAGCTGCTAAGGGAAGGCACAGTAGCAGTTCTCACATCAGTTCATGGTTCAGCTGTGATGCAAAGCCGGCTCTCTTTGGAATAAATCCAGTGATTCTGCAGAGGATGCTTAAATAAATAATGCTGTACAATCCCCTATTTAATAAAAAGAAGACGCTCATGTTGAAGTTACGCAATTGTAGAACTGCATTTCCCAACATGGTGCTATCCACATGTTTCAGGCAGGAGGACAACTGTTATACTTCTGCAATCTGTAGTCTTGACAAGGATGAGAGGAGCCATTACAGTCAATGTTTGTACCAATTAGGAATGGGATTGTTCTGAAGACCCATTAGAGTCTGCCCTTGCACCAACCTGGCAGCTCTGGTATGTTTCCACGTCTCTTGGGCAGCCAGGTAGATTTTCTTGTAATCCAGCTAGGGTGCATTTCAAACCTCAAAATAATCTTTTTAGGATTGGCAATGCTGGAGCTCTGCAGGGCTTGGGAGCGAGCCATCTTCTGATTTACAGCAAGTGTAGCGTCATCTGCCATTTCCAATCTTGAGCCTCTCCAATACAGAAGCCTACAACATCTTGTTACCCCAAGGCAGTGGTGGGTTTCAAAAATTGTTCGAACCTAGTCTGTGGGTGTGGCCTCCTTTGTGGGAGTGGCTTGCCGCCCATGTGACCAGATATGAAGATGCCGACGACACTTGTCAGAACCACCTTAAATTACCTCACACACAGCACTGGCATGCATAAGAATATGATGTAAACTTGTTTTTTTAAAGGCGTCTTTGGTTTGTGTTAAAACAACTTCAACACACGGAATGTTCTGATTGCACCACAAACGCAGTAGTCATCCTTACCTTTCACAGAGGCACTGAGTTTTATAAATATGAGCATGATAGTGTAGAATAATCATATCCAAGGACCAGTGGTGGGTTTCAAAAAATTTTGGAATCTCTTCTGTGGGTGTGGCCTGCTTTCCGGGTCCACTGGTGGAACCTCTTCTAACCGGTTCGGCAGATTTGACGAACCAGTACTACCAAATAGGTGCGAACTGGTAGGAACCCACCTCTGCCCCAAGGGATGTGCCAGTCTTTGCATGGCACTCCAAGGACCAAACTCCAAGAGTAGATGTGGCCAGGTCCTCTTCTGGGAAAGGATTTCAAAACTTTTAAAAGGTGAGATGGGTATCTTAACAATCACAACATTTGAAGAATAAATTTGCCCCAGACACAAGAAGCTGCAACAAATAAGATGCAGACTTACCTGTTCTGAAAGAGTTTTTGGGTGCCAGAGAAGGGATGGTGATGGCGCAGGAGTATTCATAAGAGGAAGGGACAAAAAGGTCAAAGGTGAAGTTAAAGAAGGGGCAGGACTTTAATCATATGGTTACAGCTGCTGTCTTGACTTTTTTGCCTTCCTGCTGCAGACTCCCCTGCTAGTGAGCCATCTGCAGTCTCTCAGCCATACTTTTTCATTTTGCTCCAATAAATATCAAACAGGAACTTTTACAGTATTAACAAATTCAGTCTTCAATCTTCGAGCCAGTTTTACAAGCCCTACACAACATGGTCAGGTATATAAGCAATGGTTATTAAACTATTGACTCATCCTATTTCCCATCTCTGGGATCCAATGAAACATTCTGCAGCCCACCATCCAAAAAATTATATATTATAGGCTTTATAGTAAATTCCATAGCCATGACTATAACCACCGAGAAAGGCATTTGGTTGCAAAATATGCAACCTGCAATAGTCACAGTTTCCAGCGATAATTTATAGACAAGAAGAATGACTTCTTGATACTCAGGCAGCTTTCCTCTTATACCAACAATTAAAGTGTTCTTTTCTTTTAAAAAGAATATAGAAGACCCCTCCCCAATCCCTTGGTTTCTCTGTGTTGCAGGACTAAGGTTAAATTATTGCACCAGCAGCTGTATTAACTCAGGAAGCACAGCACTGTTTGCATCACAATTTTTGTATTCTCTGATTGGCTGATTAGCAAGAACGCTGATTGGCTCATGGTGATCCTCACTTTTCTCAATGTTCCATGTTGATTCTGAAGGTGAAACTTTGCTGGATTACACAGTTAGTCCTCAATTTACAATCATTGGTAATTACAATGGCTGTGAAAAAGTGTCATATGACTGTCCTCACATTTACATTCCTTGTAGCATCCCCTGGTCATGCCATTACATGACAAAAATATGTGTGTTTGAAAACGAGCATGTATTTATTATGTTTGCAGCTTCCTGGACTCATGCGTTCACCATTTCAGACCTTTCCAACTGGCTTTTGATAAGCAAACTCAAGAGGGGAAGCCAGATTTTGCTTACTAACTATGTGGCAAACTTAATAACGGCAGTGATTCACTTAATAACCTTGTAAAAAAAGGTCATAAAATGGGTTTGACTTACTTAACTGCTATCTCGCTTAGCAACAGAAATTCTGGATCTAATTGTGGTCATAAGTCTAGGACAGTCTTAACATAAAGCTCACAAGCTATAGTGAATGATTATTTGTGACTCTGCACTACGATGGTACAGCAGATAGGCCTCATTATTCCCATTATCTTCATTTCCCTCCTCATTTTCCATTTCTTTCCTTGATAGTCAAGTTTCTATAAGCCTGAGCATGGTTCTACCAAACCACCTCGAGACCTGTGTTTTTGGAGAATTTTCCACCTCAAAGTTTCCTGTAATTCTTCAAGTCTCAGAATACCCCAAATGTACTAATAATTCTCTCTGATTTGTGAATGGGCACTATTTTGGTTGCCTGGCAACAGCCCTCTCTGCATCATGTGTAAAATAAAGGGAATCGTTCTGCTCTTAAATATGGAAGTTCCATTTCAGTGCCACAGTGTACAGGACTTACGATATTCTATTAACATAAGCCATCGTCTTTTAAAAGCAGGAGAGACACCTGTTCCATCCTCTGGGACAAAGTACATTAAAGCAGGGGTCACCAACCTTTCGGGCCTCAGGGAGCACTAAATTCATAATTTTAAATCCCGCTAATATGATGTGCCTAATGACCGGCTGGGTGGGCGTGGCAAGCTGGTCATGTGACTGAGTGGACATGGCCAACTCTCTGTCACTCGCACCAAGGGGCACCTTGGCAGCCTCTGCTCGTCATTCCTAGCCTGCCCATATGGGCTCCTTGGGGCCCCAACAGGAAGCAGTTTCTGGAGCTAAGCAGCCACCATGAGAAAGAGTTGGCAAAATAGCTGGCTCAGTTCAGATTGGAATTGACCAAGAAGGAGGCTCAGCAGAAGCGCCTCACTGAGGACTATGAGCATAGACTTTTCAAGCAGAGGGAAGACCTGCAGGAGTGCAAGTCCAGGTGCCAGTGCCCTGGACAGCTCAGCGGGCTGAGATGGTTAGCCAGTTCCAGACCATGATGCAGTCCCACTAGAACGAGGCCCTCCAGCTCTTCGCCACCAGTGGTGCTTCCCTCCAGCCTTTGCCAAAAGCCTTGCACCAGGAGGCTGAAGCACACCCCAAATCGGGATTTTTGCCCCCCTCCAACCCGCACAAAAAGACCCTGAAGGGGGAGACTCTCTGCAGCAACACAAATGTTCATTGCACATATCCAGCCCAGGGGCTGCAGTTTGAGGACACCTGATTTAGTGCAATATAAAAAATACAAACAATTTTTCTGTGGACCACCAAAATTTTCTTGCAGACCACCAGTGGTCCACAGACAAGTTGGTGAGTGCTGCACTAAAGATTCCTCTGAAAGAAAGGATGTCTTAGACAAAAGAGGTGGCCTCGCTTCTGAGCATTACTCACACACATAAGTGAAGCTATCCTCTTCCTCGGATGGGGCTGCTGTAGATGCCACCCATGGCTGGGTGGGGTGTAGAACCTCTTCTTCAAGTTCTTCCTTCTTGGTCTCTTCATCCAGCTTCTTGCCATCTGGTTCCTTCACTTCAGTCAATTCCACCTCATGGGCATCCTCTTGGTCAGTCATTTCGGACAACTCCAAGACTTCTTGCAAATGCTTCAGAAAAAAGATCCACAAAAAAATGTTACAGAAGTAATTTTCACATGGCATTCCCCTCTCAGAAATCCAGGAAGGGCACAAGGTAAAGATGGTTGCTGAGAGGGGCACAAGCAGTGTTGGGCTTCAGGCAATTTGCACCACTTTGGGAGAACCGGTTGTTAACTTTCTGAGCAGTTTGGTGAATTGGTTGTTGGAATAAATCATTAGGGCAGAGAACCGGTTCTTAAATTATTTGAATCCCACCACTGGGCACAAGGTAAAGATGTCTGTCTCTCAACTTGTATATTCTGTTTTATTCCAAACACACACACACATAAACACACACACTCCTTCCTTCCCTCTCCTCTCCCTCCTCCCCCCAGCCTTTTTGCTCTCTCTCCCAAATACAGTCATGGGAGGTGGGCGGAACAGAACAGAAGGAAAAAAAACTCCAGGAAAAAATCCAGAGTTTCTTCTTCCTTTTTTAAAAACAATAATTTTTATTTCTCTTGGGTCACTGTTCAGGCTTAGTGGGAGGGAAAGAGGGAGGGGAGGGGAGGGGAGAGGAAAGGAATGGAGAGGAAAGAAAGAAAGGAAAGAAGGAAAAGGAAGAGAAGAGAAGGAAAGGAAGGAAAGGAAAGAAAGGAAAGGGGAGGAAGGGAAAGGAAAAGAAAGAAGGAGAAATCTCCTCCAGTTTGGGGAGGGAGCCTTCATATCGCTAGGATTTACAAGCTCTAACATGAAACACGTACTTCCATAGCTTAATACAAAATTTTTATTTATAATATTTGCAGTTGATAAACATACAGCCATTCTTCTATTGATTGATTCAGTTTTTTAGCCCTAAAGTTCTATTTTAAAAAAAAAGGCAGGCTGGCACCAGGGTGCATATGTGAATTCACATTCAGTATTCGTTGCTATTTTGCAATTACGATTCTTCTGTTACCATAGCTCTGGTTGTACTGTTTGCTTTGCATAACTTGGTCTTTTTAAATTAAAAAAAACCTCTTTGCTTTAGGTTATTTTTTTTTCATAACTAACTAAATCATATTTCTGCACAATGAAAGACCCATTGATATTAAGAAAAAATAGGACGTACCTACACCCAGGGGAAACTAGACTTATTAACTGCTGTCAGGCCATATGCTTATATATTGAAGTCTGAGATGGGCTTGGCATCCTCAGTTAGCTTCCATCTCCTCTCCTAGATAACAGCCTGCCTAAAACCACTTACCTTTTCCAGTTAGGACAATATCCAGGACAGTTTTTCTCAACCTGGACAACTTTAAGATGTGTAGATTTCAGCACATGCTGTTTGAGGAATTTTGAGAGATGAAGCCCACACATCTTAAAGTTCCAAGGTTGAGAAATTTTTTGGCCTGGTGCATCAAGAATTTGAAAAATGCTTAACATGACTCTGCTGCAGAGATGAAATTGTTTTTTTTACTACCGGTTCTGTGGGCGTGGCTTGATGGGTGTGGCAGGGGAAGGATATTGTAAAATCTCCATTCCCTCCCCACTCTGGGGCCAGCCAGAGGTGGTATTTGCCGGTTCTCTGAACTACTCACAATTTCACTATTGGTTCTCCATAACCTGCTGAATTTTACCTCTTTTCTGCTGGAATAAACACAAACAGATACACCTCCCCCCCAAAAAAGAAAAACAATTCTTTAGATATTTATTTATAATTCAACACACTTCTTGTTCATCAAACACAAAATATGGTTTCACTTCATCATTGATTGTGCACTCATTTTGGAGCTTGAAGTTGCTGATATCCTCTACCCTTGTGTCTTGAAAATGAGCTTTTGCTGTGTAAACAGCTGTCTCATGAAGCAGTGGGAAGATGGCTGAACTGTGCAGATGCCATGTTCCTATCACATTTTGCAAGTTGCTCTCCCTTTCAATCATAGTTCTGAAATCGATAGATCATGTGCTGATATGGAATCCATTTTAAGGTTTTGAGGGGGGGGTGCAGGTTCACATATTCTTTGTATTTGCTTCTTTCAGTTTCTTTGGTAACTCAAACAAGGAAAATAGTTCTTGTGAGGTGTTGGTGAATGCTGGCATGTAACCCATAACATTGTGGTATGCCACTTTTGGCATGCATTTCATACGATTGCCATCACTGATCTTGAAGATCAGAGGGAAAATGAAGCTTCTGCTTTTCTTCTTTGTATTCTTTCCACTGCTTCAGGGCCTTTTCCCATCTTACTCTTTCCAATCCACCCCTTGCGGAACTACATTTACAGACTGATTTTGTGAGATTCAAAAAAACACTTCTTTTTGTGGTCTTTTACAAAGTTGGAAGGACCATTCTTTTTAGCTGCTGTTTGTTATTGTTAGAATAACAACACAGCAACTGAAAAGAATGGTCTTCCATTGTGAAGTCGTGTCCGACCCATCACGACTCCATGGACAAAGTTCTTCCAGGCCTTCCTGTCCTCTACCATCCTCTGAAGTCCATTTAAGCTCACACCTATTGCTTCGGTGACTCCATCCAGCCACCTCATTCTCTCTCATCCCCTTCTTCTTTTGCCCTCGATCTTTCCCAGCATTAGGTTCTTCTCCAGGGAGTCAGTTGCTATAGGCAATACCAATTCAAATTATGGTATGTGGGATTATGAGGGGCACATGACATGGATTTTGTAACTTGTTAACTAACATAGTTACATTGTATTTTAACTTATTTCTCTCTTTTATGAGATTTATCAAACCACTATAGATTAGAATGTAGAAAAACTTTCTATCCTATCGCTATATGGATTGATTGATTGATTGATTGATTGAGTTTAACATTCCCAAACTGAGAAGATAAACTACAGAAGAGTGGATGGATATTATTTCCTGATAAGAAAAAGTTTAATGCATTTTGTTTAATCTGTTTGTGAATTTTCAAACCACCTTTGTAGCTGACTTACTGTGCAAAGGAGAGGCTACATTTATCCTGTCCAATTAACTTTCCTCTTTCATTTTCTTTGATGTGTTAACTATATAAAAGGAATGTGAGAAGGGTCTTGGTTCTCCCTTTTTATAGGGAGATCCCACTTTATCAGGGCACCCTAATAAACTGCTTTTAAATGATCTTCCAACTTGGTTGCTTATTTGGAAAATAAACCTAGGCAGAACCTAAGACCAGATTTGGCTATGAATTAGGTACACATTTTTAATCAATTGTTTGACATGTGCATGTATGCACTTTTTTTACCGGGGGCTGGGGGGGGGGACAAAAAAGCTAACGTGACCTATTCTTTTTTTTTCTTTTTTTTTTGCATGCTTTATAAGGGGCATCTGCAATTTTGACTTATTTTATCAATAAATGTCAGCATGACAAAATAACTCTGATTGAAGCTTGGCCCATTGTACAGGCCTGTTTCAAAGGCTTGGCTTTGATTGGACACTCAGAAACTGCCATTGTGAGTTTTTTTGAGTTGCTGCCTCTGTTTGACCCTGATCATCAACCTCCCAACTGAGTTCTGGATGTAACTGCTTCCTGAAGTTCTATGTGGGTTAGGTTGTTAAATTTGTACTATCTGTTCTTGAGTGTGGATGTAGCCCTCCTTCCCTTTTACCTGAAATTTGGGTAAGGCAGAACAAGAAATGCCCCTCATTTTGTGGTTGTTATTTATAAGTAGTTTTGGAGTATGTGGTGCTACTATAAACCCAATGCTAGCATAACAATTAATAAAAGCATTTTATTTTAGTAAATGTGACAAAATAGACAGTTGGGAAATTAGATAGCTGAACCAAATTATACCAGACCACGTACAAGTGCCAGAAATGAATCAAGCAAAGAGACAAACTAGAAACAGGAATAATCATGATAATGAAGATAATAATGCCTGGTGCTTTTGCTTATATTTTTCCTGCCACGTTTAACTCTAGTACTTTCAGAACTTGAGTATCAGGTAGAATCTGCTCCTTCAGCCCTTCCTACTACTCTCAGGAATCTACTGCCAATTTTCACTAGAAAAAAAAAACTTCTACCTGCCTCCTTCAGCCTGGAAAGGGATAGTAACTTTTGCAGAAATATTTGTTTTCTAGACAGAAAAATATTATTTACTTAGTCTTGCATATAACATAAAGTCCACTATCAGTATCAGTGATGTGTGGTGAGGTTTATGGCTGGTGAGGCAGCAATTTTTTTAGACTTGTGGACTTCAACTCCCAGAATTCCACAACCATTTAAAGTGACAGCATTTGTTTTTCTCCTTTGCTAAATAAGTTTCCTTCTTTCTTTTTCTTTTTCTTCTCCCTTACCCCCTTCCTCCCTCTCTCCCTCCCTCCCCCCTCTCTCAAACATACACACAGACACACACACACACACACAAAGTTGCACCAGGATTCAGAAAATTTAGGTTTTCCTCCTCAGCCCATGTTAGCAATACCACTAGCAGTATTTTGGCTGGCAGGTATAAGTAGAAGTGGAAATTCATTCTACTGAAAACATTGTTTTTGCTTATGATTGGATAATTAAAATTTCAGAAGACCCAAAGGCATAATATTAGAGTGTTACATAGTGCATAAACTAAAGAACTGTCTCAATATGCTCCCTTCCCCCTCTCTCAAACACACACACACACACACACACACACAAAGTTGCACCAGGAGGATGAAGTTTGAATTCCTCCCCCTCCTTTCGACCCACACGTACCTTTTCCAGCTGTTTCAGAGAGGATTTCAACTCTGCTCTTGCCTGCCACATGAAAAGAAAAAAAAATGTAAAAGAAAAAAGCCAAGAGCTGAGGTCAGGCTGAGCTAGCTGCTGCCAGAGTCACCATGGATGACTCTGCTTAGTGATTAACTGTTTTAAAAGGCCTCTAAAAAGCACCCTCTACAGGAGGAGGCAAGAGAACAACGTGCCTCATCTACGTCAGGAATTTTTAGGCATTTAACCCTTGCTTAACTCTGCTCGAGTGATCATAAAACGCCAGACTAGATGAGGCATGTTGTTCTCTCCCCTCCTCCTATAGAGGGCACTTTTTTAGAGGCTTTTTTAAACAGTTAAGCACTAAGCAGAGTCATCCATGGTGACTCTGGCAGCAACTAACTCAGTCTGACCTCAGCTCTTGCCTTTTTCCTTTTACATTTTTTTTTCTTTTCATGATGACAGCGGGGAGGCTGTCTCACCTGCCTCCCCTGACTGCACGTCCCTGATCAGTATTATCACCTCCATCCACTATCAGTGTTTCTCAAACTTGACAACTTTAAGATGTGTAAACTTTTTTTATATTTAAAATTTTTATTTTTGAATAAACACAAACAGACAAAACACAAAAAAACCCCACAAAACCATCTTCCATTACAAATTGCAGAAAGTGTGTCGATTGTTTACAAAAGCTTCCGTGCATCCCTTCCACTGTCGTCACCTACAATTCATGTCAAATCATATATTTTACATCAAATATATTTTTATATATTACTGTCATCATACCTCAACCTTCATTTGACTGTAATTTTTTTTATGTCCTTTTATCTAAAATATTCCAAATTTAAAGCAAAACCACATAATGGCACTGCATTAGCTCTTCCCAATATCATCCAGTAATATTATATCTTTATAACATGTTCTAAATAAAAATTGGTTATATTTAATAATAGAGTTTCTAAACCTCCTTTTGTAGTTACCATTTGCAATTTATATCAAATTTCCTCTTATCAAACATATGTATGTATGTTCCAGGCTTAAAGAAAACAAAAGCAAAAAGAAAAGGGACCATCCAATCCAGCATTATAAAAATAAAGTAAAAGATTTTGATCCATAGGTAAAAGAAAGAATATAAAAAGTAGAAGAAAAACTAATCCATTCAATTTAAGGAATAGCAAACATTTGCAGAAGTTCCATCCGTAAAAGTGAAAAAAAAGGATAACAAACTGTCTAATGTAGCTTAATTTCACTGCTTATTCTCTTCTGTTTTCAAATTTAATTTAGCTTTCATTTTTTTGGGTAGACTCTTTTATAACAAAAGGATTTCCTCGCCAGATGGACTCACTTTCTCTTTCCGTTTCCCTCCCATTCTGGAACTGTCCCAACTTCAGCAGCTACAATGGCTGTGCTTCTGTCGCTGACAAAAAGAGATTCTCCTGGATCAATCAGGGACTTTGCGGTGTCCCTGAGATCAGCAGGACGTATTCTTCCCTATCACCATCTTTTCGGGACGGTTTAAGTCCAAAAGGACCGTCCAGCGGCAAAAGTATTGACTGCAATCTTGGAGCTCCAAGATCGCACGTTGTGTCGTCGCAACATCAGCATCCTCTCCCCAAGATGCGTAAACTTTAATTCCCATGCTGGCTGCGAATTCTGGAAGCTGAAGTCCAGTGTTTCTTAAAATTGCTAATTTTAGGAAACATTGCATTATATTATTTATTTTTTCTATGCATTTCTGCTATTGATTCATATAGCAACATAGACGTGTATTATTTATGAATTTAAAATGTAGCTAGAAACCACATCTTCCAATGTATCAAGTACTGTCCAGTTTTTGCTTTGCTAGGCAGGGACCAAAAACCGAAAGCTGATGCGCAATGCTAATGACTATGGTCCTTTTACATTTTATGTTCTTGGTTGTGGGAACATGGAGTACTATTGAAGAGCCGAGGTGGTGCAGTGGTTAGGGTGCAGTACTGCAGGTCACTTCAGCTGACTGTTATCTGCAGTTCAGCGGTTCTAATCTCACCGGCTCAAGGTTGACTCAGCCTTCCATCCTTCCGAGGTGGGTGAAATGAGGACCCAGACTGTGGGGGCGATATGCTGACTCTGTAAACCGCTTAGAGAGGGCTGAAAGCCCTATGAAGCGATATATAAGTCTAACTGCTATTGCTATTGCTATTACTATGATTTAGAAACTTAATAGGAACATATATTGCAAGTTTTAAAAGTTAAAAATGCTAGGTATTTAAATAATTGTATTTGTTCTGTAATAAAACTATCAGCATAGCATCTAGAAAATAAATGCAAAAGAAAAATTAAGATTATTTAAAGGATTCAATGATTCAGAATTTATTCTCATTTTGAGCCAGTGAATGGAAAGAACATGGTAGCATCTATTCAGATGCTTGTTCATGTTAAAACACCTTTCTAAAAAGAAAAGAGATTAAAATGCCCTTGCTTTAGACATTGCAGCCTAGTCAGCAAGCAAACTGGTTCCTCTCATTGGGGGGAAATGGGGGGTTTCTGCCAGTTCTAACCTCTTCTATAGAAGAGGTTCCACAAATCTACCATGCTTTTTAGAACCAGTTCCAGCTCCCTCCATCCGCCCGTACGCACCACGCTTGCCCTGCCCGCCGCTCACTGATTGGCTGGCTCACCAATCGCCCCGTCCGCCTCTAAGACTCCTATCCAAACCTTAAAATCTTAAAGCTATCAAGTTTGAACATCCCTGGGATTTTTTTTCTAAAGGGTTAGGGGTGCAAGAGTCTTGTAACTTGACAGCTTTAAGACCTGCACACTTCAATGACAGAGTTCCTTAGCCAACATTACTGGAGGAGGAATTCTGGGAGCTGAAGTCCATAAGTCTTAAAGCTATCAAGTTTGAACACCCCTGGGGGTTTTTTTCTAAAGGGTTAGAAGTGCAAGGGTCTTGTAACTTGACAGCTTTAAGACTTGCGTGCTTCAATGCTAGAGTTTCTGAGCCAACATTTTGGTTGCTAAGCAAGAGCGTTTTTGTGAGTTTCACCACATTTTACAAGTTGGCCAAGCCCACCCAGTCACATGACTGCCAAGCCACTCCCACCAAGTCATATGGCTGGCAAGCCCCTCCCACCCGGTCACATGGCTGGCAAGCAACTCCCACAAAGCAGGCCATAGAAGAGATTCTAAAATTATTTGATACCCACCACTGGGGGGGGGCGGGGTGGAAGGAGAGAGAGAGAAAAAAATTGTATACTCACACACCCACATATATTTATATATTCATACTTCCCTGCATACATGCACTTATCTGTACTAGATAACCTGTGACTTGTTGATCATACATTGAGCAAAAGATCATGCAGTCTGATGCAGCCAGAATGAGTGTTAAATTTATATGATCTATATTGCTATTAGTTGGATATGAAAATTAACAGTGATTCCAAAATTGTCATGGCATAATGCTAAAGTAGGAGCAACTTCTGACTTCTGCCTGGCTTCCCCATTGACTTTGCTTGTGAGAAGCCGATGGGGAGTGTTGGAAATTACAGTTTCATGACTGTGAGCATGCTGCAATGTCCAGAGTTTTGCAAATAAAAGTGGCATTGATATTGTGCAAATTTCAGTTCCTTGGAAATAATAGGCCCTAGATTTGTTATGCACTCTTTAAGTTAGCAGAGTTGACACAACTCAATATGGACGGAAGGTGCACCCATGCACCCCCACGCACCTGCACACACATACACATAAAGCACTCGGATAGAAAGAATTGTAATAGAAAAATACTAACAAAGAAGAACTAAGATAAAAGAATTGTAATGAAAAGTATTGCGTGATTTTCTGATGCAATGTGTAGATATATTACCTGACACACATATTGGCACCACATTGCCACAAATGCACACATACCTACTAGAAAACAAGCAAATCCTTTTGGTCTGTTACGAATGATAAAAATCATTCTTACAGAGTTACAATGGATAACAAGGGGGGAAAAAGCCTAACCATATTGCATATTTCAGAGGAGAACCTACACTACTATTGTTACAAAATTGCATAGTCTCTTCAATCCCAATCCACTGCTGATCCCGCAAAGTTTCTTCTTCCTCTTCCTTGTTGCCGTAGTTACTATACATCCACCCTCACCAAAAATATAGTCAGTGGTACTAGTGGCAATATTTTTACTTGTATGTGCTTATATGCAGTGTAGAAATAACAATGAAGTTACTGTTGTGATCTAGGGAAGAGATAAATGAAGTTGTGTTTGTGAGTCTATCTACTATAGATAGCAAAAAGAATAGAATTGTATCCACTGACTACATAAATGTTAGGCGCCATCATAATGAACACTGGTTTTAAATTTAGCTTTTGTTTATTTAGATTTCATATAAAAATCTTTGGGCTGCAGCTTTGCAGTTGAGCACATTGTTAGCATGCAACAAATACAGATTAAAAATTCTCAAAAAAGGGTGAATTTTTAATCTGTATTTGTTGCATGCTAACAGAGAATGAACTTTTAATCTGTATTTGTTGCATGCTAACAAAGGATGAATTTTTAATCTGTATTTTTATATGAAATAAAAGATTTTTATATGAAATCTGAATAAATGTTCTGTTAACACACATGGAAGAATCAAAATCATAGTTTTGCTTCTGGTTTTGGTTGATGGGACCCCAAAAGTAGTTCACATGGAGCCCCTCACACCCAATCAGATTTCAAAGAGCTTTGATAATTTGGCTAATATCCTTGGCCAGCATATCCGGTTTTGACAAAGGCAGCAATAATGCCACATTTTTCCAGGCACCAGCCACCATTTTAATTCTTTGCATTGTTCTTGATAAACCTGACATTTTCCTGTGATTTACCTATGGTTAACTGAGCTGTCTAAATCTAAGTACCATCATTTCTGGTTTAGAGTGACCAAAATTTAAGGCCAATATCTACTCATGATCTTATTCACATTTGCCAAAAATGATGGCACCTCTGGCTTGAGATAAGGTGCTTAATTACAGGAGAGCTGTAATATGTGGATAAGCAGCTACAAAAAGGTTACATTGCTATGCATTTTTAGGGGAAATGCTTTAGAAATATATGACATTGAAAAGCAGGTGCCCTCTCTTTTCATGGGCTCTAGTTATAATTTCCTTTCAAAATCAGATTCTTTGTATGAGAGGGAGGAAAGGAAGGAGGGAGGGAAGGTTGGCTAGATTCCTCTGTTCGCAGCCCAAGCACCTACGCTCCTTGTCTGCCAATATTCTCAACCTGCTACCCTCTAAATGTACAGAGATTATTACTCAAAGAAAGGCTAGAAATGGTGCGAGGACCCCGTTTTAGGAGAATCTGCTCCAGGCTATTCTCTTGTTTCCTTGGCTCCCTGCTACATCAGTGTGATTTCCAATATTGTAAATAGTCTTCTTTTTTAGCTTTTCCTTGCCAAAGAATAGCATGTCACCAGGACTGGTTTCAGGTTTAAGGAGGTGCTTGTCAAATTGCTTAGCCAGAACTTAAGTCTGAAAGAGGGAATTCACTAGCAACCATTCCACAAATGTGAGAAAGGAAACAAGACAGTTGCAAATTCAATTTTTTTCCTGATAAGGAAAAGAGTCGGAGAAAGTGTTGTAACTGCAGGAGCTAGAGAGCCAGGATGCCTGTTCCTGTTGCCAGATTTTGTAGTAAAGTGTAACTTGCTAGGAGGGAAATTCTGTTACATAAAGTGGCCGCGTGAATTTTGTAAGACCATTGCCAAGCAAAGATGAAGAAGATCTTTATGCCAGAGCCATCCAAGTTTATTTTAGGATTGTTCGGTTCTTCTTTTCTTGCCACTCTAATTTCAGGGCAGAATCTCCTGGGGTGGTTCAATGACTTCTAAATCATTCCTTTTCTATTTCTGTGACACCTATTTAAGCTACTTAAGAATCAGTTCAAGATTCACTGTTTCTAGCAAGCAAAGAAGCATCTTTGATTGGTATTGGCCCAAGAAGCTGCCTAGTTATTAGATCAACAGCCCCGCTGAGGCTGTTGATCCCAGGGGAAAAAACAATGTTTTTCTCACCTTGAGCATCAGAGCTTTTCGTTCTTCCTCTGAGTTGAGTTCATCTGCTTGTCCATGAGCTGCCCCCAAGAGTGTCCCCAGGAGGAGGAGCTGCATCAGAGCCCAAAGCTCCATGATGTCTCCTTCTTTGCACAGTTCTGTCCAAATGGTGGAAGAGGACACCAATTCTCTTGAACTTGCACAGATATGAGGAAAGAATGAGTCTTCTTTTTTATCCGGGAATTCACTGCTGTCTGCCCACTCAGGGGCTGGGGCAGAAATGAGGAGGGCGGAACAAAGCTTCAGCCATCCAAAAGCTGGAATGTCTAATCTGATCCAGATGTGAGAATATGAAGCCAAAACCTCACCCACACTGAACCTCAGCTCAGAACTGCCTGTGGGCTGTCACCTGGCCAGTTTAAATTTGAGGTTTTTTTTTTTCCTTTTCACGGAATATAACTTTATGATGGCTACTATGGCGATGATGATGATGATGATGATGATGATGATGACGACACCTAAAATTCAAGGAGAACTAATCTTCATGATGTAAAAGCATGTACATTTGTACATATTTACACATGAAATCAGGGATGCGGTAGCTTAGTAGCTAAGACGCTGAGCTTGTCTATCAGAAAGGTTGGCTTTTCAGCGGTTCGAATCCCTAGCGCTGCGTAACAGAGTGAGCTCCCATTACTTGTCCCAGCTTCTGCCAATCTAGCAGTTTGAAAGCATGTAGAAATGCAAGTAGAAAAAATAGGAACCACCTTTGGTGGGAAGGTAACAGTGCTCCTGGTGCCTTCGGCATTTAATCATGCCTGCCACATGACCAGAGAGACATTTTTGGACAGCGCTGGCTCTTCAGCTTTGAAACAGAGATGAGCACTGCCCCCTAGAGTAGGGAATGACTAACACATATGTGCGAGGGGAACTTTTACCTTTTACACATGAAATAATGTACCATAAAATATTTAATGTAATGTAAACAATGCAATTCAGTTGGAAGATGCTGCATCTAATTCACGAAAGACAGTTTTTACCTTAACTTGTAAAGGAGCAGTGCAAGTGGAAGCATAGAAAAAAAAATGATATCATAGCAAGCCAGCCCAAAAGGCATTTGTAGGTTCCTGCTGCAAAGGACAATACAAATACAAAATGGGCAGCTTTGACCTTCCAATAAGAAATGGTCATGCTGTGTGTGGTTCTATCAAAATATATTGCAAATGTAAGACCTTTTGTATATCTATTATTAGTTGTTTCTTTGCAACTAGTTGTTGGCAAATGACACTGGGCAAGGTAGACTGAAGGGGCCAACGTACATTATGTTTCTTTTTAATACCATCAGCATAGGAAAATTTGGTTAAATATAGAGGACATATTATAGTCCCCAACCCATGCCCTTTTATTAATTATATGTTGAGGATTTTTTCTAGGCTTTTTATTGCCTATTTTACTGCCATTTCTTACAGTTTTCATGTGCTACTATGTTATGTATGTTGAAATGTAGTATATTATAACTTTTAACAAGGCAAACACCTTTAAATATGTAAAATTATTTTTGCAACATTTTTCTCCACCTTCATCATTTTGTTCCATTTCCTCTCATTTCAGGAAAGTGGTAATTGGTCAGGTGTTTTCTTGTGATAGTGGATGTTTAATTTTAGTTGCACAATTGTAAATAACCACACTTTAAAACCTGCATATATTCATCCATCCATCCTTCCATTGATTCATATAGAATTGTTCATTAATTTGTTAGATTTCTTTCTTTCCAAAAACTCAAGACAGCATTATAAGTAGTCCTCTTTTAGCAGCCTTTTTTGCATTTATAGTGATCATGAAAAAATAACTTTCAATCAACCAATCTTTACAAACTTTGCAAGTCTGTAAAATAAAGGAAAGTTCTAAATAAGATCATAAGCACAGTTGTGTTTTCATTTAGTGACCACTTTATTTATGACCAATTTGCCCATCCCAATTGTGATCACAAAATGGATCAAAATACAGGAATCCTTATAGAGATGGGGAGTTAAGTGATGAAGCATGCTAGTAATATTGTAACCAAACTCTTCCCTTACATATTTTTGCAAATGAATTGTAAGCAAGTATGAAAATGTAGGGCTTCCATTGTGACATCATAATCAGTGGTGTGATTCAAAATTTTTACTACCGGTTCTGTGGGCGTGGCTTGGTGGGAGTGGCAAGGGAAGGATATTGTAAAATTTTCATTCCCTCCCCACTCCAGGGGAAGGTTACTCCAAAGTCCACATTTCTTCCCAATCAGCTGGGATTTGGGAGGCAGAGATGGAGATGGGGCCAATCACAGGTGGTATTTACCGGTTCTCCAAATACTCAAAATTTCTGCTACCGGTTCTCCAAAACTGGTTAGAACCTGCTGAATACCACCTCTGATCATAATGCGTATTTCTCCATCATCCTGGAGATACTTCTGGTTTACAATAAGCATGTTGTCTATGGAATAACCATGTTTTAAGAACAGAGATGTGAAATTACCTTTGTGCTTTCCTGCTTCTTCTGCAGTTTCAACAGTATATTGCCAATTTCTTGGTATGGGTTTCCATGGTAAATACAAATGATAAAGCAAATATGATCTTTCAAAAGCTGTCTTCTTATCCTATGTATTGGCCTAAGACCTTTGCTCAAATTAAAAATTCAGTAAATATTGTGATGAATTCATTGTATCTGATCAAAGAGCAGCAGTTATTCCTAAAGATAAATAATACCAACCCAGAGATGCTTGGGAAACAAAAGAGGGTCCAGAATAATCTGTCTTCAGAAGGTTTCTCTCATTTTCACCTGAAGGATATTTCATTCCACTTTTGACTATTGGAAATACTATACCACCAGTTAACAGTTAGCTCACCATATTTGAGTCTCTTCTCTGTCAGAATGACAGCTTCCATCAGTGAAATGAATGGAAAAAAAGAAGGCAGCTGCTAACAATCTCTTTGAAAACCTGGGTCCCAATCTCAATGAGGACAGCCTTTGGCACTGTAATTTTAATGGCTGTGAGCTACTTTAGAAGTCGAATTTGGCACAAAAGCAAGGCTATAATTAATATAATACATCAAATGCCTATACCATCCAAAATATGTCTGTATATCATATCCCTGCAATATGTGGCTATAATACCACTCTGTCGTATATTTGTATATGATTCAGTGAGCTCTGTATATAGATGAGTTTCTGTATCTCACTCTCTAGAACTGAGCAGATAGTAGATCAGGATTCAGGATCGAGTCCTGGGTGAGTCACAGCCAATTACTAAGGATCTCCCAATTGTTTAACCATAGCAACACTTTCCTCTAAGGAAATTAGGTTAGTGAAATAGAGAAAGCTAGGGAAAATAATAATGGACTCTGTTTAAAAGAGCTTTCCTAGAATCGAAAATATATATTTGCTCTGAACCAAAGTATAAACATGGCCCAGAAACCTCATTCTCTGGCACAACCTCAAAATGTAGTCTTCATCTCATTCCCAGCCTGTACCTGAGTAAGTTTAAAGTTGTCCTGAGCAGTTCCAGGTTTGAAGGAGGGCTGTTCCCCTTCCCCTGGTTCAATTTTGGTCCAGGTTATGACCTCACAGTCTTCGCTAAACATTTGTTTGCTGATGGATTAGGAATTTAAAGTTCCTGAAGATCCACCTCATTAGTCAGTGCTCTCTAGGACTATTTTAACTTGAGCCACAGGAGACATTGGACCAGGGGTAGATGTCATGGGTTTGCCCAGGTTCAGGAGAACCCATAGCTAACATTATGGCTGGTTCGGAGAACCTCCAAATTCCACCCCTGCCCACCCCTCCCCTCCCAGGAATCTCCAGAAGCCCGTTTTGGATGGGGGTTAAGTGCAAGGCCCCAATGGAGGCTTGGGGAGGAGGAAAAATGGACTTCCTGGAAGGCCTCCGGAGCCCAGGGTAGGCAGTTTTCGTCCTCCCAGAGGCTCAAGGAAAGCCTCCAGAGCCTGGGGAAGGCAAAAACACACCACCACCCCGCTGTGGTGCAGGAGGCTGACCAGGCCATGCCCAAGATGGCCACGCCCATCCAGAAATTGGGCAAAGAACCCATTGCTGAAATTTTTGAAGCCCACCCCTGCATTGGACCCTGGCTTGTTCAGAGGCTTTTGTCTACGTAAGACTTGATGAGTGCTTTTCACAGCATTTGTTAAGTCTCCTGTATTGTTCAGTTGCTAAGTTGTGTCTAACTCTTCATGACTCCATGGATCACACAACATGCCATGTTCCCTTTTTCTCCTCTGTCTCCCAGAGTTTGCCCAAATTCATGCTCATTGCATCAATGACACTATCTAACCATTTCATCATCTGCCAACTCTTCCTTCTCTTGCCTTCAATCTTTCTCAACCTCAGGGTTTTTTCCAATAAGTCTTCTCTTCTCATTAAGTGGCCAAAGTATTTGAGCTTTAGCTTCAGCTAATCTCTTGTGGCTCCTTAGAAATACAGGTTTAGTGCTCTGCTGAAAGAATACTAATCCCACTTGGCCCAAAAAGTACATTTAAACTGGGAAAACATGCTGGGCTCTGCCTGCTTTGTGTTGGCAGTTCAGCTATCATTGCATCCACTACATGATTTCCATTACAAGGTTTTATATTGCTAAACTTTTTATTATCCCTCAGGACTATACAAAAACACTACAAGTGATGTTCTGACAGTAGAATGCTTCCAGGATTAACCTTATTCAGCTGAAGTTTCCATGGCTGTTTATACAATGTCTCACCATTACTTATGTCCAGGGGTCAGTTGCTGCTGGCATTACTGCCGGTTCGGCGTGCACGCAATTTTACATGCGCGCCCTCACTTTGCTCGCACGAGCATCAGATATGCACTCTGCATGCATGTGCAGTTGCTCATAAATAGGTCTGTGCATGCACAGAACATTTAAAAAATGAAAAAAATAACACGATGCACCGACCGGGGAACCGGTTCGGAGGTGTGGCAGGCTGTGGTCACTGCCAGTTCTGGTGACCCAGGCCAGCAATCTGCTACTGGTTCAGCTGAACCGGTCCAAACCAGTAGAAACCCACCTCTGCTTATGTCCCCGCTGATAGGGAATGTATATCAGTAGCAGCTGAATTGTTCCAGTGGTCTAGCCTGGTATATGTGTTCTCCTTGACCACTCCTTGCCTACTTTTGCATGCTGCCAATCATGAGCTCAGAAGTGGGTTCCTTGATAGTTCATGGTCTTAGTAACCTTTTAGAAGAATCTGAAACAATGACCAGATACAGTGTAATAAACAGGTAACAGGAACAGAAAAGAGAAGGGATTGTTCTGAGCAGGTGCATTGGGAGATTTCCTTCACTCCATGGCCCATCTCACTCTTAACCCCTGCCTCCAATAACTATTATCGGTCAGCTATTCCTGCATACAAGTTTAGTGGGTTTTTTTCAGAAGAACGCTTCATTATTTACTATTTATTAAATATTGATGCTGTCAATCTTGCCTGTAAGGTGACTGTGGGTGGCTTACAGATTATTAAAAATGAAAAAATTATTAAAATATTAAAATTATGCAATTTTTTAAAAAATAAAACTATATAAAAAATATATCTAACAGACGGATAGTACAGGGATGAGGTCTCCTTACCCCATCAATCACCTCCAGCTCAGGGCCCCAAGCCAACCAGCCAAACCAAGTTTTAATATTCTTCTCAAAGGCCAAAAGGATGGGAGTAGTTCTCACCTCCAATAGAGTTTTCCACAGGGACACAGCAGAAAAGGCTCTTCTCCTTGATCCCACCTGCTGAAATTCATAGGGTCCATAGGAAGCTTCTTTTGCTGGGTGGAAGTGAGATGGGCTAGTCTCATTAAAGTCAGATGGATCCTGAGATACCCCAGATCCATGTCTTATAGGGCTTTAAAGGTAATAACCAACACTTTGAATTTGACTTGGAAGCAAACCAGTAATCCATACAAGTCACCCAACAGTAATGGTATATGTAACACCCTAGGGCCCCCCAGAACTATGTGTACTGCTGCATACTGCATTATACGTAGGTTATGAATACTGTTCAAGGGTAGCCCCATGTAGAGGTGTTGCAGTAATCCAACTAAGAGATGATTAGGACATGAGTGACATGTGTGTGTGTGTGTGTGTGTGTGTGTGTACACACACACACACACACACACACACACACACACACACACACACACACACACACACACACACACACATATATATATATATATATATATATATATATATATATATATATATATATGTAGCAATTATTTGTAGAAATAGTTTACCTGATAGTAACAGGTACAGAAGAAAGATTGCACAAAATATCAAGACAATTCCTTCCAGTATACTCTGCTTGTCATCTATTGGTCAGACTACTTGACAGAAAGCTAAAAACTTGCCCTTCTAACATCTGTCGAAACTTGTTCCAGGCTGTATTTGGAAGACAATTTGTTCTTGTTTCCCCACCGATGCTGGGTGGGAGGGAAAACAAAGCTGTGGGAATCCACCAATCCCTTTCCTTGACTTGGACTGCAGTAAGTAAACTGGAACAGCATCATTTATCAGCTTCATTACTGTGGCATATTTGGGAGGAACATAATTTATGCTGGCAGTTCAAGGTGGTGGATAGCACTTTAAACTTGTCTATGAGGATGAGGTCTGAGCATTCTTCTTCCCATTTACTGAACTATTATTTAGCACTTGGTTCCAGATAGAGGACTTCAAGATTTAGGCACAAATGAAGGATAATCACTCAAATTAAAATTAATTTATCCCACAACATTCACCATTGTACATGGCTTTCAATTATATCTCAGGAGCATCTATACTTTTGGACATCTCACTGCTTCTACATACTGAATCATCCATGGAAAATGAACTTACCGTGTTTTAGCAAGTATAAAGAGAGAGAACTCCAAGAACTATAGAAAGATAATTCAGGACTCCATGCAACCTTAGGGCCATAATCTCCGTACCCCTGCCAGAAAGCAGGAAATAAGGAATTATTGCTATATATCTTGCGATAGTCTAAGATGTATTTTAAAAAGGCACAAATAGTTTTGCATAAAAGAACACCATTTTAAACATTTCTACGCTTAGGATAGGACAACCCACAATTAATCACCACAGTAATTAATTGTTATTAATGGTGATAATGTATATATTCATGTTTACATGTAGCACTATTGTGGATATCTGGGCAGTAGAATGGAATCTACTGGTTCTGCATGATTCCCAATAGATCGCCAAAGGTCTTATTCCTAGTAGTTCAACAATCATAAGAAAGGTTGTATAATGGGAGATTTTCTCAATTTATTAGAGCAGATTACCTTAGGAATTATTTAGTGCAGGAATTGTGGACTTCAACTCCCAGAGTTCCTCTGGGAGAAACTCTGGGAGATGAAGTCCACAAGTCTTAAAGTTGCCAAGGTTGGAGATCCCTGATTTAGCAGTTGTTGACTCAACAAATATGTTTGGTGAATCTAGTCAGATGTATCATATCTAATTTGGTTTGGACTTTTACATGCAGGCCATTCTAGGACACAGTTCACTGGATCCAGAAAAGAGCTTGATCTATTCTTAGATCCACAGGTTGTATTGGGTTTTATTCTTGTGATACCAAGCTTCAACATTATTGAACTTCAGAGTTCTAAGAATATATTTCATAAACTTGATGTCTGTCCACATCTACTATATGTCACCATCTAAAAAATAATTAGAACTATCTGGCAAAGAAAGACAAGGTTCCTCAATTGCACTAGGTGAGAAAGGTTGGTCAGAAACTAGCAGATAAACTAAATGAGTTTATTCTAAAGTAGATACTTCGGGGTTCGCTGTTCTAGACACCTACAGTAAACCAGCTCTCAAAAATAATAAGAAATATTTCTAGCAACATCTGAAGGGTGAAACTTCTTTCTTTAGCAGATTGTCCCCTCTACTCAATCCCTTTCATGGTATCTGTCCTATGGGAAGGAACAGGAGAAAGAGGGAACAGGAAATGTTCTTCCTGAACACATATGGTTTTTAATAAACCCCTGCATTTTAAAGAACCTAGCAGATCTTGGCTGAGCTCCCAAAAGAAATGCAGGAACTATCAAACTTGAAGAAGTTGAAACAGGGTTCAGAAGGTATTCATGGCTTATTTTCTGTCAATCTCTCATTAATAAGGACTATAACTACAGGGTTGCCATTTCCTTTTCATGCACGGCATTATGTTGATATGTTAGGATATAAAATTTGGTTTATTTTAAGCAGCTTCAAACGGGGACTGAGACATGCGTTTCCCCTATAAAGGGTTAAACGTAGGTACTTATTTTCATTTTTTATTAAATTCTGAATGCTTAAAAATGAGGTTGGATCACACCTATGGGCTTGTGAGCGAGGAGATCTCCCTTTCTGATCTTACATCAAATTATATCTATCCAGCCAGTGGCATATATAATTATGTATTTTCCATGTTCTTAAAAAATATGTTATTATATGATATATGGAAATATATCGTATTGCCTTTTCATTGTTTTAACAATATCAGAATTAAAATCAAATCAGTTAAAATACATTAGATGTGTACAATGTAGAAATGAGTAATTCAATAAAAATCTCTCTGTGTAAAGATATGTGTGTGGGAGCGTCGGTATGAAACTATAGATCTCCTAAAATTCTACAAATATTAGGCAACAATGCTATGCAGAGAGACATGCATAGCAGTATCAGTTAATCAAAAGTTGATAGTGTGGTGTCACACATATTTAATTCTTCTTACCCCTTTGATTCACCCAGGTCATACTAGTTTTTCAAATTTTTAGGGCAAATACTGAGCATTGTGCATGGACAAGCAACAATTTACTGTTGTTACAGCCTGTTGTTAGTATATGAATTTGGGTTACACAATTTGTATATGGTGATGCATTGAGTTGTATGAGGCAAGCCCACACTTTTTGGAGAATAACTGTGAATTATGGTTTAGGATACAGGAATGACTTGGCAGCCAGGAGCTGCATTTCAATAGTTAGGGGCATTGTATTTTACAAAATAAGTACATAGCTTAAAATTGAGCAGCTATTATTTCAGTTTGCTAGCTTAGTCTTGCTGGAGTCTGTGCGTCACAAAAATATGACTGGACTCGACAGATCACAGATCGCCCAGCGCTTAATATGTTGTTTCAACCATGTGGTTTATTCAAGCAACATGATTAAAGCAAGATTCCACACAATAAAGCTGTTGTGTAAGTTCTACTCTAAATATTATTTCTGATTGGCGAAATCAGGGGCAAAGAATGAAGTGAAACATATACAGGTAGTCCTTGACTTACAATCATTTAATGATCGTTCAAAGTTACAACGGCATTTTAAAAAGTGACTTAAGATGATTTTTCACACTTATGACCGTTACAGCACAGTCATGTGATCAAAATCCAGATACTTGGCCACTGAATCACATTTCGTGATGGCTGCAGCGTCCCAGTCAATGTCAACACCATTTGCAATCTTCTGCCAAGTCAACAGGGAAGCCAGGATTCACTTAACAACTTTGGCAAAAAAGGGTCATAAAATGGAGCAAAATTATCTTAATAATTGTTTCATTTAGCAACATAACTTTTGGCCTCAATTGTGGTTGTAAGTGAAGGACTATTGTAAAGTTGGTTCCTGACACAGATCTTTATCCCAGGTGCTACAATTGAATCCCAACCAGGAGGCCAGTACAGATAGATACACACCGTTAAGGTACCATCTGGGGTGCACATTACAAAGTAAGACCAGGTGCTCAGTGTGAATGCTGCAGCCAAACATCTAAAGTACAAACACGAGTGAGTTTTTAAATGGGAGATATAACACATGGAATGTGGGGTGGGGGGGCAGAGTGCAAGGAGAAGAGGGCCAAGCCTCCCCTATGAAAACCGATGAAGTTGGATTGCTGCTGCTGCTGCTGGGGATAGAGAAGATTCCTCCGGGTGTTTTCTTTTTTTTTTTTTTGAAACGCCGTTGTCAGGAATCTGAAGAGAGCGCAAAACGGACAGAGACGTAAATGAAGTTGACGGTTCCCGAGGACGCAAAGGAAAGGGGACGCTGAAGAAGGGCAGCGGCCGGGCTTTAAAAGAAGGGGAGGGGAGAAACGGAGAGGTAAGGTAGAACAAGAAAGGGGTCGGTCGGTCGTAGCGCAGGAGGAGATGGGAGGGGGGTGGAGTGAGGCGGGGTCCGGGCGGGTTGTCCGAAGCGCGAGTGGGCTTCCTCCCTTCCCCCCCCTCGCCCCCCAACCACCCTCGGATCCCTGTGACGCTATGAATGAGTCTGGGGAGGGGGCTGGGCGAAGCGCTGCATTCCTGAACAGCAAAAGCGAGCGAGCGGGCGAGGAGCAGGAGGGGGCGGGGCGGGCGTGCAAGCGATTGAGCGGAGAGGCTCCTTCTCGGGCTGGGAGGGGAGGCGGGCTTGGAGGGAGGGAGCGGCTGGCAGCAGCGCAGCCCTAGGAGACTCAGCTGCTCGTCCACGGCTAAGGGGCGCCGCCATGGAAGCCTGACGCGCGTCCCCCGTCCCCCGTCCCCCCCATCCTTTAGCGTGGCTGCGCCTCCGCCCCTTCTCTCCCAGAGGAAACCACTGGACCTCCGCTCCCTCCCCGCCCACCTGCCTCCGTACAGGACCGCAAGGACACCGCCGGGCGGGAGAAGAGAGAAGGGGGTGGATAAAGGGCGTGGGGGGGACCAGCCGGTGGGTCCCCCCCGAGAAGAACATGTGCTGAGCGGCGGCTCCTATCCGTGGCAGGTAATGGGAGCGCTTAGAGCCAGGGAGGTGCGGGGCTTGCTCTGGGAGGTGCATGCGGGAGCTGGGTGGAGGAATCGGTTTTTCTGCGGGGGTGCCAAAATGTCAGCAAACCCTAGTGGTTGGAAGAGGAGCTCGGAGTTCCCACGACGGAAACATGCCGCCTGATCGTGACTCGGGGCAGGGAAGGTGCGGTCGTGGCTGGAGGTGACACTGGAGCCACCGCACGGTGGCCCTTGCCACGCCCCCTTCCTAGCAAGGTGGGGGCTCCCGTGGTGAACTTTTAGAGCGGGAAAGCTTCTACGGGACCCCGGTAAAGGAGAAAGGGGGTTTGCCTGAATGACAGCGGCATGAAGGTTTTTTTTCCTTTTACAACCTCACTTTTGGCATGGGGGTCGCCAAAAGCTAGGGTGTGTTGGAGCTTCCAACATATCGGGGTGTGTGGTGGACGTGTTCTCCATATGTGTATGGAGTGCACAGGCATGTGGAAATGCACAGGTGCACGTGCGCAGGCTGGGCTTAGGAGCCTCAGTGAGTATATGTGTGAGCATGCACACATTTTGGTGTGTCTGTAGTAATGTGCTTGACACCGACACTGAGAAAGGACTCCTGAAGAAGAGATTTTCTATTTGTTTTACAATGTGCATGCATCCCACTTTGTGTGTGTGTCTATATTTCTGTATATCATTATGGGCATCATTATGTGAGCTCCCCTCCATAAAAGCTTAATCAGTAAGTGTGACAGTGCTTGCCTCCTTTTTGCCTGATGTGTGCAAATGGCTTTTCCTGCACCACCTATTTTTGTGTCCAGATACCTTTTTTTTTTTTTAGCACTCATGCATGCATGTTTTGCACATTTTCAATGATCCAACCTTTGTGGGCTATTTTTCTCTCTCTGTCTTGATGCATATGCACTTGAGGTTGTGAATAGACAGAGAGGCAGTAAGAGTTTTGTAGGCTAAACTGATCTGCATGATGGGGTGGCAGCAGTTGAAATATATTTGAATCTCACCTTAATGTGCATATGAACAAATGAGTTTGTAAAACTGGGAGTCCACAAATTTATATCCTTACAGATGAAGCTATGTTTTCTTTATTCCAATGTGTGCATTTCTAATTTTACTGTACAAGGGCACACACTTGTATCCTAGTAATCTCAGTTTTCATACAAAATAGGAATGCAGGTTCCTAGTTCTCTGGGTAATAAAACAGAATATGTGTCAATACTCTCTTACACATTCAGATATATATTTGGGTCTTCAATGGCTTCTGTACCCCTTATTTATGATTTCCTCTGATTTGTCCCCCTTCATATTTATGCCCTTCTCTTATCTCCCTTAATATCCTTGTAAAATACAGAAATCAATCAGTTTTTTTTAAAAAAAAAAATTCAGAAGCAGCAGATATAGTAACAGAGAACAGTTGTGTCATATTTCTGTATTTCCATCCTGCCTATAGCATTATAAATTGGATGTGTGTGTGTGTGTGTGTGTGTGTGTGTGTGTGTGTGTTGGCATAGCTTTCACACAAGCCCAAATTTGCAGTATGCCTGCCTATTGCTGAATGGGTGTAGTCATGAGGTCCGCCATCCCCTTCACCTACATATGAGCAGTGATTGTCATAAGCTCTTTGAGAGCAAGCACTCATTTGATTCTCACAGCCATTTGCTCTTTCTGGGTAGGCTCTCATTTGCGGCAAAGCTCATGCAAGCTAGCATTGCCTCCCTCTGGCTTCTTGGGTGCAAGAGCACATGTTGTGTGTGCACATGTCTGCATGCATACAGAATTTCCATAATGCACTTGCTTGGCCTTCAAGGAGTGCAAGGTTTCGTTGCTTTCATGAAATAGCATCCCCATGATGGATCTTTATGCAAGTATAGCTTGCACTAAATTTATTTGTAGAGTTTGCCTGTGCATTGTGCACTAAGGTTCCAGGCATAGTAGAAAACTCTTAGTTGGATTTTTCTCATTCTGTTGCTTCTGATACGCTTTCTAGTTCCCAATTTCTATGAATCTAAGAACTTATGTCCCATAGAATTCCAGGCTTTGTTACATTTAATATAGGTGCAGTGCAGAATATTTGCCTAAAAGGACCACAGAAATGATTGTATGAGGGGGAGAGGGGGGGAGGGATGAGGGACGGAGGGAGGGAAAGAGAGGGGAAGTGGGAGGGGGAGAGAAAGACATGCATGTTATATATCTTTTGCTATATATGCATGAACTTGCATGGAGATAAAATTCTCTTTTTACATAATTATGTATGGTTAATTGTCTTTTCACAATTTTAACCATTTAACAACCCAAATCTTTGTTCATTGACTCAGGAATAAGTCTGATGGTTTTTAATGGACTTTCATCCTTATGGAAAGTGAGTACAAAAGAAATGTTTGACCGCAATCCTATGCCAATGTACTTTTGGGATGTGGCTCCCTGGACAAAATGGGATTGAATAGATTTGACTCTTGGTCTGCCTTTCTCAGCGTACATTGTGAATAGGGTTGTAGCATAGGCTAGACCACTTGGCTTTGGTTGGGATTGGGGCTTGGTTCGATTCCTGGCACCTGAAGGTGCGCCTGGAAAATATTCTCCTGTCATTAACCTTGAAGGGCTTTCCCCCAATTAATGAAAGCAACATTGGGAAAGGTGGTTTAATGCTCTTAATACATAGAAGGCAGTTCCCCTAAATCTTAGTAGGGCTTCATGGTGAGCAAACCAGCTTATAATTACATTGACAAACTTCAAAGATCTTTTTTCTCACAACAGCTCAGCTTCTTTGAATTTGGTTAAGGTGGCTTTATCTTGCTCTCTTGGGGGCCATTACAGAGCATATATCTGCTTTCATGCATAATCCCATGTGGTTCTTGAAGAGACATATATCTCAAAAATACTTGCAGGATTCTGCATATATAAACATGCCCTGACATATATGGCATGTCTCTTTTGTAAGTGTCTCTGCAAATTAGCTCTCTTATTTAAAAATCAATTATCTGTAGTTTCCTCAGAAATACTTACAAGAGGCTCATGTACTTATAACTCGTTGCTGGACTTGACCTGCTGCCACAGCACTGTGAAAGCTCTTTATCTACAGGTTCATGCCAAGATATTACAGCAACATTGAGATAATTTACTAATTGACCTGGCCATGTGGGTGCCCAACTTTATATGGTAGAGCAACTTCCTAAACTTATCCTTCTCCAGATGTGATCGCACGTCAATTCCTAATTCCTATCTCACATAATTATAGTGATTGGGAATTGCAGGTTATTGTACAGGTGCTCATTGATTTTACAACCACATTTAAACCCAAAATTTCTGTTGCTAAATTAGTTTTGCTTCATTTTATGACCATTCTTGCCACATTTGTTAACTGAATCACTTCAGTTGTTCAATTAGTAACACGGTTGTTAAGTGAGTCTGGCTTCCCCATTGACTTTACTTATTAGAAGATCACAAAAGGTCATCACACGACCCCAAGACACTGCATCATAAATATGAGACAGTTGCCAAGTGTCTGAATTTTGATCACATGACAATAGCAATGATGCAATGGTTGAGTGAAAAATCAATCATGAGTCACCAGTGCCATTGTAACTTTGAATGGTCACTAAATGAACTGTTTTAAGTTGAAGACTACCTGGACACCTAGAATTTGCTATGGGGATGGCTGATTTAAAGGACCATTCCAGTTGAAATGCCTTTTGGCAAGAGATTTTTTATGCAGAAAATGGTTTAGCCTCCAAGGAACCTACAGGTGCCCTGGGTTTTCTTTCTTAAGTTACATACAAATTGCAGAGTTGTACTGGCAAGAGAATATGATTTGTTTCATTTGAGAATTCTACAAATACGCACGGATGGATATGTAGCAGGATTAGTTGTAGAATATGGAGATCAGAGAGTGGCATTATTGATGTTCCCTTATTTCCTATCCTAACAATCATGAGAAAGTAGGTTAAATGATACAGATCAGCAAGCTTGTTTCCCAAAGCCACACGCTCCATCAAAACCTTTAGTACCGCCTTTAAAATATACTCACCTATAATTATTATTAAAACTGAAGGGTAGGCATAAAATACAATAAAATTACATGCAAATAAATTAATTTAGTAGCAGTGCTACAGATAATGGTTGAAATCACCCAAATTTGTACAAGCCTTCAGAAGTAGGTTGGACAGTTAGAACCCATAGTCACCCCATGTTGGGAAACCTGGAAAGATGTATCAGTCAGACAGAAGAAGTGACAGATATGCATCTTGCTCTCTTACATGGCAGTTCTTTAAAATGGAATAATGGTGTTTCTTAGATTCCCTATGAAGAGAGCAACAAAGGAGCATTTGGCTTAGGGACTCCAAAGAGCTATCTGCACATGGACACAGATGCTGCTGAAGCGGAATGCTTTTACATCACCCTCACAAGACTGCAGGGGGTAGTACATTCAACCTGGCCAGGGTGAAGGGCAGAAGCCACATGCTCAGAAAGCACAACCAGAGAAGTATGTATTTGCATATATGCGTTATAAGAAGAACAAGTGGAAGGGACGCAAGCCTTCCTCTCCCCCCATACCAATTTCCCCATCTTCCAGACCAGTTCTTCTACACTAGGCGCGTGGAAAGGATGCGCCGCCCCTATTTGTTTTGGATCCATTCTGCATAATATTGATGTTGCCTGCAAAATACAGGATTGCGAACCACACAGTTGCCTTGTAACACATTGTTTTGTCCTATTTTTATTTAATTGATAAGGGAACTAGGACTTAGAGAAACAGGGAGAGTGACTCACCCCAGGCTCACCCAAATAGATCTGACTGGTAAAAGCAGTCCATGTTCTTGTAAGACCAGGTTCTTTCTAAGCACTAAACTTGGAAGGTTTGTCTTGAGATGACCAGACTGCTTCATCAGATGATATCTCACATGAACCAATGTGTGCCTAGATGGTTGCATAAGAGAAAGGAGGAAAGGACAGACAGGCAGACATAAGTAAAAGGATTTTAAATATACCATTACAACATAGCAAAGAGGATAAAAGTATTTATGCTTGAAGGAGATGAATGTCCCCTGGGTTAGATACATATCTCAAGAAGAATTGCCCCCACTTCTCACATATTGCACGTGACACAAACGGGAAGGTGGGGAGGGGGGAGTGAAAAAGCATGGGAAAGCAACATACACATTGAAGCATGCATGAAGTTTTAAAAGAAATCTGGGCTTTTATTCCCAAATAAATTCCCAAAATAACTGACTGCTGCATATATAGATAACATTCTCTCCTCATGCACCAGATTTTTGTCTCTTGTGTTTGCTCTGCAATGACATACACTGGTACATGGATGTAACCCATATGTTTAGCATATAGCACAAGCAAGGTTTTTTGGCGGTGTGACGAGGGAGGAGGCGGCAGCATTTGGATTAATAAGATGAAAGAAAAAGACAAGATTTCCTCTCTCCTTTTATCTTTCGGTCATTCTCAGCTTTGTCTTCATGTTCTTTGTTTGCCAGGCCTATTGGTCTGTCCTCTCTCTTTAAATACTCCTTGGATGGAGCTCTTTGTTGAGCTGTGAAGGTCCACGGTGCGTCTTCTCCTTTCCCGAATGTCCCAGTGCCAGCATAGATGGAGTCTTTGTAGAAGAAGGCCATCCTTTCTCTATCTCACCATTCTTAGGCTGGCTATACTCCAAACAGCGCATGCGCTGCCTCTCCCCCACCCAGCTGGGCTTGGCTATTCTTAGCTCCCAAGTCTTTGATTCATGCTTCTGAGAGTATTTCATTTGGGTGTGCAGAGAGAACAGCTACTGCGGTGTGTGAGGGAGTGGAGCGGGGTGGGGTGGAGGAGCGGGCTGCACATGCCCAGCTCAGTGCATGCGGGAATGTCTGTCTGTGCAGGCTTGCAAGCACAAACCTATGAGGCTGCATATGAGAATACATGCAGACATGTTTAAGATAAAACACATGTTCAGGTGAAGTGTGCCTCTGCTATGTATTCATTTTGTTTCTCTTGTCATATTTGATATGCATAATTTCTTGGGTCTAATGCATGGCATGCATAATGACACAAATATACTTTTATGCCCCAATGCAGAATGAAAAGGTGTAATTGTTGAAAAACTGTTTACGTATGCACATTTCTTTCAGGGGCAATGGGGGATTTATGAGACTAGAGACACTTGAATTGTTGGTGCACTGCAACCAACAGATGCATAAGGATCATTAGTTTAGAGTGTGTCTGCACCTATCTATCTATTTGGGGATATGCATAATGTATGAACACAGCAATAAAAAAAAATCATACACTAATATAAAGAGCTTTTGCATCTGCTCTTTCCAGCATGCCAAAATTCATGTGACTGCTATAAATAGGGCGAAATTAGTTCTATTTGCATTTTAACACAGATTTTTTTCTATGATGTCAAATCACTTATATGAATCACATTTTGCCTTCAAAACTCAAGAATTTTGGAAAAGTTTTCTTATTGTAAAGTATCTATTAAACACATAGGGCAAATACAAACAGTCAATTAGGGATAGTTATTTGGAAAAAATGCAGAGATAGAAATTCACAAAAAAGTATGTACGGTTTTTTGGGGAATTAAAAAATCTAGAAGTAATGTAACATTAAGATTCATCAAATTTTAGAAAAAGAACAATTGGCAGATTCCCCTGTTCTTCAGTAATAGCACAGTTTGAGCAGGTTTTTAGCAAAAATACACAATCTTGCTTTGTGAGAGAATTAAATGATTGAGGAAGGGAGTTTACAGAGAGAAAAAGATAATGCCTGCTTCTGATTTGGAGGAAATTGAAAAAGGGGGTCATGCTAGGACTCTAATATTTGCCTGGATATGCAACATGCTACTGTACTAGGCTTGTGCTTTGTATATTTTTTTTAGTTGAAATTAAGAAAAAAAAAAACCAAAGAATTCCATGAAGAATGTAGAATTGTATAAGAATGCATAAATTTCACTTACGTGAATGTGCGCATGTTCAAAAATATATGGTCACTCATCGCCGAAAAGGAAGCTATCCAAGTACAAATTGAGAAGTAAGTCTCTGCGTAAATAAAAACACAGACATTTCACTCTTATTGGAAAGACCTTGATTAGAAAACCCATCTGTTCACTAACTCAGTCCAAAGATAGTTTGGCCCTAATCCTTGTCATGGTTCTTCTCTTTTTAAATGGGTATCGGATTTGTAGCCCCTCAAATACAGAACTGCCTATACAGGCTATCAATTAGAACAGAGATGAATAAAAGGTGTTCCTTGACTTATGACCACAAATGACCAAAATACAGATAGTCCTTGGCTTATGATCACAACAAGCCCCGCATTTCTGTTCAAAAGTGAGACAGTGGCTAAGTGAACTTTGCCCCATTTTTTTTACCTTTTTGCCACTGTTGTTAAGTGAATCACTGGAGTTGTTAAGTTAGTGACATGGTTATTAAGTGAATCTGGCTTCCCCATTGACTTTGCTTGTCAGAAGGTCACCAAAGGAAATCACATGACTCCTGGACACAATAAATGTTATTTAAACTATTTTCAGTGACGTCGTAGCTTTGAATGATCACTAAGTGAACTGCTGCAGGTCAAAAACTATCTACATCTTTCCGATCATCCTGTGAGAGATTACTGGGAGTAAGCAATCTCTAAGAAGAAACCCTGTGCATTAACCGTCTTGAGGGCTACACCCTTGAAATAGAAATTTTTATATTGAAAACATGAATAGCTTACAAAGAACGTGACTGCTACTTACATGTCTATATTTTACCTATATACAGGACTATCAAAGTTCCTCCCCTCATTGTAATCCTAAGAGACAGTGACTGTCTGAACATCACTCAGTACATGGCCTTCTTGTTTTACTAAGGTTTGATATCCTAATCTTGATCTGCACTGTCATTGTGAGAAAGTTTTCAGCATGAGTAAGTCACACATATGGAGGGGAAAAAAGACACCTCTATTCTTGAGGGTAGACTGATGAATATAAGATGCTAGCCCATAATGTGATCTGTTTAATTTCGGCTTAGTCATTATGGTTCCTAAATCATAATTTATGACTCAGTGTTGCTATGAAATTCCAGCCTATTGGGCTTCATTCACTAAACATGGGAAAAAGAAACACTATCTTGAAAGTATTTATAAAACCATTGGGAAATGGGAGGTATTAGCTTTGCTCTGTCAGGCAAGACAAAAAAAAATTCCACAGCTGCTCTAGGAAATCATTTTTTCTGAGTTATTTTGTATTTCACATTTCTCCTCTGCCTTCCTATAGCACAGTATGGGAGGCTAGTAGAGCTGGACTGCAAAAATCAAAACAGCCACTAGATGGCAGCAAAGAATTAGAGTTTATCTGTACCTTTCCCTGCCATCTAGCAATGGTATGGATTTTTGTGGAGTAGGTAGTGCAGGGAATGGATTTTTGAAGCCCAAGTAGTAATACAGGGAAGTGATTGGAAAGGGAACATATTATAAAAAGCAAAAAAAAAAGAAACACATTAGCATTTGCTGGGTAGATATCAGAATTGGCTGTTCTCCATTTGCTCAGACATCTGCAACCATACACTGCTGGAGAATGGGATTTAGCAGTTATCCAAAGAAATCAGTGGTTGTCCAATGGCAGACTATTGTCCAGATCCTAATCTGGAATGTTCTGTATAAACCCGTTTGCAGAAAATGGGAACTCAGCTTCTTCCAGCCATTTCAACACTTCTGTACTTTCTGAAGAAACCTTCCCTGCGGTAGTTTGTGCCGTGTAGGAGTGTTGCATATGATGCACATGCCTTAACATTAAGTACAAATGTGGGGAGGGAGGAAGATGACTTGGATTTAGTTATTGCCGGATGTACAGGCTTCATAATATCAATACATCTGACACTTTTCTGTGTCATGTACCACCCACCCAGCCATTCTAGCCTTATTAAATATGAATCTATCTTTCAAGCAAGTAGTTAGGACTAACTCTTTTACTATTTCAAATTTCAATCATGGCTGATGACAGAGCTCCAGATCTTGCCATTGAATAAGGAACAGATTTAGTTCTTCAAGGGGAATGTCCAATCTGTATTTGCTCATTAGTGGAGTACATTTACTATTAATCTTCATTTTGATGGGGGCGGGGGGCTTACCATGTATTTATTGACTGTACCACTTGTCCATCAGATTTGTTTAGAAGTACCCCTTCTGCCAACTAAGCATGTTGGGCACAGTGCTTTCATTAAAACCAAATTTGGGGATATTATCCCTGTCTGAGGGATTTTCAGAAAGTGTATCACAGCTGAGCAAAAGAACAGGTCCTTCCATTTAAAATTTGCATGATTTTAACCAAGCCATGGAATCATAGATCACTTTTGGGTTATGATGGAAATTGGGGCTAGAATTTCTGTTGCTAAACAATGCAGTTGTAAAGCTTAATATCGTGTGATCGCATTGGTTAGAGATGGCAGTCCTGGGTGCTGTTGTAATCCCAGGATTGTAGTAGGTCATTAAGCAAGGACCTAGCATGAAATGACATGGGGAGAGGTGGGAGTAGCAGGCAAGCAGGCTCGCCCATGAGAGCAACAGGAGGACAAGTATTGGAGGTATTGCAGGCAGGCATACGGATGAGTGTTGCAGACGGGAACTACACAAGGTGAGTGGAAAGATCTGGAAGGCTGGGACATGCTAGAGTCCAGGCAGATGCTGCAAGCAGGCTTGAGTGGGCGAAAAAGCAGCAGCAGCAGGAGCAACTTGCGACCTCCTGCTGGCTTCCCCATTGACTTTCCTTTGGAGAGTCAGCGGGGAAGATAGCAAATGGTGATCGTAACTGCGTGACGCTGCAACTGTTGTATTTGAGAGCTGGTTGCCAAGCACCCAAACTATGATCTTGTGACCATGGGGATGCTGTGATGGCTACAATGCCTATGACCAGTCCTAAGTCCCCCTCATTAAGCACCTTCGTAACTTTGAACAGTCACTGAACAATGATCATAACCCGAGGACTACTTGGAACTGATTTTAGAAACTACTGAATAAGTTACAGATGGAACACTTCTCATCTTGCCCTTGCATTGTTTGAGCAAACCATACATCCAAACTAACTGAACCTAATTACGATACTATCTCAAACAATAGTCACTATCTGTAGATTCTGCATGCGCAGAAGCAATGAAACAAGATGGCAGTACCTACGGCGCCTCAAGAGAACCAGTTCAGGGACGTGGCAGGCCGAGTTACTATTTACCTGGCTGAACCTGGCCGAACTGGTAGGAACCCACCTCTGATCTGGCAACTGTTTCCCTGATTATATTGGCCACAAAGAGCTTAACCATGAATTCAAAATATAGGAGCTGTGGGAAACAGTTAATCTAAATGTCTCTCTGTGTGGTTTTTTTTAACTGAACTGCTTGAAGTAAACATCAAGCAGCAAAGACATTCATGATATGTCCTATGGCTTAGCACTTGCTGAGACAGTGCCACATTTGCTCTTGAAACACCAAAAAGGGACAATTTTTGAGAAATACACAAAGATTTTAATAGGCGTTCTATACAGGCTTAACATAATGTAGGAGAAAACAAAACTCAGCCTATGTGTCATATAGTTCAGTGCATTTTACATCCTTGCTCCAGTCATTGCAGATTTCAGCTTCCCCAAAGTGCAAAGTGTCATCTAATTCTCCAAAAGTTAGTGTGAGTACATGGATAAGAGACTGATGCACTGTTAGTGAACTTGATAGATTGTGTTTGACTTTGTTCAAATAAGAGACGGGGAAAGTGTACTGTCAAATAGAATGTGGAAGGTATGAATAACTCAGTGAGGCATAGAATATGTGTAATCTGGTTACTGAATTAACCCACTATCTATGTTTGCAATAATCCTTGAACTATTAACTGTATAGGCAGTCCTCAACTTACAACCACAATTGAGCCTGGAATTTATGTTGCTAAGTGAGAATTTGTTAAGTGGGTTTTACCCCATTTTACGATATTTCTTGCCACATTTGTTAAGTGAATCATTGTAGTTGTTAAACTAGTAACACGTTTGTTAAGTGAATCTGACTTTCCCATTGAATTTGCTTGTCAGAAGATCGCAAAAGATGATCGCGTGACTCCAGGACCCTGCAACCATCATAAATATGAACCAGTTGTCAAGCATCCAAATGAAATGACCATGGGGATGCTGCAAAGGTCATAAGTATGAAAAATGGCCATAACCAGGGGTGGGATTCTATCGGTTCACTCCAATTTTGAAGAGGGTCCACATGCCCGCCCCTGCGCTATACTCACGTATATATTTCCTTTTCCAAAGAGCGTTAGGGTTCCAAATAACATCCAAAATTAAATCAGAGTCCAAGGCAAAGTATTGCTCAAAGTTCCAATTTATTAAGAGAGTCATATTGGCACATCTGGGAAAACCTGAGTGTGAAAGTTTCCCGGTTTTCCCCACCCAGTTGAAAGTTCATGATCTTCCACCCACACCCACAAGTCCATCACATGTCCCAATCTTCCACTGCCATGCAGGCAGTTCCACCCATCCAGTTCCGGTCAGGTACAGAGGTGTAGAGACAAAGGATGACCTTGGATTCTAGAAAGGAATTTTATTTTGACAACATCACAATTCTACTCCTTACTATTTCCTCTCCCAATTCCCTACTAATGAAACAGCATAGTAGAATAGAATATTAGTGTGGCAGGCCAAAGATCCCAAAAGGAACCAGCTATAGGCCTGACACAGAGTGGATTGCCACACCTCAACTGTTTTCCTTGCCAGCTTTAACACAGAATAGCAATATAGCAATAGCAGTAGACTTATATACCGCTTCATAGGCCTTTCAGGCCTCTCTAAGCGGTTTACAGAGAGTCAGCATATTGCCCCCAACAATCTGGGTCCTCATTTTACCCACCTCGGAAGGATGGAAGGCTGAGTCAACCCTGAGCCGGTGAGATTTGAACCGCTGACCTGCTGATCTAGCAGTAGCCTGCAGTGCTGCATTTAACCACTGCGCCACCTTGGTGTTAAACCGGTAGGATCCCACCCCTAGTCATAACTCACTTTTTCTACTGCCATTGTAACGGTCGCTAAATGAAGTGTTGTAAGTCAAGGATTACCTGAAATCGAAGATGGTGAGTTTACCCAATATAATAAGCCAGGTATGAGGAATTGGCAGCCCGCAAGTCCACCCTGGCTCCTCAAAGGCGAAAAACATCCCGATATGTCACGATGCGGCCCACGATGCAATTGGGTTTGAAACCCTTGTACTAAGCCATAGCCAACAAATCAAGCTTAAAACAGCAGTCCGTGTTTTTCAAACTAGACAACGTTAAACTTTAGACAGGACTAAGAATGCTACCTGTCTAAATTCTAGGGGTTGAAGTCAATTCATCTTAAAGTTGTCCGGTTTGAAAAACAATTTTCTGTGAACACAGCTGGTGGTTCTTCCCTTCACCTGGTTAAGCATATTTTTGTTACGCCAACCACTGTGTTTCTACTTAAATATGCATCTCCCAGAGAGACAATTACAATGACATTATTGGCCTACTTCACAGGGTTGATATATCTATTTCTGGCGTAATCTTAAAAGCTTCTGAGTAGTAAATGGCATATAATAACACAGCCTCTCTTTAGGAGAGCACTCTGTAGTGGGATTGCCCAATTTTTTTATTTGCAGTTTCCACACACATCTTTACAAACACTTGCCTGCCCGGCCTTCTTTTTGCCCAACTATTTAATCATTTTATTACAAATCCAGATGGGTGGTGGGGAGCGTTTGATGTCTGATTTGGAACACATAATGCAAACAGAGCAAAATTATGTCAGGAAAGCCAATGAATGTCTTTTGGAGTGTTTGGCATCCTCTGCTTTGAAAGCAACATTTTAATTTTATGAGTGAACAATACAGAGCTTGAATAGCTTCAAGACTTGGCATGAGATCGTTTACTCAGTTTTGTTATATTCTAGAAAGCAAGGAAGAAAGTCCACAGCACACAACTGAGGCTTCTGGGTATAGCATTCTGGCTATGGAGACTGCATTGTTTACTTTTAGGATAGGATAGGAGTACCACATCTGGTCTGCAAACCTCTGGATGACAGGTGACAGGTGACAGCCAAGATATATGGAAAACACCCTTTGCTGCTATCTAGTGGTTCTCCAAAGTTTTGCAATCCAAGGAGTGGTGCAGTGGAGCCGAGGTGGCGCAGTGGTTAAATGCAGCACTGCAGGCTACTTCAGCTGACTGCAGTTCTGCAGTTCTGCAGTTCGGCTGTTCAAATCTCACCGGCTCAAGGTTGAATCAGCCTTCCATCCTTCCAAGGTGGGTGAAATGTGGACCCGGATTGTTGGGGGCAATATGCTGACTGTGTAAACCGCTTTGAGACGGCTGAAAGCCCTAGGAAGCGGTATATTAGTCTAACTGCTATTGCTATTGCTATTGCTATACTCAGGAGGCTATGTGTTCAATCCTAGGTAGAAGCAGATATTTCTCTCTCTGGGCACACTGTGAATATATCTGCTGAACAAAACTCCGCATTGGTGACAGGAAGGGCATCCGGCAATTACAATACTCTGCTAGCTCCATTTAGTTGCCAATTCCACCTTGAAAGGGATTATGGAAGAAGGAGGAGGAGGAGAGTGGGAGAAGAAGAAGAAGCTCTGAGATGGGCTAAGATTGGACTGAGCACTACTCACTTTAGACCAAGAGTATCCATTTTTTGAACCAATGTATGGCCCTCTTTTATATTATACTACAATAACTATATTTTTTTTCTGACAAAATTACTACCATTGAAGGTACTATTCTTATCCGAAATCCTACAGGGCCATAGCAATAGCACTTAGACTTATATACTGCTTCACAGTGTTTTACAGCCCTCTCTAAGCAGTTTACAGAATATGCATATTTCCCCCAACAATCTGGCTCCTGATTTTACCCAACCTCGGAAGGTTGGAAGGCTGAGCCAACCTTGAGCCAGTGAGAATCGAGCTGCCAAACTTCCAGCAGCCGGCAGTTAGCAGGATTAGCCTGCAGTACTGCATTCTAAAAGGCGAAAATAAAAGGCAAATAGCTTGACCGAAAATCTGAAAACCAAAACAAATCCACAACTTTGATCCCTCTTTCAGGATCACATCTCTCAAGTATGCACTGGCTGTTGGACATAACATTCATGAAATGTATTGATTTAACAAAACTCAAAACTTATCTCATCCCTAAGATTCCAGGCAATTTCTCTAGAAACAGGTAGTCCTCAACTTGCAACCATTTGTTTAGCATCAGCTCAAAGTTACAACAGAACTGAAAAAGACACTCATGACCAGCCCTTGTACTTAGGTTGCGTGGTTAAAATGTGTGATCTTTCCAGCCAGCTTCCGACAAGCAAAGTCAATGGGGGAAGCTTAATTAGCTTAACGTAGTGGTGTTGAACCTTTTTGGCACTGAGTGCTGGAAAGGTTGCATGGAAAGGTTGCACACATGTACGCTCATCAGCGCCACTCTCTGGAAAAGCCGAACTTCTGGGTCCTGGCACGCATGTGCACACTGGTTTTCTGCACTGCCGCACGTGCAGAGAACTGATTGTTGCGTGTGCATGCTCATGAGAAACCCAGAAAACAAACAGGCAAGGCTGCATGTGCCGGGCGACATGGCTTCACGTGCCACTTTGGGCATGCGTGCCATAGGTTCACCATCACGGGGCTTAACAACTGCACAATTCGCTTAACTGCAGTGATTCACTTAACAACAATGACAAAAAAAGGTGGAAAAATCAGATGCGATTCACTTTAATAACTGCCTTGCTTAGCAACAGAAATTCTGATGCCAGTTGTGGTCGTAACTGGAGGACCAAAGTAATGCAACAGAAATATAGCAACCTTAAAAGACAGAATGCAATGAAATTCTTTAAAGAAAATCTGTGCTGCCATTTTATATTTTAAGAAACCCAAAGCTTGTGTAACTATCAAATGATCAAGTAGTAATATGCATCCAGTGAAACTTGGCCAAAATAGAGTGAATTAAAAACACATGCTAAACCTCAACAAAGTAGTCATGGTTAAAAATTAATCAAATTTCATAAGCTGTTCAAATGCAGCTTCTAGTTGTTTAATGAATCTGGTTTAAACGTTTTTATGCCACCTTCCCAGAAATATAAATGTTACAGTCACCTCAATTGACTCACTTCTTTGTCTGTCAGGATCAGACACCTAACACCTACCTACACTGTCTTTCAATCTCTCTCACTTAACCAGCAGACAGTAAATCAGAGAAACCAACCTTCACTTCCTTACTGCTGTTTTTCAAACCACTTTCCTTGCTCTTACCTGCATCCTTCATCCTAACCTCACCATCTCCATTTCTCCAGCTGGCCACCTGCATCCAAACCACCCCAACTTGTATTTGGAAGACTAAATACAGCTGGTTCGGACCAGTTTGCCCGAACTGGTAGTGGCGAAATGCGGGTGGGGTGGGGGTGGAGAAGGACGTTTTGGAGCCAGCCACCCACCCAAAACATTCTATGTAACCTCCTTTTCAATGCTGTGTGCTTGTGTGCATGCCACGCATGTGAGCAAAGCACATGCGTGGAAGGCTGCACATATGCACAGAAGGCTCGCATGCACATGATGCAAGCATGCATGCATACTCACAGTGGCGAACCAGTGGTAAGTGAATCTGTCCACTAAAGACCCACCTATACCTACAGGTTCACAGGGCCTGCTGTCCCCCCCCTCCCTGAAAAAAAACAGCTCTTCTGGCACCACATTGGGGGGGGGGGGAAGTCAGTGGTTAGCCTGAGTCATTTCTAGTCATCTGTGGTATCTCACCAAAATTAAATGTTCTTTCTTTATTGATTTAAATACCTGGGAATGGACATGGAAGCCCATGAGGCTTCTGCAATTCCTTGATATTTAGCAAAAGTGGTTAATGACATGAAACTGTATACGTTTCCTCACTTTAGTGCCTACAAACAATTGGGTTCCCCTGTGCAGAAGGCAAGATGTGTCTTTCAGATGCTGTCCAAATAAGCAATTGCTCCTACTGTTGAGGCTTTTAATACCAAAGCCACTGTAGGTAGTTTTATCTTCTAAACATTTTTTCCTATTATTTCTTTTACATTAAATGCTTAAAATGATATATGGCTATATATCCATACGAGGCTAAATGTGTACGTGTTAATTTTGGTTACGGTAGGTTTTTTTTCCCCTGTCTTAAAATCTGAGATGCAAAAAGTGGGATAATTCATAACCAAATTAAGCACTAAGCATCTGGATCTATCTAAAATTATAGGCAGCCTGGAATAACAATATATATGGTAGAACGGGGGAATAGTTGATGAAGATTGGAAAGTTTTATCTGAAAAATCCAGTAAAACAGTGACAATTTGTATTCACACAGCATCCCAAGTCATGAATTAGTTAACCATGGTTTATTGCATAGCTGAGTTCAGCTAACATTACATCAGAACAAAAAAGTTACGACTTGGAATAATGTGTAAATCCACCTGGTCATGGCAGCTGCAGCATCCAGCTACAGCAAGATTGTAAAATTGAAGTTTGGTTTAAAAGTGGTTTATCGAATAAACCATTGTGATAAGTTTAAACAACACACATTGCCAGGGTTCATGTATTATGCAAAGCCAAAATCAGGTAACTTACATAATGCAAACGTGAATTTAGTCACTATCAGTGGTTATTATTCTTATAGTACAGTACTTTTCCTGCTTTGTTTTCTAAATATTTATGAAACTGTACAATAAAGGAAAAACAAAATTATACTATAGCAATTGATCATCAATGAAAAATAGAGAACTTTGTCTATCTGAACATTGCTGCTTATCTTTTTGTCTAAAATGCCCTCCCCCCCCTTTAATTTATGCCTTATTGGTGGATTTTATTTTAGTCTCTGCTTTTTCTGTAAAATGGTTGTTTGGTGATATGTCAAGTATGATGTCAAGTTTCTATATTTTGAGGAAAAAAATGAATAATCATTGAATGGAATTTTTTCTTTCTGTCCTTCCTCTTGCAGCCAAAGTACCCTCAAAATATGCATGAGAGGATCCCCTGAATTCATTTTCCAAAGTGATTTTTGGAACTGATGTCTTACTTCCTGCCCACAATTTGATCTTTGTCTCATTTTCTACTTGGATTCTATTTTAGTATCTCCTGACTCCCTTACCAGAACAGAAGAACAAAATTTGTAAGTTTCTGCAGGATTGTCCCATTTAGAATGTAGCTCCTGGACTGAACCTTTTTCTTAAGGGACTGCCCTCATGAGACTCAGCCCCTAGCAAGCAATGTCAGAGTTTATAAATGTAATAAGATAAATGGACAGCCACTACCTTTCCTTGAACAAAAGTGTAAATCCCAAGTTGCCTCAATTTCTTTGTCCTTGGGGCCCTCTGGTGCTCAGAGAGCAAATAGCTGAATAACCATAGTTGAAGATACTCAAAGCACAGCTGCAAACATTCAGACGCTTGCTAAATGACAGTACCCAAAACTCTTGGTTATTTTTTAATGATTGGCCCCATTTCCCCCACGCAGACATGGAAGCCCTAGTCTAGAGTGATGACATAACATGAAACTATGAAAGAGAAATGGGATATTTCAATCTCCTTGAAGCCATGCTGAGAAAAAGAGTGCAGTCTAGTGTAACAAAGAGAAAGACCAAGGGAGATAAGATAATTGTCTTCCAGTACTTGAGGGGCTGTCACAGAGAAGAGGAGGTTGACCTATTCTCCAAGCCACCAGAGGGCAGGACAAGAAATAACAGATGGATGATCATTAAAGAAAGGTCTAACCTAGAACGAAGGATTTTTTTTCTGACAGCGAGAACAATTAATGAGTGGAGTTGTCAAACTCTGTAAGATGGAGACCGACAGGCGTGCAAAAGAGGCCATGCTTGAATCTCAGCATTGCACTTACCACCTTACAGGAACCTTATAGATGCTGTTCTTAGCAAACCCAGGTAATTTAATTGATTGGCTAAACAGTTAACTAGGGGTAGGTGTACCACACCAGAGAGAACCTTGATGATGGGGTTATCCGCTCAGTGGAGTCCAAACCTGTGGCAATTCTGAGGGTCATGTCTCTCCACATCTTGCCCTATTTCTTTTGAGTTTTTCTATGCTGGGATTGGTAGGGCAGCAATGAGAGAACAAGAGAAAATAAAGAGGGAGAAGAGGGAGCTAAATTGGCACAGAGAGGAAATGCTGCAGATTCTACCCATCTCTAGCTTCACTCATCGTCAGATCAATTTTAATGAACCATCTGTGATATACAGTACATAGGAGGGAGGAAATAGGCCATCTTGTTTATTCAAGAATATTGTTATTCTGGTTAACCATTTGGAGGCAAGGCAATATCTCTTAACCAATTTGCAACTGTATATTTTAGGAATGTAACATGTTCTTAAGCTGATAGACCATATTTTTCAGTTTAGACAAAATGGAAAACTTTGTCTTAGTAGATCATCCTAGGCAAAAAGAAGAATAAGGTGGTCATATGTATCACTTGTTTGTGCTAGCCTGGCCTGATTTCTAGAGTTAAGTAGAATTTTCAAGGGATCATTTCAAATTTCAGTAAGGAACCAAAAGGTTTTTAGTAAGAAGCAACATTTATATCCAAGTTCAAAGCTCCATTATTGGATATATGCATTTTTCTACTACCACCCCCCATGTCCCAACACAGCAATACCATCCTCTTGTTTGCTTCACATATTATAATATGCTGTAATTTGTTTGGTTTAGTATGTTTTCATATATTCACTATTGGCTAGATAGATCTGGTCTTAAGACTTTGAATGTCAGCCCTTTTGAGACTCTCTAAAAGGCAATAGAATGGATAGATGTGCTCGCTTATTTCTGAAAGAGAATGGAGAAAATTAAGCTTCAATTTTGTGCCTCTTTCTGTGTTCATCCTAACACTGTTTCCTCCCCTGTTTGGCTGTTCATCTCCTTCTCCCATATACTTGCTCTTCTCTATTACCTCCTGCTTATTCCCCATTTCTATGTTCTCTTTTGGGTTGGGATTTATTTTATTTTTTTGTCCATAACTTCAGTCCATCCCTTTCCCCTGCCTATATACAGGCATTGTTCTTAACCCAAGTTCCCTTCACTGCCTATCTACTCTCTTGATCGTGGAGTTTGCTAGGTAATATATTCACTCAGCCCAGTCTTTCTCATGTGAATTTTGTGAAAATTGCATTTCTGTGTTGGCTTCTCTTTACTTTTAGGGGAAAAAATGTAGGATATAGGTGCAAAATAAATCCCCTTCCCTTCAACCTTTCATGGAAAAAAATCACCTTTCTGGGACATTTTCTGTTTACAAAGATCAAATATGGTAACATTAGAGCAGGTAAGTATGTTCTATGACCTCTGCTTTTATCGATATTTATTTAATTAATCATGGTTAAAGAAAGCATACCTGACTACAATACACAGATCCATTATTGTGTGTGTGTGTGTTTTATGTCTGCAGTTCCTGTCAATATTCCTGATTCCTATTAGCCTTGGGAATTAATGTTAGCCTGTCTGGAAAGTTTCAATAAATGATGCTAGATTTAGCCAAGCAGAATCCGCATCTATTAGTTTCACAACATGCCTGTCACTGAAAGTCACACCATATTTCCGATAGAGCTTTAATACATGCAACTTTGATAGGAATAGAGTCGCCCCATAAAATTAAGTCACAAACAAGATCTTTGCACCTTGTGCTGCAATATCCAATCATTGAGTATACATATCACCATCCCGGCATTTAAAAAAAATAAAACTCTGGGAAAGTATGAAGACATACTATTTTGGAAAGCAGAGATTTTATGTCTCTTGAACAGCAAATCATGATTTAAGGACACACGGATGAAGTGTCTCCTATACTGTCCATTTTTTGTTTGGCTTCAATAAATCCTGCAAACAACCTTGATAAAGATAAAAGGAAATAAATGCTCATAAGAAATCATAATGCTTTGTTTTAGCCTAAGGATTTTTGCTTATGATAATGGAATTACAGATTAGGTCAAGAAATCCTCTAAATTTGTACACACTGAGACCAGATTCGTGCTAAATCGTAATCCCATGTTAATTAAAGCCTAATTATTATATTCACAAAATATTAAGGTACTAAAATATTAAAGAGAAACAATACCTGAAATAATGTACTAATATTAGGTGCTTTCAAAATGTTTCAGACTTTGAGGTCTGTTAATTTAAAACAAAACAAAACACCAGAGTCCTTATTTTAAAAAGCATAGCTTTAATAATAGAGAAATGGCTTTGCTCAAGTAAGCATTTTTCCTGACAGCTCGTGTAATTCTATCAGAGTCTCAGAGAAGCCTACAGTTCTTCAGAGTGGATTTGTAAAAACCCTGCACTACATTAATGGCTTCCATAGGGCGTGACCCGTCAAAAGCGCGGACGACAAAAGCGCGATCGACAAAATCGCGCCTTTGACGTCATCACAGCGCGACGAAAAAGATCGAAAAATTCAAATAAAAATTAATAAAAATTAAATTAAAGCAAGCCGATTCACATAAAGGTAAGGGTTAGGGTTAGGGTTAGGGTTAGGGTAAGGGTAAGGGTTAGGGTTAGCTTTAGAGCGTTAGCGTTAGCGTTAGGGTTAGGATAAGGGTTAGCGTTACGTTTTTCGTTACTTTAACGGTTAGGTTTAGGGTTAGGTTTAGGGTTAGGTTAAGAGTTAGGGTTAGGGTTAGGTTTAGGGTTAGGTTTGGGGGGGTTAGGGGAAGGTTTTAGCTTTATTTTTACATTTTTTCGATCTTTTTCGTCGCGCTGTGATGACGTCACAGCGCGCTTTTGTCGAGCGCGATTTTGTCCTACGCGCTTTTGTGGTGGAACCTCCATAGGGCACTAAACATGGCTGCATTCTGACAACCGATTGGACCAAAGAGTTTTTGCTCAGCCCTGCATGTTGAGTCATGAATATTTTCCATTCACATATAAATCTATGGCATGCAGTGAAGACTGCATGCCATAGATTGGGCTAAATTAACTGATGAGAGCCAGGAGTAAGATACCTTGTGGGAATAAAGTAACTTGTCATGTCAGTAGGACAGTACAGCGAGATAAATGATGGTAGTGACTTCCTGGAAGTATTGCTTAAACCCCTCATTGTTCTGCAATATTTTTTTTAAAGTGTGCTTTTCTATAAAGGAGTAGAACTTTTCATAAGGAAAATGGCATTTAGGAAAGAGGAACTCATTTCTCTTTAATATTTTATTATCTGTCTATTACTAACCTCGAACATGAAACAGAATTTGATTCAGAGTGCATATTGGCAGGAACTTACTAAATTAGCTGTTCCCAAATAAATATGCAAAGAGGAGCGCAATTCTTCATCAGTAATTGCACTTCTCATTCACTGATTGCACTTCTGAGATTTTTGTGATGCGGTTCATTAAATAAGAGGTATACAAAAAGGAAAACAGTAAGAAAACATCATCTTCCTACATTGTTTTTGCAGGTGCAGGATCTGCTTTGCAGATCAAGGAACGCATTTTCAGTAAAACAGTAAGAAAAAGTGCACAACAATATATCCTAGTGATATAGTAGGCAAAATTGAAACTAAAATCTAAAAATGCTGATATTTGGAAAAGGATATACTGATTTTATGAACTGACTTTTTTAAAAAGTTAGAAATCGAATAAATTTAAGACTAAAACAAAAATCCACAGCTAGCTTGGACCCTGGCTGTTTCCTAAGCTATTCTTTGTAAGGATAGAAATATAAAAATGCAGATATAAATGACCGTCTTGAGTTACATTCATAAAGCACTCAAATTGTAGTTTTTTATCCATGGTTTATTGACTAAGCAATGGTTTTCATAAATGCTAAGCCACAATAGCTGGGTTGACAATACACCATGTGTTCTCAAACTCTGAGTTGCAACCTTCCAAGTGATCATCAATAAATTTTAGAGAAATTTGGAGAGAGAGAGATTATACACAGAAACCAGGAATGTTATTAGACGTTCTGCTCTACCTGGATGAACTAATAGGTTTAGGTTTAGGTTTTTAGGTTTATTAGATTTATATGCCGCCCTTCTCCCAAGGACTCAGGTCGGCGTATAAATCTAAAGAAACACATAATACAAAAGTTTAAAAAAATTAAATAGAATATCCCAAACAAACCCAATTAGAATTAACAATAACATTTTTAAAAAAAATTCGAATTAAAATTAACAATGATCAATAATTTATTTTGTTTTGTTCAGGCCAGGTTGGCTTGCTGGAAAAGCCAACTTTTTAGGGCGCGTCGGAAGGACCGGAGGTCAGGGATTATACGAAGCTCCAGGGGCAGCTCATTCCAGAGGGAAGGCGCTCCCACAGAGAAGGCTCTCCCCTTGGGGGTCACTAGCCGACACTGTCTGGCCAACGGTACCCTGAGGAGGCCAACTCTGTGGGGTCGCACTGGACAGTGGGAGACTACCGGTGGCAGTAGGTGGTCTCGCAGGTATCCTGGGCCTAAGCCATGGAGCACTTTAAAGGTCATAATTAGTACCTTGAATCGCACCCAGAAGACAACCGGCAACCAGTGCAGGCCGCCTAAAAGGGGTGTAACATGGGAGCACCTAGGTGTCCCCATGATAACCCGCACAGCCGCATTCTGGACCAGCTGAAGCCTCCAGGTGCTCTTCAAGGGCAGCCCCATGTAGAGAGTGTTACAGTAGTCCAGGCGAGAAAGGACGAGGGCATGAGTGACTGTGCACAGAGCATCCTGATCCAGGAAGGGGCGCAACTGACGTACCAGGCGAACCTGGTAAAAGGCCCCCTTGGTCACGGCCGTCAGGTGTTCTTCTAAACTAGGCCGGGTATCCAGGAGGACACCCAGATTGCGGGCCCTCTCTGAAGGGGCTAAAATTTCTCCCCCTATCATCAAAGATGGAACAAGATGCACAAATCGGGATGATGGAAACCACAGCCACTCAGTCTTGGAGAGATTGAACTTGAGCCTATTCCTCCCCATCCAGATCCGCACAGCCTCCAGGCATCAGGACATCACGTCGAGGGCATCGTTTGGGTGGTTTGGGGTAGAGATGAAAAGTTGAGTATCATCAACATATTGATGATACTGTATCCCAAAACTACGGATAATCTCACCCAGTGGTTTTATATATATATAGATGGCTAGTCCAAGCAAATTTACATTGAGTTCTAACACAACTGATTTTGCCTGTTGCCTGGAAGAGCTGATAGCCAAGCCATAATTTTCTGTAGATTGGTGGTTTAAATAGCTGATATCAGTCCAAATTAAATGTTTTTTTTAAAGTGAAAATACAGTCTCAAAAATAAAATAAAACTAAGGTTGGTGCCATTGTGCCCAACAAAGTTGTGAGCTCTATAGTTCTTTTGTTTTATGAATTTATCAATTTAGTAATAGTATGTGGTATCTTTTTTGCCCGGCCCTAATACAATGAAATCAGCTTTATTAATGGGTAATAGCTCCATGCAATTTGACAACTCTTGCACTAAACCAGAAATAAATCTCATAAGGGGATAGTTTGTGAATTCATTTTGGGGTTTCTGTTTTTCCTCCTATTTATTTGTTAACAGGTGACTGGTATGAACAGACTAGATTAATGGGAGTTGAAAGCCAGATACCTGGAACATATCAGATTGGGCAAAATCTAACTAAACATGATGTTAAATGCTCCCTTTATAATGCATGGCACTTTTAAATACACATAGCTCTCTCTGTGTGTGTGTCTTTCATCGCATGCTGAAGCTTACTATGGTTACTGCATGCAGAGAGAGAAGTACTTTAAGTCTTCTTTTTTGTTGTTTTTTGTGTGATATGATAGCTATTCGGATCTTTCTCTACTATCATACTGTGACTGTTCACAGCTAAAATGACAGCTTCTGCCAAAAAGCATCTTCTGCAATATGGCCCTTGTTCAGTGAAAAGATTTAAAAAAATTTTTTTTTCTAAAATGTCTTCTAAAAATGTATTTATTTATATGTTCATTCAATTTATATGAATGTGGGAGCCATGGATGCATTTTGCCTTTTCTTCAGTAATAAAGCAACAAACAGTACAGTTCCTTACCTTGAGCTAGATAATTGCTCAACTTCTTTCCAGGAGAGTCTTGACATTTTTGTGTTTTGTTCCGTACCCTACCAGTAATGGAACAACTTTGAGACTTCCTCCACATCAAGGTTTCTCAATCTCAGCCACATTAAAATATGTGGACTTCAATTCTGTGAATTCTCCATCTAGTGCTGGTTGGGGAATTCTGGGTGTTGAAGTCCACACATCTAAAAGTGTCTGAGGTTGAGAAACACTGACCTAGATATGCTATTAAAATACATTGTTTTATTGTTCTTGCACTGATATCATGTGTCATCACTATTATTAATACTCAAAGCATTTATGGTATTAAAGCTACCAGTAACAGTGTGTAAAGTCTAGGAAACACTGCAATTGTGCTGTTGAATCATCTGTCATTGTCCACTTGGCTTCATGGAGAGTTCTTTTTTCTTTGACAGGTGTTTTTTTTGTTATTATCTTTGTTCTTGATGTGTTTTATTCAACCACAGCAATATCTGGTGACTCAGAAAAAAGCTCTATGAGTCTCTGAGGTCATGGTCAAGAGGGCATGATCTGGTGTGTATTATCAAACAAGGAACAGATATCAAAATTTAGTCCCAAATTTTTTTTTCCCAGTCAACAACACTTCTCCATCGTCTTAAACAAGTGCCTGAAAATGCTTGAAATTGGACTTTCTCAAACTGCATGTTCATCCTTTGAGCTATGTTTCCCTCCACCTTGTAAAGTATTTGTCTGTCTGAAATTGGAGGAGCAACAACATAGGGCAAACCATGTCCTTTTGGGCTAATTAATAGCCTTTCGGGCTAGTATCAAAAGTAGGGCAGTCATTCCAGGTCTTGTTACACTTTCTGGGACATTACGTGCTGCTTGCTTCCAGATTACATGGGCCTTGGGGCCAGCTGGAACTGGGACATAGAGCATGAAAAGTCAGAGAAGGAGAGTGGGGTGGAGGTGGGAGAGATGAGAGGGAAACTGATTGGCATGTGACCGGGATGAGCTTGGGACGGGGCTTTTATACCTGCCACCTTTATGGGGAGAGCACAGGAGAGGAAAAAGTCGGGGGAAATAGAACAAAACAGAGGCACAATCAGAACAAAAGGAAGAAACCTAAAAGATAAAAGGAAATGGAAGGGCCGGATTATTTCTTTCCAAGCTTTTTAAAAAAATAATTGCCATAAATCTGAAATGTGCTAGACTAATCAAATGATATTTTATATATGTTTTGAGCACTATGTGTCTGAACAAGTTTTTTATAAACTGCTTGGAAAGCATACTTGAATACATGCAAACCGCTTTTTCTTTCTCCTATATGCTTGTGTGAATCTATTACTGTGAGACCAGGTGGCTGATAGTCATACCTTGCACAATGTGAAAAGCTCATTACATGCACACATATGTTGACAGCTTGCTGTATTGAAGTAGCAGTTGCTACCATTCCCTGGAGACTTTTCCAGTGTTCAGCACACCATGTTTGTCAGCCTTCTCCCAGTCATGTACTTCTTAGTTGGCTGGATTTGATGGACCTTGTAGTCTGTTACACCTGGAAAGCACCAGACTGTGAAAGGCTGATTTAGTTACTTAGCATTATCTCAATTAACATAGAAGCTAGACTTACTGATCTCAGATCCTTTTTTCCTCTCATTGTTGCATAGTTGTAAAATAGGAAATTCCCATTCCCTGGTACTGAGCAGAGAATAGAGAGTCACAATCTAGGAAACTCCTTAAGGAGGAAACCCAATCTGCCTCCTACACAGAGTAAGATGTGGGTGGGTGACATAATTAGCATTCACCCCAGGCCTGCAAAACAGCATGGATGACCTTGCTGTGCCTTTATTTTTTTAATCGACATAATATTTAGTATTTGTGCTTATTTATGAAAGTATAAAGGATGACTTTGTACTAGACTTGCCCAAGGTTTTATTTAGGTGTGAATGGGTGTTTTGCTCTGGGACTATTTGATTTAAATTTTTTGTTAGCATTGCAGCCTGTGAAGATGTCACAAGTAAGTGTGTACAAGTGTATTTTAGAAGACTCCATCTTATAGCTCTGGAATGGGGAGGCTATCATTGTATATGTTCTTAGGTCCCACCTGCTGTTTGTAATATATCCCTTGTTGCTCTCCTCCATGGAAAAATCTTTATCTTTCTTCTCTCCTCATCCTTGCAGTGCAGCCAGTGATGGTGCCCAGCACCTCTGACGATGCCCCAGAGCCCCGAATCAAGTGCGGAGGAGGAGGAGCACTTCTCCCAGTGCCCCGAGGGGGAGTCGGGCTCGGAGAGCTCCCACGAGGGGCCCAGCCCCCCAGCCAGTCCTGCTAACCCTGCCCACAATTGCTCCATGTCAGTACCTGAAGACGCTCACTTCAGTATGATGGTCTTCCGAATTGGTATTCCTGATTTGCACCAGACGGTAAGGAACCACAGGGAAAGGAGGGAGGGGAGGGCGAAAGCTGAAAGACTGTAGGAGGCACCCTGAGCTTTGAAGGTGCGGTGGAAAATTTTATTTGCTGATTTCCCCCCCAGCAATTTATGACTTTTTGACCATTTTGATCTGTCTCGGAACTAAACAAGGTCAAGCACAGTGGGTACTTGGATGGGGACTATGAAGGTAGGGGGTATCAAGTTATAGAATTAAATTGCATAATTTAAAAAAAAAATGGAAGAAGGCAATTGCAAGCCACTAGAATCAAACCTATTTCAAATGATATGTAGTTTTTCTACTTCTTGAGTCACCTGGAATATTATAATCATTTATGATCTTCGTGTCATTTATAGGCATTGGAATATAAAAGTAACAGGTCCCTGACCCAAGGTTTTTACTATTCACAAGGGAGTGTAAGCAAAAGGAGGACTCTATTTTTGTGTCAGATTACTGAAACTAATTTGTATTCCAGTAGATCATGATGTTATGCAATTGTGCCCAGTTTTACGGAATTATTCCTTGAATCAAAAGCATCCCTTTTAAACCAGGGCGCCCTGCTCGCTATATTTCTTCGTCTTTCAGAGTGCTGCTGCACACAGCATGAGCTTATTAAGGGCGGGTAAAAATCTGCAGTAGGTTTTGGGGCAGGAATGTGTGTAGCATCAGGTGACTTTGTCTTTAAATCATTCATTCTGCTATAGGGAAGGGTGGCACAAGAAATATGGACAGACAAAAGAAGATTAAACTTCCATTTTTAGTCTCTCACCAAGTCCACCACTGTCCTTTGAGGAGTAATTAATGCAGAACTGAATTCACCCTGAGCTCAGCAATAAAAGGAACATACTACTTTTTTGCTTCATTAGCAATAAAACAAGGACACTGCCACAACTGCCTGTACTTTCATCCAGCAGTTCTTTGATATGGAGAGACAACTGCAGATCTAGGCAAAGCATGCTTCCCTTCCCCTCCTCTCCCCTTCCAGTTTTTTTGCACAGCTGCCCTCACCATCTCTGAGAATCTGAGAAATGCTTTGCTTTCATTATGTGCAACTGCATGTGCTGATATGAGTTGCTATGAAATTCTCCATAGTCTTCCATATATACATATCCTGGATTATCCCATCTTCTTATAAGAGATTGTGAGCTGATAAGTGATGGTGCAAACTCCAAGAAAAGGTAGTTGAGTGAAATTAGGATTAGAGTTAGAGTCATGTGAAAAAAAATATAATAGGAGGAGACAATTAGATCCTGATTATCATTTCTTCTTTTTAAAGCACAGTTTGATTTTTTTATTAAGAGTTTAAAATATAATTATACACTAGAGGCTTTTTTTTCCTGGCATGAGGCTCTCTCTCTCTCTATTTTTTCTTTGAATTCCAGAAATTGTAACTTGCTGTAATCAGAATTAGGAGTAAGTTGGAGAAGAATTTATAAGAGCCTGTGATGTTTGTTACTTTCAGAAGGAATTCATTATAATGAGCTGATCACACAACCTTTAGAGAGCCTTAAATCAATCTCTATTGTATTGCAGTCCATTTTCTCAATCTGTCTTTTTTTCAGTCAAATTAACTACCCCTCTAACCTCTCTGTGTCCTTAATCTCAGTGTAAAGATCCATATGCATTGGGTCTTCAATCTAAACCAAGACTCAATCCCAGAAGGTATAATGCCAAAACTAAGATTATGAGAGATAAGAACTGCCTAAGCACATATTGCGCCTTTCAGTCACCATAGGGTAGACATAGTAGATTTCCTATTTGAAATTGAGGAATTATCTTTGCAAATAAAACTCAAGGTGTATTACCTGGGCTTCTCTTTTGGAAAAAAATAAAGCACAAGAAACACAATGTTGGACAGCTATTTTGGATAGAGATCTTGGACGGCTATCAGGACGCTAATTATCCAGCAGACCTTAGCACATTAGCTTTTCTTCATAAGCATAATTGAGTTTTAAGAGCTGTTATTTTTATTTCCTGCAATGCCACTTTGAGATGTTTGGAGAAGTGATATGGTAGCTATCATCTCCAGTCATTCACAGCTGCTGCTAGCCGCCATAATTGAAGACCCAACATCGAAGAGGGTTCATCTAGTTACTAGTAGATATCATATGAAACCAGGGGAGAAAGTTATATACTACTGCTATTTATCAAACATGCCATATAAACTTAGTAATTAATGATTGTCATTTTCCTCAGCAAACTAAGAACATACAGATTGGTTTCAGAGAGTACAGAATCTATCAACCATTGTATAAGTGAAAGATTTGTGGCTTCTGTTCTGTAATTCATTAATAGCTGTGTAAAATAATTTATGTTCTCTTTCATTTAACCCAATTAATTTCTCTGTTCTTTAACACTGTGTTCTAAATAGACTTCATAATGCATAGAATGCTTCTACTATATATCAGTGTGTGTGTTTGTAAAATATAAACATATCCACCAGGTTGTGGCCACACAGAAATACCAAATATGTTGGTCAGTGTCACTTTGGAAAAGACAGACCCACGGGTTATATTCTTTCTACCCATCCAGAAATGTTTAGTGTCTCTTTAAACCAATGCCCTGCCAATGTTCAATTTGGGCCCCACTTCTATTCATGGGGCAACCATGGAAACCGTTGCTAGAGATCACAAATTGTCGTGGCCATGGAAACAAGGATAGAGTTGCCAGCATGTGTCTTACTGATTGTCCCTTCTTACCTTCCCCTGCTCCCCAGTTCTGACCCTGGATGTCTGAGCACTGAGAGAAGGAGATATAAATTGCAAGGAAAGTTGTAAAGAGAAACCACATCTTGATACTATGGTGTATCAAGAAATCGACAGAAAGGATAAAATGCATAGGGAGCAAAAGGCAGGAATGTCCAGTCCTGTTTCATTCAAGTATATATTTTTGCCAAAATCCTATAATTCATAATATATACCAGGTTTTCCAAATTAGGCACCTTCTGGATGTACAAAACCATCAAAAGATCAATCATCCACAGACAGATCTTTGCTGAGAGTAAGAAGATTTGTCATCCGAACATAAGGAAAGTGCCATTTTGAAGAAGATTGTGTTAGGACTGCAGTATAGCAGTTAGTTTTCTGTACCTGAAGGGTACAGCATAATATTTCCCTTATTTTTCCTGCCATATATTTCCTTCAGAAAGTATTCACAGAAGGGAAGGACGTGTGTGTGGTGTTTTTTTTGGGGGGGGGGGGGAATGGGACAAGTGATGGAAGCAGCATTGTACCACCAAGGTAGAGCTCCAAAACACTGCATATATTTAGAAATGGTATGGACCTTGTGGTGATGTCTCACCGATGCTTCCATCATTTGACAGAAGGACTGGATTCTTCAGACTTCTCTGCTTTATTCATTCAATCTGTATGGCTGCCCATCTTATCTAAGTGACTCTGAGCAGTCCCTAGCACGGGGGTGTCAAACTCGATTTCATTGCAGGGCACATCTTGGTTGTGTTTGACCTCAGGGAGGGTGTGGGTGTGGGTGGGCTTGGCCACATCATTTGTTGAAGCTCCGTTTTCGGTCACGACAGCCTCCTGCAACCCTCTGCCAGCAAAAATGGAGCTTTGGGAGACAGTGTGTGGCCCGCCTAGGCTCTGTTTTTGGCCACGACAGCCTCCTGCAGCCCTCTGCCATTGAAAATTGAGTCCCCTGAGCTCCATTTTCACTGGCAGAGACACCACGAGCTGGTCATTTGCTTTTTCCAGGATGGCCCTGTGGACCAGTTCTAAGTACCCTGTGAACTGGATCCAGACCGCGGGCCTTGACTTTGGCACCCCTGCCCTAGCAGGTAAAAACAGTCTAATAAGACCACGTAAGAAACCAATACAGGTTGTCTTCATTTAACAACCACTCATTAGGTGACTTCTTCAAGCTACATTCATACTTCTCACTGTTCTTCAAAGTTCTGGCTGTCCCGGTAATGCTGTGATCACGTGATTGTGATTTGGGCACTTGGCAACTGGCTCACACTTGCAATGGTTGCAGTGTCCCACAGACACATGATCACCATTTGCAAACTTCTCTGCCAGATTCCCATAAGCAAAGTCAATGGAGAAAAGATCACAAGTCACTCCTGTAAGTCACCCAGCAGCAATTACTTTGCTATGCTTGCACTGCGACTTGGTGTGCCCTCACCCACCCTCCCCTTTCTTGTAACAATCATCTCCAATCACACCACATGCTACACCTTATATTGCACTTTAATGTCTCCTCTCCTGTTACAAGTAGCCCAGGACTTTCTTAAGGATCCATGGTTGTTGCTTAATGACAGCAACTGGGAGTCCTGGGATGCCATTGCTCAGCGAGGTAGTCATTTGATATTGCGTCCTATGACTGCATCGTTTAGTAATGGAAATTCTGGCCCCAATTAGAATTAGAATTCTTTATTGGCCAAGTATGATTAGACACACAAGGAATTTGTCTCCATTGCATAAGCTCTCAGTGACATACAATAATAGTGATAGATCACTATCATTGTTAACCAATGCACATGCAAACATATAAAAACAATTCCTAATCAATTTTAAAAAACAAAATCATGATTAGTGGCAGAATACATCTTACATCAATTCAACACAGCCATTACAGGAATTCCCCACCATTGTTGGCCCATCAGGCATAGCACCGGAGCCATATCTTCAAGATCTTCTTAAAGACTAGGAGATCCAGGCCAATCCAAGGTCCAGCACAAAGGTTTGTTGTACAGGGGTGGATGCCCCAATAGATAAAGTCCCCCCCCCCCCGAGTCCCATTAGATCAGGGGTGTCAAACTCAAGACCTGCCGGCCAGATAGAGCCCACGGGCCACCCTGGAAACAGCAAGGACTGGTCTGTGGTACCTCTGCAAGCGAAAATGGAGCTCAGGGGGGCAGTGTGATGGCCCTTTTCACTGGCAGAGGGCTGCAGGAAGCCATCACAACAGAAAATGGAGTTGAGGTGTGTGTGCAGGGGTGGGGAAGCTCCATTTTTGCTGGCAGAGTGCTAGCAAAACAAATTACTAGCAAAAGTGGATCCCTCCCCCCATCCCACAGGTGGCCCTGACATAGGTGATGTCGATCTGGCCACGCCCACCATGACCATGCCCACTTGGACACACACACACACACACACACACACACACACACACACACACACACGTCAAATACAATCCTGAAGTGGCCTTGCACTAGATGATACTCTTTCATAAATGGGCCTTGCAACATGCCTCTCTTGCTAGTCCTGATGGGATAAGTGGATCTAACATAGTTTCCCTTACACAGCATCCTGCTGCTATCACATTTTGACATCTCCTATGGGCAATAAACAAATGATGGATCACATAGGAAACATTAACACAGAGAAGCTGATACAATAGATCTGTGAGAGGAAATTGTGGGAAGATATGCGCAGAATCCCGGTGCTCAAAATGAAGTGAAAGGCCCTGGAATTGCTCATGTTTTGATATATGCAACATTAAAACAAATAATTATTTAAAGACACACCCACTATTTTCATTATATCTAAAGTCAAAAATACCACTGTTTGCAGCAATCTTTCTTTATATGTTGGGCTACAACTTCCATCAAAATAGATACGTCTGAGGGAAACTCATTAGATATATTGCAATTTTTCTGAACGAATGCTGGCACTTTCAATAGTACCACCTCTGTGCTATGGCTCACTCAGTGGTATAACGTATATTTTTTAAAAAAGTGACGGCTGGAGCTGCCCTAGGTCATCGTTTTAGAAGGTCTGTAAGACCTAGGCTCTCTGGGAAAGGCAGCAACTGCCTTACTTGAACAATGAGTTTCAATTAAGAATGCAAATTCCTCTGTTTCATTTATGGACATATGCGGAAAAATTCAGATTCCGCAAAATGGCCAAACCAAAGGTTGAATGCAAAGGCACTAGAATAACTGAAGAATGCTAGTATGAAAATAACATTGTATTAAAACTTATTTAATGCACCTAAATAAGTATAAATGTAAGCTACTTTTAAGCCACCGCTCACATGGATTGATTTTCTATCACGATACAGTACTCCCAGACTCCTATTTCTGGCTCTGGACAGAGGCTTGCCAAGATTAAGTTTTCCCCTGCCTGGTGCTCTTCTCATTAAAAATGTCTTAATTGAATCCAGAAACTCTTTGTATCAGTGAGACTGTGAGGCCTGCTCAATCTCTCTCTGATATTAAAGTAAGTTTTCTCCAGGTTGAGATGGATTCCTGGTAATTTCATGAACGCATCAATAGCTTTCTTGGCAAGAATATAGAAGTGTTTCGCCACTACCTTCTTCCAAGAGTCTAGCCTTTAATCTTGATATTGCCTACAGGTCTTCCATCTAAGTACAAACCACTAGGGCTGTTTGTGCTTTAGGCTGAGTTTCAGAAAGGTGCTTCAAAGTGTTCAGGAACACAAGCTGTTTTAAGCAGCTGGGCCTTTCCCCTGGATTGTGTGTAGCAGATGGGTTCTATTTTTATGCTCCCGCATGCTCCAAAATGCCTTTTTGAAATCATACCCAAAGCTGTCCATGGCCCTACTAACTAGACTGACCCAGCCTAGCTATTTCAGATTAACCAAGGTTTGCTATTATAGAAGGAGGAAAAGAACAGACTTATATGCAAGGGCTAAAAAGCATTATTATAGAACACACAGTGCTCCCTTGGGGCAGAATCATGCAATTATTTGGGGCCAATTTGATGGAATTGTTTTGCTTTCTATCCACACCCTTCTCTTGCATGGCCTGTTTCTGCTTTAGAAATGCCTACGTTTCAACCCTGATGCAGCTATTTGGGTGGCAAAACAACAAATTCTCTGCACCCTCAACGAAAGCCTCAAGGATGTTCTAAATTATGGACTCTTCCAGCCAGCCACCAATGGCCGGGATGCGAAATTCCTAGATGAAGAGCGACTCTTGCGCGAGTACCCACAGAGTTTTGAAAAGGGGGTACCCTATCTTGAGGTAAGGTTGCTGCTTATCTGACAGCACTCTTGGGTCAGAGAGGGATGAGCATTATGGGAGAACACTGGTAGTTTACTCTAAAAAAAAAAAAAACCAAATAGCAGTATGTGCATAGAGTTGTCCACTATTTGCAAAAACCCTGACTAAGAAAGGCTGCTTACATCATCACTAACTTGAGAAGCATTTCTGATGTAAATGGTTCCTAGGCAAGGTGATATTTTTGGCTCTGGTTTCCTTCCTCCTTTCCAAGGCTTCTATCACTTGACTCACCTTTGTTTTCTATTATTCCTACTACCACTAGGAACGAAGCTATCATTTCCTCTCCTTCGCCTTGCTGGTTGCTAATGTCTAGTCAATAATTGCACATACAATAAAACTACTGTGCTGCCCAGCCAAGTTGATTTTAAAGCACCAAATATTTCCCTGCCTACTTTTGTAGTGAACTGAACCAATGTGGCTGTGAAGTCAATGTGGGACAAGCCTCTGTATTCCACTGGTTTGGTTGGGTTTGGTTGGGTTTTATTGGACTTATATGCCGCCCTTCTCCCAAAGGACTCAGGGCAGCGTACAACATAAAAATACATGTGACAAAAGTTTAAAAAGATTAAATAGGAAATCCAATAACCTTCAATTGGCAATTTCCTGGTCCTGTTGTCTATGCTTCTCCAAGATAATGGGTAGTTGGTTCAGCTTGCTTTTATGAAAGGGAATTAATTAAATGGAGCATAGCAACAACAACTTCCAGCCAGCTAACTCATATTTTTCTTTTATGGGGGAGGCCGTACTCATTTCTTGCTCTTCATCAGAGATTTCTTTACTCACCAATGCTTTCAAGTGTTGAGGAGAGTGAAAAACTGGCCAGAACTGCAGACTGGGAACTTTCAAGCCTGGGGAAATTTTTTTAGTAGCCATGGCCATTATATCAATAAAAGAAATAGTGGTTAGTAGTTGAGGCAACAATAGATTTCTAGCATCAAAATGAGTAGGACTTGAATTTCCTGGGACCTGTTTTTGTGTTTGAGGGGAAGTGATATTTGAGCAGAATTGATCTATAAAGCCTAAAGACTATACGCTTTTTCCATTTTTACTGAAAATTGATGAGAAAAATAATTGCTGAAATTTGGTAAGATTTGCAGAAGCTACAAATTTGCACTTTGGCTATAGGTTATCTATTCTTTCCCTATAGATGTAAATGCAGGGAGACTTCCTTTAAGGAATGCCTTGTTTAGCAATTGTTTCCAGTTATGATGGTGATGAAAAAGTCCTCACATTTACAACCTTCACAAGTCTGTTGCAAAGGAAAGCTGAAGCAAAATTGTAAAAGAGTGATGTTTCATTTCACTTAATGACTGAGTTGCCAACTGTGGTTACTAAACAAGGACTATGTATATCTATAACAGTGGTGGGTTTCAAAATTTTCAGAACCTCTTCTGTAGGTGTGGCCTGCTTTGTGGGAGTGGCTTGCTGGCCATGTGGCCGGATGAGAATGGCTTGGCAGTCATGTGACTGGGTGGGCATGGCCAACTTGTAAAACGTGGTGAAACTCACTTAACAATGCTTTTGTTTAGCAACCAAAATGTTGGCTCAGAAACTCTGGCATTTGAAACATGCAAGTCTTAAAGCTGTCAAGTTAAAAGACCCTTACACTCCTAGCTCTTTAGAAAAAAAAAACCCAGGGGTGTTCAAACTTGACAGCTTTAAGACTTGTGGACTTCAACTCCCAGAATTCCTCCTCCAGTCATGTTGGCTCAGGAACTCTGGCATTGAAGTGTGCAAGTCTTAAAGCTGTCAAGTTACAAGACCCTTGCACCCCTAACCCTTTAGGGAAAAAAAAAACCCAGGGGTGTTCAAACTTAACAGCTTTAAGACTTTAAGGTTTAGATAGGACTCTTAGAGGCGGGCAGGGCAATTGGTGAGCCAGTCAATCAGTGAGCTGGCAGGAACTGGCAGGAACCCACCCCTGATCTATAACCATCTGGCTTGACTTACTGGGGTATGGATTCTCAGGGTATGACTGATTTCTTTCTCGTTCCTCCAGGACAATTGCTAAGTAGCATTCAGGAAAGGAAAGCATTCACATTCACATACATTGGATTTTATATTTTAATATGTATGCTAAGCCTCCATGAGGCTCTGTAGTTTTTTAAAAAAAACCATTTCATTATATAGCTAGTCCTTGATTTATGACCACAATTGAGTCTTGAATTTTTTAAAAAAATAGAATTTAGTTTTATTTTCAAAACAAACACAATACATAAAATCTTTCTTCTTTACATACTGTAGAAAGTGTAAAGGTTTTCGTGCATCTCTTCCACAGTCATCAAGCATAATTCATATTAACTCAAGTATTTTAACTCAAATATTTATACATGTTACCCTTATACGTCCATTTTTATTTGACTATAATTGTTTAAACATCCTTGATCATGAAATATACCAAGATTTAATACATAACCACATACTGGCATTTCATTTAATATTTCTAAAATCCTCCAATAACACTGAATCCTTATGTCCTATTCTAGCTAAACATCCATAATATTTAGTAACAAACTATTCTAATCCTCCTTTCCAGATCACTGTTTACAATTTTCATCCAATTTCCTTATATTGTACCCATACATATATATAGGTTGTCATCATTATCCCTCCTTTATTTGACTATATCCTGTATCATAACATTTTCCCCCTAATAATCAAAACTTAACTGTATCTAACTTAGTTCTTTTTTATTAACCTTTATATATAATCCAAAAGGATTTCTAATCTTCCTTTTATGGGTACCATTCAATATTCATATCCAATTAATACTTATCATAACACTACACATTGTATACATTATTATCATTATCAATTATTTCTTTAACTATATATATTATAACTAAGTTTCACTAAGTTTAACTAGTTTTAAGTTATATTCTTCCATCTATCAACCTGTATCTTTCCAATAACAAAACAATCTCATATCTTCTGCCATTTGTCTAGTCATCTTCTAGTCATCTTCTTGATCAGCTTTGTATGGACTCCTCTTAGCAACTCCTTGCTTATAAGATCTCTCATATAATCTTGATGCCCTTTTTCTGTTTCCTTATTCAGTTTGTATTTGATTGTCAGCAGTGTTATCAAAATTTTTGCTAGTGGAATTTCTTTCTTTAAATCCATAGATTCTTTAATTTTATCTTCTTCTATATCTTGACCTTTGAAATAGATTTCCTCTCCATTTAATTCTTCTTTCTGTATTCCATTCTTTCCATTTTCAGGAACAAACCAACTACCATAGATATCAGCAGGTTTAATCTCTTTATATTCATTTTCCACTTCAGTTTTTTGAGTTTCAATCACCAGGTTTTGCATTTGATGAACATTTTCAATTTTTTCATCATATTTTCTTGTCATGTGCTCTAGGTATTCCAGTTTTTTCTCTACTATATTTGATAATTTCTGTAGTCTAAAAATATATTTTGCAAAGTCAAGACCTCTATTTTTCCTTGGGATTGTGTCATTTTGACAAACACAGCTACTCTAGCTTGAAAAATCAACAAAATTAAAGCATAGATTCCCAAAGAACTCTGCTCTCACTTCTCTCTGGTTGAAAACATACTTCAAAGGGACATCTGTGTGCTCTTATCAGTCTTTAGCCAAACATTAAAGCCTTGTGGTGTCAAGTCAAAGCAATCCGTGAAAGAAAGAAAAACGTTCCATTTTGAATACACAAAACTCTGATCAACAATACCTCCCAGCCTCCAGAGCGGAGACACTATTAAAGAGTTTCTTTTTATATCTTTTTTGTATATCAAATTAGAAAAAAAGGTCCAATCTTTAAATGAATTAGAAAAATACCCACAGCAATAAAAGAGGAAAACTTTAGTCTGTAAATTACAGAGTCACAAAGAGAAAGTAGAAGAAGAAAACTTAATCCATCCGTTTCAAAAGGTTTACATAGATTCGATCCATGTAAATAACATTTAAAAAGTAAGATAACCACTGTCTAAAACCATTGATTCTTCTATTCTTTGATTTAAATAGTTTTTTTGAGTTTTTATAGGCAGTCTCTTTTTTTAAAACAATAAAAATTCCTCACCAGCTGGAAACACTTTTTCTTTCCGTATCCTTCCATTTTGGAGCTGCCCCAACTTGGTCAGCCTTGGCTGGATTTTTTGTCACCAGCTTGAAGAACTTATCTTGCTTCTTTCGAGGATTTTGCGATATCCCCGAGATTAGCAAGACGTATTCTTTCTGTTCACCGTTTCTTCGGGATGGTTTAGGTCGGTTTGGACCACTCAGTGGCAAAAGTGTTGGCTGTGTCTAAAAGCATTGAGACCATACAGCCATCTCGCCGCAACATTGGCTCCTCCTCCAAGTCTAGAATTTTTGTTGCTAAGCGAGACAGTTAAGTGAGCTTTGGCCCATTTTATGACCTTTCTTGATACAATTTCTTAAGTGAATCACTGCAGTTGTTAAGTTAGTAACATGCTTGTTAGGTGAATCTGGCTTCCTCATTGACTTTGCTTGGCAGAAGGTTGCAACAGGGAATCAAATGGCCCTGGGGACACTGCAATCATAATAAATATGAGCCAACTGCCAAACATCTAATTTTTGATCATATGACTGTGGGGATGCTACAAAAGACATATGTGTGAAAAACTGCAACAAGTCATTTTTTCCAGTGTTGTAACTTCAAATGGTCACAAAATGAACTGCTGTAAATTGAGGACTATCTGTATGTGCAAATTTTCTCTTGCTTGCCAGTTGCTTCACAAGCCTAAGGTCAGCAACTTGGTGTTGTTGTTTTTTTATAAATTACAGAAACTAAAGCTCAATGCTGTTAAACATTTATCTATTTTCTTTGCATTCTTCTTTAATCTCAAGATTAAAGAAGAATGCATCAAATATATCTAACTTTTGTTGGACATCCAAGATTATGTATCCATCTTCCTAACAATCTTTGGGTCCACAAAGAAACTGATCCTACAATGTGGAAGAGTTTTGAAAAATTATGGAATATAGGGGAATGATGAAAGTTGGATGTGTTTCTTTCCAGAACTGTAATTGCCTTCTATTAAGCTACAGTCAAATACAGCCTGTAACAGTTTGGATCTAGAAGTTAGTCATGCTTAATTCCTGTTAAAACCTTCAATGAGATTGAAGGGCTGGTAATAATCAGATTAACAGTAAGGAAGCCTTGCCCGTAAACTTGCAATATGATTAATCAGATGCATGAAGTGCAGGAGAGTGGGAAGGACAAAGTAAGACCACAGAGGGAAAATGATAAATTAGCTAAGGTCTGGAAATATAAATTTGTCTTGAGTCATTTTTGAAGAGTGGGAGGTACTGAATCATATGAATATTCAAAAATGATGCATTTCTTTCAGATCTATGGAAATTAAAGCTGTAATGCTCAGAGGAGGTGGAACTGGACATTCATTTTTCTATCCATAGGGACTCATGGAAAAGTGTGGAGAAATGCTAAAAGCCCATATAGTGTTCTGAATTCAGCATTTTTCATACATTTCAGCAGCATGCAATCATTAATTTTGTCTAAGTTTTAACTGAATCACAGCTATGCATTGCAACTTGCATCAGATTAGTATGATGTTCCTTTTGTCATTTGCCCACTCTTGACCTTCCCTGCAGATGCCTCTTTCTGGTGAGTAAACTCCATACCCGAAAAAATAATTTTATTGGACGGGATGGTATCACTGATGGTTTAAGGGATGTAATGGATTGAAAAAGCTTAGGACACCAATAAAAAAATATTCCATTTCTTCCCCCATTCCCCGCCACTCCCAAAAGCAGGCTTTTTCTGGAACTGATACGGTGGAGGTGTCTTAGGGGGATGCCAAACATGTACCAGACATCATATGCAGCCTACAAATTGGGCAACTCTGAACTAAAAGAACAAGGAATGGCTTTAGATTTAGGTGAAGCTATGAATGAAGTGTCCTCTACACCATTCCATATTGTCAAGAAATACTGGAGGGATCTATAGCCAATAGCCCAAACCTGCTGGATCCAACTGTGCTTTTGATTTTCTGCCTCAGGAAAGTACTAATTATTGGGCATCACTGAAAATTAAAAATTGGACCTTTGATGCCAGTTAAGAGTGTCACTCCAAGAAAATTAATGAATGGAGGGAGAGCGTCAGGGCAGGGAAAGAGAGTGGCAACTGCCCAAGTCAAACAGATGCTTACTGGGATTCTGGAAATGTTTAGGCAACAACTGTGATTACACACCTGTAAGCAATCCATCAAGGTGTTTGCATCTGCTGTCTTGTGAAAAAGGGATGCCGGAAGGTGCCAGAGAAGGAATCTATTATGTGTTTTAAATTTGCAGAATTGTGCCATTCAGTTGAATTAGATACTAGCCTTCGAACATGCCATGAATGGGTAGCATCTCTATGGGAGAAAGAAACCATCACTTTATTTACGTTTATTTATATTCATTCATGTTTTAACCGAGGCTGCAAATACATCCATTCTGTGTACAGCTGCAGTCAATGCCCCACCTCCCCTTTCTCTCTGGTCCTCTTATTGTCATCTTCTCTACAGTTCCGCTACAAGACACGAGTATACAAGCAAACCAACCTTGATGAGAAGCAGCTAGCAAAACTTCACACAAAGGTGAGAAAATCAGTCTCTGGAGAGAATCTAAATTGGCTGTAAAAATCCCAGCTTTTTGAATTATCATCCAATATGTAAAGTTGGCCTGTCCTTTTAGATGTCTATTATGCAAATAAGACAAAGTATAAGAGTTTACTTTTTTATTTAATCTTCCCTGCTCCTTTTAAGAGGTACTAGCCTTCCAGCAGACTAATAAGGATAAAAGATCAGGCTGGTTGTTTGGTCACCTTATTGACATGCCTGCATTAATAAGACTTAATACAAAGAAGAATACCAGCTAGCAGATGTTTCTGCTTAGTAAGTTTATTGACATTTATTGACATTTAAGGGACAGACAATCTATAGCTCCTTGCACCATCTTCGAACGTTCCCCAAATACGTCAGAATTTTGCAGCAAATTGCCTGTTTTTGACTCTGAAATGTTCTCTTTGTTTTTTTTAACAAATTCCAAAATATAGGAGTTAAACCTGTAGATTTCACCATAGTTTCAGTTGAGAAAATGTGACAATCCTAGATCAGGCCAAGTCCAAAAATGCCAGGGAGTAAATAAACCTATAGACATTAACAACATCTATAGACAATCAACCAGCCCAAAAGAGAACAAAAAGACTCCAGCACCTTTCCACCAGTAATCAGCACCTAGATCAACATAGATTAACTCCAAGGTTAACTTAAGACCAACAATCAAGTAAGCAATAGCCCAATCAAGGAACTGCCAAAGAGCCATCAATAAACAGCCCAACAAAAGAATCTCTAAAACAACCCTCATCCACACAAACAGGCAAGACACCAGAATGTAAACTGACAGCAAACAGCACTGATGATACTACCTAGTTAGGTTAATGAAATGTCTGCAAGAAAACAAGCAAGTTCAGAGAGCATTAAGGACCCCTCAATCTTTAGTAATTTTAAGGCAAGCTTTAGTAAGCTTTTTAGTACATTTTGGAGGCAGACAAATAAACACATAATTAGTGTAAAAAGTAAAATGAAGCTTGTAGTTAAAGACAATTGTTTGCTGTAACATGATGGATGAGAGGATTGTTGAGGACAGGTTGTTCTTTGTTTAAACTAAAATTCATTCAGCCTCAAGAAGTTATGAATGGCTTGAGCTTTTGGTCGAGCTCAGCTTTATTCCTCTTTTAAACCTACATTGTAGTTTTTCCATCCAATCCTCATTGGTTATAATTGACAAATCTTTCCCCAGACGGGTTTGAAGAAGTTCCTGGAATATGTGCAACATGGAGCAGCTGAAAAAGTGGCACGGCTCTTGGACAAAGGGCTCGATCCAAACTATCATGATTCTGATACTGGTGGTAAGTGCCATCTGGGAGACACAAAGAGGGGGGGAAGAATGACTTTGGATGCCAGCTACACAACATTCCTCCCCACAGTAATAATGCAAGGTTTTCTCTGCAGAAACACCTTTGACGTTGGCTGCCCAATTAGATGGGACCATTGATGTGATCCGGCTACTGTGCCTTGGCGGTGCCCACATAGATTTCCGGGCAAGAGATGGAGCCACAGCACTTCACAGAGCTGTCTGTTCTCACCACTATTCGGCCCTCATGGTAAAGTCAAATGCTAACTTGTGCTTGGAGATTATGGCAAGGGTAATAGAGATCTTTTTAATTTTCTGCCTATTGGCATAGTCGACTAATAATGTACATTTTATTAGATAGATAGATAGATAGATAGATAGATAGATAGATAGATAGATAGATAGATAGATAGATAGATAGATAGATAGAGACAGAGAGACAGAGAGACAGAGACAGACAAACAGACAGACTCCCTCCCTCCCTCCCCCCTTCTCAATCTCTCTCTCTCATAGCACCCAAAATTAAGATAAAAAACAATTATAATAATCCAGGGAAATTGGCTCTTCTAATTACAGAGAAGAGGTGTGCAATTTTTTCATCAGTAGATTCATAGAACATACTTGGCAAGAATTTCATAATGTGAGATAATATTCAAGAAATCCTGGGTTTAATATACTTGGGGAAGAGTAAACTGTTTATTGCAGTTTGGAGAAATAACAGAGAAACCTATTCCTAAGATAATAAATCATTTTTTCAAAAGACACCCTTGGAAGCAAACTTTTGATTTCATCCAGGTATCCTTTCACAAAAGGGAAAGAGTTAATAGAATAACAGAGTTGGAAGAGATATTGGAGGTCTTCTAGTTCACACATCCACACCCACCTGCTCAAACAGGAAATCTTATACCATTTCAGACAAACTGTTGTCCAATCTTTTCTTAATGTTGAAGCACCCACAATTTCTGGAGGCATTGTGAGTTGAAATAACGGATTTTAAAAATAAAAGTTAAAAAAAAAACATGGTCGGGTCTATGTATTACCACTAATGCTGCTTGATGCCCCCAAAATTGCCATAGAGCAAGTTTGACTTTACTCAGGATAGGAAGCAATGTTGGACTGATGCTGCCATTGCTCAGCTATATTTTTCTCTGTGGCTTACACAGGCACTCTTGGACCTGGGTGGCTCCCCCAATTATAAGGACCGCCGTGGACTGACCCCACTCTACCATACAGCTATGGTTGGAGGTGACCCACACTGCTGTGAACTTCTGCTGTACAATCGAGCCTACATTGGCACCACTGATGAGAATGGCTGGCAAGAAATACACCAGGTGAGGTCCTTCATACCAGTCAAAATCCAGCCATCCCAAATTTCCATGCGTGGTGACTCAATTGTGTGGGCAAGGAAACTAGCAACCCACTTTATGCCCTGTATGTGTTTCCTGCTAGGGCTGGCTTGAAGTCTAAAGATTGAGGGGGGGTGGCTGTGACTTGCACATGTCCATCTGACCATCTACCCCTAGACCTTCCATTCCTGACCTCTGTTTCTCCACGTACCAGGCTTGCCAACATGGAAACTCCCAGCATTTGGAACACCTGCTTTTTTATGGTGCTGAGCCAGGTGCACAGAACGCATCCGGGAATACAGCATTGCACATCTGTGCACTCTACAACAAGGTAAGAATGATTAATTTTTACACTCCAACATTAATCAATAAAGTGATTTAAAGCATCTGGAAGTCTGGACTCCTGCTGAGGACTCCTGTTGTAGAGAGTAAGGATGATGATCTTGACAATGATATGCTGGAACCATTATCTAGGCAAAAGGGGCTGAAGTAATGTTCTGGAGATAATATTGACAAGGAGATCTCCCTAATGTCAGTGTCTCCAATGTCAATGTCTCCCTAATTCAGTTGGTATAAGAAATAGAGAAGGAAAAATAGAAGTAAACTAGCAAGATTCTGTATTGCAGCTATTCTCAATACAAGTACTTTTAGCCTTCACATAGAATTGATTTCGCAATCTCTCTAGTGGGGGTGATACCCGCATCATTCATTGCACTTGTGTATATTTGCACTTCACTTTGCCAATTTAATTTCCCTCTATATCTAAACTACCTAATGGGTGTAGTATTTTGATTGGTTTACATATGTATATGCTTTGTCACCAAATTGCAAAAATGTGACTCTGAATGGTAAATAACAGTAAGTTGCACAATTGGGGAATAATATATGTATTATTCTACCTGCTAGGACAATTTCCTACATCCCCCCCGCCAAATAAACAGAATACCAGAATTAGAAGGGACATTGGAGGTCTTCTAGTCCAACCCCCTGCTTAAGCTTAAGCAGGTAAATCATTTCAGACAAATGGTTGTGTCAAATGTCTGAGACAATTTTGTCCCATGGAAGATAAAAACTATTATAAAGTTGAAACCATTTTTCTGTATAAAATTTGGAAGGCTATATTGACCAGCTGCATCACATATGTAGCTTATTTTACTATGGATCCAGCCTACACTCTATCTCCGGTAGACGGCTAGCTGTCATTGTCCTCAAACCCTCATAAATTTGTGGATTCACTTAGTCTATCATCTTTGGAATTGTACAATCAGGTAACCAGAACTATTTGGCAAGAAACTAATATTTCCTTAGCCCATCTTTTCTGCAAATAACTCTTCATATATTGTGAAGTACAACAATCTATTCAAGTAGATAAAATGAAACCAATTGAATTAGATTGACTTTATTAATGTTATTTGAACATCTGTGTCCTCTCCTCTCCTCCCTCCTGTCATTTGCTTCCTTTCCCCCTCCCCCAAATAAATCAGCTTATCTTGAGATTTTTCACTCAGTCTTCCTTTATATGTCAGACAGTGTGGAATTAAGCCACTCTTTCATTCTAGACATAATTTATAAAGAATGGTTATAATATATGTCCTCTTATAATTTGGTATACTCATTTGTATCATGGCAGCATTTCACATAACACCTAGTTATAAAAATAATAATACAATAACTTTCATAGTAGATGTTGATGCCATTTGCACTGCAGCGCATGGCCAGGGGTGAAATTCAGCAGGTTCTGACAGGTTCTGGAGAACTGGTAGTGGAAATTTTTAGTAGTTTGGAGAACCGGCAAATATCACCTCTGGCTGGCCCCAGAGTGACGTGAGAATGGAGATTTTGCAATATCCTTCCCCTGGAGTGGGGTGGGAATGGAGATTTTGCAGTATCCTTCCCCTGCTACGCCCACCACGCCCACAGAACCAGTAGTAAAAAAATTGAATTTCACCACTGTGCACGGCATACCATATTCTTTATTCCAAAGTTTTAGAAATATTTTTAATGAATTAGTTTTATCAGACAGAGGACAGATACCTTATGAATTCCTTTTCTAAACTCCATCATCTTCCATTCACCATCAAAACTAAAGGATACAATTTATCTGAGTCTAGGTTGGAAATCTACATTTGCTTTCTTTGGGATTTTCTGCCTTTAGACGGAAAAGGAAAGATCATTTATTTATTTTAATTTTTTCTTTCATTGTGTCCAATTCTCAGAGATTGTTTGGACAAGTCCCTATAGTTTTCTTGGCAAGGAAATGGCCTTTTCCTCTTTTTTAGGCTGAGTGGAACTGACTGGTCTAAGAGGGCTTTGTGCCTAAGTCAGAATAGAATTCATGGTCTTTTGGTTTCTAGTCCAGTGCCATGGCAATAGTAATAGGACTTAGATTAATATTCCACTTCATAGTGCTTTTACAGCCTTCTCGAAGTGGTTTACAGAGTCAGCATATTGCCTCCAACAATCTAGATCCTCATTTTACCCACCTCGGAAGGATGGAAGGGCTGAGTCAACAACCTTAACCTCAGCCTTAACCACTACACCAAATGGCTCGAATTTTAAATGTGTATACCTCCAAATTTGCAAAACATATTTGAATATTAAAAAGTCATGCCAGTAAATCCAATAATCTATTCCCGTAGAATTGATGATTTACTCTGGAATTTGATAACATGAGAAATTTCCTTTAACTAAACAGGAAACAGCCATTTACAATTATGTTTTAGGGCAGCGTTTCTTAATTTGGCAACTTTCAAGTGTGTGGACTTCAACTTACAGAATTCCTCTGCCAGCATGCTTGCTAGGGGATGCTGGGAATTGAAGTCCATTAATGTTAAAGCTGCCAAGTTGAGAAGCACTGCATCCTGTGCAGGCCACACCCATCCCGGTTCTACAAATGCAAAAACAATTAAGATATATCATGATGATCTAGCCTGTGACACAATTGAGCTTGACACCGCTGGTTTAAAGGAACATAAAAAAGAGGATTCTGCCCTCCCCCATCCTCCACTTTCCATATTCCAATTACAATTTGTGAGGATGAGGATATTGAAAACAACTTCAACCAGGCCAATTTGGAAGCATTCCAGTAATATTAGTATTAGTACTGCATTCCACCCAAATGCAGCTTTCCTTTCCAGATTTCAGCTTTGAAAAATACTGATCTGCCCAGAATTGTAATCCAAGGAGAGCTGTTCACAGGAATGGTCAAATAAATTAACATGGGAGCCATAACTATAAGATTAAAATCATGCCTATTTTGTATATGCACAGCCACCATTTCGGTTGTTTAAATTGTGTTCATTTATTTATTTAATTAATTTATTTATGGTTGCCCAGCTCACACATAGTTGATTTCCAGTGTCTTTCAAAATCTTGCACATCTTCGGCCAAATGCTCAAGTCACACTATGCCCTATCTACATAATGAGAGATTCTCATATATTGCAGGGTTTGTAGGTGTGTAATAGTGAAGAGGAAGAGGAAAGAATAATTTGATCTGTTTAGGTTTACCATTGTCAAAACGGACAAAATCATAAATCTACTTCATTTATTCTTAGCTTCTCATTTTGCCAGCCTCATTTTAAATGTTAATTTCTCTTAATGGGGACTAATTCATAGTGAAGCATTGGAATTCACCTCCCTGCTGAGTTTATTTCCTGAATGTCTTTGGACCCACATGGACCAAGAGACATTTTTAGGAAGTAAAATATAGAGTTTGATCAGAAATCAGTGCCTTCCATTTTCTTCAGTTTCCTAAGTGTTATTTTTTTGTGAAATGAATCTATTGTAATTGGATATGCACCATTCCCCATGGCAACCATTTTGTGACAGGTGATTCCTCTTCATGGCAGCCATTTACTTTTCTAAGACTAACAAATGTGGCCCAAAAATAGCAGTTAGCAATAGCAGTTAGACTTATATACCGCTTCATAGGGCTCTCAGCCCTCTCTAAGCGGTTTACAGAGTCAGCATATCGCCCCCAACAACAATCCGGGTCTTCATTTTACCCACCTCGGAAGGATGGAAGGCTGAGTCAACCATGAGCCGGTGAGATTTGAACAGCCGAACTGCAGAACTGCAGTCAGTTGAAGTAGCCTGCAGTGCTGCATTTAACCACTGCACATTCTGAGAAAAATAGTACAGTACGGTACAGTATAGTATAATAATATATTAAAATACATATACTGAAACATAATATACATATAATATACATTTAAGAAGTACAGACTTAATCTGCACTGAAAAGTAAAAAGAACCAAAGTCAGCCCCATCCCTAAAAAGTCCATTCTTAATACTCTCCCTTCTGTCCACTGAAATTGTTAAAAACATGGAAGCTGTCTCTTATGTATTTCTCCTTGGGCTCTCTTCCTCTCTCTTCTCCCCTCTCTATTTCCCAGGAAAGCTGTGCCCGAATCCTGTTATACCGAGGAGCTAACAAAGAGATCAAGAACAACCATGGTCAAACTGCCTTCCAGGTGTGCAGTGAGCTGAGTCCAAGAGAGAATTAAGAGCAGAGCATGTTGGCAGTTTGATCCCAGGCATCGTAGGGCAGAGCCCCTGACCTTCCCTCTTTTCTAGTGCTTCTGCATTAGAGCCTCTAAATGTGGGTGTTTGTAGATTTAATTTGATATTTTAGGAAAAGGAGTAATTGTGTCATGACTCCTATGTCTCAATTTGCAGACATCACAGTACAATTTTTGTTCATATTTACTCAAGGAAATTGGTACATTTGTAACATACATTCTTGCCAGTTTCTATAAAATTCTTGATTTTGGCACTAAGGTCCCAAAGTTGTCACTAGTACTGCAGTCCCAGAATACCATCACCTGTATGACGTAGGAGATAATTGGGAGGAGGGAGTAGAGCCCTATCCTCTCCTTGTCTCAAATCTCCAAAACTGAGAACGACTCATGTCCCCCTAGCATTGGCTCAACATCGGACTCAGATGATATTGGAATAAAATAAGGTATTGAAGACATCAGAAGGTAGATTCTGCATATAGTCTTTCCTTGTAAGCATGGATGTTGCTTTTGCCAGCCTTTGCCAATCTGGTTATTAGTCAGATGTGTTGAAGCAGAATGGTCATCTTCCCCAGCTTGAATTAAAGATCACTCTTGAGAAATACCCAGTTTCTTAGGGATTTCTCAGTACCTATTTCTCAGACAGGTAGTCCTTGAGTTACATTCCTTCAGCAACCATTCAAAGTTACTGCAGCGCTGAAGAAAGGGACGTATGGCTAGTCCCTGAAGTTGCGGCTGTTGTAACACATACGCGCCCAAGTCACGTGATCAACATTTATTTCCTGGATGTCTTTGGACCCACAAAGAGAGTCTGCTCACTCTTACGATCACAGTGGTGCTTCAATTGCCCCTATCCACTTATCTCTCCCCCATCTATGCCATTTGGGCTCCCTGCACTCTAGAATCCTGCTGCCCTAGCTGACCTTCGCCATCTTCTTGCTCCCACTGCCACCAAGCACGCCCAGACTCTGCTCTTCACAAAGCAGCTGGAGACCTGGAAATCATGGGCGCATGTGGCTAGCGGCTGCCAGGTGTAGAGTCAAAACCTTTTCCTCACCTCATCTGCAGTGGGAATAAGAAGACAGAGAAGGTTAGCTGGCATTTCAAAATGCAGAGCGATAAGGGTCTCTGGGCTGGGGTGGCTGGGTCTTCCTGGCATAGCTATGGCTTTCACCACATTGCTGGAGCTTTCTGGGCTGCTTTGGTTTTGCGCCATGCTGCTGGCTTCCCAGACCGCTGCTGTTGGAGCTTCCCAGGCTTACTGCGGATATGCACAGGGCTGTTGGAGCTTTGCAGGGCACGGTGGCTTTGCATCTCACTGCTTTGGGTGGCTGAGGCTTCCAGAGGTGGATGTGGCTTTGTATTGTGCTCAGGTTTCTTGTAATCCTAGAGTCACAACACACCAAGAAGCCCCAAGGTAGAGTGCAGGGTGGCCAAAAGAACAGAGACTAGGGGAAGATAGGAGGATGGGGGGAGTTGGATAAGGAAGTCCCTTATCTTAACAATTCTCTGGTTGGGCGGAAGCAAGCCCAGAATGGCTTAGATTGGGGAAGGGGGGGGGGGTTCCTTGTCTAATGGAATTTGCTTAATGACAGCAAGAGGGAATGCTGGGATTGCTGTCGCTAAGCAATATGGTCATGTGACTTTACAAGCACATTCTGATCCCAATTGTGGTTACAAATCAAGGACTATCTGTATGTAGAGATAAGACAGCAGCATTTTCAGGCCACTTTTCATACCTGGGCAAGAAGATTTCAGGAGTTTTAAAATTGTACTGTTTTGGGAGGGGGGTTGGTAGTCATCTTGGCACTTCCAAGTTCCACATTACCAATATACATATATATATATATAAAGAGGTAGATCAAGAAAGATTATGTTTACATGGATACATTTTCTTTCTATCTTAGGTTGCAGTCATTGCAGGAAATTTTGAGTTGGGGGAGCTGATCAAAAGCCATCGAGATTCAGATGTAGGTAAGTTTGATTTGAGGAAAGGAGACTGATGTGAACGCTCTGCAAAAGTACAGGTAGTCTTGCTTAGTGACTTTATTTAGCAACTTATGAGGGCAATGAAAAAGTAATTTTACAGACAATCCTCACATTCAGTCTATGAAAGTTGTAGTGAGGTCGTAAATGCAGTTGTGGTTTCACTTAGTGACTGCTTCACTTCATAACTGAGTTGCTGAGTTCCAATTGTGGTTGCTAAACAAAGATTACCTGCTTTTGTACATATGACAGCTATTGATCCACCACATTTCCAAACTTACATATACAAATAAAAACCCTGAACATGTCATTCTCCAGAGAAGCTAAGGATTACTAGCAAACATTTCAGAACTTAGACAAAACGAATAATTTCCAAGTTCTTTGTGGAGAGATATGGGGAAAATCACCCTGGGAACTGAAACAGTTTAAATGTAGCTTAAAGCATTTTTTGTACCACTGGTTTTTATACCGGTGATGTTTACTTTGCCTTTTTGCTTTTTCCCCCCTATAAAAATTATTGTCTCATTCTAAATTCATTTGGCAATGTTTGGATTATTTTTGTTAGTAAAGTAGGCTAGAAATCATATAAACACAATAAATAAACACAATTAAAAAGTCCTTATGAGTACAATAGAATATGGATTGTACCATTCCTTTCTTTTGCTGCCTTATCTCTAGGGAGACGAGAATACTGTAATAAGAAATGTGATGGCTGCAGCTAGGAATTTATTATTTATTTATTATTATACTTATTATTGAGGCTTTGCATTGCTGGGGTTTTAGTATGTGACTTAGCTCTTTTTGCTGACAGGAATTTGACATGTTTTGGACTCTGTGACAGAGAGCCTGCTTTTCTTTCAGAAGGTGTATTGTTTCAGTGCAAAGCTCTTCTTTCCTAGTTACTGCACTGTTGTTCCTGACATTTTTTCCTCAAGCAAATAATTACCTCGCCCTCACCAAAGTGTCTTCCAGCGTTTTTTTTCCTAGCTTCTTGTAGAACCAATGTTCAGTACCCTGGTGACCCGAACTGTCACCATGCAACATCAGAGCCAATTAGCATTAATGATTCTCTGCTTTGGGCCCCTTTAAGAGGATTCTGCACCCTGTTCAGACCTACATGCCATCTACCAGATCCATAACCTCCAGTCAACTCCTCCTGTTGGAATATAAACCAGCTTTGTGTCCTCCTCCTGCAACTGGCAACACAATGCAGCCAGTACACTACTCATAGCTATAAGCTTGCAAGCAAATTATAGTATGGATCTGCTAAGGGAAAAGAGGGTCTGCAAAGGATATTTTGGCAAATACTTGTTCAGCCTATTTCCTCTTCAGTTGTCCTCCTTTCACATTCCTTAAGTTTCTCACTTTCAGGACTTTCATATTTGTAAATCAGGAGCTACCCTCATAATAGCTATAACACTTAGACTTATATACTGCTTCACAGTGCTTTACAGCCCTCTCTAAGTGGTTTACAGAGTCAAACTCTTGCCCCCAACAATCTGGGTCCTCATTTTACCCACCTAAGAAAGATGGAAGGCCGGGTCAACCTTGAGCCTGGTGAGATTTGAATTGTCAAATTTCAAGCAGCTGGCAGTCAGCAGAAGTAGCCTGCAGTACTGCATTCTAACCACTGTGCACTCTTCTCTGATGCCCCCTTCTCTCTTCTCTCAGCAAAGCCAAGAACCAGAAGGATCTAAGGATTCAAATTGAACAAATGGGTATCATATATCTTCATCAGCAGGTAGGCAAGGGTCAGGGTAGATAGTTTAGCCTGAGCTATGAAAACAGAAATCTTTTCAAGCCCCTGCTTTGGCTCCTCGGATTCAAAGGAGGATTTTCCACATATTTTAAAGCACAGCATCATCATTCTCCATCATCAGCTCTCCCTGTTTTTCTTTTTTAGCTTTCTACTAACATTACTGTTCTTTTTAGTCCCTTTTCAGGAGACTCCCCAATATGCCAGCCGGCGCCGCGATGGCCCTCAGAACCTTACCGTGCCACATACTTTGCTGCGAGCCAACAGTGATACCAGCATGAACCTCCCAGACTGGATGCTTTATGCCCAGCCATCTATCCCACCTGCCACAGTTGCAGTCCAGGGCCAGAAGATCACCACAGGAACATTGCGCAGTTCTAGCAGTCCCCGTGGTGCTCGCAGTCGCTCGCCATCACGGGGACGGCACACAGATGAGGCCAAAAAACAGCGTGGTCGGCCCAGGTAAGACTGGAGGTCCATATTGGAAGCTTCAGAACTGGTTTGGATAATTAGATATGATCTGATGAGTTTGGTAGAAGAAGGAAAGAGTGAAAGATTAAGTCATCCACTCACCATGGGTTTATGTTAAGTGGTGTATGTATATAAGAGAGAGCAATTAGGGGTGGGAAATCCATGGAGCATGGCATTGTTTCTCAGCCTCATCTTTTGCTGCACCCCCTCCCCCCCCAAAGTCTCCAAAAATCATACCAGTTATGTTCAAATTTAGAATGGACCTGGTTTTCCCTTCCTTGCCTCTACTCTCAAATACCAATGATAAGCTTCCAATACCTATTTTGCTGATTGAAGGACCCAAATAATAAAAAGAAAGCTAAATTCTAATCTAATTTTCCCAGACTTCACTGCTTCAAAAGCACAACCCCCCCCAAAAAAAACCTAAAACAAAACAAAATACAAACCTCAAACTTCTAAATGGGATAGCTTTTAAAAAGTATATTCTCTTTCTGTAAAATATTTGCTTCTCCTCACTTCATGTAATTATTTACTTCAAAATATGTTAAGCTTTTGCATTTCTTCCTGCTTATTTTATTAAGGAAAGACTTTATCTTTTTCCTGAAGCTTTTCCCCAATGGTAATACCAGCTCTTAGGGGTTTTTTTTTTTTGGGGGGGGGGGGGGAGAAGGGAACTGGGTTCTAATACCAAAATGTTTCACCTAAACATCCTAAGAGGCATAAATTGTTAATTCTGATGTGGCAAATGGAAGAAATTATTAAGTAAAATGTAATCTGTATGTTCAACTTAAAGTTGCTTAATTGAATTTAAATGAAATGAAATCAGAATTATTTTTAGTTCTAGGTCCAACTACATTTTTTAGGTTCTTTCCATTTGGTTTTTAGAGTGTTGACCGAACACATGACTTAAGACTTTGTCTGAAGAAAGTTAGGTCCACTAATATCAGAATCTAAAGATTCTCAAAGATGAAGTGTGATCAAAAAAGTTTTCTGCTTTGAAAAAGTTGTGATGTAAAAAAAAAAATGCTATTCTCAGAGGTTGTGTTGCAAGAGAAAAATTAAAGAATTATCATGGAGCCAAGATTCTGAATTCTTAACAGAGAGAGCATCTTGACCTAAAATGTATTTATAGTTGGTTATTTATTTAGTTACTTCAGTTGCCTTTGCCAAGAGTTCCTGGGGATTTACAACATTCAACAATTAAAACTTCCACAGTAATATTAATAATGCAGAGGATCAAAGGAGATTGGGAAATGGATTTATCACATATAATTGGGAACACATTTTATCTGGCTTTATTGGGAAGGTAAACCGATTTTGGAGATTGAATCAGACAAATAACTGATAAGAGATGGAATTAAAAAGCAAACATGGACATCTGATCCAAAATGAATTAATATTAACTTTTGGGATGATTTGGGATGATAAGATGACATGGAAAATTTCCCATGAGCTGATTACAACAATAGTTTGTTAATAGAGAATTTTGAACTTTTTAATTTTGTCTTTTTTATCATTGTTTTTCCTATTAAATGTTTTGTCATTAATATAATATATAGATGATAGATTAGTAATTTGCAAATAGATTTAATGGTTTACAAATCTTTTAGGCCTGTTTTGTAAAGGATGGGAAATTAATATTGCAATGATGTATCAATCAGTATTCAACAGGGGATAATATGCATACAATTTAGTTAGTTTATTTCTTGCATTTTCTTTTGTTGCATTATAATATCTTGCTTGCTGGGTATTTTGTTTTTGTTTTTAATCTTCTAGAGTTTTATATTTTAATTTTTTAAATAAAATAAAATAATTTACAAAAAAGAAAAAGAAATTCCAGGCTGCATAACAGTCAAGGAATACCTGTATGCAGCTCACCAGATGTTGCTGAACTATATTTCTAACATCTTTCACCACTTAGTAAGTTGACTAAATCCACTGGGAGTTGTAGTGCAGCAACATTTAAAGGAACATAGGTGCAGAACTCATCCTGGTGACGCAGTGATTAGAATACAGTATTGCAGGCAAACTCTGCCTACTGCCTGGAGTTCGATCCTGGTGAAGCTCAAGGTTGACTCAGTCTTTCATCCTTCCAAGGTCAGTAAAATGAGGACTCAGATTGCTGGGGAAAATATGCTAATGTTATGAACTTCCCAGGGAATGCAGTAAAGCGCTGTGAGCGATATATAAATCTAAATGTTATTGCATCAATATTCTTCATCAGTAGAAAAGTGCACAGACATCTGAGGGGAAGAACATCATCATCAACTACAAAGAACTAAGGGTTTGTTATGCTGCTGCAACCACCATCTTATCTTGTCTTTTTGACCTCTCAGTAGATATCATGGAAAGAGACTATAATCCCAGATCTGGCACTCAGCATACACTTATTTCAAACAAAGATGAAAATTGCATCTTTTAAATTAACTTGTAGTTTACCTCTAATAGAACTACCAGTAAAAGAATAGAATAAGCCAGAAAACATGGTTTCTCTGTAAAAGTGAAGAGCAGTCCAAAGTAATTCATTGTATTGTACTTGCTTTTATGTTGGCTTCTTTTTCCCTCCGTCTCCTGGCAGTTCAAGTGGCTACCAGAAAGAATCTGCTGGAAGCAGTACACTGAGTAGTCGAGGTGTGAAGCGGAAACTTTATTCGGCTGTGCCTGGCCGCACATTCATGGCTGTGAAACCCTACCAAAGCCAGGGTGAGGGTGAGCTCTCCATCAGCAAGGGCGAGAAGATCAAGGGTACGTTGATCTTTGTGCACACCCTTGGATTGTCCAGGCATTCTTCATGAGTCTACAATATTGTTCAGCTTCTTTGGGAGAAATCATTTGGCTTAGCACAGAGGTTCTCAAACTCTGTTGTAGTGAGCCTCCTTGACCTGAAGGAGTAAGAAACTTGGTCCTCTCCAAGAAAGATCCTTTTTTAAAAAATTAGGAGACCTGATTCTTGAGAATCACCTGATGGAAGATGTCTGGGCAAGATTCCTGTGTCCAGGACACTTTGACTTGACCTCTCAAAATCTCCTTCACTTTCTTTAAAGTGCGGAGAAGGGCAGCAGGAAAGAATCTTTAATCCATCCCTTTCAGTTGTTTTGAATCCTTCAAGCCTTATTGATTTTCACCATCTAGAAATGTTCTGCCAAGGGAAGTAGGTCAGGTGAAGACTTAATGGAGAGAAAAGTGAGAAAAGTGAGGACATTTAAAAAACAGAAGTTGCTCCACATGTTTTTTGATAAACACGCATACAATTCATCCCACCAAAGTAAGGAAAACCATACTTAATCCTTAACAGGACATGGAAACAAAGAGTGATATATATACACACATTTAAATGGAAGTGGGATTGAGGGTAGGAAGGACTTTAGACCTCTCTAAATTGGGTGGGGGGTTGCCTCCTACTTCATGCTTTGAGAACCTTGTGTTTGGCTCAGCTTAAAAGCCAGGCTATTTGTGAGGCTTGGCTTGTGTTTGTGTACATGGTTTCTTGTTGGTGTTTACAATGTCTTGGTGTGTATCAGCCAGCTACATGTGAGTGGTTATGGCCTTTTCCTTTGTGTGTATCTGTGTCTAGAGAATAGTAGCAGGGTTAGAATTTTGTAAAATGAGGAAGGGTTTGATATAGAAAAAAAAGGATACTCTGCATTATTCTAATGAAAGATGAGAAGTTGTGTTATCCAAGCTCATATTATTTGTCCTGTTAACCCAGAACTTTCTAACCTAATTGGAAATAGATCTCTAGAGTCTTAGGCCAGAGGGTTTTTGCATAATCTTGATAATTTAGATAGCGATGCAGAGATTGAATCTTGAGGTTTTGTCTGGTAAAATAATTTCATGGTTCTTTTTATCCTTTAACGTTGGAAGTAAAAATTAAAAGGCCTTTTCACTTGCAGAGACTGTGATGTTCAATTAAAGTTATTCTTAAATAATGCATAATGAACCCCAATTCTGATTTACTGATTCTTTGAATACTGCTCCTAAAGTATGTAGAACTCTGAGAGAAAAGCAAGTTATCCCTTCAGTTTATATCTTTTCTTTTAAAAACCTCTATATTGCTTAAACTTCTCATGCATGGTGCTACCCCCACCCCCCGAAAAACCCTGTTCCATTTTTATTTGTGTTCCGGTTGAATATCTATGCTCAGATTGTTTTCATTTTAAGATTGTGGCTCTTGCAATAAGGTCCAGGAAATCTGAGGTTCAAATTAAAAAATACAAGCCAGAAATCCACTGCTCTAAATCAGGAATAGAAGACTTTTTTTCTGTGAATGATTATGTTTCTTCAGATATAAAAGCTGACATGACACTATCAGTGAAGGTCAAATCCCAGAATGGATATTACAGGAACCAAATTTATTTATCTTTCTCAGCCCCTTTCTTTTTCCTGCTCTCTGCCTAGTAAACTGCCAAATTGCCTCTACAAATATCCAAGTTGATCTCTTGTTTTGCTAAGAGCTATTTGGTGCTCTTGGCTCTTCCCTAAATTGATGGTTATGCAGATAATCTATGAAATTACTGGAGCGGCGGGATACTACACATCCTAAGATAAGAGGCCTGGTTTCAGGTTTTCACTTACAGTAGAATAAAGTGGTGATCAGATGCAGAAGATGAAAGGCCTCTTGCAGATTTAATATATAAAGAAGGAGGAATATTAACACGTATAGTTGGTGGGACTTTCGTACCATGAGATGTTCCTTTTTTTGTTGACCGATTTATTTCCAGTTGAGGGAACTGTAAACAAAGATTTAGAACAACACAATTATGGCAGTGGCCACATATGAGTGAGTTTAATAACAGAAGGCTTCCATTGCAGTTAACCCTTCCCTCCTTCTTCCCTCCCATGAGTGCAAATTATTGCAAGTCCCCTATGCTGTTTTGTAGAACAAAATTAAAAATGCAAAGGGAAGATGATGGATGTCTACAGTATATGAAAAAGCAAATAGGAAAAAGAGCCAATTTCATTTAAAGCACTCTGTGCTACAATGCGCTGGGGCTCAGGTGGCAGAGTTTAAGAGCCGCATGCTATCCTCTTCCCATCACTCAGCCATATCTGCTGAGTTCATCAGTCATTTCCTTTCCTTGGCGAGCAGAGCTAATGGGTCCTTGGCCCACTAAAGGTTTGGTTTTGTAAGGTATGTTAGGGGACTGTATCCTTATATCAACAGGCAAGTAAGATTCAACGGACAGTCAAATTGTTGTTCAACAAAGAGTGCTGGAATCTGGGAACCTCTGGGAAATCTCAAGGCAAGATTTTAGTACAGGCTTCAAAAATAGTCCATGCTTTAAAAAAAAATAGCAGCAAATTAAACTCGGTTATTCTGCACATAATCTTCTAGGCCAAAATCTAGGCCAAAAGACTGTGGATCACCTAAGGATGATAGATGTTGCTAGGCGTAGATTTGAGCTAGGCTCTTGCACCAAACTGGCTATAGGGAAATGACAAAACCGTTGGCCTACCCTCATACCACCCCTAGTTTCTTTATGCCCCTAACAATGCCTATCTCCTTTGCAGTGCTGAGTGTTGGGGAAGGCGGCTTCTGGGAGGGACAGGTAAAGGGTCGTGTAGGCTGGTTCCCCTCAGACTGCGTGGAGGAAGTGCCCAACAAGTCCCAGGAAGGGAAGCAAGGTAGGTATTCCAGATGATGCCTTTATTTATATGTTACAAGTGCTTTTATGCCGCTTCAATCACCTGACTCTTAAGTCAGACTTAGAAGATAGAAATATTTTACAATACCGTCCACACGATCAGAATTTACCAATATGTCAGAAATAAAAGCAATCAGCAATTAAAGTATTATGTAATGTCATACCACTATAGAACATCAGGCAACAAAGATTCATCCCAAACTCAGGTATCTTTTATCGTCTCTCAACTCACTCCCTATTGGGAAAAAAATCTTTTTAAAAAAACTTTCCCAAATATTAAAAGTGGGGGTTTAGTTCTTATGTCTAATGGGAGGATGTTTTATAGGAAGGGACGTTCCACAGGGAATGCCTGCCTCTGAATTCCGTAGACCCTACAAGGAATGATGATTCTCAACAATCTTCCTGTACAGACAGTGTTTGAATGGGCAGCTTCTGCTTGGAGTATGGGGTCTCAGCAAAGATCAAGTTATGTAGTACTTAAGAGATGAGCACCCTGAGCTGTTCCCTTGTTTGTGTACTGTACACACACACACACACACACACACACACACACACACACACAGGGCAATTCACTTCTGCTGTTTCTGAATTCTTCATTGAATGAAAATATGTATCCCTTTTCATGAAATGGAGTAAATTTTTGTCCCATCAAAAAACATTATTATGCTAAATAGTTTCATATCATTTCAAGGACACTTTCCTTGACATTTTTACTACACATAATAACAAATTCAGTTTTTTCAAGATTGAAACTTTCTGTAGTCAGAACAATATACCACCCCATGTACCAAGGATAGGCAGCAACAGGATAGTGGAAATCCCATAGTTTGTAAATATACAAGAAGTCTTTAAGAAAGAAAAAATCTAAGAAAGAATGAATTAACAAGTCTGGTGAGCACTATTTTTTAAAGTTGTGCTTGGTGGGGAAAGGTAATAGAATGGAGTAACTTATAAAAGGACATAATAACTTATTGGAACTTTTACTTTTTATTTGTGCAAAAGCCCATTTTGCCAATACTGCTCCATTTCTTACCTATGATATAGAGAGACACTTTCATCATTTTGAGAAGGTAGACTAGCAAAATTCCTAGAAATTTCTTGGATTATGACTAGGTTTAACACTCACAGAAAAGGGAGCCTTTCTCCCCCCCCCCCACTTTTTTTTTGCACTCATGGCTGTTCTGGAATTATCCCCCCCCCCCCCAGTAAGCATTTTTTGTTAATGGATATTACATCACAATATCGCCTGGGAATTTCAAATTGTGTTCCACAGAACTCCAGGGCTCCTTGAGAATTTGAGGGTTATTAGAAAGATTTTTTTAAAGGTTTATACAGTTATGTTTATTTATTTTGGGGGGTCTTGATCAGAGATGATGGGCATTTTTTCAGAAGGTTCCATCTCCAGGAGAGATGGAAATACCTGACATAACTTATTTCCTTGGCAGTGGTAGGGGGAAATGGGCATCTATGATATAAAATGGGTTTATACCTCTGAAAATATAACACATAGAACATAGAATAACAAGAGTTGGAAGGGACCTTGGAGGTCTTCTAGTCCAACTCCCTGGTCAGGCAGGAAACACCCTATACCATTTGAGACAAATGGTTGTCCAATCTTTTCTTCAAAACTTCCAGTGTTGGAGCATTCACAATCTCTGGAGGCAAGCTGTGACAAACTGTGACAAGCTGTTGTCAGTTGAGGACTACATATAAAATAATAAAATAAAATAAAATAAAAACATCTTTGAATGGCCAGGTGGAAAAGCAGCTCAACACTCAACCTCAACACTGAACATTATCTCTCTTAATACATCAAAATAGAACTGCCTTTCATGGAGGAAAGTGTTCCAGAATATTCCCATTTTTTATTGGGGGCGGGCGGGTGGGAAGAAAGAGAAGTGGGGAAAGAGAAATGGCAAATCAGCCTTTATTGCAAGGTATTAAATTAGTATTTTTCAACCATGGCAACTTTAGGATGTGTGAACTTCAGCTCCCAGAATTCTCCAGGGCGCATAATGGGGCCTCTTTTTGTTAATTTTTTAAAAATTCTTTCTCTCCTCCCCTCTGCCATCACTTTAAATTATCATTATCACTAATACCCAATCAAAAATATTACATTAGTATTTAATGCCCTCCAAAGAACTTCAGAACTTATGATATTGCATGTCTTACTGATACCTGAAAACCATAGCAGTAGATTACAATATGCAATATTACATATGCAAAATGTAGTTTTGCTCAAATCTGTTTATTTTTCCACTATAGATTCTCTTTCAAAATGCTGGGTTTTAGAAGGAAGGAAGGAAGGAAGGAAGGAAGGAAGGAAGGATGGATTAAAATGAGTTGTTTGATATGAGCAGTTCCTAACAGGATCAACAGTGATTACTTTTTCCATAATAGCAGCTTGATGAAAAGAAAGAAGACAGGAACAAAAAATCGTTTCAGTTGGACATCTTTTACAGTGATGCATTCTGCTTGAAGAATGCTGCTTACAGCGTAGTATTGTTTCTGTCTGCCATGTGCACTTGAACATTTTACAAACAAATATAAGAACACATATAACCACATGAGCTTCCAATGCATAACACTTCATACTACTGAAATATTCCTTGGCTTTTGTTTTCAAATCTTCTCACATAAGTTTCCAGACAAAATATTTTACTATGTAGTTGTTCCTCAGTCATGAGATTTCATTGAAATCCAGACAATGATATTTTTATTAGTGAATTTTCACAGCCTGGATCTGGTGATAATACTTAAAACAACAAAAAAGGTGTTATACTAAATACACAGTATTTGTCCAATATGTGATTACACTTAACACTTGAGCTACACCAGCTGCAGTGTGTGAAATGGCAGCCTATACACATATTGTGCCTTAAGGTTCACTATAGAAAGTATGCAGTTTCATAGCTGGAAAATTTCAGAGAGATGCATGTGAAGCATTACTAATAGTAGCAGAAGATAGTGATATATATATATATATATATATATATATATATATATATATATATATATATATATATATATATATATATATATATATATATATATATATATATATATATATATATATATATATATATATATCACTCTCTCTCTCATAAGTTGAGAAATTGTGACCCTTCCACTGTCATGAATCATAATTTTCAGCAGACCAGCCAGACTCTATTGGTGATGAAAGCGTCTATATAGAAATATCTGGAAAGTTACAGGCTTCCCATTCCTGCCCTATTTTGAGATGTGCTCACTCAAAGACTAGGTAAGGGGTCAAGGAACTAAAGGCAAGAGGATAACTAGGGACCTTAAAGTTCTGCGTGATCATTTTCTATAGATCTCTCTGGCCATCTATCTTCTGGATGCGTTGGGATTTCAACTCCCAGAATCTCTGGTCAGCAGGGACAACGACTATGATAGTTAAAGAGTTTCTTGTCCCAACTTAGAAATGAAAGCCACTAGATAACTTCCGCCCAATCATTCTCTAAACCCAACTGAGCTCACAGGGTTAACGTGGGGAAAATAGAAGAAGGAAAAAAGAATTAGTTATGTTTATTATCCTGAGATATTTATAAAAATAAAATAAAGGTGGGATTTTAAAATCTTTAAAAAAGGAACCAGGGAAGGCTAACTTAAAACCAGAAGAGTAATTTTCTGCATATAATTAAACACATTATCTTAATTTAAAGAGGGTTCTCTTTAAATTTATAGCCATTATCTCAAGATGTGCATAAATAAATCATTGCTTCTTTTTGTCCTCCTTTTGGAGTTTTATCTTGCTGATATTAGTTGTTGGGGTTTTGTTTTGTTTTGCTGGATTAAAGAGAGACACACAGGGAATATGCTCTTTCATATTTGAGATCCGAACACAGTTCCTTATCATAAATAATAGCTATTAGTGAGAACTCTAACAAGAATGGACAAGATTTTGTGGTCAAAGTCGTTGTTTGAAGAGTGACAAGCACCATATCATGCAGGGTTTTGATGTAAAGGGGAGGAGTTAATATATGAGGGGGGAGGGATTAAATTATATTAAGTCTATTGGAAGTTATATAATGGTTTTCCTATGTTTTCTATTTTAGCAGGAAACTGAAAATTAGCAATGCAATGGGAGAGGGCTTAGAAAGCCCAAGAAAAGAACTGGCTCTAATGAGCTATCTTTGGCTTAAATTCAAGTATGCATTATCATTAATACTAATCATCCATGATGTCTTACAAAATATAGATGTGTGCTGGTAACTAATACTGTATAACTATTAGGGAGAAAATGCAGCAGTTTACAGGAAAGTTGGAAAGTATGCATTTGATTTCCTTTTGTTCCTTTTCTTTAACATGACCTTTTTCCATGGACATCTTTATTCACTCTGCCACCATTAGCTGCCCTAAATCTATGCTGCCTCTGAGCAGCTACTGGAGGAAAAGTGTCCTGAACCCAGAGAAAATGCTACTTTGGTTTTATATGCCCCTCTGCTCTAACCCCATCCCCTCTCCACTTTGCTTTGCAGAGAGCCGCAGTGATAAAGCCAAACGACTCTTCAGACACTACACAGTTGGTTCCTATGACAGCTTTGATGCCCCTAGGTGAGTGAATGATCCACAAAAGTTAGACCATCTGGGGTGATAGTAAAGTACAGATGTGTGGATATGCAGATGATAATTCAGAAAAAAGTTTTGGTAAGTTGTGACAGATTCCCCAACTTGACACTCTCTTGATGTTTTGGGACTATAACTTCCAGAATGCTGGCTGACAAATTCTCGATATTTGCAGTTCCAGCATCTCTTAAGAGAGCCAGGTTGAAGAAGGCTGGCATGGCATATTGAGATCATAAAGGTCACTATTTTATTATGATGCCATTATATACATATCTAGACCACATCAGTTCTTTTGTATTGAATTTCAAACTCCTCCTAATATATTTTCCCTGTTCCGGTGTTTTCTAAATATGTGGGACTTCAATTGCCATTATCCAATGCATTTTTAAGGCTACCACGTGATTTTTATTCTGGAGGGTCTAGTCCAGAGGTGTCAAACTCAATTTCATTGAGGGCTGCATCAGGGTTATGTTTGGCCTCAGCGGGCCAGGATGGCCATGGCCAGGATCGACACAGCTGGCTTGAGGTCACTCGTGTCGGTGCCTATGGTGGCCTGAACGCTTTGCCAATGAAAATGGGCTCTCAAGTTCTGTTTCCGGCTTCTACGGCCTCCTGCAACCTCTGCCAGTGAAAATGGAGCTCTATGTGCTGCCCTTGTGAACTCTGTTTCCGGCTGCAACAGCCTCCTGCAACTCCCGTGTGGCCTTCCTGAGCTCCGTTTTTGCTGGCAGAGTCACTGCTGCCAGTCACTCGCTGTTTTCAGGCAGCCTCCTGGGCCAGATCTAAGCATCCCGTGAGCCAGATCTGACACCCAGGCCTTGAGTTTGACATCCCTGATCTAGGGGGTTCAAGAATTACTGTTTGTTTGTATATTTAGTAATTCAGTAAATCTGAAACAGCCACAGGTTGAATCAGGATATTCTGTGGAATTGATACACTGATAAAATGTGCAAGAAAGTTTGCAAACCTACACCTATTTCCTTGTCAGAATACCCCACTGACCAAAGCAGGAGTGTGCTTAATACTGTTGCATAGGATTTCCCTGTCAGGAGGATTTGCTTTATGCTTGAAAAATGACCCTATAATAGGGATTAAGAGAAACTGGTCACTTACTTGTAGTCCTGCAGAATGTAGTCTGGTCACTATCGTAAGTCATCTCATGTGATATGTTCGCATGAGTAATAGAGTGATGTATCTAGTTTGCTCTGGCAGTATGAATTGTGTGAACATGGGAAGTGGGCCGCCAGGAAAAATATATATTGTGAAACAGGACTGCACAGTATGATTCAAGTCCTTTCCAGTCTAGTGATTATGGTATATTAAATCTTTGAAAGCATCATAAATTGAATTATAAATAACATTTTAAAAAGGAGAAATAGGTGTGATAACCAGTCACTGGTTATTTCTTTCAAGGCCTAAGTACTAGTGAGTTAACTATTATTATGAAATATTGTGTTAAGAGTCTTAAACTTTAACCAACTTTAATGTTGGTCTAATGTAGAGCAGCTCACCTTATCATAGAGCCTATGGTACTGTGAAGCTTTTTCTTTTGGTTTCCTGAGATTTTTATTTCAGCTCCTTTTCCTTAAAACATCTTAATCTATATTGAATAATGACTAAAAATAAGTAACATTTCTGAACAATAATCAAGATCCAGTTTCCCTTTCCTCTTTCTCCTAAAGTGGTCAAAGCAACAGAACTCTTCACCCATAGATTCTCACCTTTTCACCCCCCCCACACACAAAAAAACTCTGTGAAATAAGTTAGAATGCAAGTAAATGGTGTGAATTGTTCACACACTAAATTATATAGTTAAGCAGATATAGACTTACCTTTACTCAAGACTAGCTATTTCTAATAGTAGAAATCTTATTGCTAACTTCACTAGTTTTCTCAGTAGCTTATCAAAGGATTAGATAGCAGCTAATGTGGTAGTTAAATTATTACTCAAAATATGGGAATCACAGCACAAGTTACACTGTACAGGTGAAACTCGAAAAATTAGAATATTGTGCAAAAATTCATTTATTCCAGTAATGCAACTTAAAAGGTGAAACTAATATATGAGATAGACTCATTACATGCAAAGCAAGATAGTTCAAGACCTGATTTGTCATAATTGTGATGATTATGGCTTACAGCTCATGAAGCCCCAAATCCACAATCTCAGAAAATTAAAATATTGTGAAAAGACGCAATATTCTAGGCTCAGTATCCCACTCTAATTAGCTAATTAAGCCATAACACCTACAAAGAGTTCCTGAGCCTTTAAATGGTCTCTCGGTCTGGTTCAGTAGGAATCACAATCATGGGAAAGACTGCTGACCTGACAGTTGTGCAGAAAACCACCATTGACACCCTCCATAAGGAGGAAAAGCCTCAAAAAGTAATTGCAAAAAAAGTTGGATGTTCCCAAAGTGCTGAATCAAAGAAAGTTATGTGGAAGGGAAAAGTGTGGAAGAAAAAGGTGCACAAGCAGCAGGGATGACCGCAGCCTGGAGAGGATTGTCAGGAAGAGGCTATTCAAAAGTGTTGGGGACTTTCAGAAGGAGTGGACTGAGGCTGGAGTCAGTGCATCAAGAGCCACCACATGGACATGGGTTTCAAATGTCATATTCCTCTTGTCAAACTGCTCCTGAACAACAAAGAACATCAGAAGCGTCTTACCTGGGCTAAAGAAAAACAGACCTGGTCTGTGGCTCAGTGGTCCAAAGTCCTCTTTTCTGATGAGAGCAACTTTTGCATCTCATTTGGAAACCAAGGACCCAGAGTATGGAGGAAGAATGGAGAGGCACACACTGCAAGATGCTTGAAGTCCAGTGTGAAGTTTCCACAGTCTCTGTTGATTTGGGGAGCCATGTCATCTGCTGGTGTTGGTCCACTGTGCTTCATTAAATCCAGGGTCAATGCAGCCGTCTACCAGGAGATTTTGGAGAATTTCATGCTTCCTTCTGCAGAGGAGCTTTATGGGGATGCTGACTTTATTTTCCAGTAGGACTTGGCACCTGCCCACACTGCCAAAAGCACCAAAACCTGGTTCAATGACTGTGAGATTACTGTGCTTGATTGGCCAGCAAACTCGCCTGACTTGAACCCCATAGAGAATCTATGGGGCATTGCCAAGAGAATGATGAGAGACATGAGATTGAACAATGCAGAAGGGCTGAAGGCCGCTATTGAAGCATCCTGGTCTTCCATAACACCTCAGCAGTGTCACAGGCTGATAGCTTCCATGCCACGCCACATTGAAGCAGTAATTGCTGCAAAAGATGGCCAAACCAAGTACTTAGTACATATGCATGCTTATACTTTTCAGAGGTCCAATATTGTTCTATGTACAATCCTTGTTTTATTGATTGCATGTATATTCTAATTTTCTGAGATTGTGGATTTGGGGTTTTCATGAGCTATAAGCCACAATCATCACAATTATGACAAATCACAGCTTGAACTATCTTGCTTTGCATGTAATGATTCTATCTCATATATTAGTTTCACTTTTTAAGTTGCATTACTGAAATAAATGAACTTTTGCACAATATTCTAATTTTTCGAGTTTCACCGGTATGTATTCATAATGTGACTGTGTAGAGTGAGACAGTGTGCATGTGATATTTGTAAAAAAAAGTGTCTAGCTTTGAATTGCACATTCATAGTTATCATCTTGAGGGGTTTTTTTGTCTCTTCCTGCTTAAATGTGGTCAGGTCCAAAATTGCTATTCAAATGTGTTTTTAATGTGATGTGAGAGTTACGGGCATTATTTAAATTAGTAATGCGTGTGAATCAATCATAAATTATATTCAGTTCTTGTCGTAACCATTTCAATTTCTTTTGGGGGGGCTCATCTATTAATTTATGACCACAGCAATAATAATTCAGAAAACATTTTGGTAACTGCAATGGAAAATGATCCTCTTTCCCCTCTGTATTTCTCAGAACATGCAAAAGGGATACTTTCTCTGCTTCACAGAAGAGAGAATAACAGAATAATATCTGCTCTGTTTTCGCTTACATGTGGGGGAGGCAGCCAATTTTTTATCTCTGTTATTAGACTAATTACAAGAGCACCCACTACTTCCAGATTGAGTTATGTGAATCGTTGACACAGCACTTGTAATTTAGAAAGTGCTTTATTATTTTGTACCTTGATTAGTCTCACAAGATGCTTGGGAATTAAGGAAGAATAGACTGGCTCAGCATTTGAGTTTGAGCCTCCCACTCCATCTTCAGCATCGTGCTAGCCCACGTGTTGGGTTTTGTAGTTGTTCTGCCACTCTATGGTAAGGCAATATTTCCCAGGTCGACTCCTCATTTTAGAAACCAGTAAAAGGGCAAAAAGAAAAAAATGGGAGGGGAGAGGACTCCTTTTAATAATTTTATACATTGTGGGGAAAAAACCCTGCCCAGTCCAACCCCCAAGGACTACTAACTAAACTCATCTTCCATTGTGAAACAATCTAAAAATCATAGATATATTCCATAAAAATTCTGTAATCCAGATATTCATAGATTTCATCACTCGGGAATCTGCTGCTTTCCCAAATAGCCCGAGGTTTACCTGCTCACTTGCCTAAGTAAAGACTGTGTCACTTTGTTTCCAGGTGTCTCAAAAATTCTGGCTTTAGGTTCTTTCCCCTTTTCAAACTCCAAAGAGCCAAAAATACAGATCCGACATCAATACTTCTGCATTAATCCCTCCGGTCTAAGCTGCTGACTCGGCAACTCTTTATCTCAAATTTCCCAGGAACAATGCTATATCAGATGTTTTAGGGCACCCAGGGATGCTTAAGGTGTTGACTCAGTAATCAGATGCTGTTACTATGTTAAATCCTAGGTGGGATGTTAGCAGAAAGCACTTTGGGGTGGATCCTCTCTGACCCATAAAAGACTATGCTCTTTTCCTCTGCCCTCTACCAGTGTCCTTGACACCAACCAAGAACCCAGTTCAATCAATTAATTAAGAAAGGAAGAAATAGCTTTCCCCCATCTTATGTCTTTTAAATATACCTAGCGCATGTGAAGGGTACTAGATTTGAGCAACACTCAGAAAAGTGATTCTGCATATCTGCAAGCTGGATTCATGCAACTTATCCCATTATGTTCAGCATTGCTGTTGCTGTTGTACATATAGCCAAGATAGGATCAGTGACGGGCATCCTCAGATAATTGCAAGGGTTTGAGAATTCTGGAAGGAACCCTTGATAATAACGACTGGTTTTCTCCCTGTCTGCTATGCAGCAACCTAAACTCCTTACAGCACCCCAGAGTGGTGGGGGTTGAAATTGCAGGGTGTGAGGTATTTGGTGCCACTTCATTAGAAGACATATAAATGGCAGTACTGAACACAAAAGGCTCCTTTAAACTTGAAGCTGCTTCCACAGTGTAGATCAGGTGTTAATTATGCTGCCTGACCTGTCCTAGGGCAAACAATGCTAATTTTATCATCTCTCCTACTTGAAAAGGTTGTTGTAGGATTCAGCTAGCCTAAATTAAAAGTCCTGTAGAAACACTCCAATCTAAGTTTATAGACCTTATGGCAGTCCACAAAGGAAAAGAACAAGCACCAGCACCAGAACCTCTAGAGAAGGTTGAAGTCAGATGCAGAACTGTGATTACACAAGTCCCCTGCAGCCAAATCTGTATTTATCTGACAAACTTTAACCGGTTTAAGTGGCCATACAGCTTTTCACAAGGAATCTTGTATTTACATGGGCAAGGATGCATCTTAGGCATGTATGGGGAGAAAAATGAGAAATTGAGGTAATGGCTAAGGAAACAAATAATTTTAAAAAGGGCATTACACTGTTCTCTCCTAATAACAATCCTCCAAGGACAATTATAACTTTTTGTAAAGTATAGTTTGTCCTCAAATACACTGATGCATCTACTTAAGATTTAATACTCATTTTTAAAAGTCATGCAAGCTATATTAGCAGCTTAGGATCAAGATATTTACCTATTTAAATGAAATTACCTTAGTATCTTAGGGAAGATTGGCATTTTACATTATTTCCCTTATTCTGGTGTCCTACATGCTGACCAGAGGAAGACAAATGATCTAATTCTGTCTATAATACAGCACAGTTCTGCAGTGAATCAACGAGGATTTGTGATTCCCAAACATTATAGATTAGTGGAACAAGTTGAGTAACAGTGTGTGTTTGTGTCAGAGCTGGGTTGCTGCTAGTTCGGCCAAAATCAGCCGAACTGGTAGTAGCAATGGCAGGAGGCTCCGCCTACCCACCCGGACGCTTCTGCGCATGTGCAGAAATGCCACGAGCGCACACAGGAGTGTGCCCAAACTGGTAGTAAAAAGATTAGCAACCCACCTTTGGTTTGTGTGTATAATGGGACATATTTATCTATATGTATATACACATATGCAAGCATATGTATTGATAAACATTAGTCAGAAGCCACACTCCGACATGATAAATTAATATTAATTAGGTTAATAACAACTGATTAGAATTGTACATAAAACAGTCTCTCACACCAATAATAGACTTATCTCCACCTCCCCCAAAAACCATGGCTTTCATATGCATTTTTCTTGTCTGCTCCCTTTAAGTAAAGAGTGCCTCATTTCTCCAAATACAAAACAATTCTTCCCACTTCAGTGATAACTGAATGGAAGAAACCCTTGTCTTCCTTTTATTTATTTACTGCAATTTATTTACCATGTAATTTATATGTCACTTTAGCCCAAACAAGATTTGAAATAGCCGAGTGACTAAATATTTTGGGTAAATATAGTAATTAACACAAATGAAAATTTTCTCCAATTCCCCACATCTGTCTGTCTGTCTCAAGAAACCCTGCCCACTTTGCATCATCCAGCACCAATTCTCTTCCTAGCAGCCTTCAGCCCCCAAAAGGTTCCTGTCTCTACCCTATATTTCGTACTTGACTAGGAAACTCTGGTGCTAACGCCCACCTACCCTATTGTCACTAGTATCCTCCTTTGTGGCCACATGCTGTTAGAAACATGTTCTGGTGCCGTTTTCCATCACCAGCAGTTTCTTTCCCCCTCTTTAACAGCCCTTGATTCCCAACTGTGACTCTCAGTTTCAGTTCACAGTCTTCCACAGTTCAGTTTGGACTCCACCACCACACTCCCGCCCTTCCCGTCCTGCTGGGTCCTTCTGTTCTGCTCTTGCTCCCTAGTGAACTCAGTTATTCCGAGCCTCTAAGTCTCTGATGCTCCAATTTGGCTGTGCTGCATTCCATCCTTTTGGCAAATGTCCTTGAGCTCTGCAAGCAGGAAGTATGTCCCAGACTCAGCTGGCTTTCAATCTGAAAGCAGGATCACTTCAGCCAGAGCTCTCAGTTGCGATGCTTCGGGGTCTGCACATCCTACGCAAGCACACCCCTCCAGCTTTTCAACACAGGGCTTGCATGATTGCTGCCTGGGGGGTTACCTACCAGGGCCAAGTAATCCCAGAACTTTTCAAGGCAGCAACCTTTGCTCTCAGCCAAACAGTGAAGATGGAACATACCAGGGGGCCAGCAGCCACTTGAGCCATTTGGGCAGCACCATGGGGCCAGAGGAGGCTGGGTGAGTGGGCAGGGTTTAAAGCCAGTGGGGAGGGGAAAATGCAAGACTGGGGGAGGGAGGGTGAGTGAGGACTACTGTAAGTGCTTTGGAGAAGGGGCAAAGTAGTGGGAGACATTTTCCCCTTCAACAGTATCGACTTAATTTTTCTTAAGTGTTCTTATCTTATCCTGTAATCAGTGTGAACAAAATTGGAAGGAAGGGGGAGGGGGATCTTGCATGTTAAGGGAGGATATTATAGTAATCTAGAAATGAGAAGAGTTGAAACTAAAAAAAATGTAATAAGGGCAAATCAGGAGATAAGTTGCTTGTGTGTGAGAAAGGGGAAAAGATGAGAATGTGCAATTTTTTTGACAGCTTGTGCATCTTATATGATTAAGGACTGTGCATTAATTCTTCATAATGCCAGAGATATTACTGAGCATTATGTGAGTATGATGAATGCAGATACAATGCATTTTTGGTTTTGTCCCATGTATCAGTTCAGTTGCAAAACAGGATTGAAACACAGCATTTATTTCTCAACCTGTCAGATGCAGGTATCCATTCACTTTCATGAATTAGACTGTTAGTCTGGCATATATTCTACATCTGAAGGTGACATGTATAGCTGGAGATTCCTCCAGTTTTCACACAACAATAGCCCTGTAAAGCAGATTGGGAGATGGTGACTGACCCAGAGTCACCTCAGGAGCATCTGAAGTGGAGAGTAGACTAGTAGACTTTGTCCCTTCCTACTCCGGCATTTTAACCAGTACACCCATTTGCTTTCATTTGTTCTCTTACTGAAATGTTTCTAGCTAGCTTTTTGTGAATCACATTTGCTGCTGTTTAGAGATAAGCTCTGGCTTTGTGAGGATAAATACTTACCTGAAATGCTGCAGAGGAAAAACATTTGGGATGGGGTGCATGTTTAGTTCTTAGTTCCTAGCAGAATATTGTCCAGAGAAGAAAGTATTAAGCCAATGCTGGCTCTATTATTAGGCACAATAAGCCCTCTCTCTCAACTTCTGTTTTTTTCTTAATTATTAGAGCTTTGTTATCTTCATTTGTATGAAACGTGAAGTTTATGTGTAGCCTGAGTGATAATTATCATTTTTAATGAATCTATCCTAGCTCTTTTGGTGATTTCACTGTGTCTATATACCCGTGTCCCCATACAAGATTCTGTACACATTACTATATGTGCATGTTACATACATTTCACTGCTCATCCATAACAGCATGCAACATTCATGCTTGCAGTATTGTAGAAATGATAATGTATATTTTCTCACAGATTTATAAAAATGTACATTATTCCAAAGAAATTGCACAAGACCTCTGGGAAATATCCCTAATGCAGCTTTTTCCAAGCCAATGCATTTAGTTAGCTTCAGCTCTCAGAACCCAATTTTGGGGAAAGCTGTTTTAATTTATCAGACCTGCAGCTACTTCTAAAACATCTGTATAAAACATTTTAGAGAGGTTTGATTTCAAATTCTTGCCTTTAGGACCTAGGGTATCTGAATTATCTTTTCTATTCTGTTTATCCAAAGTAGTAAATTTTGAAGGCATCTTCTCATTTTGTTCTGTAACCGCAAATCAAAAACTAGATTACTCTTTTGTAGCTTTACAAGGAAGTTTGTTTTAAGTCATCAGCTCACCAATCATTTAATGTTTTCCTCATCCCAGTCTATATATACGGTACCTAACAGTAGGTTAGTATTCTATGACTTTGCCAAAAATGCCATTCCTTTAAAAAAAAACAAAAAAATCTCCTTGCATCAAAGTTTCCAGAAGAAAATCCATTCAGATGAGCAGAATTTCTTTTAGGAATCTGCCTGCTTATATGTATGAATAACGTACATAGACATATATTTACAGGAGTTAAGAATTACACATTTTAGGTATGTGAAATTGTGTCTGAAGATTTTTCTTTGAGAAAAGTAATGTAGGAAAACATATATGATTAAGGAAACTAAGGTTCCTACTAATGAGAGTGGTTCATAAACCGCACTGACTTCAGGGTAGTTTACTCCCAAATATATCTCCACAGAACTGTAACTCAGGATAATAATTTCATGTGCCTTTGTGCTTGGAGATAAATCTCATTCCACAAACCTGCTATCAACTTCTGAAATCAAACACATAGAGCTAGGCTGTAGCACTATGTAGGCAATATAATTATAAGCCACATTGCTCGGGAGTAAGGCCAGTGTCAGCCCTGACCTATGTGCCATGTTTGCAGAAAACATCTACCACAGAATCTGTCAAGATATAAGAAGTGCAACAAATTCAAGATCCCCAGATAATGCTAAGCTATTATCAGACCTTATTCCGAAAATAGTAAAGTGAAATAAGACAGTTCACAAGCTGGCCTTTATTGCATTCAGTGGAGATTTTTGATACTAACTCCCTTAGCTCCAAAAAAGGCTAGACTTTTATCACTCTGCCTCATTAACAAAATTTTATAAGGTGTCTGGATGACAGCACTTTCATTTATAACCTCCTTTGATTTTTCTCTTACCAGGAAAAAAAAACCCATTAAGAAGGAAAAGATGAAATACATCCACAATGCCTTTCAGTCAGTAGTACAAGATGCTAGCTATCCATCTGGATGGATCTGCTGCCAGAATTGGCACAGTTGCTTCACAGGAAAAAGCCTTGACTGCTAGACTAGATTTAGGTCTCTCAACAGAAGTCAGACAACCACAGTTCCTCAGATGGCTGTTCATAAAAAGAGCCTTTAAAACTAAAACTCTCTTCCGGTGTGATGCAAGATTCCCAGAGCTGGAAGGATGGTTTCTTTTCCCACAGAATTTAGGTAGAACCTCAGTAGGGGATTGCATTTGACCTTACTCAATTCAGATGTTTGGCAAGTGAAAGGTTGGGGAGTGCTTGGATGAAATAGTATATTAATGCAGGCTGGAAATGAAGGTTGTTACCAATTGAGGGTGACCCAAAGGAGAATTTAGATACAGTAAAAGACTCTTCACTCTTCCTTTGCAGGGAGCAGCTTTGTGGAAGGCATATGATTGGTCGATTTCTGGTTTTGTGCTGAATTAAGACTGAAAAGGGTAGGTTAGCATTTGCAACTGCCCAACAGATGCTTCTTTCCACAGCAGGGCAGGTAGTTGCAACCAGTTTTCCCCAACCAGATGTGTTGAACCTCTGCAGCTTTTGCCCTCACTGATTGAACAAAATAGGTAGAGTATAGGTCAGCATGTTTAGGACCCAGGACGGGTAATTTTATTGCACAAGAGAGGCAGATACAGAACATACATCTGCCAATTCTGTCTCACCTGAATTACTTCATTTGTCTGTCTAATTCTATCTTTGTAATGAAATATCATCAAAAGGAAACAAAACTTATTTTGTTTTAGGAACATCTACCTAGCTTAGCGTATACCTGGATGTAGGAGAGGAGACTGCATTTGTGTGTCTTTTTCTAACCTATCGCAAAGGTGAATGACTTATGGCGGAAATCAATTCTTGGCCGCAAGTTACACAGTACTATGGAACAAGAATTGGGGGGGCTGTGCACACGCGACTCTTCCGAACGAAGCGCTCTGCTCGTGCTCCGAGGAACTCACACCCCCTTTTCACACCCGAGTTGAGCTGGTTGGCCCAACCATCTGGCTGGCCTGCCTGCCCGCCCGCTTCCTGCAGTGCCGTGGCGTCGCCGGGTGCTCTTGTGCGCAAGGGGTTAAGCAAGCGTGCCGGCTAGTCGGCGTGCGCTCTCCCGCTCGCTCCGGCGGCGGCGTTGGACTCGGTTTCAGCTGCCAATGAACAAGGCCGGCCGGTTGGCCTGTCTGTCCCCCTACTCTTCTCCGTCGTCGTCGTCGCCTCGTCCTCTTCCCCGCGGTGCCATGATGTGAGTATGGTGCAGCCCTCCCGCCGCTGCTGCTGCTATTGCCGCTGTTGCGCCCCCCGCCCGCCTCCCCATTCCACCGCGCGCCCCTAGAATGTGGCTGGGCCCCACGGTGGCGGCGGCAGTGGCTGGGAGCCTGGGATCGCGGCGGCAGCAGCAGAGCCATGGCCCGCTACGACGGCGGCGGGAACCAGCAGCAACAGCCGGCCCTCTCGTCAAGCTGGCCGGCCTTGGGGCCCCGGCGCCGGAGCGTCTGGTACATCTACAGGTACGGTAGAAGGACACGAAGGAGCACGCCGATCGGCAAGCATCCGGCCGTGGGGCCCGGGCTCGCGCGACGGCGGCAGAGGAGAATGCTTCCTCTCCCCTTCCTCCCTTCCCTTCCCAAGGCGATTGTCATTCACGCTTCACGGGTCCCTCGCCTGCGCCCCATTCATCCCTTCGCCTCGCGCCCGCCCTCCGCAGCCCATTCACGCCCGCGCGCCCGCCATTCATGCAGCCATTCAGTCAACCATCCAGCGCAGCTGCCGGCTCGGCTCCCGGCTCGCGCCCTCCACGCAGAGCACTCCCCCTCCCCCCCCCAGCCTACTCTATGCATCCGGCCATTCAACCTGCGCGTGCCCGCCCGGGTGGATGGATGGATGGATGGATGGTTAGCGAGTGGGATCCGCGGGGTGGGGGTGCAGGAGAGATGTTGGCGGCGTGTGATGGGTTGAAGGTGCCTGCCAGAGATGTTAGGTATGTGAGCGCGCGTTCATTCTGTGGTTGGGGAGGGGGGTATTAATATGCCTCTTCTGGAAAGGAGTCGGTGTGTTCTGGGTGTGCGTCAGTAAGGAGGCTTGCATGTACAGATGCAGTTCTGCATATGGATCGGGATTGTTGGATGTTTTCAGTGGCTGAGAATTTTTGCCTCTGTAGAGGATGCTTAAAAATGTATGGGAAGGGCTGGCAATGGTGTCTACGTGGAGGTGTGCTTTTTGCATGAAGACTTAGGAAGGCGGAAAGCAATCTAATAATCGATTCTGGGTGTTTGCCGTGGTGTGGCCGTGCATCCATATATGCTGTGAAGGCTTTGTGTATGTGTATGAACATCTGTGGGTGTGTATCTGCAACTGGGCATGCATGGGTGCCATTCGCTGTATGTAGGTTCGCTGTTGATTAATGCTGTTGTCTAAACTATTTAACATTCTGAGACTATTGTGGACAAGAAATGAAAATATTATGCATGTACCTATCTGATATTCATGCATTACATCTCTCTGCATACTGTCTGTATTATAGCTTGTTTTAACCTTTATAGTGGGACATAAAAGCTTGAACAGCAAGTCTGTAAAGCATGATATGGTCAATGCTACACATGTACTAAAATATGTTTTTATTGTGCATATGTGTGCATAAAGGCAGCACATTTCCATAAAGTTTCAACATCATCCTGCAAGAGATCATCTTTTGTGTGCTTATATACAGTTTTATGTGTATGTTGTTATCTATGTCTGGGCAGCTGAAGATGAGGTTGGTAATAATGGAAAAATATTGGAAATACACATATCTCGTGTGTGTGTGTGTGTGTGTGTGTGTGTGTGTGTCAGAGTGTGTGTATATACACATACATACAATTGGATGATGTTTTGATGCTTTGTTGTGTTCAGTCAGATGTCATGTGCTGATTCTTGCATGTATATTTTAAATGTAATTTTCCCCAAACCCCCACATAACTTAATATGCAACTTTATGCAGGCCTGCATTGACATTTGAATATGACACAATCCATACATGCTCAGATTTATAGTACATTAATGTTATTATTTCAATACATAAACCAACCTCTTCACATTTTTCATCTAATGATGGAAGATAGCAATTTCCCATTTTAATTAGAAGGTTGAGGTTCCAGATCCTTTTACATTTAGACTGCATTGTTGAAGACTGCAGCAGCAGGAAGCTCATCTGGTTGTATCCTAGATTGGACCCTTGAGAATGAAGAGTTTCTAAGGCCTTGTTCAACAAGGATTCACTGCATATGATTCTATCAGAAATGGAAAGGTAGTGTTATCAGTTGCAGTTTGCTATGCTACATCAGGATACTGAGGTGATGTGTCTAAATACATGTGGCCTAGATGACTTTTTAATGAAAATCACCAATCTATTTGCAAAAAGTACTCTAGTTCCATGATACGTCTCCTTCAAAACTGTGATTCTCCAGAGGTTGCCGAGCTTGAAGAAGTTGCTGAGCTTTAGATCTCAGCAACTGTGAGCTACCAGGCCTGCAGTTGCGAGTACAGTGAATTATTGTTTGGAGACACCAGAAAGTCCTAAAATTCCCCATTACAAAATTGTTATGGTGCAAAAGGAAAAACTTGCCTTGGTATTCATGTTCCATGCATATCACCAGAACTTCATAGTCACTTGCTTTTTCCTCCTGTTTTTATAGAAGCCAAATTATTGATCTTCACTGTATAAGAAAGACACAAAGGGTTTCCCAGAAAGATCTCATGGAAATCCATAAAGAAGTAGAGACTGGAGTTCTTGTTCGTTTCTTTTTAAATTCTGGAAATATTTGAGGAATGTTAAGCATTAGTCGATAATGGATGTGGTTGGATTTGTGCAAGGTTTTAGGGCACTTGACAGATCACATGCTTGTTCACTTCTGAGCATAGTGAGTTATGCTGTTATGTATGTTGGTGTACGTTAGTTTTCCTCAACCTAGTACCATTGAAAACTGTGGGAGTTATAATCTAATATTTCTGAGGATTCCAGATTGGGAGAGTTAGGGTTGCATGCGTTCACTAAAACTAATCATGCTCTCTGTCCAGGAAATCTCATTTCTTTGCAACAGTTATTGCCTATGTGAGACAGTGTTAGGCCCTTTATAGAAATATCTCTGGAAGTGAAATATATCTGAGAAGGAGGACATATGTGCATATCTGCATAAATTAGGAAGTCTGCATCCTTCCATTCTTATTCACTTCATATATTAGCTTTTTGAATCTGTTGTTTGCCCCAATACTATGTTTTGATGCAGATTCAAGAGAATGTTCTATAAGAGGACTGCAAACTTGTGATCTACCAAAGAAAATACAGTCTGGCGGGTATGGGTTTCTGATGCATAATGTTAAGAAATTATGTTTAATTGACCCTTACCCCCCTTTATAGACTGGAATAATCAGTCCTTCAATGTAGGATCATGAGTTATTGACCATCCCAAGTCTTGAGACTAACATTCAAGTTTAATACAACTTACTGTATAAGTAATAGGTATTAAAGAGATTAGTAAGATTCTGTATTGATACACACAAAGTGCATCAGTAGAGCAAAAGAAGCCTTCCATAAGAGACTCTTTTTTTTAAAGAAATCAGAGGTTTGGTGATTTAAGTCTCCTGGTGTTGGTCAACCTACCCCCCCTAAGATTTAATTCAATTGCTATTTAGTCTTTTCTAACTTTCATCACATTTATTTAATTCACAAAAATCACCATGTTTCTTTAATTACTGCTTAGTAGCTTGAAGTTCCTTCTTGTTACTTTTCCAGTTAATCCTATTTATCCACTATTTGTTTTTTTTTTTAGATTTCTGGCATCTTTGTCTTGCCTATTCTATACAATTTCTTATCTTCCATGTTTGTATTACATTTAAGTTGTTTTAGAAATAATGTATATCGGTATCCTCAAATTGTGACCACAATTGAGCTCAAAATTTCTGTGACACATTTGTTAAGTGAATTTTGCCCCCCTTTATGACCTTTCTTGCCACAGTTGTTAAATGAATCACTGTTAACTTAAAAACACAATTGTTAAGTAAATCCGGCTCCCCTGTTGACTTTTGTTAGTCAGAGGTAGCAAAAGGGGATCACTTGACTGTGGGATACTGCAACCATCATAAATATGATTCATTTGCCAGGTGTCTGGTTTTTGATCACGTGACCTTGGGGATGCTGCAATGGTCATAAGTGATAAATGGTCACAAGTCACTTTTTCAGTGCCATTATAAATTTGAATGGTCACTAAGTGAACTATTGTAAGTCAAAGACTACCTGTATAGTCAATTCATTTAGATTATTATATTAATAACAGTTGATGAATATCTGATTAAAAGAATTTAATCATTTAAAAAAATAATGCATTAATAATATAAATAAACATGAGCAGATATAAGTATAGCATGGGTAATTCACAAGCCTACCAGCTAATATGGCCTGCAAAATTCTTGATGTTATTCTTTTGGATAACATCAGGCAGACCAGAAGAAGAAGAAGAAGAAGAAGTAAAAATACTGAAGTTATTTTATATGATTATAGATTTTGTATGTCTCAGTGGGTGACATGCTGGTACAACATAGGGGATATCAGACATGGTTGTTATAAGAAACATAGTGTAGCATATATAACATGACTGTTAGCTGGAGGTCACACTAGCGAAGGGAAACTTTATGGACTTAGAAAGAAATATGCTGCCTTGAAAAATTTAGCGGTGCTGATCATTCCCACTCCAATTGTAAAATTGTCACTTAAGCAACTTGCGCCCCGTGTCTGGGGCACATTCCTGTCACTCTGTTCTGTGCCAAGAACTCTTTTTCTCTTGTTTGAGAGAATACCACACAATGAGACAACTAAGTACCATGCTTTTGTTCTATGCTGTGGAGCTCATCTCTGACTTCAAGCTTTTTTTGCTGTACTTCATGCTTTCACATGGAGCGATGCACATTGTATTTGAAGGTTTGGAGCCCTTTAAAAGAGATGGGGATGTCCAATGTTTGAAAAAGCTATATCTGCAACCAGAGCAAGTGGCGGCCTGAACGATTGCATTGCTTTTGGAGAATAGGAGATGTAAAGAGAAGTGCAATACCATGAATATACACTGTTATATTCTATGTTTTACAATTGTTTCCTGGAGCAGCAGGCTAGATTTCCTGTATACAACGACATCACATTATAAATGCATTGTATTGCAATTTTATATTAGCCAACCTGCTTACTTTCGTGGTATTGTCTCAGGCTATATATGACATGTTTGCAGAAAGAGATTGTGATTTTTGTTATACATGTATTGCTAAAGCTATGTGTTACACATCTTGCACAGTATTTCTCAAGTAGGTGGTAACACCCCTGTATGATGATAGCTGTTTTTGCAGTGAGGGTGTAATGTTTTCATCTTGTTTTGTGGAGGCTCTTTGAGACTTCCAGTGTTTCATCCCTGGGTAGTGAGCAAGTAGAGTATTAGCATTTGCAGTCTGGGGCTTAATGCAGCCAAAATTCTGTGCAGTGTCTTTGGAATTCTGGCCAAAGCAATGCTGTCTTCATTGGCTCTGGCCCACAGATGCTATTGTTACAAAGAGCAAGTGCCTGCTATGTTTGCACTGTCAGGGCTTGGTATAGAGAAGAGGAAGAAGAGAGAATTAGACCCTGCAAGTTGTGCAGACCTGGTACACTACAAATTACCTGCACAAATGATGCTATCTTTGTGGCAATATGTGAGTAACACAGGACCCATATATTATATTCTTCAGATTCTTTATGCACTGGGCAAGTCTGAATTGAGAATTCCCTTTAACATCTATATGACTCCTAACTTGTCGTATCATCTCTTTCTTTCACAGTGATTACATCATTAAAGAGAAGACTGTGCTGCTTCAGAAGAAGGACAACGAAGGATTTGGCTTTGTGCTAAGAGGGGCTAAGGGTGAGAGGGGGACCTAAGGTCATCCTTGGAAACTAGGGATGTCCCTAGCTGTTTTGACTGATTATGCAGAGGGACATGTTTCCACAGTGATTCCCCACCAACCTAAAAGCTTAACAGCAATTTTGAATGCCTCTAGGAAGTTCCGATAAAGAATAAATAGTTCCCATTTAAACCATGTCCTTTCCCCTAGATGTTGTGGAGCTATCAGCAGATGCATCAGGATCAACGGAAATGGTTGCAAAATATGACTGTATGGATTTTGGTTTTCTAACAATGGTGCCCAAATTGGTGGTTGGTTAGAACCTTTCCTTTTCTCCCAGATAATATGTAGATTTCAATGTTGGATGCTCAAAATGAGGTGTCAAAGGATTCGTGCCTGTGCTTTGAAGCAGTAGAAACAGATTTGTATGCTTGACACAAATTTGATTCCATTTCCTAGAAGGTTGGTATGACAGAATTCCAAAGCCAGGTTCCAAACCTATGCACTTTCTATTGGCTATAAGTTTTCCCCAGCTTCCCAAGGACTCATTTCCAGATGCATCGTTTCACACCTCTCTCTCTTTACAGCGCAGACCCCAATTGAGGAGTTCACTCCCACACCTGCTTTTCCTGCTCTACAGTACCTGGAATCAGTGGATGAAGGAGGTGTGGCTTGGCGAGCTGGTCTCCGCATGGGTGATTTTCTCATTGAGGTAATGGCTTGGCACAATGCTGATATTCCTCTTTGGATTTCTTTCTACAAAAATTTTAGTATTATTAGAAAATGAACTATGGATTTTCAGTAAGGTAATGTCAGAATGTGGTTGCTAGCCGATATAAAGTGTCATACAGTTTTATGTTGTGTATGTGTTGGAGTGGACATGAATTTTTTAAAAAAAAACGCAGAAAGGTTTGCTCTGGTTAAGCTTACAAAGCATTTGGAATTGTCCCAGAATTTGGAAGAGACAACAAAATGTGGATCTCACAACAAAAGATATTTCCCCAAAACAACAGATGGTTCTCATATGAAATGGATGAGGCAGTAGCACACTGGGAGAAAAAGTGCCAGGATATTTGAGAAAAGATGAGATTGGCTAAGCTTTGATGGATTGGTCAAGTCCTGTTGAAAGGTATAACTGATCAAATGATATTTGAAGGTGTGGGAAATCATTTGGAGCATCACAAGGAAGGTATCATATAGGAATCCTACCTCAGTTTCTCTCAAATTCGCTCCTGACCACTTTGCATAGCTGTGTGAATGTGTAGAGAAATGAAGTTATACACCTACCTTTGTTTCTTTGTGACTAAATATAGACATGCTGACTGGGGAATTCTGAAGCTGATGTCCATGTATCTTAGAGTTCCAAAGGTTAAGAAAAGCTGTTCTATATAAAAAATAACAATGCATAGCATTGCCGAAGCTTTCCAGTTCTCAGTACAATAGTTTTGTATGTGTTGACACAAATATATGGACATATATCATTGCTTATTTGATCAGCTGTATCGGATCCCAAATTTTTAAAAGAATCTTGTCACTCTTTGGGTACTATTTCCCTGGTGTGGTTTCTGTTTACCTCCCTGAAAGTATACATTTGCACGGTAGCTACTAATAAGTGGTGTTTTGTTGAGGGTTATAATGCTTCATGAGGGATGTGAATTAATCGATACATTCTGAAAATTCATGCTTTTCATTACATCCTTCCTACACACTCATGCATTATCCTCTCACCAACGAGAATTGATAGAAAAATTATGTTGTGTCAGACATAGAATTTCATTCTATCTACTTCCAGTCCTTTCTTTTCTCACAATGTACAGCCATTTGTCCTTCTCCCCTTAGGAGCTAGTACTAGCAATAGACTGTAACATGGAAGTTTCAAAAGACTTCCATGAATAACACGCTTTGATGGATTTTCCTTCTGTGAACCAGCCTAAAGCTTATTTAATATAACCTAAACCAAAAGTAGCTGCTGGTGGTTTTGTTACATTAATTCTATCAATTAATTGCACATTGGGTGAAGAAGTTGCATAGATTAATTCACTTCGTACTGAGTGGAGTCGTTAAAATACATGGCAAAGAACTAGTTGGAGGATGTTAGTGGTAAAGAGAAATAATATAACAAGGGCACATGATTCAAAAATGACAATATTGAAGTATTCTCTGCAGTCCCCAAAATTCCACACCCACATGGATAATGTCAGTTTTTGTTTCAGGTAAATGGACAAAATGTGGTAAAAGTTGGTCATAGGCAAGTTGTCAATATGATTCGACAAGGGGGCAACAACTTGATGGTGAAAGTTGTCATGGTAACACGGAATCCTGAGATGGAGGAGGCCATGAGGAAGAAAGGTACCATTCTGAGATTATTCTTCTTGTCTTGAGCGGGGAAAAGTGACTTAATAGGTGTGTATTATCCTGAGGGATGGGGTGGACTTGGAAGCAGGGGAGAGATCTCCTATGCATGCAGAAATACTTTAGGATTAACTATGACATCTTGCAATATAGTCTGAATTGGAAAGGATCCTTGGCTGGAAGACCATAACTAGCCAATGGAAATAGTAGAGTAGCAAGATAAGAGGCAAATAAATTCAACAAATAAATAACATATAGTGGTCTAATTATATGGCAAATTCCTATATATTTTTGAGATTTTGTAGATGGTGAATGGGACTTCATGGACTTAGGAGGCAAGGATGTTTTCTGCTAATATTTGCCACCTCAAGCATTAAGGTTAATGATTTTACTGGGAGTGTAGAAAAGTTCTTGAAGGGTAGAAAGGAGTAGATACCACACAGGGATGGGGAACCTGTAGACTTTTTACTACAATACTCTTATCCTTCAATATTGACCCATGCAGTTGAAGCTGCTGTAAATTCAAGTTCAATAATAACTGGAGGGCCATTGGTTAATCCATTGAATCTGCTGTAGAGCTTTTAGTGGCTTTTAAGAAATGCACTGGCCCAGGGCATTTCAGATATTTAACTCTTTAGTGCCCTTGCTCCTTAGCCATGAAAGCCAGCATGGTGATCTTGGGCGAATCACTTTCTGTCAGCCTAACTCACCTCACACAGTTTTTGTTGTGGGGAAAATAGGAGGAGGAAGGTAAGTTGGATATGTTCATCATCTTGAGTTGTTTGTAAAAATAATAAAAGCAGGATACAAATAAATAAATAAAACATTTCTTTAGAGACAAGCGACTACATCTTTAAAGAGATAACAAGCATTGCCCTACTGTTATTCCAGGAATTGGCATTCCTATTTTGATTTTAAGCTGCCTTTCTTTCTGGATTGTAGTTTGCTAGCAGTAATATCTGCATTCTTTGAGAGATGAATAGACTTCATTACCTTTAAGAAGAATGCTGAGGTAAAAAACATGGATTCATATTCACACAACACAGCAAACCAAATATATGCATTCACACCATGTGCAAAGCTTTTTTGCTTTAATGACTAAGCCATGTTGTGTGAATTAAGGCCATTTGGTGGTTTTGTACTTTATTTTGTATATGTTGTGTAAACTCCCCAAATAAATATATTCAGGAACCAGGTTAAGCGAGCTTTGTGAACCGAGCCAAGAATTATTTTCAAAAGAGACGTGAGTTGGGCGGGGGGGGGGAGAGAGAGAGAGTTAGTGGTGGGAGTTGGAGCAAGTTTGAATCACCGGGCAAAATCCCAGACCTACTGCTTCGTTTTGTTACTTTAGCTGCGCCACAGCAGACAAGACGATTGCCCCCTCCAGCCATCTCCTTGCGTTCCAAATCTATGACATCGGAGTTGGAGGAAATGGGTAAGGATGCCAGTGAATTGCCATTTTCTGTACCAAAAGTATGTGGGGGGAATTGTCTTCTAGTGCTTCCAGTCCCAAATTGATAATACATATATGTCCATTATAGGAGGGGAAACTGCATCATATTGGAAATGCAAAATAATCTGTGAACTTGTATTTTTCTGTAACATAAAAATAATTATGCTTTAAAATGGATGCTAATTATAATTTACCAGAAATAGCTTTGAACCATTTTGAATACACACACACACAGACACACACTAGGAAAAAATATTAGCAAGGTGGAGGACCTAAGGAAGATCCACAGTGGACTTTCTACTGAGTTTTGCTGGGCATTCAGTCATGACATGCTATATTCAAATTCTGGGAGAAATTTAGCACGGTTCAAAGTTCATGAGTGTTATTCCTATATATGCCATTACCACCTAAACACCTTTTCATAAAGAACAGATGCCTCAGAGCATTCAAGAAGACAGGTGTGGTAACCTGAAAATGTCCACAGGAATTAATTCTGTTAACAAAAATTATAGAATAGAAGTAATCTGGACAAATCAGTAAAATAGCCATGCTAAGCTTCTAGGAAAACCTTCTTTGTCATTTGAGGAATATATTGCACCATAATATTATTTTGAGAAGATTCACACAGTTTCTTTCATACTATAGTTTTTTTTTTATATCACACTTAGAATCCTGCAGGGACTGCTCAAAGGCTCTCCTGTGTAAGTTTTTCCCCATATGGTATCTTCCAGATCCGCTGGACAGGCATTCAACCATTATCTCTGCAGTAGGAGTTTGTTTTGACACATTTATAGATATTAGCTGTGGAAGGGTAATTGTGGGGGCAGGGAGAGGGAGATTTCTTAAAATCATGTAGACTATTCTGGTAGATCTTCCACACAGAGAGGGTCATTCTGTGAGCAGAACAGGAGCAGTATTTTTTTGCTTCTCTTTTATCACCTTCCTCTTTATTTTTGTTCATCCACTGCTGCCTGGAACTTCCAAAATCTTGATCTGTCTGTCACAGTGGAGAAAGGTGAGCTCCTGCCCCCTTGCCCTCCAGAATTTTGCTCCAGCCATAGCAAAAATATTAAGTGGATTTATACATGTACATATTACATAGCTATTCACATACTTAGACCTGTCACTTTTGAAATGTTTCAATCTGGTCACATCTACTCATTGCCATCATTAATGTTTTTGGCTTGGAAAAAGAAACAGTTGGAAGATAGCCCACAGGAAGTTATTTTGTAGTGAGGAAATCTAGAAGTGGTAGAGAAACATTGCAAACTAATCAGAACATATGTCTAGGTAGACAGTCTAATACATTTACAATTGTTTAATGGTTTTAATTTCTCATTTGTTAGAATGTACAAGTTTTTCTTTTCAACTCCCTCCCCTCAAGTGGCTAAGAATGTTTCTTATTCTGTACTTGGTTTTATTTTTAATTAAACTTAGGCTTCTGACTACAATCCTGAATAGCAGGAATCCTAACCTTCTTCCTCAGCAGCAGACCCACTTAAAGCTTCAGTTCCATCTCTCCCCCCCACCAAACATATTCTTCCTGCTGCCAGGAAATTTCTGTCAATATTATCAAAATGTAATGGAGCTTTCACACCTCCTTCCCAGTTATCCGGCCTGCCCAAGTGAAGGTGCTAATTTTTTTCCCTTCTTGCTATCTCCCTCCCGTCATTCAGTCTCCCCTTGGAAGAAGAAAACAGGTGAGTGTCACACATTCCCCCACCACTCCACACACACCTTGACCCACCTGCCTCTCTCTCATTAACTCCTACACCCAATCCTGCTCTGTACACTTCCCTGCCCCATGCTCTTATTCATTGCCGCCACCCACTTCCATGCACACAGCTCCAGAAGCCAGTTTTCTGTGACATGTCATCACCAGTCTGCATCTCGCACTCCCACTATCCTTCCCTCCTGTCGTCTCTACAGATTACGAGCCAGCGATGGGCACTGATAAGAAGCGGACTGTCTATCAGATGGCTTTGAGTGAGTCGCAAACGCACCTCAGCACAGTAACCTGTCCGTGAAAGGGTGGGGGGGTGGAGGGGATATCTGTAGTGCTCTTCTTGGGGAACTCATCCTTACAATCAGGGGCGAATGCTCACAAAAAACTTCATACAATCTGTTTACCGATATAAGATGTACGTGTCACTTTAGTATTTGATGACCATTCATATTTAGTTATAGTACTGCAGGCCAAGCAAGGATAAGTAACTTTTTAAAGTATGAGCCATCCCTATGTGATGCCATGTAGTATCACAAGGGACAAAACACTATCCTAAATCTAAAGAGATTTTGTATGAGAATTTTCAAGATTAGGCTGTCTCTTAAGAATTTAGCAGTTTGGTGCCTTGTAATGCTGTCATGGGCCCTACTAGTGCTGTCTGTTGTGGTACAATAAACACACGTCAAGGCATTATAGATCAAATGGTAGATCGAAGATGCCTGCATGGAACAAACAATTTGGTGTCACAATTGCCTCTCTTGTGGTTAAAGAAGAGAATCCATAAGGGCTGATATTTCTGTACGCCTTCTTCCTCAGCACAGTTTTCATCCGGGTCCCTGGAGAGCAGGAAACAGTTAATTCCCCTCCCCTCCCTTCAATGATCCTTATTATAGTCTTGCTGGGAGAGCTTTACTGTTCTCTTTGCAGCTATCTCAAGTGCAGTTGAAATGGTCATTAACATCTGTTTCAGTTATCCTTGCTCAAGGGAAGAAAAGACACCAGTTCCTCGTGCTACCAATTCCATGCATGCATGTATAATCCACTGTCCGCTCTCTGATGCTGCAAGTAGTCTTCTGGCTGGAAAAAAATAGATTAAGATGATGTGGCTGGATTCTTGTATTGTACTAAACCATGGTCTGTTAAATAAATCACAGTAACTAGATACTTACTACTTGCTATGAATCGAGGCTACATATAGCTTTGGAGTAGATTGCCTAAGAGTTAATATGTGAAAAAGCAGGTCAATTCAGGATACAGCCTAAATTTGATTTATTACTAGCTTAGATGCTCATATGGGCTGTAATAATGCTAAAAGGCAAACACCCTTTGGTTCAGTCCATGAGTTAACAACTGTTTGGAGCTCTATTTCCCAGGGATTTGCAGTATTACATTCTCTGTACAAAAATGTAGCCCAAAATATCTGAACCCCAATGGCAACACCTACACCACCGCTGCAAGCAATCCCCTGCATTGCTTGCCATTTCCCAAGAACAAGTTTGAAAAATAACAATGGGAACCAAGCAGGGAGCTTTCCTTGATATGGCAACACTACAAACACATTTGAGAACTATAGGTAAAAGTGCACATTTTTTTCAAAGATTCTCAGAGAGGACTCGGGGAATATTGGGGGGGGGGGGGGTAAAAAATACCATAATTACAAGGCGGGCTGGCAGGAAATGTGTTCATCACTGGAGCTTTCTAGAACACAGTATTTTGTATAGCAGGCACAATTCTTTCTTGTATAAACACTTTCAATATGGAAGCCTTTGGTAAGATGTTATAATGATTTGGCCATGTTTAGAGCTTTTTTCGTCAGATATGTCAATTGTGTCCATGTAATTTCTGTCATCCTGTACTAGGAATATTTATGGTCTATTTTTATCTGTTCATTTGGACTACAAACTAGATTTCTAATACTGTAATCCTTTTTATTTACACCAGGGATGGGTGGCATGTTGGAGGCCACACCATTTTCCCATTAACATTTCAGGAACCAAAAAGGTGAATGAGTCTGGGACACCTCTCCCCCCACATCTTCTACCTTAAATGTGCTTGAGTGTTCTCTTTCATTCTTGTACATCCATTCTGTTGTATGCTTTTGTACATACAATGTGGGATTGCTGAAGAGAACAGAAAGCTTTTAACCTGATCCTCCTGCTTCCTTCCGTCACTTCCCAACCGTAGGATCACCATGTTCTCTACTGCTAATAGCTGTTAACAAAACAGCTATTTTTCCTGCAAGTATTCAGAGGTGAATGCAAATAATCATCTTCCATGAATCCATGAGGGCTCCAGGAAGCAGTGATTTGTTCCTCTGCTACCTACCTGACAGCTGATCATTTGGTTAGCAAAGGAATGTGAGTAGAGCTCCATGATAGCTAGGAGCCACTCACTACTTTTACTAAACAATGGTTGAGACAAACAGCATTGTTTGTTTGGCCCCTAATTTAATTTTAGACAGATTTTTTTTAAACTTATCCAGATCTTGAATATATACTTTTTCCTTCAACATTTAAAACATATCAATAGGACTTGGGGGTTCTAATAATTATAAATAATAACAGATCACATGGGGGTGAAGTCTGCTTACTTCAGCATAGACTTAAATGTTTACACGGAGAAAAGGAGCTAAAGTTCTATAGATTCTGTTAAGTAGCAGCTTAAAAAAGGAGGAATGATGATTAAAGCACCGGCTATCATGTCCTCTTTTATGATGACTTTCCTCCTTTTTTCCTAACTCTTTTTTTCAGATAAATTAGATGAGATTCTGGCAGCAGCTCAACAGACAATTAGTGTTGGGGATGGGTGTGGAAGTGGAGGGCTTCCTTCCTTGGGGAAGACACGGGGCACTACGAAGAATTATTTCTCCTCTGAGGTAAGATGGACACTCCAGCAGTACACTATGGAGGATACCCAGTTTTTACTAGGCCATGAGGTGTTGTCCATTGGAGGGTGGTGGGTGGTGGAAATGGTTATACACATTTTGAAAATGGTTTAGAAGGTCGCTTTATATTTAAGCAGCACATCTTTAATATAATTTAATGCCGCAGACTCTTAGGTTTGTGTAGAAGCTGAAAACAGCTGTGCCTGCTTAAATGAAGAGGAGAAAGTTATTTGTACATGTGAGGGCCAAAGCAGTCCTGAATCATATTTCAAACATTTAATTATCTACTGGCTGTCTTACTCAAGAACATGGACCTGAAGAAGATGAGATCTCGTGTTGCATGGTTTTTATTTTTTATTGCTTTGAAATTCTGCTGTGATGAGTGAAAGAAATAGAGTTAAGGCATATTATCTTTAATGCAGTTGCTAATATTTTTCTTTTCTTCAGAGCAAAGGTTTAAACTTCAAATCAAACACTTGGGTTTTTTAATATGTTTTTAATATAACATAGACAACAGCCCTCTGAGACTTGAGGGGACTGTCAGTTTGCTCCTTAGGCATTTTTTCTTCCAATACTCACACTTTTATTTGGCAGCGCTACCGCCTACTACTTCCTGTTCTGCTGATCCCACAGTTCCTTTTCTACCATGGCTTGTCCCCTCTTTCTTCTCCTTTTGTCAATATCTTGATTAAAAATCAAGAGCAGAAGGCGTGCACCATGTTAGAAATATATCTTCAACTTATAAGCTCCAGGCACTGAACCATCAAGTAATATCTCTTGAGGGCACTCAACCAAAGGAAGTGTTGTGTGACAACAGGGCAGACCTGTGATTTCTCAACTTGGCTTCTTAGGTATGTACCCATAAAGATTAGTTCAGCTTGCTGACACTTATTTTGAGAAGTGCTTTCTTTAAAATGTTTTGCTGTAGCAGTTTTTTTCAAGAAACTGTTCTCTACTTTCTGAGCATTGAGATTTATATGTATATGCCTTAGTACATAGATATGCATACACTGACATTATGCGGCAAATCAGTGTCAGTTCTTATCGACAGTATAGATAATTTTTCTCCATAACAATGTAATTCTAACCTGTTTTTTTATGTCTTGCAAAAATGCATCCATTTCCACTGTCATTAATTCCATCCACTTTGCTGCTGGCTATCTATTTCTTCTTTTTTCCTTCCACCTTTCCCAGCATTAGAGCCTTCTCCAGGGAACTAGAACTTTACATAATATGTTTGAAATAGAATGATTTGGGCCTGGTGGTTTGTGCCTCGAGTGAGAATACTGGGTTGATTTGCTTGATGATCTATTTGTCTTGACTTCTTGGCAGTCCATAGTGTTATCTCCAGTAGCAAATTTCAAAAAGACTTTCTGTCCTCTTTCTTCAAAGGCCAATTTTTGCATCTATAGAGTATCATAGGAAATATCATGGCTTGCATCATGCTGATCTTTCCATAGGTGTAGACATATCAAATCATTTAAATATATTTTCCTATACACATGTAATAGTGGGTAAATAATTCCTCAAACTAAATGCACCAGGCAACTGAATAAAGCTTTGTGGATTCATGCCAAAGAGCAACAGAAGGTCTGCCTATTGCCATCCACTGTCATTATTGCTTGAATACCCTTGGAAGCAGCATCTGATTACTTCCTGCTACTTAATGCTTATTGTACATTCTTTATTTGCAAATGCTATGATGTCATTGGGTCTCTGAAAAGGTATTTAGGATCTATGCTGGGTTGAAGAAACCTTGGCTAGACTCCATTGAACATAGAATTTGGTAATAGCAATAGCAGTAGACTTATATACCGCTTCATAGGCCTTTTCAGGCCTCTCTAAGCGGTTTACAGAGAGTCAGCATATTGCCCCCAACAATCTGGGTCCTCATTTTACCCACCTCGGAAGGATGGAAGGCTGAGTCAACCCTGAGCCGGTGAGATTTGAACCGCTGACCTGCTGAGCTAGCAGTAGCCTGCAGTGCTGCATTTAAACACTGCGCCACCTTGGCTCTTGGTAGGATGTCAGGATTTGTTGCCTTGTCTTAAAGAACAGTTTGTATTTCTAACATGGATTACTTCAGATGTTGAATTGATTATATTTGGAAAGGTGTGCGAGAAATTGCTGTTAGAGAGTCAGAGGTTACCATATTTTTCAGTCTATAAGATGCACCTTTTTGTCTCCCAAAAGGGAGTGAAAATGTCTGTGCGTCTTATAGACCAAATATTCCCGAAGACCCGGCCATCTGCTTGCCATTTTTTGGGCTCTGCATACCCTATTTTCAGGCCTTTTGGGAGGGCCGTTTTGGGGACTTTTTTCGGGCCACTTTTTTCGGCTTTTTTCAGGCCATTTTTCAGGCTTTTTTGGCCTATTTTTTATTTTAAAACAGCCTGAAAAAAGCCTCAAAAACAGGGCTGAAAATGCAGTGCGCAGAGGCCAAAAACCTTTTGTTTTTGTCTTCTAAATTTAGGTGCGTCCTATAATCAGGTGCATTTTATAATCTGAAAAATACGGTAAAGCATGTCAGTCCATGTTGTACAATATCTGTAAGAACAAAGGGGGGTGGGGAGCATTGAAAAAGATAAGGCTCATTGCTTTTAATTGTTCAAGTCCAAAACCTTGTTTATCTGAAAGTATTTCAACTTGGGGCTTCTGTTAGCCATCTAGATTATGCCAAAAAGGTACCAAAATCCCCTTTAATTTTAGAAAGAGATTGTTTGGTTTCGAAGGTAATGCAGCTGTATTCATGAGGAAATTGTGAGGTCTAGTTCAGTTCTCCAAATTAGAATCTCTTTTAGATGGAAGATTGACTATTACACACACACACACACACACACACACACACACACAGAGAGAGAAATTGAATTCAGTAACTGTTAGCATGTTTAACTATCTTTGTTGCAGAGAACCTGAGTTCAGATCTCTGTTCAATCACAAGATGTATTTGGTGACTGAACCTCTGTTACTCACATTCTCTTGGTCAAGTCTGCTTCAACAACCTACTGTAATAATAAGAGAGAAGGAGAACCATATATAAAACTCTTGACATCTTGGAATGGATGCTATAAATATGTAAATTAGTTGTTAATATTAGTAAGCAATGCTAATAAAGTAAGAATCGTTGACATATTATTTGAAAGCATTTATTGCAATTATTTTATATTGGGGATGCATAAGAAAACATTGCACTATATTCATTCTCCTAATGACAATCCTTTGATTGAAGATTTTAGCCATTGTTTCCAAGTGGGCTTTACTACTCTTCTTTTCTTGTTTTTTGAGACTGACATCCAGGGAGCGGGCAAGGTTACGTCTGCAACATTGGCCAATTGAATTCAACACTAGTAAAAGAAATTATGAACATGGTGTAACCTAATTCCCATAAATATTTTATCATTTCATCTTACCAGTTCTTGGCTTTCTTTTCTCTTGTTTTCTTTTCTTTCAGCCCAGTTTTGAACAACATCGTCTTGGTCAGGCCAGTTATGAGCGTCCATCATACTTACCGAGTAGCCATCCCCCTGGCATGATGCTTCGCCAGAAATCTATTGGTGAGATTGGGTCTAGAGGGTGTGAAATAGGAGTGGCATTTGAGCCTGGAAAAGAAATTTAAGAAGACCTCTAAGGTCTTTTCGCCTGCCACAGACACCCTGGTCTTTCTCCCTTTCCAATTTGTCTGATTTAACAGTATTTCATTTGCTGCCAATTTCCTGGAACTTCCTTTTCGGGGAGCGGTTGGTGGGGGGAGGTTTAGTAGCCAGAGTCCTCTCAGTGTGGAGGACAGATTGCCTGACATTCTTCCCCTTGTAATGAGTGGGCTTATTTGTACTGAGCTGTGTGCTTATTAGGCCTTGCAGGAACCTAGAACTCAGGAAATTAGTCTCTTCCTAAAGGTTTGGTGTCCATGGAGCCCTCTCAGACAGAAGCTAGACCATATGACACTGGTTTTGATAATGAAAGAAATCTGTGGTCACTGGCCTTGCAGGAACAGTGCTTTCTAGAAGATCAGCAGTTCCAACTTCATTAAGTTAGTAGTCATTTTCCTCAGAAACACTGATAACACTAACACTTTTTTTTTTCGTATGGGCCTATGGATTCATGCACGGTGTACATAGATAATCCATATGTGTAAGTTGTGCATATGTTTAACAGAGGCCCATCAGCCAATTCCCATCTGTGGCCATAGTGAACCAAAAAATATGCTGCTGCTCCAGTCCAATGAAGCAATGCCATTTATCATGTGGTGGGTTGGTGTTTTATGGCTTGGGGACAATAACAGTCAATAAAAGAAAATATCCTTATGAGATTAAAGGTAAAGGTTCCCCTTGCACATATGTGCCAGTCGTTTCCGACCCGAAGAGCCGGCGCTGTCCGAAGATGTCTCCGTGGTTCATGTGGCCGGCATGAGTAAATACCGAAGGTCCACAGAACACTGTTACTTTCCCACCCAAGGTGGTCCCTACTTTTCTACTTGCATTATTTACGGGCTTTCGAACGACTAAGTTGGCAGAAGCTGGGACAAGTAACGGGAGCTCACTCCGTTACACAGTGCTAGGGATTAAAACTGCCGACCTTTCTGATCGACAAGCTCAGCGTCTTAGCCACTGAACTGAGCCACCACGTCCCTTTCCTATGAGATTAGGTTATAGTAAATATGAAATACGCCAACATCACTATATGCCAAATAAATAAGGAAGAGCTGAGAAAGAAGGGAAGAATAATCTCTGCTAACTGGATGTGGTGATGCTTACCTTCCTTACCTCCACAGGAGCAGCTGAGGATGAGAAGCCCTACCTCGCTCCCCCTGCTATGAAATTCAGCCGCAGCCTTTCGGTCCCTGGTTCCGAAGACATTCCCCCACCTCCAACCACCTCCCCTCCTGATCCACCTTACAGCAGTACGTCGCCCTCTGCATCTGGCCGAGTTACTCCTTCAGCCCGTTCAACCTTCAATCCCAGCACTGAGGCCAAACTGTATTCCACTTCTCTTCATCAGGACCCACCATATGAGCCACCTTCTCGTGTCCGTGACAAAATGTCTCTTTACCGCCAAGAGTCTGAGCAAGGAGCTGAAGGGTCCACAGCACGTGGGTGGAGGGGCCACACCCCTGACCTGCGATATTATAATTTGCCCCCTCGGGCAACCAGCACCGCCATGTATGTACCCACCAAGCCCATGCGCCGCAAAGGTCCATTGGTCAAGCAGACCAAAGTGGAGGATGAGCAGCGCCAGCAGCAGGGTACCCCCTCTTCCCAGATGCAAGCATCGTCTTTACCATCTCAGTCATCCACACAGTCTGAAAAAAGCTCCATCCCAATACCCACCATCATAATTAAAGCTCCTTCAACCAGCAGCAGTGGGCGTAGTAGCCAGGGAAGCAGCATGGAGGCAGAGACCCAACCTGAGCCTGTGGTGCCTGTCCCATCACTGCAGCTGCATAACAGCATGGATTTCACCAGTCAGTTTGGGGCTGCCCTAGTTGGGGCAGCCCGACGAGACCGTGAATGGTACAGTGAGGCTCGTCGCAAGTCTGCTCTCTTTCTCTCCACTGAGCAACCAGATGACGAGTCTCAGCAGATGCCTGTCCCCCGTCTCCGCCATTCCAAATCCATTGATGAAGGTATGTTTTCCAGTGAGCCATACATTCAGTTGAACATGGCTTCTGGCTTTGGCAGTAGCAGTGGTGGTGGGAGCAGCCCTAGCTATCTTCAGTCTCGCAGCGCTAAAACATATGGAGCCAGCACTACCAGTGCCTTCACTTCTGTGTGTTCAAGTTTCTTGCCCCAACTCCAGACCCATTCAACTCCTCTCATTCACCCACTGACTGGCAAGATTTTAGATCCTGGATCCCCCTTGGGACTTGCATTAGTCGCACGTGAGCGGGCTCTAAAGGAGTCCCAGTCTCAACAAGAGAGCCGAGAAGAGAGGCACTCGCGCCCATCCTCTCCCCGGTTTGGGGAGACTCCTAAAACTCCCGAGTCTCCCAGCAGTTCCATCTTGCGCCTCTGGGAGACATCAGAGCAGCAGACTCATCACCAACTGCCTGCATCATCCCGGAAGGAGCAGGAAGGCCACCAACCTGAGCATCAGCCCTCTCCCATTTCAGCTAGAACAACTTCTTGGGAAAAACGGCCTGAAGAAGGAGAGAAGCTGGAGCTACATGTGCGTTTTGTGGAGAACTGCCGCCCAACAGAGGAGGAGGAGGAGGAGGAAGAGGAGGAGGAGAGCAGCCAGGAGAGTGGGAAAGTTGAAATGGCCGCTCCCCCAATGGAGCGAGCATCAGAAGAGAATGGACTTCCACTGTTGGTGCTGCCCCCACCTGCCCCTTCCATTGATGTGGATGATGAATTTGTCTTCTCAGAGCCACTTCCTCCACCCATCGAGTTCTCCAATAGCTTTGATAAACCTGAGTCTCCCCCCAAAGCTGCTAGTGAACTGCCCCCAGCAGTAGCCCCTCCAGCCGCTCCACCTGCCCCTGCCACCTTAGATTCTACAGCATCCAGCCTGACCTCCTATGACAGTGAGGTGGCCACCTTAACCCAAGCTGGTACAGCAGAAACCAAGGAATCTCCTCATGTTAACTTTTCTTCCGTTGTCTCATCCATTGCCATCCCAGCAGCAGAAGCACCTGAAGCAGTAACTGACTCGGGAATTGAAGAGGTGGACAGTCGGAGTAGCAGTGATCATCACTTAGAGACCATCAGCAGTGTCTCAACGCTGTCCAGCATGTCTGGGGAAGGCACGGAACTCTTGGACACTTACATCACCTACTTGGACGGTCAGGCTTTTGGGGGGAGCAGCAGCGGTGGTGGTGGAGTAAGTGGCGGCAGTGGTGGCGGCAGCATAGAGAAGAATCCACTGCAGACCAAACTACGCTCCCGGCCATTTCCAGGCCGCTTGCCAGTGGCTACCCCTACCAGCTCCACCATTTCAGTTTCGGCATGTTCTGAAAACATGTTTGCCCTCACACCTGCTCCTCCATACCACCAGCAGCCAGCAGCTGTTGATCCTGGCAAGGAGCTGCCGCAGAAATCTCCACTGCCGTGGGAAGAGCCTAAGGCATCGGCCATGTCCACCGTGAAAGCTAGCATCATTAGTGAGCTGAGCACCAAGCTGCAGCAGATGGGCGGGGTTTCGTGGTCACGACCACCTGATTCTGTGGCTCCCTTTGGTTCCGAGAGACCCAGCTCCCTGCAGAGGCAAAGGTATTAGTCGACTGGAGCAGGAGGAGGAGGAGGAACAGGAAGCAGGAAGCCAGCCCTGTGCATGCTGCATCTCGTGTTTCAGTTGGGTTTGTCTCCTTTTCTCATTCTCCCGTCAGTGCTTGCTTGGTTATGATTTATGTTGTTTTCTGTTTGCTTTTTTTGACTACCATTACATCATTTGATATGCTGGCAGCACAAGGCAAGGTTGTGCCACATGCAAAGCAATTCATACTTCATGTCCAAATAGCAGTGCATACTTAACGGTACCTTGTACATACGTTTGCTGTACAATTCTGGCTTACAGCTATGTGCACAAGCTGAACAGTTTGTGCATTCTTCTGATTGCTCTTATGCACAGGCAGTATAGATTTCAAGTTCACATGGCCATTCTGTGCACAATCAAGCACTCATGTCCAAAATGGCTTGATTACAAATGCATGCATGTATTTATAAAGTTCCCCCCTATATGTATGTGTTCACAGCTTTTTTATTGATATGTATGTGTTCACAGCTTTTAATTGTCTGCACATGGACATATTTAGACAAAGGTGTCTTCTGACTAAGGATTTCACTCATATGTTAGGTTTTGGGATTTGCAATGTGCTAATCTACAGATAATGAAGACACAAACTCTATGGCATACCCTTAAAAAGAGCTCTAGGTGTGTGGCATAAAAAGACCTCTAGGTATGAACAAATGTGCCAAAAATCTTGTAATTAAATAGAAATCATTTTTGTATGTGCATACTTTTAAAAAGGTACAATTAATTCCATGGTTCAGACATTTACATTAGTGAATGGATAATCACTTGATCAACCTGATTGTATGACCCTTTTTTTTCCAGCAATCTTTAAATGAATGTGGTTGTTAAGCCAACCCATTGTTCACAATGGGCATTTTTTGCCAGAAGTAAATGCTGTGGCAAAAAGTAAATAAATCATAAAATCATATGACCGTTAGATGCTACAAACAGCTTTAAATGCAGGCCACTTGTCAAGTGCCCAAAATTCAATCATGTTTCTACAGGGAAGTGGGGGGTGGATATCAGAACTTAACACTGGGTCATAAATCCTTTTTGGGGGGAGGGGTTCCCATCCTAATGTCAAACAATTGCTAAGTGAGGACTACCTATAACTCCTTTTGTAGATTTCTTGTGAAAATCACTTTGTGTCGAAGATATAAATGGAAAATATGCTTGGGATTCTCATTTTAAAGGCAGCCTCCTCGTGCCACCATAACCTTATGATAATGTGCAAATTCCTGGTTTCTTGAAAGACTGGTCAGGTATGCCAGAATGTTCAGCTTCTTGAGCACCAAAACTGAAAGTAATCCATTGTCTAACAAATCACCTCTTTTTTCTGCATATATGTAACTTAGACAACATATTGCGATTCTAATCAGCCATATGCGTAGCTGCATTAGTTGTAGTGAATCAGAAGATATCTGGGCTGTGTGCTACAAACAAATATTTGCATGCATGTGTCAATAGCGTCAAAGTTTCCCACTTGGAAGTGAAAGTCTGTATCAGAAGATGATTTCCAGCATAGTGGTTTTGACATTTGTTTGGGAGGAATATTAATTTGTAAAAACAGAAATATATCTAGCTCAGCTGGTGGAATGGAGTTCAGTTAAGTTGTGAAGTTCAAGTTCAACTCCAAAAATTCTGGAAGTCCACCTATCTTAAAGTTGCCAAGATTGGGAAATGCTGTTAGATAGGATATGAGGATACTATCTCTCCCCATTTCTGTTCCGCAGTAATCGATATTTAGTGCTGTTTAGCCAGTGTGACTCCTAGCCTTTTCTAACCTTATATTTTGGTGATTTGCCTAATAACCTTTAAGGCAATCCAAATCGATATCTTTTGTTGTAGTGGAGTTTCACAAGTTAACCAAACTCCATTCCACTATACATGCCTGCTGAATCCTCATGTGCTTGCCTTGAAACTTGCATTGCAAAGGATTATAAAGTGTACTTCCATCAATTCCAGGTCTGAATTGGGCCAAATATTTCCATCAGATCCAACTCAGTGTTTCATGCAAGATATTTTACTTTCGCCTTCTTCTTTACTTGGACTGCTCAGTCATCCCAATAGTCCACAGCAAAGGGTGGAGGAGAAGAGAGGTACTTCTGTAGTCTCAATCAGCCTAACATCTGGGGGAGCCAAAGAGGAGAATTATATTGTGCATAAACACAAAAGAAAAGTTGAATGGATTTAGGAAAAAAAACATTTTTTAAAAAAATTATCAACTCTAGGTTCTGAACTGAAACTAAAGCTTAGGGGAAGACGAATAAGGTGCAAGCCAACATAACATGTTTGAGTTGAAGGATTCCTAGGAAGAAAGGTGGGGCCCAGCCTGAAAGTACCTGATATAGTGCCTCCAACTTCCAAGGAAGGATGATAACAGTTGTTGACCTAGACTGGTAGAAGATAGCAGGCTTTCATTCTTTCCTGCACAGCCTCAGAGTCATAAATCCTAATGAATTTTGGAAGGTCAAATTCTTGACCTTTTTTGTTTTTAGAAAAGGAATGGGTAATGGAAGAGATCCAGTAACCAATTTTTCTATATAGACGCTTGCCGATTATGGGCTTATCCTTAAATCTTTGTTCTTTCCTTCGTATCATGGAATTTCCCAACTCTAATTCATCTCTTCTATTATTAAAGCTGCTTGTGACTTTTTCTACTCATTTAAAGTAGGTGCTATTGTGCTGTAGGCCAGTGTTCCTCAACTATGGCAGCTTTCAGATATATGGACTTTAACTCCCAGGATTCCCTGGGTAATGTAGCTGGCTGAAGAATTCTGAGAGTTGGAAGTCCACATATCGGAAAGCTGCCATAGTTGAGAAACACTGCTGTAGATACTGCATGCATCCATACACCTATCAACGCACATGATTGATGTAGACAATGGGGATCTGTAGCATCTCTCCTTTTCATTCAACACAATTATATCATAAAATCTCATTTGCTCCATTATTTCATTCATCCACAATCAACTCAGTGGTGGGAAAATACGATGAAATTCCTCCAATGCCACACTTATTTTCTGTATCACAGTTGAGGCATGCTTGGTATGAGTTTCTTGCCTCAACTAATTCCTTTTCCATTGTAATGGTATTCTTTAATCCATCAAGGACTATAAAGCACTTATTCCAGTAATATACGATCATGTTACATTTTCTTTGCAGCAGTGCTCTGTATCTGCCACTGATTCCAGATTTTCCCACAGATTTCTCCCAAGTTTAGCAACAAGGAAGGGTTTCTTCATAATGCCACCCTTCAGGTGTGTTGGAATTTGATTCCTAGAATTCCTAACCAATCAACTTGAGATTTCTTCAGTAGTAATTCCAACATTGGAACTGAGTGCCCCATCTTTGAGATAATATTATTTTAAAAAGATTAATATTAATAGATCTATTACTGTTATTGAATATTAATGCATTTAAACATTATGACTACTATAACCTGAAGTCTATCTTGGAGAAATATGTTAGTAAAAGTTCATAGAAGTAAATTAATTGGAAGGTTCAGCTAGACTAAGGATTCCTAGTCTCTTCCAACAGGGAACATAGTAGATGATAATTATCTTACCTTCCTTGTCTTTTCTCCCTGCAGGCTCCCAGATGAGACATCCCCATCATTGATTTCCTCCAAGCCTGTAAGCAGTCTTTTCCACAACTGGCCTAAGTCCCCCCAGGGCAAGCATCCCAAAAGTGTGGACTTTGACATCCGTCCTGCTCTGCGACGGGCCCCGAGTCCAGCTGCCCTGCCCAGTGAGCACAAGATTAGCCCCACCCCAAGGCCTTCCTCTCTTCCCATCCTGCCTTCTGTGCCCATCTATACTGGCGTCTTTGACCTCCGTGGTTCACCCACATCTGGGGGTGAACATCCCTTCCCTAGCTTCCCTTCAGGCAGCCGTTCTCTGTCCCCTACCCACTTCCTGCCTCCAGCCACGGACAAGCCGTTTGGCTCCAAGCCACTGCCTTTCTGGACTAAATACGATGTGGCTGATTGGCTGGAGTATCTGAAGCTGGGGGAACACCGCGATCGATTCCTGGACAACGAAATCGATGGATCTCATCTGCCTTCGCTCACTAAGGAAGATTTCATTGACCTGGGCGTGACGCGAGTTGGGCATCGCATGAACATCGCCCGTGCCCTCAAGTTCTTTCTGGAGAGGTGATGGGGGAAATTGCCCTGCCCCGGGGTGCCTCTTGCCTGAATGTACAATGGACCTCCACCATGGGGAGAACAAAGAGGTGGAGGGATTGCAGCTGCGGGGCCGGGCACAGGGAAAGCGGTGAAGAGAGACCCTGTGGGGGTGAGGGTAGAGTGGGGGATCTTGGAGAAGCTCACCAAAGCCTGCCTGGGCACCCTCATGGGTGTGCACTTTTCTCTGTTGCGTTGCCATGTAGCAATTTATCCATTTCATATATCCAGCCCAACAGCACTGACATGAGTGTATGAACCCTTAACCTGTGTATCATCACTTCCCAGGTGTGTATGTATGTGTTTATAGTTGTACACATAGACCTGCTCTTCATTCTCCATTAGCATATCCTCCACTTTGCCAATCAGATGGCTGGTACTAGCCATCCAGTAGTGCAACAGCTTCTACCTGCGCCCATTCCTCATCCTTTCTGTTGTTGCTGATGGCCCTTACGTAGCAACTGCTATTTGCACATCTATTCATTCAGCCATGTAACAGCTTGCTCTGTACATCTCCACAATTACCAGGATTGTTAAGTACTCTGCCCTTAAAAAGGGGGGGGGGGATACTTACGAGAAAATGAAATTTGCATATATTTCCTTACTTTGCAAAACATTCTCTGGGGAGGACCTCAGATCATTCAAGTGCCATACTTACTTGGTAGGAAGATTGGGTTCCTCCTCCTCCCAATAATTACCTGTGAATTGGAATGGGCTTTTCATATTAGCTAAAAAGAATTTCTAGAAATAGCTACTGAAAAGCATGGGTGCCTTGGAAGATAAGCCATCACTTGTGTTCATCGGGTGAGCTTCAACCTTATTAGTGATGCCTAAACTGGGCTTTTCTCTCTTTTCACCTTTGTTCAGTTATCTCATTGCCTTATTTTCATTTGCTTTTGTTCCTACTTTTCTCTTTTCCTACTTTTTTCTGGTTCAGTTATCTCTTCCTCTTTTGCCTTCTCCATCGAATTTATTCTTATCATCTTCTGTGTTACTTTTACTTTTGTTTTGGCTGTTTCGGCTGGAAGAAGGAAAAGGAATCTGTGTTTCTGTGTGAGAATAGTTGGTTTATGCAAATTGAGTGTAAGTTAAGAGACAGTGTTGTGTCCTGTGCTAGCCATTTTGGGGGTGTGGCTTCTGTAGATATTTATGTAAGCTCTACCTTCATACATGCATATGCAAATTTGTCATATGCAAACATTTATTGGTGGATAGGGAGAACAGCCTAGATTGACAAGAAGGGGAAGGTGGGCATTACACAGGATTTTCTCTCTCTCCCTCTCCCTTCCTGTCTACCTAACTACCTTTTGTCCAGAAAGAATGTCTTAAATTTAATGGCTTCTTTTTTTTGATAAATACTATAATTATTAACTGCTAGAAACTTGTTTTCTGAATTTTCAGTGGAAATAGAGAATGGATGCAGGATTGTAAGCTTTAATAGCAACACCTAGCTGACTTTGGAGTAGGAAGATAAGTCACATTAGTATATAGATAGGGCTCCTTCAGGAGATATCAAGATAGTAGGCTGCACTGGGATATCACCCATCCCAGAAAAAAGCCATTTCACAATGCTACTCTTGCCAAGAAAATGGCATAGACATGTCCATAAAGTCACCAAAAATCAAGCTTGATTTTTTTAAAAAATGATACACTTGTTCAAAGTGGCCCCACTGCTGTGACTCTAATCCAGGCCTGTTAAACTGATGGCCCACGGACTGTATCTGGCCTGCACAGGCCACCCCAGCCTTGTTCCTCAAAGGCAAAAAATATGATATGGCCCACAACGCGGTCAGGTTTTGACATCCATGCGTCTGACCCATGGCATGTCTTGCACTCCACGGTCACACAATTCTGACTCCCATTGCATATGACGTTTTTAGGAAGACAGGAGACATTTTTGATAGTACTAAACCCAGGCATAACTGCTGGGGATGCATTGTCTATAAATTAAGGCTATCACTGTGTTGACAAAAGAATCTGGGTTTTTTGTTTTTTTTTGAGAGGCTGCACCCTAGGTCAGTACTGATGAAATTCTATAGCTAGAATTGTTTAAAATTGACAGCATTGCAGGGACTGATGCCAGCATTATTGTGAAGGAAGGATCCAAGCAACACTAGTGCATGGGGTAATCCCTATGATCCACCTGATCTGTTCCAAGTTATTTCAGTAGGATAAGAAAATCAATCAGGAAACAGCACATGTTAATATTCCACAAACACAGCAATTTGCAAGGCACTTAAAATGGGTGTTGTGGTCCTTTATGTTCTGATGGGAAGAGATTGAATGTGATGATCCTACGAAAAAGTTTGTGGGTAAAAGCTACACAAAAGGAAATGGCACATGGCTCTGCTAATGTGGCCAAAACCTTGTGAAATTATATTTTTACTGTAGTAATTGATTTTGATTAGACAACCAACTTAAGGAATGGATTGTGCATAGCTTAATCCTATAGTTGGACCGAAGAAAGTGGGCTGGTTCCCATAAAATGTTGTGTATTTAAATGGCCTTGCTCAATAGTAGTAACTGTGAGAGGGATCTTGGAATCCTAGTGGACAGCCATTTAAATATGAGCCAGCAGTGTGCAGCAGCTGCCAAAAAAGCCAACACAGTTCTAGGCTGCATAAACAGAGGGATAGAATCAAGATCACGTGAAGTGTTAATACCACTTTAAAATGCCTTGGTAAGGCCACACTTGGAACACGGCATCCAGTTTTGGTCACCACAATGTAGAAAAGATGTGGAGACTCCCGAAAGAGTGCAGAGAGTGAGCAACAAAGATGATTAGGGAACTGGAGACTAAAACATGAAGAACAGTTGCAGGAACTGGGTATGTCTAGATTAATGAAAAGAAGGACTAGGGGAGACATGATAGCATGAAAGGCTGCCACAAAGAAGAGGGAGTCAAACTATTCTCCAAGGCACCTGAAAGAAGAACAAGAAGCAATGGGTGGAAACTAATGAAGGAGAGAAGCAACTTAGCACTAAGGAGAAATTTCCTGACAGAACTAAGATGATGTTGGATATCCATTTGTCTGAAGTGTTGTGAGTTTCCTGCCTAAGCAGGGGCTTGGACTAGAAGACCTTCAAGGTCCCTTCCAACTCTGTTATTCTATATTCTACATGTAGATCAAGCTATGTTTCAGCTGAAGGACAATATCCTAGATCTTCACTACAGTAGAAAGATTGAGTATAGTCTGCCTTTCAAGCCATTCTTGATATTTGGTGTGGTGATGACTATTGAGAGGCGCTGGCTTTCCTATAATAATCTCAGACACTACCAATCACTTCCTGTTAATATGACTAATACTTTTCACAAAGACCACTTGAATCTCAAGTCTTTATCCTTAGGCAAGTTGATTGTATTTGATGCTTGTGTGTTGTAGGGCTCTTACTGGACAAATCTAGGACACTCAGTACATAATATTGAACTAAGTAAATGGCTCTTCCTTGCCCCATCTCTTTCTATCACAGAGTACACACAATCCTGACCATAGCAGTGTGCAAATACTGTTCCTTCATATATCTTGTGGCTTGGTCCATGCATGTTGTACTTCCATGCTCTTGTGCTCCTGCTTCACTCCTTGCATTCTCAGGTTCAGCAACAGGCTTCATATTACTTTCATTTCAGAATCGCTTCCATTTGCACATGACTCATGTTTCTCTACTTCCAAATACGGAGATGTGCATTTGAGTATTTCCCCAGCAAAGTTTGAAGGGGAACATCTCTTATGCTCTTCTACCTATGGAGTATCTGTGGCAACATTCTAGCTCCAGATTGTAGCAAAGACAAAAGAAGCTGGAAAGGGACAGAATGTAGGATAGGGATAAATTCTCCCACTCTGGTCTCCTTCCGTATTATCATGTTTTTCCTACTACCAGCCCAAACTTGGAGTGGGAGTGGGGCGGGAATCTTAGATATTGACCACGTATGTGCTGTGGTAGGAATATCCCTTCCCCCTCCCATATGCTGAGCTGCCAAAGAAAAAGACTCCAATGTGTGGGGGGAGGGGAGCTGCTCCATAATTGTCATCCCCCTCTCCATGCACAGAGGGCCAATGCCAGGACCCAGCAATGGGCAGCTTTTTTGAAATGTATGGTTCAGATAAGGGGAGCTCCTGCTCTTTGCTGGGATCCTTAGTAGGTTGCTTAGTGGGAGCAGGTGTACCTCTTCACTTGCTTATCTTCCCAATCTTTATACCAGATATTGTGAGCTATGGAGAAGTCTGCAGGACTCATCCCATGGCTATAGGCCTTGTGGTGGCCCCATTTCAGCACCTCAATAATGCTATGACTCTTATCACTAGTTGCCACCACCACTCTCACATCTGGGCCATGTAGCTGGCCTATTCTTGCTCCTTAAAAACTATTTTTGTGTCAGACAGCAAAGTCCTCTTTCCACAATCATTAAGATCATGGCGTAGCCACGCCATATTTGTGTAACGTGGATCTTGGCACATACATACCCATTTCCATCATGTTGGGTAACTTGCACATCTGACACCTGTTGAGACCAGCAGTGTACCCTTTTCTGTTCATGATCACACAATTAACCCAGGCATGCAAAAAAAAAAAAAATCAACTGGTGGTAGGCCCCCTCTGCAAATAAACTTTTACATGGGCAGCCAGGATATTCACCAAACCTTAAAAGTTTCAGCTTTGCTTTTATTAAACAAGGGGAACCTGTGGCCCTTGTTGGAAAATGCAGGGCAAGGATGATACTCAAAAGGTGCGGCCAAGTTTTCAAGTGCTTGTATCTCCAGGAGGAAGTGCCTGTTTTCAGCAAGCACTCTTGCCCTGTGCCTAGCTTGGAGAAAATACAAGATCACGAAATCTTATATGAGCAATTTTTCTGAGATACTGTGTGGCTCCCTGCGGCCTAAAAAGGAGAAGGAGGCTGGGCCTGGACTCTGAAAGCCTCAAATGTATTTGGGGGAGGGGGGGCAGAAATCCCTAGAAAGACTAGAAATCGCCAATAGGAATAGCTAGACCATGGAATGAGGTGGGAAGGAGCCAGCCACCATGTTGATATGAGAGACAAGATGAAAGGGGTGAAACTCATACCGACAAAATAATGGCTTTGTCTATTTAGGCAAAGATATACAACAATACTGAGTGATGTTGGATTGGTCTGCAGGATATTTTGAATGGAGGCATCAACCAATTTGCATGGCTGGGTTAACCCTTCTGATGCCAGGGCACTGCCCTGTAGCTCTTTGTGCCTCCTTCTCAGGATGCCTCTTGCCACATCACTGTCCCACCCACATGCACCTCCTGTGGGTCACCCTTTTGCTGCCACATTTTGAACATGCCATGTGGCTATTTCTATTGTGCCTCCAAAAGCCACAGCTCCATATCTTGTGGCCTCATCGCTTGGGTCCAGGCATGTGGTTGCCTGCCCCTTCACAGTCCAGCAGCCACTGATGCCACACTTTAGTGCCACGTGGTGATAGCTCCCTCTCCCCTCCCTCACTGTGTGGCTAATGACGTGCTGCCGGCATTGCACCTTTATGCGGCCATCTTTTCTTCTTACTCTTCTCAAAAGTAAAGGGCTCTTGTCTTGTCGGACTGGTCGCACCGGCCCTTCTCATCCACAGGCCCCAGCGAGGGAGCAAAATGAAACAAACCTTAGAATGTCTTCCATAAATGATGCTATTGAGAGGCAGGAAAGCACTGGTCTCTTCAACTTCAGGCGAGGAGTCTTATGCTGCGTTTCTCAGCTTCTTGCATGGGCAGCCCTCATGGGCTCACAGTCCAGCTCTGTGAAGGGGAGGAGTTAGACTTTGGAAGGGGTGGAATTATGGGGAGGTGGTTTAGGGACAAGGTTCTGGGGTTTGCTAAGAGTGGGAAAGGGATGAGGAATCTGAGGAAGGGTCAAACTTCTCAGATCCTTGGAAAAGAGCTGGTAACAAAATGTGGAGCAGGTGGTTTGGTAGAAAAATGAATGCTGGGTGATATGGGGGAATAGATGTCTAGTGAACAAGAATTCTCAAGATGGGGAGAAGCCAGAGAAAGGCATCTACTCTGGAGTATTTGAATGGGCTAAACTTGGGATCAGAGGACTCCTGTTTCAGAAGGATGAAGTAGCCAGCCTTGTCTTCTTGGGAAATGAGGAATTTTCTGCATTGCCTAAAAAGGGCAAAAAGAATTGCAGGCCCAGCTTATTTGTAACTTCCACAGGGGCATCTTTGGCCAAAGTTTAAGAATGTTCACCACAAATTCCTGGGTTTATTTTCCCTCTAGAATCACTGGAACTTCATAAAAGATGCCTCTCATCTACCATACTATGTTCTTATGGAGGCAGTAGCTTAAAACAAGAAATATTCCATAAAGTGGGAGATGGGGTTCCTTTAAGAGCACAGATCAAGCTTCCCCAGATTTTGAAAAGTCTGGCTATTTCATTAAGATAAAATACTAGTCAAGATTCTAGTCCTCATATGAATACCAAGTGAGGCCTCACACCTTTGAAAAACTTGGTTGAGGAACTGCCTAGAGAAATTTTATTTCCTCCGAATGTTACTTGGATTTGGCTGTGGGGTGTGTGGGGGCAGCAGGACTTCTGGTTCTTTGAGATGGAGGGAAGAAGGGGCTGGTGGACTGATCCTAGAAGCATTGAGAACTACAGCATTGAGTCCTTTTGCCTTAATGTATTGAAATGAAGTATGTGATGTTGACTTTGTGATTCAGGGATCCATTCCCTGGGATGATTATTGGGAATGGGGGTGGGGGTGGGAGTGGTGGTAATGCCTGCATTTGACAGGGTTGTGTTTTGAATTTTATTGTGATTGCTGGGTGGAGATAGATGCTGTGGAGAAGAGAGTCGGTACGTTCCCCTCCATCTCTTTTAATCTTCTCCTGTAAATCTCCAAGGTGATCATTCTGTCCTCCCCACAAACCAACACCTGGCCCTGTAGCATCCAGGTGTAATGTATAATAGATTCCACCAACATACAGTCCATCCCCCCCCCCCCACATGCAAATATATATAAATATATATACATATACATAATACATCTTCATTTTTTGTTATTGCTGGAGAGAGGCCACATAATCCAGAGTCAATGATTCAACTTCAGCCTACAAGAACATTGGTGAGAACCAGTTTTGGCTCCTGAGTGCAGAGGGGTGGCTTCCAATTCTACTAGAATTCTACTGCATACTTGAGATTCCTGCTGGATTCTACTTTGCAAGGTTCAGCTCGGTTCCCAAGTCTCGAGGCTATAGAAGTGGTTGTGAGCGGGGGCACCCATGGCCAACATCTATTCTAAAGGTTCCTCATCTCCATTGAACCTGTTCACTACTCTTCCAATGCTGGGAGGATGAGTTCCTATCCTGCTAGATGCTTCTCTTGGCTCCTCCATCACCATCGTATTAGATTCATACTTATAGAATCTAGCTTGGGTTGACATTTGATGTTTGTTTTGACTTAATTCCACCCATTCTGAGAAAACTGGCATTTTGTGCCATCTTCGTTCTATCTCCAGATGTTTTTTTAACCCAGGATTCCTAGACTTTCTTCCTCTTTGGTACCTTCCTCCCCCAAAGGAACTGTACCTCATGTGAGCAGAATCTTTTGAAATGAATGTATTAAATCCTGTGTTGCCTAAGATTACCTTATGGCATTCAGGCAGATCTGCCCCACATGTTCTCTCTCTGTCGCTCTCTTTCTCTGTCTCTCTCTCTCTCTCTCACACACACACAACACAACACACTTCCTTTACACCTTCCTCTACCAAATCTGTTACCCTGGGCTGGAGGTCTTGACTCTGCCTTCAATGCCTGTGCAGAGTAACTAATGTAATTTACTGGTTTTATTTGCAAATATAAACTTTATGGGATACAGAGGTTCTCTGTAGGTGTCTTTGCATCCATTAATGTGTTTTAAGACAACAGGAAGACCCTTGGCTATAACCAAGTATTTGCAATGTTCTTCACTATCGATACTTGGAACAGTAACACAGAAAACCAGGCAGAGATCAAAAGCAATGCCCTGAATTGGGAATTTGGGAAGGCAATGGCAGAGTTTTGCCAACTGGTTCTCCTGGTAGTTTGGTTACAGCTTCTGAATGCTGCAGTGAAGAAGAGGAGCAGTGGGGTTAGTTTTGCTCACGCTTTGAACTGTATTTCACTTTTAGTGCTGGCAACTCATTTATCAGTTTAGTTCAGTAGCAGCACTAATACGGGCCTTGAAAGCAAAACTCACCTTATTTAACAAAGCCACATTGTAAACTTTCTCAAAACCTAAGTATCTTGATAGAATTCCTCTTGTTCAAAGATGGGTCTTCTCTCACTCATGAAAAAAGAGGTAGAAGACTTTCTCTCTGTCTAAAAGAGTAGAGTTATTCTCTTTGTGTCTTTTTTCAACCTTTCAGGCCTGTTTGCAGGGGAGTAAAAAGAAAAGTCAAAATGCCATAATCATGTGATCAATGCCCTGACCTTTTTAAACACATCTGTAAAAAATGGGGAGGGGTTCTGATTGCATGGATATTGCCACTATTTTGATTTTTTTTTTAAATAATACCACCCCAGCCATTGCCCATAGACAACCCTGCCTAAAACACAACTTAAAATTTAGTGCTAACCAAATGGTGGAAACAAATTAGCGTGCAATTTGAGAAAATAAAATAACTTCATTAAAACCCAGGATCCCCAGATTCTGGCAATGCTGCCTTGAGTGGAGGGGAAGGGGATAGAGTAGGCAGACCAGGTCCCTGGGGATAAGTAAATGGTTTGCTGTATGGTGAGCTTTAATACTACATTCTCTTTAGTGATTCACAGTGTTCATTGCCTTGATGTTTGACTCTTATTTCTGGCTTGCAGTCATAATTTTCTATTTCCCTCCATTCTCCAACTTTTCTGAGTTGGGGATCACTACAGACCGTTGCAGAAAACTGGAAAAAGCACCTTACAGGTTTTTTGCCACTGCTAAGTCAGTGTAGGGGAAAAGAAACCAGTGGCCAATTTGGTCAGGCTATTTTTAAATATGAACCCACCCATAAGTCTTTGATGCCCCGGGTTATTTGCAGCAGATTGACAACAACATCTAGTTTAGAATATTAGACCAAGCAAAGAGAGAGTGGGGTGGTCTCCCCCTCCCCCCAATTAAGTGGTTCTGCACAATTGAGATGAAGCTTTCAATTGTGTACACACAAATTATTCTAGTTTATTTAGTGAAGTTGTTAATTGGTTTTGTTGCCATGCCAGTATTTTACACTAAGTTACTGAACCTCTGGGTTGTACTAGTAACAAATAAGCTCCTTTCTGCCAGAAATTTGGTTATGCTTGATTTAAGGTACTCATAAGATGTCCTCCCAATGGCCTGCTTAGGCACCAGGCAGAAGAGATGATTAGAACATTATTCAAAGAACACTTGTTAAGGAATTAGATTGCAGAGCTTAGAGTTTCTTCCCCAAATGTTTTGACTCGGATAGGCCAGTTCTATCAAAGCCTCTATCAATCCTTGCCATATCTTCCTGTTCAAAGTCTCCACCACCCCCATTAGTAATGTCCCTTATTAACACTGGAAGTCATTAGATGTGCAGGTAGTCCTTGACTTACAACCACAATTGAGCCCAAAATTTCCATTGCTAATCAAGATAGTTGTTAAGTGACACTTGCCACATTTTATTATCTTTCTTGCCACAGTTGTTAAAGAGAATCATTGCAATTGGTAAGTAGTAATACGGTTGTTAAGTGAATCTGACTTCCCTATTGACTTTGCTTTCAGAAGGTTGCAAAATGTGATCTAATGACTCCAGGATACTGCAACCATCATAAATACATATCGGGTCCCAAGGGTCCAATTTTGATCACATGACTATGGGGTTGCTACAGCAGTTGTATGTGTGAAAAACAGTCCTACGTCTCTCTTTTAGTGCTACTGCAACTTTGGTCACTAAACAAATGTTTGTAAGTCGAAGACTACCTGTAGTAACCTGTTCACATTAAGCATTAGGAACTGTCTAGTGTTCTGAATGAGAATTACTGAAATACAATATAGACTGAATTTGAATACAGAAGAAAAGATTGGGTGGAACAGTGAATGAAATATCTTTTATAACAAATCCCATGCAGATAATATCACTGCAGAAGAGTTCATGGCTGGGGATTACTGTTCTTCAGACTCTCAGAAATTTAGCCCAGGAGCAAGAAGACAAGCCACAAGAATCACCTAGCTTGGTAAGATGGACAACATGCCTACAATAGGTGAGCTAGTAGTTCTGAGCAGTGCGGCCCTGTGGTAATTTTTGTATGATCCTTGGACTATTTTTGCCTAATACAAAGCTAATAAAATAGGGCATTTGGAAGAATCCCAAGAGCAGAAGTATCCCACTGTCCTGTTACACTAATTACTTGATTACTTTGGGGGTGCTATTTCCCATTGCCAAAATAGTAGGCTTGGAGGCACCCAGAGAGGACTCTATTTCCATTGTCCAGTTCTAGGTTAGAGACTACCTTATAGCTCACCCCCTTTCAATTAACCAGAACATAACTATTCTGATATAGAAGGAACATGCAATCATGACTCCAGTGGGAAAGCATTATTTTTAATAACATTTTGGAAAAGAAGCAGCAGAATACAGGGCCAAGTATTTCAGCTCAGTCTGATTTCCCCAGTTACAACTCTGTAGAAGGTATAAATGTGTTGGACTATTGCTCCCATAGCCGTTAATTATATTATGCTGAATGTAGCTCTGGGAACTCTGAAGCAGGTGAACATCAAGGTTGAAGTTGTTGGCTCCATTGCCAACGGCAAGGGTGGGGGGCATTCAGAATATAGCAGATGACCAGGATGCCAGAGGCCAATACAACATCCATATCATTATTGACTATAGTTTATTATAGCATTTTAAATTTATTATACATAGTACACAGTTGTACAGTTAAGACACTTGTGTTGTAATTTTTACTTTAAAATGTAATTTATTACTTTCTGGAACCAAATGGTGCTTATTCTGAAGTAAGATATATGATTGCCTAAAGCAATCTACTATTAACATTATAATTACATTTGTGTCTAAAATTATTTAGCTGCCTGTGTTGCAGCCATGAACTTCTTGCCCAGTAATAGCTGAACCATACAACTGGATAAGGAGAGTTGGGGGGAGGGGGCACACACTACTTGGGGAAGCTATATGCAAATTGTAAATCAGAACATTCAGCAATATAACTTTCTATGAAGATTCTAAAATTAAGGATCCTCTGATAAATTTCAGATGTTAACATTTACTCAGAATAGGTCAGGCACCAGGGGGTGGATGGGAGGGAGAAAACATAACCTGTTTCAATTTTTCCAGCAATTTGCATGCATGAAAGGATTGGGTGGTTTTTTTTTTAAATTAAAAATAAATAAAAACTATATCAAACAAGCAGAAATGAAGCAATGATGTTTCAATCTATACAAATTCGCCATTACAGAAAAGAAAGGGGACTAACACAAACTTGGCAACAATTGGAAATTTAAGCTGCAAGAAATCAATTACCACAACTGTATGGTCTTTCTAGAGCAGTATTTCTTAACCTTGATGACTCTTAAGATACATAGATTTCCAACTCCCAGCTGAAATCCAAACATCTTAAATTGGCAAAGTTGAGAAACATTGTCCTAAACTTTTCTGCTTTTCACACAATTAAAAAGACTGTCTTGTTCCACAGTTTCATTGTGAAATAGTAACAGCATTTTGGAAAATAAATCTTCCCACAGACTCACCCACAAAGGTGTGACAGTTCCTTCCAAGGTTGTGTACTTTGGAGACAGGCAGGCAAAGCAGAAAATATATATTTCAGAGGTCCTCTAGGGGGCACTCTCTTTCCAAATGTGTGATTAGAAAGACCAAGAATAAAAGCCAGGAATGTAAGCTTTCAGGGGAAACATTCTCCTAACTTAAAAAAAAGAAAAAGTAGATAAATCCAAAAGCAGGACATCATCATCATGTTTTGCTTGGCTTTGGATTCATATCCTTCCTAGGAGTCAGATGCCATCCAAGTGACTGGCTTCCCAGGAATCACTGAGTGTGTCCAGCAGACGCTGGCGGGCTAAGGACCTTCGAAGGTGCATGCGATAGTCCTCCATTACCAGGTTATCCCAGCGTCGCAGCACAAAATGGTTTTCACCCAAGGTTAATCCAGAACATAACAGCTGATTCCGAGTTCGGAAATCTGATACCGTGATCAGCCACCTGCATAGGAAGACAAGAAAAGGGAGATGGCTGACGGACATGGTTTCATCAAGCTTCATTAAGATGGGGGGAGTTCCGCTGCTTCTTCCCCAGGACCCCATGGCTCAACAAGTTTAGAACAATCCATTTAAAAGTTCAGAATGACCCCTTTCACTGGGCCAGTGCAATAAGCAAAAATGGCATAGATGGCACAGAGACAAACAATTGAGTGTGTCTGAAGCAGAGCTGGCTATTCTCAAAAGCAGGGCCGAACAAAACTCCCCAATTATCGAAGGCTAACTTCCCCAGTTAAGCAAAAGCATTCAGGTCTGTTTTCAGAAACTTGGTATGCTACTAGGTTGAATATTCAGTTTTTATAGTATACAATTTTACACCCCCTCCCAAGGGTTGCCTGTTGGAGACAAAGGCTGTATATCCAGGAGGCCTCCTGTATCCTTTGTCTAGATTAGAATTTCTCTTCTTTTATGACAAGGCTGAATAATTTATACCAACCTGCCAAAAGTTGCCACTCAACTGATATGTTTAATGCAAAAGAAAAGAGAAACTCTTAAATACATCGAGAAAAATGGTGCCTGGCCTGGCCTAGATTATGCATTATTCATCTGCTAGATCAGTATTTTTTAAAATTTGGCAACATTAATGGGTGTGGGCTTCAACTCTCAGAAATCCCCAGTGCTGGCTAGGGAATTCTGGGAGTTGAAGTCCACACCTCTGAAAGTTGTAAAGTTTGCAGAATACTGAGCTAGATTGTGTCCTCAACTTTCATGCCTTTAATTGAATGCATAATTGTAAAGAGCATAAATGAACATATATTAACATTTACTCAACTAAAATAACTCCGTTCAAGAACCCAAGGCTGGGTTGGTATAACATATTTAGTTTTGTTACTGAATTAACTTGTTTTTCCAATTTGCACAATATATTGGGTTATAACCAAACAGTATGGGTTCATCAATGCAGTATTTTTTTTAAAAAAGGACTAAAGCTAAGCAAGCTTACTATGTTTTCTAAATGCATTCACCCAAGCTTTTGCTGGTCTGCCCAGACAGGTTGTGCAAACACAGATAAAATGGAGCTCTAAACGTTAGTGCAGTGATGGCGAACCTTTTTTGGCTCACATGCCATAAGTGGGGGAGTGCAGGGGGGGTCGTGTGCAGGTGTGCCACACCCATAATGCAATGCGCGACCCCCCCAGTGCTCATGCGTGCATTACAGGCGCTCCCTCCATTTTTTGCATGCTTTTTTCGCCCTCCCCAGGCTCCAGAGGCTTTATAGGATCCTGGGGAGGGTGAAAACAGCCTCCCCCACCCCCAGAAGCCCCCTGGAGGCTTCAGGGACCTTCAGGAGGCTTCCCTGAAGCCTCCGGAGCAGTCAAAACGAACCTCCGAGCAAACTGGAAGTCATTTCCGGTTTGCTCGGAGGGTCATTTTGAGTGCTCCGGAGGCTTCAGGGACCTCCAGGAGGCTTCCCTGAAGCCTCAGGAGCAGTCAAAATGAACCTCTGAGCAAACCGGAAGTCTATTCCGGAACTTCTGGTTTGCCCATATGGCTGGTTTTTTTTTGCTCTCTGGAAGCTTCAGGGAACCTCATAAAGCTTCTGGAGCCTGGGGAGGGCGAAAAATGGCTTTTAAAAAGGGTGAACTCAGCTGGCCAGTGTGTGCTGGCCAGCTGGCAAGGCAGCACCTCGCGTGCCCTGACAAATGGCTCTGCGTGCCACTTGTGGCACGTGTGCCATAGGTTCGCCATCACTGCGTTAGTGTGTCTCATAAGAGTCAGGACTAAAGTAGATCAAATGATCAATCCCAAATTTTATGCAGTTAGCTGTTCAGAATCACTAGACTAGAGATGGATGACCATATGACTGACTGATTGGTTGATTGACTGACAGTCTGTGACTGACTGACTGATTGATTAGATAGGTGATAGGTTAGATTAGGTGATTAGATTAGATTAGATTGAAGAGAGAAAGGGGAAGAGGAAAGAGGAGAATTCTGAGAGTTGAAGTCTATACATCTTAACGTTATCAAAAATGAGAAACACTGATCAGACTGCTTAGTCAGTGAAGGAAATTACACATTGTCTCAACTAAGCATTTTTTAATGATGCCATGAGCCAAGCAAGCCAAGTAAATCTGGGTGACCAAACTGATTTCCCTTAGTCCAGAGGATTAGAGGATAGAGTAGTTGAATATCTATACCAACCTGTTCTTCCGCCCAGCAGTTCCACAGATTACATTGATGTTTTCAAATTGGATGCTGTGTAGCAGACCTGCTTCAAAGGCATTGGGGATGACAGCTTCTATGGCTGCCAGGATTTCAGCATGCGTCATCTCCTTTTCAGGCTAAAAGTCAGAAGGGATGCTCAACCATTGAAACCCATCTCCTCTCCCCCATCAGACACACCTGCTAAGAGCCTTTTAAGTTGTTATGGCTTGTGTATTATAGTTCTACCCTATCTTTGTTCTTGGACCTCTGATTTTCTGCTATTCCCTTATTTTTCCTTCACAACATCTTATCAGGTAGGTCAAGCTGAGAGATTGGGATCACTCAAGATCACAGAGTCAGAATCATGGCTAGTGTTTTTCAATCATGTGAAACTATAATACCGCTCAGGATTCCCAGAAAACATGGCTAACTGCTTTGCCATCCTCTATTTCATACTACAGGTAGTCCTTGACTTACAACCATTCATTTAACAATGGTTAGAAGTTACAACAACCTAAAAAAAATCTTACAATGTGTCCTCAAAGTTATGACTGTCACACAACTTCCACTGTCAATTAGATGGTTGGCAACTGGCTAGCATATATGATTGGGCAGCATCTTGCAGTCACATGATCATGATTTATGGATCGTCCTAACTTGCTTCTGACAAGCAAAACCAATTGGGGAAGTCAGATTTACTTAACCATAGTAAAACCGGTTATAAGATTGGGTCCAGTCAATTTTACAAACGCAGTAATTTATTATTCAGTTTTGGGACAGAAACAGCATTGGTCACACTTTATGATCTCTGGTGAGAGAAGGATAGAAGGATAGTGCAACCATCTTTGCTCTTCTTGATCTCTCAGCAGCCTTCAATACCATCAACCATGGTATCCTTTTGTGCCAGCTGCAGGGTTTGAGGCTGGGTGGCACAGTTTTGTGTTGCTTTGGCTCCATTCTCTGAGGGTGATCCTAATCAGTGTTTATAGGGAGTGAGAAGTTCAGCCCACAACCACTCCTGTGGCATACCATAGGGCTCTGCACTCTGTCAACTCTTTTTTAACATCTATATGAAGAGCTGGTTGAGATCATTTGCAAACAAGTTGAGGTGTCATCAATATGCTAATGATACTCAACTTTATATATCTACCCCTGGTGATCCAAGTGATGCCATTGCCACTCTCTTGCAGTTCCTGGAGGCTGGATGGGGAATAATAGACTACAACTGAACCCTAGCAAAACTGAATGGCTTTGGGTGCATAGATTCCGGGCTTTACCCAATTTAGTTCTGGATGTGGTTGCACTACTCCAGACAGACTCAGTTCACAACTTGACAGCTCTCCTGGTCTGCGACTCCTGCTCGAAGAGCATTTGGCAGTCGTGGCTAGGACAGCCTTTCCACAACTTTGGTTGGTGCGCCAGTAGTGGCCTTTCCTGAATCAGGAGTCTCTGAGATCAATCAATCAAGCCCTGGTCATCTCATGTCTGGATTACTGCAATGCATTCTATATGGGACTACTCTTGGAAGAATATTTGGAGGCTTCAACTAGTGCAGAGTGCGGCAACATAAGCAGTTCCTGAGGTCCCTAGGATGACCTATGTTACACCACTTGCTCTGCAAACTGCACTGGCTGCCAGTCTTCTTCCGGATGCAATTTAAAGTGTTGGTTATTATCTTTAAAGCCCTGCATGGCATGGGTCCAGGTTACTTGAGGAACAGCCTCACCCCACTGGGACTGCTCTGCCCCACCTGCATCAGCAGAGGAGGCAAGTTGCAGGCTCCATTGCTCAAAGAATTCCAGCTGGCGGGATGCAGGGGAAAAGCCTTCTTTGCCATGGCTCCTGCCGTATGGAACATCTTATCTCCTGAGGTGAGATTGGCTCCCACCCTTCTGTACATCCGCAAGAGCCTGAGGACCTGGTTATGGCAGATGGTTTGGGGCCCTAATGGGGGAACATCACATGGAGGTGGTTGTTGAATTAAGAGCCAATCCCACCTCCCACCACTCCACCATACATTCTATTCTCTCCTCGTTGTCCTTTGCCAATATCTTGATTGGGATATCTATTTTTACTCTTTTAAATATATTTATTTGTTAGATTTTTAATATTTGAATGCTGGAAGCCACCCAGAGTTGTTTGCTATGAGATGGGCGATGAATAAATACAATAAATAAAATAAAAATGGAAACAATAAAATAAATAAAAATGATGGAAACTGGAAATGTAAGTGGAGGACTACCTGTTTGTTTGAATATGGAAATTTCATTAATTTCTCCATTGGGTTGTTCAGACTTCTTCCCACAAAGTCTACTTCCTCCTTTCCCACCCTATCTCCTTTTTCTTTTCTAAGCCAGCCAAGCTCTCAACATCATAGTGAATATCTCAATATGAGCCATAGTGGCACAGTGGTTAGAATGCAGTATTGCAGACTGACTCGGCCCAAAGTCAGGAGTTCAATCCTGACTGGCTCATGGTTGATTCAGCCTTCCAAGGTCAATAAAATTGTTATTTTTATTGTTAGGGGCAATAGGCTGACATTTTAAAACCCCTTAGTGCTGTATAAAAGTGCTACTGCTACTGCTATTTTTATTTTTTATTGTTATTATTTGTTTATTATTTTGAAAAATATCCAAAGTTAAGCTTAAATTGTCCACAAGTGAATTATGGACAGCTAATAAATTCCATTCACTCCGAAGAAATGCATTTTCTGGGCGTACAACTCTGATATCCACAAATATTGTCCTTTGTAAAATCTTTTAGTTGGTATAGCTGAGCCATAACATAGTTTTGCCCAGATAGGTTATCACTTAAACTGCCAAAGTTTCTAATGTACCTTCAGACAGTATTGACTGACATGGTTGTTGTGATCACAATTATACTTTCACAAACACATGTTATGGATGTGAATAGTTGTCGTGAATTAAGTATACAAGTGAATGGGAGGAAATTGATCATTTTTTAAATTACAGCATTTCTAGGTGGGCCTATGTGTTCCTCTCAGGCCTCATGCACAGCTGTGCACAACAATGACATCTGCCTGGGCTTTCTCTTATTTTTTAAAAAATAAATTAATCTGCCTCAGCAAGCCCACAAAAGATAAATTCCCTACAATGCCACCATATTTAACTTCTCTCTGGGACATGGGGGGGGGGGGGGATTAAATAGCAACTGGTTTTGCCTCTCAGAGCTCAGCTCTTCTCAGACAACTTAAAAGGGCCCTGACTCCGTTTCCCCCACTAAATTTAGACTAACCGGGTTCTCCAAACAAAGGCAAAGGGGTCGGGCAGCAGGCGGCCGAGGAAACTTGCGGATGCAAGGCATTTCCATATCCAAGGCTTCATATTCGGCAATGATCTTCTTCAGATACTGGCGCCTAAGTGGAGAGAAAGAAAGCTGAAGGCCCCGTTTTTAGTACAGAGTGTTAGGCTGCAGAGTCATCTGTTTTGATCCGGCTTCTCTCACCAGGAGAAGCTGAGAAAGTACTTCCTGACCAAGCAGAAGGACTCATTCCTATGTCATAGGCAGTTTGGCATAGAAATGCAGCTCTTGTTCTCACTGTCCGCTTGTGCTCTTTCCAGAAGCCTCCGGTTGGCCATTGCAGAGCCAAGATGGTGGTCTGGATAGGACTTGGCCTGCCCCATCAGACTTCCTAAATCTAGGATAATGGACAATATTATATAGTGAACAAGTACGGATATTGTTTTTTTCATGCTCACCTACAGCCTCTCTTTTGATTAAGAGGCATATTGGAGGCCTCAATCCAATAACTGTGGCCACTGCCAAAATGGCCCCCGCTTCCAGAATAGAACCATAAGGCCCCTCCCTAAAGGAAAGCCATGTGGTGGATCAGTTACTTCTTTTTCCCAAAGGCAATCTTTAGAAAAGATATGGGAGAGTAAAAGCCCAAGACTGTGGGGTCCAGTGGGATGGGAAATGGGGCATGGGATGCCCCAGACTGGGGGAGACCTTCAGGAGTCAGCAGCAGACCAGTTGTGAACTGGAGAGGTGCTGCCATATGGCCTTGGACCTGCACCAGGCCTCCCAGGGTCTCCCCACCCCAAGGCACTCACTCCATCTTGCACTTAACAACTGGAACTGGGAGGAGTTGTGGTTGTTAAGCGAGGCAATCACTCATGTGATTGCCTCACTTAACAACCACCACTATTTATGACTGTAATGGGCAGCCTTTATTGCAGTCATAGATGACCTGTATTTAATTTTTTTCCCCTGTCCCATTAAAGATTAGAATTTAGTGGCAACTTTCAGAAATACTCCCTCTGAAGACTTTGGAGGAAATATGAGATCCTACTCCAATATCTTAGTATCACTACTAATATCCTGTCATACTGAGACATTGCTCTCTTGATAATGCCGTTGCTCAGGAAATTACATTCTAATTTACAGACCAATGATAAATCTTCAGGGGCTCTGAAGGACTGCGGCAGGATAAAGAATATTCCCTTCCTAGCAGAAGGAACAAGGGATATTGTGCTGCAATTCTGCCTCTGATAATCTCCTGTTTCTCCCTAATGTTGACTCCTTATCATTTCAAAGTCATACTCACGAAGTTTTTCGTGGAGGTGGGCAAGGTTGTTCCAACTCAAGAAAAAGGGATGAAACCCCTTCACTCTCAGTTTCTGGAACTGAAAGCAAAATGGTTAGTGTTTACAATGTAATCTATAGTTGTTCTTCCACACATACAAAAAATTCAAAACATGAGAAGTATCTCCTGAACCCAGTCAAAAGCTCTCCATGTCCAGCATGCTTTTTTTCATACTGGTGAACCAGATACCCTGGGAAACACAGAAAATAAAGACCATTCAGGAGTTCTTATGGTTCACACTTTCATTTTACACACACACAGACACAAATGCTGGGCCACTTTCAGAGTTACATTTTGGGGGGTAAGTGGAAGTAGAAATCACTAAATATACAGTATTACCTAAGTTCTTGGACAAAAAGTGGGATATAAATCTAATAAATAAAACATAACATGCTACAGTATTTCTGGATAGAATTATCTAAACAGTTGCACAAATATTCCTGAAAAGGTTCTGAATTTGAATCAAAGTTTTGTCTCTTGTGTGAGACTTCTAGCTTAGTTGACCTAATCAAAAAATTGCAGTAAAGTAATAAACTTCAGATCTTGAACCACAAGGATAGGATTCATCTAACATGCTAAGCCAAATCACATTCAGGTTTGACAACATGTACAAACCCCACATATATTTATTTGCCCATATTTAACCGGTTATAGGATGGGGTAGAAAGATCCAGTCAGTTGTAAGATTAGAAAGAGTTTAATTTAATTTTTCACAACCCTGAATTGACTAGGCCAGCTGATTATTTTATATATTTATATCCCTCCTTTATTATTTTTTATAAATAACTCGGCAGCAAACAAATCTAACACTCCTTTCTCATATTTTCCTCCATAACATCAACCTTGTGAGAGAATTTGGACTGAGAGAGAGTGACTGGCCCAAGTCGGCCAGACAGCTTTCATGAGCAAGGCAGGACTAGAAATGACAGTTTCCTGATTTCTAGCCTGGTATCTTAACCACTGAACCAAACTGGCTTTGGGGAAGAGTTTGGGATTAACCCTTTCATATGAATCTCGGGACAGAAATGAAGTCCTTAGCAAACCTACAAAAACAGGCTTGCATTAGGAACTCCCATTGTTTAAAATGTCACCCCTTTTCTTCCCAAGCAGTAGTAAGCCTATCCCAGCTCCATGTGCATCAATCAGAGTCAGGTAGATTTTAAATAAAAAAAACTGATTTGAAAAATAAAGATATAGGAAATGACAGCTACACAGCTGCCCTGCAGGGACTGGCAATTTAGAGTTTAGAAAGTGGATTCCTTGTCTCCCTGGTGGGAATCTGTCATGTTATGCTCCTGGTATACAAGGATAAATATTTTCCGTGGGCACTATGTTACAACATAGAGTTGGAAGGGTATTCAGAAGTGTCAAGCTCAATCCTAAATTCTGTATCTTATCTTCAATACTTAATACTCTACAACTACAGCAATCCTGACAGGCAGAATGTATAAGTAATTCCAATAAGAAATAGCCTATTGCTTCTGTGACCAATTTGATTTGTTATGAATCTTACTTCGAAGACCTATTTCATAATAAATAACTTACCCTGTAATTTCTACCCCTTTGGATTTGCTCCAGTCTCCTTGAGCAATAGAGAATTCATCTTTTCCATCGCAGAAGATGGGTCAACTCCAATTTCTACATGGGAGCCCTTCTTATATCTGTTTTCTCCCTTTAATGCAAGGCTGAATAACCTGCCACTTTTTAATAGTCCCAGAACCCTTTCTAACAAACTGCTGAACATTAGGCAAATGAAAAATATAGTTAAATGGAAATGTCAGTCTTAGAGGGAAAAAAGCAACCTTTTAACCTTTTTAAAAAAGGCTCCGTTTTTAACCATTTTGAATGCAAAACAGCTACACATATATTTAGCTTAGTTATTAAATTTACCCATTTTAAAAGTTATATAATATGTACTAACTACGTGATCTGGCAGCTAATTAAAAATTTAAACAAGTTTAAAGTACAATTAGGGCTGCTGGTCAACTGAATCTTGTCAAGCAGAGTGTGGCAGAGAAAGGGGTAAATCAAGTCAGCCTGACATCAGTCCCTCGGTTTCCCAGCCTATTTAGCATACTTCGTTCCAAATAAATGGCTACAATATTCTTGGTTACTAAATGAAACCATTTGAGGGATACAGTTTATGAAACATTCACAAGAAAAGTAAGCCATAAAACATAGTAAAAATCAACTATAATTATACTTCACATCTTGCATGAATATGTCTATTAGGTCACTATCAATCCTGGTTTAAATGTATGATGTTAACATAGCCAATGAGTTGTCTATCATGATGGAAGTATGATTAAACTGAATCTAAATAATAATAACAGCATGTGCATTGGTTTATTTATTTTGTGCAATCCCTTGTGAGTTCCTCATTGGTTGATTCCAGTTATTAAAAACTATAAGCACCAATGACAGGGTTGTCCTCAGGACACATAAAAAGTAGCAGTACTTCCATTCCATCGAGACACATCTGAACTGTTCGTACACCTTGTAGATATCCCTGACCTTTAGAAAGGTGATTAGAGAACAAGAACACCATTCACCTGCCTTCATTTGGGGTCCAGCATACCAAGACATGAATCTAGAACCACATTTGGCTATCATTAGAGAATCAGGTAACTTGGCATTTTCAAGGGGGAGCTCTAGAAGGCTCTTTAGCCATAACCTTAATGATCTAGCAACACCATCTGTAAGCATCAGCTTGATGTGCCTCCTGCCTTCTTGGTTAGGCCTTAGTTCCCTGCTTTCGAGTCATGGTTTTCCTCCACCTAATTCTTTGATTGCCTTTCTCCTATTCTAAGTTTAAGAGCAGTGGTGAAATTCAATTTTTTTTACTACCGGTTCTGTGGGCGTGGCTTTGTAGGTGTGGCAGGGGAAGGATATTGCAAAATCCCCATTCTCTCCCCACTCCTGGTGGAAGGATATTGCAAAATCTCCATTCCCATCCCACTCTGGGGCCAGACAGAGTGGTATTTGCCGGTTCTCCGAACTACTCAAAATTTCCGCTATTGGTTCTCCAGAAACTGCTGAATTTCACCCCTGTTTAAGAGGGAATAAATCATTATGTTATTAGCTGTTCTAGCACAATAAAAGATGGAGTTGGAAGTGAGGAGGAGCTGGCCAGCTGCAGCTCCTTCCAGGTCCTCAAGAATCAGAGAGCTATTTTATATTCTCACCACATTCTCCTTGGCTGCTAGAACGGGATTGGCACCTGGGTCCTTCATTCTCTTCTTCCTGCATTCTTGAATAGAAAAAAGAAGAACAGTAAAAATGAACCTTGACTTCTGTCTACTCCTTTCCCCTTGCAACATGATGCATTGTTGCCTGGCACCCCTCCTGATCCAAACTTCAGATATCTCCCCCAAGTGGGAAGACTCAGAGGAATAATACTTTTCAGATTCTATCAGAAGTAAAGCTGCTCATTTCTTCTAACGAACTATATTCATTTCATGAGAGTAATAGTTATTCATGAACTTCCCTGCCAACAAGGGTCATTAGACGAATTCAGGAAGGAGGTGAAGATCCCTTCAAGGGTCATTAGACGAATTCAGGAAGGAGGTGGTGGTAGCTGATAGCTACCATACCTGATAGAAATATTGCATTTTCATGATCAAAAGACCCCAAATAAAAAATGCTATTGAACAATAGCAGGAGAATGCTAGTGCCCTCAATATCTTGTGAGTTTCCCCTGGAATTTGGTTAATCCTCTTGAAACAGGTGACTAGGTAGGACCTTTCCATGTTCTTCATATTCCTTGAGATGGGAATTAATTTCCCTCAACTACCACTGAGGAAGGGAGATAAAAGGCAGTTATCTGAAGTCTTCCTTGAAAGTCATTTTAGTTGCAGATCAGCCCCACATCAGTTGGCAATTGACAGAATCAACTCTCATATGAAATGAATACATACCACCATATATTGTCCTTGCCATGAAAATATTTTCCCACTTCCTAATAATGTAATTTTCACATCATTTTTCCCCCAAGATCTGGATCCAAAGTCATCACACTGTACATACAGTGTAGCGACTTGCAAGGGGACAGCCCTGATTCACTTAATTAATACTTCCAACAACTACAACTGATTGTCCAGAAAAGCCATTTATGGCACAGAAAGAAAACAGATGCATAAAATATTCTTTATTCTAGACACATTTCCATTTGACTGGAAAGAAAACAAAAGACACCTTTTTCAGCAGGAATAATGTTGGACATACTATTTCTATTCATTCCTAAAACAAAGTATTCAGAAATCCTTCATAGTTGCAGCTTACCAACACAGTCACTTTCAGCCCCTTGTCTCTTTCTTGAAAATATATTTCTAGCCTGAACCTTCCATTGAGAAGAGCAATCACACCACAGTGTTGAGCACATGATTTGCACACAGATAGTGCCAGATTCAATCCCCGACAGCCCCAGTTAAAGTAACTTTGGACAGCAGATTGTAGAGAAGAAAATAAGTCCCTGCCTGATAAGCCAGAAATCCATTCTGAGCCAGTCTGAGTGTCTGGGCAGGCAGACACTTGCTCTCTTGCTCCTGTTCTTTATTTTTGGCACTGACTCTCTTTCACTCCCACAGCTCTTTCTCTTATTCAATATTCCCGTTTCCAAAAGCAACTCAGATTTGATGGCACACATTTTAATCTGGTAAAAAACATTCTTATGGAATGAGGTATAAATTCCTGGGAAATAAAATAATCAGGAAACTGTATACATTAATATATCATTTTCACCCAATTTCATCTCCAAGATCTCCGAAATCTATTAGTTTGGACATCACAGTGTATCAATCATTCAGCACAGTTACTATAAATACTGATCTCTGTTCCTGATCTCTTCCCTCTGATTCCAATCCAAAGTTTACCCAAAACTAATGATGTTTTGCCAGCTGATCTTACCTAATGCCGGTTTCAAGAGATTCAGCTTCTAAAGAAGACAACTGTGGATATTCAAATTCCAGGATTCCAGAATTCTGAACCACCTTCTTGGGAGAAGTTTCATTTTGATGGACTTTGGTGGCCATGACTCCTACCTTATAAATGATAGTCCTCCGGGGTGTAAGTTACAATGGTACACATGCCATGCTGTCAAGTAGCAATAACACACATTGTATAATCATTTACATAATGATGTCATGATACCTGTGACATTTGTTGTGCATACTTGACAAATGGGTGATAAGAAGGAAGTGCCCCAACACATGGCACCACATAGCCTATCTTGAAAACAAGGTCAAAGCTGGTTAGTATTTGAATGAGAAATCTTCAAGAAATCCTAGTTCTAGGAAACTTGAAAATGCAGAGAATGGTCAACTACATCTGTCTGACCATCAAGAAAACTACATGTAAGTATCCATGAATTCAGCAAGAACTGATTAAAAAAAAAGACCTTTTAAGGAGGAAAATAACCTTGTGGTCCACCAATAGGTAAGCACAAATCAACAGACAGAATAGACCACAGACTGCCTTCCCATAATTTTTAACATCAGAGTAAGACATCTTATGTGCCTCTTTTGACCAGATACCGTGTTTTCCCGAAAATACAACCTGTCCTGAAACTAACGCCTTGCCACATTTTTGTGTGGGCAAAAACATAAGCCCACCCCTGAAAATAAGCCCCCTGGATAACTCCCCCCTCCGGCCAGGCAGAGCACCGCTCACCGACCTAGCAGTATCTCGAAGGCACAAAGCCGCGGGAGCCGGGGGGGGGGAAGGCACTCACGTTGCTTGCTGCCTTCGGGATAATACTAGGTTGTGAGTGGCGTTCTGCCTAGCTGGAGGGGGGAGTTAGGGTACAGGATGATGGAATGAAATGTCACAATAAAATTTGGTTAAATGTAGTTAAACTTTGAGTACTATGTATAAGATAAAGTAATAATAGCTATAGTCAAATAAATGATCAATAATGATAATAAAGCATTTATATATACTAGATTGATAATATAAAATTTTATATAAACTGTAAGTGAGGATGATGTTGAAAATCCTTTTTATAAAAAGATAAATAATTCTATATAGAATAAAATATAAAGATGTAATATCATTGGATGATTTCAGGATGATGCAATGAAACACCAAAATATAAATTTACTTCAAATTTAATATGCCATGTAAAAAGGATGTAATAATAGTTATGCTTAATGGATGTTTAACAATTATAATAATTTATATAAATGTATATTATATTGATGATACTAATAATGGAAAAAACATGGAATTGAAAAGTATAAGAGAATGTTATTAATGCTAAAATATTAGAATGATTTAGAATAGGATACCAAAAAATGCTTTATTATTGGATATATTGAAGATGATATAATGAATCATTATAATATAAATGGATACATATTTAGAATACCTTGTTTAAAATGGTGAAACAATAGTGATAATTAAACAAATGAAGTACAATAATAATGTATACAAAGATATTTGATTGACAATATGTGATTTTTTATAAAGCTCAAATGATGACTATGGAAAGGACGCAGAAAGATCTTATAACCAATTGACACACTGTATGTAGTTGAAGAGGTTTTTATGTTATATGTTTTGTGTGTTTGTGTTTGTTTGAAAATAAAAATTTTATTAAAAAAATAAAAATAAAATGTGTTGTCTGAGAGTGGCTTAACATAGTTTATAAATAATTAGCATATGTGTGAACATAACTTAATAATTTTCAAATTGCTATAAATTTTAAATCAGCTACAGTAGAGATTTAAGATTTTTTTCAGAATTGGACAGCCAAATTCAAGCCCATTTTCCTCCATTAAAACATGCACGTAAGAAATAAAACTGTAGGGACATTGTGAGCTTCTGGAAAAAAGAAGGGATATAAAGGTAGCACATAAAAATATTACTTGATTTGCTGTCACTGTTTATGGTTGCATAAATCACCATCCCATTCATTTTGAAAACATGAAGATCAAATAAATTCCAGGCAGCACCACAGCCAAGACAATAACTGCTCCCCTGCCCCACTATGAACTAAGACTGCAGATGTTTTAATTAAGTCGGCTTAAAAAAAAAAAGCTCTGGCTTAGCAACACCTTTCATTGCTGAGTTATTAAATACTTAGAGATTCATTTGGAGATCCCTTTAACATTTATGTCTGGGTTTGCCAGTCATTCTCACTTATCTGGGCTCAAAAAATTAGTAGTGCCAAAACCTGCTAAAAATGACCACATCAAAAAGGCATTAAAACATTACAGATTTCAAAATGGCACTTGGAACAACTCATTAATTAAACTGAGATGAAAAACTTTATGGTAGCTGGAAGTGACAATTCCCTTTTATTGTTGTTATTACTGTGAAAGTTGCTGAAGACCACAGTATGACGATACTATAAGGAAATATTTTCTCTGTTCTTCCTGCAACTAGCGATAAATGCATAACTATTTGAGTTGAATGGAGATGTCTATTCAGACGTAATAGATTGGTTTTCTTTAAATGCTTACTAAAATCTACCAGTTTGCACCTGAAATTAAAGTTACAATACAGGCTTGAGTTGAGAATAACAGCCTTTGAAACCTACAGAATCGGAGGAAGCCTATACAGTGCAGATTGGCTATCTCTGGTTTAAAATAAAAGTGACTGATAATTTATACCACATCAAAATATAGGGATCAAAATGCCAACCAACCAACAAAAATGAGTCCTTCAAAATGGCTTCTGAATTGCACTGAGGTGGCTGCGAAACAGAATGATTACCTGGGTGAGACACCAGCAGCCTATCAATCAAACCCAGCCATCCGTAAGTAGTGAGCCCATCCTAAATATATTTGCTCTGACATAAACTCTATTGATCTTGGATTAAACTTTCGGTCAAGGATATCTCAGACTGCAGGCTCGTTTTCATTTCATGTCTGTGATTTAGTTATTAGATCTTCAAGGAGACAGAACCGGCTCTTGTCTAGCCTCACTTCTGATTTCACCTTTAACTAAGCAAGCATTCTATTTTGAACTATAAAAAAATTGAAATTCAGTATAAACTTTCCTTTTGGACAAAACTCAGCAGCACTCTTTTATGCGGCTATTGACAAAAATGGGATTGCCAACATGATTGCCAACGTCTAATGATGGACTTGGCACAAGAAGAAAGAAGAAGAAGAAGAAGAAGAAGAAGAAGAAGAAGAAGAAGAAGAAGAAGAAGAAGAAGAAGAAGAAGAAGAAGAAGAAGAAGAAGAAGAAGAAGAAGAAACTATCCTCAGTTTAAAATCATTTGTTTTCTAATCATTCAAAGTTACATTGGCACTAAAAAAAATAGTATATGACTGGTCCTCATATTTAAGATTGTTGCAAATGTCTTCCTCAAGGCCATATGATCAAAATTTGGGCACTTGACAACTTGCATATATTTACAACAATTGCAGGATCTCAGGGGCATGTAACTTCCATGTGCAATCTTCCCACCCAATGCTTGACAAACAAAGTCAACAGAAGCCAAATTAACAACCACGTGATTCACTTAACAATTGCAAAGATTCGCTTAACAACCATGGGGAAAAAGTCATTAAATCAGACATAATTCACTTAACAACTATCTTGTGTAATGGAAATTCTGTTTCCATTTATGGTTGTAAGTTGAGGACTACCTTATAATAGATCACATATTTAATCTGAGTAAAATCTTGATTTGAACATCTGGCACTAGTAGGAGGCTACTACACTTAATGGCAAATGGGGGGGGGGGCACTGAGAAGAAACAGAATGAAAGGATTCTGGATCTATTCAGCACTGGACTTTTATAGCCTGATACAGTAGCCCTGCTCAAGGTATACCAAAGACATGGACTAGAATCAGGCAGGACAGACAGCTCCTGGGCTATAACAGCCTCCACACTCGCTTGCACCCCCAAATGGGATGGGATCAATCTGCTCAATCCAAGAGTCAAAATGTTTTAAGCTTTGTTTAGTGGATTTCCAGGAATTTTCAAACCTGAAAACTCCAAAGCTGCCCCTAGCAAGAAAAGCCCAATAGAGGGGTGAAAAGTTCGCCCCTGCCTATTTTAACCATATCATGGCATCAGTAGTTATGGCATATGCTGCACTTGGAAAAAAATTAATTTTAATGTTATGGTTGTTGAATTTTTTTAGTTTAATTCAAAAGAGTGCAGCTGCTAGCCAAAAATAGCTTTTTCCTTATGGTATAAAGCAACCAGTTATAGCTCATTAGGTATTTTTATTAATTCATATGTAGGGTTTAAAAATCATGCCTTCTCCCTGTTATTATTCATCTCCAGCATCTGATATTTGCAAGGGAGTTGCTGCACAGAGCAAGCCTACTCTCTCAACCAGGCGTGTCTTCTTTTAGGATACTCCATCCCATTCCTTCTCTCAACAAACAGCATTTAATAACCACAGAACATGCTTATTTCTCTCTGGGCTATTTTTTAAGCTTTTCCTACTTGAAATTCTTCACACACCAGTCCAATAATTTTTTCCTGAAAAAAATAGGATGGATATATAATGATTGACACCGGAAAGTTTAGTTTGCTTTTACTATTGCAGAAGTGGAAGGGTCTATTAAGCGAGCTTATCTAACGGACTGATCCCATTCCTCCACAAATCCTTTTGAAAATCCATCAAAGCAAATGACTTCCTTCACATCTCATCCCAGTTTATCCCCTGTGGGAAACATCTAACTAAGTCAGTCTTGGATGTTTACGATCGTTGGCTTTTTTAGAAAGTATTATGAGACAGGAAAATTAGAAGATCTTCTCTCTCTGATGTTTGGGTGGGAACTAACTAAAGTTCTTGCTATTTCCTCAAGTTGAGTGGAAAGTATTTAGGAATTCAGCCTTGAGCAGACCTAACTATACATTGAAACACAAGAATACTGATAGGGAATGTGGTAGCAAAAAGAGCCCATTTCAGTCAGAGAGATCTGAGTTGAAAAAATATTTTTCTGGATCGATGAGATATACCACTACTATTCTTCCTTCCATAAAACTGTTTCTTTCATCCTCCAAAAAGCAATAGTTTGTCTGTTGGAGGAGCATTATTTCCTGTAATTGAATGTTTTTCCTGCTGCCAAGTTTTGTCTCTCACCCTTCTATTTCTGAGCCAACTCACATATCCAGCCTGCGCTCCTGTGGATTTCTAGAGCTGTACAGTAGATCACATGAGATTGAAATCAATGGTGTACCATGCTTTCTTCTTGTCCAGCTACAGCTCAGCTTGCCTGGCATAATAAGTGGTAGCTTTGCTGCAATGCAAGAGAAACCAGAAGCATTCTCAGAATGACAATGGTGTGTGAATAATCCATTCTCCTGTTTCTTGCCATTTATTATCAGGTTAGATCAAGGGCCAGCCTTAATAAATAAGCAACTTTAAACTGGTTTCGGGGGACCACATCATAGGAATAGTTGCCTCAATCTTTTGCAGCGAAGACCTCTAAGAGTCTTTCTTAGGACATCTAAGAAAACTAATGGATAAGCTTTGCATTTCATTTCTGAGTACACTGGTTCATGATTACCAGCTGCCAGGTTTACAGACTATCCTACCCCTGAACAAATAAATCATATTACAGATTAACAAGATGGCCTGGTTCATATCAGATGCAAGAAAGGAAGTGAGAATATAACATTTCCTCAACAAAGACCCCCTGATCATTCTGCTTTGCAGATTACTTCTGCTTCAATATTCAGTAATCTTGGATTGAGTTAGCGATACAAAACATGTATTACTTCTATACCTTGCAACTTTAAAATGTGTGGACTTCAACTCCCAAGATTCCCCAGCCAGCATGAGGGAATTAAGCTTGGCAGCTTTAAGAAATATAGGCTTCTGGGAGTTGAAGTTCTCACATCTTGAAGTTGCTAAATTTAGAAACACTGCTCTACAGCCTCAATTCATTCCAGCTGTCACTAGGGTACCTTTTATGGCATAAAAGAATTATCTAGGCCTAGGAGTGGAGCAATTAAAAGTTACCATTGCCCTCTTCCACTACCCATCTCTCACTTAGAGGGAGAGCAAACACTTCTATCTTAGTCACTTCTAGTCCAAAATCATTCACCAAAATCTACTTAGTCATTTCTCTTCCACAACCAATATCTTTGATGCAGTAGATGGAAATCATTGCCAATAGCTAGCACACATGGCATGTTCTCCTTTTTTCTGAGTTCTACTTCCATATCTAGGAGACAAAATGGTTGCTGCCTAGAGCAGTGGGCTCTGTGATAATTGCACAAAATCCGTGTGGATATTTGATTGCAAAAACCTTGCCTTATTATTATTTTTTGAAGGATACCCTGTAGGTAAGAAAACTGCTTTAAACAATTAAAGCATGCTTTGTTTCTGAAGTCCTGGATTTTTTGAGCAATTCAGAAATTATCTAGTAGTAAAATCTACATTCCTAACAATGCTTGGTGGAATAGCATTTGGCAGAGTCTAGTTTTCATCACCTGATATTTTCTTGAAACAAGGTTGAAGAAAAGCTCATTTTCAGAAACCAAGGTTCAATTCAATTCGTGGTTACTTGAGAGAATACAGAGGTATCTGCCAGGGCTAACACTTTTGTCAAAAAATAGGTTTAACATTGCCATCACTTCCGGCTTCTCATATGTACAGGCAATGTCATCGAACATTGTTGTGCCAAAACTAAGGTGTTGTCACACACCCAAACATGTGTGGGAAGAAATATCCATCTGGTGCAGTTCCAAGCTGGGAGGAAGACACTGGAAACATGATGACTGATTGGAAAGATAGTTTATTGATGAAGCAGAACCACATGGGTTTGTGGTTTGGGGCAGCTGACCAAATGGAGTTGAAAGGGGGTGGTTTCTATACTTTCTTTGGGCTTTGTATTTGTGCTTCCTGTTCCTATGCAAGAACATGTGTTCTATTGGCTGTTGTCAGATTCCTATGGGGTCATGTAGGGATCATATAGGCAAAAGTGAAAATGCAAATCCTAGATGCTTGTCTGAGCTAATTTTGTCAACCTTTTGTTTCTTGCTTAGCTGAGTTTCTGTCTTCGCCCAGCCTTTCTGAATGGATTACCCAATCTGCATTTCCAAAAGTTAGCCTCCTTAATTTCTGCTTGAGGCAGGGAAGCTGGGACTAGTTTCTGAATAGGCTGGCCCAATCTTTCTTAATGGGCACAAAATATCCGCTGGGGGTCATTAAGAAAGACTGAGTCTACTTTCTGTCTTTAAAAACATGTTTCTCTATTAGGAAAATATAATATTCTGCCTTTTTAATATTTTCCAAAACATTTCATTCTTCGTGTGGGGAGGCAGTGTTGCTGACTTTATATACATGCATACCTGCACTCACACATGCATCCTTTCATGGTCCTTTTCCTCTACCAGACAGATGAACATGTTTCTGAAAGTTCTGAGAAGTATCAGGTAACTATGATGATAGATCACATAATTTCCAGACACCATAATATTATAGGATAAGTACTGGACAAAGTTTACCTTACTAACCTTAGCTAGGCCAGGCAAGTGTCTCCTTGGTATCAGGTAAGACAGAATCTATATGTTACCATGGAAACTAAGTAGACTGGTGGGTTGCTGCTAAGAGCCAGTGGTGGCTTACAAATCATTATAATAAAAGGCTGAAGTCTCAAGTGCTGAATCAGGAAGAACTAAAAACTGGGTCGTTGGATTCTGATGAGCCCATTACATTTTTTGGGGTGTTCTCTGTCCCCATGAAGAAGTGGGAACTGGGGATTTTGATTTATTGTTGAAGCAGTCATGTCAATGCTCCACCCCTCTTAACCTATGTCATTGTTTATAAAATGTATATGTAAGCAAAATGCATTTCTATACATGTATGCAAGGGAAATCAAACCTGCCTAAGTGCTGCTGTGTTGGGATGTTTTCATGCTCAGAGAACTGAGAAAAGGACATGCAGGTGAAACTGCGCTCCATAGTCAACTTTGTCAGTACCCAACTTTATTTGGCTGCGAAGCAAATCCTCTGATCCCAGTTATGCTTTAAGCATTGTTTACTGTCTGGCCTGACTATCTAAGGAAAAGCTTCCTTCTCCATTGCAAATCGGAGACCTATATATTGGTAGCCAGCTTCCCTTTTCTTTTCTGTTTCCATCCAAAGAGCTACCCAAAGTGGAGGGGAAGTGACTGATTGGCTGGCCTGTTGCCATGGTTATGGTTGCTGTGGAAATAAGGGTTGTACTCCTGCCCTTCTTCTTAATTCTGAATTCTTCCAAGCAAGGACTTGGTCTCCCAAGGGTGGGAGATGGGCAAATGAGAGATTGTGTGTCGAGAGGACTAAGAAAGTACTTCCTGTTCCTAATGGTGCCTTGGGTCATTAGAAGAATGGAAAAAATAAGCCACCCTAAGTTTTCTCTTGAGAAAGGCAGGTACCCTTGGGACATGAAACTAGATAAGTGGATTGGAGGATGGAGGAAGGCAGACAGATGATGAAAACTACAAGAAAAAGAGCCAGTTTGGTCTAGTGGTTAAAGTACCAAGCTAGAAACCTAGAAATGATGAGTTCTAGTCTGCCTTAGGCATGAAAGCTGATTGGGCCAGTCACTCTCAGCCCAACGTTCTTTTTTTGGAGGGGGGGAATAGAAGGAGAAAAAATATGTTTGCCATGTTGAATTATTTATAATAATAAATGGGATATCTATATATATATATAAAAGCCAACTACCACTCACTCATCACGAAATCTCCAGAACGGCAAAGCTTACATAGTTGAAATATGGCACTTATGTTCCTTCTAGGTGCTCATTAAGAAAGGATTTTTTCGAAATGACCATCAGAACATCAGTATTCCTTATACAGTATTATATTAACAAACGTCAATGCTAAGGAGTTAGACGTTCTACTCCCCTCCCCCTGTGTGCGTGGCTAGCACGTGACTCATCCGGCTTTACCTGTCAATTTATTAAGCCCGATCACATAGTTTCATAGCAAAGCATTTGTTATCCAGCTAGTAAATAAATAAATATAAAAGGGGGTCAGAATTCCTACAGTGGGATAGATAGCCCAGATATGGCCCCCATATTCCATTTATGTAGCTCTCAACAGGATTAAAAATTGCCAGACCTCAACAGCATTACTTCCCACTGAATGGGACGTACAATTGTTTTTCTGCCCAATTCCAATCTTTCCTCAAGAGTTAAATCAGGGATGGGGGGAACCTATAGCTTCCTTTTCTGAAAACAACCAGTTTGGTTCAACTGTCCTCCTTATGCCTCTCCTGGATTTCCCCTCCATGCCCTGAATAATTGCCCTTTCTGATGGCAGCCTCACCTTCAGGCCTGACTGTCAGTCTGGATTAGCCTATTACGTACTGATGCCATGTCAGACAGCAGCATATCAGAGGAATGACAGAGAAGTGCCTCTAGAAAGAAAAAAAAACCCAACCTCTCCTCTTGTGCTTCTATTGAAAAAAGTACAACTAAACATTTGGAAGGAAGCATCCATATGCTCTTTATGGACTGAATTATCTGCACCCAGTTTGCATATTAAAATGGATTGTCTTTACTATGTACACAGGGAAGTGAGCCCCGTGTCCTTCAAGAGTTACAATCTTTAGCATTTGATTGCATTTTGGAAGGTTCAAAGCATTTTACTGAGTTCTGCAGAAATTCTCAAACTTTTTTGATATCGTTATCCACTAAATGATAAGTACACTTGGTGGCCCCCATTTAGATATAAAATTAAACAAATAATGGAGTCATAAATAACGGAACGGCTATGTTTGGCAAATGGTTTTGACAAATAACTATACTTGGGGGCTTACCCACTTTTCAATTTTTGCTGGGACTCTTTGCCTGAGGAAGTTCCCTGAAAGCTTGGCCAGACAAACCTATGACAAGTTTTAACAATGTTCCTGTTTTGTTGTGTATGTATGTCTGTAAAGTAGTAATACACAATAGTCAAATCTCCTTTGTAGAGATTAATCAATTTGCTTCACTACTTACTTCACTACTTATTTTATCATGGGCAAGTTTAACCTTCCCTTAATGGGGCTTTGCTTACCATTTTGCTTGGGTGAACCAGTTATCAATTTATCCAGGTAAATCAGGGAGCAAGGTGGCTTTGACTTCTGGCAGCCCTTCAGTTTTATGTAGACAGCCTTGTACCAGTTTCTCTAAAACCTTTTTAAGCATGATGTGCAAGATTAAAGGTGATTTCATCTTATTTTGCTTAACCAGTGGCTGTAAATAAACAATTTGACAATGAAATCATTGAGATTTAACAATAATGCCAAAACCTTTGAGACCCAGGAAAAAGTATCTGACTTCCTTATCTCCTTAACCCCAACTCCTCTCTCCTCTCTCTCTCTCTCTCTTTCTCTCTCTCCCTCTCTCTCTCTCTCTCTCTTTCCTGATGCTATTTTTCGATACCAATTGCACACAAGAAATTTGCTGCTCTTTATGCTGTAGAAGGTCCTCTGGATCAGTGTGTACACCAGCATGCTGACTGGGAATTCTGGGTATTGAAGTCCACACATCTTAGAGTGGCCAAGGTAGAGAAAAACACTACTTTAGATCTTGACTTGTAGCTACACAGAGGAGTTCCCAACATACTGATGGGGCATAAATGGGGGGGGGGGGAGTTGCCTGACCTTACAATTGTCTGTTCCAGGAGGCAAAGATGAATTACCAGGAAAAAACAGATACTGGCCTATCAGCTCTCTTCACCAGTGGCTCTCCTGACAGGTTGGGGCAATTCATCTTCCCTAACAAAAGCCTCCCTTAAGAAGTGAGGTGATGTCAGTGATCCAGAGGGTGACTTACAAATCACAGGAGCAGAACGGCTGCTGCAAAGGGGAGCTGGAGGTCCCCTTGGTTAATATTCCTCTGACATCAACGGCATTTCCAGGGCTGCTTCTGGTCAAATAAAATACCAGGCTGTGCACATTTTTACTACCTCTACCAAGAGCTCACTGGTAGACATGGTGCTCACACTGTCCTGGGCTCTAAAAGAAATGGCACTGACAGAATTTACTTTGGACATTATTTCCCATTTAGTCTGGACATGCTGAACTTCCCAGGCAAAGCTGGAATAAGTTTTGCCAATGCTCCAGCTCTGAATGCACAAGCTCCAAAACACACAAAGATGTTTACAACTCCCCAGGGGCATGACCCAGTTTGAAAGCCTTTGCTATAAAGTAGCTCAAACCATTATCAGTTCTTCCATACTACAGATGGTATAATGAGGCCAAAAGAGAATGGCTTGCCTATCATTGGCCAGAGAAAGCCTAGCAGGAGTTAAGGAATTATTGGTTGTAGCCTAGTCCCTTTGTTACTATTGTATAATTGGTTAGGAATATAAACATTTTCATGCATTTGCTATAAGCTGACTGTTTCCAAATTTGTGTCCTTGTTAGTATTATGATTGTGCAAGTTAGAAGTTTTGCAAGTTGTAATTCTAGCAGAATCCCACCTCCCATATGAGAAGTTCACCTAGGCCAGGGCTGTCAAACCTCCAGCCCATGGGCAGGATATGCATCACACCCTGGCCGGTTTACCGAAGGGGGAAAAAGTCCTGATAGAGAATGTGACGCCGACGTGATGACATGAGTTTGATACCCCTGATCTAGGCAATGAACTTCAAGACATTGCAGAAGTCACATCTTTACTCAGCTAAGAAATTTACAAGGGGCCCTTCAAGCAGTCACTTACTGGGTTTGTCCAACTTGTTTAACCAGGTTTTGCTTTAATCAGGTTTATTGAATACTGTAAATTTACTGAGTTTACTAAATTTACACATTATGTTCAACCAGACATCATGCTTTACAAATCATGATAGCTGATTATATTTGATAAATGTAAAGTAAAAGATATCAAGCCATGCTTAATACCGGTAATAATAAAGTATAAAGCCTGGAACATTGCATAATGCAATGTGCAAAATCAGCCAATAGGTGATTTCATTAATCAGTGCTTTGATAAAATAGCCATAATAAGCGTCTCTCTCTCTCTCTCTCTCTCTCTCTCTCTCTCTCTCTCTCTCTCTCTCTCTCTCTCTCTCTCTCTCTCTCACACACACACACACACACACACACACACACACGCACGTATACAAAGTGGTTGCCCTATGGGGATGTAACTGATCACAGTGCCGCCTTTCCCAGTCACCCTGCTTTCTATTAATTGCTGTCCTCTGGGTGTCATAAAGCACAGGGCTTTGGGAAATGGTGAAATAAAAGTAAGACCTTATGCTGTAAATCAGCAGAAAGCTCAAGGGCAGTTGCTGTACTCAGCAAATCACACAAAAAGGGACAGCAAAATGGGAATCAGGATAAATATCTCTGATGAGGCCCAACATGCTGACAAATGATGGAATGCATGCCTGTGTCTTTAACGTCTGATTCTCCACAAAAGTATATTGTGTTGTGTATACTGAAAAGACCCAAAAAGTTGAAAACCCATTCAGGTCAGGCAGGATGGGATTGCTGCAGGTTCTATCAGTCAAGGATGGCAGGAAGCAGAAGACATGCTTTCTCTGTCGTAGCCCCTGCCCTCTGGAATAGCCTCCCTTCAGATATCATGATGACCTCAAGCCTCTCAACCATTAGTAAGCCTGTGAAGACTTGGTTGTATGCCCAGGTCTTAGTCTCTGTGTGCGTTAAGTGCCCCTTTTCCTGGCTTTATGAACACCCACAGTAACAGCTTTACTTGGTGCCATATATATTTACTTTTTACTCTATGAATTGTTTTAATAATTGTAATTGTTTTTATGTCTTGTTCAAGAAACCAACCAACAACTGAAATCAACTATTTTTTCTAAAATACCACCAATCCAGGTGGGATTCTACAAAAGAATCCCACCCCAAAGCGTGATTTCTTTTTTTTTGATGATTTCTTTAAAAGGATAATTCTCACCCCAATGAACACAGGGCATAGATCAGATGTTACTGGGATCCAAGGACAAGAGAGGCTGGAGTTGCAGTTCAATACACTGAATGTCTGTCTGTTCCCAGTTTTGTGGAATAAGAAAGCAGGGAAGAAGAAATAACTAAAGAGGGCAACAAGATATGATGCCAATGAATGCAAAATAAGTAACGTGTAAAACAAGCACAGGCTCTGGCTTCTTGAGTTCATTAAAAAAAAGGATGTTTCTTTCAAAAGTCACTTTGGGTATCATCAAGTATATATTTAATATTTATTTTGTCTGTGACAACTGCTTGCCTGAAAACTATAGAGAAGGCTGATTACAATCTGGTTGCAAAGATTGTGTGCAAAGCCATAAAGGGATTTGCCTGATTTTTAACCTATTTAACCTGGTTTTTAACAATAGGTTAAATAATCCACTAATAATCCAAGGTCTTTATAGCTTATTATGATGTGTGAGCTTATCTTTTCTCATGGATGGATGGATGGATGGATGGATGGATGGATGGATGGATGGATGGATGGATGGACGGAGACAGACAGACAGACAGACAGACGGTAGATAGATTGACTATAGGTATATGAACATTCACATGACTGTTTATGCACTTATGTATGATGGTGAGCCATTTTGCATCAAATTCAGATATGTGAATTAATAGCATGCTCTTCTGAATTGGGATTTTTTTACCGCATCATGGGAATGGGGGGACTTAACATTATGAATATTAAAGAAGTATATATTTTCTGGAAGTTTGGAAATAATACAATTTATTAAACAACATTGCAGTCCAATGGTATATAGAATAATCAAATAATAGTTTAAAAGTTCAGGATTGCAGCACAAAGAGAAGTTGAGGTTAGCTGCAAGGCAATCAAATAAGCAGCATTTAATCAATAGTGAATTTAATTATCTAATTCAAGGAGAAAAAGTCAAGGTGTATAGAGAATAATGCATTCAGCTCAATAAGATAACAATGAAGCAAGACTTTTTCAAAAGATTCATTTTACACAGGGTTCACTACAGAAGCTGAAAGTAATATAGAGACTCTTACTGAAAGACAGAAGGTCACAATTTTGCCTGCCATAGTGAAGAGGCAGAGAAATTTACATGAGGTAGCATTCACATAGGTTCACACTTGTATAAACGTTAACACATGGCATAGACATTGCTTTACTTGTAAATGGTGATTAAAATAGAAGATATAAGGGATTCCTATCAACCACTACTTTTCTGGTACAGTTGTCCTCAACTTACAACCACGATTAGAACTGAAACTTCTATCACTAAACATTGCAGTCATTAAGTGAGTAGATCCCGATTTTATGATGTTTTTGACTGGGTCTGTCCGTAATAGTTCACCTAGACTGGCAAGTCAGATAATCTAGATTCTAGAAGATGAGTATTGATAAGTACATTGCTCTTTTGTCTGATTCTGAATCCAGCTAGTCAGATCAAGCTGGCTGATCCCTCCAGTTTGTGATACTCCTATTTAGCAGGGTTGAGTGGGGGACCTAGAAATATTGTTTTCAAAGTCTAAGTAGCCAACTGGAACCCATATTGGAAGGTTTAAGTTAAACTCCGGTAAGCACTCAAATTTTAATTCCATGCCTATCATTCATGAATCTAGTTTGCATCCAAGGCATGCCAATCACCTCTATAGGGTTTGGTTCCTTGGCCCTGATTTTTTTCCCATCCAATACCACAGTGGCTTCCTCCACCTTTCCAGTTTCAGTTTCAGTTACTGTTTTTTTCTTCCTCATCCAATACCACAGTGGCTTCTTCCACCTTTTCAGTTTCACCTACGAATCTATTTTCCAAAGCTTTCAGTAATGATAGCATTGGACCTGCCACTGGAGGAACGCAACGGGGCCTACATTTAACCAGCCCATATACTCTAAAAATCATTACCAGATTCAGATAGTTGAAGAGATTCAGTTGCTAGTGGAGACAGCCCTTCCCTACAGCCAAAGGTTGTGGGCTATACACCTTATGGTGATCGGGTAAAGGAGGCACACAAAGGCTTTAGTAACAACAATTCTTTATTGCACGCCAAGTAAACATCCGGCTGAGGAATGGTCGGGCAGCATCCCCTTTTAAAGGGATCTGTCAAGCCTCTTGACCAATGGGATTCAACCTCTGTTCCTGCTGGAACAGAGTACCTTGGTGGAAACCTCTGTCAGTCTGTCAGTGGGGGAGGGATATCTAACACCTCTCCCCTCTAGGATGGAACAATCTAACTGGTGACGTAGTCACGCAGGTAGGCGAGCTTTTGCGTAGCTCTGTCTGACCTGCGCAATTCAGTCTTGGTGTTTCCTTCGAACAAGTCGGACGGACCTGTTGCTTCTGCAGACCCGCCTGATGGAATCTCCTGGAACTTTTCACAGGCCGTGGCTGGAGCTTCTGGCATTGACTCACTCAGAGCTCACTGCGGGCCTGCATCGAAGTCAGATAAATCTTCCAATAAATCTTTCGATATTCTCGGGCTTGATTTGGTCTTGGAGGGACTGTTATTTTTTGTGAAGTCTCTTTCGGTTTGTGCAGGAGTTACATTTGGTTGTCTAAACCCCGAGTTGGACATGCAGCTTTGGAGTTGGTCTATATGCCTTCTCCAGTTTCTACTGTCCTCAAGTTTTACTGTGTTCGATCGAGGGCCGGTAATTTCAATTACAGTTGCAGGAATCCACAACGTTCCCCCGGTCTTGTTGTGTGCATATACTGAGTCTCCTATGGTGAAAGACCTAACTTTGCTCGTGGAGTCAGGGGGTGTTGAGGTGGAATAATCTGGATGTAGCCGGTCTAGGTGAGACCTTAGGTGGCGGCCCATGAGGAGTTCAGCGGGGCTTCTTCCAGTGGTGGCACTGAGTATGATGTGTTGTATGAGTAAGTAGTGATCAATTTGTGTCCGCCAATCATCGGGGCCCATCCTATTGAGGACCTCCTTTGTGGATCTTACCATTTGTTCCGCCTGGCCATTGGAGACTGGGTGCAATGGCGCGACCAGGGCATGTCTGATTCCCTAAGCTGCCAGGAAGGTTTCGAATGGCATGGCCATGAATTGAGGCCTGTGGTCAGAGACTAGGACATCGGGGAGACCATGCGTGGAGAATAGTCTCCATAGTACCTTGATGACCGATTCCACTGTAGTGGAACTCATCAGTACTACTTCTAACCATTTTGAATAAGCATCCACAACTATGAAGAACGTTTGGCCATGGACTGGTCCAGCGAAATCAATGTGTATTCTGGACCATGGTGCTTGTGGGTGCTCCCACTCCTTGGCGGGCACTTCCGTGGGAGCCGGTCTGGTCTCCTGACAGGGCGTGCATGTAGCCACCCATTCTTGTATCTCCATGTCCATGTAGGGCCACCACACATAACTCCTAGCTAGAGACAATGCTTCAAGGACTGGGCCTGAGCCCGAGGAACTCCTACAGTTCGGTCTGATTGTGAGGTGTGGGGGCTTTCTTAATGGCTTTAATTTTTTGTGAGGTCGGGTGGATCCCAGACCCATCGATCATGTACCCTAGGAATTTGACTTTTGGTACATTAATTTGACATTTTTCTTTTTTGAGGTGGAGGCCCTTGTCTCTGATTCTAGACAAAACTGTTCGTACGTGTTTTAAAAGTTGTGCTTCATTTGCAGCTGATACCAAGATGTTGTCAAAATAGGGGATGACTCCTGGAATCCTCTGCAAAAGTCGTTCCATGATGCTTTGGAACAGTCCGGGGGTGATACTAACACCGAATTGCAGGAGGTTGTATAGGGTAAGCACTTTGTTGTGGCGCTTTATTAATTGTACATTTATAGTCCATGCAGCGTGCATGATCAACTGGCTCTAAGATGCCCTGGCTCATGAGCTTATCGATTTCTTTGTCAATTTTTGGGCAGAGAGCGAATGGCACTCTCCTGGGTTTTAGCCTAATTGGGGCTATTGTGGGGTCTAAACTAAAGGAAATGGGGGTTCCTTTGTACTCACCCAGACCGGTGCTGAAGACGTCCTTGAACTCTTTAAAGATGGCTTCAGCGGCATCCTCCCCCACGGAGTTGACTCCGGTCACTTCTATCCCTAGAGCTTGGAACCAATCAAGCACCAGCAGGCTCTGAAGGTCCTCTCTGACCACCATCATGGGGAATTTTTTGCAGAATGGCTTGTAGTTTACCTGGAAGGTGCCTTGGCCCACAATGCGGACCTTGTTCCCCTGGTAGTTGCGTAGGCAAACGTCAGGGCCTCTGAGGTGTCTCTTTTGTAGCTTGGGATTGCTTGCTTCAGGACTGACCATGGGATTATGGTCAGTGACGACCCAGTGTTGATCTCCATTTCGCATGGAGAGTCCTCGAATAGGACAGTGGCTTTCAGCTTTTTGGGGTGAATGGTACGGATTTGTCTAATCAGAACAGTGACATTTAGCTTTTTTGGGTGCCCTGGGCGGCTTCGTGTGGCAGAAGTGAGGTTGGTGATTCTATCGTCCCCCTCTGACTCCCGTGGGTACTTCTGCCAAGCCCCTGATTTGGGTTGTTGTTTGCAGTTTTGGCCTCCCTTGGCCTCCCTTACGGCCGTAGGGAAATCACTACGGCATACCTTGGTGATGTGCCCTTTCCGCTCGCATCACTGGAAAATTGCTTTGCAGAAACAGCAGGATGATTGGACATGGTCTCCTCTGCAGCTGGCGCAGGGCAGAACTTGTGAGTTGAATTTTCACGCCGGCTTTGTGCCGTTACTGCGCATGCGGTAGCTGTCTTCCTCCACGCTTTCAAATCTCTCGGGCTCTGTGGTCTTGCGGTGGACACGGGTGCTTTTCCATGCATCCGGAGGTGCACTGTGGCACTGGAGGGTTTCCATCGATTGGGCGGCTGATTCGGATGCTCTAACTTTGTCTAGTGTGATCTGCAGAGAGAGATTGGATTTGGCCAGAAGCCTCCTCTGCAGAGTGATGTCCGGCACACCACAAATTATGTGATCCAGAATCAGCTCGCCCAGTTCACGGAACTCACAGTAGCCTGCGGCTTTTCGGAGCGCTGCCATGTACTCGTTGATCGATTCTCCCGCCTTCTGGTTCTGAATGTTGAACTGGTACCGGCGAACGCACTTGGATGGCTTCAGCGCATAATGGGTCTTCAGCGTTTGTTGTAGTGCAGACCAGGACACTGCTTGTAGAGGGGTCGGTTCCGAGAGGTTTTTCGCCATCTCGAACACTTCCCGGCCACAGTAACCGGGGAACAAGTTCTTTTGGGGGGCTTCTGGAACGCCCGTGAGATCATTGTATGCTTAGTCTTCCAGCTTGACTGGGAAAAAGCACATCATCTTTTCATCACCAAAAAATGCACATAGGGCTACACAAATGTCACAAGGATTAGATGAGCCAACAATGCCTCTCACAGGAGGAGAGATCTATTCGCTTAGAGGCTTTGCAGGAGTCAGGAAGATTACACAGAAATCAGGCCTTCCACAAAAAAATTGCAAATTCCCAGATTCTTTTCCCAGTTCTTAAATATGCCCTAAGTAATCAAATCTGCTCAAATGATTTTGACCTCCAAGCCTATTTTATACCTTTCCTCTCTTTCTGAAAGTTACGAGGACAGTTTTGTTATTCAGGACTTACCTATTAGGAAATAAGTACATTTCTTCAGATGTAGCTTTCTGAAAGTGGGAGTGTAATAAGACTTCATGAGGGGATACCATTTCCTCTCAGTTCCATTTCTTCAAGTCCATCATTAGAGGATGGACCCAACAATCCTTTCCCTTTGCTATGTGGGCTGGTTGAGAAAACAGAGGTCAAATGTATGTAACCAAACATGCCATATCCAGCTTAATCTATTGAGTGTTTCTCAACCATTTGTGTGGGCTTCAATTCCCAGAATTTTCCAGCAAGAATTCATGTATCGTAAAATCGCCAAGGTTCAGAAACATTGGTTTAGTAGATTAACCCAATCACACTATATACCCATGATGGCAAGCCTATGGCACGTGTGCCACAGGTGGCATGCAGTGCCCTCTCTATGGACATGCAGGCCGTCAGCCCAGTTAAGCTCCACTATGCATGTGCGCATGCTTCCCACCAGTCAGCTGATTTTGTGCCTCTGTCACACATGCAGGGGGCAGGGTACATGCACGGGAGATGCTCATGCATGTGTGGGGGGCACAAGTGCAGGGGGAGGGGCAGTGCGGTGTGGCACTCCCGTGAGCTGTTTTTGCTCCCAGGAGGCTGCAGGGAGGCCTACTAAGCCCAAAATGGGTCATGGGGTTGCGCATGCATGTGCGGGGTAGCATAGGGGAACATGTGCACATGTGCGGGAGGTAGGTGCAGGGGTGTCACACTACATGCGCAGGAGGCAGAGAGTGCAGGGGTGTCACACACACATTGCATTATGGGTGCTGGCATGCGGGCACTTCTGCCACATGATGACAAAAAGGTCAGCCATCACTGCTATGTACTATAGAATGTATAGAACCAAGAGAAGATACCTCACTTAATCTATGCAATCTGTGTGCAAAGGCACAATAGATTTCTCCCATGATCAGTGCTATGAATTCTCGGAGTCTGTGTGTAGAGATACTGCATTTCCAGTTGTTGCTATTTTTCTCCTCCAATGTTTTCATCAGATAAATGAGAATACCTTCCATAGTGTGGTGTTAGCAATAGCTTGTTTCATAGAGCAAAGATACCCAGGTGGTATCCCAATGCACCATCAAACTGCAGCATGTGGTGCCAGCACAGATGGTTCTCTTTAGTGCAACAGACACACACACACACATTTACACGCACACACACACACACACAAACACCAATCAGAACTGTTATAGTAATTCTGGCCAATCTATTAGCAGGGAGTGTTTATTTTTCAGCAGGGGGAGGAAGGTGGAATACCAAATGCCATACTGAACATTTAATTCAGATCGCCGAGGATCCCAACGTCCTTTCTTTCAGAAATTGTCTAGCGTTACTTGACAGACAAGTGCATAAGTGCAGTTTATTGAAACTTCAAGTTTTAAACACCTGAATGAACAAAATATTACTATTAAGCAAAACCGCAATATTCTGCAGTGATCCACAATTTAATTCTTTATGCAATAAAATGAGGATTTTTAAATGCAGTATTTAAAAAATAACTTAAAGTATTTTAATTTGGTAAAGGGATTTACCAGCTTCTGGTAACCAGCTTCTCTTGATGTTTATTTGGATTTCCTAGTAAGCTTAGCTTTGGTTTTAGTAGAAGGGATTAGATTGACACAATGGCAAGTTATATACTACAGTTTACAAATAGTTAGGGTCAAAGCCTAAATCAAGGAAACAATGTTATAGATACTAGTGTGTATAAGCTTGATCCTCCTATACATATTAGCATGGGATATATTTCCTCTTGACTATAATAGGGCAACAAAGGAAACATGGTGAAATGTCGCAAACCTCACATCTTACACATATTGTGCTGATTTCTCTGGGTTGCAATAGTTTAGTCACCACTAGATGGCAACAAAGAGATATAGAAACTCAATTGCATATCTAGTGGAGGTCCAAATTTTTCTTCATATTGCAATTCTACCTCTGACCCAAGATGTGTAAAAAAAAAAAAATCCAGACAACCAGGAGATGGCAGCAAAAAGATACAGTTATGTGTCTTTTGCTGCCACTTGAATTTTTGCAGCCTCAATCCAGTATCCTAGAAAACCAGAATTTTTGTGAAAAAGGTAGTTTCAATAGGCAATAACTGCAGAACCAGAATCCTGATCACATAACTAAATACACTTCAAATGATTTAATTCTAATAAAAATAAATGGCATTTAATAACATTTTTTGTAAAAACAGCAATTGAGTGTTAAGCATCCCATTACAATTGGTCAGAATGCTAAATGATGTTTTATTACTTAGTTTGAGTTGTTAGTCATTGATAAGCCAGAATATAATTTATTTAGTTTGATTTAGCTATTAAATCATCCACTATCATTTGTAAGTCATGGGAAATAGATGATTACATGTGATCATCCCATTTATTAATTTTATTTTAAGCAAGCAGAGAGGGGGGGAGAGGCAAAATGAATTTCAGAAGAGTAAGCTATGCCTCATATAGAGAAGAACAATATATTTCCTCTTGAAAAATAGAGAATACTATACTGTATTTCATTTGTAACCATGCTGCCACGAGGCATACACTCCCAAAACCTAGTCCTTTTGATTTTTGTGGCAGTAAGTTTTAAGAAAAGGGTTTAAGAATTTTGATGCCTGTTTTAAACTCCCAACTTATGATTCTGTATAATTATAATTTGGGTTCAGACGATACAGCTTCTTTAAGAAATCATAGAGATCCACCAATAGGGATCAAGCCCAAGAGGGACATTGGCACAGCCAGTTCTTTTCAGACAATGCTAACCATTCCCATTTTGGCATCTCCATTATTCAACCACTCTTCCCACTGCCCAGTCAGTGGGAGCACTGGCAGGGGATTATGGGAGTTACCCCTCTAGATGGTGCCAAGTCGAGGAAGGCTGAGCTGGGTCTGACAAACTAGTTTTCCTACCATCACCTGATAGCAGAAAGAAGCAAGCTGCTGGGCTGCTCAAAGGCCGCCATTGGGGCATCGGGTAAGGGGTGCCTAGGGGCAAGGAAAGAGATCCCTTCTTCCCCAGGCCGAGGGGGCGGAAGATGCTCCATGTTCTTTTTGGGGTTGTGCTTTCCAGCAGAAGGAAGGTTGGGATGAAATACGGTCATTTTTGCTAAATCCTGCCCATGAAAGGACGCCGCCTTCCAGACAAGTTCGAAAGTTCGCCATCTGAACACATCGCGACAATACTGCACCCTTCTGGCTCCCGTCCTTCCGCCTGCGAGCCTCCCAGAATAGCCTTGGGCGAACGAGAGGTGCCCTTCTCCCCACCCCCCCAACCTGAAAGCCACGAAACTGCACGGGAGCCGCTGGGTGTGCCGGTGCACGCATCCTTTTATCCCTCTGCACACGGATTGTGCAGGGACCATATACTCTGCTGCCGCCGCCGCCGCCTTGCTGCTTTGCCTGGCTACCCTGGCTCTCTCTCTCTCCCCCATCCTTCCCTCCCTCCCTCCGCCAGCCCTTGCGGTGCCGCCCCCCGACCCACCGCATCTAGTCCGGCGAAGGGGCTGCCGCAGCTCCCTCGCTCGAGTCTCCACCGCCCCCTCCGCCCCTCCTCCATCCCTTCTTTCTGCGGGCGCCCTCTAGTGACCTGACTTCAGCTTCCAGCACCAGCTCCCGCGGCCAGCCGGCAAGGGAGGCAACAGTCGCGGAGCGCAACCAGCCGCTTGTCCTTCTCCCAGAGTCGGCTTCTTCGGCGTCTCTCTTCTTCAGGTAAGGAACGGGCAATATGGGCAGACAGAAGAGCGACCGCTGCTGCTGCGCCTTCCGGCTGAGCAGGGAGGCTGCTGCTGGATATGATCGGGGGCTGGAGGGGAAAAGGGAGGAAAAGTGGGGGCTTGGTTGCATATGGGTGGCGGGGTGACGGAGGGGGCTTCTCCGCCATGGAAAGAAAGGAGAAAAGGTGCAGGAGCAGACAAGCTATACGGGTTAGGTGGGTGGAAAGAGGAGATCCTGGGGGTGGCGGAGGAAAGAAGAATGGAGTTGGTGAAGGGGGCTGTTATGGCATGCAGGTGGACCGGGGAAGGAGGAGCTGAGGCATGCGATGGGGTGCAGCTGGAAGATCAGGGTAGAGGTCTGGATCCAGGCCGGGGAGGCAGGCACCGGTGGGGCCCTAATATGGATCCAGAGTGAGGTGGGGAAAATGAGAGGGGAAGGTCCCTGGGATAGAGAAGCAAAAGAAATCAAGGCGGAATAGAGAGATCGAGGACATGCATGGGATGCAGTAGGAGGAAGGGACCAAGTTTGGGGGGCAGCAGGTGTTTTAATTTGCATTTTGGAGGGAGAGGGTCATGCACAGCAGCTGCACTGGACTGGGGCCCTTCTGCTGGCAGGGGAAAAAAGGAGAGGCCAGGTATGGGGGCAGCACGTTTTTGACTCTATGGGGGTTCCCTCATCCACACACCCTTGCCTGGCGGAGGGTGTAATTAGGAGGCGGCTGGCAGGGCTCAGCACGTCAGGGCGCAGACAATGGGCCAGCCTCCCGGGGCGGCTGTTGTGCCAACACGCTGCTAATGTGATTAGGGGCACATATCGCAGCCAGCACCGGCCTCCTGTGTGCCAGTGAGCGTGCAAGAGGAGGGGAGGCAACAGCTTGGAAAGAGAGATGGCGGTGGGGAGGGGGAGCAACGCCAGAGAAGGCCGTGCCTCCTTTCTCAAACGAGAGCCTTGAGTACTTTGGAAAGAATGAGGTATCTTCCAAGGGGAATGAGTGAACCCCAAAGGGAAAGAGCTAGCTGTGTGCGCGCAGACTTGCCGATATGCCTCAGCATGGCATAAGCAGATGGGCTGATTCTGTAACAGACATAGAACAGTACAATACATATTAATATACTACACTTACCAGGAGATCACATTTCCTTCTGACATTGGGCATGAAATGTGTCTATCAACAGCCTTTCCAGTGGAAGGTTTGTAACACCATTGTGCTTCACATTTGGTTTGTGTACACATTAAAAGTGCAAGTGTGATAGAACAGCTGTTTGTCTGTGTGAAATAAATAGAATTCTAGTAGCACCCTTTGTGCTTGTATGTGTGTGAGGGTTACAGTGCCTCAGCTCAGCTCTGTCCCGCCTCAGCTTAAAGATATGCAAAAATTACATGTATGCAGATAAGTGAGTGCATTCCCGGTACTGTGTATTTGGGTACAGGCAGCAAAAAATAAAGTTTATTCCATAATAATTTTTTTATTCAACTTCAGTGAAAAAAATGGGCTGCGAATATGACAGTGATGCACCTACAGAACATAATTTATCATGCATTTCTCCTGCTGAGGAAATATAAGTTTCTTTACCAAACAATATCTTGTTGGAAATTTATCACATATTAATATAATATTACCATTATGTGTGGACTACTATCCTTTTTAGGTTGGTATGCAAATACTTTTTTTTCTCACTTTCAATTACGATGATTCTTAGAATAAGAATGCCTGGGTAAGTCTCTACAGTTTTCTCAGCAAGGTATTCAGAAATCGTTTGCCATTGTCTCCTTCCTAAAGCTGAGAGAAAGTGACTTGGCCCAAGGTGATCCAGCTGACTTCCTGTGCAAGGCGGTGTAGAACTCAGGCTCTCACAATTTTTAGCATGCCTTAGCCACTAAACCAAGTTAACTCTCTCAGACTATGCAAATATATCTTTGTATATGTTTGTGGATGAGTTGCGTGATGTGCCAGCCTGAGGAAAATAAGGCATGCCTTCTACTAACATTTCTTGATAGTGTATCTCATCTATACAAATGTGTGGAAGAGGATCAGGCCTAACTTGGGATAGATATTTTTGTTTAAAGGTAAAGGTAAAAGTTCCCCTCACACATATGTGCTAGTCGTTCCCGACTCTAGGGGGCGGTGCTCATCTCCGTTTCAAAGCCGAAGAGACAGTGCTGCCCTAAGATGTCTCTGTGGTGATGTGGCCACCAGGACTAAACGCCGAAGGCACACCGAACACTGTTATCTTCCCACCAAAGGTGGTTCCTGTTTTTCTACTTGCATTTTTATGTGCTTTTGAACTGCTAGGTTGGCAGCAGCTGGGACAAGTAACAGGAGCTCACTCCATTACGCGGTGCTAGGGATTCGAACCGCCGAACTGCCAACCTTTCTGATCAACAAGCTCAGCATCTTAGCCGCTGAGCCACCGTGTCCCATATTTTCCCATATTTCCCTCTTAAAAAACAAGGCTTTCTAAAGAAGTCAAGAAATGTTTTTCAGTCAAAAAAAATCTGTAATTACTTTCCCCCCATAATTTAATTTTTAATCTTAGCCACTTTAAGGAAGCCGCCTGCCAGGTTGAAGCCCATTGATGACACTCTGAAACCCAGTCAAATCCAATCCTATATTTGCTTACACCTAATAGACAAAATCTTGACAAAAACTAAAGCTATAGTCTTCTAATCTACTAGATATATCCTGAGAAATTCTAAACCAGTGGTCCCCAGCCTTTCCACTCTACAGACTACGGGCAGTGGTGGGTGGGTGTGCTTTGCATGTGCAGCATAATCCTGAACATGTGCAAATGAACCTTCGCATACTTGCCCACTGCTTGCACAGCCCGGTTCCACAAAGGGCCATGGCCCAGGAGTTTGGGACTCCTTTTCTAGAGCCCTCATCCAATTTGGGACTGCACAGTCCCTTAATTTAGGCCTCTCTCTGGGAGAGCATTGTGTTGCAAAAACGTCCCCGCTGATCCTGCAGGTGCCGATTCCCTCACACTTTCTGCAGTTTGGCCTCTGCAGTTGTTGAACTACTATTATCCTCATACCATGCGCCTTGCTGATTATGAGAGGTTAGGATCATCAGCTTCTCCCATCTTTAAACACTGAGCGTTTGTTTTACTTACTATTAAGCCTTGCTTCCACTTTCCCTTCTTTCTAAAAATTCTGAGATTCCTGGTTGAAATCTATTCATCTCTGAAAGTATTTAGTGTCTTAAAAATCTGCTCCCTCTCTCTCGGGCCCCCTGCAATTTTTATTAAATGATTTGAATGAGCACTCTGCAGAAATTAGAAGGACAGTTACAATGGTCCCATCATTTATCTCAAACTCTGCCCTAACTTTCAATTTGGTCTAGTGATTAAGGCCCCAGGCTAGAACATAGAAGCCTCTGAGTGCAAGTCTTGCCTTAGTCATAAAAGCCTCCTGGGTGATTTTGGGTCAGTAACTCATCTCAGCCCAACCCCCCCTAACAGAATTGTTTTGGGGAAAATAGGTAGAAATGTTGGATATATTCACTTCCTTATTTGTAAAAATAAACAATAAAGGAGAGATATAAAGACATAAAATAAAAACAAAGAGGCCAGTTAATAATTTTATTTTTTTTAAAAACCTTCCTTTAAGGTTATAGAAAAACTTTGCAGGATAGTATTCTTCATATTGGCAGCAACAAGACATCTTATCGACCCGACATGGCTGTGGATACAACAGGGCTGGGTCATGTTACTTGCAGATGGCAGCGCAGAAAGACAAGCAGGCAACTGCAAGTTGGGAGGGAAAAAGGCAGGAATTCCTAGTTACCTAGGTAGGATTGGGACCATGTGAGTTATTTATGGATTTATCAAACAGATTTATATGACTGCCTGTCTATCTAAAGGAACTCTGGGTAATGAACAAAAATAAGAACACAATACAATTGGTTTTTTTTTATTAAAAAAAAAAGAAAAAGAAAAATAGCATTGAGGCCTGATACAACTCATATTTGTAAATCAACTACCCCACGCCAGTTAGTTTTTGGCCTTGAGGAATGCAATATCCAGTTCAGTCACTGTGGTACCTACTCAGTTAAGACAGGGTATAACCATCATGGAGGAAATCTACACTTTGTACCCCAATGAGAGCCCATGATGTGACTGTGGTGCACTGGAACAAACTATAACATGTATAGTTCAAGAACGTCTCCTCAGGAAATTTCAAGGTACCTGGAATGATCTCCTCGCAGCCACACCAGAAGCAGTCAGATGGTTAGCTTCCTTAGATAACAAATGACAACATCGATCCCATTGCAATTGTATGGCTCCATATTATGGGGATTTTGTTATGGTTTTATCTTAATTTAATATTTCATCTCCTGCATTATATTGTCCACATATTATTCACATGTGTGTGTTTGCTGATGGTTTGTTTAAATAGTAATATGATAAACAAACAAACAAACAAACAAACATGACAGCTCTGTCAACATCATGGCCCTAGGGCCTCTAGGGGGGAGGGGGCACTGCCACAGAGTTATAGTGCAGGCTGTTCAGTGATGGAATTGCTGGTACTGAAAGAACAGCCAACAGGCCAGATGTTGGTCAATTTATGCCTGACATAACTTTGTAAAAAGAAGATGGTGCATGTGACATGCTGCAAAATTTGGCAATGGGGAGGTGGCTATTCAGCCCATCTTGCTGAATCAGACCCTGCATTTCTGCTTGAATTGCACCTTTAATGACAAGAATGATGGACCCCTGAGGCCTCAACATATGATTTTAGGTCTACATCAGGCTGCCCAAACCATTTTTTGTGGCTGGCAGAGATTTATGATCTCAGTTGTTGAAAGTGGATGGTGTTTTTTGCTGCCATTTTCAAATTAAAAACAAAATGTATCATACATTTAAAAATATACTTTAGTTAATTGTTAATTAACAAAAACCCCTCCCAAAGCAAGACCCTTGCAAAAATCCTGGTTAAACACACTTTGTGTTACTTTCCTACTCAATTCTACCATTACCCATTCCCTAATGTGCAAGTCTTAGCCATCCAAAAGTTTCCTGGTCTTGATCTACAATAGTGAAGGCTGGGTATCCAGGCCCACAGTGGAGAGTACAGCTCATTAAATATTAGAAATAGTGGTTGATTAATATATAGGCGAATCAAACTGGTCAGTCCTGAAGGAGATCAACCCTGACTGCTCTTTAGAAGACCAGATCCTGAAGATGAAACTCAAATACTTTGGCCACCTAATGAGAAGGAAGGACTCACTGGGGAAGAACCTAATGCTAGGAAAGATTGAGGGCAAAAGAAGAAGGAGACAACAGAGAATGAGGTGGCTGGATGGAGTCACCGAAGCAATAGGTACGAGCTTAAATGGACTCTGGGGGATGACAGAGGACAGGAAGGCCTGGAGGAACATTGTTCATAGGGTCATGATGGGTCGGACATGACTTGCCGACTAACAACAACAATAATATCTAGGAATAGGATTCAGCCATAGTATTTGGGTGGCACACATAGTTATAAAAGGTAGCCATCCTATTCCTCATCAGTGAAAGTAGGAGTGAAAGTGAAGGTCAAAGCTCTCCTTTCCACCCCCTATCTTCCTGCAATGCATATTTTACATGATGGGTTAGCAGGAAGAGGACGGAAGCGTTTTTTAGATCAGCCTTCCCCAATCAAGTGCTTTCCCAGATGTGTTGATTTGTAAGTCCCATCACTGCAGCCACAGATCATGCTTGCTGAAGAAGATGGGATGAGACAATTTATCTGAAGATTTCCCTGGGTGTGTGGTTGCCTTCAGTCAGCAACTTAGTCTAGATTTCCTGTGTGTGCTTTCAGATGTAGAACCTGCTTTATCAAATGTACTAACGGATTAATGGGATTCTCATGGCAGACAGGTAGAGAACAAGACCAATGCGATGTAATTTTTGTATGAATTCCTCTTGTCTGATTCTATTTGTATTTTCTAAACTATGGTTTGGTGCCTGCCTTTGCATTCTAGAAAGATAAAAACGGCCTCTTTCTTTTTTCTTTCTTTCCTTTTAACCTTTATATCCAGCTGATGGGTATCCACATGGCTAGGAGTTGAATTACGAGAGAGATAGTGACAAAACCTAGGGCTTCGCTCAATAAAAAGAGCAAGAGGACCTCCGAATGCACAAGGACTGGTTTATATGTTTCCTTACTGATCTTATTGAAAACCCACAATCAAAAAGAAGTAACCGGGATGACAGTTTGCCCAAAATGCAGTTACTACTGTCCTAGATACAATACAATACAGTGCCTATCAATCAGTAGTATAGAATAAACGGCCTAAGTGGGACACAACTCTGTTGGATAAATTGAACAATAACCCATGAAACAGAGAACAGGAGGAGGGCAGAGCAATCAGTCTCCAGACAATATCCTAAGGCAAAAGATGAGGTGGTGTTTCTGTAGGTCCCTATTGTAATTGGAAGAGCTTCTGGAAGTTTTGGGCTCAGGAACCAAAATATAATGAAATAATGTTTTGCAGTGAGTTCACACACACTCATTATCTTCAAGGTATTTCTTGGAGGGAAAAACTGCTCCAAGTAACAAATACTGCTTCTGCATCATATAGCTTTTAGTCATTAATTTACAGTTCCAGCAGGAAAAAAATATGGTAAATGGCATGATTGAAATTCTTACATCCTGAAAGCTTAAGTATAATGTTTGGGAAAGATTCCTTCAATGAAAAAGTGAGCTTTTTGTTTCTGTCTTGATGGAAGTCAGGTTCTTTGACATTAGTGGGAGGGGGGACTTAAATGTTTTTAAAAAGAAAACAATTTGTTTATTATCTAACTTGATTTATTTGAGGATTACATTTAGCTTTGAGAACTTTAACAAGGGTTAGTACTTGCTGAAAACTGAGTGAAGATATTTCATCGCAGGACATATGATTGGCCACCAGACTTGATGGCTATAAAAAGGAAGAGAGAGAAATCCAAGGGGGATCCATCTCTTGCTTTAAACCTGCAGCTGGGTAAAATTGTCATTTTTAGAGGAAATACATCTTAGTGCACCAATTGCTGGGAACTCTCTCTCTCTCGAGACACCTGGTTGCTTACTTGCAGGAAAATTTGAGAAGTTGGACCAATTTTGGTCTGCTCCAGCAAAACATCTCTTATGTGAGAAGCCATAAATGTTCTGGATTATAATGTACAAACATTATGGCTTGGTGAGAAAAATAAGAGATGAAAAAGAAGCAAGGTGATATCCTATTAATAAGCAGAATTCCTGACTTCTTTATAGTAGAACCCCAATGAGTCATGCTCTTCTCCTCCCCCACCCCCAGTATGCACAGCCAAATGGCCATCATGGTCAATGCAGCAGCAGTATATGGTACCTAGCTTCATTTTCAGTTGTTGCCTTGTGTAAACTACAAGGCCCTCAGACTTACAATATAATACAATACAGAATTGGAAGGGACCTTGGAGGTCTTCTACTCCAACCCCCTGCCTAGGCAGGAAACCCTATACCGTTTCAGACAGATGGCTATCCAACATCTTCTTAAAGACTTGCATAGTGCCTACAATTAGACCTACTGTTCAGTACACATTAAGTCATAGTGTGAGTTATAACTTTTTCTTCATTCTATGTTTGCAATGTTGCTTGCAGTATTGGAGAATATGCTCTTTTCATATAGAAATTGGAAATCGTCTTGATAATGTTTCAGGGTTTTCACATCACCCTCTGCTTTTCCTTCTTCCTTCAGGCATGGAGTTCCAGTGGGGTGGAGATCTCCCCCCCCACACACACACCATATGCTTCTCATCTACATAGGGGTAGCACTAATAGCTCAGATCCATCTTCCTGGAGGTTCCCTTCAAAATCCCTTTTCTCTTGTTCCTCCTCCTCATCTCCCTTACACAGCACAGTGACTCATTCCATGCGGGGGTGACAAATGGCAAGTGATTGAAGAGGCGGTATTGACATGATGCATGAGCCAGAGAACTGAAATCTCCCTTTCACTGACACAGATAAATGCACCTGCACATGCACACTTGGCTTAATGGTAGGGCTTCCTTTTTCATGCATAATATTCAACTGGAATCCTGGGCAGCCTCATCCAAAAGGATAGAGAACATTCCACAGGTGTGTCCAAAGCCAATGGTGGCTAATGCATTTGTAGCATATCCCATTTTAGCTGCACATCACTAGGAAGAAAGAGAGTCTTCTCTAAGAACAATGTGTGTTTCACACTCAATGCAAAAGTGTGTTGCTCCAACTCTGTTATCATGAGAGTTTGCTGAGTGAAGGTCAAAAAGACTACAAAATGAAAATGTTGTTTAGAAACTGAGCATTAAGTGTTTGTGGCAGCTGCTCAGGTTTGTCAAGAAAGCTTTTTATTAAGGTAATCCAAAGATACACTCAAGAGGAGCAGCACATAGCTGTACCCTGCCTATTTGTACTTTATGTACAAATAAAGTACAAACACTTAAGATAATTTGCAGTGCAATAAGCATGTCAAGAAACAGAAGTAAGGAAATATGCAACAGATTGACAAACTGAGCTAACAATTACAGGAGATGAATAAGAGAAAGTAAGCAGGAACAACTCAACTGTGTGTGAATTTGTACTCAACTACCACTGAAAACATACCAGTCTGCTAGATACCCTGATCTGAAAATCATTCTCTGATAGGTTGACTGGATTCTGTAACATGTATGGATACCCAATGCTGCTCTGTGTTTTGTCAAATACTGCATGCTTAGGATAGTGCCATTCTTCCTAATATGAATGCTATTGTTTGAATTATTTATAGCAGGCAGAGATATATATTAGACGTCGTTACCAAGATATTATGGGTAGTCCTCAACTTACAAAAGTTCATTTAGTGGCTGTTCAAAGTTACATTAGCACTGAAAAAGGTGGCCTTTGATTGTTTTCCACACAACCTTTGCAGCATGCCCATGATCATGTGATCAAAATTCAGATGCTTGGCAACTGACGCATACTTATAACCGTTGCTGTGTCATAAGATCAGGTGATCACCTTTTGCAATCTTTTGACAAGCAAAATCAACGGGAATGCTAGATTCACTTAAAACTCATGTCACTAACTTATCAACTGTAATGATTTACTTAACAAGTGTGGCAAGGAAGGTCGTAAAATGGGGGCAAAACTCACTTAACAAATGTCTTACTTAGCAACACAAATATGGAACTCAATTGTGGTCCTGTATATGTGCCAGTGAAAACAGTTCATATTTTCATGGACACAGAAAGTGTTGTGTGTGTGTGTAGGGGTGTGTGTGTCCACCGGACACCATCACTGATGTAATGGATATGGGAGAGACCTGTTTTAAAATTCTCATTCAGCTTTAAGTCTGACCCAGAAGAGTTCTTGCCCTCACTTCCTGTACCCTTGAAATGACAATACTGATGATTTTATTGAGTATTGCTGATAACAACAAGGCAAATCTTGTTGGGAGAAAACTAATACATCAGGTATTAGAAGCAATTTCAAAAGGGATGATTATAATAAAAGAGAACATCAGGATCCAAATGCCAAAAATTGTGCAATAAAAACCAGAACGGATATGGATGTTTGCCAACAACAACAGCTCTTATTATTCTGTCTATCTACCTTTGAAATTATCTTGCATCATTGAAAGAGGCGAATTCCAGGAAAATAGGTACATGCCTGTTTTGGTATAAAGAAGGAGATGGTTAAGTAAATACATTCTGTTCTCAGCAGAAACCTATTGCTTCTTCATTTAAAAAAATATGTTTATGTCATAACCTTTTATTATTTGTTCTGTTTGGTGAAGGTATATCCGTCTGTTGAATAAAAGGAACTCTGGAATTGAATAGGATAGCATTCTAATCATTGTGTGTTAACAACAAGAGAGTTATTTGATGCTGCTATTTGCCACCCATGTGTGTGCTACAATGAAGCTAGAATCTTTCACATAAGCCTCCTCAATGTGTTGCTTCTCTGATGTGATGCTGTACATAGTGCTACTTCAAAATTTAGAATTATTCATTAAATATATTGGTTTTAAGAAGTTTGCAAGTGTCCTTCCAATAGGCAATTTATCTTTTGGTCAGAAGATGAAATATAAAAAAGATTAGAATATTTTTAATTATTTTGTCCACTTTAATGGACAAACACAAATAAAAACATATGTTATCACTGCCATACTTAACCAATGCTATTGTGTACTGAGCAAAAGGCTACCTTGGTCCAAACTATGTATTCTTGCTAAAGCTCAGTAAAATTGGCACATAAACAGAAGAATTTGTAACAGAATGAAGTTGAGTTCTTTGTGTGTAACTTTGGTGCAAGACAACAGGCCAAGGGCCTAAGTCTGATGCACCAACAATTACAGTCGCAAAAATTCATGGAACCAGACCAAATTAAATGTAACTTAAATTAATTTGAATTTAATATTATTTTAATACAAGTGTACCTATATGCTTTTATTTTTCCATTTTGTTACATTAAATACTTAAATACTCATCAATAACTTTTGGTTATCTCAAAGCTTTGGTAGACCATATACAACCTTCAGCTGCGAGTTGGATGCATCTGCTTTCGCTCATGCATGTAATGCTGTTGGCCAACTAATAGGCTATTTGGAGAGCACACGGGCTGAACTCATCTTCTGTTGCATTCAGGAAACATTGCTGAGAAAGAGGAAATTAGAATAAGAGTAAGGTTGAAGAAAAGGAACAAAGGGAAATAGACAACTGCATGTAACTAGCTAATCTTTTCTGCGTTGTGTGGCTGATTTGGAGCTGGGAGGAATTTACTCTTGATTTTAAGGCTCCACAAGTGAGCCCTGCAACAAAATGTTGTCTATGTCCTTTCTAAGAGGCCTGCTCAAATTTTTTGAGAAGGCTGGTTGTGCTCTTCTTCCATATAGCCATTTATGTTTCATTGGTTTTATTGTAATTTCTTTGTTTTGATAATTGTGAGCTACCCAGAGTAATTGAGAGTTGGGCAGCATGCAAGTTTAATAAATTATTATTATGGTTCATTGCATAGTCAGTCAGCTGTTTCAACTGGATTTAGCTTTCTCCGTATTCCTTTTTCAGCAAATATGTAATATACTACTGAACAATCAAGTCTCAAGCTGGACAATTTTTTGTGAGGGGTGTGTGTGTGTGTTGCAGAAAATTAAGGGGCTCAGACTTCGGGATCAGGAGAAGTGGCTTTATTGATTGATATCAAGGTTCAGACCAAGCTATGCAAGACAGCCATTTGAACATATGAACAATAACTTATAGAAAAGACAGATCTTATATATCTTTCAAAAGCAGCAGAACACAGGAATGTAATATGTTTCTGTTACTAAATATCTTGCCTAAGCTTTTCCAGAAACTTTCTGTGGCTAGCTTGTACTCTTGTGGTTAGGCTTTTAACATTTCCTGTTCTTGTACATATCTTAAAAGCAAGTCTCTATTCCTTCTTTCTGTCACGTCTTACTTTTATATCCTGATTCACTTTATGTCCTGCCTCATTCCCCCCTTTAAGACTCTATTTTTAGATACAATTGAGTCTTACCTATTATAGTATCTTAGATTATGACATTTGGCATAACATAATCAGTTCAAGTTAATGATATATAACACCAATAATAAATAAATATATATATATTTATATTTATATTAGATTTTTACAACCCCTGGTAAGCCCCAATTATGGGAGGAAGCTAACTGCTTCCATCATCTGTCAATCGGCTCGTCACAAGAGTCCATCACGACAGAAACCCAATATTTTTACTGTTGCCTTTGTTATATTTGTGTTTTTTATTTATGCTGATAAATAAATAAAGGGAGACTAGTATAGATCTATTTCAAGCCATACCCTGGCTAGCTGATGAGAGCTAAATAGCTTGAAATAGATCTATACTAGTCTCCCTTTATTTATTTATCAGCATAAATAAAAAACATATATATATATATATATATGTTGTATTTGTGCTGATAAATAAATAAAGGGAGACTAGTATAGATCTATTTCAAGCTATTTAGCTCTCATCAGCTAGCCATACCCTTAACTGGGATTCGAACCTGGGCTATATTACATATTAGGCAGTTGTGTTAACCACTAAGCCACAAGGTTCTCCTCCTTTATCAGCTGAGCCAGGGAAATAGGTATGTATTTAGTGTCACAACCCCTGGTATGCCCAAATATAGGAGGAAGGCCACTGCTTCCTATCTGGATGGTCTCTTGTGATGAGCTGATAGACAGAGATAGGAAGCAGTGGCCTTCCTCCCATATTTGGTCATACCAGGGGTTGTGACACTAAATACATACATACATACATACATACATACATACATACATACATACATACATACATACATACATTCTCAGACCTCATCCTACCAGGATACATGTTCCAGTTCAGTTAGAAGGTAAGCATACATACGTATTTTTCCCACATAAGAACACTCCATTTTCTCCTACACACACCTATCTTCATGGAAAAGTCATGGGCCAGGAAGTTCTTTTCATTAGTCCAAACACCCAAGGTCCCTCCCATGAATATGCCAGTAAGCAGTTGTAATGGAGTTTCTTGCTTATGGTCCTTTTGCTTATCCCTTCAAAGTGATAATGGGAACTGGTATTTCCAGGGGAAAATAGATCACATAATCCTGTTGAGGATCGAATTGAGAGCCAAAATGGGAATCGGGCTGGCTGAAATGGCCTTGGGCACTTTTCATATGTCAAATTCCCTCCCAACGGGTAGTTCTTAGAGGGGGCAGAGGCGAGAAGGTGACCTTCTGTTGCAAGAGGTTGTGGGCAGAAGGAGAAATACTGCAGGTTAGTTTTACGTCCATAAGTGTCTGTCTAGGGCTAAGGTATAATTCTGATGGTCATTGCTTTTCTGCCAGTGACCCTACAGAAATGCCAGGTTCCTGATACTGTTTGATGCACAAGGAGGGTAGTCCTAGGATTTCCACACCAATGGCTATAGGGCCAACAATGGGGAGGAGGCTCATCCCCAGCCTTTTTACTGCATTGTAAAAGTCACCTTGTAACCCTGGTTTCTGCCGCTTTGGTTCTCCATCTACCACCCTTCTCAAGGACCACCGTGGCCCTGGTATTTACCCAAAGGCCTGGCTCTACTGGAACTGCATGGTAAGATGATGGAGCAGCAGACAAGCACAACCAGCATTTTTGACCTAGTGCAGGGTCAGATTGATTAATTAGACTGATCTAGTTCAAAGGGTTATGGAGTGCTAATTCTGTACCACTTTTTTGCAAGCAATTTTGTTCAGCCCATCATTTTTATAAGCCTTAATAAAACTCCTTGTATTTATATAGTTCCCTTCTCTTAATTGTCTCAGAGGCCCATTCTCGCTTTGTTCCATTCATGTTTTACCTGGATTGTTGGGCGTTTGTCCTTAGGGTTTGGGATTGGTTTAGGTTCATGGTACCATCCCCACCGAGAGATGAGACACCAGTGGTGGGAGCAAGCTGGCTCCAATCCCTCGTCCGTCGTCTCCAGGAACCCCATACCCCAGGCCCTGATCTTGTCCTGTTCTTTGGGATTCTCAACATCCTGGAGCCTCTCTCAAGGGCAAGAGGGGGTCACTCGGGCATTCTCACAACATTGGGAACTACTGTTCAGGATGTTATCACTCAGTAGGCCCTTTGCCAATAACAGCCAAACTCACAAAAAGTTCATAATTGTCCCTTACACAGAACCTATCCAATCACAATTCCCTTAATATACAAAATCACCATGTCAGGAAGAAGATTGGGATTGTATATGATCTGGGAAAGGGCAATATCAGTCTTAGATGTCCCACAGAACCATCTCTTATTTGTTAAATACAATGTCCACAATCCCAGGATGAGTACTACACTACAGAGAGCCCACTCCCAGATTTCCTCAAACATAAGTGTCTCCAGGAGTTTCGTACTACCCTTTGTCACAGTCAATGATTTTAGCCTCAGAACCTGTCTTTCTTGGGAGGGGACAATTCCAAAAGAATGAATATCCCATACAACAAATGACAATAAGGGCAAGCACACTCACTAAAGCAATAGATAGTGCAGTTATGGCTATGTATGCTTGACTTTCCATGCCCTGACAGGTGGCCAGGTTTCCTAACACATTTTACATCTAACAAATGGAACGTCGTCTTCTTCCTCCAAATCTTCGGCTGTATGTAGAGGATCAGCTTCCAGGGGGTGCCTACCAGTAAGGCCTCTTCTGCCCTGTATGTAGTTTGCCTGTTGCTGGTAGGACAGTTATAGGGGCGCTTCTTCAAGCATACCACTAAAGGACAGGCTTCATCCTGGTCTGCCTCCCAATACTCATCAGTAGCTGGCTTAACTCGAGTCCAGTGAATCCAAGACTTGGATTCCAACATTCTTATTGCAGGTGGAGAACACATGACCACAGTATATGGCCCGGTTCACCCACAAAACCGCGCCCGACTAAACCGCGCCCGACTAAACCGCATCGCTGATGTCATCAACAGGGCGACAACAGCGTGGAGACAGAAGCACGCTGTAAACCCTAAACCTAAAATTAACCCCTAAACCTAACCCCCCTAAACCTAATCCTAAACCTAACCCTTAACCTAACCCTAACCCTAAACCTAACCCTAAACCTAAACCTAAACCTAACCTTAATCCTAACCCTTAACCTAACCCTAAACCTAACCCTAACCCTTAACCTAACCCTAACCCTTAACCTAACCCTAAAGCTAACCCTTACCTTAAGTTGAATCGGCTTGCTTTCAAAGCGCTATTTAAAGCGCCCTTCTTTCTCCGCGCTGGCTGTTGTCGCCCTGTTGATGACGTGAGCGACGCGGTTTAATTGGGCACGGTTTAGTCTAACGCGGTTTTGACGGGTCACGATATAGCCCTTACACCTAAGTTTCCATTTCTCTTCTTTCCAGTGTTTTATCCATACTCTGTCTCCCACCCGGATATTATGACTAGAAGTGCTCAGAAATGGTGGACTGAGGGACACACAGTATTGTTGGATTTCTTGCATTTGCTTATTTAATTCTCCCACCATTTGATTCACCCATGAGGTCTCTATTTGACCTAGGTCCCTTACGTGATTTTTCAAGTTAGTAGTTATGACCGGGAGTCTTCCAAATATCATTTCAAAAGGAGATAACCAAATTCCCTTTCGTGGAGGCATCGCACAGACCAAAGTGCCAACGGCAATGCATTCACACATTTAAGGTGAGTTTCAAGACACACCTTTGTCCTTAAATAGGATTCTAGTCACTTCATGTGCCTGTTTTGTCTTGGTGGGAAACATTCAGGCCACCCAGTATAATTGCACACTATGACTACCATTGCCTTATATAGTCCACACTTGGGCATGTCTGTGAAATCAATAACTAATGAATCCATAGGGGAATATCCCTTGGGCTGACTTCCTAGCGGAAGTCTAAGTCCTTGTCTTGGATTAACTTGAGCACATAGTGAGTGAAGGCGATTAATGTAAGCAATGCGCTGAAGTGCTTCTGCTAATGCACTCTTGCCCATATGTGTTGTTGAGTGAGAGTCTTTTACTACTGGCCAGGTTAAGTTGGCTGGTACAAAAATTCTTCCATCTGGGAGTACATACCATTCTCCCTGTTTATGTCTCTTCAAATCTACAGTTGCCTGGAGTTCTTTTGCTTTAGAATATCTGGGGCTCAGTCCCCTTGGCATTTCCAATGCTACGTAAGCTGTCATGTCAGGGTAGCTCTGATCATCTCGGGTTGCTGACAGCCTTGCTTCTCTGTCAGCTGATTTTCCCTTTTCTGCTGGATCTGAGCATCCAGCTTGGAGATTGTGCAGATCCCCCATATGGAATCTTTAATTCCCTTGGGCAAGCACACTAGTTGCGCTTCTTTTCCTCTGCTGTTAAGAGTCCCCTCTCTCTATAAACTGTGGCATGGACATGTAATGTGAGGAATGCAATTTAGAATCAATCCAAATGTATATACTTTCATTCTGTGCCCTTTCTAGTGCTCGTATTAAAGCCCACAACTCTGCTACTTGAGCACTAGTGCTCTTTATTTCTAGTACTCCACGAATTGCATGACTAGTAAATATAGTAATTGGCTGCAAAAAGGACATGCTTCTAATCTGGATCTCTCTATAATTAGGAATTTGATTTTTCCAATTATATAAATCAGCCATTGAGAATGGAGCATATACCCACACCTTACAACTGGCAATAAAATTTCCGTTAGGGGCAATTGGAGTTATGTCTCAACTGCTCCCTTGGACCGGGTTTGTGGTCCAGTTGATCTGTGCCCTCGGGAACCTTTTTGGTTTTCTTCCTCCTGGCTCCACCTAATGTGACCGTTTGTTCTTTCTAATCAATATCTGATTCCACCTTTTGTCTCCTTGGGTCTCCTATCCCTTCAATATCAACCACTTCATGTCAAAGATACACAGGTGGAGGGCACTGATGCCAGACTCTCTCTGTCTCTCTGTCTCTCTCTCTCTGTCTCTCTCCCTCCCTCCCTCTCTCTCTCTCTCTCTCTCTAAACACTTAAACATATCAACAAAGACAAACGTGCAAGTTAAAACAATACAGGAACTAAATGTTCCATTGAGACTCTCCTTTTTCTTTTTCTTTTCTTCTTCTTTCTTTTCTTTCCTTTCCTCCTGGAGGCTTGTTACCCATCCTGGTAACTGGCTATATCTCAGGGTTTTCCTAAGAGTGTTGTATTCTGTCCTCCCAGGACTACACACCTTACAACTCTTTTTTCCCCCTGTCCTCCTTAAGTACTAGATTGTTAATACTTGTCTCTGCTCTGGGATATTTGGTGTCTTCTCTTTTCTAGTTTGGATCTCCCAGACAATGCTGGCATATTTTTAAAGATCCAAACTCTTCTATATCTATCTTTAGATCTCCCAGCGAGCGCTGGCATATTTTTAAAGATGTATAGAGACGTTTGTTCACACATTGTTTGCATTTGATCAGGTTTCTAGCTTGGATCACCCATTCAGGCTTTAACTTTTTATTACCTGCTCTTAAGCATTTGGTAATATGGTCTTGAATTGCTTGTGCAATGGGGTGAGGACTACACACCTTACAACTTTTTTTCCCTGATGGAGACGAATAGGCACTGCCAAAGACTTTATTTGAATGACTAATGGTGTATGGTGACCTGCAAGTTGTTAAGGATTATCTTCTGCCCATAATCACTCCACTTCAAACTCCTGCCAGGTATAGAGGACTCAAACTTCTTGGACCCCATTTTCACAGAATTGGCCTTAGGGTCTCCATATTATCACTAAAACCTTTCTTAAAATTTCTCAATATGCATTGAAGAGGTGTCTGAGGAACACTTCCTCCACCACTCATGTTCTAAGACAATGCCACTGACCTACGGTGCCGGATCTTCCAACGCTCACCAAGAGGAACTGCAATGGCTTAACCACCCACACAACTCTTGGGTCACGTTAGGATGCACCGATCCTGGACTCAGGGGGGGTTATCAGGCCCCCTCTTCCACTCTCAAACGAGTGGGGCTACAATTCCCACAATACTTGCCTGCAGGCATCTTCTCAGCCGGCATTGTTTATTGACTTGTCCTGATCCCGTTCGAGTTCTTGGATCGGTGTCCACTGAGTACCCCAGGGGGTCATCTGCCTCCTTCCAGAGAAATTCTCTGTGGCGCCTGAAGGTTGGGCAAGACAGCTTCGATTGGACACCGGTTGCTCCGTGCCGTCCTCAGTGAAATATCGCTCCAAGTCCCATCTGGGTCTCCACAAATGTTGCAGAAAATTAAGGGGCTCAGACTTCGGGATTAGGAGAAGTGGCTTTATTGATATCAAGGTTCAGACCAAGCTATGCAAGACAGCAATTTGAACATCTGAACAACTTGTACATGTCTTAAAGGCAAATCTTTATTCCTTCTTTCTGTCACGTCTTACTTTTATATCCTGATTCACTTTATGTCCAGCCTCATGTTAGTTCCACTCCAGGGCCAGATGGCAAGAATTGTCAGGGCCCTGGTCTCAGGCTGTTGTTGCTAAATGCCAGGTCTGTGGTTCATAAAGCTCCCCTCATCCGGGACCTAATAGTAGACGAGGGGGCAGACCTGGCATGTATTACTGAAACCTGGCTGGGCCCAGAGGGAGGGGTCCCCCTCACTGAAATGTGCCCAGAGGGATTTCAGGTGCTCCACCAGCTGCGACCCTAGGAAAGGGGTGGGAGTGGCTGTCATCGTCCGAAGGTCATTAGTTCCTCGTAGGATCCCTGCTCCAGAGCTTGTCGGGTATGAGTCCTTGTTGTTGAAGTTGGACCTTGGGGGTCAAGTGGGCTTGCTGTTAACGTACCTACCTCCCAACAGCATTGCAACAGCCCTCCCTTCGCTCCTCGAGTCAGTAGCCGAGCTGGCGGTAGAGTTCCCCAGGCTTATGGTGCTGGGAGACTTCAACCTGCCTACGCTTGGTGAGCGCTCTGATGGGGCGCAGGAGTTCATAGCTTCCATGACAGCCATGGACTTGACCCAAGTAATCCGGGGTTCGACTCATTCAGCGGGTCGCACACTTGACCTCGTATTCCTCTTGGAGCAGTGGAGGCGTGATCTAGAATTGAGGGGTATTAAGATCCTGCCCTTGTCATGGTCTGATCACTTCCTACTGAGGCTTGACTTTCGGAGACCAATCCCCCACTGTAGGGAGGAGGAACCAATTAGATGGTTCCACCCCAGATGCCTGATGGACCCTAATGGGATTTCAGACGGCGGTTGGAGTGATACCTGACACTCTCGTCCACAGTCCGGTCGAGTCCTTAGTCGCTGTCTGGAATGCAGCGGCTGGATCCAGATGATAATTAACACCTCTCTCCGGGAGGGATCCTTCCCGCTCCTCTTAAAGGATGCGGTGGTGAGACCCCTCCTGAAGAAACCGTCTCTGGACCCAGCCATTTTGAGCAACTATCATCTGGTCTCCAACCTCCCCTTTGTAGGGAAGGTTGTTGAGAAAGTGGTGGCCTCTCAACTCCGACGGTCCTTGGATGAAACCGATTATCTGGATCCCTTTCAGTCCGGTTTCAGGCCTGGCTATAGCACGGAAACTGCTTTGGTCATGCTGATCGATGATCTCTGGCGAGCCAGGGATAGGGGTCAGTCCTCTATCCTAGTGCTCCTTGACCTCTCAGCGGCCTTCGATACCATCGACCATGGTATTCTTCTGCACTGGTTACGAGAGGTGGGAGTGGGAGGCACCGTTCTTCGGTGGTTCTCCTCCTACCTCTCGGACAGGTCGTAGTCGGTGTTGGTCGGAGGACAGAGGTCGACCCCGAGGCCCCTCAATTATGGGGTGCCGCAGGGCTCGGTCCTGTCCCCCCTCCTATTTAACATCTACATGAAGCTGCTGGGTGAGATCATACGGCGGCATGGAATTAAATACCACCAATACGTGGACGGTACACAATTGTATCTGTCCACCCTGTGCCAACTCAGTGAAGCAGTAGAAGTGATGGGCCAGTGCCTGGAGGCTGTCAGGGTCTGGATGGGAACGAACAAGCTTGCACTCAATCCCAACAAGACCGAATGGCTATTGATGTTCCCTCCCAAAGATTGGCTAATTATTCCATCTCTCAGTCTGGGAGGTGAAATTATACGCCCCTCAGAGAGGGTTCGCAATTTGGGAGTCCTCCTGGATCCACAGCTGACTTTAGATCACCAATTATCAGCTGTGACCAGGGGGGTCTTTGCCCAGGTTCGCCTGGTGCACCAATTGCGACCCTATCTGGACCGGGAGGCACTTCAGATAGTCACTCACGCCCTCGTGACCTCAAGACTGGACTACTGTAATGCACTTTACATGGGGCTGCCCTTGAAAAGTGTTCGAAGACTTCAGCTAGTCCAGAATGCAGCCGCGCGAGTGATTGTGGGTGCACCTAGGTACACCTACATTACACCTATCCTCCACGAGCTGCACTGGCTGCCCATTGGTCTCTGGACTCGCTTCAAGGTGCTAGTTGTTACTTATAAAGCCCTACATAGCATTGGACCTGGGTACTGAGAGACCTCCTCCTGCCAATTACCTCCCAAAGACCAATTCAATCGCACAGGCTTGGCCTTCTCTGTTGCTGCTCCGGCCCTCTGGAACGAGCTCCCCGTGGAGATCCGGACCCTTACTACCCTCTCGGCCTTCCGTAAAGCTACTAAGTCCTGGCTGTTCCGGCAGGCTGGGGGCTGTTAAAGCACCCAGCCCCGTCTTAATTGTGACTGTTGTGGATTTTAAAATTGTTTGTATTGTCTTATTTATTCCCTCCCCTGTTTATTGTGAGCCACCCGAAGTCCTTCGGGAGTGGGCGGCATACAAAACCAATAAACTCTAACTCTAAACTCTATGTCTATGTATGTATATGAGGCTACTTCTGATTCTAGATATCCACAAATATAAAGTGATCATGTTTCAACTCTTTCTGTTTTGCTGTGATAAATATAAGTTCATGTGCCATCGTATTGGATACAAATTGGCCTTGCTATGCAAGTGTTATATACGTTTTTGATAGAAACTAAAGACATGTTCTATTAGTAAATGTAAATGAACCATTGTTTTTTACCCAATGCAACGTGACACTTTTATTCTGAAATGTCACAGATTGAATAGCTACAAGAATCATTCAACAACTCATGCATCAAATTGACGTATAATATTCAAGAACTATATAACAAATGCAACACACTAAAAGCTTTTAAATTATAGCTTAAGTATATAACAAAAAATATTTCTAAAACTTCTCTCTCAGCTTGAGAAATTGGGGTTGAAACTAAGATTTAAATTGAATTTTTACATTGCACCATGCCATAATTTCTTCAATCATGGGTGATTAAATAAATCACAATAAGAAAGGCTCAAATAATCTCAGGACACTGTATTGTGAGTGGGAACTTGTACCAATTTTTATGTTGTACATAAAAGCATGTACCGTATGTATACACACAAACACACACGTACACACACACACACACACACACACATGCACAGAGGGAGGGAGGGGGAGGGAAGGGAAGGGAGAGAAGTTTTTGTAGGGTCTAATTCAGGGATGAGCAACTATGACCCCTTTACAGTCGGCTGTCTCAGGAATTCTAGGAATGGAAGTCCACAGGTCATAAAGGGCCATAGTTGCCCATCTTTGGTCTATTTCATCTTTTCTTTTTACTGTACACTGATAACTTGTTGGTATTCCATTATGCCCTTAATAGAATTAGAGATGCATAGTTTTTATTGTTTCTACTTTGTATTTTTCTACATTATAATTTCCTTGATGATTGTTCATTTCCTGTCTACCTTTCTTATGCTACATGAATCTTCAGAGGCAGAATATTTTCTTATGTAAGAGAAAGGCTTTGGGAGGAAAATGTTATAGAATCTTCCTTGAAGCTGAACCTTTGCAACCTCAGGTGGGGGATCAGTTCTCATGATCCTCCAATCATCAAGGCTAATAAGGAGGATGGAAATCTGTTCAGACATACCTGGAGAATATTTGCTGCAAGTGGTACATTTGCTCCAGGATCAGAAAGAGCATTTATTGAGCAGTAATTGCTGTACAACTTCTCATGGCCTTCTTAGTTCCCTTGAGATCACTGATTAACCCCTTTGGGAATCGGGATGTTGGCCTCCAAAGGCGTTTAGTCTAATCAGCAGGGCTTTTATCAAATAGCCTATTAATCCGACCCCACCAGAGAATTCAATTCCTTTTATGTGAGTTTTGCCAGCCCATTTACTGTCTTCTTCAAATGACCGTAGTGTCATCCAGATCGGGGGCGGATCTTTCTTTTCAAAGAACCATGGAAGAGCTCCAGCTGACAACTGCATCATTTCTTTCTTTCGTTCAAGAATCAATGAACTGTCCTTCCACATCAGCTCTCGGGATAGCCTAAAGTGGGAACACACAAAGTTGGCATCACATAGAGGATGTGTGGAATGTGTCCCAAGCAGCACATGTGTGGGACGAGAGAAAAGCAGATGAGTTAAAATCACATTTTTCTTAAACCCCTTCTTTTTGTATAAATTCCATTCCTTTTTATTTTAGCCAAGGTAAAAGAATTATATTTAATTTTTTAACTTATTGAAAATTCCTTAGCAACTGAGGAAGGGGTAGAACGCCAAACTCAAACCTTGAGAGATCTGCCAGTTGTGCACCTGTGGCTTAAAAACTGGAGGTGAAGTGCCCTTGCTTGCTGGTATTGTACTGCAGGATGAAAAGAGCATCCATTGAAATTGGGGGGCACTGCTAATTACCATTGCCTCCATATTTCAAGAGTGTCACCCTCGCTCTTTGAAACAGCCTCCCCCTGAGAGCCTCTTGGCCCTGACTCTGCATGCCTGTTGAAAGGCACTAAGGCAGGGGTGAAATTCAGCAGGTTCTGACAGGTTCTGGAGAACTGGTAACGAAAATTTTCAGGAGTTTGGAGAAAATACTACCTCTGGCTGGCCCCAGAGTGGGTGGGAATGGAGATTTTGCAGTATCCTTGCCCTGCCACACCCACCAAGCCACACACAGAACTGGTAGTAAATATTTTTGAATTTCCCCACTGCGTTAAGGCCATGTTTCTCAACCTCAGCGACTTTAATATGTCTGAATTTAAGAACTGCCTTGCTTGACAATGGAAATTCTGGCCTCAATTGTGATTGTAAGTTGAGTACAAATGTGCAAATCATTAAAATCCCATTGGCTTCAACATGTTAAGACAGTTTTACCATTCAGTGGTTTTTCCCCCCCTTAAAAGTAACTTTCAAAATTATAGTCTTTTTTTTTAAAAAAGATGTTGTTAATTTTATATGCCTTCTTTATATGTTTCTAATATTTTCTCCTGAGAAGTAATTTTTAATCAGACTTACCTTATATATTGGTTTTATTTTTATCACATGAATTTTATGAGAATTAAAAATTCTCATAAAAATTTATACAATAAAATTTATTCCATGCAAATTCTCTTTTTAAATGTAACTGGTGTTGCCTGTGTACGATTTGTTTTAGTCACATTTTTGTGGATTTTTGATGGAGGTGAGAATAAAAGCTAGCAGATTTTATTTGATTTTAACATTTAATGTGAAATAAGATGAGGACAGAATGCTAAGATTCACCTTCAACAATATTTATGATTTTTAAAAAAATACTTAATGCAATACTTAACAAATTACTATTTCAGTTTGTCTATAATTTTAAATCTTATTTAAAATGTACAGCAGCTCAATAAAACATTGAGTGGCAATGTGTCAGGGGTAATTATTTCTGAATCCTTTTTCCTATACCCCTTTTAGCCATCATTTCCTAAGAATTAGCTTGCAAAGTTTAATAGTAACATTTCTGGCTAGGTTTTTTCAGAGTGGATTCTGTAGGTGCTACTCTACCCACTTCTTCACAACAGCCAAGGCAATGGCTATTTTATCACTGCCACAAACAGCCAAATAAGAATTTTCACCCATATCTCCTTAGTTTGCCTATAGTGTAGAACAACCCACAGCCCTTCCTTAGACGACTGTCTTGCATCCAACCCATGGATGTGGCTTATGAGGCAGGAGACACGTTCAACAAACCTCAACATGCTCTCTTTATAAAAATGTGCACTTTGATCCACACAAGCCTGTCAGAATTCATTTTCTCCTGTCAGATGCTTTATGAAGTAGATTTGGTGCTCTTCTGCATGACCTGTTAACTCTGGGCAGGCAGGATTTTTGTGATCTCAAAAAGAGGGCTAGAAAGATAGAGGCATTGATATGTTTTGGCATTTCCCAGTATGATATATTTGTGGCAATCTAGCTTGGTTTAGCAATATCATAGGATGCTGCTTTTAAGCTTATAATACTTGGCGGGGTCCACACATTTGCAAAGCCATAATGAAGTTATCATATACCAGCCTGGTACTCATCTGCCTAACTCAATATTGTTTACTCTAATTGGCAGTTGCTTTTGATAGGCTCATGCAGAGGACTTTCCAATCATGAGTATTATTGCAGTATTGCTTCCAGCAGTGTTAAACAAATTGCTTCTCATAATCGTCCTTTGATTTTGCTGAGTGGGGGAATTGTCCAAGATTGAACCCCAGATACTCAAGGAAAGTTGATATAGCAAGTAAAATAAATTCAGTTCCAGTGAATGATGATCAGTCCTCTGTGATGTTTTTGTTGTCATAAGGGGCCCATGAAGGTTTGAAGAAATATTATGGTTTAAATCTTGAGTTGAATCTTGAGGGTCCATGGCCATAGTCCTTGGTGTTTAAAGGGAATCCATGGTGAAGAAAAGGTTGGGAAACACTGGTTTAATGCTTTGAAAACAGCAGATGCTCAATTTGCTAATATGCACCTATACTTGCTTAAGCACCATGAGTGTGTAAATTAGGCCGCATAGGTTCTATTCTATCCCCCAAAGCAAGAAAGCATACATATTTGATGAGACTTTATTTGAATTTATATCTGCACAAGTACAATGTGACATCCTGAAATCACACATGAGTTTTCTTGGCTATATCAATTGGGAGAGATAGCTGTCTGTTTCACATACATATTTCTGTATTTTCTACCCTTCTGTTAAGCATTGTTCCTGAGCAGGTGAGCTGTTGTATGATTTGTATGATTTAGGCCTTGGACTGACAGCCATCCAATATGATTACAGTAGTGCTTTTTTCAACCTAGCCTGAGCACATGCAATATAATGTAATAGTTAAGGAACTGGAGCGGTACTAGAGACACCCAGGTTCTAATCCATCTTCAAATACAAAAGCTCCCTGAATAGGTTTGGGCCAGTGACCATCTCAGTCTACCTCACAGGGTTTTTATTGTGGAGAGGAGGAGGAGGAGGAGGAGGAAGAGGAAGAGGAAGAGGAGGAAAAGGAAGAAGAAGAAGGAAGAAAGAAGAAGGAAGGAGTGTTGTTTATGCTTCTTTAAGCCAGGATATAATAAATAACTATACCTTTCGCACTTTTCTGGCAGCTTCTTCGGACATATGGGGAATGACAACTGATGTCAATGTGTGTCTGAATGAAGATTTAATTCAGCAAGTAAACAAAAATTGTAAACCTAAACTTATTTCCAGAATACTGAGTCTTCAAGTAAAGAATAATAAATACAGTAGTTGGGATGTCCTAAAGAGCTGGTGAAGCATAAGTAAGTTCAGATAGTGGCAATGTTATGTTACTAGCCAGAATGAGGGGATAGACAGTGTTGTAATTAAAATAATTGTGTAAAGGTTAGCTGCTCTGCAAATTAATTAGCTACTCTATGAGGTCAGGTCCTATGATAACTGTGACATGATTTTGCTGACCAAAGAAAGTGCCTTGTAACCAACACTTCTACCTGATATTTCTCACATTTATTAAACACTACTCTTGAAGTAGTATTTAGCTGTGATGGCTAATCATTGTTGGCTATTATTCAAACAAACTATCAGAGAAGTCATCAGAATGATAACATCAACAAACTGGTCACTGTGGACAGCTTACATCAAGATTATTTTTAAAATAAGGATGAAACTGCTTCATTAGATCAGGAGCAGTTTGTTTCTTTTCATCTATGGATAACAAACGAAATGACATTTAGGCACTGTGAATTATCTCCATATCAGAATGTGATAATATATAATACTTGAATGTTTATTTCTTTAGGTGACAATGATGTAAAAATGGACAAAGAATGATCACTTTAGATGGACGGTATAGAACAATGGCAGTCAGGCATGAAAGATACAATTGATGGGGGGGAGGTGGAGGGAGAGAGAGGAGAGAGAGAGGAGTTACACTACTCAACCCTTAATACTTATTATTCTGAGCAGGAACACTGGTATCTCCAGCAAGGATGCAGCAATAACAGATGGAAGAAGCTGCAGCAGAATTCAGAGGAGGAGAGAATTGAGGAACTAAAGGTCCTCTTTTCTTTTCCCCTTTGGATGACTTGCTATTCTGTTAGGGAACAGGAGAATCCTATTATTAGCCATTCTTAGGCTGACTCCTGCCTTTCTAGAAGAAACTTTGAGGAAAGAGAAAAAGGAAGAAATATCCGTCATAGTCTCCATTCAGTCAGTCTCTAATTTGGTCTGATGCAAAATTAATTAATTAATTAATTAGAATTAAATTGCAAGTACTTTCCTTCTATGATCTGAAATACATGTAAAAGCAGTGTTCTGATGGCTATTCTATTTGAGAAAAGTTCAAGTGATTGCCCCAGATGCTGGGGGGAAAAGTAGGTGCAGAGTTTCATCTCTCCTCAAATTATCCCGATCCTACCCAGAATAATAAATGTTTTTCTTTCTATAGCCTAATCTACTAAAGTGTGTATTGGTTGTAGAGAATCTAAGAATCCTAGCCATAAGTTCCTATAGAAAGCCTTTGGGTTTCCAGAAGAATCTGAATTACAACCCCAAACAGGTTCAGGCTGTTTTCTAGGCCTTTATATTTTCCTCAAGGTTTTTTTTGGATTCTACTGTTTGTCTGTTCATCTTGTCCCTTTGTAAGACAAGTAGTAGAAACTATAAGCTCTGACCTCAAGATGACATGTGGCTCCTGAATTATTTTTGGGTTCCCCAAGAATTTCTCTGACACTACCTAATAAAGATGTATTTAAATTCACAGGAAACAAAACATAAACCTAGAACAGGCCTGATGTAAAAAATGCCATCCCTGCCAACACTACCACTTAGAAACTCCCGGCCCAAAGGCCGGATGGGTCATGTGCTGGCCACGCCCACACATGGTTTAGCGAGGGGAGGAAAGTCCCGATACATCATGTGATGCCGCTATGATGACGTGAGTTTGACACTCATGACCTAGAAAATTCTTGGAGGTCGCCCCCCATTTTATAGAACCTCTGGTATCCTCAACACTTTTAAGAAACAAATTAAATTCATACTATTTTAGCAGGCTTCTGGCTCTTAGGCTTTTTGGGGTAGGGGGGGATGACCAACATAATTAATTGAGTGTTAATTGCTTTAATTGGCAAAGTATTGTATTTTGACTAACACCCACTGCCCAGAGTCTGCATGGATGGGAGTGGATTATAATGATTGCTAAATAAATAATTAACATGCTTGCTTTGCTTAGTCTAATATAGAAACTTTAAGTGACCTAATTGACCCCCTAAAAACCATATTTGCCTTCTTTTGGCAAAGATGAATAACCCAGAGTCCCCGTAATGCTTCTGTCAACTGCAGAGCAAATCCAAAATGAGTAAGGAGAAAATATTCCTCCCTTTAATAGCATTTTGTGACGCTCTGAGGGCATAATAATTTTATTTTAAGTGCAACATGGTCCAGAGTTTAGATTTATATACCTTGTTCCCTCTGTTGGAATTACAGACTGGCTGAACCAGGACGATGAGAAATAGCAGAAGCAGAACAGGAGTCCATATCTGACACTTTTTTTTTTTAAATTCATGCAGCTGGCCACCTAACTGAAGAGACTGGCAGTAGCAGGGATCTAATTCGCAAGCAACCAATTTCATGGAGGATTTAGAAAATAATGAAGAACCCCCCAGAACTCAGTTGGAGATCTGGCATCTCGTTTAGACATTGTAAAGCAAGCCAGACACACTGAAACCTTCTCATAATCACATTTGATCTCAGCAACTGGTTCCATCCAGCATCTTGCACAGGGCACAGTCCACCACCACCACAACAACACATTGCAACTTGTGGACTTAGCAGTGCCCTGGATGGCAGATCCAGTGTCCTACTTCCAGCTTGCAGCCTCTCACATATGGACTCAGTTCACCAGAAACTTTGGATTGCTTTCTTGCTCCTCCACTGCCTGGCATTGACTGGGTCAGTTGGCATCCTGGATCCAGCAATACAGAAGCAACTTGACAGCCATCAACTGAGCCAGTTTGTTCACCAGGTGAGATTTTAAACAGGGGGCAGAGAATGTCAATGGGTTCACAAGATAGTTGACACTTGTCCTCATTACTAATTGTAAAGAAGTGCGGACAAAGTTGTTTATTATAGTTCTAGAAATCAAGGGAGAATTTGGGATAGGGGAGGTTTGGCTTATCAATATTTGTACAGTAATTAGTAGTGGTAATTCTGGAGTTAAAATGCATTTTGAAAATTTCTCCTTATTTGTTTAATAATCCACTCTTTCTAATTATTCTCTTTTCTCTCAAAAGAAATTTACATAGTATTCAGGGATAGGGTGGAGGTTAAATATTATTATTAATATTAATAATATTAATAATATTATTATTAATAATAATAATAATAATGACATTATTATTAGCATTGTTGTACAAACATCCCTTTGTTTATTGACTTTTATATTTTTTTATCTATGGGTCATTTGTGGTTGCTGTTTTATTGTTTCCAATCTGCACCATTTTTTCTTATCATTAAAAGAAAAAAGAAACAAAAGAATAAAAATAGATGCATTGTGGAATAAAATGCTGAAAAAGGCTTTATTCCTAAAATTAGAACTGTCAGGATTGAACAATAAGAATTGGAATGTATGGAGCAGCTCCCAAACCTATAACCTTTATCTTTTATAGCAATTTTGAACAATCCCCTCTCTGCATTTGAGTTATTGTATGTAGGGCAGCTGCCAGCACCGTTGTCCTCTGGGCCCAATCAAGGAGAGACAGTATGAGTAATGGGGGGAGAAAGAGAGGTCAGCATGTCTATGTTTCCCTATCAATCACCACACCTTCTCTTTCAAAAAGCTCAGGGTCCTGCATTTTAAAAACCTTAGCAGGTAGGCGTTAGCCTAGCTCCCTATTTGGCTGAGAAATACCCTGAAGCCTAAATGACCAGTAGCTGCAAGCTCCTTCAAAAAATACTCAACCTCTCTCCAGACACATACAAATCTTGTAGAATTTAAAGCAATGTTCTCAATGCTTGTGACATTCAGGTACATTGGAATTCAGCTCTCATAATGTTCTAGCTAGGAATGAGAGTTATCTATTTGTTTGTTTCCATGTTTCCTCCAACCCCTCAAAACAAGCTTGCTGTGAGATAAGCAAGGCTGAGAGTGACCTGGCCTGAAGTCACCCATTTATTTTTGTTGACCAAGCCTGCATTTATACCCGGTTCACCCTATTAACAACCCCTTAGCTACTGAAATCTAGAACAGGTGGAAGGCCTCTAGTAAACATAGACTGCCTTAGACAGCCTGACTAATGAATTTTTATGGCATAAATGTTCATGGACTCTGGAGCCCTTTTCATCACAGTAATGCTAGTAGTCTTTTGAAATGCTACTGCAGTATTAGCTGCCATGGGTTAATAAATCCCCCTTTCCAAACATAGTTCCTGTATGATGCGTAGAGAATGCTAATTAGATAGCTTCTCATAATGTATTATATAAACCATGTTTGATAGATCACAATAGATCGATATGCCTAGCAGACCAAATCAAACAAATCTCATTATGGTATGTATGAAACCTGCCCCTCTTTTACATTGGGTTGTGCAAGTAGGAAGAGTGAGAAGATCCCCATTTATTATCTTTCCTGTATACTTGATGGCCACATGTTCATTAGCTGGCATACAAACTGGCCATGAATCACTAATGCACCAAACCTATGACAGCCAAGGTCATCAGGTACATTGACATTGAAGATTGGGCCATGGTCTGTATGCTCAATCTCTTGCCCACTCCCATTAGGGAGAGCATTTATTTAACAATTCAAGTTCCATGGCTAATAAGCGGCTGAGGTAACTGGTAATATGGGCTGGGGGTCCTGAGAATCAGTGCTGCATTTAGATAATTTATCTTTCTGGTATTCATGACTGCTATTTCTTGGTGAAATATCTTCCTTCTTTGTGTGAGACAATGAATTTGAGCTGATACGTTGCCAGTCATGTTGCTGGTTCTTTTAGAGCATAGCTGAAACTGAGCCTAGCAACAGATGTTACATCTTTATATATGGGTAATGTTAAAGGAGAGAGTATCTTATCTCTGATAACCTTCCCTCCTATTGGAATTATTTGCATTTTATAAATGTCTATTGCTTTACTAGTAAGTCTGAAGTAATGTCTTGATACTGACATTCGCCAGGCTTATTTTATGATGTGGTCCTTGTGACTGGTCATCAGCCAAGGCTGATGTCTTCTGGTTTTAAGTTATCCAAAGTCCTTCCTTCTTTGGAATGCATCAACATGTATTTGTTGCCTCCAGTGATATTAGTTGGACATTATTTCACCAGGGATTTACTACATTTTACTTCCAGTTTTAATAAGCCAGCACTGATGCACCTGGCATCCCACTTCCTCATGCTCACATTCTCACATTCTGTCCCCAAAGCTCCACCACTTATGTGCTTCCTCTCCACCCTTGCCTGCCTGTTCCACCATTCAAGAACAACATCTGGGATGTTAGGCTGAAAGACCATCACAGACCTAAGCATACTGAGAGTCCCTTTTTAGCCAATTAAATCCGGATCTGCACTTAAACTTTGGTCTGCCTCTGATCAGCTAAGCTAAGGTAACTCCCAGGTAATTATTTTTGGGGGAGACATAATGCAATAGTGTTCGGCCTTGACTCAGTGCCACTATATTTCTCCCTTGCATTTGGTGGTGCTCAGTTGAGATCTGCCTTTGCCTAAATTGATAGATAGACATAGGTTGGTATTCAATCCCGGTTCACCCAAAGCTAGGTAAAGACATACCAAGCCTGCTTTGTAATTTCCATGCATTTTGCACATGCTACTTTAGCCTCTGGCAATATGAATCAGTTTCAACTGATATAAAGTACCATATTTTTTGGAGTATAAGATGCTCCGAAGTATAAGACTCACCTAGCTTTTGGGTAGGAAAATAAGAAAAAAAAAATCTACCTCAGCCTCTGCCTCCCAGCAATTTGCCTTCTTGCAGCAAACAGCAAAGAGCCTGTTTCAGTTTCAGTTTCAGCACAGCCTGATTCGCCAAGAAAAAAAAATCTGCCTCTGCCTCCCAGCAATTTGCTTCCTTGCAGCAAACAGCAAATAGTCTATTTCAGTTTCAGCACAGCTTGATTAGCAGAAGCAGCTGATTGTTACTTGGATCGGCTTCCCAATCAGCTGTTTCAGGCAGAAGGAATTGCCATTGCCTATTGCCGCCTCCGTGCGCTTCATTTTCAGCTTTTCTGCAACCCATTTTCGCCCATTCTGGTTAGAGGCTGATCCAACCAACAATCAGCTGCTTGTGCTAATCAGGCAGTGCTGAAACTGAAACAGTCTGTTGGCTGTTGGCTGCAAGGAAGCAAATTACTGGGAGGCAGAGGCCAAAGGGTGGGAGCCGGTGGGTGGACAGGGCTACATCCTCTTGTTCCTCCAGTTACTCCCTGATATTACTTTTGTGCCTACTTCAACCATCAAAACTCCAGTATTTCCCAGAGTAGACAGGGTTAGAGGATATGGAGGGTGGGTTTGATTTTGGTGTTTTTTTCCCCTAGGTGAGCTGTCCCCTAGATGAGTATTCCAATATATCAGAGGTTGCCACAAAGAAGAGGGAGTCAAACTGTTTTCCAAGGCACCTGAGGGTAAAACAAGAAGCAGTAGCTAGAAACTAATCAAGGAGAGAAGCAACTTAGAACTGAGGAGAAATTTCCTGACAGTCAGAACAATTAATCAGTGGAACAGCTTGCCTCCAGAAGTTGTGAATGCCCCAACTCTGGAAGTCTTTAAGGGATTGGGCGGCCTAGAAATTTAACAAACAAACAAATAAATAAATAAATGTTGGATAGCCATTTTTCTGAAACGGTATAGGGTTTCCTGCCTGGGCAGGGGGTTGGACTAGAAGACCTCCAAGGTCCCTTCCAACTCTGCTATTGTATTATATTGTTTCAGCTTTAGCATCAGTGGCTAAAATAATGCAGAAGATAGCACAATCTAAGTGGCACCCAGACATTTTTGAGCCCCTCAAATAAAGGATGCACTTACGCAACATTTAAAAAAAAATAAGGTTGGCATGTTTGATCATATAATTCAACATAGCCTCCTCTGCCTGACAGTGACTCACTTGGTCATTGAAGAGAGCAGAGACTGAATCTAAATTCTTTGGCATGTAATGTAAGGACACCCCAAAGTTCAGCCAGCAATAAGAATCAGTAGGGGACCTTACTGCTAGGACAGCCTGCATTGCTGATTTCACCATGGCCCAAAGTCATATATAATGACATTTTTAACATGCAATACAATGTCTACAATGTCTACTTGCTGTTTAGGCATCATGTCAGGAGATTATGATGAGGATAGGCATCGCAAGGCAATGGAGCTCCTTCATGTGCTGTGTTCCAACACATGTGCTGCCCAGGAACGTGAAAAGTGTCAGGAACTGACAGGGCATGTGGGTCCCATCAACACAGGTGAGAATCTTGATCTATAATATCCATAGAAGAAATTGGAGTAGAATGATGAAAAATTATGGTCTAATTCATGGATCTTGTTGGTATGTTGCTGGACTGAAGTGGCATAAAAGTCTCTCTTATAAATTATTATTTCATATGAACAAATAACTAAAATATGTCTGTATGTTGTTGTATAGTTCCACGTGACAGAAAGACATTCTAATGAGTGTCGTAGGGTCATTTGAAATCTTGAAATACTTTTGTATTTTAGAAAAATCAGGCTTCTAGTCCTTATCACATTTGCCAGGATGAAAATCCTGAATGCTCTCTGGAGTTTTCTTGGGTAATGCTTTGAATCAAGCAGTTTAAATATTGTGCAGTGGAAAGTACATTCAAATGGAAGAACCATTACATAATTTGATTACATATATATATTTATTGCAATTGTTATGGTATTTATTGAGAAGTCTATGTATGTCTGTGCCATTGGGTTTTAAATGGTCTTTAAATAGGATTTAATGGGAAATGGTTTTTCTATTCTTTTTTGCTGCATCTGTGAAAATTTATTAAAGACTATCAGAGATTTTTCTTATTTACTAACAACACTAGGAAACTTGAGTATAAATAATGAAAATATATATAATAGCAAGATAAGAATGAATGAATGTTGTGCATTTATTGAATGTAGATGGCACTCTTTTGGCGTGAAACTACAATACGACTATGCTTATATTTAGTACTGATCCCAAGGGACTGTGGTGAATTTATGGTGGGGGGATTTATTTCCCTTCAGTATAATGTTTTTTTTATAATTCCACACCTAATCAAGATTGTCCAATTAAATATTTATGGAACCAAATAACGAACGCCTATGGATGCCTCTTCCAGTGCTTGGCAGACCATAACATAGTGAGGTTGGGGCTACCTCTTCTAATGTGGGGCAGGGCTAAATTGGCAGTTATGGACAGTTTGATCGTACTATTCAAAGAAGAGCTGAGCTGTCGTGTGTTCTGCCCTTTGGCAGTTGGTGCTACTAGCCCAGGATTCTATGTTCTCTCTCAACAGCCAGTAAATGAGGACAGTTCAACTAGCCAAGATGACAGACGGCCATAAAAAACAACTTATCCCTGAGTTTTCATTATGGTATTTGCCTCTCCACTTTTCTCCTCTAGAGATCCTGGTTAGTCTTCTGTCAGTGATTGTGACTTTCTGTGGGATTGTGCTGCTGGGCGTCTCCCTTTTCGTCTCTTGGAAACTATGTTGGATCCCCTGGCGGGACAAAGGATCCTCATCACAAACCCAACGCAAGGAGCATCCCCTCCATGCTCATCTCCACCACTCGCCTTTTGGGGATCTCCTGGCTGAGCGGGTGGAACTGGGTCCTGAAATGCCTGAGAGATCATACCTCGATATGGATTCCTATCCCGAGGCCAACCTCAAGGTTAGCCAAACCTCCCCTGACCTCCCCGTGGAAAGTCAGACCGGTACCAAGGAAGGCAGCATTCCCAATGCTCACTCCCACCAGCAAGTAGCAAGCTTGGCACCCACTCCCAGGTGAGTTGTGAGGAGGGAAGGATGCAGAGGGAGAGCCCAAGTATTAAAGCTGAGACTATACAGTTGATGTTTATACGGAGGACATACGTTCAATACTACCTGTCTAACATTAATAATTGGTGTCTAAGAGTATTCTTGTTTTTCTTTCCTTGCCCCGTTTTTTTTCTTTTATGTCACATTTCTTTTTATGTCACATTATAAGAATGAGTGCACAAACTACCTGATCAGTAAGGTAAGAGCCTTTCAATCAATATCTTTTAGCCCAGATTCCCATTCCATAAATCAAAGCATTAAGAATAACTCCCAGAGATGCAGAAGACAATGAAAATAGTGCAAGTTGCCAGATGATAGCCTAGCTCTTCTGACTGCAACACCGACATCATGAGACCCACACATAAATACATAATTGATTCATTATGCCAGTCTTTCTCAACCTGTGCAATTTCAAGGTACCTGGATTCCAACTCCCCCAACCACCTGGCTGGGGATTTTGGGGAGTTGAACTCCATGGATCTTAGAGTTGCCAAGGTGGTGAAAAACACTGTATTATATACTATTCTGAAACACAGTGCTGCTTGAAAAGTTTTGGGTTGATCCTAACAGATGCAGTCCTTTAAAAAATAAGTTTTGGCTTCAGAATATAATCATAGACATGCTTCATGGATAAGTAGGCTGTTCATTTGTTCATTGCATTCAGCTTCCAAGATACTTAGAGTTAGAGGTTTTTAGTGGGTCTTTGGAAAAGGAGAAAGCACTGTAGCATAGGGGGCACACAGCTGTAATATAACAATGTTGCTGGTTCATAAACAAAGGAAGAAGAACTGATTATCTGCCAACTCAATAATCAGTTCTCCTCAACTGAACCTCCATCATATCACAGTTCATGGAGCTTTCTCCACATGTCTCCTGTTTCTTTTTCCATATTCAAAGAAGTGAAAAGTTAGTACTAATTAAAGATCTCACACTGAAACAGTTACAGTCACATTGAAGCAAATTATTAAATCAAGTGAATCTCCAATTTTGTTTCTAAAGAATAAAAGTGCACCTGCTATCTTTTGGGAAGGCTTGTTACGGCAGGTGCCATCAAGCTTTTGTATACTTTTTTCAAGATTTCATCTGTAAAATCTGTAAATCTGTTGCATCTTTTTATACACCTTATATATACAATAGATCCAGATTTAGTTATATTAAGAAAGTACCATCTGAATGCTGCGGCATTTAATGTAAGTTGCGGATAATGTAAATCTCAGTGATTTTAATGAGTTAACTAACTCTGATTCAAATTTTAAATTAATTTAAGTTAATAGACCAAAAGATATTTGTTACCCTTCTGAAAATTTAAAGCCAGGGTGTTGAAAGATGTAATTCTATCCTGGACAGAGGGGTATTGATTTGTAGGGTGAATTTAATGGACATGTGGTTATGTGTGGCTGTATTTTTTTTTTTGTTACTGTTCCATCCAGGTACAACACACTGCCACGTCCTGTGACCCAGCAATTGAGCAGCCCAGACACTGGAGTCCATGTTGGAGGAGAAGACAAGGTGGAACAAGTGACGAGCATTGGGCAGATAAAACCTGAACTGTATAAACAGCGCTCAGGTGAGGCAGACTCCAAGAAAGGGGAGGCTCCAAGCTGTGGACAATTAAGCTTTGCCCTCCGCTATGCCTATAGCACGGAGCAGCTGGTGGTCAGGATACTCCGAGCTTTGGACTTACCTGCCAAAGATGCAAATGGTTTCTCTGACCCCTATGTGAAAATGTACCTTCTGCCTGACCGTAAAAAGAAATTTCAGACAAAGGTGCATCGCAAAACCCTCAATCCTATTTTCAATGAGACCTTTAACTTCAATGTCCCCTTTGCTGAACTGCCCTCACGTAAGCTTCATTTTAGTGTCTATGATTTTGACCGTTTCTCCCGTCATGATCTGATTGGCCAAGTCGTCCTGGACAACCTGCTGGAGATTGCTGAGCGGGACAATGATGCTCCCCTCTGGCGGGACATCATGGAAGCCAGTTCGGTAAGTGGAGCTGTTAGTCCTTGACTTACAACCATTCATTTGGCCACCAATTGAAGTTACAATGGCACTGAAAACAGTGACTTAACAACCATTCCTTATAATTGTCACAATATCCACATGATTGTGTGATCCAAATTCAAGTCTCCATGTGATTATGTTGGTTGTAGTGTCCTGGGTTCATGTGATTGCGACTTTCTCAGTTGTCTTCTAACACAAAAAGTCAATTGGGGGAAAGCTAGATTTGCTTAACAACTGCATGATTCACTTAACAACTGGGGTGATTGCTTAACAACCATAGCAACAAAGATCATAAAAATCAGATGTAACTCTCTTATTTAGCAACAGAAAGCCTGCTTGATTTCGTGAGAAGTGACGTCCCCTTGAATGATGCATTCCAGGCTTTTGAGTTAAAAAGGTAAACTCTAACCAATAATGCAAATCGCTCAAGGGATTAAATTCATTGTAATTGAATTAGTCACAAAATTCAGCAGTCTCATTTGGTTAATCAAGCTCTTCAATACTTGAATGCGGCATTTTAGCTTGGTGCACTTCATCAATTCAGTCAATCAATGCAGCTGCATTGCTCAGCTATTGTATATTCATGAATCAATAACAATAGTTGCCTCAAAAGGAGGGGGGAAGGTTTTTTTATAAACATTTCCACACTATGAAAGTCAATTTTGTTCTTTGACTGAGGAGAGGCCAGATAGATGCACAAGAGAACACAGTAGCACAGCTGTGCTCCATTCGTCAATATCCCTCCTGAGCACCATTCAGGTTGTGGTGGTCCCATTGGAGTGAAAACGAAATGAGGAAGGGAGCATTGCATTCATTTGCTTCATTTCCTCCCAGTGGAGGTTACAATTTTGGTTACAATTCAGTGTTACCACGCTTAAGAAGATACAATTATTTTTTAATTATAATAAAAAAATCAAATGCCACTGAAGCAGCAGCTGATTGGGGCATGAAGACTATTTCAATCCCTGCTAGCTTTTAGGATGACAAGCAGGCAGGGGTGAAGTCTTCTCTGCTTATTTAAAAAAGCAATTGCTGATTAAGTTCACAGAAAATGGCAATCCCCACAAGAGGAGACATTCCCTTTTTTAGCACAACTACTGCTAAATTGAAATTATATTTTTCACCATTCTCAGATTCATTATTGGGTTAAAGTGATTACTAAGCCAAGTCTTCAATTTAAAAAGTCTTATTTTTTCCTATCACCCAGTTTATATTTATTTATATAGCTTCTAATTCTTACCTAACTCAAAAATATGAAGCAAATATTCAGGCACTGTTCTGACCAGCTAAAGTGTTTAATCAACAAGAGCACAATTCTAATCGGCAGATTGTAAGGAGTATGTAATTTACTTAAACCTCTGTGTCGACCTAACCACATCTACTCAGCCACAGCTCCCCTGGCAGAGCTCAGATAGCCACGCCTACCCAGACACGCCCACCTGCCTGCAGTGAGTCGTCCCATTCCGCACAGAAGAGATTTCCCATTAGTTAAATACGAAGTTTGGTTTGTACTCCTGAAATTGTCTGTGGTTAATGCCCATGGAAACATTACTATTTTACTCCTGAGAAAGCACAGAGGATATTTTGAGGCTAAGAAATGTAGTAGAAAGGATTCTGAATTATTGTTTCATATATAAGCACTTAGCTGCGTGTATATTCATAAATATTGAGTTTTGAACAAGATTAGCAGAGCAATATAACCTGCTGGACAAGACTTACAATGTGCTCTCACTGTGAAACACAAATTCTGTAGAAATTTGGTATAACTGCAGTCTTATCATTGTTGCTAGGCACATAAAAGTAGCATTAATGATCATTCGTAGGATGTGCAAGAATAGTTTCTTCTTTAATACATTCCTAATTAAGGTGAGCTTTCACAGCTCATGACCTTCCCTCTTGGCCTGTTCACTGCCAGCTCTGTAGATAATACAAGATTCAGAAAGCTTCTCCACCCAATTCCTTTGCTTTTTGCTTGCAAAAAAAATATGGTGGAAATGCACTCACGTATCTCTTCTGTGCTCTGGCCTCTGTCCTGCTTCCAAAATATAAGTGCAGGGAGGTTGTAAAATGTTTTGGATACTTAAAAATGTGCACAGTGTCTGAAGAATGGATGATATAAAAGGATTTGTGTGGGCAGAGGTGAAAAATGGGAAATGTCATGAACAAGGGAGGAGTTCCCTGGAGAGAATTGGTAAAACCAAAAGAGAATATGGGAGTGGGTGGTTTCAGTAGGTTTCTTACAGACATTCCACCTATTGGGTTCTCCCTCCTCCCATTCTTCCCTCTCCCCATTCCTTCTCCTTCATCTCTCTCAAAGAGCAACTCGTCTTTAATTTTCTTCTTCTCCCTCTCTGTGCGTATTTTTAGCTAGGCTCTTATTCATCAAACTGGTGGCTAATTAGGGCAGTCAGGTGTGCAGCAGCCATTTCTCCTGATCCTATCATCAAATGCCCTTTCCTCACAACTTCAGATTTCTCCTTCTTTCCTATCCTGCCCAACAATTGTCATGATAGTCAGTCAGTTTTCTTAGCTGCCTTCTATCTTTCTGCCTTTCTCCAAAAGCCTGAAATATCTTCCTCGTTGAATGTCATTCTTACTGATTGTATGATTTCCCCCCCCCCCCCCAGCTTTAGCAAATCAGTTGGTTACATGGTGGGGGAGAAAGCACTGGAATAAAGAAAGGGAGTAAAACCAAATAAACATTCCCGGTAGGATTAGAGAACAGATACCTTAGACAACTGAAGGAGGAGAGCAATCTTCACCAGCTTCTGGATGAAGACCAGAGCATGGTTGATAGACTTGTTCAATAGGCTGAGAATGCAAATTGTGGCCCAATGTATCTGGATGGGTTCCAGACTGAGGAAGGCTGTCTTCACATCCAATCTTATTGAAGATTCCTAGGATTCTCATTTGGAAAATTGAATTATGTTGCACCAAGGGTATCTGTTCAAAATACACCATTATTTGTTCTTTCATATAATTTCCAGTGTTGCTTGTTTCCCCTCCTGCAAATCAGAACATCCAATATGTTTAGTGACATGTGTGGCATAAACTATTTCTTAGGGATTCTTTCCGACCTACCCAACCCTTTAAAGTGTTTCCTCCCTGTGCCCACCAGATGCTCCCTCTTGTGTGTGAATGATGGTATTTTAGCTACATATGCAACTGTACTTCCGAATATTGCAGTTAGGGAATATGGCACTGTATTTGAGTTTTCCGGGAATTGGGTGTTTTTAGAAGCTGGATATGAACTGATATATAATAGGCTTCCCCACCCCACCCCACAATGTTTGCATCTCTAATGCCATAAGTGCAGAGCTTGAGGCTATAGGGCCATATGCTATCCAGAGATTTGATTGACTAGATTATAGTTTAAAGAAAAGAAGGACTAGGAGAGATATGATAGCAGAGTTCCAATATCTGAGAGGTTGCCACAAAGAAGATAGAGTCAAACTATTCTCCAAGGCACCTGAGTGTAGAACAAGAAGCAATGGGTGGAAACTAATCAAGGAGAGAAGCAACTTAGAACTGAGGAGAAATTTCATGACAGTTAAAACAATTAATCAGTGGAACAGCTTGACTCCAGAAGTTGTAAGTGCTCCAACACTGGAAGTTTTTAAGAAGAGGTTGGATAACTATTTGTCTGATATGGTGTAGGGTTTTCTGCCTAGGCAGAGGGTTGAACTAGAAGACCTCCAAGGTCCCTTCCAACTCTATTCTGTACTGGAGCTACATCAAAATTTTGAAATCAATGAGATTTGACTGAGAAATTATTTCAGTTTATTCAATATCACTAAATCTGCTTTTGTGAAAGCAGGGGTAAAAGTTGTGAAAGTTAGGCAGGGGTAATAGCAGGAAGAAGCAGTGAAAGCATTTATAAACTATACTTTAGGGATTTCCTCCCCTCTCCTCAAGATATTGTTACTAATGAACATCCAGTGCAGACAATGTTGGACATATCACAGTTTATTCAGCTTCTCAACAACTTTGTCACTTATAATAAATAAGAACCTTCTCCTCCTCACATCCCCAAGGATTTTTAAGCAGTGAATGTTGCGGCATAACAGTATTATGGTATCTATAGCTCCCCTAAGTGGGTTTGGATGAAAGAGCCATAGTTCACTGACAGAGCACTTGCTTTGCATACAAAAAAAATTATTGATCTTTGTCAATTCCTAGTTAGACTGGAAAGATGAAGCTCTCCCTGAAGCCTCAGGAGAGCTGTTGCTTGTCAGTGTAAAGGAAAGATGTAAAATCTGTTCTTTCCCTTTTGATTATTGTTCACCCCAATCAGCAAGCTAATATAGTCAGAAGACTGTAGTATTTATAGAGCTGCCATCCTTGTTGTAAGTATGGTATTATGGAGATAATTCTTCCAATGATGGAAGATTGACTTGTTTCAAGCACCTTTCTATATTTCCGTTTTTAAAAAGTATGTTGCAACTTGCCAATTTTGTGAAATTAGTGAGCAAAACCTGAGTCACTTTGAACAGCTTTTGGTGAATCTTCTTTGCTCTTCTGGGCAAATGTGTTTCCTAGAATGAATTATGGCTGATCTGATGCAATGCATCTGTGCTTCTTAGGAGCGCCTAGACTGCCTGTCAGGAATGGAATAGTGAAAGAAACAAACTATATTTATCAATTTCCTGGCTCTCCACCCACCTGATGCCCTTCATGTGTTAGCCTGCAATTCCTTTACTTGATAATTGTATCACATAACCGCCCCCTCTTGGCAATCCTCTGCTGGTTAGCATTTCCATGAACATATATAAATGTATATTTTATGGAAGTCATCCATCTCCTCCTAGGCTTGCTCAGGTTTGTTATCTTTGGTTTCAAGAAGGTACAGAATATGGTTCCTGAATCCCCATTTTATCTTCATAACTATTCAGTGGCCTAAACTGAGAGATAGCAACAAGTACTGAAACACTATGCAATATTAGTTCATATTCACTTGGGCAGTGAATTCACAGGCTCACACATCAAAAGGCAGCATGCAATGTCTCTTCTACAGCAAAAGAAAAGATGGAACAACCAATGAGAAAACAGGGGGGTTAAAAGTAGAAGGTGTTCACTTGGATTCCCCATAGAAATCTATAAATGAAACAAGGCAATTGCATAATCAGTCTTTTCTGGAAACACCTTAAGTCATGACTTGCATAAATGGAATAAATCATGGATGAATCATCAAAAGCTTTTTATATTAATCATGCCAGCTCACTTTCGTATATCTAAATTTGTCAGATCCAGAGGGTTGCTGTAGGTATGGACAATGGTATACTACTATCACAAGAGTGGAAGGGAGTAACATTTTCAGCTCAGGAGGGGACCAGGTTGTATAAAATTGATGTGTGCATCCAATGACTTAAATACCTGATTATTATCGAAGCTCAGTCAGCTATCTAACAGAGAATAACATTGTAAAGCTATCTACAGCTTCTGCAGCCATAATTTTAGCACATTGTCTGAATCAAATCATCACTCTAAATTTTATGTAGGCCAGTTGTTTAGGCCTAGCATAATAGGCAAATATAGGAATTTTATGCTGTGTTAATTTGGGATTCAGTTTAGTTTGCTCAGAATGACATAGGGGGAGTGGCCTACTAGAATGACAGTCTTCTCCATGACTTAGGTGTCCGAATAGGAAGTCAAAACCCCACCATTCTAATTAGAGCCTCAATGCACATACTTTTACCTGGCTTCAATCTGTGACTCTTTTACCTGTGGTTAGAGAAAGGCTGCTGTTTTCTCATCTTCCTCTCCTTTTCCTCCTCCCAGACACATCTCCCTGCTTTTAAGCCAGCAACGGTCCATCACACTGTGGCCTCCTGCTCTTAGCCTCACATTCCTCTGTAGGTTGGCTTGGATGAGGGCCAGTTGATACCCTTTGGACTCTGATGGTTTAGGAGTGCTGCCGAGGAAAAGGAAGGGGAAGAAAGAAAAGGAGAGAGATTAATTCATATTGATGAGGCTGCAAATGGGACTGAGCTGGTAAAAGATCATAAAATATTGAGAAGGAAGCAATGCCCTACTAGGTCATTGGGGGGAGGAGGGCTAAAATTCCTTTGCCTTCCCTTTCATTCTGAACTTTCATTATGGGTATCCTTTCTGGGCTAAGCTTTCATTATAGGTTCTGGACTGAAATTCCAGTGATTTGTCCATAGTATGACACTGAAATCTTAACTGGTAGAATTCCTTGTCCCATATTTTTTGTTTTGGAATTGGCTGGTTCTTTTATGTCAAAGCTGCTGTGTCTTTAACACTGATACCAGAAGAAGGAATACCACAGGTACATCTTGATATCCCTAAGGGAAGTAGAGTAGATTAATTTCCAACTGTGGGTGATGAATGACATGCAGCATTAAGCACTGTGGCATAATATTTTCCTTCTATACAGATTATATTTTTGATTAATATGTCCCTTTAAAAAAAAACTTTGCTGTCACTGGAATGGTAAACTCATACCATTGTGTTTTTTTTCTTCACCGAGGTGGGCTGTACCACCTCTAATCTCAAATATTTTTCTCCTCTCTCCATGCACCCAAACATCCTTTTTCCTCCCTACCTTCTTCCTCCAGGGGCCAAGAAAGATGTTTAGACAGTATGTATAGTTTTCTTTCAAAGTTTAATCATTTTTTGTTTTGGATTGTGGCTGTATCAAAAAAATTTCTTCCTGATATTTTATGTGTTTATTGTTCTAAAGCAACCCACTTTGGGAAGGATTTGGTCTGAAAGGCAATGTATCAATATTTTAAAAAGATAACAATTCTGTCTGTATTATTTATTAAGTTATCTGTAGATCGGCTATATAAGTGGACCCAGGTTGCCATGCTTAATGGGAGAGCCCAAGAAACAATGTGGATTTTCTCCAATCAAGAGTCTGATATATGCTTTGAATTCTTTGGTTATCTAAAATGGAAGTTGAAATCAAAACATCTGGAGAACACTTAGGGGATAGGCTGCATCTAATTTGGGAGGAAGATCAAAGCCTTGAATGGAGGCATTGGAATCTATTGTTCATTGTCTCCAGCTTCACCCCTTTATACTGCAGTCTTTCTATTCTTCCAAATGCAAGGTTATTTCTGATGTAATCTATTGCCAATTATTGCATGGAGTATATACCAGAAGGGGCTGAATCCCTTCCTCTCTTACATACATATTCACACACTATCCTTTCTCTCAAGAAGTAGGCTTTGGAGGCCAGCAGGATGGAAACAGTAGCTCTTATTAGGGGGCTCGGATTGTTCTCTGGTCAAGGATGTTTCAGATTAAGCAAAGGGCTACAGATGAGCCGCTTCTTATAGTGTCTGGTGTCAATAGACCTGAGTTCAGTGAATCAATAGCTGATTCATCATAAGACAACTTCCTATATTTCTGTAGGATACGACCTGTCTTACTACAATCATTGGGGGCTTTCTCAACTAAGCCCACCTTCACATTAGACTTAGATGTTATGGAGGAAAGTTGTGTACTTGTTAATATTTCAGAACGAGGAATGTGGATTTGTTAAATCAATGCGCTTTGCATAGCACAATGTGCTCTTTTTCTTCTTCAGTCTCTAATGCACATTCTTCTTTGAAACCCTAGAAAGATAATCTTCATGTAACTGCAACTGAACAAGACAAACAGGTCAGGATCATTTTAAATGTATTAAAATTACAAGGAAACACTGCAAGGAAGGGCAGATTGTTCTGACACTCAGTACACCCACCAGACAATCATTTGATTAAGTGCCCACAATGTGCTCCCTAAAGTCCAAACATGTCTATAGATCAGAAATAGCAGGGATAGTTAACCCTTTTCAGCCTAGGTTACAAGTCTTCTTTCTGAATTGCCTGGAGGCCTCAAGAGATGTGTCTGATGGTATTGAGATACCATTGAAAAGGAGGGGGCCAAATGTTTAGAACTTCTTTTATAGGTTTGCAGATTATAAGGTATCATTCCACTATACATGAACCATACTAAGGTAACATAACTGTGCACTGATAATCTAACTTTTATTTTATTAATTTCTATACATAATGGTTATTTCCCCAGTGATGATTATCACCAGCATGCTTTCAAGCCAACGTTTTCTTCCTATTAATACAAATAGCAACTGTGACTATGAAACTTCCAACTTTGAAAAAAAATCAAAATTATTTTGAGATGTTCATACCTTTCTTACCAGTTGTCTTGTTTAGCAACTGTTCAAAGTTGCAAACATTGAATAAAAAAGCAACTTTGTGATTAATACTCGCACTTACAACCGTGACAGAGTCCTGCAGATACATGGTCCCTTTTTGCAAGTTCCATAACCAAATATGCACAAGCAGAATTAATAGAGAATGTGGAAGAGAAATGGAAGACAGTCGCATGGTGTTCTGTTTAACGACACAATTGATTCACTTAATGACAGAAGTGATATCAGTCTGGGATAGTCGCATGGTGGGGTTTGGTTTTGGGGGGGGTTGCTTAGTGACTGTGGCACTTAGCAATGGAATTGCTGGTTCCAATTGTGGTCAGTAAGTAAGGACTACAGCTACATGAAAGATGGAGAAAATTCCTCAACAGGGTAGTCAGTCCTTTGTATTAAACTAACTTTTTTTTTAAAAAAAGTGGGTATAAGTAGTCCTTGACTTACAGCCTTTCATTTAGTAACCATTCAAAGTTATAACAGTACTGAAAAAAGTGATCTATGACCGTTTTTCACACTTGCAACCATTATAATATCTCCATGGTCACATGATCAAAATTTGGATGCTCGGCAACTGGTTCATATTTATGACTGTTGCAATGTCTTGGGGGTCATATGACTGCCTTTTTTGACTTTCTGACAAAACCAATAAGGAAGCCAGATTCATTAACAACCCTGTTACTAAACAATTGCAGTGATTCATTTAACAACTGTGGTAAGAAAGGTCATAGAATGGGACAAAACTCACTTAACTATTTTGCTTAGCAGTGGAAAATTTGGGCTAGATTGTGATTGTATCCTACCTGTGTGTGGACAATCTGTATATGGATTCTCCCTCCTAAATATTTTAACTTTCTGCTTATGACAGGCGGCCTTAATATTTTCCAATGAAGAGGTATGTTGGTGTATATGTGTGTGATCCAAACATGGGAAAATAACTGGTGATAAGCATTTATTATCAGTTAACGGTATTTCTTACTATTTAATGAGTGAATTGCTTTGTTTCTGGTCATGTTTATTTTCTATGGCATGTTTGTCTAGAAGTTGTTTGGTTGTTGTTGGGTTGGGGTTTTTTAGTTATAAAATGCTATACAGATTTTGAAAGCAAAAGAAAATTTTTAAGCATTCAGATCTCTGAAAGATTTGAGACTGCCTTTTTTTCTCAGAATTTTAAAACATGGCAAATCAGTGCATTACAGTCGGATTAAAAAGAGAACTTATGGTTCCCGGATATTTTTAGATTCCTATAAATTCCAGTCAGGAGGTAATATTTATCAAAGGTCGGAATTATAGTTCAACAATGTAGAAGACCATTTTTATGGCAATCACCTATTTTGCCAATCATATAAATATCACTGATTATCCTTTAAAACAGGGTTCTCCAACCTTGGCAACTTTAACACTTGTGGACTTCAGCTCCCAAAATCCTTCAAACTGGGGAATTCTGGGAGTTAATGTCCACAAGTTTTAAAGTTGCCACGGTTGGAGACCCCTGCTTTAAAAGAAAAGGGCTCTAACTGATGAGCCAAATGAAGGGAATACTGCGGACAGTTCCTGAGAATATTTTGGCAGGGAAAAAATGTTCTTAAATCAGACCACCAGCCAAAAATGCTCTTTTCCAGGAGCTTTGCAGAAGTGTCTAACAGAACTCTTGTCACAGATCTCAAATAGAGATATGTAATTTGGTGCTGGCCAGATGTTTTGAACTAAAATTTCCAAACTTTGAGCAACAATGCCTGATATAAAGGATCACAGAAGATATATAGCCAAAATACTGAAAATATGTAGAGAGAAAGAGAGATGACATTGGCAGAGAGAGGCCATATCTGTTACCAAAAAAAATGAAGGGAAATCATGATTTAAACAGGGAGAAGGAATACCTAACCTTCTTAACCCACATGAATATAATAGGAGAGTGGATGGAAAATAAAACACAATCAAACGTGTGAGATTCTGTTATTATAAAGTAGCCTATCTATTTCTTAATCTGGTTACATTGTGGGGTTAGCAAGAATAAAGACGAGGAGGGAGCCACATTCAGAGTTGTAAGATTCTGTTATTGTAACCCTATTAAAAAGTAGCTTTAATGTTCATGACTGCGCTCATGTTTGATCTACCTTGATGGACTGACATTCATCTTGCAACTCCCACCACCACTCACCACCACTTCCCTGCTTTTATTCTAAAGAGAACTAGGTAGGGTCATTGGGGGTCATTGCTTTCTCAAATTCAATCCCTGATTTGGGCTGAGATTTCTCTTACCTGACCATTGCCTTGGCTGTGTCTTTTTCTTCTCTTCTTCAAGGTTCTTCTCATAGTCCATTACACCTACCCTAATATCATACCTGATATAGCTGCTGTCAGAATTGAAAATAATGCAACACGTTGTATTGCCCGAATACAGCAAATCAGTAGCATCTTATCTAGCACTTATCTATGTATACATGTGTGGGTATGCATGAAGTGGGCATCTGTTTCAGGCCACTTCCCAATGTGAGATCTTCAATGCAAGATGTGATCCAGGCACAGCTGGCAGAAGGCTGTCCAGCCTCTAACTCAATCATTTCAGTGAAGGTTTTCTTTTAACTAAGGATCTGAAATCATTCCATTTCTTTTCCCATCTTCTCATAGGAAAAAGCGGACCTTGGCGAATTGAATTTTTCCCTCTGTTACCTACCCACTGCTGGTCGTCTCACGGTTACCATCATTAAGGCTACCAACCTCAAAGCCATGGACCTGACTGGATTTTCTGGTGAGCAGATCTGATGAAGTTTGGATCATGACCAGTAGTTCCTAGACTGTTGGCAGTAGAGCAGTAACTTTGACTTAGAGGGAGGCTACTCAGGGGAAAAGGACAGTAAAATGAAGAAAGCAAGCTAAATATCAGAATTCAAGTGTTGGCGAACTGTCAGGCACGGTGGGCAGGAGAAATCAGAAGAAAAATTAGAATGTACTGATATATGTTTACAGTTTGCTACAGATTAATAAAACATCCTGACTCCAGATTATTTTAAAGTAGTAAAAAAAACCTACAAAAATTTACTTCTCCCTGCTCTTTCCCCTTTTTTCTATCCTAAGTTGGATTGTGCAAAAAAAGGAACAAAAAAAGGTGCAATGGAATAGTCCGCTATGGGATATTATGTGAAAGAATTTGCACAATGGAAGAGTTTTTTTACGTTTAATGTTCTTGGTTTTGAAAAATGCAGACAACATGTATGTGGGGAAGCCTTAAGAGATTAATCTCATAACCAGGAGAGAAACTTTAACTTTTCCTACTACAGTCTGTCTGACTTCCCCTGCTTTGGATCATGTTAAAAGCAAAATCATGTTTTTAACATGACATGTCTTTGGGCCTCTATTCTCTTGCTAAAACAAATTCATGAGTGGAGTGTGTTTCTAAGGTGTGCTGCCCACCTGAAGCCCCTTTTTTTGCACTTAGGCCTGGTTTGTTTATTTTAAAGTTTTGGTAAATTGGAATCCTATTCTTTGTAAATGTGGAGGTAGAATGGCAGCAGGAAATGAAAGGAGGAGCTTCGGTGTGTGTGTGTTGACTTCACAGAAGCCTAGGATTTAACAAGGAGGAGATTCAAATGTAGGTAAGAATTTGAGGTCAGTCACAAATAAGAACATTGCCAGGTGTGGAGGGTGGCAATCTAATTACCTGCAGATCTTTGGGATGTATCTCCTAAAGCCTGATCCTTGCCACACTGTTTAGGGTGGTTGAAAGCTAAAACGTGAGACCTCTAGAGAGCATCAGGCTCCTTATTCCTGCCATCAGCAAAGGAGGCAGCATTTAGAATTAGGGCAGAGAAAGCAGCAAAAGGGGTTGCTGAGAAGGAAACAAGACAAGTGTAAGATGGGTCCTGTTATGCTTCATTGCTATTACAAGGACATAGTTCAGCTTCAGATGAGCAAATCTGTCAATTTTTGTTTTATTCAGCATCTCTTTTTTACCATGTTAATGATGTTTGGCCTGTTTTCACAGCAGTTTGTAAAGGCTGTTGTTTATTGCTCCTAATAAATACTTTCTTATCTGTGATTTTTCTAGAATGTTTTTGCATAGTTTTTTTTTCCCTAATAGGCTTTTTCTAACCTATGCTTTTTTCTATGCACATTGTTCCTCAAGCCGTGTCTTTTGCACATCTTTTTTAAAAAGTTGTAATTTGCATTCTGTGTGAGCTGGGGTTTATTTTTGGTTTGCTTGTACATTTGGGAAAGATGAACTCAATCAGTTTGCATAAACATACAGACAGAATGAATTTTTCTACTGCCTCTAGTTAGGGATATACATCTCAGTGACAGTTGTCATGGTTGTGACTCTGGAGGATGCATCTTAACAGAAAATGCCAAGTCAGTTTTGATAAATTGATCCTTGGTGCTTATGATGACAATCAGAGCTCAATCCTCTATGGAAGAGGGGGGGGGGGAGGAAGGACTTGCAGTTATAAATGACCAGGAGAGAGTGGGACTTTCTCAAAGCAAGTCTGGCTTTTAAGGATGCTTGTAGTGGAAAACTGAAGAGCAGATGATGTTCTATGGTGGTAACTTTCCTATATAATCTGGAATTGCAGATTAGGTTTGGTGGGCACAGCCCCACTTATATCTATGATATACCTTCTGCCAAAGAAAACAGCTTGGGTTTTGTCACAGGTCTATTGTGGGGGCAGGGCCAGCCTGAAACATTTTGCTATCCGGTATTTTGCTGATTACATGGAAAGTTTGTGAAATAGTAGGTCATTAGGGAAAAAAAGGTTATATATAGCCCAGCCTATTCCCTATAATGCTACTTTTCTTCTTGTGAAAATTGCATCCTAAAAAAGGGATTCTGAATTGTGATTAGCCTCCTTGCAAGTTCTGCCATGCCATTCTCCTGCATATGGTTTTGGACCTTATGATACGTTGTAGTGGACAGCATATGTCCTCACTAAGCACTTGCCGTTCTCACAACCATGAAAACCTCGTTCATTTGCCATTGGAAAAGATTCCTGTCAGTGCTCAATCTGGAAGTCTAAACTCCTTGAACTCAAAGGAATAAAAATTACAGATCAGAAATGGGGATGGGGCAAAATGTTAAAGACAGAGAGGCTACAGGTGAAGGCTCTTGGTATTCATTTGGCTTGGCTTCTTTCCCCTGTAAACCTGGACCACTTTTCTCTTATCTTTTGCCTGCATCTTTTCAGATCCCTATGTCAAGGCATCCCTCATGTGTGAAGAGAGACGCTTGAAGAAGCGTAAGACTTCCATCAAGAAAAACACTTTGAACCCCAGTTACAATGAAGCTCTTGTCTTTGACATTCCCCAGGACAGCATGGAGCATGTCAGCATTACCTTGGCAGTCATGGATTATGATTGGTAAGATATATCATATCCACCCAAATTCCGGTAAGTTAAACAGAAGACTTTGGAGAGAAGTCATTTCAGCCAGTGATGGGTCAGCACTTTCCTTGATTCTACTTTCAGCGAAAGAGTCCTGTCTTTAGGACATTGCAGAATTTGGGGCACAACGTGCAAGATGGCGACACAGAATAGGATGTTTTGGGGAGGGATATTGGCAATTCTTACCAGCTATGGATGCTGTTGCACAATTTCATAGAACAGCTTGAATTTATCCCCACCCCCCACCCCCAATCATTGTGACAACACATAAATTAACATTGCAATGTCAGAGCATTCAGGTTATTTTGTTTGGTACATCTTGTTAAGTCAGATGATGTGTTGCTAGTTCACAGGTTAGTGAAGAATAGTGCAAAAAAAGATATCTTCTGGAATTATATTAAAACTACTAAAGAATGATTACAGCCCATTAGGAGTTCATTTTACTTTTTTTAACAAAGATGCAGTAGGTGGAATTTAGAGCCAAGTTTGCTCCACGTTCTCTTACAAATGTAGAGTTATGCAGTGAGGACAGTGCATAGAGAGCCTAGTCTAGTCTAGTCTAGTCTAGTCTAGTCTAGTCTAGTCTAGTCTAGTCTACTCTACTCTACTCTACTCTACTCTACTCTACTCTACTCTATTCTGTCCTGGCAGGTGGGACCTTATGATGCAATACATACAAAGAGAAACAGATTAGCAGGATAGCGGTTCTTTGTTGTTATTAGTTGCGAAGTTGTATTCGATCATTGCGACCCCATGGACAACGTTCCTTCAGAACGTTCCTTCCTGTCCTTTATTATCCTCTGGAATCCATTTAAGCTCACGCCTACTGCTTTGGTGACTCCATCCAGCCACCTCATTCTCTATCGTCCCTTTCTTCTTTTGCCCTCAATCTTTCCCAGCATTAGGCTCTTCTCCAGTGAGATCTTCCTTCTCATTAGGTGGCCAAGTATTTTAGTTTCATCCTCAGGATCTGGCCTTCTAAAGAGCAGTCAAGATTGATCTCGTCTGGGACTGACCTGTTTGATCACCTTCCAGTTCAAGGGATTCACAGGAGTCTTCTCCAGCACCATAATTCAAAGGTCTCAATTCTTTGGCACTCAGCCTTTCTTATGGTCCAACCTTCACAGCTTCACCCTGCCAACAAAAGTGCATATAGTCAAGGCTATGGTTTTTTCCAGGGGTACTTAAATACTAGTATTTAAATATTCAACATATTATTTTGCTGCAGAAATAGAAAAAAAAAACCTGATACACTTTGTTAGAACAAAATCAGCTTTGTTTAAATATCCATTTCAAATCCCGTCCCCAGCTTTTGAAAATTATTTTAGACGCTAAAATGGAATATGACATAAATAAGCTTAAAACATAGCATTTTTAAACGGGGGGGGGGGGACTTAATATTTCAGTGTCTCTGCATCCCTAATATAGCATTTTGAAGTAAAGCATACAAATAATCCAATAGCTCACAGATAGGTTAGCACCTATCAGCCTTTGGCTGATACCAAAAAACTAATCAGACCTGATTAATGTTTGAGTGGGAGAGCTGCATAAAACCTAGGACCATTTGCTAGACTACACATTTTGTAAAAATCTAGAATATGGCAATGAAAGTGTTTTGGATCATGGCATCATAGACAATGAATTTAAGGGAGTCTTTGGTTTTTTTTTAATGCTAATCACATAAGGTTGACATTTTCCTCCATCTCTGTGAGAGGCTGTCTCTGAAATAAGTCTCTTCTTCCACAGCATTGGGCATAATGAAGTCATTGGCATGTGTCGAGTAGGCAATGATGCTGATGCACCCGGGAGAGATCATTGGGCTGAGATGCTGGCAAATCCACGTAAGCCCATTGAACATTGGCACCAGCTAGTAGAGGTGAGTGTGATATTATGAGACCACCAGGTCTGATCTGTGTCCAACCCATTGCTTCACTGGAAACTAAAAACTAAACTTAAGTGCCAGATCAGGAAGAAACAGGGGTAATGAACTAGTCATTCTGCAATTTCTCTGTTAAGCACTAAGCTATTCTAATCTGCTGCCTTGGGCATAGGATAGAGCAGTGTTTCTCAGCCTTAACAACCTGAAAATTTGTGGACTCCCAGAATTCCCCAGCTAGTCGTTTTAAAGTTGCCAAAGTTGAGAAACACTGGGATGGAAAGACAAAGAGAAAAATGGGGGAGCCTATGAAGTGGCAGGATAGAATGAAAAACATGCTTCTCTGTCTTAATTATGACACTATTTCACCCACATATTGCTTAATTCCCACCCACTATTGTCATTTAGCACCTTCCATGATTCCTTCCTTCCAAACAAATGTGGCCCTTGAAACAATAAAAGCTGCCCATTCCTATAACTAAGAATGCAATAAATTACTCAGTGTATTCCTTTTATGATCTGTCTTTCTCTCAGCTTTTACGGTAATGATGTAGCTCTAGACTGTTGGCTAAAATTGTTGTGCCTCTTATGTATTCTGGTATTGCAGCTGCACAGTACCGTTCCAAGAACTTAGTAGTGCGTCCTGAATACAAAGCATGGTTCATGAAGAATGCTGGAAGACTCACTGACACAGTGGAATAACATTCCAGAATAACTGAGAAACAACGGGCTAAAAGTTTTGGGAAACTGTCAGGATTTTATAAATTGGGACAGAATATGGAGTTGGGGTTTCTGGATCCTTTTTTGAGGGGAAGACATAGTTGGGAGGAATGGGGGCCAAGTTTGGGCCATCTCTTCAAATCTGAGTCCATAAGTCACGGTGCTCTGGCAGTGGCTGGAGAATCTTTTGTGTCTCTGACCTTTTTCTCTTTGCTGCCTCTGATTTTTCAGGAGAAGACTTTGAACAGCTATATCAACAAGAATCCTCCAGCTCGAGACAAACCTAGCATCATAGTAGAAAGTGTTCATTCAGACTAAAGCAACCACCAGCAGCCCTTTGCCACCAGGGACTGTAAGTGTCTTAGAGAGATAGAAATGGGATGATAAATGACATATACCTTCTCAATTTTGGTAGAAGCTGTAGCAAATCGGAGACACCTATCCTCCATGGGTGCCCTGGTTACTACATTGCTCTTTTATAAGATGAATGCCAGATAGTTCACCAAATTGATGCTATATGGGGCTTCCTAAATATGACCTTATTTAGGGGGCCTATGGCCAGTAAGTATTGGATCCCTTATGGCAGACCAAATCAAATAATACATGCACACACAAAATACTTTAAGATTGGCTATAACAACACCTTGCAGGTCCGGTTGTGCATTCCCTCCTCCCTCTTTTATATTCATATGAATTAGGGGAGTGTCTGTCTGAGACATTTTCATAATCACACACACACACACACCCCGGTCGTCTGGATTCAAATAAAGTTTCCCTCTTTATTGCTTTGGTAATAAATCTTCTCTTTCCCCATCAGGATCATCCTGTGTACTCTATTTACAGTCATCAACTTAAAACACAAAGAAGGCCCTCCAAAATTAATCAGTGTGCTTGAGTCCTACTAATGGGAGGAGATGTTCCTAAGATATTACGGGTCCAACTCATTTATAGATAAGCACTGTAATTTGAACTGGATCTAGTTCAATTTCTAGTTAATATAAAAGTTGGTTTTGAAAGAAGTGATAAATGGCCTTCATTCTTTTTTCTTTCAGGGTTCCAGTAATGTGCTCTCAGAACTTTCTGGAGTGTTAACGTTTCCTCAGATCCATCTGAGAGGAAGTGCCAATAGGAGATCATCTGAGGGAAGGACTGCAAGTTCCTGCTTCCCTCAATCCCCATCTTCCCCAGAAAGTTTGCTGCCTGATGCATTTTTCTTTTCAAAAGCCATAAGGGCAGCCATCAAAGAGCATTTTTCTTGTGGGAGGGATATATTGTATCCGGAATTAAAAATTAAAAAGACCCCTCCCCCTAGCTTATCTAAATGGGGGTGGGATCTTTTTTGACATGCATGCTATTGGAGTCTTTGTTATGGAAAGAGTCAAAATGGTAAACTAGAAACCTATGCTTTGTTTTTCAAAATTGCTCATTGGACAGGAATTCAAGAGGTTCCCCTTTCCCATGGAGCTACAGTGGGACCTCGGGTCATGACCACAATTTGTTCCACAACCTTGGTTGCAACCCGATTTGGTTGTGGTCTGAGCCGTTCATGACTTGAGGTCCCACTGTATTTAGTAGAGTCCTTCAGACTGTTAAACGTACAGTCTTATTCAGGAGGCATAATAGGGGACAGGCATGGCAGGCAACCATTCTTCCTTCTACATCCTATCCTGTGTACGGGCGTCAAATCTTCTCACGGCTGTGACCTTAGAGCCAGGTGACTGTTAACCCTTCCTCTCTTTCTTGTTTTCTTTTCACAACAGATCTTTTGAAGGCATGAAGGAATGTCTTTGTGGGTGCTTGGTCTGATAGGGGTGGGGGCAGAGTTTCTGCATAGTACCAGAAAGCATGCAGCACCCATTACCTCAGTCTTCATGAACCTCCAGCCCAAGAATAGGAGGGAGGGAGAAGAAAATTGCCATTCTTTCCTCATCACCCAACCTTGATAGACAACTGTGTAAGTGACCCAGGAGGACTCCCTGTGGACATCCCTGCCAATTTGCCCTGCTATGCCTTCTGCATCAAGGACCACCATGGAATTACCTTCCTACAGATTAACATCAGGCTTGTGACATCAAAATGGCTCCATAATGGACTAAATTAAGGCCTACTTTCTAACCTGGAATTAGATTTGGGCTCAGCTTAAGTCCAAATATCAACAGCCAGTTCTGGACTCTTTCATATATATGTGTAAATGTTTGGGGGTGAGATAATAGTGTGACTCCTTTCCTAAGTCTCATTAAGTTTGCTGCTTCTGGCTTTTGCATGGTCACCCTCCACTCAGTTTGAGTGTGTTGAGTGCTTCCCAGATTTAAGCTAGGACAGCCTCTTGGTCAGAGAATCAAGACGTCCTGGTTCTCACCACTCAAGTCTCCACTGTGTTATTTCATTATGTACCCCCCCACACTCCATTTGTTTTTAAATTTGGAATGTCTTTCTTTTTCTTGTTCTCCCCCTAAGTGCATCCATTTGTCATTTTGTCTTGGTCTCTGAAACTCAGTCCTGTTTATGGTTGTTTTTTTGTTCTAATTGTGTGAAATAAAGGGAGGGGGAGGGATAAAACAGGAGAATTAGCCCTGCTTCCTAAACTTCTGTCGCCCTTTTTTTTGGGAAAAGCCATATACTCTCCCAATTGCTTGGCTATAAATTTCTGGCATTAATGGGAGAGGGAGGGGGCCGGAAAGTGATCTCTCTTCACAATAGTTTGGAACTTGAAGTTGCTGCTAAAACCATGACATCAATAAAACTGGAAGAAAAACAAGAAAAAAAGTATCTCTGGAATTCAAGACTCTTTTGAACAAAGGTGGAATATAGCAGTGGAGATAAATGAAGGAGTTGAACCTGTATTCAGCATTCTACCAATATATTCTGATAAAGCGGAGATGTATATGCTCTTATTTCATCAGAAGAGAGAAATACGCTCTTTAGCTGGAGAGACTTGTATTTTCATCTGTTGTAGAGTAAGGCAACTTTATGTATCTCAACCACACCACGCCAGAAAAAGTGAAGCAAGCTGATAAATTCTACTGGCAGCCAAGAATCAAGCTTTTTTGTTACTGTGGTTGTATCCCATCATTCCTCTTGCAGATTAAAATAGCACATACAGGTAGTCCTTGCCTTATAATGTAATTGAACCCAACATTTCTCTGGCCAAGCAAGACACTTCAGTGAGTTTTGCTACATTTTATGATCTTTCTTGCCACAATTGTTAAGTGAATCGTTGCAGTTGTTAAGTTAGTCACATGGTTGTTAAGTGAATCTGGCTTTCCCATTGACTTTGCCTGTCAGAAGATTGCGAAAGGTGATCACAAAAGCCTGGGATACTGCAACTGTCATAAATACAAGTCAGTTGCCAAGCATCTGAATTTTTATCACATGATCATGGGGTTGCTGCATTGGCCCCAAGTGTGAAAAACAGTCGTAAGCCATTATTTTCTGTGCCATTGTAACTTTGAGCAGTCACTAAATGAATTGTAAGTTGAGGACTACTTGTATTTGAGAGTTGAGCGAGGTCACATTCTTAAATCCTCTAAGGAAGGTGCATTAAGAAAGTGACTGCCCTGAAGGCTCCCAGTGATCTCCCGAGTTTAACTAAAGATTGGGACCCCTATTTCCATCCTAGTCTTATTCCATAGTTACCTTCAATTGGCATAATAAGACAGAACAGATAGGTTACCTAATATTTTATATTGGAGATTCTACTTGGGTTGCCCAGATGGATTAGCATGCCTTGCCCATTCCCTCGCCTTGACAAATTTTCTGGGAGCACCAAAAGTCTGCATGCCACTTTGCTTTGGAGTACTCTAGATTCATAGTGCATTCGTATCTTATACAAGAATACAGGCTCAAGGGACAAAAAGTTAAACGAACGATAATATTTGTAGAGCCTCAGAGAATTTGGGAGAGTTGACTGGTTTCTAAATATTCCAGAACCACTTTTGCTTGAATCCTGTGTCAAAAATTTCCCTTGATCCAATCAGTGAGAAGGGTCCTAACTTATCTCCTTCCTGTCATGCTATGTTTCTATATAAGGAGGATGTTATAAAAATTCTATTAAAGATGTTCGCCAGAGTACAGCGTTTTCCCTGGAGATGTATGCCTATAAACAGGAGAGCACAAATATCAATATGGTAGAATAATGATGAGTCAAGTCTACAGGCAATCTTCCTCCTCAGTACAATTCCAGGCCTAAACAATACAACTCCCAAGCAGAGCTGAGATGGGTAACAACTGGGACTCTGCTGTTCAAGAACCCCAAAGCCAATGTTTCTTAAGGCTGCTTGAGGAGAGTGTCTCCAGAATGTAACATTGAGACTAGTTTGGAAATGGTAACTTTGTTTGATTAAAAAAAGTACCTGGGCCTCAAGTGAACAAAACAAGTAGTGTGTGGTTGTTATATAAGGCTTATCTGGGCAAAGTCTCACTTGGGTCTTAGAATTGTTAGGTATAGGTCCCAATATCCAAACCAACCACATGACTAGGCATAGCTGTGCTAAAACTCTTTTTTTTTTTTTACTGCCATAACATTCACCCTTCAGCTGGTTCTACTTATGCATCATTGGACTTCTCCCCCCGCCCCCCATTTTCATTATTTTACCCATAATTCAAAACTTCCTCAATATGATAGCTCAGCATCCTAAAGCAAGTATTTGGATTTTGACCATATAGCCACAAGGTCCACATTTTGCAATTTTCCCCCCACTGTGAGTAGGAACTCTCTCGACTTGATTTGTTTGAGAATCCATGTGTTTGTTTTATTGGCTGTTCATAGTATTCTCAGGAGTATTTCCAACACCCAACTTCAGAAAGGCCGATACCCTATCCTTATTCTTTTTTATTCCAAAATTCATCACCTATCTTAGTTATAATGGAGGCATCATAATCACACTGCCACTGTCAATATAATTCTGCACCTAAATTTGACACCTTGGCTGCAAATTCAACTGGGGAGAGCAGCTCCCTCCCTCTGCACTGCCATTTATTAAGCTTGAAGTTTATTTGTGGAAGAAAATATCCCATTTCTAATTCCTCTGCCAGGGAATAAGAGGTAAATATAAAAATAGTTTTTTCATACGGAAACATGACACTTTGCCAAAACAGGAATTATATATGGCTCATCATGCAGTTGATCCACAGCCAGAGTTACAGAATCTTCTATCATTCCACATCGCCATGCTTGGCTGTGCTCCATTGGATTGACAATGGAAGCTAAGACTAAAATTGAGGACCTTCTCTTCAATGAGGATGGATTGCTTAGCTGTAATACTGATGACACCCTGGACATAGTTCAAAAGGTTTGAAAAAGTTTCCTCAGGAAGAAATTCTTCGTCCTATTCACTTCTCAACCAAATGACACACCAGTGTTTCAAATTTAAAGAGCACACAATACTATATGCAGAAGTCCTAACTAGATGTTGATATTGCTTACATACTAAGTAGAGTCATGGGCTATGACTCTGTTTAGACTATATACAGCTGCTTTGATTTGATGCTCCCCATACATTTCAAAGTACATGGAATTTGAAATCCTATTGATCATTTCACAGATTCTACAGAATCCCAAAATAACCATTCCGACTCTCCCAAGAGAGTCCCAAAACTCTCCCAAGAACTCCAGAGGATGATGGTGATGAGTTGAATCTTTTATGATGGTCACAGACCAGAATAAAAATTAAAACATTAAAATAAAATGAGATGTAATCATGTATTATAATTACTGGTAATATCATTGAAGGGTGATCAAAGTATCCCTAATTTTACAAACAGTATAGCAGAATTTAGATGACTTCAAAGAAATTGTATCATACTGATCTCATAGTAACAGCTGTATCAAAGGGAGATTAGAATTTCTTGACTATTTTGTGAGGTAAGGAGTTATGAGTCTCTGAATCCTTATAAAGGACATGAGGTGTGGTTTCCATGGTCCCTTGTCCTGATCACCTGATACTGATGATAGGTTAGCTGTGTCATTATTAGAGGGAAGAAAAGCTGAAGAAAATAAAAGAGATAGTTTCAAAGTACAGCTTTATGAAAGAGAGCCAAGTCATGCTGTTTTACCTCACTGAAGTAGAGCATGATGTCTTTACAAAGATCTCTCTACCCAAATGGTTCCTTTTTTTTCAAAGTAGATCTTAACCTATTTGAATCAAGACATTGTATTGCCCATCTATTTTTCTCAGCCAATCAACACCATCAGAAACATCACTTCATTCTTTAGATATCCATCATGCTCTCCCATTTTTTACGGTTCCACCACAAAAGCGCGTAGGACAAAATCGCGCTCGACAAAAGCGCGCTGTGACGTCATCACAGCGCGACGAAAAAGATCGAAAAAATGTAAAAATAAAGCTAAAACCTTCCCCTAACCCCCCCAAACCTAACCCTAAACCTAACCCTAAACCTAACTCTTAACCTAACCCTAAACCTAACCCTAAACCTAACCGTTAAAGTAACGAAAAACGTAACGCTAACCCTTATCCTAACCCTAACGCTAACGCTAACGCTCTAAAGCTAACCCTAACCCTTAACCTAACCCTAACCCTAACCCTAACCCTTACCTTTATGTGAATCGGCTTGCTTTAATTTAATTTTTATTAATTTTTATTTGAATTTTTCGATCTTTTTCGTCGCGCTGTGATGACGTCAAAGGCGCGATTTTGTCGATCGCGCTTTTGCCGTCCGCGCTTTTGACGGGTCACGTTTTTTACTTGGATTTTTAAACACCTTTTAACCAAGACCAACAGACCAAAAGAAAGCCTTTCCTCCCAGCATTTCTGCAAATGGATATTGACAATTAAATTTTGATATGAATTGGTTGAACAACCATCCTCTCTTCCAATCTATACTCAGTGCACAAAAGTGGCACCAGCAGTCTTTATCGGAGGTATTTCCCTGATGTGTCCCTACCAGAACTATGCTGGGCAGCCATGTGGACTCACCTTTCCATTTTCATCTAGCACTATAAATTTGGCCTTTACCCCCAAAAAGGCGCAAGCTTGAACTTCTTTTTAGACAGGTTATTTATGCTAAAATGTATCAACTGGTTAATTTTCTAACTGCAGCTGGTTTAGGTGACCACCTGTGGATTCAACTTATCTTCTAATGCCACTTGGCCTTAGATCCAATGTCATCCTTAGCAGTTGAAGTAAATTGGCAAGTTATGAAGAGTCATAGGCAAGAAAATCTGTAAATTCTGGAAGATTTCAAATGTAGTTATATAACTTACATGTGAATTTCAGTGTTTTGCAAAGCATTTTGCGACTGTTCACATATTGTTTTGTTTTTGACCTTGCACCCCCTTCCCCTGTGGTTGTAAGCCGCCCTGAGTCCCCTCGGGGAAAAGGGCGGCATATAAATCCCAATAAACCTTCAAACCTTCAAACCTACCCCCCCCACTTTACCTATTTTCTCATTTTTCACTACAGACAATCCAAGCAACAGGATAGGGCCTTATTTTATTCCAGTTATGCAATTAGAGAAGTGTCTCACATGGAGTCCATCTCACTGAAAATCAGCAAGCAATCGACAGGTTGTTAACTATATAAACTATTTGCACAACAAGCAAAGCTTATAATTGACAGCCATGCAAACACATCTTAAATTGTACCATTTAACTCTCACATAAAATCCTCAGATAATTTACTGGATCGTCCCAGGCCACAATTCTGAATCCATGCAATACCCATCTTCTCCTGGTCTCAATTAAGAAGAAAGTGTTCTTTAATTTTCAAGAATTATCAAGAATATTTGAAGCTAGCATCACAACTAGCCTGATCTTCCTCCAGAAGCCAAAGAGCCTTACAACTCTGTGCCACATTCTAGAATTAAACTTCTCTACGTTCTGCTCCTTTGTGGTTTCTGTGGATACAATTATACGTAGCTACACTGAACCAAGTTGGGTCATAAGTAGGAAGAGTTTTACTCGTGTTCTGTGCATACCGATCAGGATTACCATTGTGGGAAGATTCATACAGCCAGATTCTCAGTTGCATCAGGTAAGTAAAGCCCACTTACCTAAAGGTAATCTTAAGTGCAAAAACTGATGAGAACCAGGAACTGCATGATTCTTTTAGTATTCAAAGGCCTGCTCACCATCCAGCTGCTCTTCAACAAAATGTAGAAATAATTTGCCCCACTATCTCAATATACCCTTCTCTTGCTATTAATGGATAACAGTATGGATGGCTAAATTTTCTTTACTGAAGCTAACTGCAGGAAGTCCCTGTCCACTCACATATAGTTATGGCTATCTTAGCTGCCACAGCCACTTCTTAAAAGCTTTTTCATAGATGTTTGCTACTCCTAGAAGGAACCAGAGCATGAAATGCTCAAATGAGATCTTTCTTATTATCGCCCATCCTTCTAGATTTAACAAGGCCTGAGAAGGGGGGAACAAGCCAGAGGTCCTGACAAGGCAATCAACTACTGTGCCCGATGAAACGTATTTTTCAATCATACCATCCCACCAAGTTCTGCCTTAAACTCAATGTTTACTGGGCTTTTGTGAAGTTGTTTTGTAGCTGGGGGAAAGCAGTTAGGTAGGTAGGTATCTGCATAGCTGGACTGTGGATGTGCGTGGAATCCAGTATCATATCTGCTCTGATATCCAGAAGTGGGAATGTCTTGTAGAGATCAAAACAGTCACAAGAGGCAAGGATTCATGAAGGTCATCAGAATTCTTAACAGCCACTAGTCAAAAACAGGCCGACTGGAACAGACAGGATAGTGCAAACCCCATGACCAAAATGAGGGAGTCAAACCCTAGTCAGGTGGATAGGGAGCCAAGTCCCCAAAGACTGTAAAATGGGTGCAACTCTATTTTGGGCTTATTACACTAGGTTTTGAGGGGGGGGGCAGTTCCAAAGGGGTTCAGGACCATAATCCAAAATGCAGTTATATAGGACACAGTATTAAGAGATACGTGTAAGGCTTAAGGCACCTATTTTGTTCAGATACCCTAATTCTCTCCAAACACTCCCTACAACCCTCTGGGCCTCACCCACTCGGGATTGCAAGTCAGGCACACATAGTCCACAGGCTGCACATTTTCCAACTTTGACCTCTGTACACTCAAAACCAGGAAGTCAGCAACAGGCATTCTTCCCTTGATTAAAGGTAAAAGGTAAGGGTTCCCCTCGCACATTTGTGTTAGTCGTTCCTAACTCTAGGAGACGGTGCTCATCTCCGTTTCTAAACACTGTCCAAAGACGTCTCCATGATCATGTGGCCGACATGACTAAACGCCAAAGGCGCACAAAACGCTGTTACCTTCCCATCAAAGGTGGTTCCTATTTTTCTACTTGCATTTTTTACGTGCTTTCGAACTGCTAGGTTGGCAGGAGCTGGGACAAGTAATGGGAACTCACTCCATTACACAGCACTAGGGATTCAGACCGCTGAACTGCCAATCTTTTTATGATCGACAAGCTCAGTGTGAGCCACCACGTCCTTTTTTCCTTGATTGATTGGTTAGAGCTGGGCATTGATTAGATGGCTGGTAATTCCCTTGATTACCAGCCATCTAACCAATGCCCAGCTCCAACCAACCAACCAGTTATATAAGACAAGATGGGTGGAAAAGAAACTCAAGCTCAAAAGTGATTATTTCCTTAGCCTATAAGAAATGTTTACATTTGTCTTTATACCATGTTCCACACAAAGTAGAAGTTAGATAATGCCTTCTTAGAACAATGTTCAAATGGGATTCTGGGGACTGAAGGGGGGGGGGAGGAGAGGTTTTCCAGATTCCACATACGTTGCCATGAACTTCTGTGGCACAGCAATAGCATTAGTAGGAAAGAGAATGTGCCTCCTGAATTGTTCTGAAGCGGCTCTTGTCTTTGTCTGCAGTGTGCGTGGGGCTAGGCAGCTTAATTGATTCTTATTTGATTTGATCAATGTAATATATTAACCCTTGCTCATTTCTCAAAGCATACCATTTGCATCATCTGTTTTTTAGCTTATAAATCCTCAGTGCTTTCAACCTCTTCCGGGTCAGAAATAGTCAAAGAAAATTTAAAGAAGAAAATTCTTAGTCTTATGTTTGGGGAAATAATACTTTAAATTTTTAGATTTTTTTTTTTAAAAGGATTTGAATATGTGGTTGTATATAATTTCCAATCCTGAAAACAGAATTTGAAATTACCTTATGGAAGACATGTACCTTGTGGAATCAATAGAGATATTTACAGCTTACTATAATCATTTAGGAAGGAAACTACCCTGGATTTAAAGTGAGATTAATGCATTCCCTCCCACATGTCACACAAGCATAAAAAATATTAGCTCTTTCGTTCTATAACCCAAAACTAGCCTTGCTCCCACAAATCAAAGAGAGTCCAATTATTTACTTCAATAATATTTATTTACTTTGTTGTCCTTTATCGCCCCCCTCCCCCAGCACTGCCTCCATTGCCCCCTCCTTGCCCCCCTGCATCAGGGGCTCCAGACATCATAAGGAAAAGCACGATAGGAATAATGTACATCCACTGTAGGAGAGAAAGAAATATATACATGTTATATTAAATATATATTATATTAAAAAACATATGGCTTTGTTGTGGGTAATAATCCATCTCATTCTTTTCCATCTTGGAAGTGGTCACAGCTTCTTACAGTTCCCAATCTTCCCCCTTAGCAGTACTTTCCAGTTTCTATTTTTGCTCTTGTCCCTCCCTGCATCCTGTTGCCACCCCTCTTTCAAATCCAAACACAAGAAACCCTTCACCAGATTTACAGCTGAGCTTATCTGTGTGCAGCCAATGAGGAAGAAGTGTCTGTGTCTACCGTGAAGGAGAAAGGACCTGCCACCAAAAAAGGGTGTCTCAATTCTATCATATCAGGAAATAAAGATCCAGAGAGTAGCAAACTGAAAATTAAGAAGAATGCCCTGAAAGGCACCCTCTTACTTTGAAAGTTCTCAGCCAATTAGCAGCGGAGGAGGTCGGGTCCAAGCTATCTCAGAGCAAGTAATCGCTAAAGTAACTTCAAGAAAGCCAGCTATTGAGCAATGTAATTTGGGAGGTTGCAGTTATTCTCAGAATGCATTGATCAAAAAAAAAAAGTAAAAAAAACGATAAATGCTACCCTCTGGACCAGTGAACACAAAGGTAACACCTGGGTGAATGCTGCAGTCACCTTACACACATACACACATTCTCCCCTCCCCAGTATCAAGGTTTGCTCCAAAAGAAGTGTAGCCTTTTTGTTTTCCAAGGTGACACAGGGAGGCACTGAAAGAGTTCAAGCTAAATGGAGCCAAGCAAAGAAGGTAAAAGTGAGTTGAGCCAGGTGCAGGATTACTTTTGCTCAGGGCCGTCGTCTGAACTTCTTAGGGAACGTTGCATAGATGGTCACTGGGAGAAGTGCAACTCCACCCAGAATTATATGCCACTGCAGGGATTGGGGATAAGAAATATCAAAGCAGGAAGCTGTCATTTCTCAGCAACAGTTGCCTGGCTCGATTCAGAAATGAGACAGCAGGCAGGCTGAGGAACTGAGAACATTGCGCTACAAGGGTGGAAAAAAGAACGGAGCCTGCTCTTTCTATCATCCCTCCCCCCCACCCCCCCAAGTACAACACTTACATATTTCGCAAAGAAGGACTTCTGCTCCTGGGGATTTTTGGCTTTCTGAGCCTGCTCTTGTTCCAAGCGTTCAATAAATGCTGCCGTTTCAGGGCTGGCAGAAGAAGGGGAGAGAAAAAAAAACTATTAGTAACAAAACTAGAAAGTATCCTTCAGTACTCAGGACTCACAGAAGGCTGCAGAAGCCCAGACAGGTATTAAAAAAAGTAAATGGAATATTTGGGCCCCAATGTATTTCAGCAGTGTTTCCAGTGTGAAAAACATTAACACACTACACTCCAAATGTTCTGCTGTTTCCTTCATTAAAACTAATCAATGAAATCATGCTTTGCCAGTAACATATATATTGAAATTCGCTGGATCCATCTTAATAAACTTCCCCATTTTGGAATATGTTCAAAACTCTGCTCCCTTCCTTTCCCCTAACTGGAGATATGATTCTGCCCTACTTCTTCCTGCTCTCAAAATTTACACCCAGTCTTCAAAAAAGGCAGACTGGTGAATATATCTAATGTTCAGTGCAAAGCTAAACCTGTATAGAAATAAACAAATTTAACGGACTTCAATGAAAGCTGCCTTTCTAATTTGCATGTTTAAAATCAGAGACAAGTCTCTAGATTCACACTTCTCTGCAAATAAACCACCTAGAAATCTTTCTGCCTATCCATCCAGAGGAGACCCCTGCCTTTTAGCCAAGCTCCTGCATCCCATTTTGGTGAAGAAGACTGGTCACTTTCTTATATTCCAATTGAGGAATCCTGCTCTTAACTCACAAATCTCTGCTTTCAAAAAAATCTTCCATAATCTAACTTTAGATGCTTTATACAAGGTACCCAGGTTATCTAACATTCTAGTTAGAAACCATCTCCTCCTCCATCTTTCAAATTCTTAAAAGTATATCTGAAATTGAATGAAGGAAACCAAGTCAAACTTCCTATATCCCCAGGGAGCAATCATGAGTCTTTGGGAAATCCAAACAGATCATACCTTGCCCCAAATAAAAGCTATTTAGTAGCATATCTCCCTTCCAAAATCCCTGGTAGGGATTCATGATTAAAAGCCACTCTTATATGTTTTATACATTTGCCTGATCTCATTTTAAACTAGCTGTTGTTAATACATCTTGCAGCAGTGAGTTCCACATATCACATATCAGCAGAGGCCCTGCGTTCTCATGTGATGAGTCAAAAAATACTCACACGGCTGCTGGTATGGGCTGCTGGAGGAGAATGGTAGTATTGAAGAGTTCCAGATCCACATCTTCCACTTCAGCTCCGTGGCAAGAGCTAGGAACAGTGACAGCAGAGAGGCCAATTATGTTGCCAGCGATGTCTGTGTGCACGAACAGCCTATCTGACAGATGAGACTCGACCAGTGAGCACTGCAAGGAAAGGAACACATATCAATATCGTTTCTCTGCCTTTCTTAGCATTTCCAAATCAATGCACGTGAGTTATGGAATAGTGAATGAATGGGACCATAAACACTTCAGGGGTGACTCTTTCTTGAATTTGGCTTCCTACATTCCACCTCAGCCTGTTAACAGCACATATGACATCTTCAGCAAAAAATATCCCAGACCGCAACTTCTCAGGAAAAGAGTTTAGTTTCAGAACCCTGAGATTCTGCAAGGTTGCTTTCCCTCTCAGGAGACACCAGTGTTGGACCAGAGAGAGAGACAGATTTCAAAAGAAGAATGCAATGCTTATTCTTATATTTATATCTTGATGGTCCTTTAAGCAAAGCCAGTAATTTCCTAAGCCTCACTTCTGCAAACCTGCACAGACTGCACTGCCAAAACGTTGGTGTCATATTTTTTTTCATATTTGTGGGGAGGAAAAGGCTTTCTAAAACACCAATGTGGACACATAAGCCCCCGCAATTCTCACAGGAAATGGTCAAACATTTATCTTTGGCCATTCTTGTCTTATCAATGCATTACTATTAATCTCTCCTTTGGCCCTCAAAGCTGGCTTTTCTTTCTGAAAAGTGTACCCTCAGACTGCAAAAAAACTTGATTGCGATCCAAGTACACAAGACATGAGGAAGACACAGTGACTGGCTCAGAACCTGAATCTGCCCAGCCACAATCCACCATAATATTGTCTTCCTATCAATCAGCATATTGTTGACCTTAGCTGGCAAAAAAAACAAGTTCTAGTTTCTATTACTTAGAAATCTCTAGGGACTGGGAAGAAAATAAAACTCAGAAGGCAATGGAATACTATTTCTGCATTGCTGCCAAGTAAAGATGCATGATTTTGCCAATGTATCCCAGAATTAAGCTAAAGTCAATTGGGAGAGGGTTATTCTATTATCTCCCCCTTCAATAATCTCAGAACAGCCTCATCAGGATTAGGAAGATGATCTCCTGATTAATACAGGATATGCCACAAGAGACTACCGTATTTAAGGCTGGGGGGGGGGGGATCATCTCCATGAACCTAAGCCCATATTCCCTTACCCCTCAACAAACCAAGAAAGAAAAAGCAGTTTCCCCCTTCCTACCTTTGCAGATGTTACATCTGGATATTTTACTAAAGAGGCAAGATCGGCTCACAAGAGTGTTTAGGAGTTAATTTTTTTTTAGCTGCTTTCAGTCTAGTGATGTGCAAGTGTCTCAGTAAGACACTGCTCTAACATTTTGTAAAGGTACTTTTAAGATAACATGGGTCCAGAATACTTGGCATATTTGGGGTTTGGCACATTGGATGGAGCACTTTCCATACCTCTGGATCTAGGCAAGTGTCCTTATAGAGGTGCAAGAATTCAAAAGCAATGAAGACACTTACCGCTTTAACAAAAGTGGTGACATATTCAGCAGCATTCTCTTCAATGCTCCCCAGAGGTTGTCGTGGGATTCTTAAGCGGTACAGACCACCCCTTGCAGCTACCTCCTGAGTTTGTGAAAAAAGAGGATACAGTCACTAAGAGACTCACTACCTCATCCTATTAGAAGGAGATAAAAATTACACTCTAGTTACATTGAGTATCTTTTGTAGTGTTTATTTTTGCTTCCGTTGTGAAGCAAATAATTATAATTTTAAAAACTCCAAAGCTTGCTAAATTTCTATGCTTCAATGCCTAATTATGATAGAAAACATCCAAGCATCCACAGCATCATGAATGAGATGCACGGAATTTCAAAATTAAATATATTTTTATATTCTTTAAAAATGGGGAGATTTTTAAATCACTTGACAAGATTTTTGGGATTTAAATTTTGTAAAACTATTTTTTATACCTAGCACCCATAACGTTTGTCAACTCCTAAGCTTACATCAGGGGAAAAGGTGTTGGCTAAGAAAACCTATCTGCCTAAGATCCCTTAGGCTTCCATGCAGGAAAGCAATGAAACACAAGATCTCTATATACTACTCCAACTCTATTAAATAAACTTGTTTCTTCCTTTCAGAAAGAAGCTACTTTTCTTCCAAAGTGCCCCCATTCTAATATGTTTCTCCTTAAAACAAGTAAAACAAAGCTGCTCTCCCTTGGCTTCCCCACTCACCCTAAGTTTGTTGCGCTCATCTTCAGTTAACTGCTTCTGGCTCAGGGAGAGATTAGGCTCAGGACCCACATTCCACAGAATTGTACCCCGTTTTTTGAAATGAATGCTGTCATCTTCAGCAGAAAGAAACACAAGTTAGTCTCAGGAGTCTTACTCTTATTCCTCTTAGATAAATGACCTTTAGCCACTTACAACATACAAAAGTGAGTGTGTCTCCAAAGTCCTCCCCTATTTTTTAGACTGCTGCCAATGCAATTCTTTTCCTGTTTAGCATATGCAGAACACATTAATACAATAAGGACAGAAGTGAGCATCTCATGGGCCCCACCCCGTCCAAAGGTTTTTGGTTTTTTTTGCTGCCTTTCAATAATTACACACAAAGTTAAACTTCAACATGAACTTGCACATGACTGTATAGATTTTTAAGATATTTAAGGCATCTATTTTGCTCCTTAAAGCCATTCTTAGAAGGAAAACCCAGGATCTATTTTCCCAAGTTTAGCATGTGTCTTAATCCTTCCCAATGTAAATAATAATAACCCTCAGTTCAGGAGTAATTTGAAAATAGTGAACCAGGCCTAAAAGAGGCGCTTACTACTCAAATATTGTCTACCTTTGCATATTTGCAATGGAGAACTCAAGGTTTCCGTAGTGTCTTAATATATGTATTTGTATGCATAAAGGGCCTATGAAAAGTAGAAACTAATGTGACTATGAAGTGGGCCTAATTACTGCTACTTAATATGGGCAAATTGTCCAATTCAAGCTTGCCCATGCTCGCTATATACACTCACCCAACTCAAATGAATGTTCCAGCTGCAGATTCAATCCACAAGTTTCAGAATCTCGGGCTTCACCAGACTGAAAGCAACAGAACTAAACATGAGTGTTGCAAAGCTCCTATAATTTGTTCCAAGCTTCAGTGACCCGAATTTTGCCCTATGTGTGCTAATGCTACATCCCTCATAATAGCAAAACTTTTCTGCCCATAATTTAAAACAGTATTTTGAGTTTTTGGTGATTGCACTGGCACCACCTGTAAAAAGAGACCACAGATTTACAGCATTAAATGTGACCCACACTCACTCACTCTCACTCGACGCCTCTTCACCCAACGTGGGTATAGGCGACTTCCATGGAAATTTATGGCGATCCATGGAAGCTGTTTCGGCTGGATATACCCAAGGGGACGCCAGTCCCAAGGTGACCCACAAAACTACGATGCATTCCAGTCTATATTTATTATGGAATAAGCTTTCCTAACTAGAATTTATATAATCAAATAAGATAATTTAAACTAGGCATAGGCAAAATTAGAAATGACTCAAATTCACATGTTCTTTTGACTGAATTTTTACATAAAATACCTTCCAATATTTTGAGAAGCTCCTTTCCATTATCCAAACCTGTAAGATTGTTGCCAGGAAATAGTTTTTCAAGCAGATAAGGAAGTTTCCATTAGCTGACAAATTCTCCAGTTGGAAATCCTGGAGAGTTGCTTCAGACAATTGAATATAACTCCGAGCTAGATAATATGTGCCATCAAGTTCTTTTTTATCCCTAGAAACCACATAGATATTCTCTATGACAGGGGTTTTCTACTTCCAGTCTGTGGCCTATACGGAACCAGGCTGGAGCTGGAGATGAGTGGCAAATGAGTGAGTAAAACAGAAACCATTTCTCCTGCCCATGGAAAAATTCTTTTCCATGAAACCAGTCCCTTGTACCAAAAAAGGTTGGGAACCACTGCTTTATAATGCTCAATCCCTAGCCTGGTCTTTCAAATCTCCCAATGCTGACTTGGATATATCAGCAATGATTTAGAATAAGGCAGCTATCCACCAACTTCTAAATCTCGGGGAAGCTTAACAATTAAAATGTTTTGAGAAAGATCATAGGGGCTCAGGATTCAGTCCATCTATAGTTATGGAAATCCTATGATGATTTTGGGCTAGTCACTCTCTCAGTTCAGCCTGGCTTCACAGAGTGGTAGTTGTGGGGATAAAATGAAGGAGATCCCATGTAATCCATCTTGAGCTCCCAAAGTAGCAGTTATTGTACATACAATTAATACATCTGTTCAATATTTTATGCCAAGATGGCACTTAAGCCCCAACCTCTTTTGCTAAGCTGCTTCCTTCCCCAAATCAGAATACTTTGATGCATTGTGATTTAGTCTTGAGTAATAAGTAGTTATACTCAGTTTATAAATATTAATGGCAGAACTCAGGAAGCTGCATCTCTTTTCTTATTAAATGAAAACACAGCCACAAAGAACGTTTTGTGAAGAATACATATATATATTTGTCACCTCTCATAACTCCAGGTCCCAATCCATTTAATGAAGCTGCATATTAGGAGATTCAAAACAGGCATCACTCGGTACATAGTTAAACTATGGGACTCACTGCCACAAGATGCAAAGGGAGCCACCAGCTGAAATAGTGCTGGTGGAGGGGGGGGGAACCTATCTGCAACCATTAATTATGGCTAAAATGAAGCATCCAGATTCAGAAGCAGCATTCCTGTGGATATTACAATTCCTTAGGCATCTATGAAAACACCAGTTTGGCGTTTGGTCCGGTCTTGCACAGCTTATGTCCTGGAGATAAAGGAGCTTGTCTTTCGACAACCCAGGTCAGCTCTGCACTCACCCATATTATCGTGAGACTTACCTTGACAACTGCCTCTCCCCGGCAGGCTGCAGAAGCCCGGACAAGAACCTGAGGCGAGGGGGAAAGAAGGAGGGCGAGGACAAGTAGGAGGCAGACGCAGAGCGATCGTTCGGCAGCCGCCATAGCTCCCTCCAGGGATCACGTGATCTGAAGAAGACGAAAGCGGGGGAGGACAGGCAGAGCACGCGCAAAGCACTCTGGGGCCGAAGTGCAGCGTTCAAGAGCTGCGCGAAAGCCAATCACCGGCGCTTTGAGTCTCTGTCTTAAGGGCTCGCTCGCCGATCGCGCCGCACGTGGCGCTGGTTCGTCTCGCAGCTGCTAGCGCTGAGAAGGAATGGATGACGTAGGGAACAGCGGACTCGAATGATGGGGAAGAAATTGCACAAGAAAACAATGGTGCCGAATGAATTTTCTTGCGCCTCTTCCTTTAATCTCCTGCAGAACGGTCGACCATTGTCTCCTCTTATTTTTTTGACGGCGGTGAAAGGATAATATAACAACCTGTAGTTTTTCTAGACCCGTCAGAAAAAGGGAAGGTTTAGCTTGGATTTGTATGAACTTAGCATAATGGATACTACAACTGTTTTTAAAGGAAGTAGAATATAATGGATGCCCCCAAGTAGAGCATCGGTTGTATCAAAAGGTGGGGACGGAGCGAACTAGAGTCTCCTGCTGTGCTCCCTTACTTAGTAAACAGAGTAACCATCAAAATTAATCGTGTGTGTTTGCAGGAAAAACCAACAGTTACCTGTAGGAAGTTAGCACTCAGCCCTCTCCTAGAAAAATGAAATATCCTAGTGTAGGAAGTTATCACCCAGCCCTCTCCCAGAAAAACGAAATATCCTAGGAAATATTGAAAAGGCAGAATATTTCTATGGATGTGAAAAGGAAGAAACATGTTTTAAAAGACAGAATAGCTGCCTGCAGCTTCCTGCCCATCCCCCTTTGTCAATGAGCCATTAAAGCCTGAGCTAGTCCACTTTACATAATAAAGAGTTCTCCCCTTCAGCTCCAGAGTAATGGGATTAAGGCATGATAATGAGAACTCGAATGGTATGACTGTTGTGTGTTTTTAAATTATGTATTGTTATGTTTCGTTTTTTATTTTTTGTCTGTACCCCCCCCCCTTCCCTGATTTGATTTGTTAGCCGCCCTGAGTCCCCTTCAGGGGGAAAGGGCGGCATATAAATATAATGAAATGAAATGAAATGAACTCAACCAAACGTGGATTCACGCAGCCTAAAGAGTTGCCCCTGTATGGGCCCATGGAAGTCTGACAACAATCAAAATACAAGATCAAGATCAAAGGCCAGAGAGGGCATAAAACCAGGGACTCAGCTTCTCTTCCTCCCTTTTTTCCCTTCTCTTCTTCTCCACCAACATTGAAGCATGTGATCATCTTTTCTGTTCAGGACTCAAGCCATATCAACCATTAAAACCATCTTTCCAAGCAGCCTCCATGTCTCCAGTGTCTTTTTCCCTACTTGGAGCCGAACCCAGAAGGACATTTCTTACAACACTAGGAAATATTGAAAAGACAGAATATTATATTTCTCTGGGTTAGAAATGGAGAAACATTTTTTAGGCAAAAAACAGACTTAATAGCCCCCAATTTCCTTAATGGCACATACATAATAAAGAGTTCTCCCCTTCAGCTCCAGGGTGATGGGATTAAGGCATGATAATATTAGCCTTCCATAGAAACTCACCACATGGCATCTGGAAACTCAAACTTGGCCCCATGGGAGTCTGACCACCAACCAGAATACATTTTCTTACACAGGAACAGGAAACAGAGGTGGGGCTGAACAGAGGGTATAAAGCCAGCAACTTTCAGCCCTTCCTTCTCTTTCTTCTTCACCCAACATTGAAGCATGTGATCACCTTTTCTGTTCAGGACTCAAGCCATATCAACCATTAAAACCATCTTTCCAAGCAGCCTCCATGTCTCCAGTGTCTTTTCCTCCACTTGGAGCTGAACCCAGAAGGACATTTCTTCCAACATACCTATCCCATTTTTCTTTCTAAGCAATGGTGGCAGCTGCTCTTTGGTTTTGCAGTAAGGTAGCAGAAATAACCCAGAAGGCATGTACAGAAAAATTAATAAACAGGCAGCCAGGAGCCATAGCCAGAGAAAGCCACACACGTAGCCAGGAAAAGGTTACATTCAGTCACAAAAGAAACATGAGATAATAGGATTAAGAAGTTGGGGAAAACCCCGAATCTAGCAATGACCAGTCAGAATAACAAAAACACAAAATCCAATTCCAAGATAACACAAACTTCATGACTATTTACATACAGCAGACACCTTTGTATAAGTGCCCAAACAGGAAAACACCCTCCTCGTGTCTTATGAGAGAATTAGCCCAAGGACAAGACACGGAGGAACGAAATCCAAAGACAAGAGAATCAAGATCAGAGCAATCATCAGGAATAAAAGAACTTTATAAAATCCGAATTTACACAATAGCCTGAAGCAAGAAAACCAAACTGTATATGGAGTGCTGCATACTTAGGAGCGAAGGAGCAGTGTCTCATCCTTCTCATTCATTCTTTCTTCAATAAAAAACTCATAACTTCCAGGCAGCTGTCTTCAGGAAACTTTCTTTTAGCTTCTGTGGTGACTCCCGGCTGGGAATGGACCGGAAACCTTTGCCTTCCAACAGTTTAATACATCATCACAAAAGTGAGTGATTATGTTGAGATATTGGAGATTGGTTGAAAATCTTCAATTTCAGTTTAGCAAGAATCCAAAGTTTTAACTTTATATTGTAGTAAAACCTTTCAGATCTTTCCCTTAAATTTCCTCTTCGTGTCCTCCCCACAGGGCCTCCATCACTGTAGTCCGGATCCTTCTGTGTCTTCTGGATATCTACATTTTGAGATGGGAGACCTGAGAAGATGCCTGGACAGCGGGGAATATGGAGCACTGAAAGATTGTTATCTGTATGAAAGCAATTTTTTACAGGTGAAGCAGAGTGGGAAGGAAATTAGGAAAATATCCCCCTTCTGAAAATTGAACCCTAAAGCCTCCTCCGATGCTCTTGAGGAATGAATAAGGACAAGTACAATCTGTGGATACTGGTATCCTTGAGATTGTTTACTTGGTGCCCTCTTCATACTCTTTTCAGCACCATGTATAGGCTACCTTCATTTACATCCATTCAACTCTTCAAGTTATGTACCGTACCGTACTGAAAAAAGTGGCTTACAGCCATGGCAGCATTCCCATGAATATATGATCAAAATTCTGGTGCTTGGTAACTGGCATGTAATTGCAATAGTCACAGCATCCTGGGATCATGTGATTGTCATTTGTGACCTCAGCCAGCTTTCGGCAAGCAAAACCAATAGGAGAAGCTGTATTTGCTTAACAATGATGCTTGCTTAACAACTGTGCCAAAAGTTATAACATCAGGCACGATTCATTTAACAACCATCTTGCTTAGCCATGGACATTGTGATTGTAAGACGATCCATGACTTCTTTTTCACAGGCATGTTAGATATGTGTGCATCTCTGCAATGTTATTTTATTGTTATAACTATTTTATTTTACTTTCTATATTGGCCATAACATTCTTTGAGAAACTTAAGAATGGAATAAATTAATCATTTCCAGCCAGTCAACCTAGCCCCCTAGCAGTCTTGCATTAGCTGAGGCTGAAGATTTTGAAACTCCACCAAAAAGCAGCAAGTTCTAACTTTCCTTAAGTCAGATAGGGCAAAAAAAAATCAATGTGTTAGGCTTACATTGCCAGATATAAAGCTAAAACAGTGTTTTTGAGTGGTAAGATATATCTAATTTGTTTGGGGGAGGAGTATCATTGCATTCGCTGAACATAATTAGTAGCCTGTACTATTTTTGAAAAGACACTCCAACTGTAAAAAAATCAGTGGGAAGGTATTTTTTTCTAGGATGGTATCTATTTTTCTGTTTTCATTTAAAAAAAAAAAGCAGGGGCACCTCATTTAGTTGTTCTGCTTCATGTGTGTAAATGCCTTCACCATGCCACTATTTATTTATTTATATTATTCTTCTTATTTTTCCCACAACAACAAACCTCTGAGGTGGGTTAGGCTGAGAAGGTGATTTGCTGAAGTCACCTAGTCAGCTTTCTTGCCTAAGATGAGACTAAAACTCACGGACTCTGGTTTCTAGGTCAGCACATTAACCTTATGTTGTCAGTTGTCTATTCTGTCTGATTGCATTTGGAAGTTAGAAGTCTTGTCAGAGATTCGTAATCTAATTTTTTTCCTGGAATTAACTGAACTTGGTCCTAACACACCTGGGGAGAAACATGTTAGAGAAGGCTGTCTTTTTCTTACCCACCTAGAGAAAAGACAGGGATCCTTACTACCAGTTTCTACTGACTAATCTTTTTTTTTAACTAAAGAAGCAAATCAAATGCTGAGTCAATCTGGAATCTGATACAGCATATAGAATTATAAGCAAAGCCATTTTTATATGCCATTAATATGTCTCCAGGGATAAAAAAAAATACTTGAGATATCTAATTAAGAAAAAATAAATAAAGCATAAGAATAAAATCATTTTAACTGATTATACTTCAATTATGCCCCAAGCTTTATTTTTAAATTCGATTTTACTGAAATATATGTGAACAGCTCAGTAGCATCTTAAGTCAGTGAATATGTTACTCGGGATAATGGGCGTTGCAGTACAACAGATCTACAGGGCACCAGGTTGCAAGAGGTTTCACTGTGGGAAGTTCAGCATTAGTGTACATTATTTCCTGCTGTCCCTAAAATGTCTCTCCTCTGTGCAGTGAGAATTGTGATTTTTCTCCTAAGTCAGCCTTATATAACCTGTTCTGCTGCAGGCAGTCTTTGAACTTTCATCAACGTAAGACAGTTATGAAGGAAGTTGTGGCATATACTGTATCTGTCTCCTCTTCATCCTTCTATTTCTTTGAATATTTGGAATGGATTTTTCCCCTGACATAATTTATAACAGGAATCTCAGGTCTGAATCATTTCAAGAGAGTGTTCTTTAGTCCAAGGCTCATAGCCCTGAAGCCCTATTGTATTTCAAATACAAGTCTATAGCAAGATTGGGGGGTGGAGGATCATGTCATTAAATATAAATTTATAAAATAAAAAAACTGTACTGCGAAACAGTATACCTCATTTTACTTTTATCACTTGTTTGGCAGCCTTTTTCATTAACCAGCACACACCAGTGTTTGTTTTAGAGATGGTTGCTTAACAATTAGCAAAACCTTTATGCTAATTAGCATAAGTTATCTATAACAGTAGAATTTTTCTCCTCAGAAGACAAGTATGCCTGAACATTATTTCTATTTTGCAAATAATAAAATATTTAGGTGTATTGCTTTAAGCTTCACCTACATTGTGAGGCTGTCATCTCAAATGGGATGAAAAGACTAACAGGTACTAGGAAGGGAAAAGACTTGAGACCCTTCCATCTGAGGGCAACTTCTGAGTGATTAGCAAGGAGAGCTTTGACGTGAATGAAGCCCTCTTTTTTTTTTTGCCTCAGTCCCTCATGGCAACGTGGCTGGCAAGGGCCTCAACAAGAGTGCATCCTTATTCTGTCACATAAATACTAGGTTCCAACTAGGTTTCCAACAGAAGTGGTATTCAGCAAGTTCTGAGCAGTTCTGGAGAACCAGTAACGGAAATTGTGAGTAGTTCAGAGAACTGGTAAATACCACCTCTGACTGCCCCGGCCGCCATCTTTTCTCTGCCTCCCAAGTCCCAGCTGATCAGGAGGGAATTGGGATTTTGCATTGGGATTTTTCCCCTGCCATGCCCACCAAGCCACTCCACACCCACCAAGTGACGCCCACAGAACCGGTAGTAAAAAAAAAATTGAATCCCACCACTGGTTTCCAAGGTTTGTACAGAGGCATCTTCACCATTATGTTTCCTTTCTCTGTTTTCCTTTCCTCAAATGCCCCACCTGCTGCAGATCCAAACAGATCCTTAGAAAACCACTGGCCCATCCTTTACTTTATTGGCTGGGGTGGGCACAGGCTATCAGCAGGGAGTTCAAAGACAGTTGACAGTAAGCAAGTAGAGATCCCTGCAACTATCCTACCGCAACTCATTACCATCAATGGCCAGCTTAGCCTGAGTTATAACAGGACTAGGAATGTAGCTATCTCTCAGCCAAGTCATGCTTTCTTCTTAAGCAGGGAGAATCTGTAGCACCTGGCAAAGAGCATCTGCTGTCTTAATATTCTCTCCTGCTTTATGTATCAGTAAAATGTGATGGAGAGCTGCATATGGACTGTGGGAGGCAAGTTTGAGATACCCAGTCTACATCAAAAATTCTGAAACTCATGGTCCACCAATTATATGTAAGAAGCATACAGAAACTGAGAAGAAGCCCAATGGTTCTATCAGTTAAATGTGGGATCAGATGTTCAGGGAGTTCATTGAATGACTTGAAGCCAGTTTTTTTTTCAATGTTAGAATTGTTACTGTATGGATATTGTTTTTTCTACACCATCCAAGTCTCCTTGCAAAAAGGTGGGATATTAATGTAATTGATTGATGTACTTAGCCTAATCAGAATAAATGCTAAACCTGATCCAAAGCTAAATCTGACAAAACGTATACCCGTTTCTAAACAAGCATATCCTTTGCACTGGATAGGCAAGACTACCACTGATTTTTAGAACCAAAATTATCTTTCTGCACCAATATACATGTGATCTGGGAAGAAAAATGTTTGAGAATTTCTATTGAATAAAGATGCTGAGCCAAGCTTGGCTTCTGCTGAATTCATGGACAAGTTTTGACAACAATACAGAAAACAATGGTTACCATTGCCTTGGATGACCATGTCATAAATCCTCAGTAGATGAATTCAGTTCATTCCTAAAATTACCATTGCTTGCTTTCATTGCTTGAAAACCTTCAGTTGTCCAGACATTGCTCATCTACATCTTGAAATAATTGTACGAAGCGAAGGCAATGAAAAGGAACACTGGGAGTTATAGTTCTACAATATCTGGAAGAGCAGAATATCTCTATCCCTGACTTAATCTTTTAAAGAGTCTTTAAAACTTGGCAAATTTTAGACAGCACTGGCTCTTCGGCTTTGAAATGGAGATAAGCACCACCCCCTAAAGTCAGGAATGACTAGCACATATGTGCAAGGAGAACCTTTGAATTTACTAAAACTTGGCAAATTTCCAGTGACTTTGATAAAGAGATGCCCTTTTTCTAACTCTATCTTGTTTTCTACAGATTTCTGGCCTGTAGTTAATTTGGCTTATTGTTTATTAATGTATCCCAGTTAGGTTTGTACAGAGCCATAGACTATTATCAATATTTTGATTTTAGCTTAATAGTTGTTATGTGAGGACCATTTCTCTTGTAATAGTGTAAAAGTGCAAAGAACCCTCAAAATGAATTTTCCCTTCCAGGTTACCAAGGCAGGAGATATTGCCACCAGAGTTACTATGGGCATCGCTGCCAGTAGCCCACATCTAGAGATGCCTGATCTTATGCTGCTGGCACGGCCAGTTCCATGCCTAACAGAACGGTGTGAATGTCAGTGTCCTGAGGCACTGCCTTTCCCAGATGAGGAGCTGCAGCTGTTTGCGTGAGTGCCTTTCACCGCACCACCATCGTACAGTGATATACCCCCAAGGCCTTGTCTGTGGTTCACTTCAAGAAATGCATCTAGATGCTAAATTTTAATGTGATAGAAGGGGGGAAATAATGAAATGTATGGGGAGCCCTTATATTACCTCACTTTAGTCTTTAAACAATATTTAACATTAAATTACATTTTGCCCTGGTTCATTGACTCTATCGCTACATGCTACACGCCATTTTGGAGATCAACGCTGATCACATCACCTAGAGGCTGAATAGAAATGTTTGTTTCTCTGGTTTTAAACAGGAGTGTTGGGAGAGGGATTATTCAAAAAGTCCAAGATGGCAGCTTTGATTCTGCTGTTGCAGTCAGCATCTTGATTTTTTTTTTAATCCTCCCATGGACAGATACGGCGTTCTCTCTCCACTTTCCTCCCATTCATGTACATCTTCCATCTCCTCCTTCTCCAGGCTTCTTCCCTTGAAGTTTGTCCGTCTCTATATTCATGATGAGTCACGGTTCCAGCTCAAAGTCCGCCTGGCTAATGGCCGCACTTTTTATCTGCAGCTTCTAACACACCCCCTCAAGCAGGATGAGGTCTTTGGGCACTGGGTACGGCTACTATACCGCTTGCGCTTTTACCGCTGTGATGCCCCCCTTACTTATGAAAAGGAGACTGCACTGCATCATCGTAAACATATTTAGGTGAGCCTCTGCTCCTTTCTCCAGCCCCTGTTCCCACTATAGCTGTGATGGCAAACCTATGGCAGGTGTGCCACAGGTGGCACACAAAGTCCTCTGTAGGCACGGCAGCCCAGCTCCACAGTGCATGCGCATGCACTCCCTCCGGCCAACTGCTCTTCGGGTCTCTGCCACATATGTGCAGGGGTTGGGAAGCATGTGGGAGATGTGCACGGGCATGCACAGAGGTGGGAGGCATGTATGAGTGTTTCTTGCATTGCATTTTGGGGCCTTGCAGGCTCACCGTGCCCCATTTTGGGCCTGGAAAGCCTCCTGCACAAATCTGAAAGCCAAAAATGGGAGGGGGTGGAGGAGCGCAGGGGTGGGGGAGCATGGAGTGGTCACACGTACATGCACGGGGGCGGAGGGCACACAGGGTGGTTGCATGTGAATGCGGGGGGGCATGCACACATTGCATTATAGGTGTGGGCGCATGCATATGCTGTCACACGCTTTTAGCATGCAAAGACCAAAAGGGTAGCCATCACTGCACTTCATTCCTCCAGTTGCCCAGATCTCCATGAAAGGGACTGATTCTTGGGATTCAGATAGAGGTTCAGACCCTGATAGTCAGAACTGGAGAAACAGCGAAAGCCTTATTGGAGAAGCAATGAGAGCCCAAGGCCTGCTGGAAAAAGCAGTTGGCGAAGCAGTTTCTGAAATTACTAGGCAATTGAGTTACGCTAGAAAAATGCTAAGAACATTTGGGATCATTTTGATATTGTGGATGACTGTTTTTTGGGGTCATCTCCCTCTGTGCCTTTGCCTGTCTGTCCCTATCTTTCTTTCTTTTTGCAACAGAAGGAAAAGGAGCATTTTTTCCTGGTAAGGAAGAAGGAGAAGAAGAAGATGACGCTGCTCAGGGGAACCAAGGATTTCTTTATCCCTTATACTCACACACAGTAATACAAAGTAAGGTTCTCCTCCCAGCACAAGCTCACTAGTGTTGGATACTGCCCTCCCCACATGAAGTTACTGCAAATTTCCCCCACCCACTTACCCCATCAATAAATAAATGGACAAAACTGCTTTGTACATAGCTGAATAATTGTAAGACATCTGCTCAGACCTGCCATCTCTAAACAAGAACATCACTTTCTCCACTGTCTTCCACCCCATCTTACATGTGGCTGATCTTTCCAACAGGAAGAGGGATCCAGATTAGTCAATCAATTCACTTTATTGACACAGGAACTGACTGAACAAACAGACAGATTAGGAGAAGATTAGCCGGATTGTTGTAATTCTGCTCCAAATATGATATGTGTGGCTTCTGTAATAGGGTTGGTGGTGAAAGAAGAGAGACTGGTCTTGATGCACTTCTGCCCAGCCTCTGCACAAGGCAGGAAAGGACACTGCAGCAAAAATGAGATGACTACATGCTGAGGAAAAAGCAGAGCAAGAATCACTGTTTGTGGAAATTGGGAGTAAATGGGTCATTTGACTCCCCCCTCAAGGCCCCCTTCAATGCTCCCCAGTCTTTACAATATTTCAGTGATCCCAGATAATTCAGGTACGACAGAGTTCTTCTGCAGGAGTCCAAACAGATCTACAGAATCATCTGGAGTCATCAAACTTTGTGCTACAATAACAGTAATGGATTCAGGCTTTATTTTACCTCAGAAATGGTTGGATGATACAGAAGATGCTCTAAACTTGAGTGTGGAGAATGGACTGATGTTAGAGACTCATCCAGATTTTTTGGCTCACCAGATCTTAAACAGTTTTTAGGATTCACATAGCTCACCTGAGTAAGACAGGCTGAATTTGCCTAAGTTCGTGGTGTAAAACTTACGTAAGCACCACCCTTTTAAAAAAGATGTACTCCTAAACATCAAGCCATTTTCTAACACACCCAAGTCACTGTCCTTTCTAGTGGAATGCACCAATGCTTTGTTGTCCTCTAGATTCCAAGCCTTGACTTATTCCCTCTTTAGATATATTGAAATATATATATTCATGTTACTCACCATTTGCCTGAATTGACAATTGTATCAACAAGGTTACTGAGGTGCTGTTGGGAAGGAAAGAAAGGAAGAAAAAAAAACAAGAATTAATGAGCTTAGGAGTTTTGTGTTAGTTTCATGAAAAGGCACATAAAGCTTTTTCCCTTTTTCACTTATTTGAACAACAAATTCCACATCCTGAGGACTTCCCCTACCTCTGTGGCTTGAGGACTTCCCCTACCTCTATGGCTGGTTGTGTACCATTTTCCATTGATTGCATGATGTTAACTACAAATTAATGCTGATAAATTGCAAGTGCCTAGAATCTCACTGTTACTGTTTGGAAATAAAGTCTGCCTGAAATTTAACTTGGTTCATGAGTGACAGAGGAACATGTCCATAGAATCAGAGTTAGAAAGTCCCCAATAAGAATATCAAATCCAGCCTTTCAGAAATGTACACGAAAGCATCTAAGACTAATAGTTGTTTATTATTTATTTACTAATTAATTTTATTTATTCTATATCACTAATAATATAAAATATTTTTACTATTTTATTTATTATTTATTTACTAATAGCTATCTATTCTGTGGTTTCTTTCCCAAACCCCCAAAATTTTAACATTAGACTGTGTGCTGTCAACCTGATCCCATTCCTAAGAGGTCTGTAGGGGGCATGCATAAGCCTGCCGTCCTTGTCCTAATATTCCTTTTTATTCGTATCTATATCATGTATTCAAAAACATGTTTATACTTATATATGTTATCTAATATATGCTTGACTAAATAAATAAAAAAATATCTTCTACTTGAACTCAGCTAGTCAAAGAAAACTAGTTCTCTGAGTGATCTGTTTTAGTATCCAACTGTCCTCTTGGAAACATTCAATCAGTATTTAGCTTTTAACATTCAATCAGTATTTAGCTTGTTGTAATTTAAATCTGTGTAGTTTTCTTGCCTGTAATATAGAAATAGTTTGCTAGTTACAATCTCTGGATTTTCTTTCAACTTTCTAAGAGTCTATTGCTTTGAAAGGTCTCCCTTAAAAGTATTATGGAGGCTTAACCCTGCCCAGTTTCTGAACACAGAATAAGTCAGCTGCTGCCATCTGCCGTTTTTCTTCTTCCCTTTCTCATTTTAGCAGCAGGTGCAACTTTTGCTCTAGCAAGCTCCTCTTGCGTTTGGAGGCATTGGTTTCAATTTATTTTCAATTCGTTTTTTTGTATTAAATTTCCCAGATAGTCTGAATGCCACACCTTTCAGAGGTGCCATACCAGCATGGAATTCTCACTTGGTTCATTACTACATAACACTTAGGCACTGTTGGGGTTAAAAAGACACACTTTATCTGGCACAAGGGAAACAGTAGGCCTTTTGGGCTTCTCAGTGCATTTGCTAATACTGTAATTTCAAAAATCAATCCTTTTTGCAGCCACCCATTAGCAGCCTTTTAGAAGGAATGTAAACTGCCAGACAAATGAACACAAATACATAGGAACAAATGCACAAACAAGTGAGGACAGCAGGCCAATAACCTAGCCGCTCCTGTTTCTTATGAAAGGAGAGAAGAAGGTTTGTTTAACTCATAAACATTGAAAGCGGAAGGAGAAAACTACAGGTACTCCTCGACTTACAACAATTCATTTAGTGACCGTTCAAAGTTACTATGGCACTGAAAAATGTGACATGACTATTTTTCAGTTATGACACTTGAAAACCCCCATTACTGTGTGATCAAAATTCAGCTGCTTGGGGAGAAGAAAGCTGACATCACGAAAGAACGACATGCAATCTTGGTAGTCCAAGATCGCAGTCGAATTCCTGCCACTGGATGGTCCATTTGGACCTAAACCATCCCGCTAAGACGGTGATTGAGAAGGGCACCTCCTGCTGATCTCAGGGACATCGCAAAGTCCCTGAAAGATTCAGGAATAGCCTTTTTTTCCGGCGACAGAAATGCAGCTAATGAAGCTGCTGTAGTTGGGACAGCTCTGGAACTGGAAGAAAGTGGAAAGAGAAAGTGTGTCAAATTGGTGAGGAAATTTTATTATTAGAGGAAGAGACTACCCAAGGAAAAAAAATTAAGATTAAAGACAAAAGACTGTAGGCGGTGAGATTGATCCGCATTAAACTCAGTGTGTTATCCAGTTTCTAATTATTATTTTTTTCACAGATGGAATTTTTGCAGGGGCTCCGTATTTTTTAAACTAAATTAAATGGATTAATTTTTTCTTCTTTTTTCACTTTTGCTTACACCTATGGATTAGAACAGTGTTTTTCAACCACTGTGCCACGGCACACTAGTGTGCCGTGACATAGTGTAAGGTGTGCCGTGGGAAAATTACTTTATATATAGTCAATATAGGCACAGAGTTAAAAAAAATTAACATTTTCTAATGGTAGTGTGCCTCGTGATTTTTTTCATGAAAAAAGTGTGCCTTTGCACAAAAAAGGTTGAAAAACACTGGATTAGAATTCTTTTTTTATAATGCTTGATTTGATTGATTGGATTGTTTTTTATCTCCATTTAAGGGTTTTTTCTTTCTTTCTTAAGCTTGGAATATAAAGAAGGAAATAAGAAGGATTAAAGAGGGTTGTAAAAACAGGAGGAAAAGCAGTTACGCTGCAACTTAGAGGCTGGAGGCTGGATACATTGTTTTTTCTTCTTTCTCTTTGGTCACTTGAGATTCAAGTTTCTTTCAGCTTGTTTACTGACAGTGATAGTAGAAAGTGCCCAAGTTGCTTATACAGGTGCCTTTTGGAAGTTCTATCACTAGCTTTTGGAGAGAAAACAACATTTTGACTTGAAAGATAATAAATGAACCTGTTTGAAGTTTATTAAATAGCCTCGAACAGCAGGAAAAAAAACCTAACATTGCAAATGATTATGTTTGAAATTCAAAATCTATTAGTTGTGACAGAGAGAATTGATAAGAATTTGGAGAATATGGAATACAAAACAGAAAAATCTGATAGAGAAACTAAGGATGTTTATCAAATGAAGAAAGTAGAGGACAGAGTTCAAAAGATGGAAGGAAAAAATGAGTAAAGAGATAAGAAAACTGTGGATACTGACAACAAAGTGAGCATGGTTGGTAATGGCAAGAGCGGAATATGGAAAGGGGAGATGGATGGATTGGAACTCTACCCCAGACTTCAAAGCACAGAAGAAGAAAAGAGAGAAAAATTGACGGAGATAAGGAGAGAAATCTTGATAGAAGCACTAGTGATAACCAAAGATAAGCTGATGGAAAGAGCAGATATTGGGCTTCAAGCTTTTATGAGATACAAAAGGAACAGCATGTTGCCAAGGAGGTTTATATAAGATTTATTAAGAATGTAACTAGAACATTAATGCTGCAAATGGCAAGATATATAAGATTGTACTATTGCTGGAGGGATACAGGTTGATGCAATGTAAATGTATAATAAAAATTAAGCTAAACTTAGTTTACTACGTTTGTGTATAAAATGAAGCGACAATAGCTATAGGTAAATAATGATTAATAATGATAACAATACATATAGATATATCAGTTTGATAATATGAAATTTTATATAAACAATAAATGGAGATTATGAGAGGAGGTTTAAAAGCTTTATCTAGAATATGTTATAAAGATGTATTGTGATTGGATGATTTTAGGATGATTTAATGGAATGTTATTATATAATCCTATTCTAGATTTTAAATATTATATATAAAAGAACATAAAAACAATTATAGTCAAATTAAGGTTGAGATATAATAATTGTGATATACAGAAGATAGGTGAATTTAAAATATGCACTTTGATATGAAAAGCAGGTAGTGACTATGGAAGAGATCTATAGAAATACTGTAAACAACTGACACACTTTCTACAATTTGTAATGGAAGATGGGTTTATTTTTATTTTTATGTTTGTTTGTCTTTGTTTAAAAACAAATAAAAATTGTTTAAAAAAAATTCAGATGCTTGGCAATGGTTCATACCAGGGGTGGGTTGCAGATTCTTTTACTGCCGGTTCGCTCAGGGATGTGCTTCGGGTACACGCGTGCTTTGCATGCGTGAGTGCATGCGCAGTAGTGAAAAAATTGCTTCGCCACTCATGCGCAGAAGCAAAAAACAAGATGGTGCCACCATAGGCACCGCTGATAGAACCGGTTCAGAGGCGTAGGTGGCCGAGTTACTACCTATTCAGCCAAATGGTCCAAACTGGTAGGAACACACCTCTGGTTCATACTTATAATTGTTGCTGTGTCCCAAGATTATGTGATCATCATTTGTAACCTGACAAAGTCAATGGGAAAGTGAGATTCACTTAACCAAGTTATTAATTATCAACTGAGTGGTTCACTTAACAACTATGGCAAGGAAGGTTGTAAAATTGGACAAAATTGGACAAAATCCAGTTAACAAATGTCTCACTTAACAACAGAAACTGACCACTTTGAAATTCTGTACTCGACTATTAATTAAGTTTTGGTGAAATGGCGATTGGTTGAATAAATTGTCTTTACGTTTTAGTTTTGCAAGTGTACAGATAACATCATGCTGAATGTGCTTTCAATCTAAGGGAGAAAGCACAAAAGTATTTTTAAGCATTGGGAATCACTGCCAATGGAGAAGATAGCAGAGTGGTAGACAGCTTAAATATGAATGCTCTTGCTTTCTGAAGCCTCAATTGAGCTGAAGAAGGCACCATCTTTGTGGCTGGGGTTTTAAATTATACGGTTTAGTTTTAAAATAATAGGATGTGGATTTACATGGGTACAATGTGTGACATAAATGATGATGTTTTCCTTCAGAAGTCCATTTTGTCCAATTCCTTTTACAACAGATCTTGCCGCCTTTACCACCTTTGCCGGCTTCAGTGTTTCATTTTTAGGATACAAACATACCTGCTACTTGTGCAGCATAAGCAGAATCTCAAGAATTTTAATCAGTTTTGGGAGCAGGGGAAGCACTGTGCAATTGGCTAGATTCAATCTGAACAGAGTCCCATTGTGAAATTGCCTAAACAAGGAACCAAAAGGGAGGTAGAGATATCCCTGATTTTTGCTTCCCTCAATAGACAGGTAAGAAAAAAGGGATTTATATCTCTCTTTTTTCCTAACTGTATCAAATGTGCAGGAGCACAAAAAAAACAAAAAACAAATGATCAACTCTTTGCATGTTTACAAGTTGAAAACAGGACTAGAACTAAGAGTATGACAGCAATTGGAATCTACAATTGGTGTGCTATTGATTGCTTAAAATGTCTCTTTGTTCTCTCACAGTTATGAGGTATAGCCAATAACCAAACCAGGAAGCATTGCATTCTTCTATCAGTCACTTATCTTCTTGGACAAAGCATGCCTTCAGAAGCAATGCAGCCATCATGCCTCACAAAAGCAAGGGGTAGTAATGTAGATCCTGCCCAAGTTGTTGACTCCTTGTCCCTATCTGTGGTGCATTGTGTTCCCAGAGGCTCCTTTTAAAAGACATAAAAAAGTGCACAAGGGAGAATACGAGGGAAAAGATTTTTCATTATCTAAAGATTCAAGTCTGTACTGGGGTAATTCTCTCCGTGAGCATGTCTGAAGTTTTACTAATGAATTATTAATCAGCTTCTGTTCTGCGCTTAGCAGCAAGAGCTGGCTATAATGTATTTCCTTGCATTATTTATTTCCTTTCCTTTTTGGTTAAAGAGCTACTTTGCTATAAAAGAAAAACGAGAAGAGAAAGTAAACCTGTAATTAACACACACACACATACAAGCAAAGAAATTGCTTCAAAAGTCTATCCATGACTAATGCCCATAAGGCTTGAATGGGAAGCAAAAGCCACAGAAGCAGCAGTCAAGACTGCCTTAATTAATGGTCCAATCATCTGTAAAAGATGTAATAATGCTCTACTTGCTCATGCTGAACAAAGCTGGGGTTAGTGCAGCAAAAGCTTTTTCTTGTTAAAAAAACATTTTAAAAAAGCAAGTACAAAGAAACGCCAGGAAGCAATTACAAAATCCAGAAATGTGATAAGAAGAGTGACATGCTCAATAAAAATGAGTTAGAAAAGGATGGCAATTCTAGAGAATGGTTAATAACAATGGTGGGATTAATTTTTTTTTACTATCGGTTCTATTGGCATGACTTGGTGGGCATGGCAGGGGAAGGATACTGTAAAATCTCCATTCCCACCCCACTCCAGGGGAGGGTTTCTGCAAAATCCCCAATTCCTCCTGATCAGCTTTGGCTTGGGAGGCAGAGAATAGATGGGGGCAGAGCCAGTCAGAGGTGGTATTTACCGATTTTCTGAACTACTCAAAATTTCCGCTACTGGTTCTCCAGAACTGGTCAGAACGTGCTGAATACCACCTCTGGTTAATATGTGAGCCAACATTGGGAAAAGTTAGAGGCTTAGCTGCAGCCGCTGCTTTGTGTCTTTTATAAGTGTCATTGATGCATTTTCAGACCATGTCATTTTCATTCCAAATCACCTTTAACATCCAGCCTGCACTCTACTATGCTCTCGCCAAGTTCATTGATGGCCTTGCAGGAGTAGATGGCACTGTCAAAAGGACTTGGTTTACGGATATTGAGGGTCAACACTCCTTGGTTGTTTTTCTGCAGAAATTTGGGGTCCCCACTGAGATCCATTTTGTTCTTCATCCAGATTATCTTGGGCTGGAATGCAATCAAGTGGAATAAAATAGAAAACAATCCAAATCAAATATCTTCACCATCACACTCTATTTTAACCCAGGGCCATACATTGCATCATAAAATTTCAGAACAAAAACTATTTTGATTTGAAGACTGTATAAAAGTCAAATCAAAGGTTTTGATATGTTGTGCATTCTAGCAAAGTTCTTAAAGCTGCATTTTAGCTGTCCTTCTAGTACTCAAACCCAGAATCATTCATATTATAATTTAATAGGAGACAATACATGACAATACATAAAAAGAAGAGCCAGGGCAGAAGAAATAATGTATATTGAATTTTAAGGAATCTATTGCCACAATTATGTGGTGCTGCTCATTAAAATTAGATTGGACAAATTCACGAAGAATAAGTCTACAGATACCAGTTAACACATGACCGTTATGCATTTATGAATGATGACAGATAGTGGCATTTCCTGATACCATTTTGAAGTGACCTTCCTGGAAGCATTTGACTGGTCAGTTTGAGAAGAATACTTAAAGAGTATAAGCCTTTGATCCAATGCAGCAGGGCCCCCTTTACTAAAGTTTCACAGAAACTCTTTCATTTCTAGCTGTTTCCTTCTACCTACTCCTTATCCTTCTTCCTTCCCTTTTCTTCATTAATTCTTTGTTCTTTTTCTCAGGCATCTATAGCCAACGGAATTACACATTAGATCAGCAAAATACATTCATGGCAAACAGGCTGGAGAGAAAGTCACTATGGGTTCTCTCACAAAATGGCCTGAATTTCTTTTCTTCAGCCTGGTTAATTTAGTTGGGAGTCTAGCTGTGTATGGGGGTGGGGGTGGGGGGGGAATTGATTGCAAGTACAAAAGGGAAGAATTTTGTTGGGAAGTATCAAGAAAGGGAAGGACTTAACAATCCCCATCTACCAATTCTCCCTAGATACATTTCTCTTTTTTCTTTCCCATAGTAATGACTGAACTTTCTAAAGTGGCCAGACATCTAAATTATGCTGAGCAATGGATTTTGAAACGTTGGCAGCTTTTTCTCACAATCCCAAATGGCTGGGCTGAGCCATTATATGGATATACACATCCCTAAGGCTATTGTACTTTATGTACTCCAATCAGACTCAATAGCAATACATAGCATTATACTAATTATTAAAATCCACCATGGTCATAGAATGGTGATCAGCAAAAGCTGATCTTGGCAGATTGGTCATAGAAAATTATTTCTCTTATAAAACTTTTGACTTTTAATTACTTGCCAAATGTAGCAGTTGTATCACATGAGTTGAAAGTCATTTAATGATTATTTGCAAAACACAAGGAAACAAATAAACATGAATGTATATAAGGGTTATTTTGATTAATTAAACATACCTTGAATTTTAAAAGATATCCTAATATCTTGCCTAATATTGGTTTCAATGTCCATTGTTTATTTATTAGAACAGCTCTTGCTTTCACTACCGATTATAAATTCTTGAATCGTAATATTTTCTCATTATTTATAATTTAATTTTATCTTTAAAATTATCTAATAAAGTAGAAACTATTATTTTTCTACATATCTGCTCTTTCCTATTCCCTTGCATCATTCAGTTGACTCATATGGTTTCTTCCAACAACTGGATGTTTCCTATTTATCTGGTACATACTTTAGGATGTCCCCTCACTGCGCAGTTCAGGGCGGTGGTATAGCCAGCCACAACTGTTCGGTCTACCAGTGGAGTCAAGAATATAGGGGCCATGCTGAAGTCATGCTCCTTATAGTTGTACTTTTTACTGATCAAGCCTAGAAGAATAAAAAGCCAAGATAATCATCAGTGGATTCAAGCTCCAATCTTATCGTCAAATTTCCTTGGTATCCTGTTGAATGGGATTGGACTTCATCAGGTGCACATAAGGACCATTCCTGGATCACTTTTGTGGATTTTGTTCTTTCACATAAACCTGATGCAGCCTATTTTAGCAGTTACATGTGATCTTAAGAAAAATCTACACAAATATTCCTGTAACTGACCCCTTAAAATACATATTAGTTTTTCATCCTCAGGATGAATTATTTTGCCAAGTGTGACTTAATTTTTTTAAAAAAATATTTTTCCTGACCCAAGAATATTAATTTAGTCTGCAAACATCAGGCTGGTATAAAGAAAATTAATTACTTATCTGTTCCATGGGTCAATTTCTCAAGCATCTACAAAAAGTTCTAGATAATCCAGGATTTTTAAACCATCTCTCCTTTGAGTGACTATTTAGCTTCTTCCTCTCTTAAACAAACATTCCCTTTTCTCAAAGTTGGCACTCTACCCCCTTGTACTCATGCTCTTACCATCCTTTGACAGCTGAGCCCATTAATAACTGATTCAAACATGTAGGAAGATTTTCTGTGAAGACAGTTTTGTAGCAGTAGTAATGGAGTTTGCAAGCAGATGGTTCCCCATTGACAGAAACTTTCAGCTTGCCCTGCTCCTTGGCTTTCTCTCATCACCTTGAGGGTTACGGTTGTGACTGCCACTCCTTTTCAATAAGCTACTTATGCTAAGTGAAGGGCAACTTTGCAGCTTTCCTTTCACAGTGACTGATTCATGATCTCTTTTTAAATCACCACAAATCAAGCACAGGATGAGTAAAAGTGGCAGGTGGACTACTGGCTCAATGCCATTTTTCCATGCTCCTGTTTTTCAACTGGAGAAACACCTGGACACCATATCTAGAGACTGTGGTGTGCTGTGATGGACATAATGGATTCATAAGAATTGATTTTTAGGGTGTCTTGGATGCAAAAATATGACTGTGTAAAAATTAACTGAATAATTCAAATGTTTGAAAGAGTGGATATATCTGTTCTTCCTGAGTTTGGAATAAACGACAGTCCCCTCTGCTAGATTTCTTTGGCCTCACTATTTTTTTCAAGCCATCTAGCTATACATGAGCTTACCGCTTTTCTGGATGTTTGCAGTGTTTTTGGAGACCCCAGGTTGCTCACTGAGTCCACAGATATTCTCGCTGTAGACCCGGAAGTAGTATTCATTGCCCATGATGAGATCAGACACTGTGCAACGGGTAAGCCGGTTGTGTTCATATACAGTGAACCATTCCTGAGGATAAAATCAGGGACAGAGAGAAAAAGGATGATAGGGAGGTAAGGATTAGGGTAAGTTTGGAGCTAAACATAGAAATATCTTATTGATCACTGCATTTAGACACCTTAATGTATTTATCATATGAAGTAGTAAAGATTTTACACAGATTTCATACATTTGCAAACTGATGACCTAATCCCAACTGGGTGGTTTTGATATGATGCTATACAACAATTTGCTGTTTAGAGAGGAGGAGGGGAATGGTACCCAGATTTTCCACAGCAGAAATTACAGGATGGCCCTCAAATCCAGCAGCATTGGAGTATCATGTTTTGAATAAGACATCAAATACTCATCCATTTAAATGGAGAGCATCATTGCTGTCCAGGTACTCAATTATGCACAGGACTACAAACTAACAGAGCATGTTGTCCTACATTATCAAAAGCTGTCATATGCAACTACATACACATAATGGACAGAGAAAGAGGTAGTTCTCAAAAAGCTTGTAATCCAGAGCTTCTTTTCATCTGCCCCCACAGACCTAATTTTTTGTCCTCAAAGTAAAATTGATGGAATGATTAATGTATTTGATCTTTCTTTATTCAAAAAAGGAAGGTTCCAAAAGTGAATCTTTTTTTCTGTCCATAGATTATCCCAGCAGAGAAATTTATTGTATCATATCCCCTTACTCAGAACCCTTTCTAGGATCCATAATACAGTGCCTAAAATAAATCAAGGGCATGAGTTGACACACCATGTCTGAAAAAGACACTCTTTCTTAAGATATCATTCTGGGCAGAAAGCAGCAATTACTCTAAATCCCCAAAGCACGTATTTTAGATCTTTTGGTGCTGTTCTCACAGCAGTCTTGGAATTACTGCCTGATCATCTAGCTGTAACTCAATTGGATTTTGACCATAAATTATTCTGGCAAGTGGAACCCCTGCAGTGATAGTGGGTACGTACTTTCTCTGATAATCTCAGCAGTAAACCTGTTGCAGCCCACATATGTTAACCAAGGATGTGCTAAGAATCTGTCTATAGATGCCTCTCTTTTATAATGTGTTCAGGCGACATTATGTCATCATCAGTTGAGGTGTGTGCATGAGAGAGAATGTGAGTGTGAAATGGTCAACAGTCTGGATAGATCTTGTCTTCTATTCATTCACTTCACTTTTGATAGTAAGGAGCTTAAAGGAGATTCTCCACAGAAGCTCTTAATTTATGAGTAGAAACATATGGACTCTGGTTTTAAGTCACAAAAGTCTTTAAAAACCAAAAGTTGCACTTTGATATGGATCTGGAAAGAGACCAGTAGTCAGTGTAGTCAACTAAGCATACACACAATATGATTATTAACACCCAAATCCATTCTAATGACTTCTTTCAAGAAATTGATTGCCTGATTATATGCCATCATGTCAATCACATAGTTAACACTTTCTTAATAAGGGTCAGAAAAAACCCCAAAATGTTAATAGGTTAGGAAAGGGAGCTATAAAGAAATTGACATTACCATGGTCTTCTTGTCAGCTTTTTGGATGGAGTAGCCAGTGATCTCTGAGTTCCCATCATCCTTGGGAGGCTCCCATTCTACTAAGGCATTGAAGCCCCATACTTCCTTCACCAGAACGTTGTGTGCTGGGCCTGGCTTTTCTGCAGAGGAAATGATGGACAAAGAGACACATTATTATAGAATTATTATAGAAACAGAAGAGCCCAGCTGTAAAGTTATTTAGTATACTCAAAATCATTAAGTGAACAGAAATTGAGTGGTTGGTGGCAGTAAAGGGAATATCTTTATTTTTCAAAAACATGTTTAAAATATATATAGTATAGATAGTTTTTTGAAGTCTCATAGTGGTTTACATTTCTAATTGTGCATTAGAGTGTATTAGTCATATGAATAGCTTGAAATTTATTTGCTATTCACCCATATACATTTTTGTTATGCAGGGGAATCTCTGTATATCTGTTGTAAATGAAGCTACCACCACCTCAGTCTCTGTCTGCCTGTCTGTCTGTTGTTGTAATATGGTTCCTTGTGTAGGTGTGTGTCCTCCATGGCCTAGTTCATACTAGGGCCTGCAGAGCCACGCTGAATCACACAGGAGACAACTGGCTCCGAGAAAGCCATAACATCCTGATAGTGAATAACATAACATTCTGAGATGTGCCCTACCAATGACGTCCAGGATTTGACCATATATAGAAAGAACTTTCCTGAAGCAGTAGATTAGAAATTGTACTTTTACAGGCTGTTTTTACTCACATGCTATTGCTCCTCCTGCCTTTGTTCTATCCCAATAAAAGGGGCTACCAGACCCCCAATCTGGGTCGCTCCATCTCGAGAAAGTTTGTCTCCTGTCTTTTCTCAACATTGGCCTCATGGACGACCCACGGGAACATCACATTTGGTAGCAGAGGATGGTAACTTCACAGTCTGTCTTCCTTCTTTTCCCGTCTTCTCCCTCACCCCCACCCCCTTCTCACCAAGCATGTTGCTAGGAAGATCTGAAGTGATTATTTGCAGAGCTTCAGCATTAAGTTGAGGGAGGCCATCCTTGCTCTGTAATGCCTTCACTGTCTGCTAGTCTGCGCCAGTCAATAGTTTAAGAAGTCAAAGTAATATTCAAACTAGATGCAGGAAGAGCTATTTCTTCACACTGTACAAATGCATGCAAAAGTGGCAGATTATAACTGGCAGGGAGGGAGAGCCAGCATAAGGACCGTAACATCTCACATCTATTCTTTGTCCAAAGAACACTCCAGAAAAATCGCTTGGGCGACACTAAATTTCACTTCAAATCTTCCGTGAGGCAAAAAGAGATTTGGATTGTGAAGGAGGGAGAGAGGGAGGTTTTTTTGGACTGTATTGGGAGGAGTGACATTTGGCTTACCCCATGAAGAATGCTTAAATATAGAGCGAAGGAATATGATCTCACCCTCTTGCAAGGGGGCAGGAAAAGAGCTGGTAAGGGAAGGTGACAGACAGGGGGAAGCATTCAGCAAAGGATAAAACATCCAGTGGAGAGTAAGTAGGTACACTGAAGAGATGTGATATGCCTCCAAATGAGATGAAGAAAGCCCAGAAGATCAGAGAGATCCAGACCACTCTGCACCTCTTACGTATTCCCACATGCTTACTGAACAAAGTCATGTAATGCTTTCTGTCTCTTGCAGACCAGAAAGCGCCAAGCATCTGGGTTTCCCACAGAGATAAGGAAACTAATGGAGTGGCCATGGATTAAGCCTTATTAACAGTTTAGCAGAAAGGAAGGGAAGGGGGAAAGAGTCTTCTCTCCTTGATTGCCAAACCCTTTCTGACTCTCCAATTCTTTGGAAGGTAGACGCCTGCAACAGGTTCTAAATGAACATTCCCAACTGCAATTCTCTTTTTTACTGTGGTTATCCTCTATGAACTGTATGCTCAAGAGCAACCACAGCAATAGGAAGGGCCAAGTAATCAATTGCAGAGCCCCTGCTTTACACACTGGTGGTCTCAGATTCCACCTACTGGCATTTCCTATTAAAAGATTAAGTAGCAGGTAATGGGAAAGACATTTTTCTGCCTGAGGTCTTGGAGAACTACTTTTGGTCTGAGTGGACAATCCTCGGCCAAAATAGAAGGCAGGTTCATATATCCCATGTCTGCACAAACTCTCCCCATGCTTCAGAGAGGAAGATACATGTTAGAAAGCAGAGATAATTTTACCTGCAAGGGGACAGGTGGTTTCTGTAAGAAACCGGTTCAAATTACAAGATAGTAAGAAGAAGTTGGAACGCTAAGTTTAGCTTTCTTTAATGACTGTCTTTAAACAGCTATTAAAGGATCTTGCACTGCTTGTGGATTTTAATAAGACAGTCTACTTATCATCTTCCCCATAATTCATGCAGCTCACCAAAAGAGACCCATTTCACTCCTCGAATTTCCTGGCACCCTCCCCAAAGTTGCCCTGGCCAACTCACTTTCAGTAAGCTGTTCACCAGCATACTGAAGTCCTCAAGCCCTCAAGTCAATTGAAGTTGCATATACCTGTTGTTCCCATAGCACTCAATGACAGATAATGCAGGTATTAATTATATGTTGAGAGAACAGATGGGAGTGATTTACATAGAGATAGGAAGGCTACATAGACAGGTATTAAGTACATGAGGATATAATACTAGATGTTCAAAGGGGCTGGATGTGAGAAATAATTAGCATTAAAGAAATTAAAGACAAATGTTTGCACAAAAATATTTGGGCAAACAGCAACTTGTATTCTTCAGCATCTACTGAAACTATGACTGATGTAAATATCTCAGTAATGAAAATTTGAGACTGTCCATCTTAAGCACACTCTTTCTCTTCTGACCCAAAAACAAACAACTTACCTACTTACTTACTTACTCCCTCCTTCCCTCTCTCCCCTTTTCTTTTTTCTTTCTTTCTTTCTTTTTCTTCCTTTCTTTCTTTCTTCTTTCCTCCCTTTCTTCCTTTTTTCTGTTAGTTTGCAGTTTTGTCTATGAAAAGCAAAGTGGTCCTTACCTACAACACGGATCTTGATATCAGCTTTGTCTTCCATGGTCTCAATATGCACTGTGAGGGTATAGATGCCTGAATGATGTCGCTCAGCCTTGCGGATGAAGAGGATGGTATCAAAATCAGAGTCACGGATGTTGATCTCCTTGGGATCAAGAGGATGCCCATCTTTTGACCAGGTGACCTTAGGACGAGGCTTACCCTGGAGTGGATAAAATATTTAGCATTAGCATTGAGGCCTTCCTCTTAGCAGCACTCCTTTCACTTTCCAAGAGAATGTCACTGACCCACAGAAAAAGTAAATTTGTACAACATTGAGAGTGGCTTGCTGATTCAGAATCAATAATAAGGCGGAATTACTGCCCAAAGTGGATGAGGTTTGCATTGCAACTTGGCATACTTCTTTCTGCCTTGCTACATTATTCACAGGTGTACTATGCTATATTTTTTTACCAATATACTCCAAAAGTCCAAAGAAGCAACCTGAAGAGTTCAAGGATAGCTACAGCCATGTTAATTAGAATGAAGGTTATATACTCCTCATTACAGTAACTAAATAATAGTTATAATGGAGATTGTGTATTAGTGAATCAGAGGCTACTTGATACTTTCTAATGGGAGCCAATGGTTGAGAACCTTTAAAAGATTTTTTGAATGTTAACAAACCTCACAGATATTATTAAAGGGAAGAGCTGATGAAAAACTCTACATCTTTTTGAAGGAGAGAAAGAGAATTGAGAAGAGAATTAACAATTTGAAAATGCTACCCAGCTTCTTGATTTTTGCTATTATTCAGCATGTCACACCTATGTTTATCCAAGAATGTCATGGCTAGAGAAGGCCTCCCTGCGAATCTATCTGATAAGGAGAAGGTGAAAATATGAGGCAATTTAGGAATATTTCTCAATAGAGGCAGTGCTGAGTTGACATGGGTGGACTCTAAAAAAAAAATTCTGGAAAGGAGAATGTCGATGGAGGAGAGAGTAGGACAGGCAACTGAAAATCGAGTTAAACAGGGTGAGCTATTGAACCTCTTTTAGAAAAGAAGAATGTTGGTGGGTTATCCCAAGATGGATTTAAAAACTGTGATGTATTCAGGCTTGTTGGGTCAAGAGAACGTTGAACAGTGTTCATCTGCAAGAATGGTCAAAGTCTGCAGAGTTCCAATATAGTATCAGAACTTTTTTAGTATAATATCAGCATCTAAAAGTAGTAGGGACTAAAATGACATGCCCATCCGATTTTCATCCACCCACCCACCCACCTACTCCACACACACACTGGACACTGCTGAACCTCAAGTATGCTGAAGAAAGATTGAGAAACGGGGAGGAAGACTGTATTCTACCAGCCAATACTGCATTTGCAGTAGCCAATCCGAGAGACAAAGAATGCTGGCCAAGACCTTTTAAAGGCTCTAAATAAACATAGTTACCACCTTTAGATATAAAGCAATATATGAGGATAATACACCAACATTATAGATTGCACAGCATGCCATTTGACACTGAATTAATAAAGCGGCAGTTGAGGAGTGAAAAACTTCCTCTGAGCTTTTTCCATTTGAAATCCCATCATGACTCCATTCCTTACTTGCTAATATCAGCGGGAGAAAGCAGGAGGGGCCAGGTTTGGCTTCTGGGCATAATGATTAACCTTGATAACACTTGCTAAGGAATGTTACTGAATCAGATGTAGATACTATTTGACTTAAGAGGATGGGGAAAACATTCTAAAGAATGTGTTAATCCATGTTTCACATCAAATCCAGAGACCTCATGAAAAGTTTACGATACTATGACTTTGTAAATTTCTCTCCTTTCTTAACCAGTTGCCTACCTGGAAGGGGATTACCAGGTTGATTTGCTCCCCAACTTTCTTGATGTATGTCTGTCGGAGATGGCGAGGGAGGCGGATCTTGGGTTGTTCTATATGAAGGCAAAAGAAAGTACATGGGGGAAAGAACTCAAAAAACATGCTGGAAGACACTTGATGGGAAGATTGGGAAAATGGCACTTTGGGGGATGTCTGGTATCATAGCCACACTTTATGAATTACTAACATAGAGCCAGAAGTATGAGTGGAATTCTAGCAACCCAGAATCATCTAGAGAAGGTCCAAAATCATCATGTCCAACTTTCTTCCCAACATGGCTGTGCTGGTTAAAGGAGATGCTAGATATATCTATCTAGAGTACCAGACAGAAATGTTCTGCTACTGTAGGTATTTAATTGATATCAAGCTTATGGAGGTGGGGCTGGAAAGGACCTATTGAGGGGCTTGTCGTGCTTTTTTGTTGTTGCTATATTTGGAAGAACAGAATAGAAAATCTGTGCCCCAATTATCCATTCCAAAATGAAAACAACTAAGATGACTTATAAAATTCCAAAACTATTAATAATTTTTTTTTAAAAAAATCAGTCAGGGGCTAAACTATTTGGAAATACCTGGATGCAATTAATAATTGCATGAAGCCTTAAAAAAAACCAGAATGACTGCTTTTAATCAAGATAGGAATGTACCTTTTGCTTGAAAATTTTAAGAGGAAATCATGGGCAACACTCTCAAATTGATTCAGGATCATAGTGGGGCAAACATTTTGAGAAACCTGATGTGTATTGGGTCACCCCATTGCCCCACAGGAGCTCAAAATCTCTTCTTATAAAATAATTTGATCCAGGAGACAAAACAAGCTACTATGTTTTTTTGGTTAACATCTCCAAATGCTCAAAGTGACTCACCAACAATCTCACGAATGGTGACAGGCTGTGGTAAAACGGCTGGCAGACTCTGGCCTGCAATATTTACTGCAATTACACGAAAGAAAAGCTTCTCGCCTGTTGGAAGTCCTTTGGCAGTAAAGCCACAGCGTTCTACAAGCTCTGTATTAGCAGGTATCCATTCATCACCTGGAAAGAGGGTGGAGTGCAAGATTAGGAGAGAAAGTATAAGTGGGAGGTCAGAAGCCTTTTTTCCCCTGAACTGTTTTGGCCAATGGTATGTTTGGGAGGGGTATTCCCCAGGGAGTTTCCAACCATGGTGTCATAAATATCAAGGGGGCAGAAAATAAAAGAAGAGAAATACTGTATATTCTGCTGAAGTTTGATCTGGTCCTTGATTTCCAATTGGCACTTGTGGATGCTGCTACAGGACTAGTGAAGGTTTGGCCCAGTTCAGACTACATCAGCCTTGTCAGGTAGACCAGGCAGGAGGCACAACCAGATGAGCTAACTCCATTTTATTGTAAAGTTGCATTAAGAGAACCTTGCAAATCATTTCTTTCCCTGCCCCCTTTATAGCCCAAGAAACTAGGAAGGGTCCCTTCTGAGATGTTTGCCACACCCACATTCTCTTTGGGGCTAAGTTGCCTTTTATCTGAATGTTCCTTTGGATGTGTCTCTTCTCCCTAACTTCCAAGGTTACTCCCACTGCCATTACAGACTATCTTGCCAGAGGTAAAAAGAAAAGAAAAGAAAAGGGGGGGGGGGACAAAATAAACTAAGGGAGCAGTTAATCTGGTCTCCATCACTCTGGAGAACTTCTTCAATTGTTTAAACCAGAGAGCTGTAAAAGGGCAATGCATGGCATACAAACTCAGAATTTCTTTTACTGGTAGAGAAACTCACTCCCTTCCTTGCAGTATTCAATGAGGTAGCCATCAATGCCTCCTGCACCGATTCGGTCTGGAGCACGCCATTTCAGGGTAGCTGTCGTATCTGTTACATCCTCCACAGTGAGATGAAGGGGCTCACTGGTGGGAGCTGAAGCAGAATTGAATGGGGAGCGATATTAGTAAAATGATAACGGTAAAAATATAACTACACGTACGCACACATAATTATCATTTCTTGGTGTATAATGAACAATAAGGAACAACCATCTGCCCATACTTTTGCCAGTTTTGTGCCTTTTTTCTAGGGTCATCCTTTTCTTGGTACTTTAGACAGCAAAATGCTTTAAAAAGCAAAACAAAAATATTGTTGAATGTTCATGCACATCTCTTAATCTATTCATTTTAACCCAATTGTCCTTAATGACTGAATCTTTTGCAGATGATTCTATAATACAAGCAATTTGTTGTTTATTTATCTATTAATTTTTTCTGCTGCCCATTTCACTGATAAGGTGACTCTGGGCATATTTCCCGATCATTACATATGTCCTGCTGGATTCAGAAAAATACAAATAATAACAGATTTGCAATTTGGGTGTATGTTCTCAGGAAATGGTTATGGTTATGGTTATTCAAAATGCATTTTCATGGAAACCTATATCATTATTATGAAAATGCAATCTGAATTCATTTCGCACATATCCAGAATTTTTTAAAAAAAAACCTCCAACAGAAATCTCTGGTGTTGACCTGGAATTCTCAACTCTTCTTCATGATCAGCTCTTTGGCTGCTAAGTCTAGCTCCATAGTGGTGTGTAAGGGAAAGGACAAGTCCACCTTTTCTACCTGTTTCAGTGTCTCATTCCGCTCCTGCCTTGCCCTTGCCAGTATTTTATCCCAAGCCAGCCCTTGTACTCACCAATTGGCATGAAAGGTTTGGTATTATGACTGGGTTGAGAGATTCCAATGGCATTGGTTGCAAAGACCCGCATCTCATAGAGACACCCTTCAATCATCTTGGTGGACTCATAAGTCAGCTCAGTGTATACTTCAAAATTCAGTTTCATCCAGCGCATGCTACCCTTCTTCTTGCGCTCCATCAGGTAACCTGGAGTGCAAAGAAGGTGTGGGGAGGGGGGAATGATGTATGGTGAAAGAAATTTCTATAATCAGTATTATCTAATCAATAGTTATCGGATGAATGGATGGGTGGGTGGATGGATGGATAGATAGATAGATAGATAAACAGACAGACAGATAGGCAGATACATATAATACATATACATATAGATAGATATAGATATATGCATGGAACTTATTATAGCCTAAAATTTTAACCACTTGCATTCTGTTGACCATTCAGAAATTTTCTATATTAATTCTTAACTTAGAGTTTAGAGTGATTTTTAGAATGTTAAAAAGATGCACAATGTATTCTGATATAGGTAGTCCTTGACTTACGACCAGTAACTTAAGAACCATTCAAAGCTATGATTGCCTAAAAAGAATCCTTACTTATGACCTGTTCTTGAAGTTATGACTGCCACACCACCCCTATAATCATATGATTGAATTTTAGGTGCTTTGTAACAGGCTCACATTTATGACTAGTTGCAGCATTTTACAGTCAGGTGATCACATTTTGGCATCTTTTTTGCTGTTTTCTGGCCAAAGACACCCATTAGACTTATGACCATGTCATTTGTTTAACAACATTTGATTTGCTTAACAAATACGGTGACCCACTTAACAATAGTTGTGACAATGGTCACAAAATTGAGTTCAGTCATGTGGCAACTTTACTTACAATTGCAATTAGACTCAGTTGTGATCATAAATTGAGGACAACTAGTATTTACTGGTTCTCCAGGAAAATTATGATCTCCAGATTATTTCTGAAAAGTAAGATCCCAATTACAGGTAGTCCTTGACTTACAACTACAATTGAGCCTAGAATTTCAATTGCTAAATGAGACAGATGTTAAGTAAGATTTTCCCCATTTTAGGATCTTTTCTGCCACAATTGTTAAGAGAATCAATGCATAGTTGTTAAGTGAATCTGACTTTCCTATTGAGTTTGCTTTTTTTAAAAAAAAATTTTTATTTTTTTTATTCTCTTGCATACCATTTTAAGTATACATTCACATAATTATTTTTCATATTTACATTTATCATTGTTATACATTTGTTATTCCATTTTATAGGTTATAATATAAATATACAGTTTGGGTTGCTTTGTTTACCATCCCTTCCTCCTGTTGTAACACCACCTTATTTTCCCTTTCTTTGCTCCCTCCCTCCCTTCTCTACTTTCCTCCTTCCTCCTCTCCTTTTCCTTCCTTCTTCCCTTACCTTTCTCCTACTCCTACTCTTCCTCTTCCCCTTCCTACCCTCTCTCCTTCTCTTCCTCTCCCTTCCATCCTCCTCTCCTTACCTCTTTCTTCTTTCCCCCATCTTCCTTTCATTCTCTCCTCCTCTCTCTCTTTCTTTTCTATTATTATAGGTGTCTCTTTTGGGTCTCAGTTTATATTTCCTTGGGATGGTATTTCGGCAAACCCAAATATAATTGGTATCTTTTTTTTGTTCCCTTACCTTCGCTAATCTATCCTATTTATATTTCCTCTCCTATTGGGTTTGCTTTTCAGAGGGTCACAAAAACTAATCATATCATCTTGGGACACTGCAACCATCATAAATATGACTTAAGTGTCTGAATTTTGATCACGGAACCATGGGGATGCTGCAATGGCTGTAAGTTTAAAAAATGGTCATTTTTTGGTCATACACAAAGAAAAGGGTTCCTAATTTTCTCCCACATCCCAATGTTGGATATATCCCACAGGGGGACCAAAACATGAAGCAATGCAGAGGTGGGTTGCCAATTTTTTTACTACTGGTTCGGGTGCACAGAAGCATCTGGGCGGGTGGGCAGAGCCTCCCACCACCATTACTACCGGTTCGGCCAATCCGTGCCGAACCGGCAGCAATCCACCTCTGAAGCAATGTCTGAACCTAGTCAAGACTAGGATTACAAAAGGTGGCAATGCTATTTTAGTTTTAGTTTCAGGGAAGCCAAATAATCAAAATATTATTCAATATGCTAGAATGGTGAAGGGCAGACCCTTTAAAAGAAAAATAACTGTCAGAGAAGAGCAAAGATGTTTTTGCAATTGTGAAGCTTTTTAATTGTGAGGATAGATTTGCATGGCTTTCTCCATGTTATATTAACCTTTAGCATTCAGAGGCATTAGGCCAGGGGATCTGGAACATTGAGTTCAGACTCCCTGGGGATGGCAAGCAATTCTTTTCTTAAACCTATTCAAACTTGCACACACAAAAAAAATCAGGTGCCCTGCTAAGCCTCATTCTGGGCTTTGCTCTTCGTTTAGCTTTGAATGAGCTCACAGCAGGTATCTCTTATACCACAAAATTTGAGACGTATGTATTAACACTAAATGTAAACAGCTGTAAATTTAAATTAATTTAAACTATGTATGTATGTTTAATAAACTACTAGATGAATGTATATCAAAATTGAGTGGAAAATGTATTTCTTGCCCAACATTAGAACAATTAATTTTATTTAGGAGAGACATCACATCAATTCATTTATCTTTTTAGGGTGATCTCCTAGAAAGTTACAGAATCTCTGTGTTAGGCAATGCTATAGGCTTCCTTAAAGACAGAGAGAGTCAAGGAGTAGGATGAGATTATCCTTATTCCATGGCCTAGGAAGACCACCATTCCCTAACTTTAGTTCCCATGTGTCTGAATAGCCACCCACATTAACTTAAAGTACTCACCAGTAATAGGCATACCACCATCATACTTGGGTGGTTCCCATACCAAAATGGCCCAGTCCTCTCCCACAGAAGTGACACGGACAGCTTCAGGAGGATCGGGAACATCTGCCAAAGACAAGGAGCAAGAATGTTCTTCTTGTGTTTTCCCCAAAATACGACCTACCCTGAAAGTTACCCCTAGCTTAATTTTTTACATGTGCACCCAATATAAGTCCTAACACCACCACCCAAATAAGCCTGTTAAGATCCCATCCACTCCGGGGTGCACGGGGTGGGGCAAGGCACACAGGTAAAAATTAAGCTAAGATTGGGATGGGGGAATTGAGTTGACCTACTTACCAGGCCTTGAACATCCCCACACCTTCCCTGCCTTGTTGGGCCACTTCTACAGCCACTTTCCACCACTTGCGTGGTGATCCAGGGACCATTTTTTTGGCTGCAGAGGCCTTTCCTGAAGGCCCCTGACAGCGAAACGGAGGCTGGGATGACGCATGCAAGCGGTGACAAATGGACACAGAAGAAGTGGGCTGGCAGCATGCTCCTGCTGACCAGGGCTGTTGGTGCCGCTGCCCTGAGGTGAGTCAGTGGAAGACGTCCCTCAAAAATAAGTTATGGTGCCTTTTTTGGTGGCAAAAAAATAAAATAAAACTGGATCTTATTTTCAGGACAACACGGGGCAGTGAAGAAATGCCAGGCAGAAAGAAGGCACCCTACATTCGCATTGATCTACTAACTCACCCACAACTTTGATGTTGAGAAAGGCAACGTCTTCGCCCACCGGATTAGTCACCTTGATAGTATATGTGTCTTCATCAGAGCGCTCAGCACTCTCTATCACAAAACTGCTCAGCTCTTGTCTCTCTTCTATACGGACCCGGCCTTCTTTTTCTGCAAAAACCTGAAGCAGAAACAATTAAGGGGATCTAGGAATTTGCAAACTGGAAATAAAATGTATGAAGAAGCCAAGATTTCTGAGAACAATGGAATGTTCAGCATTTCAGAAATATGGGCTGTTGCTTTAAAAACCAAAACAAATCTCAATGCTTCTCACAATAGGCCAAGCAGTTTTCAATAGGGTAAGGTGACCAGACGTCCCAATTTCAGCGGGATAATCACGCTTTATAACAATTTGTCCCGTGTCCCGGCCCGTTTTCAAAAAGTCCTGATTTTCTGGCTTCATGTTGAAAGCCCAGTGGATTGCCCCTAACCGGGGCAAGACAAAAGACACCCTGTCTAATCCCTCTCTGTTTCTGTCTCAGTACTTTCATTGAAGATATTAAAACATTAAAGCAACAAAATGGACCCCCCCGCCCCTTTTACTCACTTTTATAAGAAAAAATGACCAAGTACCATAGAGCTCCAGGAAACACGTGGCTAGAGAGGGAAGCGACTGTTACTTCCTGGATTTTCCAGAAGGGAGGGGCACGGAGGTTGGAGGTCTGCTCCAAAATGGTGGCAAAGTTTCTTTGAAAAATATTTCCCTGACTAATTTCACCATTTCAATTTTTTCAGTTCTTTGTATTAACATCTACATCATTCTGGGTTTACTTGGAGTGCAAGCCTGCTGGTAAGTGAGCTGGTTTTTTTTCTTTTATTTTTTAAATGTATTTTAAAATAATATTTTATTTATTGTGCATAGGATTTTTTAAAATCCTATGTGGATTCTTTTTTTAAATTGTCTTAGACTATTTTAAAAAAGATTCTATCCAAAATAAATTGAAGTGAAACCATGTTTAAAAATTCTATGCACAATACTTTGAAATATATTGTGCATAGAAAGAATAGTTTGAAATGTTTTACTTCAATTTATTCTGTGTGAATTCTTTTTTTAAATTGTCTTAGGCTATTTAAAAAAAGATTCTATTCAAAATACAAAATACCAGCTGCAGTTATTCACTTAAGAACTGTGGCAAGAAAGGTGGTATAATGGGCTTAATGACCAAAGTTACAATGGCATTGAAAAAAGTGACTGATGACCATTTTTCAAACTTAGCGACATTTTCACACTTAGCGACCATTGCAGCATCCTCATGGTCACATGATCAAAATTTTGATGTTTGGCAACAGATTCGTATCTATGATGGTTTCAGTGTCCTGGGGTCATATAATCACCTTTTGACAAAGTCAAATGGGGAAACCGGATTCACTTATGTTACTAACTTATCAGCTGCAGTTATTCACTTAAGAACTGTGGCAAGAAAGGTGGTATAGTGACCAAAGTTACAATGGCATTGAAAAAAGTGACTGATGACCATTTTTCACACTTAGCGACCATTTTCACACTTAGCGACCATTGCAGCATCCTCATGGTCATGTGATCAAAATTTTGATGTTTGGCAACAGTTACAATTTATATTTGTAAATTGTAGTTATGTTGAATATTACAATACTATTTTTGCATTGTATGAAAATTTTTGTTGCTCCCTATAAAATTTTTAATCAAACCCCCTCCCCCCCGGGTCAAAGGTGTCCCTCTTTACCAATCTGAAAATCTGGTCACCTTACAATAGGGTGGACCTGGAGCCTTACAAAATTATTGGTGTAATACATTATCCTTGCTGAGCCTGGAAAAAGGATTGGGTGGTTTGGCATGTTATATGAATCAGCTCAGCAATTTAAAAATATGTACATTTAATTATTTTAAACAAAGTGTATTCTTTTTTCTCTTGGCCTCAGCTATTAACAAGCTGCAATGTTAAAAAAAATATTTAAAATAAACTTTAAACAGAACAGGACTGATATGATTAGATTTGGAATATATATACCAGGGACTATAAGAATTTTTTTTAAATGATTAAAAGCTTTAAAACCACTTCATGGAACAATCAGCTAAATACTAATTATTGGCATTAATTGAATCTGACTTAGGAAGTGATGATTCTCACAGAATCATCAGAATGTTGTCATTGGAAACATTATTTTACTGACAATTTAATTGTGCTTACAATATTTTAAGAAAATGAGGACTTTTATTGTTAAGCTTGATTTACCAGACAGGTTTTAAAAAATAAAAGAAATAAAATCTCCTAAATAATAGTAAGTAATGTCTCTTTAGTCCTTTTCAGTTTAATTAGGATTGTGAAAAGCACTAATGAAGTACTTTGTAACAAATGGAAGCATGAAGAAAACCCTTCCCTATGAATCATTACAGAAATTGGAATAGGAATCATTCAGATATTTCCCGAAAGAGTACTCCACTTGTCTGCTCACAATAGGACACCTTATGCCACCAGGCTTCAAATATGGGGTTTGGACAACCTAGAACTATGCCGCCTATAGTCTGACCTAAGCATAGCGCACAAAATTGTCTGCTACTACATCCTACCTGTCAATGACTACTTCAATTTCAACCGCAATAATACATGGGCAAACAACAGATACAAACTCAAGGTAAACCGCTCCAACTTGATTGGAGAAAATATGACTTCAGCAACAGAGTGGTCAATGCCTGGAATGTACTACCTGACTCTGTTGTTGCATCCTCAAACCCCCATAACTTTAACCTTAAACTGTCTAGCATGGACCTCACTCCTTTCCTAAGAGGTCTGTCAGGGGGCATGAATAAGCGCACCAACGTGCCTACCATCCCTGTCCTTTTGTCCCCATTTATTTGTACCCATTTCCTGTGTTCATGTCCATGTTTATACTTATACCTGTTATCTCATACATGTTTGACAAACTAAATAAAAAATCATTTATTTGCCTAAGGATGCATGCCGGGTTCCAAGGTCACTTCCAGCTGTCTCCAAACTGTGTCCATAGCAGTGGTGGGTTGCAGGTGGTACATCCCCATACAAGCGTACCAGAGCCTGCCCGGAGCACTGGATACCATTCCCGTATGGTGCTCCAGAGGGCTCACCCTCTCACCCAAGCTCCTTACCGGTCTTTTAAGTCTTCAGCACTTCCACACAGGCACGTATAGTGCCTGCGCGATGCTCCACTGAGCAGCTGGAGTGTCACGAAGGTTCTCAGAGGTGCTAAGATGCATGGGCGTGCATGCGTGTGTGTGTGCGGTACATGCATGCTGAGCACGTCCATGTGGACAATGCCGGGCCCGTTCCAACCATATTGGTTGGAACGGGATCCGGAACCCACCACTGGTGCAGAGACAGCCCGAAGAACCTTCCAAAGCAACCTCAGAAGCTTGTTCTAATCTTACAAAAGAGAGATATGGTTTCTGCTCTATAATTATGATCCCCCTCCATTTAAATGCTTTGCATGGCCTTATTAATTTAGATTTAATTTGCTACATAATTTTCTATTGGGAAATTATGACTTAAGACCTGGGATGGGCAAAGCAGGTCCCACCTTGAGCATTTAAAGTTACTAATTGTGATGCTATCATGGACCTGCTATTTCCATCAGTAGCCTCCCAGATTCCATAATCTGGAAGAAGTTAATTTCGAAAAAGGGGCAGTGTTGCAAATTAGTTACCATTCTTTGCTTTACCCAGCCTAAACGGAAGCTTTAATATGTTTTACTTGGAGCCAACAAATACTTACTTCATTACCCTTTATCCAAGTTGCTGTTGGTGCAGGTTCTCCAGTGATGTTCACGTCTAGCCGCAATTTGTTCCCAGCAACAACGACAATTGTGTTTTCATTTGTTTTCCCTGATCCACAGTCTAAATGGATCTTGGGGGGTTCTGGGAAAACCAGAAGGGACAGTGAAACAATTTCTCCTCCACGATAGAAATGCAATTACCTGGTATTTCGAGAAATGATACCAATAGCTACTAACAACTCTTGAGAGAGCAAACATGGAGTGGCTGGTTTGAGTTCCTTCCTTCCTTTCTTTTTTATTTGGAGCCTCTTTGTTGGGGGTTCAGTTCAGTTCAGTTCAGTTTATTGTATTTATATGCTGCCCTTTTCCCCCGAAGGGGGACTCAGGGCGGCTCACAACTCGAACCGGGGAAGGGGGATACAGACAAAAATTTAAAAAACAAGCATAACAATATATAATTTAAAACTCACAACAGTCATACCATTCGAGACGGGGGCAACAGCTCTTTAGCCCCAGGCCTGTCGGAACAGCCAGGTTTTGAGGGCTTTGTGGAAGGCCTGGAGGGTGGTGAGGGTTCGAATCTCCACGGGGAGTTCGTTCCAGAGGGTCGGAGCAGCCACAGAGAAGGCTCTCCTCCGGGTAGTCGCCAGTCGACACTGGCCAGCGGATGGAATTCGGAGGAGGCCTAATCTGTGGGATCTAATCGGTCTAGTGGAGGTAATTGGCAGCAGCTGCGTATCGTCCGCATACTGATGGTATTTTATCCCGTGCCGTCGAATGATCTCACCCAGCGGCTTCATGTAGATATTAAACAGGAGGGGGGACAGGACCGAACCCTGCGGCACCCCATAATTCAGGGGCCTAGGGGTCAATCTCTGCCCTCCGACAAACACCGACTGCAACCTGTCCAAGAGGTAAGAGGAGAACCACCGTAGGACAGTGCCTCCCACCCCCACCTCCCGCAGTCGTCGCAGAAGGATACCATGGTTGATGGTATCGAAGGCCACTGAGAGGTCAAGGAGCACTAGGACGGAGGCATGACCTCCATCCCTGGCTCTCCAGAGATCATCAATCAATGCGACCAAAGCGGTTTCCGTGCTGTAGCCAGGCCTAAATCCCGACTGGAAGGGATCTAGATAATCGGTTTCCTCCAAGGACCACCGGAGCTGAAAGGCTACCACTTTCTCAACAACCTTCCCCACAAAGGGGAGGTTGGAGACTGGACGATAGTTGTTTAGGACGGCTGGATCCAAAGATGGCTTCTTCAGAAGGGGTCTCACCACCGCCGTCTTTAAAGGGGTTGTCATTATAACCTTTCTCTTGACAATTAGTTGCCTACCTATGCTCTCATACAGAGATGACTTTTTAGGGAGAACTGCTTGTAACCCCGGATCTACCTCAGCTGGAGCATTGCTTAGTTTGTGTCAACAGCTCATAGCCAAACAAGAAAAAAGAAGAGCTATTCCTTAATGAAGATAATTATTTCCATTTCATGAATAGGAAATGTACTTATTATCTATTAGAAGAGTAGAAAAGAAATGCATTTAATCCAGCATCCTTGGGCCAATCAGATGCCTCTGGAAGGGCCACAAGGAAGACTTGAAGCTGATAGTTCCCTCCTATTTAGGAGAGGCTCAGTTGTCATGACAAATATGGGTAGACCTCAACTTACAGCAGTTTGTTTAGTGACCAGTCAAAGTTACAACGGCACTGAAAAATCTTACTTATGACCATTTTTCATCGTTACAATCTTTGCAGCACCCCCATGGTCTTCATGATAAAAATTCAGATTTTTAGCAACTGGTTCCCATTTATGATGGTTGCAGGATCCTGGGATCATGTGATTACCTTTTGCAATTTTCCCTTCTGACAAGCAAATTCAATAGGTAACATGTGATTTGCTTAACAACCATGTCAAAAAGGTCATTAAATCAGTCACTATTATGATTAGAAATCAAGGACTATCTGTAATTGTTTGCTATGTGATGAAATATTTTATTCTGACTACCCTGAAGCTTCCACCATTCATGGGATCATGTTCTCCCTTGGTTTCTTTTATTTTCTAAATTAAAACTCCCCAGGCGCTGTAACCTATCCAAATATGGGGGATGCCTCAATCTCTGAATATTTGCTTCCAGCAATTCAGGTGAGATTCTTGGGCTCAGCAAAAACTTTAGGCTGGATTCCCTCTCATGCAGCCACTGAATACCATTGGGTTAAAAGATTCCACCCACCTTGCTTGGGGACATATTCAATCTTGATCTCTAGAAAGGGAAAGAGGAAAAAGAGGAAAAAAAACCAACAGTGAAACCTCTGGGCAATGCTTTGAAGTTATAAATCTATATTGTAACTTTTTGTGCCACTATACAATTAACGCATGGTTTCATCCCCCCAAATAGTGTCCCCTGTGAAATAAGAGCACCATAAATTTCCTTACAAACTGTCAATCATATCCAAAAGATTATATTCATGAGTAAGTCAGAGAATAGGCAATGTGGCTTCTGTAGTTAGCATAAAAGTTTTGCAACTGAAGCATTCATTTAAACACATGGATACACACAAAGTACCCAGGTTGATAGTCCATCGGACCCGAATCAATAGAACCCTGAACCCCTTTTTTAAGCTCCTAAAGTCTACCCCCCCCCCAAAAAAATCACAACAATAGGCATAACTTTCCTTTTTATAAATTGAAAAATGAAGCAGGTACTATAATCTAAAAGTCAAAAGGGAAAAAAATCCTCGAAAAATTAACTCCATACATTTGAGTGACTTCACAATTTAACTGTTAGTGGTCTTTGCTACAACAATAGCAACAAAAATAATTGTTTCCCTTTTATGCAAAAATGCGGTCTCCTCCTAGTTTAGACTAATGAGTTTTGGTGCATTTCTTACAGACTTGGAATAAAATTTGCTTCAGGATTTTAGCGACAGTTCATTTCTCCTTGCAATATTCACGCACTTTGTCATTAGTTGCTTTGGGAAAATCCCTGTTAACAAGATTGGGAGGGAGGGGTTCTGTTTTTTTAGCCCCTCATAAATTTGTGGCACAGGTCATTGTTTTGGCTCATAGCAATTCCAATTTAGTTTGGCAAACTGAGCACCTGGACTATATAACTGTGATGATCATGAGTATCTCAAGGAATTTGCACTTAGTGGAGGATCTTAAGCCTCCTACCCAAGTCCCTCCCTACACTGACCCAAGAAGTTGAGTTTAGCAGAAAGTGAAAGAGCGTATCCATCAGGGACGAAGGTGTAATCTCCCTCATCTTCAGGTCTCACATCATCAATGACCAGCTTGTGGACCCTGCAAAAAAAAATGAAATTATGAAGAAAGGGTCAGAATGGATGGATCATCACCAGCTAATTTGCAGGGTTGGGGTTCTAATTAAGATCACTTCTCACAGATGGCCCAATACCTTGATTTTTCTTCACAGTTAAAACAGATCATTTAAAGTCTATTTCTCATCCAAATGAACAAGCTGGCTGTTTAGAGGTGAAACAGCATACATTGCATCAAATTGCTGTTTTTCATGCAGTATTTAAACTCTAGGCTCCAAAGCAAAGCAAACAACACCAGTATAACCGTCAGTTCATTGAGTGTAATGCATTTAGCACTTAAACGTATAAGAAACTGGTGGATCAGCGTGTATCAATGTGTATGCACATGATTGCATTAAAAAAAAAAATCAGGAACCATTCCTTTAAAATAAATATTGGTTTTGCCTGTATTACCTTGTTTATTCTTCCCTTCCTTCAGAAATTAGATCACCCATATAAATTGAATGAATGAATGAATGAATGTAGTATATTGAATAGAGAGATGATACTCTGCCCGAGCCTTTACAGTGAGATTTATATCCAAGCAAAAATATAAAGCTGAATTTCATATGCTTGAGGCAAATGTTTAATCTGTAATATCAGAACAGATTCAGTTGAACTAAAAAAAAAATGGCAGGCACAAATGGAGTCATAATGAATGGCAAAAATAAGAACTTCACCTACATTCTGGATTGTAGGTGGGTTTATTGTGGCAAGATACGGAAACATCTTCTCTCTGGTTATATCTGCCCATCCCACCATGCCAGGCAGGGGGAGTATGTTACATAGCCCATCAATTAAAGAATTTGGACTGGTGGGGCCCAGGAAGATACCACTGTCTGCTGTCTCCCCCACTCTGTGGAATATCTCCCCTCCCCAGTAGTGAGGTGGACCTCCAGTCTCCTGGCCTTTCTGAAATGTTTGAAGACCTGGCTGTGCCAAACTTTCTTGGGGCATGCAGAAAGCATGCCAGCTTGAAGTTGATTAGCACCCTTGAAGGCCTTCTGCCAGCTTTTTAACTTTAATAATTTTATACTTGTTTTAACTGCCACCAATTGTATTATAATGCTTATCTGGTTGTTATGTTTTAAATATGCACCCCCCCAGAGCCCCCTGGTAAGATGAGATGGGCTATCTCCAAATTTGATAAATGCATAAATAAAAGACTAATATTGCATTATTCGAAAGATAAAATGTATGGTCCCAGTTATTGAAAGGATTGAAAATCTGATTGCACTTGGCATCCATGAGCAGAATACCTATAGACTTTGTATGGACAAATAAAATGAATTACAGAACTCATTTCCACTTAATATGGTAGGGTATAAAAGAATGCTAGTTGTATAAGTGTATTAAAATAAATTTATTAATTAAAATTTACTTTAGATAAGGATATATAAAACTGTAACTACACACACTTGATCTTAGCCAATAGGCCGAGAAGTGATACTGTAACTGTTAATTGTTATAACAATATATGGTACTTTGGACATTTCCTCATTTTATTTTCTTGAGAATACATCTATTTGCATCATAATTTTCTTTTTCTGTTACTAATTAATTTTTTGATAAAACCCACTCTGCCTATTTTCTAGTTTTCTCCAAATGCTCACCTGCCCTTGTGAGTCATTGTGATACGTTTACTGGGCCGGATCTCAACTCCATTCTTGTACCATTTGCCAGTAACTTTTTCATCAGACACTTCACACTTGAAGACGGCTTGTTCGGTGGCTTTGACCGTCAGATCAGCAATACCTTGAATTACCTCGAGCGGTTTGTCTGGATGATAAGATTTGAACACATAAATTTCACTGGCAAAAACTTCCAAATTCCCTACATAGCCTTTCCACTGATGGACCCATTGGCCCACACGGACCTTCAACTGCAAGATATGCTTCTGATTGGCCCCCGTTGGTTACAATCTGGAAGCGGCCAGCATCTTCTTTGTTAGCCTCATTGATGATGAGCATGTGCTTTTTGCCATCCTTTCTGATGCGGTACTTGAAGGTGTCTTCACGAGTCAGTTCCACACCGTCCTTCGACCTGGAGATGAAGAGAGGGAAAAGGGGAAAAGATGGAGAAAGGACATGACTGGAAAGACATGGCAATGTGTATGATGCAAGTAAAACAAGAGGGGAGGGTCTTGCCAGCATCATAATGGGCAGAAAATGTAGCTTTTCCCAAATATTAGCCATATTTTCAAGCAATTTGATTACATTTCCTAAGATTGTTCTTTTTATAATTCTATATATCCAGGCAACATTTCCTTTTTCAACTATGTATTACCTATAAATTTATCATTATTATTCTGCTAATCTAAAACTCTTGCTTCCTAAATTTTAAATCATAAAATTGTATAACATTTGAAAAGAACTGGCATTTTAATTTTTTATCACATTATTATTCTGTTATTGTTTTTTGCTGAGTTAAAGAAAGAAAGATGAAAACAAATCAACATGAAACATATGTTGGTAAATTTAAGAGATAATTCTGTGGTCAACATCAGAGATTGGGATTATTTAGAAGACAGTTGATTGGCTAGAAGAGGAAAAAAAAGAAGAGAAAAATTGGAAAAGTTGAACTGGAAACTTACCACATTACCTGGGCTCCTTCCTCAGATACCTCTACTTCCAGCACTACCTTGTCTCCCACATATACTTGTTGGTCATCCAGACCACTCACGACCAGGACAGGTGGTTCTAGGTACATAAAGATGGAATGTATAATAGGGATATTGCTCACACATGGATACGCCTTTCAACTTTATTTTGCAAATCATCACCATCTTTGTTATTTTCTCCAATTGTATTATATTTGCATGCATCCTCCATCCCCACCTTTTACAAAGACCTCTGTGAAACTCTTCTCATCTCCAGCCACACATTCGTAGGCTGCATCATCCGCCAGCGTTGTCTTGGTGATTGTCATGATACGTTTCTTACCCACATTCTCAAAGATGTATCTATGCGCAAGAAGAAGAAGAAAAAAACCATTCACCTGCACCGAGAGAACCTTAATATGTTTTCCTTGTCACCCAATATATTTTCTCATTTCCTATCCACTAGAACAATAAATCAGCATCCTGGCTTTACCACCTTATTGCTCAGACTTACTTGCCACTGGGCTTGATCACTTGCCCATTTTTCATCCATTTGATAGTTAAGTCAGGGTCACTCAACTCCACCCACATCTTGATCTTGTGGCCTTTGTCAACTTGATAGGCTGGGTCCAGTTTCTTAATAAATGCTACAGAAGAGATTGAGAATAGACACCCTTTTGCACTCTTGGTTAAGAGAAGGCTAATAAGACAATATCATTTATATGTGATGCTAAAATGCTAAAACATGCCACATAATTATTGACATTGAACAGAAGCGATATTTCAGTCTCCACCAGTCTAGTCCCTTCTGATACCTGCACTTTTCTTGATCTCCACCTTGGCTTTCTTGAGCCTTTTCAACATGCCACGTAGATCAGTGATGCCATACTCAAAGGCAATTCGCTCATACTCGCTTTTCTTGGTCACACCCTTAAGCAGTTCCCAAATCTCTGGTGGAATCCCCAAATCATCATCGTCATCCTTCTTTTTCTTCTTTTTCTTCTCTTCTTCTTGAACTTGCACTTCTCTACAAAGAGGGGTAGAGGAAGATGAAGCTTTTGAACCTGTCCTCTAGAATCCCAACCTTTGTGGCTTGGCAGCCTGGCTTGGGGGGGGGGGGATGGAAAGGTGAGAGGGGAACTGGGCTGTACAAGTTGAGCTGCAATTCCATGCATGTACGTGCCTGTCTGCCCCTCATGTGAGTCAAGCTGTGCACACATGCACCGGCCCACAGCCCATTTGCGAATACGCCATGGCCTAGTAGTAGGCCACAGCCTAGGGGTTGGGGACTAGAGCAGCCAATTCTTGTCCTATATTGCATTATACAAAACTCCCAAATTTCTCCAAAAGAAAGCTTGTCCTAAATTTGACCATCGAGGAGCTGAAAAGAAATTACATAAAAGCCCTCTCCCCTCATCTATCTTTGTTATCATATCTTCAGGAAATCTAAGACCTTCCATTTTAAAGGAAAATTACTTGACAAAAAATGCAGGTGAAGGCAATATGCTATATACCTAAATAGGCATTTTTCTGCCTAATGCTGGCTGGGAAATTCTACACCTTAAAATTACCAAACTTCAGAAATATTGCCCTAGACTGATTGCCACTGCTGGTTATCTATTTTCAGGCAAAGAGAAGATTGCTGTTATGCTCCCTTCATTGCTAATATCTTTATTTACTGTACCTTTTCTTAAGCAAGCCAGTGAAATCCAGCTCTCCAGCAACATCGTTTTTGGCATCTCCACTGCAAGAAAAAGAACAGCGAACTTCTCATCCCAAAGTACCATTTAACTTTTTGCTTTCTTTCATCTTCTGATTTTTGCAATATTTTGTCTGAAGAAAGTTCTGAAGATGGCTAAGCATGCACATTCCTTTGTCTCATTGTGGTTTGATTTTGGAATTGTTTTCATGATCCTTACCAGCCACCATCACCCCCATATTTGTCAAGTTCAGCAGCAGAACTATAGACACAGGACTATGGAAGCTGTAGTCCAACAGAACTAGAATGATTAAATGGAGGTGGGCTTTTCCAAGTAAGGGATTCATCTGTGCTGAAACCATGGATACTTACGAACGTTTGAATGTTTCTAAAATATTGCCAGTTTCTTCTGTTCTTGGTGCTGGAGGAGAAGATAACAATGCTTTAATTTTTTTTATATTTATGCTTTTATGCTATTGTAATCTGCAGAGTCTCTCTAGATAGTGAGATAGGCAGCACATAAATTTAATTAATAAATAAATAAAAATAAACAAAGATTTAAAGGATTAAGGGAATTCATGAAGATAAGTATGAGAAAACAAGCAATTAGGAAGGAAATTAGGAAGGAAAAAATTGTCCTCTAAAGCAAAAACATATTTTTGCTCAGAATAACTATGCTTACTAATGTTAGCTAAGGATTAATAACCAAACAAACACATGTTATCCACAGATATAAGTAAAGGAATGATAAAATATCCTGAAGACTAAAATTCTAGACAGGGATATCAGCCACAGAAAAAATTGCCATTATTAATATTAATCTGGCAAATTAATCTTGACCAGTATGAAAACCTATTTGCTGGGATATAGATTCCAAAGTGTGACATTAGATGTGAAGACATTTAGGCTGAATTTGTACAACATGGGTCTTGGCTAAACTTCATTTAGGTAGTCTGAGATTCAGTAAAATCTATGGAGATTCTCAGTTGTCCATGTCATGGTTGTCCCAAAAGTGCTTTTTTTCAAATCTCCATAGACATTTAGCTATACGCTTTGGGATGAACAGCCTTCAAAAGGTGCAGGGGTGACCCTTAGAATCTCTATAGATATTCACCGAGCCACAGACTACCCAACTGAACTTTAGCCAAGATCATGTTGTACAAACTCAACCTAAATGTTTTCACATCAGAAAGAGGACTAATGAGCACTTGAATCCTCCCATTCTCCACCATTCAGTCAGAACGGAATAAGCTTCTTGGATGAGAATGAAGTGTCTTCTAGCAAAGCTAGAAAATCCAGTTGCCTTTTGAAAGAAAATATCTGTGGATCAGTGAGGTTTGGGAAACCCACTTACTGACTTAAAGAGTTGTATGAACAATGTCATTTATCTCAGTGAGCAAAGAATGTTATGCAAACATTGTAGGTTTTTTAAAAAAAAAATTAGGTCTGGAGATTAGCAAACAGTGTAAACATGGTGGTACCTTCTATATCAATATTGAAGACACAGCTGTCAAAAAAGTCCTTGGCTGACACCTCAATGCGATAGTCACCTCGGTCTCCAATTACTACTTTCTCAATTTTCAGCTCATAGGAGTAAATCTTTGAAAATAAACAAAACATAAGCACAAAGTTTATTAGGTAGCTATTTTTATTGCCACTATATGACTGGCACATAATAGTTCTGAACTAGAAACAAGCATCGCTATATTTTCTATATTCCATTGGTGTTAATGGGAGTTATGGAGATTTTATAGGATGTGAAAAATGTAGTTCAAAGAGAAAGAAAATAGCAGCAAAAAATGAAGTACTAGAATTAAGATACCTAATTTGCAATTCTCCAACCAAAGTCCCAGAGGTAGCTTTATTTATTTGTTTTACAATTCAGGGTTTGATTAGTAAAAAAAAAAAGGATGTTCAGTAGGTAGTAAAATAGTTTAGGGGGCAAAATTTGCAACAGACACAAAAGGATTAATCACACCTACATTATCGATATCTTACCCCAATTTTTTTTCCCTTCACTGTGCTAGTTCCTGTTAGTTTGACAAATATTTGAGATTAGATGTTTACCAAGACTGGTCTATTTTTGCTCTCAGTGTCTTTAAACAGTTAAATCTCAAAATAGTTAAATCAGCTTAAAATGTCTTGTTCAGTTTGAAATTAAGGATATTTTCAGATATGTTTAGATTTCTACTTCACCCATTTTAGAAGTCTCAAGCTCAAGATATTCCCAAGCACTTAAGAAGCTGTTTCTGAAGAGCTGATTACTCTTTAATTCAATAAATCTAATTCAATAAATTCAGATAAATCTGTTGTGTGAATACCTTCATAAGGTCAACAAGTGTAATCCAGAAAATTTCTCCAACAGTCACCCAGCAGTATTGTATATGGCAAGTTTCTCCAACCTGATGCTCCCTCCCTCCTCCTAGCTTGTTCTTAAAAGCAGCAGAGTAGCATTTTTCTACTCTGGGAATGCTGTGATGACATTCATAAATGTTATGACCAGTTACAGCTGGTTTCAACAGCTTTGTAACACTGAAATGTCACTAAGCAAATTGTTGTAAGACGTGAACTTAATGTATACAAAACATCAAACTGAAAATTTAGAGAGTGATGAGTTTGGGGAAAGGACACATATTTATGAGCCAAATCAGACTTAGCCTGGGAATTGTGCTTTGGCAGAATTCTTAACTGCTATTGAAAAACATATTTCACAGTATCCTTTTGAAATAAGTCATGGTAGTTAGAGTAAAGTACTTTTAACAGTGCAATATATTTTGAGAGAACAGACATCAGTATCTCTTATAGCCTCCTTTTCTACAGGGGCTCACATTTTTATCCTTGTCAAAGTCCTCTTTGAACTGGAACCGTAGTCCGCTCTTAATGCCCAACTCCAGCCATTTCCCCTTGAACCACTTGATGGAAGGTTTGCAAGGGAGTTGAGCCCCATCCAACTGTACACGGATAGACACATCACTGCCTATAGAAAGGAGATATCAAAGTCAGAATACCTGTTTCCCTATCTAAATAGGCACTTTGTTGTCCTAACAATGGAACTCAGGGGAATTAAACTTCTAGGGAAAGGTGGACTGTCTCTGAAACCCCAAGGAAATGAAATTACCGGTATTCTAAATGTGCTGGACTACAAATCTCAGAATTTTTAGACTTCACAGCTATTAGCTGTGGTGGCTGGGGATGGTGAGGTTCCAGGTCAACCTTGCTGAAGGTCGTTAGCTTCAGGGAGATGTTCTAGTTCAGTGATGGCAAACCTTTTAGGCACCGAGTGCCCAAAGTGCATGTGCGTGCCTTGCGCATGTGCCTATGCCCTGCCCAAACTGCAAGATGTGGGCCATGCACACGCACAAACCACGCATGTGTGCAGAACTCACGCATGCACAGCAGAGACCCAAAGATCAGCTGGTCGGCGGAAGGCACACATGCATGCGCAGCAGAGACCCGAAACAGAGCTGGGGTGATGGCACGCATGTTCACAGGTATGTTCACCACCACTGCTCAAGTTTTTCTTGTTTTTCTAACCTAGAAAAACCAACAGTTGCTTTACACTAATTGAAAGAGAGCCATGTCTCCTCTAAGAGAGGATTCTTAGAAGTGTCCTGATTATTGCTGATATGCAAAATGACCATATAACATTGATCCATAGCTTAAGGCATATGATAGAAGTCTATCTGTAGTTATGCAGCTAGTTGCTTTAATCTGGCAAGATTTCTGTCTGCCGGTGAAGAACAACAAAGGAAACTATTCATATTTAACACCATATGTTGTTCTTAGTTCCTGGACCCTCTCAAGGCAAGGCACACCTAACCCTAAAGCTTTACTGTACTAAATTAGCAAGAATTAGAAAGAAGTTTCTAGGTTCTCTTCTTCTTTAAAAGCAAGCAACTTTTGGCTCTGTAACATCCTATCAGTAATAGTCAGAGGGAGGGAGGGAGGCAGGGAGAGAAGGAGAAAGAGAGAGAGAGAGAGCGCGAAAGGATGAATGAAAAAAAATTAAAAGACCATTCAACCAGGTCTAATAAGAGACAGCTACCTTTTCCTCCTATCCTTTGAAATGCCCTTAGCGGCTTCTTTTGAAACTGTTTGATCTCAACTGAATGCTGGAACTGTAAATTTTCAAACTAATGTCTGACTTAACTGCTTTGGTTTTCCCTCTTCTTCATCCTTACTTTTTAGTAAAGACACTATTTAGTGTCTTAAATTGCAAATGTCTTTTTTATTTATCTGTATCAATGTTTAGATAAGAAAGAAAGAAAGAAAGAAAGGAAGGAAGGAAGGAAGGAAGGAAGGAAGAGGGAGGAAAGAAAAAAGAGAAAGAAAAAAAGAAAGAAAGAGGGAGGGAGGAAAGAAAGAAAGAAAGAAAGAAAGAAAGAAAGAAAGAAAGAAAGAGGGAGAGAGAGAGGAAGGAAGGAAGGAAAGGTCTCCAAGTAAAGTATGATGCACAACAAAATGATAAGATGTTTTTTTAAAGTTCATGTAAATTTCGCTAGAATTGGATATGCATGGATCTTCTGCCTTTCTACTTTGCCATTTACCACAATGTATTAGCACATTTTCTGGCTTCTGGATGAAGACTCCTTCTGACTGTTTAGAGGGATCCCCTTTGTCTTCCACTAGAGAGGAAAAGAGTAGAGTAATTAATGAAGGACAAAAAGTGTTAGAGTGATTAGAAGTTCTAGGATATAGCAAAGCAGGAGAAAGTATTATCATTGCATTTAAGTTCTACAAAGGAAGAACAGATTATCAAGAGCATGATTTAAGAGAGCCCTCAGTATTTCATGTTCTGCTTACAGATAATATGATTTTCTCTCTAAAAGATTTTACTTCAAAATTAGGGGTGGATGAGGGAGCCAAGTTTATTATAGGTAATAAACTTTTAAGATTTAACAAATCTTACCTATAGGTATTATAGGTAAGATTTGATAAAAAATAGAGGTAACAGCAGAATGTTAAGCATCAGTTATTCTTTGACTTCCGTATAGTTTTAATTATGGAATCCTTCTGGACCAACTCAAGGTATAGAAAGTAGGAGGCATGATATTGTGGTTTGCCTTTCTCCAAGTCCTGGTGGTAGCAAAGAAGACATTGAAGTGTCAGACCCTATTTTACAAGGTTCATCAAGACTTCAGTCTCCCCCCACTTATATTTGACATCTATATGGACCTGCTGGATGAAGTCATCCATAAACATCAACTATATGTCTCTGCCATGAATCAGCAAATGATGCCATTGAGGTTCCCCAGTGTGGGGGCTTGTGGAGGCCTGAATGGACAAGAACTGACACTGGTCAACTCTGTCAAAAGCAAATAGCTGTGGGTTCTGAAACCTCTGAATTGATATATTTTTATCTTTATTTCTAAATGTAGTAGCACTTGCAGTAATTCATCCCCTAGTGTAATGGCATGTAGGATAGAATGAATAAAGAGACACTGCCAAGGGGATAAGAAACAGCATAGTCCATAGCTACTTTAGATAGTAGGTAGGACAAGAAACTTGGAACAGACCTTCATTAATTTGCTAAGGGTGTGTAAGAGATGAGGGGAATTTGTACTGTTAGACCTACTGGATTGATATCAACCTTGCAAAGTAGACTAGGTAGGAATCACAACCGGATGAGTTAATTTACTACATTGACAGCCTTGCATGTCTAAAAATACAATTCTCCCCACATTTATCCAGAAACTAAGAAGCCTTCTAAGCCTCTTATTCCATCCTTTCTATAGATATTGGCAATGCTGTCTCTCCCTTGGCAGTGTCTCTTGAAGATTACTTGAAGATTTCCATTATGCCTGTGTACTTAGTTATCTTCCAGTTGAATTACTATAATAGATTCTATATAGTGCTCAACTTAAATAGCATCTAGAAACTGCAACTTGTCCAGAATACATTTTTTTTAAACTTGTGTGGGCATTTTTGAAACTTCACAATGTGCCCATATAACACTCCTTCTATGTGAGGTGCACTGTCTTCTTATGAGCTTCGGGGTGCAATTCGCAGTGTTTGTTATTACCCATAAAGTCCTGCGTGGCTCAAAACTAGATTACAGTACTTGTAAGACTGCCTAATGTCCAATGATTTCTGCTTGGACTGAGTGACCAAGAAATGACAGGTTTGGGCATGGTCCAGTTCTCTCTATTAAGCAGAGTCATCATGTTTTCTCTGTTCCAGCACCTGCCCTGAGGAACAGCATTCATCCAGGTGTCCTTTTGGCTGTTTGCAAAACATTAGAGAATTGGTTGCTCCATAGGATATTTGAACGAGGATGCTAACTGATTTCTTTTGCTATTTTTCTGGAAGGAAATATTCTTACCTTCTGGAACCTGCTCTGCTGGAGCTTCAGCTAGAAAAAATAAAAGAGAGGGGAAATATTAGGTGTGGTCTCATAATCACAGTTTGAGACCTTTTCAACCAGTTTTTGACAAGCAAAATCAATTGGGAAAATCCTGATTTGCTTAACAACCATGCGATTCACTTAATGACCACAGTGATTTGCTTAATGGCTGCAATAAAAAGTGTTGTAAAATTGAGTTCAGTCACAATGTGATTTCCTGCAAGAATGAGAACGGCCTTGCTTAGTAACTGAATTGTGGTTTTAGGTTGAGGACTGGCTGTATAAATTCTTGTTGCAACACAGCTTTTCTCAGGCCTGTAAATATATTTGGATATTTAAATTTTACCCACATTCTTAATGCATATAGGATAGCCTTACAAAAAAAAATGACGAAAAAACAGCTGGGCCTTATGTTTGAATGAAATAAAATTCCTATAACAAAGAAATGTTTGGCGAGGACTAGGACTTAAGTGCAACTTTTCTTGACTAAGTTTGAACGTAACAACTAAATGATTTCTGCTAAGTGAATAATGTTTGGATGTAGGAGTTTATATCCTTATCCCCATCCTTTGTTCCTCCACCATGGCAGCAAAAAGATTCAGTTAAAAAAGTACTGTCTAGTCAGTTGAAAGTTTCAGTTTCTCAAACCATGCCACAGCACTTATTGTATCTGTCAGAGTATGTTCATAGACTGGAATACACATGGCAACGTGTCAGTCAGCGGGGACTGTTTGAATAGACATGTTAACAGGTCAGCCAATGGGGATTGTTTGGAAACTGAAACATAATATTTGTTTGTATGGGGCCATAAGAGACAATCTGAAGTCTGGGTGTGGCTTACACTTGGTTTGGCCTCTTTAACTTCCCAGCTTCTGTACAATGTAGGCCTCTGTATCTCTCTACTCTGTAATGACTTGCTTCTATAAATATTGTATCTGTGTTCCTGATATTGTATGCTGAATTCTGCTATTTAGTATTGTATGTAAAAAAGTTTCTTATATATAATTGAATCCTGCTGAAGTTCATTTGTTTGTGTGCTTGCTGGATGTGCTGCTGCAACGAAAACTCTTGACAATATCATCTCCAGAAGAAACAATGCATGGTTCAATGCAATACTTCAGTGTTCTGCTGTACTATGATTAGACTGAAACTGAAGCAAAAGCTTTCAAGGGATGTGGTGGTGGTGTTTTTTTCTGCCAGAATCTAGAATCCATAAAACCAGCCTAAACATTTTGCTAAGAAGATGACAAGGAATTGAAACTTGTGGCAGCTTAGCTCACCTTGAAAATCTGAGGTTCAAAACTGTTTTCTATGACTGGATGTTTTAAACATGCATACTGTATGTAGACTGTGATTTTTGGCTTTTATATTTTATTAAGCAGAGATGTCCTTTTCAATTAGGTACCAATGCCATACTGAATCCCACAAAGGAAAGATATCAAAGTAAAGGAGTCATTTTTCCCCCCTGGACCAATAAAGATATTATCTTACTTGTTTGTCATTCCTTTAATTAAAATGGTCTGTCAGGGATCAGCAGACTATGAGTTGGGAGCCAGTTTTTCTAGGTCAACATGCCAGCATGTGCAACACTAATGCAGAGGTCAGCAAGCAGCAGGTCTCTGCTTAAATTTTAGATTATGAGATACGGAAAATCTTTCCCCTGTTTCTTTATTTCTGAGAATCCAGGACCAAATAAGATCCAAAGTTTGTTTGTTTGTTTGTCTGTCTGTTTGTTTGTTTGTTTAATTCCATACTTCTCAATGCTCATCTTCCTCATACAGGGGCTCTGGGTGGTGTATAATTTAAATAATTTAATAAATCAAATTAATCATTAAAACATTAAAATTAAATATCTCTACATATAAACGCAAAAACACTCATGCAGGAATCAAGAAATCTCCAGAACCGTAAAACCTACAAACTTGAAATTTGGCACGTATGTTTCTCTTGGCTTCTAGGTGCTCGATAACAAAGGATTTTTAGAAATGACCACTAGAGCATTAGTATTTCGTATATTATTATTAATACTGCTAAGGAGTTCTACTCCCCCTCTCAACCTGAAAACGTGGATGTGGGCATGGCCAACGCTTGACTCATCCAGCTTGCTGGCTGAGAGTGTAGAGAGGAGCCTGAGGGAGAAAAGGTGATAGGATAGGTGGGGTTTCTGTGGGGCAAGGCTGAGGGAGTGAAGGGGAAGGGATAGGTGGGGTTTCTGTGGGGCAAGGCTGAGGGAGTGAAGGGGATAGGATAGGGGAGGCTTCTGTGGGACAAGGGCTGGGGGAAAGAAAGGGATAGGAGAGGGGAGTATTTGGTGGGGCAAGGCTGAGGTGAGAGAAGGGGATAGGATAAGGGAGGCTTCTGTGGGGTAAGCCTGAGGGAGAGGAGAGGTCGATGGTAGCTACTCATTAATTTAAGTGTCGATTTATCAAGCCTGATCACATAGTTTCGTTGCAAAGCAGGGGTATTCAGCTAGTGTGTGTGTGTGTGTGTGTGCGCACATGCAAGTGTGTGTGTGCGTGTGTGTGCATTAGATTTGCTGAATCTGAAGATTTTCTAAATATATATCTCTCTCTCTCTCACACACACACACACACACACACACAGACATACACATATACACACACACAGCTTTCCTGAGCCTTTTCACTGAATTGACATAGAGTAGTATATCTATTATTTCTAGGGAATCTAATGCATGGTTCAATCAAAGTAGACACATTATGCCTGTATTTTTCTGCTATAACTGACATGCAAGAAGCCATAAAGAGAAAATTATTCAAAGCAGCCTAATTAGTCCTAAACATCTTCCGGTTATGGTCCAGTTGTCTACTAAATTTCATGGCATCCAGATAAGCTGTCCTCTCATCTTCCTCCACCCACCCAGACTCATAATTTGACATGGTTTCTTATCAGAAAATGTTTTCTTCAGTAGAAAAAGACAGAATAACTGTATAATGTATTTTGGTTGATAGTGGTAGCAGTATCCTTTGATTCTGGCATCCATTCTGACTCTGCCTTGGATGGATTATTTTTAATTCTTTCTTTTCAACAGGGACATAATCCTACCATCAAGGTATTCTTGGGGAGAACAACTGCCCTAAGCACCATTTGTAGAGGGGCATCAAAGGCTAATACAATATTTGCAAATTGATTAAATTAATTTTATTCAGTTAGCAAATAATCTCAACGTCTTTGACTTTGGGGCTCCTCCACAAATAGAGGTTTATTGGGATACTGACTTCAAAGGGTGATGGGAAAACATTCTCAGATGAATATTCTGCCCTTGGCCTTTCAAGAGTCTTGAAAAGGCTTTGCATACCATTTTATTTCCATTCCCTTGATGAGGCTATTCATAATCACCAGGGAACGGAAAGGCAAACAGTATGTTCTCTACAGCCCTTCATTCTTCCAATCTAAAAAAAAAATGAGCGATTGACTTTCTGTTATGCATGATCAAGTCAATATATGACTCATATTCTTACTTTTGGGCTCTTCTTTCTTCACATCTTTTGGCTCTGCTTTCTTCACTTCTTTCTTCTTTGCTGCTGTAGAGGAATGAAAAGACAGCAGATCAGGAAAAGTGGGCACAGCAAGGCAACCCATGTCCTCCAATCACATGCAACTATGGCAAGCGACTAGTTGGCCTTCAGAGGCTATTCTGTTCCTGTGATCATGCCCAAAATTTGGGACCAAGTACCCATTTTGGATGGCACTTTTTTCCCTCCCCTCCCCTTGACAGTTTAACAAGTTGATCAGTAAAATATCTGAAGTGCTGTAAGCAAAGGGGAGATGAGACATGACTTGGCAAGAAGAAACAGAATTTTCTCTAGCCTCTTTGTAAGCCGCATGAATCAGCTTTAAAATCCAGATTTCTTATGTCTTATACTAGGGGTGTCAAACTCAAGGCTCAGGGGCAGGATGCTTAGACCTGGCCCATGGGGCCATCCTGGAAACAGTGAAGGACCAGCTCGCAGGGCCTTGCCAGTGAAAATGGAGCTCCATTTTTTCACTGGGAGAGCACTCAAGCCACCACAGACACCCCCAACATGAATGATGTTAAACTGAACATGCCCCCCTGGCCACGCCCCCCCCAAGGTCAAACACAACTGTGATGCAAACCCTCAATGAAATCGAGTTTGACATCCCTGTCTTATCCAGATCTTGTACGTAGCTACAAGTTATGAGCAGCTGTATGTGGCCTGGTAAAGTGGAACATTGCAGCATGATGGTCATTGTTCTGGATTTCTACTGAACTCTACACTCTTCATTTTTATTGTTTATGATTGTATTAATTATCATTTTATGGCCACTGCATGCACTCAGTCTTGGATAAGCTATATATAGGAATTATCCTTTCTTCTTTTTTAATAATTCTGCAAATCTAATGCAAAGAGTTGCTCTAAACATACTAATGCATGATTCTCCTCTGTAGGTGATGCATTTTGGCTATATAAATAACAATACTATCTGAAGACTAAAAATGACATGAATTTTATTATCAGAGGATGTTCATTAAAACATTATTTTGAGAAGGAAGATAAAGGAATAATATTCTAGGAAGAAATCTCGCTCATTAAGAGAAAGTTTGGAGAGAATAAGGTAAGGTAAACCTGTGGAAAATCTGCCATCCTGTTTTTTCAATAAACCTGAAATCACACATTTGCATTGTGAATTCAAGACGAGCTCTTCATCATTTATCTTGATGGAGTTATTTGTACAAACTGTCTTTTAAAAATTTTAAATGAAGGATAAAGTACAGCCTCCCAACTCTGTTGTCTTTAAATTAACATTTTAAACATAAACTATTCAATGCAGCAGCAGTAATATTATTAACCATAATAATTAACTAAGAATGAAAACTATCGTAAACCTGTTCATTCGCTTAGTTAAAATAATGAATATTATTCTTTAGTTTATTTTTGTGGATATATTATTCACAAAATAATGATAGGTATTTCTCTGGAAGCTTGGGGAGAGGGATTATTTAGAGATCTCTCTGCATTTTATGCCAATAGCAACCATGTGAAGAGAAAAAGCTTGGCCCAAAATCACTTAGTGTGACTTTCAAGGGCTGAGAGATGTAATGTTGGATCTTTCTGTTCCTATTCCAGCACCATAATCCTTATGTGAGTATTAATATTTAATCAAACTATGCTTTTCTTGGGGCCCAATAATTTATCAGAATGCTACTCTGGATCATATGGTCCTTTGGGGAAAATTGTATTTATCTGAGTATTTTAAAGGATGGACAAGCATAATGGAAGGCAATATTATTAGCTATCTCCATTGATAATGATGAAAATTTTAATGCAATACCAAGTGTAAGATAACCAAATGGAGAAAAATGGGATTAGAACAACCACAACAAAATAGCTATCACCCTGTGCATCCAAGCATACTCCATCTATGTGATAATCAGCCTTTTGATTGCTAATCTAATCTTGAATTGGACAACACAAAGACCTATTCCCACTGCTGATCCTTCCATCCATCTTTGAGCCAATAGAAAAGTATATTTTGCTTTATTGTTATTTATTAGATTTTTGTATCCTGCCTTTATATCATTATGACATTAGCTGTTCCCACTGTTGATTCCTATCCTGCCTCTAATGTTTTAACTGCATTAACTGTGACTGCAGTAATCTCGGTTCTTTCTACTGAAAGGAGGGGAATTTTTTATGTTATTTGAGGGTGTCCTTGGATAGTGTTTGTATAGGACTGAAATAATTACTTAAATACTACTGTGGCTAAGGAGAATTTAAGAGTTTTTCACTCTTGGCCTGGGGACAAGATGAAGGCTTTGTTATGGAAATGTGGTTAAAAAAACATTATTGAGGCTTGTTTGTGCCATGGTTACCTGTAAATGTATAAAGGCTCAAAGACAAATATGAATTTAGAAAGGCAGGAACTTTAGAACAGTGCAAACATTTTAGCTGCCAATAATAGTACAACACACAGAGTAAAGCATGTTTAGATGAATTCAACAATTAAATTTAATAGCATGCCTCAGTACAGTTGCCTTTTATTCTTTTATCTCAGCTGGCGTTTGATTAATCCCTCCTAAGGGAAATATGCTTTTCTTTCTTTCACACATAAGAATTGCTTTTGGCTAGATTATTTCTTTATTTCTGATTCTTTGATGTCTAAAATTAAAGCATATAACATTATAATTTCAAATCATGCTTCTCTGAAGCTTATTGTGTTATCTGGAGAAAATTGCAAATACTCTTTAAGTGGTTTCTTTGCTGCAAAGATCTCTAAAGCAAATGGAACAAAAAATGGCAGATATTTTTCTAAAAAGAGACTTTCACTCATTGTTGTCTTTGGCATAGGACAGTACCATGGGAACCCATGGGGCGGAGTCAAAAAACCTCAAGCTAGTAGTTGTGATTATGCAAACAAACCACAGCTTGTTTTTTTACACACATCAAGTAATGTATTTAAAAACAGACCACGGTTTTAACTGTACTGTTAAACCTATCACCTTGTCTTTTTTTGACCTTGAGTATTGCTAAAATATTTATTCAAATCATTTACTTGTTTATTTTATTTGTTTGTTTATTATTTATTTATAAAATTTATTGTCTGCCCATCTTACCATAGGGTAATTCTGGACAGCTGACACACATATAAACTAAAACATAAAAAGTTTAAATCAAACATTAAAACCAAGGACACATGGGGAGTGTGGAGGCGGAAGGGGGTGCAGGGGGGTCTCTTTTTACCCGATCAATCACTTTTATTGTGCTGCTCCCCTTCTGAGGTCCCAAGCTGACTGGTAAAATCATGTCTTTAGGCCCTTACAAAAAGATAGGGCATTTGGGGCCAACCTCAAATGGGAAACAAGAGAGCAGGGGAAACAGCAGAGGCCTTCCATCTGGACCTTGCCAAGCAGAATAATTAGACTGAGAGGACCCCCATCATGCCTCCTCTGCCAGCACAAGTGGTACGGGCCAATCCCAGTGGACTGAATATCATGCTATTTAAATTGATTAAACCAGTGGTTCCCAACTTGTGGTCTGCAGACCCCTGGGCAATTGCAATGTCATCACAAGGGATCTGTGAAGGCTTGAAGAAATGTTATGATTTAAATCTTAAGTCTTGGTGGTCCAAAACCAAAAGGATATTCAATAGGAGATCGTGGTGAAGAAAAGACTGAGAACCAATGGGTTAAATTTATATTTTTAAAGAACAAAATAAATTATTTTTATTGCGGGTTTTTTCATCCCAGCTATCTCTGGAAGGATGTAAATCTAAGCACAAACTTAACAAGCTCTATATTTCCAAGACAGAAATTTACTATCTTGAACAAAGCAATGATATTAGGAAAAGGGAGAGAAATCTTGCAAGTTATTGTTTTATAGACTTAAAAAGAAAATCCCTGAGCAATGAAATATTGTACCATCTGTTATAACATCATTAATCAATTTTTGTTTAAAATGTATTCTGAATTGTAACATATTTGTTTTTGCAGATAAGATAAATTCCTTTATACAGAAATGTGTTTTGTCACATTTACCAGAGATTCAAGCTACTAATTTTATTTCACCTCTTTTGCTTTAAAAAATGTCACTACAATTAGATCTATTAAACTGAAAATATCCTGCTTCTGATAGTTTTCCAATTGAGTGATATAAAAAGTATATTGGGTTTCAGCCTCTTTTTATTCGAGATCTATACTGAAGCGTTTTCGAATAAATTATTTCTAAAGAGGGAACAATTCCAGATTTTTCTAAATCAGGAAATTATATTACTAATTATATGTTCTAACAACTGAGAAATGCGGATGCTGAGATTTTTAGTTATTTTATCCCTCAAAACAGAGGGTACCTTTCTAACTATGATGATCCAGATCAAGCTCCATTTATAGAGGACTGTCAAGTTTCAGGCTGTATCAGATTTTTATTGTTTTTATTTTAATTCAAAATAAATAAGATCTAACAGCCGTAATTTCTAAGGGTGCTCAGAAAACTTTTGTTATATTCATTTACAGACAGTGCAGTCAGTTTGATTTTTTTTTTGTTTCTATAAAGTTTTATTTTTGGAGTTGATAGATTTATTCAATGTCCAAATCATTGAAGATTTACTAACAGTATATCCTTACTGTAGATAAATTTATGTTGAGGAACACCTCATGGTTGCCCTCCTTTTCTTTTAATTTAGTTTAGGACTTCTTGCTATTCACTCAAATCCACCCAATGGGGCAGCTTTCAACCCACAAAAGATCCACTAACTTTTGAAGGCAAATTCTTCCAATCTCTGTTGGTCAACGTCATACCAGAAATTCTGAATATATCAGTGGAATTATAATAGGCTGAATAGAGTATACATTTTGTTTCACCTTGGTGATATTTTAGATATTTTAAACTAGATTTTTTTGTTCCTAATCTTAATCTCATTATTTAGGAATTTGAGGTCCTTTCTAGTTACTCTGTGTACTGAAGAAAATCAGACTAGATGTCATTGGCTCCCAATAATAAAATATAATGGTTTCAATACAATAGTTGTCCATGATATTGAAGGAAGAAAGCTCCATTTGTGTATGATGATAAAAAAATTGGAGTCTACTAGCACTTTTCCAGCTAATCTTTTTTTAAGACATAAGCTTTCACAAGTTGTATCTCACTTCATGAACGCCCATGACACTCCATAATAAATCTAAAAGTGATTATTTAAGGAAAATAAAACATTAACAGCATTACTCAGTGAAAAATTGTTGAATAGATATGTACTGTATGAGAAGGTTTAAGGAATCTCAGAAAATGCTTACAAACACAATCGGTTTTTAATATAGTACCATGATTAATTCATAAGTTATTGATAATTTTCCATGAAACCTATGTTATCAATTCTTCTTGCCCTCCCGCTGTCCCCAACATTTCCCCTTCACCTTACACCAATTTATATCCAGTCCAGCGAAACTACACATGACAAAGTGAGCCGGAACACAAGAAAGCTTATTCTGTTTAATTAAAATCATTAGTTGGAAAAAAATGCTAGCAGAGTTGTGGTTTATTGTCTATTTATCTTGATATAAGAATACCGAGGAACCCATCTCAATTTATAAAAAAAAATTAACTTCTATTTTGATACAAATGAATAAAAAAACTAGACAAATTATCTAGAATTCTCTGGAGTATTTGGGATAACTAATGGATTCAGCACTGAATGTGGGATATTTGCTATATGTTTATTTCATTGCATATTTACGTGATATTTTACATATATATTCCTTTGGCAAACTTTTACTTTTATAAATTACAATGGTCTATTAAAAGAGATACCTTAAACTTTCCACACTTATACGTTTATAACTGGGCATCTATCCTATCTTTGGTTACTGACTGGAGTAAGCAACTTTAGAATTTAGCTCCTCTTGGACTCAGCTTGAGAGTTATTATCTGACCCCACTGAAACCCTGGCAGGTATTGTGCAGGTATCAATTTCAACACCTCTACTTAATACTGCAAGACATATATAAAAATATTACCGCTCAGCTTTGACCCATTTAGCTGAGAAGGCTGCATTATAAGCCTAGTTTTATTTCTTTATTTTATTTTATTTTTTTATTAACAAACATGTAAAATACACACACACAAAACTTAGATGTACACCATATTTACACAATACAATATGAACAGGAGCTTCCTGTTCTTTCTAATAGCAATTATCAATTGATACCGCTCACCTTATATTATTTCCCCTTCTGTTGTATTTCATTTGGATTTCACTATTCTTAACCTTCTTATTTTACTCATAACTATTATTTTTTTTGAGTTTTGTTATATTCCTTTATTGATTCTTGTTTCTTTCCTCCATCCACCTATACCATTTATCCCATATCTGGTAGAATTCTGATTCTTCTTTTCCCTGGATTTCTTTAGTTAGTTTGTCCATTTCAGCACAATCCATAACCTTTCTTATTATTTCATCTTCGCTTGGAATTAATTTGTTTTTTTCATTTCTGGGCAAAGGCAATCCTTGCCGCCATAATTTTATGTAGTATTAAATACTGGATTTCTTTTTTGTATTTTGCAGACATTATTCCTAATAAAAAAACTAAAGGTTTCCATTCTATTTTAACCCCTGTTATTGCCTCCAGCCTTTTTTTAAAAAAAAGAATAGCCTCCTCACAGGTCCACCATAAATGGTAATATGTTCCGTGTATTGATTCGCATTTCCAACATTTTGGGGAGGTATTTGTTACGATTTTAGCTAACCTTGTTGGTGCCAGGTGCCATCTGTAAAACATATTGTACTGGTTTTCCTTGTCCCATAAGGCTAGTTTTAAAATAGCTTCCAAATCTGTTTTTTCCGATGAACTGGGCCACTAATTATGTTATTACTTTTCATCAACACAACTTTGAATAAGCTGTTTTTAAAACTTCATGGAATTAAAAATGTGTTTGAGTTAAATCTCAGTATATTCAACTTGCTCTGAACTACACTATCTGCTCAAGATATATATATATATTCCTGACTGAGTTACAAGTATTTGGAATCTATCAAGATTTCAAGAACTATGGATAACTTTTGCAGGAATTGGACAAAGGAACTATGCAACCCTGGAAGGTGAATTATATATTGAACTGAGGAATATTGTTGATAGCATAGCTTCCAATGGTCCTTGTGGGGCTGGCCTCAGAAGAAACTCAGAAGCTGCAACTGATCATATCATACCAAATATGCCTGCTATATTAGGAGGGCAAATCTACCACTAAAGAATAACCTCAATATTACAATTAGTTCTAACTGGTTTCTAGGCTTATTGTACAGCTCTACATGGAATTCTCCTGGAGATATCAGGAACAGATATCAGAGCTGACTCTGACTGACTATTTTCACCCGCTCTGAACAACTCTTCAGAAGTGCAGCAGCATAAAAATCAAAGCACTAAAATAAACTGATTAAAACCATCAAAAACCAATGAGACTTTGACCTTGACTCTAGTGCAGCTGACTTTGAATGACAGGAGGTGTTAGCTACTAATATAATTTTATATTTGTCCTTTGTTTGTTACGTGGTTTGCTCTGCTTCATTGAAACCTACCCCAAATCTCAATTACTCAGTGCAATTCACAAGTAAATGAAATTTTTGAAATAGTGATTTTTCAACAAAGGGAGCAAAAAAAAAAAACAAGTTCTTTAAGTAATGCGGGCAACTTCTTTAGAGTTCTGTTTTCAACATTATTTGAAGACCTTTCCCTCCAATTTTTATTGCTTTAGTTATTAATTTCGTGGTTGTGTGCATCTTTTAATGCAGTTGCATGCATTGATGCTTTTCAATACATGTGGATAATAGAATAAAACAGACAATATACAAAGTTTAAATTCTTTAAGCATTCTTGCTTCAAAGGAGTGAATAAAAGCATTAGTATTCCTCACATAACCTATAGTAAAGCTATCTTCCTTCCCCTCCTATTATGTAGCTGAATACTAAGCAAAATTTTAAATGGAGCAATACACAAATGCTAAAAAGGTGTTTTAAGCAAGTCTAGATATTGTAGGGTTTGTTTTTTTTTACAAAGTTTGATGAGTGCTACAACACAGCGCACAAATCCCCAAACTTGACTTAATATCACACAACTGTTGTACTCACATTGCTCTAGTGAAAATACTTATAGATGCTAAAATATAAACAAAGTAAAAATAAATTCCTTGTTGAGTCATTTCCTGGTGACTTGGAGACAAGTCCATATAGTTTTCATGGCAACACTACAAAAATAGTTTTCCATTGCCTTCTTCTGTAAACTACTCAAATCCACTTTTAGCCTGGTCTCACATCATGTGCATGTTGACATGAATCACATAGGCAACAGTATTTAGGATGATCAAAAGACAAGATTTGATCTTGCACCTAAATATTTTCCCACATTAAGATCATCCATGTCCCAGATATGTGAATGCTCTCAAATGCCAAGTGTCTCTTATCTATTGCTCCCTTGCTGAATCCCTTTATTCCCTTGCTGAAATTTTCCACAGTATTCCATGCTCTTCATTCGTAAGGACCTCCCTTCCAAATGATCAAATTTGGAAAAACTCTGTTTGATCTCAAAAATCCCTACTTCAATTGTTCCTTCTAGATTTTGTCCTATCAAGGAACAAAATCTAGAAGGAATAATTGAGATATGAATTTTTGAGACCAAAGAGGATATTTGTAGGACAATAGGGTTTGAATCAGGGGTGGGTTTCAACCGGTTCGCGGCGGTCCCTGCGAACCGGTTGGTCGCCGAACCCGGAAGTAAGTAACTTCTGGGAACGGTGAAGGGCGCGCCCGCCCGCCCGCAGTCCTTACCCGGTTTTGACGAGTTCTGCGCTTCCACGCATGCGCAGGACGCATACAGCGCCTGCGCGATCATCCAGGAGCAGCTGGAGCGTCATGCAGACGCTAGTATGCATGCGTGCATCGCACGCGTGCACGAGGACGCCGCTGGCCCCATTCCAACCAAACCGGTTGGAACGGGGCGAGAAACCCACCCCTGGTTTGAATGATGGTGAGATGAACAGGTGAAACCATTCTTGTCTGGGATTAAGTGTCACATAACAGCCAATGATTGACTAGCTGTAACCTAGGAACCATTTTTTGCTTATTTGTTTATTCAATTTATATGGCCATCCATCTCACACAACCTATGATGAACAATCATAAAATCAGTTAAAACCAATGACTGAACAAAAGCTGTTATTCCAACTCCAAGCGGTTACAAGCAAAAGCAGACAAACAAATGCAAATTAGAGTAATTATAAAACGTAGTTTGCTTATTCCTTAGGAATTACAATGTGATTTTGAGATTCAAGGCAGCTTAAAATATTTTAGCCATATTTGTGTCCAAACAATTTAAACCCAGAAAATTGGATTAAAGTTAACCAAGAATCCATTAATTGCGAGTTTGTACTTCTTGACCTTGTCTTTGGGTCAAGAGGTGTCTACTAAATTCAGTTACTGTAAAATATACTGTAAAATATCTTAAAATAAATGCATCAGCTGAAGTGACAGGATGGGATACTTTTTCTATTAAGACCATAATGCTCCTATATTTTAAACAGGAACCCCAGCTGGTTCCTTTCTTTCCCATGTAAACAAACCCCTTATTATTGCTACTTGTTCTGAGTTATTATATTTTTGAGGATTATACTCAAAGGATAAACTGAGGTTTTTAAACTGCAGATTGTGGTCTTAAATTAGCTAGCAGACACACATATCTTGTTTTAGCTTTATTGCTGCAAACAACACATTGAAATAGCACCTAATTGCATAACAAATTATTTCCCAGGTAGGATCCTTTAAGAAATGTTGAGCTAAAATTCTCATTATTTCAATGGTAACCCTGTTGGATCTAATGTGAGATTTTGTCTAAAACATGTGAATTGGACTACATTGTTTTAATGTCAGTCAAAAACGTTAAAAAACATTGCTTTTCTAATTAACATAAAATAACTTTCTACATATGGAAAATTACTATACAGTCTCCTACTGATCTTAATGCAAAGATATTCATTTTTCCATGTGGTATATGTGGTACATTTTCCTGTGTGATATTTTAAAAAGCTCTGTTCAAAATCAATCTCTTAAGAAAATAAAATATAATGAGCAATTTGCCATTTCCAGGTAATTTATGGAATAAAAAAGATCAACAGCCATTTTTAACAGGTTTATTAAATATGAAGGCTAACTATTAATTGCATGATTTATTTTAGATTTACATATACATACATACATACATACATACATACATACATACATACATACATACATACATACATACTGGAACCAAATTCTCCAGCTCCAATCTCTCTACCAAGAGATTTATTATTCCATCTATAGAGCACCCACATTTTTTTAAAAAATATTTTTTTCTTCACAATGCTTCCCTCCTCAGGCCATTTTGTGCAATATCAACTTAAACTAGTTGGCTAAATTAGGAAAAAATGGATTGTGATGTTTAATCACAAATCACCAAGATCTGTTTTGACTTAAGAACCTGAGATATGAGTAAACGTCATCGTCAGGCAAGTATCTCTCTCTCTCTCTCTCTCTCTCTCTCTCTCCCTCCCTCCCTCCCTCCCTCCCTCCCTCCCTCTCTCTCTCTCTCTCTCTCTCTCTCTCTCACACACACACACACACACACACACGTATATAACTATGATGGTTGCAATTACAAGGATCAGTCATATGTCTCCTTGTTCACCATGACTGTAATTCTGAATGGTCGCTGAATGAGCGGCTGTTAAATGAGGATTACCTGTAAAGATGCCTCCAATTCACCAAGCAACATATTTTTAAAAAAAATAAGCATTACTTTAATATAGGATAATTGTTAATTTTATTAATACTAGTATTTTAATAGAATTTGGAAAAGAAGCAACTGGCTGACAGTCATTTATAATATTGTTGCGCAGATTAATTCATTGATTGAGTGATTGATTCATCAAGCACACTATGGTTTATCTAACAAGGCAGCAACCCTTTCAATGGGAGAACATTTATCTGAACTTCTCTACTGGATTTACTTATTAAATGTATTATAATCCACGCAGAGAAGGTAGAACCTGGAGATTACATAAACCTCTAGAAGTTCATGAACATATATTGCAGCCCGTTTTGGATCATTTTGTTTTAAAACAATGGCTCTTTAATTTCTTATCCTCCTACAAAAAGCAAAGAACTAATCTCTTCCCTCAAGTCAGGATTCATAAGATTTCCCCATGTGCTGTTCTGGTGCATGGACAAAGTGCAGATCATCAAGCAATTGCAAGCCATCTCAACAGATGGGGATTAGGAGATGAAGACCATTCAGAGATGTTTGAGCCCAAGCACCTCTCATTTTAGAAAGCACAGTCTCTTGCATTACCCCGGGGCCCAGTCTACTTCCTTTTAAGCTCTACATCTGCCCTCTATGCCTCCCAATAAAGCTACTAGGATGAGTCCTTTCTCACAGCTTGTCTGACCCCTAATATAGCCTGGTGTCAGAGTGCTGAGCCATCACCCAAAGTGATCACTAATAACACAGCAGGAGCAATGTCCCCGCCTCCACCCCCATCCCACCGGAAGGTTGGTCCAGCTGTCGCATGGGCTTTGCCAGGTCGTGCCTGTTCAGCTCTGACGGAGATGCTTTGCATAGTTCAGGAGGCTGATGAGAGACTTGGAACTCACACAGAAGTCCCTGGGAGAAAGCTTCTCTTCTCTCTACCTATCCACTCATTAAATCCGGTTCGTTCTTTATTTCAATTCACTGCCCTGAATGCCTCTGAGACATTACACAGAGGGGAATGATTTGATAGGACTCAGATCCCCATTTCTTTTGGCCAGAGAAACTAAAACTCAATACGCTACAGCTTTTCCCTCTGAACCTCTAAACTTTGGTTTTTTGGGGCGACATGGCCAGCTGATTTCCTGTAACCAAATCACAGGGGTCCAATTTTATGAAGACAGTAGTCCGTCCTGTCTTAAAGGGCTGTCTATTTCAACTCTTGTTTAAAAATAAAAAATATATATAAGAAGGGAAGGCAGCCATCAGGTCCAGAGTTGCCCATCAGCAGTTAGCATCTGGTCACTGCCTCATGCCATTCATGCCTTTATTTATTTAAATACATTTCAATTACAGTACTTCTGTTCTACACGTACATCTCTGTATATAGAATAGCAGAGCTGCATTTTATGCAACTCTGTAGCCTATTGGGTGGCAATGACCATTCTAATGGACTGCTCTCAATGAGTCACTGCTCTCAAAGCTGTATAAGAATAATGGAAAAAAAATATTTCCATAAAGCCATTAAGTGTATCTGAATGGTACTTGTGTGAGTCAGAATTTGGAAGAGGAGGAAGAAGTGCTTCCAGTGAATTGTCCGTCTATGTAAAACATATTTATTTGGCATGTTTTATGGGGAAAAGAGGCTTATTATCAGTCCAGCCAGAAAAGACATATACTAGGTACTTATACATACTCCAGCCTGACCATTTTCCTTTTAGCTACTCAAAATGATGATTATGTAATTTTTAAAAAAATGTTGTTTGATTGCGGGAAAATAAAACCCTTCTGATTTTTTTTTTTTAAATGGACTTGAATACTCAACAGGCCAATTGTGCTCAGAAAATAAGAAGGTAGTTAGTTTGATAGGTTATTAGTAACCTTGACTATCACTAAGTGTTGTACCTTTTTATTCTCGATGAATGTATTTTTATTCTCCTTATGTACTCTGAGAGCATATGCACCAAAGACAAATCCTTTGTGTGTCCAATCACACTTGGACAATAAAAAATTCTATTCTATTCTAGTCTGGTCTACTTGGATGGGAAATTATCAAAGAAATATTAGGCTTTAACCTAGAATAAGAAATTTTTAAAAAAATGATCCAGAGAAGACAATGACATCAAGAAAGTTTGCAAGGATGTGAGAGTTAAATCACTTGTCTCTCATTTTATTGGGACTGATCCCTTGTGATAGCTCTGGATAGGTAGGCAAAATTCAGAAATGTTACTGTAGAATACAATCATTTGTATTTTGACAAAGGGCAAAGACAATTAGAGAAGGTTGGTGGGTGGGTGGGTTGGTTGGTTGGCTGGCTGGCTTTTTAACAGTTTCTAAAGAGGAAGAAGAAAAGTGTTAAGGTCATGATTTCTAACTGTAAGTTCTCCCAATTTAATCATTTGCTTCCTAATATAAATATCTGTGTCCCCTCACTCCGATTTAAAGGGTTCACTTAACTCAGTGGTTCCCAATGTGGGCCCACACCCCAAAGGTGGCAATTTGATTTTTAATGGGGACAATGTGAACCTTGTTTAAACCAGCTTAATGGTCTTTTAGGTTTCCTCTACATGAGTAGAGTTCACTTTTTAAGTAAAGTAAGAATTATAGGTCATGGGGTGGGGGGGGCATCAGGATTTTAGAGATGCTTAGATGGGGCATGGCCAAAAAAAGGTTGGGAACCACTGCCCTAAACGTACCCTGCAAACATGAAGCAGTAAGCAGAAGTAATATCTATGGCAGTGTTTCTGAATTTTAGCAACTTTAAAATGAATGGACTTCAACTGGCTGGCTGGGGGATTCTGGGAGTCCACACGTCTTAAAGATTCTCAACAACTGCCCATTAATTAGAAAGAAAAAACCCATCACCTTAATGGTAATTTCATTCCTTCATTTGCAATTGGAAGCCTCGGCAGATATAAAATGAGGCTCTTGAATCCTGGAGGAATATAGTGGTTTCTTTTGAACTGTTAATCATCCCCTCTTTTTAGCTTTAAAGGATCACAGTTTAGGATCTTCCATTGAATTTGGAGCTGGAATCATCAATGAAATACTTATGTTCTCGTGGGCTTTTTTGGGAGACCTTAACTTAGAATGGTTCACTAATAGTTGCAGTGATCATATTTTCCCGGGGGAGGGGGGGTAAAGGACAAACCTGAAAAGGGACATATCTCAACATTGTAATTGTAATTACAATAATTACATTGTAATTATTTATATTTATGTCTTTGCTTTACAAAGAATATATATATAAATGTATTGTTAAAAGATAATTCAATTTCCATACTTTTCACATGCATGTGAAATACTGCATTGTAGTACCATTTTTACAGCAAACATTAAATGACCCAATTAAAGGACAAAAGTGAGTGTGAACAATAAATCAATCTAAAGGCAAATTTCCTGAAAGAAATAACTGTTCTTTATAATACTGGACATATCGTCACTGTATCTGTATCTCTTTCTCCTCTTCCCATTAGTGCTTCTTTGACCTTTCGTGAGCTCCATGTCACTTTGCCTTTTGGGGGACCTTCTGCCCTATTAGGGGCACAGAAGGAGTAGGGTTTTCTGCCCAAGAAAGCAGACATGGCCAAGTTTATAATTAGCCCGCCCGGCTTTAGGCTGCTTTCGCTGAGCCCCTAAAGTAATTCAACCCACAAGCTGAAGATGAATCCCTTGGCATCAGCACTCTGATCAAGCTAGGCCTCTCAGTTTACTTTACTTGCTTCTTACCAAGGAGTTCACTTTCACCATTGCAAAATCCAGACATGGTTGCTTCAAATCCAGAAATGCAAATTATCCACTATGCAAGGTTTAAAGGGGAAGGATGCCACTCCAAATGTACAGATAAACCCCAGCAGCAAGTAATAAATTCAATAAAAATATACAAATAACTAAAAATATGCAGTGGTTCTCTATACTCTCTAAGCATGGATTCTCAATGCACACTCTGTCCTTACACAGACATCCAACTATGTGTGAATCCACGGAACTGAGATGAAACATGCAGATTATACACCTTTAGATTCATTTTCTTAGAATCTGAGTCTAATGCACGTTTCAAAATAAAGGTAAAGGTTCCCCTAGGACATATATGCTCATCTCCATTTCAAAGCCAAAGAGCCAGTGCTGTCCAAAGACGCCCTCAGGGTCATGTGTCTGGCATGGTGCATGCTTTCGAACTGCTAGGTTGACAGGAGCTGGGACAAGTAACGGGAGCTCACTACTTTACGCAGTGCTAGGGATTCGAACCGCTGAACTGCTGACCTTTCTGATCGACAAGTTCAGCATCTTAGCACTGAACCACCACATCCCTCATCTTACAATATAGATATTTCAATATGTTTCATTATTAACAGCATTGATCCTAGGCAACATCATTATGTACCTATACCCAGAATGCTTATCATAATAATCTCAAAGAAGTAAAATCAAAAAGTAGGCTCTCCTGTGTTTAAAACATAAAGCTCAAAACAAGAAAATTTGTATTTTCTTGTTTTTGTATTAAAAATCTCATGGTGATATATAATTCAACTAAGAGGTACCGTGTTTTCCCGAAAATAAGACAGGGTCTTATTTTCTTTTTACCCACAAAATATGGCTTGGGCCTTATTATGAGGGGAGGGTTTATTGTTTTGGGATTGCCGGGCGGCTGCTCTCTTGCGAGTGGGCTCCCAAAGAGGCGGGCACAGCCTCATGGGTGCATGGCTGTGTTGCGCTGTCACAGAAGCTCAACACAACAGCCATGAAGCAACCATGCTCATAAGCAGCCAACCCCCTATCCAACCGAGTACAGCACCATTCACTGGCCTAGGGGTATCGCCAAGCTGTGTGAACGCTTGTTCGCCATCGCCCAGCTCCCGCAGCTTGGTGCCTTCGAAATGCCAGTGAATGGTGCTCTGCACAGCTGGAGAGGGAGGTTGTGCGAGCGGCTGTTCCGCTCTCACTGATGCGCCTCCCAGCCTCACAATGCCCTGGCCCAGCTCTCCCTGCAGAGCCTGGGCACCTCCGCTGCCGCCGCCGCTACCACCACCATCCCAGCATGGCTTTTTCGGCAGCTTCCAAACCGAGTCTTCCAGCAGTGGCAGCTCTGGGCGTATGCTCTATGCTTGTGGGCCAGCTGCCGGCAGAGCCAAGCAATGCGATCAACTTTGCCCTCCCCCCTGGTTCCTTCAGCTTGGCACCTTTGGGATACTCCTAGGTTGGTGAGCGGGAGGTGGGGGGTTGTCCAGGGGGCTTATTTATGGGGGGCTTATATTTTTGGCCACCAGAAAAATGTGGCATGGCCTTATTATCAGGACATGTCGTATTTTCCGGGAAATATGGTAGAATGGACTGCTATAGATTCAAATGTGCAAGTATTCCAGTTCTTATTACATTTTAACTCAGAATTGGATTTTGATTTTAAAACTTTATATGATCTTGGTTCCAATAACTATATGAAATAAAATTGGGCATCTACTCCAGCAGTTATCTAAATCACATCAGTCATATAAACACCATTCTTCACACTGTTCCAGTTTGTATTACACAATTAATATGCAGTTACCAACTTGACTTTCTCTCCATATTAAGAATGGGATTATCAAATGTTCCAAGCACACACACTAGCCTCAGCCTACACATCAACAGAGAATTACACTTGAGATTTAGCAATACTTTTATTACTTTATTGTAATATCTAAGTTACTACCTTTGAAAATAGAATGGGAGTATATATAAATATATAAGCAAGTGTAAAGCTCAAATATATTTCCAATTCAGTTTTCCCCAAATAGAATGGGAGTGCCACAATGAACAGGTATTCTAGGAAATAAAATTTTAACACACCAAGTGGGAGATACCATGTGACCCTCGAAATAAGCTCTTGGCCTTATTTTCGGGGAGGTCTTATTATTTTTGAAGTACAGGAGGTGGCGAGTGTGGTCACCTCATGGCTGCTGCTGTGTTGTAATATTTTTGGGGAGGGCTTATTTTCAGGGGAGGCTTATTTTAGCACATGCGCTCAAAAGCCAAATTGGGCTTATTATCTGGGGAGGTCTTATTTTCAGGGAAACATGTTATTAGGGAAAGTGTCTCTGCCATTGCCAAAACTCATTCCCTGTGCATAATGAATACATTGAATAGTAGCAATAGCAATAGCAATAGAAATAGCAGTTAGACTTATATACTGCTTCATAGGGCTTTCAGCCCTCTCTAAGCGGTTTACAGAGTCAGCATATCGCCCCCACAGTCTGGGTCCTCATTTCACCCACCTCGGAAGGATGGAAGGCTGAGTCAACCTTGAGCCGGTGAGATTAGAACCGCTGAACTGCAGATAACAGTCAGCGGAAGTGGCCTGCAGTACTGCACCCCAACCACTGCGCTACCTTGGTATAGCCCAGTATTAAGGTTCTATATAATATTGTTCCATAAATTTCATAAAATAGACACAGAATAGATAGGGTTCCTACCTTAATAACTGAATATATGCTTTATCAACACTGCTTAACTATGATTCATTTATTACTCATGGAATAATTGAATAAACCACAATATATGGGGTCCCCACAACATATTGTAATGAGGATAATTAAGTATCATAGGTGATTTCACATAGCCACCTAAGCTGCCATCAAACAAGGTGGTAATAGTTTAACAAGATTATTAAATGCATTCCAGTCTAATCCAAAAATCTTTATTCATACATAGTGAATACATACATAGACTATAGACATAGTTTATATTTACATAAGATCTACCTCCATACCTCAGGAGCATCCGAGGAGGAATCAGAAAAGGTCAAGGTGGCAGACATGGTCATATAATTTCAGCCTCTTCTCTTTTTATGTATGTGCTATTCATTTCAAAATGGAGATGGTTAACAGGATATAAGCATACCTACATATACCTACATATAATGCTGAGCAGAATCCATTGTGAAGTAGCAGATATGGTGTCCAACTGCAACTAGAGGATGAAATTAGCAGTTCCCCAACCAATTAAAATTCAAGAGGCTCCGTGCAAGCTTCTTTATTGTCAGTAAATAAACCTACTAATTTGTCAATTTCACAAAGTGGCAGGAAAAAAAAGATCTTATACCATCTTTATGTACTCTACTGGTAGTCAAAGGGAAATTATTTACTTGCTGGAATTTTTGAGCCCTCCACCATTCTTCTTAACAGATGTTGCTGAAAAGACTTGATGAGAATCTCATTTGGATAAATGAATACTTTTGAGTTTTAGACAGATGCTGGCAAAAGCTTAAGTGAACCAACTTTCATGCACAATGGCAGATATAAACGCTTTGTGATGCACACAACTTTGCAAACATGATGGTTTTATATCAGCTCATTTTTAAAAAGCACATCTATCTCAGTACATGTAATATTACAATCAGCATTCCTAAAATAGATAAATCTGTGTGCAAAATAAATATCTTCAGTCAATCCTACACTGCAGCACTAATACATTTCAGCACATGATATGGAGACGATCCAAAATATTTGGAGAATCAAAGTCTAAATAAATTGAGTTAAACAATTAGCTCTGAAATTGGGATTGAAACTGATATCGTGGCAAGACAAAAAGTCTGGTTGGAGTGTCTGGCATGACAATAGGAGACCCAAGTCTGTGCTCCTTTCATGTAGTTCTTAGGTGGCCTCAGAAAAAAAATATCTATGAGCCTAATATTGCTTCCAAAGCGCTACCAGATAACAGTATGTAATAAACTGCACAAGAATACATTTACGGGGGTATAAATCCAGGAAAAATAAGCATAACTTAGGAAAATACATTAACAAGGTAATCACATGGATGCCTATTTAGAAATAAATCCACTGAGTTAATGGGATTCTCTTCTAGTAACTGCGTTCAGGATTATAGCTAAAAAAAAAATCAATGAATAATTTCCAGAAACAGCTTTTGAGCTGTGTATTGGAGGAATATATCTGGGGCAATTACTGAAAATGAGTAAGAAAGACAAGAGAAATGGGAAAGATCAAAGGAGTTCATGGATTTGCCTTAAATTTCCATTCAGTTTATCTGTAAAAATAGGACTTCTTCAAAATAACCTACAAATAGTTTTCTATGCTACACTATGGAGACAGTTTTCTTCTTTCAAGCTGCTTATTTAAAAAAAAACTCAGTCCACCTTATAGCCCTAGACTTTTCTGGTAATCTCCCATCTAAGTACTAATCAGATCCAACCATACTTAGCTCTTTTTGAGATCAGCCAATTGGGCAGATATATATTTAGAAATAGTTGCTACCACCTTAATAATAAAATGAGTGCCAACTCTTGAAGGACAACTTCAAGGCCCTGCTTTTCCTCTATCAATCTTCATCGAGAACTAGACAATCATTCAAACAGAACCCTGTGGAGCAGGAATAGCCAGTCCAACTTCCTTGATTTGCTGAGTTTTTCCAGAGTTTGACTTTTTTCAGAGGATTGTGCAAAAATTATTTAGTTTTAGGGTGGGGAGGAAGATAATCTATTTATGGTAGATGGTAAATTTGTCTTCCCGCACCATTCGATATTCTGTACCAAATCTATTCTCACAAGGCGTCTTTGGTTCAAATCAATCTTTCAAACCCATTTTACTATGTTCAGTTTCCTTTGCAATTCATATTCATATCTTTACCAACATATTTATCCAACATATTTTCTTACAAAAAACTGTGTATCCTTTGATGGGATACACAGAACTTCATCATCAGCTGAAAAGTTTTTTCTCTGACAAGTTGTCCTGAAAGCAGGAAGAAATGCTTGTTCTAAGTTTAGTATTCATGTATCTTACAGCAATACGTGTTCTTTCTCAGTTGGCTAACACTTCAGGTTATATATTCATCCTCAGTCCTTGTGGGTCCATAACTGAAGTATGATCTAAACATATGACTGAAATTCCTACCTCAAAGTTCATAATTTTAGCCTGTTGTCGCAACTCCAAATTTTTCATCCCTCAACAAGCCACTTAGGACTCTTTTTTCCTTTGCAGATACTTGAGGGTTTAGTCAAAGTTCCTAGATCATAAGTGGATGTCTGATGATAGACATAAACCCTCATAAACATAAACACATGTGTACCCACCCACACTAGTCCTCCTATCTCAAATCAGCTGACTGTAGTCCCATCTCTCCATAGCAACACAATGCATCCTCTCTGTATTCATACACTTCTCACCTTCTTATTTCTTTATGCTGGGTTGATGACACCTGTTAGGTGACAGTGATGTGCAATGCAACTAAGAACTTGGCAGTGAGATATGGAAAAAATTGGCTCATCACCTTTCTTGGCATCACAAACTGGTACCATATTTCCATAGTCTCCATGTTCTTTGCACTACTTCTTTGATATGCCACACCCCCTAGCAGAAGTTAAAAGGTTAAAAACACTCTAAACACCTCCCGAAATCCAGCTCCAAGGCCATCCTAATATGAGGCAAAATGAGGCAATGGCTCTGGTTGAGAGATTCGGAGGCAGAAGCTACAGCTGGAGGATGTGCCACATGTTGGGTCCTAAGATCCTTAATCTGGTTTGATGCCCAGTGGAGTTGATTATTATTAGGATGGAAATACTTAATGGTCAGTCCATTTGGCTTTTTTCAAAGGATCATTATGTACTACTTCCAAAGCAAATATACAGGTTTAACTTTGGTTAAATCAATCTGATCCTAGAATTTTGTTCTGTTCTGCGTTAGCGTTGGTTAAGGGCCTCACCTCAAAGCTAATTACCACAATTGTTTGTGATTTCAGCAGAATTATTTGGGAGAGGCAGTGCAGGTATTGCTAGAATTTTGCTCTCCCGGATTCTGGCAGTTATTATATCTGGAGAGTTCCAGATTGGAGAACTTGTATTCTTGAAGAAAGGAAAGAAAGATTCCTGAGAGAGACCTACCAGATCCCATCCCATGGCCTTGTAATGTCAAGGAAATTTTTGTTGGGTGGGAGGATGGGATAATTTTTGATACATTAAGCAACCAGAGGACAAGAGGAGACTTGTGCATTACACAAAATCCTTGTTGCAAGATGTTTCAAGTATGAAACATAACTGATGTCACAACATACATTTCCTCAATTTGGCAACACTGTGCTTAAGAACAGATATAAGTCCTCTGCTTATGACTGGTTGCTTAATGACTGTTGATTCAGTGCCTAGAAGGAAATTTACAAACTCTACTTTATACTAAGTAGCCAGATCATTCTAGCATCTCTGTGAGTGGTACAGTGGCCTAGAGGAGCTCTTGCCTCATAATCAGAAGGCTGTGAGTTCATGAATCTCCCCAGAATTACTTACAACCTCTTTTCCAAATTATGATGTCCCCATACAACACTTGGCAATCAGCTCACTTTTTTGGCCATTTGCAGTATCCTGTGGTCACATTATATATATTTTTTGTTTGTTTCTGGCAAAAACACCAATCAGGGAAAATGTATTTGCACAATGACCGTGGTGTTCTTTTAACAACTGCCATATTCACTTAATAACGCTAGTTATTGGCTTCATAATTGTAGGGGGGAAACAGATAAAATTTAAAATTTAGATATGTGAGGCCTCCGTTTAGAACCACAACAACTTACAACCTTAATTCTGGACTTTATTACAGTTGTAAGTTGAGGATTACCTCATATGTTTATAACCAAACTAGAACATCAGGTGCGCAAGTAGCAGGCATGAAGGTAGTATAAGGTGGGGCCTGGTCTTACTCCATTTCACTCAATTGTTTTAATTTACCAAATTTTGCTTTACTAGTCCTCATCTTACAACAGTTCATTTAGTGACTATTCAAAGTTATAACGGCACTGAAAATAGTGACTTATGACCATATTTTAGAATTACAACCTTTGCAGCATTCCCATGACCATGTGATCAAATTTCAGATGCTTGGCAAACGGTTCATACTTGAGAAAGTTGCTGTGTCCCAAGGTCATGTGATCGTTTTTTGCGACCTTCTGACAAGCAATGTCAATGGGGAAGCCAGATTCACTTAACAACCGTGTTACTAGCTTAACAATTGTGGCGATCCACTTAACAAATGTGGCAAGAAAGTTCGTAAAATGGTTCAAAACAAATGCCTCACTTAACAACAGAAATTTTGGGCTCAATTGTGGTAGTAACTCAAGGAGTACCTGTACTTTATTTGATTGCTTACCACTACCCCTCACTTTACTCAACTGCTGTATGCTGTAGTCTCCATAAATAGGAAAGCTGATGTTTAATAATGTGTAATGTGTTGAAGTGCACTTGTGGTAGTCAGTCCAATTTAGTTCTTTCCCCATGGCAAATATTTTCTTAATCTGAGAATAGTTAAAACGAACAAAGAAAACATTCCAGTGGGTTGGATTGCAGGAATTCCACTTTCTACCAACAAAATACTGGGCTTCTTTTGCCTTAGCACAGTGTTTCTCAACCTTGGCAACTTGAAGATGTCCGGACTTCAACTCCCAGAATTCCCCAGCCAGCGAATGCATTCGCTGGCTGGGGAATTCTGGGAGTTGAAGTCCGGACATCTTCAAGTTGCCAAGGTTGAGAAACACTGCCTTAGCATCTTATCTCAGCACAGGAACCTTTGGTTCCCTCGGGCAATCCACAATACAATCTCTATCCTTTTATACTACAATTTCTTCAATTTTTGTATTATTTTTGTATTTTTTTTTGTGTTATTCCCCCCCCCACACACACACAATTTTAATTGGGTTACTATATAGGTCTTTCTAATTATTGCAACCACTGTAGTAACCACTCTAAATATATAAAAATCACTATTTTATATATTTTGGCTCGATATTCCTTTGATCTAAGCATGACTTCCATTGTTTATCCACAAAAGGAATGATAAGGGATTTTGAAACAGGATGCTTATATATGATTTGTGTTTGTGAATGTCTTTTTATTATGTAAATGCTTAGCTACAGTCACCCAATTGTTTTTTAAAGTGTTTTTAAAAAGGTATGCATATGTTCAGTGTACCCAGTTACAGTTTTAAAAACAAACAAATCTAAAACCACAGCAGGACTTCCCACTTGTAATGTCCCAGTGCTGGGAGAGTAATTTATGGCATTTGCTTGTGCTATAAAAACCAAGTCTATTTCTCCCACTACTGTAATTTCATGCATTGGTATACAGCACTTGAATATGTTATACAGCAAATATAAGACTGCATTTATTAATACATACCCACAAAGCTACAGTTCTATTTGGAGAAATATCTTACCAAATATACTTCTGCCTCCAGAAATTAGAAGCTCTCCACTGCAAATTCTGCTCAAAATTTCTTAAGCAAAGAGACTTTGCTTTACATATTTAAAGCCTTAAATTATTTTTTTCCTGCAGTTGACTTTTATAGTAAGCACGGTGTCAGCCAATTAATGACATCTAAACAATTTTGCTGCTTCATTCACAACTAATAAATCATCTCTGATATCTGTATACAGCTATTAGAAAGGATTAACTAGCTGTGGAAGGGATAAGTATATACATCCAGGCAAATAAGTATAAGTTATCTTAAATGATGTAGCCATCTGGTGACAAGATGAGACAGCAAAGGGAAAGTAAACCCTTGCCTAGTCTTGTTCGTTTTATAGATGATTCAAGGTGTGGCTGTATTAAAATATGACTGTTTATCTATTAATCAAGATATTTATATTGCCATCAATATTTTTACTTTTCCAAAAAAGTCTAGGAGAAAAAGAAGAAGAAAATGAAAGAAGCAAAGAACTTTTCAAGTATGGTGAGAGGGAGAAACATTAGATCCTTCAGTTATTTTTGGTCTTCAGCTCCTGTCATACCCAGCAGGGGTCAGTGTTGATGATGGAAACCGGAATCCTACAACACCTGAAACATCATAAGTTCTCTACATTCCTACCCTAAGTTGCACTAAATTCTAATTCAGCTTTCATCAATCAGCTGCCTTCTGTACTGGCCAAAAATATTGGGAACTGTACTCATTCACGTTCTGAAGATCAACCCATTGTGGAAAATGATTATTGTACAACTGTATTTGGCTGAAAAAGGTATGTTTCAAATCTACATCAACAAATGTCCTCTATATCAGGAGGTTTCATTAAATGGTTCTGAAGACAGAGGGAGGGAGGGAGCAGGAGGGAGGGAGAGAGGGGGGGAATATACACATTAAGGTAAACTTCTTCTATTGTGCTGTTTGTTTCTTTTAATTTCTTGTGTAAAACCAGCCAATGTACTTTATGTCCCACTGTGTAATATATGAACCAAATAAATTATGCTTTGTGCAGTGTGTTAATTCAGCTCAAATGTCAAGAGTACATGACACAAAACGAAACGAAAGGGTAGGTAACAAATGAATGCAATTACATACATGTAGTAAACATTTTTACTAAATTTTGAGAATGAGGGTTCACAGTTGCTAGTAATTATGGAATTTGTCCCTGATCTGGAAGCAAAATTAAAGACTACTGAACCGAGATGGGTGCTGTAGAAATTGTGACATGTATACTTGGTTAAATGTTTATGGAGATTCTCAGTCATCCAGGTCAGAGTCATCCCAAAGGTACTTTTTCAAGACGCAACTGGACTTTCTGTTTTTCTTTGAAGACATTTCACTTCTCATCCAAGAAGCTTCTTCAAAAGGAGCAGAAGCAACTTCTTGGATGAGCAGCAAAACGTCTTCAAAGAAAAACAAGAAAGTTCAGTTGCCTCTTGAAAAAGCACCTTGTATACTTGGTTAGTTTTTTTTTTCATTACTCTGCTAAGAAAGCCCAAATTTGCATAAGAGTTTCAATCTGCCATTTTATTCCCATAAAAACCTGGGAGATAGCTTAGACTAAGAGAAATTGAATCCAATTAACCCCTAAATCAGTTTAATCTCCATAGTTGGCTCATGGTCTCTCTTTACATCACTCTTAGAGGACCAAGAAGAGTTTCTGCCTGAAATAAATGATCCATTATTTTTATTTTCTCCTTACTTTCTGTTATTTTAAAACATACCGGAAACTTTCTGCTTGTCTGTGAACATAACAGACTATAATAGAATATCACATATTATAGAATGTAATGAAATCTATATAATCATAGAATATAACACCCATACATTGGGAAGTTTTACGCCTACTTTTTCACCCTCATACTCGGCATTCAATCAATGCTCTCAACCCATTATATTTTTATGCCCCCCAGTTTCCCCTTCACTTCTTACAATATTTCCACTGGGGTGGTAGGCCTAAACTATTGTCTCCTACCATTTCCTGTGGCAGATAGAAGCAAATTCTGCCTGAATGTCCCTGTCAGATTTCAGAGTCCTCTTTCAGTTCCACCTTAGCAACCATTCACAACACAAGCAAAGCACCAATCAATGGCACATTCCTATCCATCAATTAGCAAAATTCAAAGGAAGAGTGATGGGGAGATCAGGAGCCAAACACATCATTCAGATTCAAAACAGAGCAACCTGGATAGGGGACAAGCCCCTATCAATTATTATTAACCCTGGCTCAATATTCCACGTTATCTTTTTAAAAGAAAAGAAAAAGAGAGGGATTGTTCTCTTCTGTGTCCAGATGGGTTTGATGATAATTAGCTCCCTTACCAGGTTTTGCAGGCTCAGGCATGGTTCAAACCACAGGACAGATAAATGCTGGGTCTGTTCGAGGTTAGGTTTTCCCTGGAGAATGCACTCAGGCTAGTGGCTTTAAAGACCCAGCAAAGGGGACACGGAAGGTGTCACCTGACCCCCAGGGCCTGTTGCCAAATTCCAGAGCTGTGGCATAAACATCTTCAAATCCCCAGCTTGGCTTTACCAAAAGAGAGAGAGAAAGAGGGGGAGGAGGGAGGGAGAAGAAAGAAGAGAGAGAAAGAGAGGGAGCCCATATATGGGAAACAGAGGAAAAAGAGAGCTAAACAGCCAGGAATGGGTTCATATTTGAGAAAAGAGGGACCAATTAACACAGTAGCATCTCCGTTAAATTACATATTATGAAAGATATTGGAATCATGAAGGTAGTAATTCTTAGACCAAAGTCATGTATTTGGCTGGTTTCAAAAATAGACATCCTGCCTTTCTATCAGCTACAGGATGGGTGGGAGGGGGGACACTAAGAGGTACATTTTGAAATCTGTGGACCATACCATTCATTAAAAAAAATAAATGTTCTACACCTTAAAATAAATAAACGAACTAGGAGACTCTATCACTGGCAGAGATTGTAAAGGGCATTCACTTTTATGACATGAAAATACATCTCCTAATACTAGAACATATTTCTGTTCCTTACCGTGTGTGTGTGTGTGTGTGTGTGTGTGTGTGTGTGTTTAACTAAAGTTGTCTTTTATATCTGAGTGAAAATGCAAACAGTTATCTATCACGACTTCGTTAAAATTTGAGAACCCTGTCAAAGATCTGGCAAAATTATTACAAGGACTGGAACTAAAAGTTATTTAATAGTTATAATTATACACTTTTAAAAACCCTGATCTAGTCTTATATTATCCTCCTTTTTAGTCCAGTAATTCTTGGATTCCTATTAACCTGTTCAAGCTAGGAGGGGGAGGGATCTGTCACATAAATCAGTATAGACTATCGTTCCACCTTGCTTAAAATTTTCCAGTCCAGTCTTTCATTCCCTGACTTGGTACTTTCCAAATATGTTGACATTAGATCTTCTAGGTTTCCTAGTTAGTAGGTTAACTATGTCTAGCTTGGATTTGAAGGACTGAAACCAAGGGATCGAGTCAGCAGGATGAACAAGACTATTCCTGACATGGAAGGAGGCTAGTCAATGGTGGAACACATGTTACCATTGGAGTGGGTAGTTTGAAATAGTTATACTGCTGCTATGTCTAGCCCACAAATCCCTGAGAAATTAATAGTGGGATTCTAAAAAATATTAGCCTTTTTCTGATTGCCCAGGGTTCCTCTCTGTTGTTATCACTTACAGAGACAAGCCCAGGGGACTGTTGCTTGTCTTTTTGCAAAGATCCTAAAGCATTACTGCCAATCATAGCACACAGCATACCATTATTATTATTATTATTATTATTATTATTATTATTATTATTATTATTATTATTATTATTATTATTATTATAGAATTGTATCACAGCGGCCAGTTGTTTCACCGGATTTGGCATTGGTTACTAGTCGGGCCCCACCCAGGGGCCTAGGACGTCGTAACGTATTTTCGTAATATGCGTGCAGATCCAAGCAGTGCGGCTTTTTGCATTTGACTGATGGTGATTTTGTCAATTTTTAACTGTTTTAAATGTAATTCCAGTGCTTTTGGAATAGCACCCAGTGTGCCAATTACCACTGGAATTACCACTGCTGGTTTGTGCCATAGTCGTTGAATTTCGATTTTTAAGTCCTGGTATCTTGCGATTTTTTCATGTTCCTTCTCGGCGACCCTGCTATCACCTGGTATTGCGATGTCTATGATTGTGACCTTATTTTTCTCAACCAGTGTGATGTCTGGTGTATTATGCGCCAGTATTTTGTCGGTTTGTATACGGAAATCCCACAAGATCTTGACCATCTGATTTTCGGTGACTTTTTCAGGCTGATGTTCCCACCAGTTTGTTGCTGTTTTAATATTATAATTTTTGCATAAATTCCAATGGATCATTTGTGCTACTGAATTGTGCCGCAATTTATAATCAGTCTGCGCGATTTTTTTACAACAGCTGAGTATGTGATCAACAGTTTCATCAGCTTCTTTGCAAAGTCTGCATTTGGCATCATCAGAGGATTTTTCGATTTTGGCCTTAATGGCATTTGTGCGGATAGCTTGTTCTTGCGCAGCCAGGATTAGTGACTCTGTTTCTTTCTTTAATGTACCTGTTTTTAACCATAACCAAGTTTGTTCACTGTCCACTTTATCTTTTATTTTTTCCAGAAATTGACCATGCAGTGCTTTGTTCTGCCAACTCTCCATTCTTGATTTTATCACATCTTTTCTGTATTCTTGTTTTGTCTGTTGGGCCTTCAGTAGATTTTTGTTCTTTACTTCGATTAATAGATGTTCTTGACTTTCTTTTAAATAATCAGCCAGTGCATGTTTTTCTTCTTCAACTGTTTGCTTCACTTGTAATAATCCTCTGCCACCTGATTTTCGGGGCAGATATAGTCTATCAGTATCACCACGTGGATGTAAACTGTAGTGCATTGTCATTAGTTTCCTGGTTTTTCGGTCCAAAAGGTCCAAATCAGCTTGTGTCCAGTTAACTATGCCAGCTGTGTATCTTATAACTGGTATTGCCCAGGTATTTATGGCCTTGATTGTATTTCCACCATTCAATTTAGATTTCAGAATTTTCCTAACTCTGTTGGTGTACTCTCGCCTGACAATAGTTTTTACTTCTCCATGCTTGATGTTATCCAACTGCAGAATGCCTAAGTATTTGTAGGCTTCATTTTCTTTGCATTTAATTAGTTGGCCATTGGGCATTTCAATTCCCTCAGATGCAGTGATTTTGCCCCTTTTTATGGATACAGTGGCGCATTTTTCCATGCCAAACTGCATTGAAATATCGGTGCTGAATACTCGGACTGTATTTGTCAATGATTGGATTTCTATTTCTGACTTTCCATAGAGTTTCAAATCATCCATATATAGTAAATGCGAAATTTTTTCAGCTTTTTTGGCTGTTTGGTAGCCTAATTTCATTTTTTTTAAGATTACTGATAGTGGGATCATTGCGATGATGAAGAGAAGAGGTGAAAGTGAATCACCCTGGAAAATTCCTCGCTTGATATTAACCATTCCGTAGCTCTCATTCCCTACTGCCAACTCAGTTCTCCATTGTTTCATTGCCTTTTCAGTAAAGGATGTAATATTTTTGCTAATGCCAGTTGTTTCTAAGCATTTTATGATCCAACTATGTGGCAGTGAGTCAAATGCCTTTTTGTAATCAATCCAGACCATATTCAAGTTCGTTTTTCTGTTCTTACAATTTTCTAATATCATTTTATCAATTAGAAGCTGATCTTTGGTGCCCCTGCTCCTTCTTTTGTTGCCTTTTTGCTCTACTGGCAAGATGTTGTTTGTTTCCAAATAATCCATCATGTTATCTGCAATAATGCCTGTGAGTAATTTGAAGGTTGTTGGCAAGCATGTTATTGGTCTATAGTTTTCAGGTGTTGTTCCTTTAGTTGGATCTTTCTGAATCAAGTATGTTTTTCCAGTTGTCAACCATTCATCAATTTGGCCCTTTTGTAAAATTTCATTCAGTTGCCTGGCCAATATTGCATGTAAACTGGTCAGATATTTGAGCCAGAAACCATGTAATTGGTCCTTTCCAGGTGATGTCCAATTCTTTACCTTTTTAACTCGATTTTTGATCATCTCAGTTGTTATTTCTAATACTTGCATTTGTTTGTTGCCAATGCTTTTCTCAAAGTCATGTATCCACTTTGCTTCCTTGTTGTAGTCCTTTGCATTTTCCCACAATTCTTTCCAGAATTCAACTGTGGCCTGCTTTTCTGGTTTTTCACTTTTGGTGTCACTATTCACATTAAGACTTTGATAAAAACGTTGTTGGTCTGATCGAAATTGCTGATTTTGTTTATATTGGATGATTCGTGCCTCATATCTTTCAATTTTTCTAGCTGTTGCTGTTATCTGCTGTTTTACAATCTCTACAGCTTCATTGATGTTTCTTGTATCCAATCTATATCTTCTGATTAGCCGATCTATGATTTTGTTGTTTTTAAGCCGTTGCTCATGCATGTTCTTTAAGTTACTAGCATCTGCCCTTAATTTTTTTATTTTTTGTTCTAAACGGATTTTCCACTTTGGCTTTGATGCTTTTTCTGTTGTGTGACTAGGTACTTTAATTTTAATGCCTAGTTCATTAGTGACTATTACAGCTGCACTGTACATTAACTGGTTTGTTTCCAAGATGGATCCCGGTTCAATTGTTGAAAACATTGCATTAACCATTTTCATGATAGGGGCCAAAATTTTCTTAGGCACAGTTTTTAGTGATGGTAAACGTTGCCTTTCCTCATTAAGCAGAAAATGCTCCATGATCTTATCCTTTAATTCTTTTTGTTTTTGAGTTAGTTCATCAGTTGGTTCAGTGATAACTGGTTCTAGTGGTGGTGATGTTATTTCCTCCCCGAGAGCTTCTTCTGGGAGTTCTACTATAGTGTCTTTAGTTGTGTCTTGAATATCAGTTATTTCCGCTTGTGATATTGTTTTTTGGGTTTTGCAATTTGCCTGAATTTCCTCATGTTCAACTTCACTAAACACTTTATTCCGTATAATAAATCGCCTTTGATCTGCTAGTCGTTGTTCACTAACATTTGAATCTGGATATTGTTGTTTCCATAATTCATACATTCGCTTTAAATATCCTCTTTTTTCTGGCTCTGAGTTGTAGTAACAGGCCATTATGGCACGGTTTTATTATTATTATTATTATTATTATTTTAACAAGCCATCCTGGGGGGAGTGAAAAGAGGTCCCTGCACTTGCAGGAAAAATGCTAAGAAGAAGAAAAAAAATGCAACATAATCAACAAATTGATAGGGTATTAATTTATGGTTCAGGACATGGTGCCCGACCTGAAAATCAGGATAGATAAACCATATATATGTTTTCGTATTTTCACAGGTGTAGGAATGCTGGTCTTGTTGTATTCAGGTCTTTTCCCGTGTAAGATTGAGATTGGCAACATTTCGGTGAGATCTCACTCACCATCCTCAAAATGAAAAAACTTCCTCCCTTTTCCAGCACCTTAAAGCTACAGGACATGAAATTAATTTTGAAGGAACCAGGTTAATCTCCAAAACTGAACACTTCAACAAGAGAATAATTATGGAAGCTATCAAAATAGAGAAACACCCCCACAACTTGAATAAACATGATGATACCTCCCGCCTACCAGACATCTGGAAACCAGCCCTGGTAAACAAATGAGCCCCACCCACCAACACAAAACAACAGCGGACCCACAGCCAGCACCAATCAGCACCAATCTACCAATCATGATACAGCCACACATCCAATCAATCCACTTACTGAAACAAGCCAGCATTCCACATACCCGCACCAAAATTTATAGAAAGACGGCAGCTCCAACCACACTTTAAGCCAAAAACACCAGCCTGAGGATAGCGAGTGAGACCTCACCGAAATGTTATATATCATATATATGTTATAAATGTTAAATATATATCAGGGGTGGGTTCCTGCCAGTTCTATAGAAGAGGTTCCACAAATCTTACAGTGCCTTTTAGAACCGGTTCCAGCTCCCTCCCTCCACCTGTCTGCATATCATCAAGATGAAGAGCGAGAAGAGGAATTCTGGGACTTGAAATCCACAAGTCTTAAAGTTATCAAGTTTGAACACCCGTGGTGGTTTTTTCCTAAAGGGTTAGGGGTGCAAGGGTCTTGTAACTTGACAGCTTTAAAACTTGTGTGCTTCAAATTCCAGAGTTTCTGAGCCAACATTTTGGTTGGTAAGCAAGAGCGTTGTTAAGTGAGTTTCACCACATTTTACAAGTTGGCCACGCCCACCCAGCCACATGACTGCCAAGCCACTCCCACTCGGTCACGTCTGACAAGCCACTCCCACCTGGTCCCATGGCCAACAAGCCACTCCCACCTGGTCACATGGCCAGCAAACCACTCCCACAAAGCAGGTCACACCACAGTATGTGTATGTTTGTGGGGTGTGTATGTGTGTGTATAAAACCAATTACAGTTAAGGCAAGAATCTAAGGCACTCTTTTGATGAAAATCAAAAACTTATAATAAAATAAATAGAGGTTATGTTTGGATTCAAACCTTCCTGGTTGTGTAAATGGGGTGCAGGGGTGGGCTGCTATGGGTTCGACCAGGTTCGGGAGAACCTGTAGCTTATACTATGGCCAGTTCGGAGAACCTCCAAATCCCATCCCTGGCTGGCCCCACCCACCCCGCCTCTCCCTTCCCAGGAGTCTCCAAGTGGCCCATTTTGGATGAGAGGTAAGTGCAGGGCCTGGGTGGAGGCTCAGGGAGGGGGAAAATGGGTCTCCTGGAAGCTCCTGTGGGCTTCTGGACCCCAAGGGAGGCAGTTTTTGCCCTCCCAGAGGCTCGGGGAAAGCCTCCGGAACCTGGGGAAGGCAAAAATATGTCCCCCCACCATGGTACAGGAGGCAGACTAGGCCACACCCACCATGGACAGGCCCACCCAGCAACTGGGCAGAGAAACTGTTGCTGAATTTTTTGAATTCCACCCCTGATTGGGTGGTGTGGGGCAAGAGACAGCAAAAGTAGAGGGCAGATGTAGCATATCCTGCCAGAATCTATCTCCTTGCCTTTGAAAGAAGGGACACTGACTGACTGACTGACTGACTGAACACTGCCGCCTCTTTCCAGCCTTCCTGAAAGATAGTTGGATTCTAGATTTCTAAGAAAGATCCTGTCTACTTAGGCATTAGTGCCCCTATGTGGCCATAGGAGGTAAAACATCACTTTGGGACCATCAGTGAGTAGAATTCACCAGACATATGTGCAAAGCTCTATCACTCCTGTAATAATTATTTATTCATTTCATTTCTTTCTTCCTGTCTTGCAGGAGCTCAAGGTAATATGGATGGGGTTCCATTATCCTATTTTCCCCCAACCAGAGCCTTGTAGGTAGGTTGCACTGTGAGAAAGCGACTGACACAAAGTTATCAGGAAGCCTGATATGGTTGAGGGTGCAATAGAACCTGGTGTCATCACTCAAAATCCAGAAATTTGCCCACTACATCCTAGAACAGTATTTCTCAAGAAATATATCTTGAGAAACGCTGCCTTACATGCTGCCAATATGTTAATCCAAGTGAATATGCTTCAACTGATAGCATTTATCAGAGATAATACACTGCTTCAATTTTTCATTTGGGGAAAAAAAGGAAAAACAATTGCTATTATACACAGATAAAGACCAGACGTCAGTAATGATACAAAAAGCTCAAACATTGCTGCCATCTCATATTTGCCAAGGTTTTTTCAACTTGAACATTTCCCCCCCCCGCATTTTATTGACATTTATAGGCCGCCCTTTTCCCTAAGGGGACTCAGGGCGGCTTACATTTCATAGGAGGGGAGTGTAAGACAGGACACAAAAGAAATGTGAATAAAGAAAAATAACCAATAAAACACAACATTCATTCGTCATTCGGGCGGGGCGAGATTAGGATCTTATCCCCAGGCCTGACGGGATAGCCAGATCTTGAGGGCTGTGCGGAAGGTCTGGACGGTGGTGAGGGTGCGAATCTCCATGGGGAGATCGTTCCAAAGCGTCGGAGCTGCAACCGAGAAGGCTCTCCTTCGCGTAGTCGCCAGTCGGCACTGACTGGCGGATGGAATTCGAAGGAGGCCTACTCTATGCGATCTGATGGGACGAAGGGAGGTAATTGGCAGAAGGCGGTCTCTCAAATAGTCAGATCCACTACCATGAAGGGCTTTATGAATGGTGAGTAGCACCTTGAAGCGCACCCGGAGATCAACAGGTAGCCAGCGCAGCTCATGGAGGATCGGTGTTATGTGGGTGAACCGCGGTGCCCCACAATCACTCGCGCGGCTGCATTCTGGACTAGCTGAAGTCGCCAGATGCTCTTCAAGGGCAGCCCCATGCAGTATTCCAGCCTAGAGATCACAAGGGCTCGAGTGACTGTTGTGAGAGCCTCCCGGTTCAGGTAGGGCCGCAACTGTCGTACCAGGCGAACCTGGGCAAATGCCCCCCTGGTCACAGCTGACAAATGGTGGTCAAAAGTCAGCTGTGGGTCCAGGAGGACTCCCAAGTTGCGGACCCTGTCTGAGGGGTATAAATTTTGACCCCCCAGCCTGATTGATGGAACGTTGGCCAAATTGTTGGGAGGGAAACACAACAGCCACTCGGTCTTGTCTGGGTTGAGTACCAGTTTGTTAGCTCTCATCCAGTCCTTAACGGCCTCAAGACCCCGGTTCATCACGTCCACCGCTTCATTGAGTTGGCACGGGGCGGACAGATACAGCTGTGTATCGTCTGCGTATTGATGGTATTTTATCCCGTGCCTCCGAATGATCTCGCCCAGCGGTTTCATGTATATGTTGAATAGTAGGGGGGATAAGACCGAACCCTGTGGCACCCCATAAGTTAGGGGCCTCGGGGACGATCTCTGCCCCCCCACCAACACCGACTGCGACCTGTCCGAGAGGTAGGAGGAGAACCACCGCAGAACAGTGCCTCCCACTCCCACCTCCTGCAGTCGTCGCAGAAGGATACCATGGTCGATGGTATCGAAAGCCGCTGAGAGGTCAAGGAGAACCAGGATGGACGCATGGCCTCCATCTCTGGCTCTCCAGAGATCATCAGTCAATGCGACCAAAGCGGTTTCTGTGCTGTAACCGGGCCTGAAGCCGGACTGGAAGGGGTCAAGATAGTTAGCTTCCTCCAAGGTACGCTGAAGCTGGAAGGCCACCACCTTCTCAACAACCTTCCCAACAAAGGGAAGGTTGGAGACTGGACGATAGTTATTAAGAACGGCTGGATCCAAGGATGGTTTCTTCAGGAGGGGTCTCACCACCGCCGCTTTAAGTGCCCCTCCCGAAGGGAAGCGGTAACAACCGCGTGGATCCAGCCTCGTGTCACCTCACTGCTGTTGGCAACCAGCCAGGAGGGACACGGGTCCAGTATACAGGTGGAGGCGCTCACAGCTCGCATAGCCTTGTCCACATCCCCAGAGGCAACATCCTGAAACTCAACCCAGAGATGGTCTGCCAAGCTATTCCCTTGTGTCTCGGCTGGATCTGCGGGAGTGGAGTCCAGGTCCGACCGAAACCAAGCAACTTTGTCCGCCAAGAACTGGACATACTCCTCAGCCTTACCCTGTAAGGGGTCCCCCGCCTCCCTCCTATTTAGGAGGGAGCGGGTTATCCTAAACAGGGCGGCTGGGCGGGACTCGGCGGACGCAACCAAGGTGGCAATGTGTGTTTTTTTAGTTGTCCTTAATGCCCTGATGTATTCCTTGGTGCAAGCTGTCAAAAGTGCTCGGTTCGATTCGGACCTATCGGACCTCCACAGGTGCTCTAGGCGTCTCCTCCGGCGCTTCATCTCCCGGAGTTCCTCGGTAAACCAAGGGGGTCTCCGGGATCCGCTGACCCGGAGGGGCCGTAGTGGCGCAATCCGGTCAAGAGACTCTGATGCTGCCGAGTGCCAGGCAGCAACAAGGGTCTCCGCCGAACTGTGGGCGAGAGTATCAGGAATAACCCCAAGCTCCGTCTGGAACCTTAAAGGGTCCATGAGTCGCCCGGGGCGGAACCACCTGGTCGGTTCCTCCTCCCCACGGTGGGGGTTTGGCCTCCGGAAGTCTAGCCTCAGTAGGCAGTGGTCTGACCACGACAGGGGTATGATCTCGTTACCCCTCAGACCAAGATCACAAATCCACCGAGAGGAATACGAGGTCGAGTGTGTGACCCGCTGAGTGGGTTGGGCCTCGAATTACTTGGGTCAAGCCCATGGCTGTCATGGAGGCCATGAACTCCTGCGCTCCATCAGAGTGTTCGCCGAGCGAAGGCAAATTGAAGTCCCCCAGAACCATAAGCCTAGGGAACTCAATTGCTAGCTCGGCTACCGACTCGAGGAGCGAGGGGAGGGCTGCTGCAACGCAGTTGGGAGGCAGGTACGTTAAGCTTCCTTTCTAACGCAAACCGATCATAAGTTTAGAATTTGAGAATAGTTGCTGATTAAATTTAGGAGCAGCAGAGTTGACTCAGTTCATACATCTCAGTAAGCCGTAATTCATTAATTTTGATGAATGAATCATAGTTGCAGAATCACACCATGCAGGTGTTGGAATAAAAATCTGGTCCGGTTCCAAACCAGGAAAAGGCACTGGAAATAAAGTGGAAGCTGATTGGAAAGAAGGACTGTGTTTATTGAAGAGCAGAACCAACAGCATGTAGTTTTGGGACAGCTGACAAATTGGTTTGATGAGTATATAGATTCTTATAGGGTTCTGAGATGCTGCAGGGGGTTGTGCAATGTAGCGAACCTGTTGTCTTTTGCTATTCTAATGCTGGTTATGTCCTAAAGGTCATGTCCTATTCTTAGAATTTGGGTGGTGGGGATGTAAATTCCTAATCCCATCATCTGGATCTGAAGGTGTTTTGTTTGCGAACAGGATGACCTGGATTTCTTCATGGGCACAAAATATGCACCTCTAAAGACTTCAGACATCTGCTGGAGGCTGTTGAGGATACTTTCTGCCTTTGTTAAGATTTTTTTCCCCCAATTTCTCCTTTGGGAAAATATAATAGTCTGCCTCTTTTAATATTCCCCAAAATATTTCATTCTTGGGAGGGAGGGGCTTCCTACACAGGCTTTATCAACCCCAGTGGCTGGATAAATTCCTTCTGAATTCTAAATTTTAAAAAAGTCATGGTAGGATACGTGAACCAAGCAAAATCCAAACAGATCCGCTGTAATATGAAGCCTTCCACTGACTGTTTCTAAATGTAAAGGAACAGTTTCAGACGGAAATGCCAGTTTGATGTATTGTTTAGGGCGCTAGAGTAGAAGAAAGCAGAGTTCTACATCTCACTTTAGGCATGAAGCCAGCCGGATGAATGATCTTGGCCCAGATACAGGAAGGAGGGCCAAAAGAAGGACCAGCAGCTGTGAAACAAAAAAAGTATAATAGTTTTTCATTCCTAATAAGAAGGCAATGGCAAATCACCTGTAAAATCTTACCAAGAAAACTTCAGGGACTTACCTGGGGAGTTACTGGGAATCAAGACCGACGCAAAAGAATAGCAAATAAAAGAGTCTCACTTGGAGCCCAATTAGCAGTAATTGCAGATTTGACTGAGCAAGGTAGCACCCAGTTTGCCTCACCGTCATAAATCTGTGCTTATCTATTCAATGAAACAGAAGAAAAGCATCCCATCCTCCCACCAAACCAGGACCCCAGAATTTTGTTTCTGCATGAAATGTCCACATGCCAATTCATAAGCATATAATGCCAGTTTACGTGTGCCTCTGTTTGAGGTTATACATAGCACATGGCCTGGTTATTTAAGAAGCCTCCTCTTTCCCTTGTTTGGATGATCTAGCAGGGTTGGCACTTTCCAGATTCCTTCAGTTAAATAATGCCATCTATAGGGAACGCGGTGGCTCTGTGGCTAAGATGCTGAGCTTGTCGATCAGAATGGTCTGCAGTTTGGCAGTTCAAATCACTAGCACTACATAATGGAGTGAGCTCCCGTTACTTGTCCCAGCTTCTTCCAACCTAACAGTTTGAAAGCATGTAAAAATGCAAGTAGAAAAATAGGGACCACCTTTGGTGGGAAGGTAACAGCATTCCGGGTACCTTCAGCATCAAGTAATGCCAGCCACAAGATCACGGAGATGTCTTCAGACAGTGCTGGCTCTTTGACTTTGAAATTGAGATAAGCAGCACCTCCCCCTAGAGTTGGGAACGTCTAGCACATTTGTACGAGGGGAACCTTTAGTGTTACTTATAGGGAACACCATTTGTGTAGCAGTGCCAACCCTTTGAAGGAATCCAGACAGGAAAAGAAAACCTTGAGTATTAATATGCCTTTATTGTGGGTTACTTTAATAGAGTCTTGAAAATCTCTCCCCGCCCCCCTCCACCTTTACTTTCCAGAAAACTAGAGAAGGTCCATTCTTAGATGCTTTCTCCATCCCAATCCCTCCTTTGGACTCAGATTTCTCTTATATACATTGTCTTGGGGTTTCAGCTCTGCTTCTTGTCTCCTCAGATTGTGGAGAGATTCTCAATCATCCAAGTCATGGTTGTCCCAAAGGTGCTTTTTCAGAAGGCAACTGGACTTTCTTGTTTTTTTCTTTTGAAGATGTTTCATCGAAGAAGCTTCTTCAGCTCTGACAGGATAGTGGGGAATGGAAGGATTTATATTCCTTGCAGACAGCTGGTAATCTGCATCCTTTTAGAGGGTCATTTAGATACTCCAAGTGCTTCAGTGATCTTCTAAAAAGATGCAAATGACCAGCTGTTTTCAAGGAATATAAATCTTTCCATTTCCCACTATACTATCAGAGCTAAAGAAGCTTCTTGGAAGAGAAGCAAAACGTCTTCAAATAAAAATCAAGAAAGTCCAGTTGCCTCTTGAAAAAGCACCTTTTGGTCTCTTGAGATTATTCTTGTAGCCTACTACAAGCCACACCTGCCTTCTGGAATGAGGACCCTTCAAAAATTGAGATGGCCCCCCACCCTACTGATGTTTGGAAAGGCCCTGAAGAGATGGTGTTTTACCCATGGGTAGGCATGGTTGAACCTCCTTTTCTTCTTTTTCTTTTTTTCTGAGTTATTTTTCTTTCTGCCATCTTTGTTCTTTTTTTGTTTTGTGTGAGGTTTTTTTCCCTAGTTTATAAACTGTCCAGAGTCACTAAATTCAGGCAGCATATATATTCTAATAAATTACTATCATCACATGTAAACTTATGCAGAAATATATCCCTTATCAAGGATTGTAAGAGTGCATCCTAGTCACATGATCACTTAAATCTGAGTGCTCAGTGTTAATGATCAAATTTTGACCTCCTCTCTGGCTTATCTTGATACCAGCTTTTGTCCTTAGACGTGAGTGACATGGGCATCCAAGGGGCAGGGGCCAAAAAGGTTAAAATGGCAACTTCAATTCTGTAAATAAAGTTATGTCCCTTTTATTAACCAGGTCACACTAAGACCTGGTTATCCGAAGATGGTGCTTTCCTGAGAAGTTGAGGCTGTAGCTTCCAGAATTCTCAGCCAGCATGGGATTTGTAGTTTAAACTCATTTGGTTTTGAAGGATGCTATTTATTAAAATCAAAAATATTTTCCTTAGATACCAAAAGTATAGATGGAGCAATCTCGGACAGATTCTGGGATTTACAGAGGTAGACTAAATAGAACAGGGGCAAGGTAAAATGAATTGTTCAAATTTTCCATCCAAGAGGATCTTCAAGGCAGGATCAAGAAAGACAACATGGTAGTCAGAATAACATGATGAATATCCTGACACTATCCTTGCAACAAAGATGATTAGGGGACTGGAGGCTAAAACATATAAAGATCGGCAGCTGGAATTGAGTTTGTCTAGTCTTATGAAAAGAAGGACTAGGGGAGACATGATAGCAGTGTTTTGATACCTCAGGGGTTGCCACAAAGAAGAGGGAGTCAAGCTATTCTCCAAAGCACCTGAAGGTGGGACAAGAAGCAATGGGTGGAAAATGATCGAGAGAACCAACCTAGAACTAAAGAGAAATTTCCTGATAGAACAATTAATCAATGGAACAACTTGCCTCCAGAAGTTGTGAATGCTCCAACACAGGAAGTTTTTAAGAAGAGATTGGATAACCATTTGTCTGAAATAATATAGGGTTTCGTGCCTAAACAGTGGGTTGGACTAGAAGACCTCCAAGGTACCTTCCAGCTCTTCTCTTCTCTTCTGACTCCTTTTAACACACTGTGATGTGCATAAACAAGAAATTACATGATTTCTGCCACCACCCTGATTATTCCCCCGACCTCACATACACAGATGCCCCGGTCTGCCCATTCTTCCATGCTCTTCCTTCTGTCTGGCTGAGATGAGTTGATATGGAGAAAGGCTACTTCAAAGGGCAAAGAGCTTCACCCACCAGCATCCTTCCTTTCCCAGTGTTTGAATGATTAAAAAACAATTCAGCTGTAACTAAATTCACTGTTGTTGTAAACATTTATTAGCAATTTCCAAAATATGTACAAAAGATATCCATTTTAAAAATAATCAGATTTTAACCAAAAACTTTCCACTCTGTAGTATTAAATAAACATTTGAATATATTACACACTCAAGTCCTGGGCCAGAGATTTGAATCCCCCTCCCCAATCTGCTGCTGCCCCACCCCATCAATACTATCTCTTTTTCTACTATTTGAAGATCTATTATATATCCCTCCCTCATGAAAGCTCCCTCATGTTTATCCTGCCTGTTCTTAGATCCAAGCCCTATGGGCCTCATCTTGTGTTTCCTCCAGTTACAAAAGGTCAGCCCACAAAACTGGGGTTGCACAACATGATTAGCTGTAACTCAACAAACCACAGTGATTTGGTTACACAACCAATTCTAGTTAAGACAGAAAACTGTGGCTAAACAAAACATGACTTATCAAAAGTGGTGAATCTGTCTTGGCTCCCAAGGGGAGAGACTAGTAGAAAGTCTCACCGACATGAATAATCTGCTTCCTTCCCACCATGATGCTCAAATGATGCTAATTCAGGCCATTTCCACATCCCCCTTTTTCATTTCCCAGGCTTTAGAAGCAATTTGTAAGTGACTGCTTCTACCAACAGATGAAACAGAAGTAAACCTGACTGGCCTGATCCAAAATTTGATGATCCTGGAGCACTAATTTTCAACATTGGCAATTTTAAGGTGCAGGGACTTCAACACTCAGAGAGAAGTAACTTCCTCCAAGCAACAAATATCATTTTACTGCATTTCCAGTACAGAGAGGGAAACTGGCAACCCATAAATTAAGATTTCTTGCTGAAAGAAGAAATTGAAAAAAATGAGAATGGGGTACAAAGTTATCAAAGTCAAAGTTCAGATGTTCCTCGGGTTATGACCTCTGGTTCAGAGAACATTCAAGCTTGGACAGTGCTGAAATACTTATTGTGGGTTCTCGGAGTTCCAGCCATCACAGTATCCCCACAGTCATGTGATCATGATTTCCAAAGTTCTCTACCGACTATTTACAAGTAAATTCAGTAATGAAGCTGGAAGTTGTGGTCACATGAGGTTCTTGCTCAACAACCCACATGGTCATTGCTGAAGAATAGAAACTGCTTTACTTAGCGATGGCAACTCCAGACCTAATTGTTGCCATAAGCCAAGGACTACTTACACCAGAGATGAATTGGAAATTAATTAGCTCAGTCCTCCAACACTGTCAACATTGCAAAAATATAAACATTTGGAGGTTTTTTTTTTCCAAACTGCTACTGAATCCTTTTGTGGAACTACCATAGAGGATCATATCAACCCAAATTGCATACAATCCCAAATTGCATACAAGGGGTCTTCAAGGGGTTCCACCACAAAACTGCGTTCGACTAAAGCACGCTCGACAAAACCGCGTAGCTGACGTCATCACAGCGCGACGAAAAAAGCATGCTGTAAACGCTAAAGCTAAAATTAACCCCTAAACCTAAACCTAACCCCCCTAAACCTAATCCTAAACTTAACCCTAAACCTAACCCTTAACCTAACCCTAAACCTAACCCTTACCTTAACTTGAATCGGCTTGCTTTCAAAGCGCTATTTAAAGCGCCCTTTTTTCTCCACGGTCGCTGTTGTCGCCCTGCTGATGACATCAGCGACGCGGTTTAATCGGGCGCGCTTTAGTGGAGCGCGGTTTTGTCGTGCCACGCTTCAAGGATGCTAACCAACTGTATTTCCAGATTATTCTCTGAAAACTGAACAGAATCAAATTTGGTGTGTGGAAGGAAGCTGACAAAATAAAGATTAAAAATGGGTTGAATCTGGACAGCAACTCAGAGAGTGGCTGATTCGTCCACTCCTACTTCCTGATCATATGAGTGGAGTAGCTATTAAGAGATTGGAAAGAGTTCCAGAACTATGCTCTGCACAATTTTCCACTTGCTCTGAAACTCATTCATGTTTGTGAAACAGTAAGGCATGCAATGGCAAGACAATAAGAGAAACATTGGATTAAGTCCTGTGCAATTGTAGGGAGACACCACAAATATTTTAGGGAGGGGCCCATAAAGCCATTAAGGCCAGACTCAAAAATAATTTAGCAGCTCTGCTGCTATCTCATCTCTTTTTCATTCACCAATGATCCCCAAAAGAATTGATATGAGCTCTGGTTCTCAAACCATCCAGAAAAGATCAATCAAGGAATCTCAGCCTGATGGATTTCAGCTGAACCTCATTTTCCCATCCCCAAAAGGAATCCTCCCAAGTCCTGGTTCATAAACCTTCCCTTAAAGTGCAGAACCCCCACCCAACCCAATAAAAGCCCTCATTGCCTTCAGATCCCAACTCCTTGCTTAGTGCAAAGCATATGGCAGGTTCTCTAATACAGCCATGCTGGCAAATGCCCAAATAGAGTTTTCAAGAAAGCCAACAAAGGAAGCATTTCATTGGAGGCTATTCTGGCCCAGGGGTCATGAGGGCTTTAGGAAGAAGGTGATGGGCTCAGCAGTGAGGTCCCAAACTGGTACGTGAGCTTCTTCTTCACTTTGCAGATCTCGCCTGTTTTGCCATAGTTGCGCAGAGCTCTGGCCATTTTTTGGTAGGTCATTTTCTTGCGGTTGCCTTTCTGCTGGCCCCAGCGGTGTGCCAGAAGCTCCTTGTGCTTTGAAGAGAACTGGAAGATGCCTGCATCACGCTGCACCCACCACACACATTCCTTCATGTCACCACCTTCAAGGAGCTCCAGCAAAAACTGATAGAGGCGGAGTTTCCGGCGAGGGCCTGCAGAAGAGACCAAAGATCGGGATGGGCAGATGTGTTAGATGCCTCCCACCAGTGGTGGGTTCCTACCAGTTCAGACCAGTGTGGCCGAACCGGTAGTGGTTTGGCAGGCTGGGTCGCTGGAACCAGAAACGACCAGACCTGCCACGCCCATGAATTGATCCTCTGCACGCCGCCCTAGGCGCTGCCATCTTCATTTTTGCTTCTGCGCATGCGCAGAAATTTTTTTATTGTTTGCTGGTTCACATGCCCACGAGTGAACTGGCAGTAGTGCCTGCCAGAACCCACCCCTGCCCCCCACCATCTGCTGTTCAGGGGAAAGCACTCTCCACCAAGGAGGAAAGGAACTAGATGGTCATGTCTACAGCCTCTCTTGTTTGCAAGGACGGCAGAGGCCTAAAAGAGTGGGGGCTTTTCAGCATGTCATGAGGGCTAAACATCTCTGAGACAAATGAAATATTTGTCTGCATGAATCTCTGATGACAAATTAAAGTAAAATCTCTTTCTGGATTACCTCCAAGTGTTAAGGGAGGGGACTTCTTGTGGAGGGTGGGGGAGATCACAATCCTGACATTTCACCATTCAGTTCTAAGAGAATTCTCCCAAGCAATGGAGATTCACACTGATGCTTGTTTTGTTATCCAGATGAACACTGCTCTTAACCTTCCTCGTTTGTTCAGAAAACAGAGACAGTAACTCAGGGCTGGGAATAGATAAGGTTCCAGCATCATATCATAAGACTTCTTCCACTCAACTAATGCAAAGCAACCATAGCTTGTTTTACAGGCTATTCTAGAGAGGTCAAACAGGAACAAGAAACTATTCGCATAATATTAATATGGATTTAATTTCCCCAAATAGCACCTATGACATCATGCTAGCTCCATGGCATAATAGTATAAATAAGAATGATGGCTGAAGAATCCTCACTATTAATTATATACTAAAGACCAAAAGTTAACTCTACCATGATAGGAGAGCCACCTGCTTCAAAATGAACATAGAACTGGTTCTAAGATTGGGGTGGGTTGGGGTGAGGGTGTTAAGAAAGGAATCTCCACCTAGATGTACATCTAAGACATAAGCAGACAAAATAAGAATTAGTAGTTAAGATACTTTGTGGAATCATAACCAATTTCCTTGAGATGGCAGGAACTTACATGTTCTTAATATCATATTCTGATAAAGGAAATCCTTATTGAGCAATCATAATTGGAATCAGCAACTCAGTCTGTAAGCAAAGTGGTTGCTAAGTGAAACTAGGATTGTGTTTACAATCTCAACTTTTCTTTGCTTTAGGAATTTGCAACAGTCATAAATGCAAGGACTGGTCATAAAATTACTTTTTTATCACTATCTCAACTGCAAACAGTCACTAAATGAGACAAATGCTAAACATTACAAGATACATCAAGTTCAATTGTCCCACAGGAGTACTGCTAAGAAAACGATATGTCTACAATTAAGAGGAATTGAACTTGGTGCCTACGAAGATTTTCAATCATTCAGGTCATGATTGTCCCAAAGGTGTTTTTTCAAAAGGCAACTGGACATCGTTTTTCCTTGAAGACATTTCTCTTCTCAGAAAAATGAAGTCGAGTTGCCTTTTGAAAAGCATCCTTGGGACAACCGTGACTTGGACGATTGAAAATCTCCAGAGACACCATGCTCAATTTCTCTTAATTGTAGATATGCTGTTTTCTTAGCATGCTCCAGCATGTGCCTGGAATGCTTTTCAATTTCCCAATCTAGCCCACATATTATGCTTTCTGAAATTTAGCAGGCAAGCTCCATTCCCTCATTCTGATGCCCTTTGGATATGCTGGGCCACATCTATTGGACACTGTGTTGGGAAAGAAGGAAGTGGAATCTAATACACCTGCTAAATGGCAGTCTGTGGATAACACCTGTATCCAGGGATCACATGCCTAAATTATCTGTTGTGGATTGACTTGATTGTTTGTGCTAGCAACATACTTTATTAGCTTGCAGATCAATACTGTGGGCCCTTTATCATCTTCTGAGACTTTATCTACTTTCTCAGTTAGGATTCTTACTCTCCACTCACCAGGATCAAACCTAAAGAAGGGATTCTCATCTGGATCACTCTCAGAAGATACTTCCAGATTCCGGCCATCCTTGTGAAATTCCCCCTCTTCTGACAATGGGCTACATATTTCCCTTGGAGCAGAATACTGTTCATATGGCTGATAGATCTGTAGAGATCAAATGACAATTTAATGGAATGAAACACTTAAATAACAGTTCCCAGTCTCGAGAGTAAGAACTGAACTGAATTACACAGATGATTACAAAGGTTAAATGGCTCTCCAGTTGGTCTGTTCCTCTTATGTGAAAGACAGCTTTATAACCTGAACTTTTTAATGTCAACATTTTTTGGAGGATAGGAAATAGGTTATTTTTCTCACACTTCCTGCCCAAAAGATAATCTCTAAAACCATGTGTACTGCCAGGGTCTTCATTTTAGGCTGATTTAATCTTAAATTAGAATATACTGCCATATTTTGTTGATCACATTTCCTTATAGCTTTCTAAAGTCCAAAGATCATGCCATATATAAAACTTTTATCATTTATACTCCACCCCAAATATGAATGATATCAAATCAATCCATCAGTGAAATGAAGTGAGATGGCGAAGTGAAATGAAATGTCAGGAGAGAAATTAGGGAAAGTCCACCAATTTGGTCAGGGCAGTGGTGTGGGGGAGAGATGTCATTCTCCGAACGCCGTTGTGCTTTATTAAAAATGTGGATTCCTCCCCCCCATAGCCTATTTGACCAATGACTGACAAAGGGAAAACTGCAAAATACAGACCACAATGCAAGTAATGCTCCTACCTCATTCCCCCATCTAGAACAGGTAAATTCCAACAGTATTTTCCTTTATCAACTGGCCCCATTTTCTTGTCTTAAAACTCAAGGGTTAGGGATTTCATCTCCCCTGCTTAACCAACCAGTACAGGTAGTCCTTGACTATTTGTTTAGAGGCCTTCAGAGTTACAATGGCACTGAAAAAATGACTTATGACCAGCTCTCACATGTATGGCTATTGTAGCTTCCCCATGATCAGGTGATCTAAATTCAGGTGCTTGGCAACTGGCATGTAGTTATGACAATTGTAGCATCCTGGATTACGTGATCTCAATTTGCAACCTTCCCAGCCAGCTTCTGTAAAGCAAAGCCAATGGGGGATCATGGATTCACTAAATGGCGGCATGATTAACTCAACAACTATCGTGATTCACTTGGCAGCTGTCGCAAAAAAAGTTGTGAATAAATTGTGACTCATTTATCAACTGCCTTCCTTAGCCATTGAAATTGTGGTCCTACTGTGGTCATAAGTCATTAGCAAAAGCCATGCTGGCTAGGAAACCCATATGTCTGGAAATAACCCCATAGGAAAGGGTCATGGTCTTCCCAGGAAGATCTAAGGGACCCAAGCCCCTTCTCCCATCTTAGACCCCAAGGGTTCTGCCCATTACCTCAGTGTTGTATTCATCCTTGAATATCATAGCTGAATTCTGGGCAGGCACCATTCCTTCATGGTTGTAGATTGGTTCCAGAGAGAGTTGTGCCTGGGGGTAAGTACCAGGTGGGTAGGAGACTTGGACATTCTGCAGCTGAGCAAGGTGTCCTATCTCGAAGGGTTCATATCCAGGTTCTTGCATCTCTAGCCAGTTCATACAAGACTCTGAAAGGCAAGATCCTAGGTCAAAATAAAAGGATCCAAAAGACCTAGAGAAAGAAGCTCACTGTTCAAGAGCATCCTATTAAAAATTATTCCAAAGTCATCAGCATAAACTTCAGGTTAGTAGGTGTTTCCTTTGACCATGCATTGCAAGCAAGATCTACCAGCCAGAGAGGAAGATGAAGTGTAATGAAAAGGTAGTGGCTATAACCACTTTCTTTCCACCATATACTGGAATAATCCCTGGATCCAGCCTTTCACACCCTTAGAAGCAGTCCTTTCCACGGACACTTAGTTCAAGTTGAGCAGAGTCCCCATTTGGTGGGATATAACAAATTTTAGCTTCTGTTCACCATGTAATTGTTTATTTGTTTTTGGTTATACAGTATATGTTTCTTTTGGTATTTTTTTTCTATTGGTTTTGGTATGCTGCCCTACATTTGAACTGAACAGCCGCAAAAATGGTTGAAACAAAGCAATAGGCAAAGAAACAATCCTGCACATCTACTGGAAATCAATAGAGCCTTATCTGCTCTTTCACCTGCTGTTGTCTTGTATTTAATGGTAATCTTTGACTTACAACCACAATTGGCATTAGAATTTCAGTCACTAAGCAATGTAGTCACTAAATGAGTCATCATGTAACTACACCTGATTTTATGACCATTTTTACTGTGGTCATTAGGAGAATCAAGCAATTAACGGTTATTAACCAAATCCAACTTCCCAAACTAACTTTGCATGGCAAGGCTAGGAAGGTTTGTAACTTTGCAAACACATGATGGGAAGACACTGTGCCCATCGCAAAAGCACACCAGTTGCCAACTACCAGAATTGCAATCATGTGGTTCTGGGGATGGGTGAGATGATGGTTGTAACATCGAAGATGGGTCATAAGTCACCTTTTCTGACCCTATTGTAATTTTGAACCATTGGTTAAACATAGAATCATAAGTCAAGGAATATCTGCAATAGCCAGTCTGGTCATCATCACCTACAGTTCCATGCAAATGATCGGAAAACAGGTAGAAGAGAAAAAGAAAGACAGCGAGTTCTAAGAATTAGGTGGTAGATTAGGATATTGGAGGCCAAATTCATGCTCTCCACTTGAGAACTACTAAATGAAGCCAATCCTTGTCCCTAGAAGCTTTAGGGAGGAAATGGAAATCAATAGCTCTGTACACATTGCCCTGAATTCCTGGAGCAAAATGTAGATAAACCTTGAATTAATAAAGAAACACATCACATCTTTATCTTGATTTGACTTACTTTTCACAAAGAGGTCTAAGAGGAAGCCCTTCCCCCACAACCAGCATTCAAAGAGCAGATCTGGGGGGGGAAAACCAGCAGTACAGACTGCTGGATCCCTAGTCTATCATTCTTGATGATTTTCCTACACTCCCTATCAGAGGCAGCTTTCAGTGGCAAGCTTTTTAGCAGTATCAGAAATCAAGTAAATAAAATAAAATCACAGATCTGCTACAGACAGTCCTTGACTTACCACCCCAATTGAGTCCAAAATTTCTGTTGTGAAGCAAGATAGCTGTTAACTGAGTTTTGTTCCACTTTACAACCTTTCTTGCCACAGTTATTAAATGAATCAGTGCGGTTGTTAAGTTAGTAACACAGTTGTGAAATGAAACTGGCTTCCCCATTGACTTTCCTGGTCAGAAAGTCTCAAAAAGAGATCACATGATCCTGGGACACAACAACCGTCACAAATATGAACCAGTTGCCAAGCATCCTAATTTTGATCATGTGATCACGGGGAGGCAGTAACAGTCGTAAATGTGAAAAATAGACACAAGTCACTTTCTCAGTGCAGTTATAACTTCAGACTAAATGAATGGTTGTAGATTGAGGATAAGCTGTACTATCGCTGGGCTTCCCTTTAAGATTGTTTCATATGATGCCTTCTTTTCTTTTGCTTATAAGGCTGGTGGGGATTCTTGTGGGGAGGGATAAGGGAGACCCTGTGTATCTTTTGCACTCATGTTCATCACTTGCTTAGAAATGTGATTCTGCCCCTGACAGGTGAGGTTTCCTATGGGGAGGAGGCCTACACAATGCTTCTTTTTCCCCTACCCTAGGAGAATGACTCCAACGCCCACTTGGTTCACTCAGGTACAAGGGGTGGATGATGCTCAGAGCTGACTACAAAGAGCTCTCTGTGTGCTGGGCAGCTGTAAAGTAGGGTCTGTGCAAATATCTGCCACCATGAATTTGCCTAGGAATAGCAGGCTGAACCGTAACGCATATTTGCAGTCTTGCTTCTCCCCCTCAGGGAGCAATATCTGATAAGGCAGTAATGGGCTCACTGAACAATTCGGAAGGTGGGTTTTTAAAAATCTGTCTCATACAGCAAAATGAGGAACATGCTTAATTCATATATCATAGCAAAATCACTTTTCAAATTATGGATCTCTAATCAGACTAACTAGTAGCATCTATTTTCAAACAAGAACTATCTTTAGATATTGAGGAAAGGGGCACAGAAACATGAGAGAGAGAGGGAGGGAGGGAGGGAGGGAACCTACACACACACATATACATGTGTGTGTACCTACGTGTGTGTGTGTGTGTGTGTGTGTGTGTGTGTGTGTGTGTGTGTTGGATTATGGGCACAGTATACATGAAATATTAGTTGTAATAGGGGAAAATGCTTATAAAGCATTTCAAAAGAGGCTTGCTGGCTGATTAAGTAGGACGTCAAACAAGAATATTTTTCAATACAATATTTTGTTGCAAATTCTACTTGGGACTTTGAATCTCTTCTACCAGATAATTTGCAATACTTGGTTTCCCTTTGACTTCCTGCTAATATAATTCTTGCGTTGTTTGTTCTTGATTATAACTTCCAAAGAAAAATATGGTGCATGCTTAAAATAACCCCATGCACTTACATTTTTCAAGCCACCTAAGATGAACCTGCTAAAAGAAGACCAAAGTAGAAACAGTAAGGGAGATGTTGCTCATCAGGAATGTTATTTGCTAGCACATAGACCTACTACATACATGTCCAACAGAATGAACATCCACGTTTGCCAGCAAGGAAGTACATGTATTACCTACTGAAGAAAAAGGAGCCATTTCCCTCTTCCAAGAAAAATGTGAAGAGCCCTTCCAACAGTTGCAAAGACTGCAGCAAATGAGGATAAAAAGTAGCCTTTCAGTAAAATGGGAAGACCAAATACTTTGGATTTTTATGTTAAACTGAAGGCAGCTTCCTGCCCTGGTCCTGGAAGATTGTCTATCGTAGCTTCACAAGGTTATGCCTGCTGGGTGAACTCAGTGAAACAGCCACTCAGTGGCCCACAGTGGGCTCAGTCAAGGTAAGTAAAGGCTGTTTTCAGTTGTCATTGAGTCCTTGTGTCATGCTGTTTTTTTCCAGCAACAATACAGAAATGGCCATTCATTTTCTCAGTCCGCAATGCAAAAGAGGTCATCTAAGTTCTCCATTGGCCTGAGATTAACAATAGTTACGTTGTTATTGAAGAGTAATAAAAGTTTCATCATTATTAGATTGTTAGATTTGGTATACAGAAAATATACCATGTTCTCCTGCCTCCTGTGTTCCCACAACCACCTTCCTGGCTCATTGTCATCTATCTTGCTGACCTTAATGCCTAAAGGAGACCTAGAATTCAGCCTCCCAGTTCTTAGGCCAGCCCCTTCACCACTACATCAAACTGGCAATGCCAAGCAATGGTTAAAGTGTTGGATTTGAACAGTGAGACCCTGGAAAATACCCACTTGACTGGAGAGCTCACTGCTGAAATGTGAATCAAACATTCCCTTTCAGTGCACTCTACCTCACAGGGGTATTGTTGTGGGAATAAAATGAGGTAGGGGGCTCCTAAGTACAGCTCTCAGAGAACAAATGACAAATTAACAGACCCACTGTTTAGCAAATAGTTCAAGTCCTCAATGCTGTTTACAACAAGAGGCTACCATAAGACTTATCTCTCACAATGCCTATGCACTTTCCACCTTCCTGACACTAGAAAACCCCCAAATATGAGATTGCATATATTCTGGCAGATTCCCATGAACGTTAATTATACAGAAATGTCCCAGAAGTCAGGTGGCAGTTAGTTACATTACTAAATCTAAATTGCGTAAGAGAGCAGAGGAGAGGGGAGGAAGAGGAGAGAAGAGAGATCAGCAGCTGTGAAACAGAAAAGTTAGTGATAAGAGTTGCTTCTTGGAACTCTTCAAAGCTGGGCGAAAGTGTCCTATATAAATCAGCTAGTCAGAGAGTGATAAACCATTTGTGAGGATAACTGAGATGATTATGGTTGATTTCTTTGGCAGCTTATTTCAAACTTTTGTTGTCTTTTGTGGTTTTTTTTAATGATGGGTTTTCTCCTCTATCGCCTTTTTTCCCCTTGCAATTCTGCATTACGGTGTAAAATACTGAACCACTAAAACAGAACTTACCTGGGGAACTCTCCGGATCTCCAAGGCAGGGAGGAAATGTGGGTTCTTGCTTGTAAGAGTCCAAATCACTGATAAATCCACTGGGGAACTGAGAAACATAGTGAGGTTGTCAGTATAATATAAACTCCTGATATGTTTCCCAAGATGCAATAGGAAGGCAAGAGACCCTGCCTTGTCAATCCATTCAATCCTTGCTTCAAGCATGACATTTTCCCATCATGCACACTGCAGTCATGATTTCTGCCAACATCCCATTGCACACCCGTGAAGGGGTGAAAGATGTGCATGATGATGTCATCACATAAACCATATGACATATATTTGTATCAGTTGCCATAATGTCAGTAGACAGAATGCCGTTGTGTGATAACATCATAAGAGACATTTCTTCAGTTGATATAACTGTGGCTTTTATTGAGGCCTACTCTCACAAGGCAATTTCTTCAGGCTATTCTTTGGCCATTGGAGTGTGTGTGTGTGTGTGTGTGTGTGTGTGTGTGTGTGTGTGTAAGAGAGGGGGGAGGGAGAGAGGGAGGGAGGGAGGGAGGGAGAGAAAGAGAGGATTGATTGTCATGATAGCTGTAATGCGATTGATTATCATTTTGGCTTTTTAAAAAAAATCTTCTCCCTTGTAAATACTCTTGTTCACCTCATGGAAAGTTTCCCACCCACAACTCTGGGTTGAGAAAGCATGTTTCAGCAACCATGGTTTTAGTATGATGTGTGAATCTAATCTGTCTCTTTTTTCTCCTTGTACCTGCCATTCCCACTCTCCCTAACAAGTGAAAAATACCATTTTATTTTCAGTCTCTGGCAACCTCCTTTGTTTCTGCCTCCCTCTTCTTTCCCTCCCACCTCTTTCTTCCCTTCCAACAGGTTAGCAGAAAAAAATACAACAAGTACTGCCTGACCAGCAGTTTTCACCTCCTAAAATTAGGTCAGGGGTCTTACATTTCCCAACTCTGTTCAGAATTCAAGAATTTGAAACCACATACTTACCACATAGCCATATTGGGATCCATCAGGCCTGTCAAGAGAGAAAGAAAATTATATACAGGCTGCTAAACTCATTTCTCTCAGCGTGTGTCCCCATATGATATTACCAAGAACATTGAACATTAAAACAACCAGCACTGAAAAGTTAGGCACAGAATGACAGGAACTTCCTGCTGTATATTATTCTTAGTTGTTGTTTGGGTAGATAACATAAGGTTTCCCTCCACTGATAACACACATCTACACTAGCCATGCTTATTCAGAAGCAAGTTTTTTTCAATCAACTAAAAGTGGAAATTAATCAGTTAAGATTTATTTGACTAGAAGAATATTTTATAAATCTATATAACAACTTTCATTATCACTATTTCAGCTGCAGGGGATTAATTTTGAAACTGAAATCTTATACACATTGTTCTGGGATTACAACTGAATAGACATATATACTGTGTGACAGTCCCATAATTAGCCTAGGACCCTTTCCTTAGTAATTTATAGTGTCGCCAGAATGGGGATCATGATTTATGCAGCCTCTTCCCACTGTTTTGTGTACCACCAAACACTCAACTCTAGCTGCTGCCTCTCATTGTTGCCACAACATTCTGGTGAGTAAATCCAACAGGTATGTCTTTGGTTTTCACCTGTTGCCTACATGGATGGTGAAGTGAAAACTTGGAGCACATCAAACACAAACATTGGACAGTGAGGAAAGTAACAGCAATACTATGCTAGCAGGACATTATTTCACCATAGGAAGGAGTAATGTCTGGTAAGGCTTCCTGATGAAGAAAAAGTTATGTGCTTTGTATATTCCTATAGTGACATTTGGTTCGAGGGGGGAGGAAGCAAGATATGCATGTCCCAATAAAAGAGAACAGATGTAGCTAAGAGATGAACTGTGGAGTTCTGGGTACTCTTTGAGTTTGGTTATTTGCTTGCAGATGTTTCATTACCTGACTAGGTAATATCATCAGTGAGTGTGAGGTCTGTTCCCTGACAATAGTTTGCCTTGCCAGTGTTGGTGGGTTTGTAGAATTGTCCTTGGTTGTTCTTGGTATTATTTTATGCTTGATTATTAGTCTGGTGTTAATCAAGGGGAACAAAATCTAAATGATATTATTCTACACAGAGACACATAGATTTAAACCATATTTACACAGTTCACAATAGACAATACTGTAAAAAAAGCTAAGAAGGGGGGGAGTTCAGAACAGATCCTCTCCAGCGATCAATATCCAAATAAGCAAGGATTAACAAATAATTAAGCAGAAAATAATACCAAAGAACTACTGGCGGGACAAATTACTTTATATAACCAGGAAGCAAACACCATATTCCCTAGCACTGATGATGTTACCTAGTCAGGTAATGAGAGCAAGGTATACATATACAGATTCCACATACATGTCCTCCAGTGGGAAGAAAACTTAAATCTATATGGTATAATCCTAGAGAATTTTCATTCAGAGTAAAATTGGAAAGCAATTGTTCAGCGAGAATCTATTTTCTCTCTCTCTCTTCTCTGTTACTTTAATTCATTGGAAACCATATAACATGTTCTATTCCAACCTCATAAATTTACTCTAATCACTAGACTGAGTGTCCTTACCAACTGAAATCAATTACTGTTTAACTCCACCTTTAGGAATCTTTGAATCAATTTTCCTAAAATTAAGGGTCCCTCAGATCTATTTTAACTTCAGGTTTCATAATTCCCAATAAGTGTGGGGATGCTGTAGTTTAGACACTACGATTGTTGCAAGCACCTAAAATAGCCCCACGGTGAGATGGGCAGCAAACAAATTTAACAAATAAAATGAAATATAAAAGATTCTAATAATTTCCAAAATGAACTCTGTCATGCAACCTTTTCTGACAAACATATCCTAGAGGCCTGAGGGAGGGGAAGGCTGATAACCCTTCCAGAGCTTAGGGTATATTTGAATGTGGTCCCAAAAGCTCCACAGGAGGAATCAGGAGATACTGTTCCTTATCCCAGGGATAAGATGCCTTGCATGAATCTTGGTGAGTAATAATTCATTAGGAGTATAGCGAGTGCCCAAAAGGAAGAGTGTAGCCATTTCTGCATTGTTCTGATGATAGAAATAAAATATGATAAATACACCAGCATAGAAAAACATTGTCATATTCTACTACAACATCCATGCTAGCTAGAAATTATGGAAGTTGAAACGCCTGAAAGTGAGGCGGGAGGGGGGAGGATGGTAATTGCTCCTACCAAAATAGCATGACCCATTCACTTACTATGATATTATTGTACCATGATACAGAAAAAGAAAAGAGAAAGTGTAAGTCCTACTAAGGCTGAAGATAAATAATCTAGTACCTTCGAACAGGAAGCAGGCTTTTTCATAAAGGAGAGATGTAGGATAAAGAAAAAAAAAGTTTCCCATAAGTTGCTCCTTCAAATGTTTTACTCCAGCATCCTAACCACATTCATTTACACTGGCTTTGCTTTTAACCTTCAGCACGGGACATCTAATTGGGGAAGGCTTCATTCTAGATAAGGAATGTGGGGGGAGGGGGCTTCCCGATGTTGTGCAGTATAACAATCTTTGCTCTACCTTGTACACTTATTGTAGGGAGAGTAGTGGCAGAAGTATCTCAGACATCTAATTTTGGAATGTTGAGAAAGGACAGTTTATTCATTCCTTCATTTATCCTGGCTGTTATTATATTGCCACGAAGAGGGAGGAGGGGAAACTTGTCAACTTTCCTGCCACCTAGACCAACTTCACCAGCTGAAGAATTATTATTATTATTATTATTATTATTATTATTATTATTATTATTATTATTATATACTTTATTCATTAAACATGAAACTCAGCCAACTGAACATTCAAAAATGCATCACAAATACCAGTGACTGGTGCTAATGGTTGGTACAGTTTGATGCCAGCGTCCTAGGTATCAACCAAGTACCTTCTTAAAATATAAGATGTTCTGATTAGTGCAGTTTTTTGCAGTTCCGCTGGTGTTATTGCAGGAAGCTGCAATTTGTTGATGTATCTTGTAAAATTCTTAGACATAGTGCCAAGTGCCCCGATGACAATGGGTATCACTGTTACATGCTTCATCCATAGCCATGTAGTTTGCCAGGTCGCAATATTTCATTATTTTTTCTAGTTCTTTTTCTTCGACTCTGGCATCTCCAGGAACAGCGATATCAATAAGCTGTACACTTCAGCCCTCTACAACCGTGATAATCTGGTATGTTGTGCTCCAAATTATGATTTGTTTGTATTCGAAAGTCCGACAAGATCGTCACCTTCTCGTTTTGGATAACTTTTTCCACTTTATGTTCCCATGACTTTCTGGATACAGGTAAATCATATTTTTTTTTACATAATGACCAGTTGATAAATTTAGCAACTGGGTCATGTCTAGGTTGTTGTTGTTGTTGCTGCTGCTGCTGCTGCTGTTGTTGTTATACAATTGTATCACAGTTATTATTGTTATTATTATTGTTGTTGTTATTATTATGTGTTGTACACTGCAAAACCAGTTTTCCCCAGGTTGGCTTCAAGTAGGCTAATATCACACATGGTTCTAGGCAACAAAACATTATAATTAATATTAATATTGGAAGAATCATGGCAGCAGCTCAAGCTTCAACAAAATGGGCCAGCTCTGGGTAGAAATGGGCAAAACTCAGCATTTTTAAAGTAGAACTATTAGGCAAGAGAACTGTGCATTGTCTCATTGTCACACTCTTGTGCTGGGGAAATATTCAAATCTAATTTTCCCAACCTTTGCTAGCCTCAATATTTGCATAACAGACAACAGGAAAGAAAAAAAAGTGAGAGGGAGAAAGGGATGGGGTGGACAGAAACCTAGAATACAGGCCATCTGATCAGGAGATGACAGAGTAAAGATAGCAGCAAGGCTACTAATTTGGAAAATAGCTGGCAAAGCATGAAGTTATCATTATACTTAAAACTGTTACATGTTTTTTGTAAAAGAAAATTGCATAAGTAAATTTTCTAAAAGGCTGCAATGGGAGAAATAGCAGTTAAGATATTCCTATACAAACAAGACAAGCATAAAAAAGGCAGAGAGTCAAAAGTGAAGTCCACTTTGTGTATTTGACATACACTGAAGAGAGATGAAGTGAAACACTAAATTGCATTAAGCTTAAATAAATGAAGGACAGAACAAAAATGACTCAAATGAAAGCTTCTCCTGTTGATTGTATGAAGATGTCGATTTGGGAGTGATTTTCCTGGGATTTCTTGTGGGAGGTTTTTAAAATTTCAATGTAGCCTATAACTCTTAATTCTGCAAGCAGTTTCCCATCTAAGTACTAAACAGTTACAATCATGTTTAGATCTTTTTTTTCCTCCCCTAGAGCTGAGATCAAGAAGGATCTGCCTAAATTCAAATCCTAGGTCAACCATAGGGCTGAACAAGTAATCTATGGACAAATCACTGATTCTCCATCTGTCCTTCTTCACAGGGTTGTTGTGAGAAGAGAATGAAAACCATGGACAGTGGTTAGGTAATGTTTTAAGTAAAAATGGGTTTGAGTGTAATAGAACTTAAATCACGTTTTTCTCCTTTATGCCAACACTGCCAGCAATGAGATTTTAACTAGCTTTTTAATTTCATTTATGACTTTTGACATTATTTTATGAGATATTAAAAACATGTTGCTTTTTCAGTTTTAAATATACACCCATGTATACATTTGGTTTTCTAGCAAGAAAACAGCCTCCTAATTTTCAGTTTCAGCCCCCAACTTTTTGCTTCATTCTTTTTAGACATTCTAGTGGGCAAACTTCATGTGGCTGAGGGTCACCCTTTATATTTGGGGAGACCAAAGGTGGGTGCAGCTGGCTTTGGTGAGAAATTCAGAAGTTATTAACTGTATAATAGGCTTCCTTTAGGGTCTCATATTTTAATTTAAGTATATATAATAGCTCAGGAAATTCTGTCATTCTTTCCAGCCACACTCATACAAAGGAAGTTCTGGGGGTCCCAAAAAGGGATGTTGGGGATTTATGTGGCTTATGAACCACAAGTTGGCTACCTCTGCCGATGGGCATCTGTCTCTCCCAGGCGGTGCGTCTGTTTCGCAAGCGTTGCGGGGCAGAGCCCTCCAAGTTCCACAGACGCCCATTTCTAGCACCTCGGCGCAGGTCCACCGAGAAGGGCTGGCAGGCGCCAGAGCCGGTCAAGAGGCCAGTAAGAAAGATGCGCGATTCAAGAAAGCGCCACTGTCCATTCTTACGCGCGAACCCGAGACACGAGAATCCGCTCTGCCCAGGTTGAAATGCCACTACGCTACGCTTCTTTTAAGCAAACTAACACATCAAATCCGAGGCTCCCACCAGGGTCCGCTTCTGCCCTGTACCCCTTCGCTCGCACCCGACCCAGTTCCCCTCACACTCACTGCGCGTAATCCAAATCTAGCATCCTGGAAGGGCGACGACGGGAAGCGAGTGCCAGTCCGCTAGCCCGCCGAGGCTTTTTCACTGCCAGCGACTATCCTGCTCCACTGGTGCCGCCAGCACTTTCCCCGGCAGGGGGCCATTTATATAGCCTTGCGATTCGCCAGTCGAGAGGGGAGTGACCTCAGATAAAATTCCCCCCAAATAGGTGGGGCTGCCCTACGGCGCTCCTTGCGCAATGAGCTCCTACAGCGAGGAGTGGTTTTTTTTTTTGGGGGGGGGGTGTAGTTTGGGAATTGTATAGTGAATCTCACACTACCTCAATTAATGTACACAGGTCCGGGGACGGAGATGCCTGAGGCGGTGCAGGTCTTCCTGTTCTAGCCATGCCAAGCGCCGCCTTAGATCCAAACCAAAACGAAGTTACCAGCCAGAATATTCGACGAGATTTCCTTCTGTTTTGGCCGAAAGCAATCGGCCAGATTGGACATAAAGAGCAATAGAAGTCGTATGGAGGGGGGGGGGAGAGAGAGAGAGAGAGAAAGAGAAAGGAGGGGGGATAATTCAAAATACTTTTATTAGACCAGCTAAACTTTTGTAATCACGGTAAATGTTTGGGAAAGAAAACAACAACACACAAATAGATACAGGTTAGGAAAAATGAGACTACAAGTAGTACATTCGCAAACACCTTCCAATTCAGAAATTCTGTTTTTTCTTCTATAATCCCCCCCCCTCAATTTCTGCTACTTTATATTACAGAGACTCTCCCGTGCTGTGGTGATGGGGATTGAAAATAATTGTATTGTAGGGCACCAAGTTATGAAAAGATTCTTGGGGGGGGGATTTCAAAAGCCAAATTTGATCAATTGTCCTTATAAATAAAGGCAAAAAAAAGGTATCCTCAGACATTGTAAAAATTAAACAACTGTATACCAGAATTATAGCATTAGTGGATTCACAGTTTACATTACCTAGAACTCAAATTGTCAGTTTTGGAAGATGAAGGATTGAATTTGAGCATTGGAAAAGTAAATCAAGACAAAAAAAAACAGAGATGCATTTAGAAATAATTGCCACATTACACTCCAACACTGATTTATTTAAAGGAGGCAGATTATTTTTATAATTAGTTTTATATCCCAACTTTATTTTATATAACTCAAGGCACTATATAAATGTCCCCAGCCTCTAATTTGCCCATAACGAAAAGCTTCTGAGGTGTATTGAGCTGAGAGTGACATTCGGTCATGATTTAAGGGATTTAATGGGAAACTAGAACTCAGCAGCCTCCCAGTTTTTAGTTCAGCAGATTAACCACTACCTCATATACAGAACTCATCAAAGATACAATATTCACATCCAAAATATAAGATTTGCTAATTTGAGCACTGAAGACTTCGAATATAAAATAGAAGATACAGGTGCTGTTTTTTGTCCATTTTTGCCCAGAGCTGGGCCATTTTGTTGAAGCTTGGACTGCTGCCACAATTCTTGCTCTTGTATTGTTGTTTCTGAACAAAATCTAACTTCTGATCAGAGCAGGAATTTTTCAGGTAAGTATCTTTCCTGTCAAAAATGTTCTGTTTCTAGCAGTTAACAAAAGTAATTCAAGACTAGAGGAATTCATATCCAACTTCACCTAAATCACATTTCAACTCCCAGAATTCTCCAGCCAGCCATATTTACAACTGGCTAATGAATTCTGGAAGTTGAAGTCCACATAATTTAAAATTGCCAAGGTTTGGCAACACTGTTCTAAGATTATCAAAGCAATCCACAATATTCACTCAGCCCTGTAAAATAGTTAGTCTAAGAGACAGAGGAGCAGCAAGATTTGTGGAAGAAATTATTTGAGGCCAGTCCACTGAAGCTCTATGCTGGGCAGTGGGCTGATAGTGATCCGAACTTTACATAGTTTCATCCATCAAGTTCCTTTTTGCACCTTTTCCAATACAGTGAAAGGGAGGAATAGCTTACAGAAAACACTACTGCCCCTTTGAAGCAAAGACTAGTATGTGTGTTAATAATTATTGCAATTACATAGTATATTTCAATTTCTTTTCCATTTTACAAAGGACCTGAGAGGTTGGTCTTTCATAATTTCAGTTTAGAATTTAGTACAATAGTGACCAGAAACTGTTTCTTTGGGGTGATATTGTTGAACTATCTTCACAAATTCTTTTGTCTCTGTTTTCATGAGCTGATTAGATCTTCCCTGCTTGAGCTTTTTAATTATCTCCCACAGCTGCCCCCACTTAAAAAAAAAGTATTTTAAAACAATTGACCAGATCTTCTCTTAGTTCTTACAGACAACAATTGCTCTATACTAGGCTGACTCTTAAGGGAATGTTACAGTTACTGTTACAGTGAAATTAATTTTTTACTGATTGATAACAATTTGATTAAACAAAAAGTTTTAGGTGGCACAGTGGTTAAATGCAGCACTGCAGGCTACTGCTAGATCAGCAGGTCAGCGGTTCAAATCTCACCGGCTCAGGGTTGACTCAGCCTTCCATCCTTCCGAGGTGGGTAAAATGAGGACCCAGATTGTTGGGGGCAATATGCTGACTCTCTGTAAACCGCTTAGAGAGGCCTGAAAGGCCTATGAAGCGGTATATAAGTCTACTGCTATTGCTATTTTTAAATACAGTTCTGGAATACAGTAGTAGTAGTAGTAGTAGTAGTAGTAGTAGTAGTAGTAGTAGTAGTAGTAGTAGTAGTAGTAGTAGTAGTAGTAATAATAATAATAATAATAATAATAATAATAATAATTTAATTATATTATAATAATATTATAACTAAAACCATTTAGGCCATCATAAGCCAGACACAACTAAAGAAAGAAACAAGTATAGATAATAGATATTGCAATAGTCGCAAATGAAAAGAACATTAAGAAGGAACTAGAAAAAAATAAGGCAATAATAAAATCTTCAATAGAGATCAAGCAATTGTGGAAAAATAGCATAGTACTGCTCATAAAGTTGATACACAGTTTGATACTAAAAGATCTGGAACAACATTTGGGCCCAATAATCTTATCAATAATCTTATCAAGTAAAAAAAAATCCATTATTTGGAAAAGTTCATATACTGTATTACAATGATATCTTTAACTATCTTAGATTCTTGGGAATGACTCAATAGCCCAAACTATCAAATCCAATCAACATTACTTGGAAAACTATGTAAACACATTTAAACAACATTTAAGGGTTTTTTTGCAGCCTGCATTTTCTTTTCTTTTCTTTTTTTTTAATTGGAATTCATTTGCTCCCCTTTTACCATTTGTTAGTATTATTCAGCAGCTAAAATATTAGCTTCATCTGGCAAAAAAGTAAAATTGAAAATTAGTAGCAATTATGTTTGTTTTACAGATAAGGTGTTAATAAAAAAAAGTTTCTGAATAAACCAAGCCTACAGGAAAGCTTTGCATGTAACCAAACTGCATTTGAAAAAAATGAGGAGGCCTATTACATGCACTTGCCATTTCTCTCGTTTTCACCACACCAGTTTTCAGATACTGGAAAGGAAAAGTTTGAGAATTCCCATGTGCTTAACACTGAGAAGCAAGCAGCCTGATATCACAACATGTATTATATATTTTACTTTTTATTATTCTGTAAGCCACTCACTCTGTAACAATGAGATGGGAGGCATATAAATTTAACAAGTAAAATAACTAGACAAGAATTCATTTAGTTTAGCAAGCCTCTAGTTCTTAAGAAAGATCACTGAGAAGAGCTTGATTCCTTGTAACTTCCATAGGTCTGGCCATGTGGTTTTTATTGAAACAAGTGGTTAGACATTGTTTTCTTCCAAAACTTCCCACCCAGTTTATCCTTTTGTGATCTCCCAGGTGCTAACCATATTCCTTGGCATTTTTAAGATCAGCTATGGTTGGCTGGGTATTTACATAACTCTCAATCTCTTATTCCTTAAGATGTTCCATCTCTCTTTCCTCCACACACACACACAGTTTCTCAAAGAGCTGAGGGACCACTGCATCTAGAGGTTAGTACATCGAGTTTGTTATAGGGACTCATGCCTTCCCACATATCAGCCTCAAGAGGGGAGCTCACGTGGACAACCAATTGTAACTTGTGAAAGAATCAGAAAGGCTTTTTATCTCTTTAGACACCTTTCCATGCTATCTGAACTGCCCTGCCTCTACCATCCGGATTGGGGGAGGGCTCTCTTTCTCAACAGAGGAAAAGAAAGGGAGCCATCCAAACACCGCCCCCCACTCCATCATTTGCTCTCTTGCATTCCCTCCTCCCTCTCCTTACACCCAAGGACCTAGAGCTGCCATCTGCAACTTTCAGCTTAGGAGAAAGAGAGGCACATGGCCGTAGAGTATAGTTAACATTGCATCTTGAGCGCACATCTAAGAAGGAAAAGGATTTAAGCTGCACAACCAGAGAGCATTAAGAAGCCCAATTATTATCTAGAGTAATTACTGTACATCTTCTAACAATACAAAGTTCCCTGCGGCAATTTTAATTCCTGGATTCAGTAGATTGAGCCATACTGATGGCCAGTAATTTCTTCCCTCCTCCTGTAATAATTATGCGTGCTTTAACTTCTTCCACATAGTCGCATTGCATTGATTCACATTTTACTCTCTCTTAAATCATAACCCCAACAATTCCAGGAATAAAGGGGAATTTGTTTTATTATTTGGCAAGAAGCAATGGAATATAATAGAAAAGTATAGGATATATTTTAAAGGAAAGATAATGAATTGAGGATATTGTGACTTGAAAATTACCTGCCAATTACCTCCCTGCGTCCCATCAGATCGCATAGAGTTGGCCTCCTCCGTATTCCATCCGCCAGTCAGTGCCGACTGGCGACTACTTGGAGGAGAGCCTTCTCTGTTGCGGCTCCGACACTATGGAACAATCTCCCCGTGGAGATTTGTACCCTCACCACCGTCCAGGCCTTCCGTACAGCCCTCAAGAACTGGCTAACCCGTCAGGCCTGGGGATAATTTTATTTCGCCCCTCCCGAATGCTGAGTGAATGTTGAGTTTTATTGTCTAATTTACTTTGTGCACATTTCTTTTTTGTATTGTCCTACACTCCCCTTCCTTTTTTGATTGTAAGCCGCCCTGAGTCCCCTCAGGGAAAAGGGCGGCCTATAAATAAACTACAAACTACAAACTACAAAAACTACAAAAATGCCTCTTGAAATAAGATAGGGGAAAAATGTAGTTCATGCTGGGGGCCTTCGGCTCCATCAGTTGCTGCTACTCCATCAGTTGCTTTTCTGAAGATAATTTGCAGAGAGGCCTCATTTGGGCTGCGAGATCCTGGTTTTACCCAATTTCACAAGAATCATGTGACATTACAACCTTCTTAGATGCTCTGGGATAAATAGTCTACACAAGATTGCCATGTAAATGCATAGGAAATTCATATAAAGTGTGAAAAATAATTCAGTAACATTTGGGGATGTACAATAACATTGAGAACATAAGAGTGACAGTAGCCAACATCAAAAGATGCTGTAACTTAGCCAGAAAGCACACTTTGCCTGAAGGTGGCTGCTCCAGATATTTGCCTGACATGTGGCCCCACACACGTGGCTTATGGAAATGGCTGCTCTTTTCTGATTATTTTGGAAAGGTTCAGCATTGATGGTTTGAGCCAATGAAGGCTTGGATGAAGTTAAACGAAGATGAAATCCAGACAAGACTGAGATGCTGTTTGACAGATGCCTGATCATCTCATCCCGATTCCCTTGTATGGGAACCCTTTTCTGAGATGAAAGCAACCATAAGTGGCAGTGGAAAATGCCATTTATACATTAAGCTTATACTACATACACAGAACTCTAAATCCAGTAAACAAAAGGGATGCTGGCTGCATAGCATGCAGTGTCTAAAAAAAACCTTGTTGTTTAACTTGAAGCCTCACCCATCCAACATACAATAGCATTGATGAGTTTTCCCAGAATTTCCAAAACTATGGAAGTGCTTGTCCCAATTTTAACTATGTCTTGGGTAGATGAATCCAACAACTAGGCACCACAATAAAGTACCCAGAGATAAAATGCTGCTAATAAGCCAAGCTGAGAACATATTTATGGAATGAACCTCATGTTATTAATGTTTATTCTATTTTTTCACTCACAAAGATGGTGTGTGTGTGTGTGTGTGTGTGTGTATTGGTTTTGCAAAATAAACCTATGTATACATGAAGAACCATCCTAGACCTGAATGGTCAGATATGACTGTTGAGAAATCCGGATTTAGTTAGCACAGCTATGAATTTGCATATACCAGCTATATTATTGTTGAATGTCTATAGCATTGATTTTAATTCTACCCACTACTGAAACCAGTTAGAAATCACTACTGGAGAAATACAGTAATTGCAAAATACTGGGACAAAGTAAGAACTATCTGCAGCATTTGCTTCTAAAACCTCTACAAATTTTCAGTCCATCTTTAGGACCTTAGAAATACAATCTTATTCTGAATTGCCTCCTCTTTGGCATTGTTATCCAATCCATACTCAATGTTCTTGTACATTGTTAAGTGATTTATTATTCCCCCACTATCTTGTTTTATTTTTGTACTTGTTTTAGTATTTTACGATCGGTTACGTGATTTTAATTGTTGCTGTGCGGTATGCTGCCTAATATCACATTGTGTGTTTAGTAATTAAATAAAACCAATCAATCAAGCTACACTTAAAATCATTGTGCCTGAAAATGTTATCTTCTTGTATATATCTACTAAGCTTTTTGAACAATATTTTAATATCATTTTGGAAGGGGAATCTGAGTATCAGTTTTTGTATTTATTACATTTATTCAAATGTACATGGTTCACATTAATTTCTCATAGCACCAGATTATCATCTGCCTCATGACAATTACTGAGATGGAATTTGAACTCATATCCATCTAACATTCTTTTATAACTATTTAACTATTATAGTTGCATTATTTTGGTCTCAGTTTGTTGACAATTATCTGGTCAGGGATTCCAGCTGGGTAAGAGGTATTAAATGATCGGCGATCAGAAGTAATTTATGATTTCTTTATCTTGTACTGTGAATACATGAATTGGTGGTAGATAATGAGTACTGGGATTACAAAGTCAACAAATGGAGTTAAAGGGATTATCAGGCATCACAGAATATGTTGACTAAAAATGTGATCTAGAAAACCAATTTAGATTGTTGAAAAAAACTTTTTTCTAATTACACTTTATCTCAGAAGCAAGAATTCATCTGAAAGGAAATTATATTTCAAAATTTGAGTCAGGTAACTAAATGATTCAACAATATCAAACTGGAAAAAATATTTTTTTTATCTGCTAATCATTATTTTACTAGACCATTTTGCATAAAAATGGATGACAAACAGAATTGGGTAGTTTGATTTCAATGTGTTGTCAGATCCCAATAATTGATTCTATAGGTTGTGTGAATAGGCCATCACATTAAGCCATAAAACGGTTTATTCATTTGTAGTGACATGCTAGAGAAGCATAGGAGCTGTTCTTTAATTGTGCTGTATTTCCTTTTTTCTTCAAAAATAGTGAACTCTTGTGATTGGTGCTCAACAATTTTTTCTTGGGCATTAACTTTAATACCCAGTTTGCTCAGTTGTTTTTAACTGTACCAATAGTGTAACCTGGGTATATTCTAAAGGTAACACAGATTTTGTTATAAAATATGTATGGTGTATGCCTGCTCTGTACAATAATGCACATGCACTCATAAATATGATCAGACACACTTTTACACAACTTTATGGTGCTGAATGAAGACTGGTTTAAATTTTCTTGAGCACAAAAGAAAAAAACCCAAACAAAACGACAGTACTGAGAGTTCAAAGAAATATTACTGGATTCATGAAACTGACAATTAAGTGCTTGAACTGTTTGCTTAGCTGCCCAGTAAACACCTTAAATGCAGGACTCCTGAGTCTGATGGTCCCTATAGTCATCTGGAACCATGTAATAATTCTTCCATAAAATTCAAATCTATGTGACTTCCAATAACATGCAAGAAAAAGAGCTATTTTTTATTTGTAGAAACTTATATTACAAACACACAACTCTACAAAGGAGCTTTTTGGAGCCAAGCTATTATTTCTCCTGCAATATGCAGTTTGTGTTCTCCCCAATTCTGACAATGGGGTCTATAATGCAGAACAGTGCCAATACCAGTAATTTTCCCCTGAGTTTCCTAAATGAGGCTTCGCCTTGATTCTAGATGTAAAAAGATGAATATAGTTCCCGTCAGATGAGAAGGAGCAATCACCAAGTAGGGGGGCCAAAGCGGGAAATCAGCAATTCTTGATCATCAAGATCCTTCTGAACCTTTTTCCGCATGTAAAAGATGGGACAGTCACGACTGAAGGAAAAAAGGAAAAAAATCCAGAAATTACAGCAATGAAGAACTGGCATTTTTTATAAGAGTGGCAAATTTTTTATCAGTGTCATCCAGAAATTTAGGGGGTGGAGGGGGAAGGAGCGAGGGACAAAAGATAATTCCCCTGCAGGAAAGAATAGAACCTTTATGTTTTGGCTTGTCTCTATATTGACAAATTAACTTTCTCCTTTTACTAAGAACATCCAGAATTCTTATTCAGCACAGGCAAAAAAGCTTGGCTAGGAATTCTGGAGTTAAGTCTCAACACCTATGAAGGGCTGACTGTCCCCAGCAATCAATTGTGGGGACCAGTCTACTTGGTCTCCAGAGAATTTGGTGGGACACGTCTATTAAATCTGCAGGTAGCAGTGTGTCAGCACTTAAATTATCACAATTTTGCCAAATTTCAATCACATGGGAATCATGGATTCTGGATTTTGGTGCACTCTATAAGATAGCCCTTTTGAGGTAGCTTAATTCAGAAATCATTGCTATAGAATGCACTGTTTCAACCAGTTAAAGATAACTGACAAGTTGAAACGATGAGACATGTAGCCGTCAAATCAGAATTTTTGTAATATATAAAGGACCTCTAAAGAACTTTTGTTTATATGAGTTATATTTATTGATATTTACCATATTTACCAAATTAAAATTTGTTTTAATTGTTTATTGAATCATGTAAAAATAACAGCATTCAAACCATTAGATATTAACCCAGATATTTTTCATTTTAAAATCTATTTATTTTTAACAAATAAAAAATAATAAGAGTGGCATTGTTAAATTTCTGCAAACATCCTCAAGATCTGGCAAATAATCTTGATTTTGCAGACCCCAAGGGAGATCTTTGGAGATTCCCAGACCATACCAAAGTACTAGTCGATAACATCATTTCAGACAGAATCTAGAAGATTCTGGTTCTAAAATAACTCTCCATAGAAATGTTCCTTACAAATTATAACTGTAAAAAAAAAAAAAAAAAAAAAAAAAAAAAAAAACAGCGAGGACTGAGTTTAGCATAGAGTAGATTCAAACAGAATAATTTATGGTATAGTATATTGTGGGAAAATCTGACATTAGATGCTTTGTGACCAAGGCCATTACGTTAAATCATATAGTTTATTTGCTAGAATGTTACTGGCTAGCTTGAACACAGTAATGATTTAATTAACTCCATTTAGGATATCATGCACAATTTGAATCTAACCCAATGAGAAAATTAATGCCACTTTTGTGGGGGTGTGGGAGAATATGGTGCTTGTTATCTATCTACACATAATAATGTATTATTTTTAATGTAAAGGAAAATTTAAATGATTACTCTGTATTGTAGCCAGAAGCCCATCTATCCCATCAAGATTCTATCCCCTAAGTTCTTAAATTCTAGCAGCCAGGCTTTGCTTGTCCCAATGTCCCATGTTAAATGTACCTCTCTTGCACTCTTCTCTAAATCCAGACAACCCAGCTAACACATGCTGATTATCACAACATGAGGCTCTATCTTTTCCCTCCCAATCCCTTTGCCAGCTGGCAGGTGCTATATTTATAATGCAATAAATGGCTTCAGGTATACCCCCGCCCCCTACCTCTCCGTGGGAGCCATCTGTTTGCTGATCCCTAACCAGCTTGATAAGCAGTTGTAAACACTTGGGGGGGTGGCATAAAGCCATATTTTATCCCAATGTCCCGTGGGAACATACAAGAGCTTGTGCTGCCATAAGAGGGTGCGGTGGGTGATCAGTCCTCACCTGGTACACAGTACATCTTCATGTAAGCTCCCTTGGCAACGCTGACATTGTGTCCATAAACGAGAGAACTTTTCTTCCAAACAGCTTAGATGGGTCACCTATGGGGAGAAAGAAAGATGAGGGAGGAAGAACCACAAGACAGAGCAGCAAGATGTTCTCCCTTGGATGTGACCCAGCATTTAATAGGCATTGCAAAGTCTCAAACTACTGTGAACATATTATGCTGTTGGGAACCTCAAAGTAGATTTGTAAGGCAGTACATTACTACATCCATGTTGCAATAAGGACCCCAGAAAAAAGTCCAGTTCACATTCTTGCTAAGCCATAAGGTTGACCTGTACTTTCCACCATTTACAAATCTGGCCGTAATAGCCTATTCAACAAATACACTTGAAAAAATTAGGTCATAGCATGTTGTGAATTTTAAAAAGAGAGAGGAGGGAAATCCCATAGATATGGGGAAGAATATGCCAAAGGAAACAACTATCTTTTTAAAGGCAGGAATCAACCATGTTTTTCAAATTATAAAACGCACTCCCCCCCCCCCAAAAAAAAAGTGGGTGGAAATGTCTGTGCGTCTCATAGAGCAAATTGCTGCAAGGAAGCAAATTGCTGGGAGGCAAAGGCAGCTTTTTTTTCTTGTTTTCCTTCTGTAAAGCTAATGTGAGTCTTATAGTCCAGAGTGTCTTATAGTCCGAAAAATATGGTATTTACAATAATTTTATAGTCACAATGGGCCTTAGGGAACACTGTTCTTATCCCTGTGAAATGGCAAACAATGTGAATTTTGACTTTTTTCCCAATTAAGGTTGTGATAGTCAAGATAGTTTAATTTAAAGAGTAGCACTTGATTCAAAAAGGGAGCCAGAGGTTCACACCTGAAATAGGACAGGACTGCTTATATTAGGGATTTTCTGATTTCTGAGTTCAGGCTTTTAGTCCTTATGCTATTACCAGTATATTCTGCTTTCAAATTGCTACCAGTTCCCAAATGGTTAATCTTAAGCTAATTCCTCCCACCACCTCCCAGTGAAATCAAGTATTTGTGATTTGCAAACTCAACATTTCTTTCATCTCATTTCTCATTTTTCAGGGAAACAGGCCTATCAGTCCTTAGTAGTGGATTATAAACCAGCTAAAGCTGCCTGATCATGAATTCATTTACCTCCTTCTGGTAAAGTTCAGATTGATGAGCCAGGCAAAACTTGCACACAGCACCTGTTGAAGAGCAAAATATTAAAAAAAAAATATCCACCCACCCTATTCTGCCATATGGAGTAATATTCTCAAATCCATTCTGATGGGGAGGGGGAACCAGGAAAGCAGAGAAACAACAAGCTACATTTTATTTGCAACAATGGACTGGATGAATTGTATTTGGCACCTAAATGATCTCTGCCTCTGGGAAAGAATTTACAGAAAGTCCTATTATCTCAGAATATTTCAGTGTAATTTTGGCCTTGGCTGAAGAGTTGTTTAAGCCACTTGCTTCACTAATCTCAAGTTATTCATTCTTTCAGTTTGTTGTTGTTATGCACCTGCCTTTTGATTAACTGCGGTCTAGTTTGCCAGATAACGGGACCACAAAAAAAACCCACTACTGAAAACTTTTGAGATATTCCCCTTTGAAGTGTTTAAGAAATCTTCTTTAAACTTCCCCAGATAATTCAACTAACATATTCCCAGGTTTTCTCTCTACTGAATGCAAAATCGTTCTCATAACCCCCAGAACCACCCTATCACAAACAGATAGGCTCAAAAAAATTCAGTTCTTTGCATTGCTTTGGGATTTTGTAAAGTTTAAGAGTGTAGCATAGATACACTAAGTCTTGCATAAATGTAAAACACCAGTTTCATTCGAAATTTGTTCCCAAAATAAGTCCCGAGACTCCTTCCATTTTTGGGCTGCATCCTTAACACATGATGTGCAAAGCTTGCTGCAGCCCTTCAACCAACGGAAATTGCATATGTCTGTGTTAAACCATATTCCAGAAATCAATCTCCTCCCAAAGAAGCCAGGAATCCTGGTAATAGGCTTTGCTGCCTATTAACTTCATATTCATCCAAGGCAAATGCGTTCATCTATTTTCCTACAATATGCACCTGAGCGTTCATCTCTTTTCCTACAATATGCACTTTTCTCCCTCCTATATATTCCGAGAAGACCAAAGAGAGAGAAAGTACTGGGGCAACAGCAGAGATCACAAACTGTGAAGTGGTGTTGATCTATTGCAAGAGTTTTCCTGCTGGTAACAGAGGCGCAGCTTCTGTACTCTGTGGCAAGTTCCGGCAATAGGAACTTGCAACATGCACTGTTGGTTAGACGTGAGGGATGGGGGAAGGGAAAAAAATTAATGGACTCTGAGAAGACATGTGGGCAAAGGCAGGATCTCACCGTGGTGGTTGAGCACAGCCCGGCAACCAATGCAGGTGCTTCGTTTAGTCGCAAAAGCCATCAGTCCTCCAACTTTGGCTGTCAATACTGTTTTGCAGCGAGTGTGTTCTCCCTCTGCAAGGGGAAGATATGAAGGATCATACATACCACAGCCCGGGTCTTTATGCACATTAGGGAAAACCCTGTTGACTTCACCTGCTCAGTCAGTCATGTTTTTATTTATTTATCAAGAAAATGTATATGGCCATCCAACCCACTCTCAGTGACTCTGGGCAGCTTAAGCAAAATAAAGCCCCAGTACAAAAAATATTCTTGCTGTTGTGAAAAAAGCAAGAGAGCAAATTTGGTCTATTGATTAAGACAGCAGACTAGAAAGCACGAGACATGAGTTCTAGTCCTGCCTTGGACACAAAAGCTGGCTGGCAGCTTTTGTGTCTCCCTCAGTTCAGTTCAGCTCAGTGGGTTATCATTGTGGTGAAAATAGGATGAAGGAGTATTAAGTATGTACACAGCCTTGAGTTGTTTATAATGAAGGTGGGGTATAAATAAATACATGAATCCAAATTTCACCTGCCCAATTAGTCAATCTCGTAGTCTCCTTAAATAAAGTTTGATTCCCAATGACAAGCCTATATAGTTTTCTTGAGAGCAATCTGAGATGCTTTTGATTTTCAGGCTTCCCAATCTGAAGAGCCAAGGTGGCGCAGTGGTTAAATGCAGCACTGCAGGCTACTGCTAGATCAGCAGTTCAGCGGTTCAAATCTCACCGGCTCAGGGTTGACTCAGCCTTCCATCCTTCCGAGGTGGGTAAAATGAGGACCCAGATTGTTGGGGGCAATATGCTGACTCTCTGTAAACCGCTTAGAGAGGCCTGAAAGGCCTATGAAGCGGTATATAAGTCTACTGCTATTGCTATATTGAAGCCCTCAATTAGCTTCCAAAGCTAACCAATAATAGGCAGGTGCTCCCAAAGGCCATTTAGTATATCTCTGCTCCTTCTCCTTCAGTATCCCAGCTGCCTTCCCATGGCTCAACTGAAAAACAGGCAGTCTGAGCTTAGCAGTCTTAATTGTCATTTAAAGTCCACAGCGAAGGTCTCTACCAAGCTTTTACTAAGTCAAAACCAAGGTCCTATTTTGATTTTTTTGTTGAAGGTCAAAGATCACACTCACTCAGTAAAACATTCTGAGCTTTGCCCTCTCCCAAGATAGGCTCAAAGATACGCAAGAGGGGCTTAGCTAGTTGTTGCTCAAGATAGTACTGGGTGTCAATGGGCAAGTTGTTCTCCAGCACATAGATGGGATCCTAAAATAAGAAAGAAAGAGATAAGCAAGAAGCATTGCTAGGGTCCAAGGAGTAGAACTAGATTGCCAGGGACCCTAATGACCAAGCTACTTTATCCCTTTACTGAAGGCTGAAAGCCACTTAACAGGCTACTGGGCCAGGTGCACATGCATTCTGATAATAGTAGGGAAGAAATATTTACTCCTTGGATGTACAAAATATTGACCATCACAATAGCAAGCTTTATTGGCCTTGTCTTCCATGTATAACTCCTCATTGCATATCATCATCATCCTTCTTCCATACTTACTTCAGATTTCATGTATGCTGCAACACCCTTGGCTGCACTGATAATAACATAAGGAACTCGATCTCCCAAGTTGGGAGCACTGCCAGGATCTCGCCGACGCATCCTAAAGGGAAAGGAGGGCTGCATAGATCAAAGTGAAGGATTGCATAAAGGATGGAGGCAGACTGGAACTGAGTGATCTCAGAAGAAGGTTAAGAAGACTGCAAATCAAGCCTGAGTAGAGTCAGGATGGACTGAGGAAGTGGGAAGCAGAATAAGCAGCTCTGGAGAATTAAAAGTTCAGACATGGGAGATGGAAAGGTTTGACACATGACCCAAGTGGAGTATTTTCTTTGAGCAGAGAGATATCAGAGAAGAAATCAAAAGGGTTGAAGGGATGGAGACTGGCCCAGAAAATATACAGCAGAAAGTATAATTAGTGTTAGGTCTCCTCCACAAATGTGGCTGCAACAGAGCACTTTCACCTTCTAAACTTTTGTTTATCGAGAGGCAGTGGAGCAGCCAAAAGGCCCCTGTCACCTCCCAGGTGTCTCTGGGTGGCGGATGACATGGCTTCAGCCAAGACAGGAAGCCCAGAGCCAAGAGGTGGGTGTCGCAGAAGTTCCACTTGCAGCTGCACTCACCACGGCTATTTCTGCCTTTCCCCTCAGTCATGCCTGGCTGGCTACCCCACGCCCACACACCTTTTTCCGCTGCCCTGAGGACAGACAGGGTGGGTATCACTTAGGGTAGCAAGGCTGTGGGGAGAGAGATGAGGCAGTGCCAAACCTTCAATGCTGCATGACAGTTTCCTTATCAAATCCCAAGAGAGGGGCCAGACATAGTTGAGAGAGCATGTGCTTTGTATATGCAAAAGGTGCCAGGTTCAATCCTTGGCATACTGCAGGATTAGGAAAAGTCCTTGGAAATTTGTTTCTAGGTAGATTAGACTAGGAGAGGACTAGTGGACTGGATCAATAGAAGGTTGTTTAACAGATTTATTCAACCGCCTCCAAGTCTGGATACCGAGTATCTTCAAGTTAGAGGACTCTTGCTATATTCTTAAACAAGAAAAAGTGAATTAAAGCATTCTCTCTCGCTTTCAGCTCACCTCTCGGCCAATTCCACATGAGCCTGGCGCCCTGCATATTCATCTGCAGTGCGTGTTAATTCCTTGGTGATCACCAACTGTGAAATGTCAACTCTGTTGCACAACAGATCCGAAATCACTTCCTTGGCATGGGTGACAGCCCCAGAAGGGTCCCTGAAAAGTATAGCACATGTGACAATTAGGAATGTCCTCTTGAATAGGACACAAATTCTGAGTTTTAGAAACTAGAGACAGGCTGGAGTTGGAGTGGGGATAAAAAGTCTTGTACCAAAGTGGCAATGTGTCATTTTAGGACCTAATGTAGTCTACTTCTCAGAATGATATAATGAACTGGGGAAACCCCACTTCAAATTGTTCCACTCAACTGCAAAATCCATTGTATGATTTGGGTCAGTTATTCTCCCACAGCCCATCCTATCACAGAGAGCTGCTGTGAGGACTAAACAGGAAGGGGAATGGAGGACAAAGACTGAAATTCCCACATTGCTCACCCTAAAGATATACTACATAGAAATCAGAAATGTTGCAATTAAAAATATGGTTTAGCAGTTACAAATATTTGTTTATATTGTCCCTATACAAACACATTCCCGCTACTTTAGATGCTCATCAGACACAATAAGTCCTGCTAAAATTTACAGACCTATCTATGAGCAGCTTCTGCAGACAGGTGTTGATAAGGTTTGCCACCAGGGGGCAGTTGTCTCGACGCACAGTCTCAATGCCCTTGCAGTCCATCTTGTCATGCATGTCAGAGTTGGAGGAAAAGTACAGGCCAGCATAGCGCTTCTTATTGATCAGGAGGTATGGAAAATATACCTGGTAGAGAAAACATCATGCCTTTGTATAATTCCCAAAACCAGATTCCACTGCAGAAGATCTATCCAACTATTTAATTTGATTAGGATTTCAGGAACTGAAGAAATAACTGTCTGGTTCGAGAAGAAATGCACCACTTAGTTTATGGAGTGGACAAAATCTTTAGCATATTCATGAAGATGGCACCTTACCTAAAGACTGAAAGAATGGAAATCAATGAAAAGATATCGAAAGTGAATGCAGAAACCATAGAGGAATTAGTCAGTTAAGTAGGTTTGGTAGTATTCCAAGTGAAAGGGAATATGAAGTGACAAGAAGTAAAATTTAGGAAATGCAATAAGGCTGGACAAAGGGTACAAAGATTCCACTTTGCTTTGAGAAATTTATCTATGCAAACAGGACAGGTACAGACACCAATGGATGGTCAAGAGTGCAGAAAGAATAATTGCAATGAATTTGCCTTCCGTAGAAATATCTCCTCTATGTTGCAGAGGTCAAAAGGAGGGCTGAGAAGATATCTGCAGACCCCTCACATCCTGAAATATTTTAACTCCTTCCCTCAGGATAGTGCTATAGGGCATCATATTGGTAATTTTGATTAAAGCTTCTGAACATTTATTGTCATTCTACATCTCCTCAGTATCACTATGTTCTATCTTCATTATCTGCCTCTTACAAAATAATGCCCTGCTGGGTTGCGGTCCCCTAGCCAACTTTGGCAGGTGTCAAAAAGTTAAACAGGATCAAATGAAAGTCTACTAGGAAATTCTAGGACTTTAGGCTGGATTACAAAATTGGGGGGGAAAATGTTCTGGATGAAGGCAATGGCCAAGAAAATTACCCAGACTTATGAAGTTGCCTAGAAATGGATTCAATAACAAGAGTTTACTTTTTATAAACTTCCTATTGGTGGAAGTTTCCATGAACAGATGTTGTTCAAAGGTGTATGAAATTTAATTCTAGAACTGCAGCTAGAACTGAAAGGACCACCCTGGAAAACAGTTGGACAATCTTGTGTCAAGTACTTATTCAAACCTATTCAATTTCATCAAACGTACCTTCTCAAACTCTAATTTGATGGGTGGAGTGAAATGGCTAGAGACCCAGGCTGCTGCTTCCCTGCCTATTTCCATGGATTCAGCAACTGATTCCACACCCAGACGGCACATCACTGAATCTGTGTCCCCGTATATAACCTTCAAGGAAAGAATAAAATATTCAAGAACTCTTGTCCTTCTTTATCTTGGAGCACTTCAGTCACTCCAAAGAGCTACTAGATTCCTTTGTCAAAAGACATAACATACCACCATTCTTCTTTTTGACAGTTCTGCCTCTCTCCCGTTCCCTATAGTGAGAAGATGCAATTCCCTCCAATGCTTAATCTCATCCTTAAAGTCATTGTAAATATGATTACATTGTATCATCCCTTTGAAGTAGACCAGGCAAGAAGCATAAGCCATGAATACCAAAATTATGTTTATTTTAAGATTACAGTGACAGAATCATGCAATTCCGAAAACATTTCTCCAGCCTTTACTTTTATTTGCCAGTAGATTAGGGAGGGTCCCTTCTAAAATGCTTCTCACACCCCCATTGTCTTTGTGGGCTAAGATACCTTTTGCATAACGGTTGTCTAGTCTGTGGCTCTTCTTCCTGTCACTCAAAGTAATTCCCACATACCATTACATGTTGCCAAAGAAATGTGAAAAGAATGAGAACAAGATTTTAAAGGATGACAAGGCAAGTTTTATGCTAACCAAAATTGGAATATAGCAAATGCTTTCTCCTCTAAGGCAAGCATTGGTAACCTTAGCTCTAGGGACAGAAGTGGACTTGAATTTCATATGACTTTTGCTTAATTTCAAATATTTCAAATTCATTTCTGCACAAGCAAAATGCCAAGACCTAGTGAACTGCCCTTCAGCTTGATAGAAAGTGTTAACAATTTTAAAGAAAAGACCTGGTATCTAATTTTAGTTCTGGCACTGTAACCATTAACCTACACAACCCAATTGATCTATTCCTTTAAAAAAAAGAAAAAAGCTGTATACTGCTATTCTACAAAGTACACTGCCTTTTCAGTTTTCCTGTCCATCTACTACTATACTGAAATATAAGTTTGCCCTTCTCTTGCTCACCTTTGCATCAGCCTTATATCCATTGGCAATAGTGTACTTGGATTCTACCAATTGCTTTGTTTTCTCAATCATCTGACGCCCAAATCCAGTCACACTCTGAGAAGGAATAGGTAGCAAGCATTATTTTTGTCTTTCAGGAGACAAAGAAAAAGATTTAGTTGCAGTAACTTTAAATTTCAATGTCCCCCATTCAATTGATGGCTTTCATCAGTCTCTGTTACCGTCTCTATCAAAAATTATATCTGATATTAGCATCTTTGCCAAACATTAAGAACTTACGACTTCCTTAATTTACTAGAAGAAATAATTTGTCTTTGAAAAAAATATTTTCTACTTTCTCTCTCAGGTTATATATTTTATAAACATATTTTGATACAAACTGTATTCCTTTATAGTAGACAATACCAAATAAGCTTCCCCCAAAAATCCAGAAGTCCAGGAGAACTTTTTAGCATTAAGTACCCAGGCAAGAGTATTTATTGTACATAATTTATGTAAAAAGAATCAAGGATTATTTCTAACTAACAACTAGAAGGCCTTCAACTTATCACAAGTACAGCATTTGGTTTACAAAATATGCTTTCATTTTTTCTTTTAATTAAATCAGCAGGAGGAAGATATATTTGCAACGGAGAGGCAGTTTTTTGACTCTGACCCAGTATGTTGGTTCTTATCACTTCCTCTAATAGGAAATCTAGTTGGTGAGTAGCAACTGGGCTGTTAATATTATCTTGTTTAGAGGAATTCCAGTGCTTGCAAAAGGACTTTAAGACAATCTAAACTGAGAAAAAACTGAGCAATCAGTAGGACTCTGGGAAAAAATGCCAATGCTTCAAGAATTGCATTAATTAATAGATTCTTCAAAGCAGCAGCATCTTTTCTGTTTTTAGATTCATTTGGAAATCAGGAAAAACCAGGCTTCAATTAGACAAACAGCAGAGAGGTGCTGTGCTTGCATTTAGTATAAAGCACTTCCTCTGAATCATTTTCTAAATGTGCTCCTCCCTAACAGTCAAGTGTTTTTTTAGAAAATGTTTACAATTTTAAAAGTGCATATATCTTATGCATGTTCAACAGTACCCAAAAGCCAATAAATCAGAGAACTAAAATCAATCTTTCATTCTCTTACAGTGTATCTAGAAAATAGTGAACCCTGATGTTCGATCTTTTGATATTAAGTTCTCCACCCACTTAGAAAGTCTGCTTAGTTTCCAAGCAAATATCTGCCGGATATCTAACCAAACTTGTAGAATTCTAACTAGAACAATCAAGATGCAAAAGCTGAACATTTTGTTTTCAGGCATAGATAACCCGACACCTTGGCCTATCCCATATAGGTCATGGGCTTCCCCTTGCCTATCTTTTCAGAGAAAGCATATCTATCTACCAGAGTTTTTGTTTAGTTGTCATAGTTAATTGTCACCATACAAATCATCTTCAACACCACTCCTTCCAAATATTGCGCAACTACAGCTACCATCACCCCTTATTTCTGGCCCTGTTGATTGAGGTTTGTGGGAGTTATATTCTAAAATGTCCAAATTAGAAATGGCTATTTTGGATTACCTTGTCCTAGACAGGAAATTGTCTTGTGTTTTTTTTTTTTAAATCATTTGATGGCAATTTTGCTTTAGCCCCTCACATGAAATTAAAATATTTTTCTACTTCCTTCTGCTTGCATTAAAGCTTCAGTTGATCAACTATAAAACATTGGCTAGGTTTAAAATTTAAAAATAGTTTTTAATATTGTAGCACAAGCTATTAGAAGGTGAAGGAACAAAAGGACAAAGACAGAAAACTGTTTTAGTGACAACCACTGTATTTTACACACTATAAGACACTCCGAACTATAAGACGCACCTAACGTTTGGGAAGGAAAACAAGAAAAAAAAATTCCCTCTATTTCTGAGCAATTTTCTTCTTTGCAGCAAAAAGCAAACAGCCTGGTCAGCTTCAGAGCAACCTGATTTAGTATGAGCAGCTGATTGGTGGTTTGATCGGCCTCCTGGAATACAGCCTATCAGCTGTTCCAGGTTGCAGAGATTGCCACTATCTATTGTCACTACCACCTATCGCCGCCTCGGCACATCCCATTTTTGGTCTCCATGTGTCCCATTTTTGGCCTCTGCACATCCCATTTTCAGCCCATTCCAGGTGGCGAGGATAGGTGATGGCAGTGATCCCTGCTGCCTGGAACAGGCCGAAAACAGGACGTGCAAGCCAAAAATGGGGTGCGGAGAGGCGGCAACAATCCCTGCAGTCTGGAACAGCTGATAGGAGGCATTCTGTGAGATAGATCCAACCTCCAATCAGCTGCTCATACTAAAACAGGCTGTGATGAAACTGACCAGGGTGTTTGCTGCAAGGAGGTAAATTTCCACGGGGCAGAGGCCGAAGGGCGGGGCCCAGCAAGTGGGCAGGGCTTTGGCAACATTTGCTGTATAAGACACAGACATTTCTACCCACTTTTTTTGGGGGGGGGGGGTTATACACTGAAAAATACAGTAATGTGGAATCAGTTTTAATGACAACTAACAGCAAATACTTTATTGAAACATGGCAGTGCCTCAATAAGAGACACCTAACAATGGCTTCCAGCATTCACAAACATATCTTGTGGAATTCCCTAGCTTTGAAAAAGGTCAGGCTTACCTGTGATATTTCAAGGCACGGTAGTTTGCCTACTTGGGCCCCAGTGAATCCATAAACAGAATTGGCGCTGACCTTGAGAGCCAACTGCCGTCCATCCAGGACCTGTCGCTTAAATGGGTCAGTCTCCTGCTTCAATTCTAGTTTGGCCCTTAGCCAAAGAGGGAACAGAATGAGGTAAAACCACCAGTTCTTCTTTACTAGCTTCCCTTAACAGCTCAATCTGTATTCAGAAATATCTATGGATTCAGGCTCCTGCCAATGACTGTCTTCATATAAAACATACTGTAATCCAAGCCAATAAATTTCCACTCTGACCAGAATAGCTATCCAGTATGTCCCTACTCACTTACTGCCCTGCAATTTCTTAATTGGAGATAGCAAGACAGAACAAGAGCTATTAATATGTTATATTCAAGTATTCAATTTCTGTTCCTATATTCTACATGTAAATTATGACATATATTCCCATATTTCTCCCTTTTCACCTCTTACGAGCAGCCAGCAAGTTTTCCAAAATCTCAGGCAGAAGACCTTTACGAACGGATGACTTCACAAAATGGTCCCCTGTAGGGGTACGAATGAACTGCTCTGGGGAAAGCCTAATAAAACAGGAAACAATCAGTCAGATCACAAATAGTCTAGAAGGCCAGACTGCTAGTTTAGATGTTACCATCTCAGTTTAAATTATATTTTGCCTCAATAATATACCATAGCCATCTCCCCTCCCTAGTCAGGTTTCCTGCTTCAAATCCCTTAAGTCCATCTACAATAAAAATGTTATTGGAGAAGATCTGGGATATCAGGACTCTGGATTTTGATAAAGCAAACTTGCAAATGATGAGGCTTACAACCAATCAGCTAGGTTTTTGAGGAAATAATTGTGTCAAGCAACATGAAGCATCAAGAAACCATTCTTGTCCCTCCAACTCCATAAAATGTGGACTAGTAGATTTTATCATTTATGACTTCCTCCCATTCAATTCTCCAGGTAACTGAGTAAGAAGTTAGCAAGATACCAGTCCTTCTTCACTCACCCATAGCACTCAACTGCCCCCTGTTGTAAAAGAGTAGTATAGCACAGATTGTGAGCCATCATGATTGAAGGGTACAATGAGGAGAAGTCCAAGGTTGATATTGGCACATCATAATAGCTAAAAGAGAAATATATTTTTTAAAAATGTATATCCCCCGCCCCATATACAAGGAGAAAGGGAGAGAATTATCTATCTCTGTCTGTCTAATTTTATGTAATCTAATCTCTCACTCATCTCTTTATCCTCCTCCACTTCCTCCTTGCCAATGGCATTTTCCAAAGATCTTAGAACTACAAGTCCCAGAAATCTCAGCAAATATGCCTTTAATTGCAGTCCCAATGAATCTGCCAAGCTGAATAGGACTGGGTAAGACAAAATGCTGTTCTGTGCTATCCCTCCAGAAAATCATTTCATCCTTCTTCTACCTTTCATCAAGGAAAGAGTCTGGCATTCAAGTCAATTTCATGGGATGTCCTTCTCAAATTAGACCCTACTTCTCCATTGCCCAAAGCTGAAATAGCCTGGGACCCAACTCATTGTTCCTCACCATGGTCCTCTTTTCCATTTCCACTCCACATTTCTAAAGCCAAGATTTATATATGGAAGAAAAGGTCAATAACTAGATTCATATATTATGTTATTATGACTTGCCTTAATATGGCCTGAACCTAGTTTACACATATTTTCAAAGCACCACGGTCATGCCTCTCACTGAACCAAACCAAGCAAAAAGCGCCCTCCTTTAGGACAACTCATGAAGTTTGCTTATGCATTTCTGCAACATCTCTCAACCAGAGTACACAATACACACCCCAATACATTCCTTCCCACCCTCACATCCATTAATGTAAGAAAATTCTCATTTCCCTAATTTCTGGACTTACAACTTACCCTTTCAGAGGTTCAATGACAGTTGCACCTGCATAGTCCTCCCCACCTTCTGTCTTCACCACTGGCATCACCAGATTCTGCTTCATAGCCTTTGAACAGAGGAAAATATCAGCACTGGAGCAACTCTTTATCATTCTGCTGTTAGGTGGGACTTCTTCCATTAAATCCTATTGTAAGTCTACTGACCATGCTTCTTTTTTGATCCATTATATTTTTAATACATCTGGCAAAAAATACCGGTAAATTCAATTCCCTAAACCCTCTACCCATCCCCTCCCCATAGGTTGGGGAGGAGTAAATTTTCAACTATCAAAACTGTCCCATTTACTCACTGCCTTATAATTTGCTACACATTTAATTATTACTGATGAATCGTGATTTATGCACTATATTTTTTCACTTTTTTCATATTGTCAGTTTCCATATATTCAGGATAATATTCCTTGTGTAGTTAGAGATAGCAAGAAATAAAATGCAGCATAACACTAAAAGTTTTTTTAAAACCATCTTACAATCCAAACCTATATCCGAACAATTACAATTGTCAGGTTCACAAATTAAACCATGATGTTTTAATTATGCTTTGTTGAACCACTTATGGCTGGCTTGGCTTATGGAATATTCTAAGCCTAAATGGTAATAGCTTGAGCAAAATGGCTGGATGGCATCATAAGCTGAAACTGAACAAATCACATGGATTCTAAACCCAGAAAGCCATGAAGAACCACTGAAAAGAAGATACATTTTGCAGAAGTTTTATCTAAAGCCACTGAGAGTCTGTTCATGACTGTAGCAAGGCATACATATGATTGATAAGAAAACCAACATGGTGGTTCATATGATGACAAAAGGGTCCAGGTTTGGGTCTTCAATCAGTCACACAGCTTACTAATGAATTATCCATTAGCCCATCCCTTTTTAAAGAACAGTTGTTCGGATTAGAGGTGAGATAGTGGGAGAATGTATGCTACCATGAGTTCTCTGGAGTAAGGGTGAGATAAAATAGTAATTAATAATAGTAGTAAAGTAATAAAAACTGGACCATATATCGATATTGCACTTGCGCTTTTAACTCTTCAGTTGTGAATTAAATTTTATAAGGTCCTTCTCAGGAGGAAATACTATTTTACAACAGTTCCATGTGTACAGAACTAAATAGATATAAACTTGCTACTGGATAAACGTGGGGCTAGCTGGGAGGTAACCCAGGGACTCTCGCCATCTCTATGTAATTAGCGATACACATCAAGGTTTCTCAAAAGTCACAGTGGCAGGTAAGCATCTTTGAGACAGTGAATAGCTATACTCTATACTTCTTTGCACACATTGCATAGTAAATATCTTCTCAAGATTTGAGCTTCTGATCCCCCCCCCCCCGTGCTCATGATCTCCTGGCTTTGTTGGCAAAAGATCAGTTTTTCCTTACCTGCCGCAGAAGTTGGGACACCACTTTGATTTGTTGTCCCCGGGCTAGGAGATAACTAAGAGGTACCCCAGTGACTCTAGCCATCTCCATGTAATTGATAACACACATGAGCTTCCCCAAAAGCCGCAGTGGCAGATAGGCATCCTTGAGGCAGTACACAGCCAGTCGCCGACGTGATTGATCTGAACCATTCTGCAAGGGGAAGTCAAAGGTGGTCAGGAGGAAGACAAGGAGATATGATTTCAGCTCTGGACAAATAAATACAAAAATGATTAAACTCATCCAGTTGGTTTCTTTTTAAATAACAAAAACATTCATTTCTGGGAGTGGGTGGGAACAGGAGACAAGAAATATATGCATGCGTGTGTCTTAAGTATCAAAGCTGGCCAAATTTATAGGAAAACAGGAAAACTCCATTTAGCAATGGAAGCACTGTCTGTGTAGAGCAATGGAAGCAAAGTGGTAGAGACAGCAAGTTGATATGGGAATGGAGAAGTGTGGTATAGTCCTCTGACTGTTGGTTTTATGGGTCAGCTGAGATCCTGCTCAGGGAACACTCATCCCCACTCTTTTCAGACATAGAAGAAACAACTTTTGATAGTTTCATTAGCTGCTCAAGCATAACTTGTTGAAGTTCAACTCAAGGCTAACTTCTTCATTCACTGTTAGTTTTTAATATATAAATTTAAATTAAACCAAGATTTTAGAATTGGATAATGGAGGAGGGTGGAATGAGAAAGAATCAATTTATGAAAAGAAGTGAACGAGGTTCAAGAAAATTATGTGCTTTACTCTGGACATATGCACTTCCCCTTTGGCTGACACCCATTTTTCACCTTGTTACGTACACATGCAGCCTTAATAAAAAATGATATAAGAACCTTGACCCAAAAAAGATTGAGCACCCACACTCTACGGCAGGTATGAGGAACTATTGATCTGCCAGGCTGACAACCTCCCACTCCTATCCTGAATGGACTGCCACCTCACATTTCACCTATGTCTCATCACATTTTTCCTTCTCAAAGAGAAAAGGCAAAACATAGGCAAAGCTAGCAGAATCACAGAGGACCGTCACATGTCTAACTTGATCAAGGAAAGATAATTTTACCTGAACTGCCCAAAATATGTCTTCCTCGAGAGGCAACATCAACTATGTGCACCATTTAATTCATTTTCTTTTATGCTCATCAAGAACGGCACAAAATGGCTGTTGGCTTTTCTAATTCGCCTGACACAGATCCTCTCCTGTGATGAAAGCCTTGTGCTGGCCTTCAAGAACAAGGCCACTTGTGTCCCTTGCTCTCTTTATTGCACAGAGAAATTAAGAACGACAGTCTATTAAATCCTGACATCTGATGTAATTTAGTTCGTATAACACACTGACTTTTCCATCTCAGATCCACAAGATTTAAAGAACTTGTACAAGTCAAGATAACTTTTTTGTATTGTGACCGTACCTTTTATTTTGTTTAATTTTATTATTTGAGGTACAAGGGATTACTGCCAAACATAAAGGGGTTTTTCCTAGTTATCTCTTCTCCTGGAAGGTTTATGGCTGTTTAATAGTTGATTTTGTTTGTTTTTCTCTGGAATTATTGTCTTGTAAAAGCATATTGTATGTTCTAAGGGGGGAAAAACCCTTTCAGAAAGGAGTAAGGAAGCAAAGGATATGCATAAGAATTAACTGTATCAAAAAAGGGCTTTCTAAATCAATGACATGCCAAAAATCAAGAGAGAATGACAAAGTCAAGAGAGGAAGATACATGCTATGTAATGTTTAGGTAGTCCTTTCTAATAAGCACTAGAAGAGCACTCACTTTGTTTGCCATGCAAGGCACCAATGTAAGGGAGTCAAGGAGTCAGGGAAGAGAGAGAGAAATATGGGCCCAAAAACAAAAAGGAAAGGAGAGGTGCAGATGCAAGCAGAAGATTGCTCTGTTTCCATACAGTTTTAAATGAGCCCTGCAAAAACCAACATTTGGTTTCCTTGATCTTACAGGAAAAAATATAAACTGCTAAAAAGCGATGGTATTTACGACTCCAAAATGTAAACTACTTTAAATAAGGCTAAGAAAAAGTGAGAAGGAAACACACGAACACTTCAAAAGAAATATCATTAAGCAGTTATTCCCTAAGGGGTATAGGCTTTAATGGTTCCACCACAAAAGCGCGCTCGACAAAAGCGCGCTCGACAAAAGCGCGCTGTGACGTCATCATAGCGCGACGAAAAAGTTCGAAAAATGTAAAAATAAAGCGAAAACCTTACCCTAAGCCCCCCAAACCTAACCCTAAACCTAACCCTAAACCTAACTCTTAACCTAACCCTAAACCTAACCCTAAACCTAACCGTTAAAGTAACGAAAAACCTAACGCTAACCCTTAACCTAACCCTAACGCTAATGCTAACGCTCTAAAGCTAACCCTAACCCTTAACCTAACCCTAACCCTAACCCTAAACCTAACCCTTACCTTTATGTGAATCGGCTTGTTTAATTTAATTTTTATTAATTTTTATTTGAATTTTTCGATCTTTTTCGTCGCGCTGTGATGACGTCAAAGGCGCGATTTTGTCGATCGCGCTTTTGTCGTCCGCGCTTTTGACGGGTCACGGGCTTTAATGACGGAGAGGAGATTCACTAGAGGGACAGCAAATTTAAGAGAGATCTGACAGATAGATTAGATTTTTCATTTCTATGGTACAATGTATCATAGATGACTGGATAGTCACCCAAATCAATTATATGACAGGTAGATGCCAGTGGGATAACAAAACCAATAACAAGTACAAAAGAGTGTTCATACTAGAGGAAAAAATTACTACTTGCAAGACTTAACTATCAAATGTTACCTGCAGGTCTGTAATAATGGAATGCTGGACATCTTCCTTCTGTTCCTGTAGGAAGTGATAGCTGACAGCGTTCAAGGTGTAGGAGCGTAATTTGTAATCCCTCAATAGAACCTACAGGAAGAAGAAAAGCTAAATTGTGAGACTTCATGTCCCCACAGGCAAAATACTGGGTCTTGTATCTGACAGCCTCCAGTTGTTACTGCCTCTCAGCTTCAATTTCCCATCAGTAAAATGGAACTATGGGGAGGGTGGACTTTTTTTGTTTACCTGAAGTAGATCAATTTGGGCTCTGCCTTCCATGTTAATGACTTTATTCTCCCTCCGTCCCATCTGCTTAGATTGGAAGGACGAATCACGGATGACAGACTTGCGGGATAGAATACGGCCCAGGAAGGGAAATGGGATGACCTGGGGATAAAGAAAAACAAGCTTTGAGACTTGAATGAAGAGTATGGGCGGGGCAAGTGAATTTATAGGTAGGATTACAGTATGGCATTAATTGATTAATTTGTTGAGCATGTTAAAATATGAAAAGAAGCATCCCTGATTCAATTAATAATCCCTTTAGATTGATGATTTTTTTAATACAAATCATTTGAAGAAAACAAAAAGTACCACCAGAAGGAAATGTGCAGGTTACCTTGAGAGTCTGGGCTCTGGTGAGGAGATAAGGAAGATCAAAGTTCTGGATGTTATAGCCGGTGATGATGTCGGGATCTACAGTTCTTATAAATTCTGCCCAAGTCTGGAAAAACATTTATTAATTTTTAGGCCTTTTAGACCAAAAGGACATATTTGGATCACAAAGCATGAGAGATGGCCTTACAGAACAGTTGCTACAGGTAGCTCACCTATTCAAAAGAGCATGACCAGTCACATAACATCCATGCATGAAAGTCAACTGGGTAATCTGCAATCTGCTTCTCTGGCAGCAATGACTCAAAGGAGTGCTCTCTACCATCTCAGCTTACCTTTATCTTTTCTTCAAAGCAAACTAGATGTTTCCAAACAAAGCACTGAGCTGCAACCAATCCCCTATTTTATTTTTTTAGAATGCTTAATGAGTCTATGTGGACCTCTCACGCATGCACATAAATAAAGCTGAAACTGGAAGCTGATGCTATGATTTGAAATGTATCAACTTCAGATTCATCAGAAAAATCTGAAACAACTGAAGTCATTTACAAAGACATCAGCCCATTTGGGCCAGAATTATTTATTGTTTAGTTTAGTCTGCAAGAGTTTAAGACGGAGATCTTCCATGATCCTACTATATAAATTCAGAAGAAATACAGCTATTCCATCATCCTCTCCCAAGTACATAAGTGCTTAGATAAGAATGGAAAGAATTTATCTTATGTGAGTAACTACACTGTTCCAGAATGACAATCGCATCAAATAAAGTTTCTTGTATCTTAAAACCAATGGCTTTTTTTAAGCCTTTCGTCTCATGATACTATGTTTGCTCACATTCAACCTTGGATATTTGCATCTTTTTTCAATATAACAAGTCTCATTTTAATGGGCTAGTTGGAGGGAAGGACTGAAAGTCATAAACAAATGTCCATTCAGTTGGGCAGGAGTCACTTGTAATGTAGACATTTATGCAAATAAAATTTCACTTAATGCAGAAAAATTATCTATTACATATGAAATCTATTGCTCCAAGATACAGCAAATCAAAATTTCACGTAATATGATGAATAAACAAACCAACCCAAGGCCAAACTAAAAGAGGGAGGAATGAGTAGAACAAGTAGAAATTACATAACCTATTCCGATGTTTTTCCTCCAGCTGTCTCGGGTATTATTTTCCCTATTTTTTATGTCAGTTTTAATGCATTCCATATTTTTCACATCTGGAATAATTAATCCTTCTTCTGTCATAGTCTGGCACATAAGAACTTGTCAGGGTAGTGGTTTTAAGATGCCTTGATGTAATGATGGGAATGAGTCAGCAAGGTTTTTAGCTGTTATTCCTTTAAGAGCCTACATAATAAGGCCCTATTAAAAAGAGAGAGAGAGAGAGAGAGAGGGAGGGAGGGAGGGAGGGAGGGAGGGAGGGAGGGAGGGAGGAGAGAGAGAGAGAGAGAGAGAGAGAGAGAGAGAGAGAGAGAGAGAGAGAGAGAGAGAGAGAGATTCTCTTCCCTGCTGTAATTTACTGATTGTTTGACGTCTGCCTATAGTACGTGTAGGTACAGTATATATTCTTTGGTAGATAAAATTATTTATTGCAAACCTCTGTTTGCTATTACTGCTCCTAGATTGTCTCATGTAGTAAAGCTGTGAGCACTCTGACAGAACTATCCAGAATGCAGCCGCGCGAGCGATTGTGGGTGTACCTTGGTACACCCACGTTACACCTATCCTCCGCGAGCTGCACTGGCTGCCTATTGGTCTTCGGATACGCTTCAAGGTGCTAGTCGTCACTTATAAAGCCCTTCATGGTATCGGACCTGGGTACTTGAGAGACCGCCTACTGCCAATTACCTCCAATAGACTGATTAGATCCCACAGATTAGGTCTCCTCCGAATTCCATCCACTGGCCAATGCTGTCTGGCGACCACCCGGAGGAGGGCCTTCTCTGTGGCTGCTCTGGCCCTTTGGAACGAGCTCCCCGTGGAGATTCGGACCCTCACCACCCTCCAGGCCTTCCGCAAAGCCCTTAAAACCTGGCTGTTCCGACAGGCCTGGGGCTAATGAGTTTTGTCCCCTCTCGAATGGTATGGTTGTTGAGTGTTTTAAATTGTGGTATTGTTCTGTTTGTGTTCTTTTTTATTATTTGTAAACCGCCCCCCCCCCCCGACTTGGTTGTGAGCCGCCCTGAGTCCCGCCGGGGAATAGGGCGGCATAGAAATATAATAAACTCAACTCAATTCAATCTTGCCTTACCCATTAGACCACATATATCACTTTCCCTTATCACCACTTTCACCATTCATACTGGAACTTGGTGCAGCATTCCACCATATTGTCTACAGTGGTGCCTGAAAGTTTGTGTGATCTTTTGAATTTTCACATAAATATCACCTAAAATGGGATATATTATCCACACACAAATCCTAAAACTATATATTCTGGCTGGGGGATTTTAGGGAACTGAAGCCCATTAGTTGCCAAGTTTGAAAAACATTGCTCATCATATTCCACAGATCTAAGATAATGTAATAATTACCTTGAGAAGTTCAGCCTCCTTTGAAAAACAAAGCACTTGAGAGCCCACAATGGGGGCACAGTTTTGTAGTGTGAAGACATTCCGCACAAAAGGGTCCTTCTCACCCTGGCGCAGAACCATATTGGCAATTTGGATTACTGGGTCCTTCTCAGGTTCAGGAAAAATGCCTGAGACGAAATACAGAAAAGGGATGGGGTATAGAAGAGACCATTAACATAAGAAATGCCTCAAATATCACTCTCAAGGGCATCTATTATTTAATCTGATTTATGAGCAATTTATTGCTATAACTTAACTTAGATGGGGAGCATCAGAGTTCATATTCCAAGCTTTTAGAACTGTGGATTTGTTTCTAAACCATTCTTTTAATTTGCAAAGCAGAACTTGCATCTAACAATATAATGATTAATTGATCATTCTAATTTGTAATCAATAAAGCACTGCACAATTAAATCACACACCCACTTTATTTATTCAAAGAATTTGTTTGGCTCATATAGCTAATACAACCTTGGATGTGTGCTATATAAGCCTTTTGACAACCATTCTGTTGTGTAAAATGGCACTCTTTCTAGAGTCTCCACATCTTTTTTACATCGTAGCGACCAAAACTGAATGCAGTATTCCAAATGTGGCCTTACCAAGGCATTATAAAGTGATATTAACACTTCACAGTCCTAAACATGATAGCAATTCTTATATAGCTTATATGTGGAATTACCTAATGGGACTCTGAATGACTAGTCTTCCCACTTCTATTTTATTAGGTCCCATTCTGCCCTCTTCAAATTTGCCCTCAATACCTTTACGTCCAGCACATTCAATATCAAAACTGAGGACACGCAAGGGAGCTATACGTTGCCATTCTCCCTCAGGCGGATGGCTAATGAAATCCATCCAAGCAACATCAGCTTCCAGCTGACAAAGTGATACCTAAAACAGGAGAAAAAGCAAAGCCAGTAATCCAGATGTTCCTGTAAAAGGTCTTCAACCCTTGTATGTTCCCAACCTAAGATATATACAGAATCAATGTATTCCAGAAAATATTTATTCTACTTGAGCATCACAACTATGAGCCTGTACTCCACACTTTAGCCAGTTCATCCAATGCACTCACAAAATGCTCTTCTTACAAGCAAGGTACAGCCTATATATATAGATTATATAATATAGTCACCATTAAAATGTAATAAATGAGAAGAACTAAATTTAAATGCATACTATGTAATGAAGCTCTGGATAATTCTGGACCAGTAATTTACTTTTCACTTTGAACTATTTCAGACAGTATTGTTAGGACATAATGGAATGAGGGTGAGGAGAAATCATAAAGCTGGAAAGGGTCATTTAGATTCCTTCACTCTCTCTTTACATAGCTATATTTCTAGTCCTCTGATTTTCTTGTCACTCCTTTCTGAACATGTTCTGGCTTTTCTAATTCTCCCAACCAACACCACCTTGCGTAGATTCTCCTTATCAGATTCTCCAGCAGACTCTTCTTGTCGCAGGCGATACTTTCCAGCATGCAATTCAATCCAGTTACAGCCAACAATATCCCGGTCTACCATGAACCTATGTTTGGAGACAGAAATGATGAGAGATATTTGATCCTCACCAAGCATTATGACTTCTTCCCTCCATTTTGGGATTAAGAGAGTAACTCTCAATGCAGTTCAAAAATATTACCACAGGAATTCCCTCACTGTAAAATGGCTTTCTAAATTACGGGCATATGCTCCAATGTCTGCATTTTATTCATTTATATTGTTTTTATGTCTGTTGAAGTTTTTTTAATTTCTAATTATATTACAAAAATCTAGGATGACCTTTGACAACCTGGTGGCCTTCAAATGCAATGGCTAAGAATTGTGGGAATTTAACCTCAACTCATTTGAAAATCACCAGGAGAAATTTAGAGTAGAGACAACATTTCAAAATACATTTAACTGTACTTATAGCCCACTTTAAATACAACCACAATCATTCCATGCAGACGCTAGGTTTTTTTTTTCTTTTTCATTTCTGTTATAATTTTGCACCAGTGAGGTTAAAACCAATTTCATTGTATTTAAGTACAATCACAATAAAGATTATTCTTATACTTCCAGTTATTGCATTGCAGAATCTTGATTAGTAATTTCTGGTAAACAAAAGCTCATTCATAAACATGTGAAATTATGTGAGCACTGAACTCTCATTCTCTTGATAATTTTTATATCTCTGTAAAAACCATATACTGTAACTCCAAGCAATTGTGAGGGCTAGATACGCTATCCTATTGAAGTGTTATATTCTAGTACAATAGATTGAGAGTCTTAGCAAGGTTCTTCCATTTTATCACCAAGCAAAGTCCATGACACCTATGTTCTGAAGGATTTCTTGAGATTAAAAACAATGCCTGGTAAAGGAAGCCAACTGCATCAATAGTTAAGTCTCACCTGATTTCAAAATCAATATTGGCTTCAAAGGCTTGAAAATTGTGTGTTCCCAGTGTTCCACACCGCAGCCCTTGTTCCAGCAATCTCTTGGCAGGAGCAATTAGCCGAGGCAGTGCCATTGTAATTTTCAGGAAGGGTAAAAGATGTGGTCCATGGAAGCCATACATGTCTAAAATGAGGAGAAGTCTTAAGACATTTTAAAATTAGAGAATTATCACTCCCAACACCTCAAATCTCACATCCAATTAATTTATGTAAAGGACTTTCATTAATGTATTTCATATTTGCTTATTGTCCCTTCTCTTTGCCTCCTGAAAATTTGCATGCATTAAAAATGGGTAAGCTGCCCAAGTAATAAGTTCAAAAAAGTTACACAGGAAAAGAAAACATATTTTTTGTAAAATTTCCATATTTAGTACTTGGAGGCAATACTATCCACAGAAGAAAGATTAGATTTGTTAATTTGGAACTGTCCATGGAGTTTATGACATATTATCCAAGCATGTTCATTCTAATCTATAATGTACAATCATTCCAACAGCTTTGGGGAGTAGCAGTGAAAGCAACATCATGGGGATGCAGTATGAAAGCACAATATGGTGTTGCTATAACAAAGTTGTGATTTTAAGGCCCAAGTCCCCATATCTAGATCGAATCCAACTCCTTGCCATCTAAACAGGATAGCTACACACCCACACTTTACAAATTCTCACTCTGTTTTTTGCAGATCTCCACTGCTAGAACAACTTGGTTCAAACCATCCTTGTTGGACCGCATGTCCCGGATCACAGCTGTATTCAGTTCCCGCTGAAATTCAGCCAGATTCTCTGCTTGGAATCCTAAAGAAAAACAAAGAGAAATAAATTTTATTGTAAGAATCAAGTTCAAGACAGACCTTCCATCAACCATAAATTTTACTCACCAGGTGGGGCAGGTACATAAAAATAAGGTGCAAAACCATGGATATGACAGCAGACACTGTTGCCAGCTGCAGTGACACCAAACATTCGCAGGACAGGCACAGAACCTTGGGTACAACCAGGGAATCCAGGGATGTGAGAGCCTGATTCGGAAACAGAATGAGAACATATTAATTAGTGAAAAATCAGTATTGTATGACTCTCCAATAAAAAAAGTTCCAGAATATCTTTTCATTATTTAGTATCTAGGCAAAATAAACATACAAATAGGAGTTCACAGTAACCTTCAGGTTTTCATCAACTACATTTCATATTTAAGTTCTGAGAATTCTATTTAAAATTATTATTTTCTGGATTTTTTTATACCACACACATGACTTAGCAATCATTCTCTTCCTTTTTTAAAAAAATATAAAGACATTTAAGAATATATATATATATATGTATATAGTATATAGTATGTATATAGTATATGTCTCTGAAAAGAAAAGTAGGACTTTTCTCCCAAAACAATATTTATTTCAATAGCGTAAATGTTTGCTGAGGATACAAAGGAATGGATGACTTTTAAAATTTAATTCACCTTTCTTGGAGAGAATTTTCCTAATTTCACTTATTTTCCATAGACACATTGAAAACAGATTCCTATATTCCCTAGACTATTTGCTATGGTACCTTCTAACATCAAACAAAAGTAAAACAAAAGTGGGATTAAAACCTCTGTGGGGAATTCCATTCCTTGCCCATTTTTTCTGAAGAGAAGAGTTAGTAACTTTGTGCATCTGTTCTAGCTGTCAAAAGCCCCAGAAACGATAACAGTTTTAGACTTCCCCTCAGGAGCAGAGTGTTATTGTTTAGCAAGGAATAAGAATATCTAGTTCTGCAAACCTTTTTCTAGGAAAAAGAATAAAACCAATCCATCTGTTATTCAATCCCTTAAAAAATTTCTTTATCAGCAACTCAAACCTGTTTACACACTTACCCACATAATAGTCTAGTTCCACTTGCTGGAAACATAGGGCTTCCTCATTGGGATTTATTTTGGGAGGCAGAGGCCTCTGCCACTTGGGGTTGTGTATTGATGAGAAGAGGTTACCTGAAAGAAGGAAAAGCTCACAATACAGTTATCCACCAATCCTGTTTTAATCAAACCCATATTTTGAACAATTAGAGATATTGCACTTTAAAAGATCATGAATGATAAGGAAGGAAAGGTAGCATGGAATATGAGACAAAGAGCCTAAGCTGTTGTTTAATAAGTCTTAGTATAATACAAGATGTATATAGTATCTCTTTGTAATATTGGGAGATACAAATGGCAATGTTATACAGGTGGTATTTGACTTACAACTATTCGTTTAATGGCTATTTAAAGCTATAATGGTGTTGAAAAAAATGACATGATCAGTTCTTGCATTTATCCCCACAGTTAAGTGATCAAACTTCAGGTGCTTGGCATATGGTATGCATTTATGATGGTTGAGCAGGCTGGGGTTCTAGAATTGTCATTTGCAACCTTTTTAGGAAGCTTCTGATAAGTCAAGGAGGGAAGTCAGATTCGCTTAACAACCATTCACTTAAGAGCTATAGTGAATCACTTAACAACCTTGGCAAAAAAGTTATAAAATGGGACACGACTTGCTTAACAACTGCCTTGTTTAACAATGGAAATCTAGGGTTCAGTTGTGGTTGTAGATGAAGGACTTACGTGTAATAATTTTTAAAACATTGAAACAGTATATTAAAATAAATTTGAATTGTATAATAGAGTTTAACGGAAATGAAAAGCTTAATTTTAACATGGATCACAACCACCAGAGACACTATCATCCACATATCATCCTTTTGCAGTTGTCCTCACTGCTTTGGTATTTATTCTGCCTCAGAAAATCTTCTCCCAATTTACAACTCTGTAACTCACCAAGGGGAATGGCATCAGGTGACAACTGTGCTTCTTTCATTTCTACAGCCACCTCAGCCTCCACCTCATCCAGAAAAGCCAACTCTTCTTCAAATTGTGAGGGACCATCTTCATCCCAATCTCCTCCCCGTGACCTTTTCTGCTGTGATGGGGTAAAATCCCCAATACTAATGCTTCTCACAGAAACCTTCCTCTTGTTTTCCATCTTGGCTTTCCTAAAAATTGAAGATCATCCCATGTCAGCTTCATCAAAAGTATGCTGTTTCCCAAAAGCAGAATCAATTATTCCAACTAAAAATTCTGGTATAGTTCAAAAACTATAGGATTTCAAATTATTTTTTCCACAGAATCTGATCTCTCAGGCATCCAGATTCAACGCTGCAAAATTATCACCTTCCCTTACCAAATTAAGGACTGCTTCACTTTCATTTGCTTAGAATTTACTCACTTAAAATCAAGTCCCACTTGCTTGAGAACAGTTACTGTATCCTTTCAATTTTTGCCTGTGATGAATAAAACAAGAGAATGAAGAATTTTGAACACCGAAATACAACAGGCAAGGAAAGGGAAAAACTAGGATTCAGAACCACATCTTAAAACTTTTTCTTTCAAAATATACAGTTGCTTGAAGACCATTGAAGCGTTTGTGTGGGTGTACATATGAATATGTGTATGTATGTATGTATGTATGTATACATACATATATACATACGTACACACACATATACATACATACACATACATACATACATGTATCTGTATGTGTGTGTCTCTGTGTGTGCATGTATGTATATGTATATGTGTGTATGTGTATGTGTGTATATATATGTATATATATGTATGTATGTTTGTATATGTATATGTGTGTGTATGTATGTGTGTGTATATATATATATATTTATTGTATTTGTGCTGATAAATAAAAGGGATATATATATATATATATATATATATATATATATATATATATATATATATATATATATATATATATATATATATATATTACAAATATGACATTGAATCAGATCAATGACCCATTAAAACCAGTGGTTTCCAAAAAAGCAAAATTGAAGTAGCATTATGGGTCATAGATTATTGTCCGGTGGATTCTACCTCTATGTTGCATCAGTTTTTCTCTTTTTAAAAGCCATTTAATTGGTGCTAGAGGAACCACACTTTTGAGAAGCCGAATGTTTTTCAAGTTGATATCTGATATCCAGATATATTGGACTACTACTCAATCACCAAAATTAAAGAGGTTATAAGCCAACAATCTGGAAAGCACAAAGTGGGGGAGGCAAGCTCAGAATAACAAGTGCTGCTAGAAAGCTTGATTCTTTCTACACACTTTCCCTCTGCATTTAGTTTTATCCATTCCATTAAATCACTGCTTCAGATCCCTAAAACAGCCCATGCATCCTCCTTATGTGTTGACCACGATGTTTGGGACGATGGATGCTACAGTTCAGAATTGCTATAAACCCTCAACCTCCTGCTCCCCGGAACCCCCAAAGAGATGTCAGCCGACTTTTTCCCCACAGCGGCAGGCCACTTTCTAAGCCATCACCCTGAATGCAGAAACACCGATTCTCCCGTGTAAATTACCTCACTTGGATCCCTCACGTCACCTCAACTCTCAGCCATTCTCCCGCCAACAAGTTTGGGGGGGGGGAGCCTGGCATGCCACGCCCTCGTTGCCATGCCAACACTTGCCCCATTTGCTATCGCCTGCTACCGACTGCGCTTCGCCTTTCGTGAGTCATTGCGCGTGCGCCTTGCGCTTTTGTACGGCCGCGACCTCCATGTTTAGACCAGCAAAGACGACGTAATTCCAGACCATCTTACCTAAGCGTTCGTGATTCATGCTTGGGCGGGTTTAGCAAGAGCGGGAAGGCATACGGAAATTACAAATGGCTCCAGGCGCATGCGCATGCATAATAGCAGATTGCGCTTACTCAATAGAGTAATGGAGGCAGCAGAGAGAGGAATTGAAATTTTACCTTTCTGTACCCCGATATTCCATAAGGGGGGGGGTTCTCTGGGTCCTCCGTGAGGCAATACCGAGCACTGATTTAACTTTAGATTTCATGAAGTTAGGACTTAATCACATACATTTTCCAATGATGTCATGATGCATGCATCCACATTTTGATGTAGTTGGGACTTATTACGGAAGCTACTGCGCCCGATTACAACTTGCTCAGTTCTTCCATTCTCTTGCCCCATTCATTCGTATATTTGTTTTGCAATTCAATCCTCGCTGGTTCTCTGCATGTGGCCATGTTTGAACATGTTCTTTTTGTATTGCTTACTGAATTTGGTGTTTGAGCAACATTGATTTAACACTCTTCTATTCAATCTTGACCCTATATATTCTTGCTTTACCATGTACTCTTCTATCCCATTCCTGTTGCTTTCATTTTTTTTTATTTTGTTTCTCCTGACATACCCACATTTCCCTAGAATAAAGCGAAAGACAAACTCTTATACAGGTAGTCCTCGACTTATGATCAAAATTGAGCCCAACATTTGTGGTGTTAATTGAGACATTTGTTATATGAGTTTTGCCCCATTTTACAATCTTTCTTGTCACAGTTGTTAAGTGAATCATTGTAGTGATGATCTTTGTGGCAAAAACCATCCTCTCTCCAAAACACAATGCCAAAGGGCACCATGCCAGAAAATGGTGATAAAATCCAAAGCACAATCTTAAATAATTGTCCTGGGATCAGGTAGCTATAATGGCTTTGACTTTAGTTCCAAAAAACTGTTTACTAAACTTATTACTGCTTACTATACTTACTACTTACCAAAACAATGAAAAGTAGTAGTCTGTCGTGGGCATTGCATAGGCTCCAGCTGCAACAAAATTAACCTTTGGAATTAAGACTTGGAAGTATGACTTTTTTTATTGAAGGGGGCAAATATATAATTATGTGGCATGTTACATTTCAGAGGAAAAAAGTCTCATTTGATACCAAATAACTGTCAGATTATTTAGACTATACCAGATCAAATGCAGAAATGAGGGGTATTGAATTACAGTTCCTATCACCCTTGTCCATCAGCAAAGAATCCTCAAGTTACTCTAAAAGTACGTTTTCTAGGCATCTACCACATCCCACAACCAAGACTTTTACCATAGTAACAAAATCCACAAATGTATACTATGGAGGGGAAAAAAATCTAATTCCCTAACCTATTTCCCTCCAATACCGGTAAATAGGAGTGCAATTCCCCTGGCTTCCAATTATACAAAAATATAACAAAAAATCATTTAATTGTTTCCTAGGTCTCTTAATCTGTTTCAGAACCATCAGTTCCTTCATGAATCATGGGGAACAATGGAAGTGAAGGGTCTCTAGAGATTACATAGGCACAATCTTGCCAGAGTCTTAAGTGACCTTTTGGTTCCAAACCCCTTACTAAAGCTTCAGCAGGACCGTGTAGCAAATCCTCCCAAGTTATCCCGCTGTTCCTTTTGGAACCCATTTGAGTCCATCAGTCTCCAGGATGGAACCCATTTGGGTCCAGTGTTCTTATGGAGAAGGAGGATGTAAGAGAGTGTCAGGGGTATCAGGGCTAATCTGATCAGGACGGGGGGATAACATTGGATTCCATACCAGATAACATTGACATTGTTTGGATAAGAATATTAGATCTGGTATTGTTCTAACTCTGTTTTAAATCGGACCTGTGACAATCTGAGATAGGTCCATGTCCATCATGGAGGACATGAACTCCTCTGCTGCTTCGTAAGTCAAACTCAGGGAAGGCAGATTTAAGTCACCCAGTAGCATGAGTTTGGAGAACTGCACTGACAATCCTGAGATGGCTTCTAGCAGTTTAGGCAATGAGGTGGTTATGCAGCCGGAAGATCATTATAGTAGCAACAATCCTAGCTGATTCCATGAATCCCATATCAGAAAGAGAGTCCCTAGCCAGAGATGCAGGAAGTAAGGCCCTTGAAGGTGGAGTTTCTCTGATGACCACTGTGACCATGGGCTGTTGCCAAACCCTAAACCTGGCTGGACAAATCTCTGAAAGTGAATCCCTATTTTACTGACTGCCAGGTCTCGATGATGTGTGCCAGATCAGCATGTTCCTCCTCAGTAAGACCTTGGATGACTGGAGCCTTGTTAACCAACCTGGCATTCAGCAGCATCAGCTGAAGCTCCAGACTCCAAGGGAATCCTCTTCAGGGATTGAGCATGAACTAAGGGGGCCAGAACATGCCAGCAATACTCAACATTGGGGACACTTCCCCTGTAACAGCCTTCCTTCCTGTTCCCATTGAGTCCCATGCCCATTACTATACTGATGCAATGTCCCACCCTATGGTTATTTACCGTATATCCTCTTCCCTGTAGAGCCCTACCCCAATCATTCGCTTGCATCCATTCAGCCTTTCTAAGGAGGATAGGAGCTGGAGGAAGCCCCCACAGTGCAATAGCTCAAGCTCTGCACCAGGGACTACCCCTGTTCCATTCACTCATCGACAATCGCAATCACAAATTCATTATAACCTACTTAGGCTTAGGAAGTATCCTACATAGTGCTCCTGTTCACCTTTTCTTCACAACTCTGGAAGGACGTAATCTAGGTAATCTATTCCATCCTCAACCAATGGAAGTTCCCTGTCTTAAAATAGCTTTGGGCCAGTTACACCCTAATCAAGAAGGTGTAATTGGCCCAACACTATTTTAAAACGAAATTTCCATGTGGCAGTGAGAACAGTCTTCAGAGCCCTAAGGATAGCCCATACTACACCTCTGTTCTGCGAACTTCACTGTCTACTGGTCTGCTTCTGAGTGTAATTCAAGATGTTGGTTATTATCTTAAAGCCTTTAATGGCATCGGTCCAGGCTACCTGTTGAATGGCCTCTTCCCACTAGGACAAGCCCGTCCTACTTGTGCCGGTAGAGAAGGCCTACTTTGGATCCCATTGGTCAAGGAAGTCCAACTATTGGAATCCAGAAAAAGAGCCTTCTCTGCTGCAACACCCACTCTTTGGAACATCTTACCCTCTAAAATAACACCATCCTCCCATCCATTCAGAAGAGCCTAAAGACCTTGCTCTAACACTTGACCTGGGGAATTCCATATTGGAGGTAGTTGCTGGATTGATGGCAGACTCCACCTCATTCCCTCCCTCCCCGTGCTCTGCTCTCCACCCATTCATTCTTTTTTTTTAAAGGTTTTTTTATTTTTAAAAAAGACACACAAAACATGAAACATAAAACCCTCTTCAATTACATATAGCATGTTGTTAGGTTACAAGCATTTGTGCATCACTACTTTCAGTTGTATATAAGGTCACATATTATTATCCATCAAGCATACATAGATACATTATTATCATTGTACATTATATTGTTCAGTTGTAAATGATATTCTTTCGTTTTAAACAAATATTCTAGAAACTAGATTCACATATATATCAATATTCCATTACATCCTTATTTTTCTATGTAATAATAATATGTCTTTATATAATCACTTATTTTATTATTTTTGCAATATGAAAGAATTCTCCAACATTTTATATTTATGCATCACTACTTTCAATTGTATATAGAATCACAGATTATCCATCGAGTATACATTGTTTTCATTGTACATCATATGTTCAACTAGAATTGTTATTGCTTCATTTTAAACAAAATGTTCTTGATATTCAATTCATGTATATACCAATATTCCATTAGATCATTGTTAGTCTATTTAATAATAATATGTTTTTATAGTATCACCTATCTTATTCTATTACTCTTACAATATGAAAAGCTTCTCCAACATTTTTCATTTCCATGTTTTTTTATCTAGCCATTGATAAAACAAGTCCCATAACTTATAAAATTGTACATCTTATTCTCTAATTTCAAATGTCAATTTACTCATTTCAGCACATTCCATTATTTTTGGAATAACTTCCTCCTGCGTTGGTATTTTCTCATTTTTCCAATTTTTTGCAAATACAATTCTAGGTGCTGATAAAACATTTACAATCAAATATTTCAAATCTTTATTATATGTTTCTGGTATAATTCCCAATACAAAATCTCTGGTTTAAGGTTATGCATTTTTGTATCATTTTCTCCAACCACCCGTGGATTTTAGTCCAGTATCTTTTAGCTTCTATGCAAGTCCACCACATATGGTAATATGAGCCTGGTGTCTGATGACATTTCCAACACTTTTCCGACTTGTTCTTGAACATTCTTGCTATTCTCGTTGGGGGTAGATGCCACCTGTAAAACATCGTATACAAATTTTCCTTATATGCTGTTGATACTGTCATTTTATAATTTTGAGACCACATTTTCTGCCATTTCATACATACAGCAAAAAGAACATACATTGCCTCCTTGGTAGCGTCTGCCGAGTCCCGCCCAGCCGCCCTGTTTAGGATAACCCGCTCCCTCCTAAATAGGAGGGAGACGGGGGACTCCTTACAGGGTAAGGCTGAGGAGTATGTCCAGTTCTTGGCGGACAAAGTTGCCCGGTTTTGAGCGGACCTGGACTCCACCCCAGTAGATCCAGCCGGGACACAAGGAGAAGACTTGGCAAACCATCTCTGGGTTGAGTTTCAGGAAGTTGCCTCTGGGGATGTGGACAAGGCTATGCGAGCTGTGAGTGCCTCCACCTGCATACTGGACCCGTGTCCCTCCTGGCTGGTTGCCAACAGCAGTGAGGTGACACGAGGCTGGATCCAGGCGGTTGTTACCGCTTCTCTTCGGGAGGGGTACTTTCCCACCACGCTCAAGACAGCGGTGGTAAGACCCCTCCTGAAGAAGCTGTCTCTGGATCCAGCTGTTCTTAATAACTATCGTCCAGTCTCCAACCTCCCCTTTGTAGGGAAGGTTGTTGAGAAGGTGGTGGCTCTCCAGCTTCAGCGTACCTTGGAGGAAGCTAACTATCTTGACCCCTTCCAGTCTGGCTTCAGACCCGGTTACAGCACAGAAACCGCTTTGGTCGCATTGACTGATGATCTCTGGAGAGCTAGGGATGGAGGCCGTGCTTCCATCCTAGTTCTCCTGGACCTCTCAGCGGCTTTCGATACCATCGACCATGGTATCCTTCTGCGACGACTGCGGGAGATAGGGGTGGGCGGCACTGTCTTGCAGTGGTTCTCCTCCTATCTCTCGGACAGGTCGCAGTCGGTGTTGGTGGGGGGGCAGAGATCGTCCCTGAGGCCCCTAACTTATGGGGTGCCGCAGGGGTCGGTCCTATCCCCCCTACTATTTAACATTTACATGAAACCGCTGGGCGAGATCATCCGAAGGCACGGGATAAAATACCACCAATATGCGGACGATACACAGTTGTATCTGTCCGCCCTGTGCCAACTCAATGAAGCGGTGGACGTGATGAACCGGGGTCTGGAAGCCGTTAAAGACTGGATGAGAGCAAACAAGCTGATACTCAACCCAGACAAGACCGAGTGGCTGTTCTGTTTCCCTCCCAAAAATTTGACCAACATACCATCACTCAGGCTGGGGGGACAAAACTTATGCCCCTCAGAAAGGGCCCGCAACTTGGGAGTCCTCCTGGATCCACAGCTAACTTTTGACCACCATCTCTCAGCTGTGACCAGGGGGGCATTTGCCCAGGTTCGCCTGGTGCGCCAGTTGCGGCCCTACCTGAATCGGGAGGCCCTCACAACAGTCACTCGAGCCCTTGTGATCTCCAGGCTGGAATACAGTAATGTGCTCTACATGGGGCTGCCCTTGAAGAGCATCCGAAGACTTCAGCTAGTCCAGAATGCGGCCGCGCGAGTGATCGTGGGCGCACCACGGTTCGCCCACATAACACCGATCCTCCGTGAGCTGCACTGGCTACCTGTTGATCTCCGGGTGCACTTCAAGGTCCTACTCACCACCTATAAAGCGCTCCATGGTAATGGATCTGGCTATTTGAGAGACCGCCTTCTGCCAATTACCTCCCTGCGTCCCATCAGATCGCATAGAGTTGGCCTCCTCCGTATTCCATCCGCCAGTCAGTGCCGACTGGCGACTACTTGGAGGAGAGCCTTCTCTGTTGCGGCTCCGACACTATGGAACAATCTCCCCGTGGAGATTCGTACCCTCACCACCGTCCAGGCCTTCCGCACAGCCCTCAAGAACTGGCTAGCCCGTCAGGCCTGGGGATAATCTTATTTTTGCCCCTCCCGAATGCTGAGTGAATGCTGAGTTTTACTGTCTAATTTACTTTGTGCACATTTCTTTTTTGTATTATCCTACACTCCCCTTCCTTTTTTGATTGTAAGCCGCCCTGAGTCCCCTCAGGGAAAAGGGCGGCCTATAAATAAATCTACAACTACAACAACAACAACTATTTCTCTAATTCAATACCATGTCCAAATTTTTTCCCCAAGCAATCATGGTTTCTTTGACTTGTTTCTTCATTTTATTATTGTAAGCTTCCTAGAGTAGCCCTGTGGCAAGAGAGATGGCAAATAAATTTAACAAACAAATAAATAAAATAATAAATATCACTTATAAATTTGATAGGCTAATTATCTAATTTCAGTACTCCTTTATGACAGCTTTCTAAAAAGGGCAAAGTTGATATCATTGAGCAAATACCAAGGCCTATATCTTGCTTCCCTTCGGTCTTTGGATATTCTTCTTCTTGATCTCCACAAATTTCCACAAATCTACAGTGCCGTTTAAAACCGGTTCCAGCTCCCTCCCCCCGCCCGTCTGCACATCATCAAGATGAAGAGCGAGAGGAGGAATTCTGGGAGTTGAAGTCCATAAGTCTTAAAGCTGTCAAGTTTGAACACCCCTGGGTTTATTTTTAAAGAGCCAAGGTGGCGCAGTGGTTAAATGCAGCACTGCAGGCTACTGCTAGATCAGCAGGTCAGCGGTTCAAATCTCACCGGCTCAGGGTTGACTCAGCCTTCTATCCTTCCGAGGTGGGTAAAATGAGGACCCAGATTGTTGGGGGCAATATGCTGACTCTCTGTAAACCGCTTAGAGAGGCCTGAAAGGCCTATGAAGCGGTATATAAGTCTACTGCTATTGCTATTGCTATTGCTATTGCTAAAGGGTTAGTGGTGCAAGGGTCTTGTAACGACAGCTTTAAGACTTGCGTGCTTCAAATGCCAGAGTTTCTGAGCCAACATTTTGGCTGCTAAGCAAGAGCATTGTTAAGTGAGTTTCACCACATTTTACAAGTTGGTCACGCCCAATCAGTCACATGGCTGACAAGCCACTCCCACCCAGTCACATGGTCAGCAAGCAACTCCCACAAAACAGGCCACACCTACAGAAGAGGTTCTAAAAATTTTTGAAACCACCACTGTGCAGAACTCACATGAAAGAGGGCAGTCAAGTCAGAATTTTAGGCAGTACTCAAACAACATTGCAAATCATAAAGTTTTAATTCATAAATAAACAAATGGGAAGTAAATTCTGGGCAAAGTATAGTGTCAACTCTGTTACTTGCAATATGAAATTTTGTCTTTTAGATTTGGATAATCCGAGTGAATTTCTGTAAAGACAATGCTGAGCAATATACTGTCACTCATGTAAAACCCCAGATTGTGAAAAGGCTTCCTTCTTATTTCCTCACACACTTCCTTTTTTCTCCTGTTTGGGTTTGTATATGCCCATGCTTATGCAAAAAAACACAGGACTTAACCATTGTGCCTAACTGGAAGATAAACTGGACTATGTTCTGAAATAACTCTTGAAGGTTGTGGATTATAATTTATTTATATTTTTATTTATTTTGCTCATCATGCTAAACCATAGCATCATTTCATTCTTTTGATTTAGCATACTGTATGAGCCCAGTCAATTATCATTTATCTAAAAAATCTTAAGCAAACCCAGGCTTTTTTAAAGATATATTTTTATTGTTTACATATAAATATATTGCCAATCACCTCCGCTAGACCGATTAGATCCCACAGATTAGGCCTCCTCCGAATTCCATCCGCCGGCCAGTGTCGACTGGCGACTACCTGGAGGAGAGCCGACTTCTCTGTGGCTGCTCCGACCCTTTGGAACGAACTCCCCGTGGAGATTCGAACCCTCACCACCCTCCAGGCCTTCCGCAAAGCCGTTAAAACCTGGCTGTTCCCACAGGCCTGGGGCTAAAGAGCTGTTGCCCCCATCTGGAATGGTATGACTGTTATGTGTTTTTAAATTATGTATTGTTATGTATCGTTTATTTTTTATTTTTTTGTCTGTACCCCCCCTTCCCTGATTTGATTTGTTAGCCGCCCTGAGTCCCCTTCGGGGGAAAAGGGCAGCATATAAATATAATAAATGAAATGAAATGAAAAATGAAATGAAATATTGAATACAGTGTAATTGTCCTAGCATTCAACTTACATAAATCTCTTTCCATGTCTACCTAACCTGATTCTTTTGCATTCCATCCCGTGTTTCTAACCAGTGATAGAATCTATTCCATGTTGAATAGTATTCTGTATCTCCTTTATCTTTTTAGTGTTAGTCTGTCCATTTCTGCATAGACAAGTATCTTCCTTATTGTCTCTTCCTGTGTAAGGATGCTTTCTTTCTTCCACTGCTGTGCATATACAATTCTTGCTGCGGTCAATATATTAGACATATTGTCCCTTTATCATAACCATCTGATATAATGCCTAATAAAAACAATTCTGGCTTAAACTCTATATGTTGTCTGGTCATTTTTTCTAACCACATATGGATTAGCATCATTTCATTCTTTTGATTTAGCATACTGTATGAGCCCTGTCAATTATCATTTATCTAAAAGATCTTAAACAAACCGAGGCTTAGTACAGTATCTGAATACAGCTAACATATGAAATTCTTAACGTGTTAGAATTTGTTCTGGGAGATGAGAATTTTTCAATGCTCTGTCATGAAGCATATTAAAAGAATGGATTGTTTCTTCTTGCAATCTCATACAACTTGACTTTTCTATAATTCATGCTGGAACTTGTATCTCAACAAATACAACAAATACAAACTATTGCAAAGAATAATGTTTCTTTGTCAGATCCCACTGCACTGCATTTAATTCAAGTAATTCTGCTTTTCCTGTATCAAACCTAAACAGAGTGCTGCTCTCCATCTAAAGTTTAGAAAGTGGAGGATCTTTATCACTGCATTATCCGGTGCTCTTTTTGTAAGCATCCCAAAACACTGTAATGCAAAAAAATAAAGATAAATGTGATTAAGAAAACTAAAACAGAATGCTATAAAAATTGGATTTAAAGAATGTGGAAATTTTGAATTCAAATCCTGTGCCAGCTCTGAAATTCAGGGGTGGTCTTGGGAAGAACTTCATTCACCTCTACCTTTTAAAGTCATGAAAAACTGAAGGTTGTAACCCTCCCTATAACCTTTTATGGATTTATTGGAAAATTAACACTACACATTTATTGAGGGAAAATATTACTTTTTTAAGAATAATATCATACATTTGGCAGTTTTCCACAAACATTTAATAGCCGAGATAGAGTTGAATTATACCTTGCCAGAAGTTCAGTCATAATGACAACAAAGGGAATTAGTAGAAAACAGCAATATTTAGACATCAAATACTTTCAATCTTTTTGGAAAGCACTTTCCAAATACTAGCTCAAGTGGTTTTAAAAGCTGTTGGATAAATTAATAGATTGGTATATCACTTTACTCTTAACAATTAGCAAAATGGACACTCAAAGTGGAGAAGTAGGGGAACAAGTTATGCAGAAAAGTTATTGTTTGATAATTTATGCGACCACTAACAGTGTTCAATAGATTTTTTTGGGTGGGAAATAAAAAGATACTGAATTAGATGGATTGCTCAATTATTACAGAATTTTTAATTCTTCACACAAAATGGTATAACAGTATGTCACAGGGATCTATCAGATAATGTTAGTATGATACTACTGGAAATGTGTAGAAAATCAAACAATCTCTAGGCTTGTTTGAATGTCCTGTCAATTTCAAATTGATAATTCTCTCTGCGCTTTCTTTTTGTCCGCATTTTTTCCCCTTTTTTCCTTTCCCCCTTTTTAGAAGCGATGTAGTCTCAAACACCCAAGAACATGCTTTGTGCAGAAAAGAAATGATCACAAAAAACCTGTGTGTGTGTGTATGTGTGGTGTGGTGTTGTGTGCTACACACTGTAGCAAAGCACTTGATTAAGTCATTATATCACTACAGGCTTTAATGTGGCTAACCACATTTACTCAACACCCTCATCCAAATTTAAAACAATGCAAAATTTAAGCATGCCCTTGGGAGAGCATGAATGAATTCTTGTATAGTTTGGCCTTCAAATTATCAGAATGAAATAAAAAATAAATAACAAAACTAAGCCTTTATCTTACTCTATTGCATTTGTTTTTACAAATAGGATAAAAGTAAAGAGGTGCATGAGTCAGTTGGTCACGATGACAGTCCATTGCAGGAAATGTGCCATTCCTGTTCTGACCCCACTTAGCTTTTCTTAACCAGCAATGACCAGGACCTCCACCAACGATAGCATAACCTGAATTAATTGATTGGGGGAATAGCTATCACTGTGTCAATGATTGCTGCATTCCTGTTGCACATTTATTTATTTCGTTACCCAATTCACTTGTAATAATAACAATGATAACAACAAGTAAATGTTATTTGAAAATGTTCAATAATAGAAGAAGTGTTATTTGTTCAAGACTTCTTATTTTCAGGATTGGAAATGTTAGTCCTTGGGCCACTGATTGTCATTCTTTTCCAATCCCAGGTTGCAGAATATGACAGTGAATTATACTTCCAAGTCTAACTCCCTGGGGAAAAGGGGAAATATTCTTTAGATAGATAGCCATCTACGGTATGTATTCTTTAGATGTTTTGGGTTTCCGTTTCCATCACCCCCAGCATTAGAGTGACCAACAGCTAGAGTGACTAAAGTTCATGGGAGCAGTAGTCCACAACAATCGTGTGTGTGTGTGTGTGTGTGTGTGTGTGTGTGTATCGGGTTAAAAATGGTGCCTCAAAGTAGCAACCCTTGGGAATGCCGAGTCTTGGTCTCCATAGTACTGTGGCACCTGGTGTACAATAGTTCATCTAATCTCTAGAGAAACAAACCCCCTTTTTAGAAAAAAAAAACCAGAAATGACAATATTGAGCTCACAAAAGATTTGCTTGTTATTGAAGGATTAAAATGTGTTCAGAGAATAAAAAGTCCCTCAAACTTGCATTTCTCAACAGCCTTCCTTTTGTTTGGCATTTTGCCCTTTAGCCACCTACACACTGTTATCACACTTGACCTGTTACCAACCCTCCAAGAGATCTTAATCGGTTGTACTCTTTTATAGTTAAAATCCCTTTGTACTTCCTTGAGCACACAGTATGAACAGATCCTGGCTGTTACATCATGTTTCTCTTATTTTGTATTGTATTGGCAAAAGATCTAAACCAGGGCTATCAAACTCCTGGCCCACGGGCCAGATGCGTCCGCCCGCATTCGATTTAGTGAAGGGGGAAAGTCCTGATATGTCACGTGACAACGCCATGACGCCACAAGTTTGACACCCCTGATGTAAACCAATTGGATGATAATATTAGTAAACTAACCACTGGGCTACTATACTGGATAATTTTAGAAGGCCAGTATTAGGAATGGTTTTTTTCCCATATGGGTCCCCTGAAAAATTTTGCTCTGATTTGGGGAGGTTCTCTTCATGCTTATATGTATGGTAAGCTATATTTCTTAAGATCTGAGACTTTATTAGGAATGAACAACATACTTCTGCATGTGGATTGATTCTTCCCACTTGCCACTTTCTGTTAATAGCAGTAGATAAACAAGCCTTGGTAACTTCTACTGTGGTTTGTTTAATATTGTATGGAAATTTTAATCTATTCTTGGCTTCTGACTTCGATTTATTCTAAAATGGCAAGCCATGGATCAATTTGGAAGTAATGTTAACCTAAGAGTGGAGAACCTAAAGCTTGCAGGTTGTAATATACCCTATCTGCCATATAGATAGTATATCAGCACCCAGATTCCCATGAACGAAGGAAAATGTAATTATTCCTCTTGTGTCAAGGGAAGGAGCCTATTTATATGCAGGATGGCTAGTCTTTCCCATGTTTTCCTAAGCCAAACTGATTTATTCTATTTTTACTTTTCTATGCATATCCTTACCCTATTGAGACTGAGTATTAAGTGTAGTCTTTAGTCTTTTTGCATATCTACAAGGTTTATTATTTAAGCTGGAGCTTTTTTTAAAAAAAAACTATTGATTAAATAGTCATTAGTAAACATCTTACTAACTGGAAACAACTAATCTTTTGGGCCATCCTTCTGAACCTTTGATTTTTACATCCCACCTCCAATTCCATGATTCCTGCTCTGTGCTGGGCCTTGGAGCCTACCAATAAACTGTTGAGCACAATGCATTTTTAGGTTACATTGTGACTTATATAACCCAAGTACAATACAATACAATAGCAGAGTTGGAAGGGACCTTGGAGGTCTTCTAGTCCAACCCACTGCCTAAGCAGGAAACCCTATACCATTTCAGACAAATGGCTATCCAACATCTTCTTGAAAACTTCCAGTGTTGGGGTATTCACAATTTCTGGAGGCAAGCTGTTCCACTGATTAATTGTTCTAACTGTCAGGAAATTGCTCCTCAGTTCTAAGTTGCTTCTGTCCTTGATTAGTTTCCACCCATTGCTTCTTGTTCTACCCTCAGGTGCCTCGGAAATAGTTTGACTCCCTCTTCTTTGTGGCAACCCCTGAGATATTGGAACACTGTTATTATGTCTCCCCTACTCCTTCTTTTCATTAAACTAGACATACCCAGTTCTTGCAACTGTTCTTTGTTTTAGTCTCCAATCCCCTAATCATCTTTGTTGCTCTTCTCTGCACTCTTTCCAGAGTCTCCACATCTTTTCTACATCATGGTGACCAAAACTGAATGCAGTATTCCAAGTGTGGCCTTCCCAAGGCATTATAAAGTGGTATTAACACTTCACATGATTTTGATTCTACCCCTCTATTTATGCAGCCTAGAATTGTGTTGGCCTTTTGGCAGCTGCTGCACACTGCTGGCTCATATTTAAATGGTTGTCCACTAGGACTCCAAGATCCCTTTCACAGTTACTACTACTGAGCAAGGTACCACCTATACCGTACCTGTGCATTTCATTTTTGTTGCCTAAATGTAGAACCTTACTCTTTTCACCATTGAATTTCATTTTATTAGATAGTGCCCAATGTTCAAGTTTGTCAAGATCCTTCGGTATCTTGAGTCTATTTTCTGGAGTGTTGGCTATTCTTGCCAGCTTGGTGTCATCTGCAAATTTAATGAGTTCCCCATTTATTCCCTCATCCAAATCATTTATGAAGATGTTGAAGAGTACTGGGCCTAAAACAGAGCCTTGGGGTACTCAACTGCATACTTCCCTCCATGTAGATGCAGTTCCATTGAGGACTACACGTTCAGTGCGGTTGGTCAGCCAGTTACGAATCCATCTGGTGATACTAACCCACATTCTTCTACTTTATCTAGTAGTTCTTATCAAATGCCTTACTGAAGTCCAAGTAAACTATATCAACAGCATTCCTCTGGTCCACTAATTTTGTCACATTATCAAAGAATGCAATAAGATTAGTCTGGCATGATGTGTTTTTGACAAACCCATGTTGGCTTTTGGCTATTACTTTGTTTGGTTCTAGGTGTTCGCTAATTCGTTGCTTGATTACTTTTTCCAGAATTTTTCCTGGTATTGAGTTCAGGCTGGTAAGTCTGTACTTTCTTGGATCTGTTTCCCTTTTTTGTAGATGGTAACCACATCAGCTCTTTTCCAGTCCTCTGGTAATTCTCCGGTGTTCCAGGATCTCTGAAAGATATAATTCAGTGGTTCTGAGATCTTGTCTGCCAGTTCCTTCAGAACCCTGGAGTGTAATCAATCTGGTCCTGGTGATTTGAACTCGTCTAGAGTAGACAGGTGCTCCATTACTGTTTTCTTCCCTATTTCAATTTGTGTTCCTAATCTGATTTTTGTGGTGCTGTTTTTGATAGGTTGGACTGTTTTATCCCTTTGTGTAAAGACAAATGCAAAACATGAGTTAAAAAGTAGGAAGCATAAGAACTGAAGAGCCACATATCACAGATATCTGTGCCAAAGAATTCTGAATTTGTTCTGACTTAGAAGTACTTTAAGTCATTTATATTAAATCTGGAGTTTTCCTGAACAACAAAGATATTTACTATATTTGGTTTTTTAGCCTGTGATTTTCAGGCTCCAGCTCCTGGTTCATTCCAAAGGAAGAATGTCCCTAGGATAGTTTTTAGTAATACTGATGTCTTCTGGATGTGATATGCTACATGAGGTCTGGAAATTAGAAGTTGAGCAAGTCATACACCAATCAATAGATTTGAAGCTATTCATTCAACTGAAATCCAGCACCTCCAGCTTCTACTTTGGATTTAATTACCACCCATTAAATCCAATTCCTGCATCACCAAATTCAGGGAGCCTCAGTGGTTTCTAGTGATGAGATCTGAGATCTGTCTAGTGATGAGATCCTTTTGGAGTTTAGGAATTTCAACAGGGCTGTTCACACTGACTTTATTCAAGGCCATCTAATAGATTGAAATAATGGTTTGGAAAGTCCCTGTTTGTAGAGCTGGACAAGGAAGAGGGATGGATGTGGGGGATCCCCTACTTGAGAAAGTACAGCATTTAGGAAAGTAAGACAGGATTAACAGACTAAAAAATGAAACAATAGGCATAGGCACTACAGAACGCAAGATGAAAGAGAAGCTCTTACAGGATAATACCACATAATGCAATGGTGGCTTATTGCTTTGAGGAAGAATCTATGGTCCCAGAAGACAGTGCTTTCCCAAATTGGTTTGCCAGAGGGTGGGGTAGAGGAGGGAAAATGAAATGCTACCTGACTGCCTAGAGAAGCACTGATGAGAGAATTCTGGGAATTGAGGTCCACACTTCTCAAAGTTCTCAAAATTGAGAAATACTGGTTTAGACTTATACCCTAATTTGCATTTCTTGTTCCATGTTTCTTATGGAATTAAGCCCTACTTAAAGGCAAGTAGTTGTTCATGGTATATAAGCCATAATCAATTGGATTCACCCAGTGTGCTATGCTGAAATAAATTACTTTATGGCCTATTGCAACATACTGCATAAACCAGACTTTTCCTCTTTTAGTCTTCCATGTTTTGTCCAAAAAATTGATTCATGTGCCACGAAACTAGTAGTCAAGCCTGGTAAGTAACTAACTACACAGTATTTAACTTGAGTGGTAAGAAAACACTTAAGTAGAGATGTAGTAAGCATATAAAAGGTTGGTATGTATGAGAGGAGGGGGAAAAGATCGAAAATCATGGTTGAAATCATAGTGGAAATAGAAAAAAAAATGTCCTGATGTGAGAGTTGTTTTTCTGTGGGAAAAGCTGCATTGGAGAAATAAAGCAAGCAATGTGCTCATCTTCACTGGGTTTTTATGTAAAACCTAAACATTTGTCAAGAATGCTATAATAATATTCTGTACTTTAAGCAAACGGGTTGCAATTGATAATCTCCAAGGGCCTTGCAGCTGCAATGTGGCTTTTTAATTCATTTGAATTTTAATACTATAAGTAGTTTTCTGTTAACAGTTGCCCTGTTTAGTTACTATTCAAACTTCAACAGAGCTTTATGATTGGTCCTTGAAATTATGACTGGCCCAGTATATCTATGGTCACACCAGTGGTGGGTTTCAAAAAATCTTCGAACCTACTCTATGGGTGTGGCCTCCTTTGTGGGAGTGGCTTGCCGGCCATGTGACCTGGTGGGAGTGGCTTGCCGACCATGTTCTCTCTCTCTCTCTCTCTCTCTCTCTCTCTCTCCCCTTCCTTTTATCTCTCTGTCCCTTTTTCCTTTTTTCTTTCATCTCTCTCTCACTTTTTCTTTCTTTTTTCCTTTTTTCTTTCTTTCTTCTTTTCTTTCTCTTTCTCTCTCTGTGTGAGTCTGTCTCTCTGTGTGTGTGTCAGTGGTGGCTTTCAAAAAATTTCTGGAACCTCTTCTGTAGGTGTGGCCTGCTTTCCGGGTCCACTGGTGGAACCTCTTCTAACCGGTTCGGTAGATTTGACGAACCGGTTCTACCGAACTGGTGCGAACTGGTAGGAACCCACCTCTGGGTCACACAATTGCTGTTTACGTACTTGAGAGCCAGCATAGGAGAAGCAGAAGCAATGAAGAAGCTGACAAGAAAAGTGCAAGTCACAAGAGGTTGTCCTTCACAGCTGGGTGATTCATTGAAAGACTGCAATGGAACTGACATATTGGAAATCCAGCTGGTCACATGGTGTTTCACTTTATGTGCATATCTTTTAATAACAAAGATGCTGTTCCCAATTGCATTTCTGAAGTGAGGACTACCTGTTGAGGAATTACAGTATTTTTTGACCAGACAAAATTCCATAAATAACTAAAATATTTTTATTATATAAATAACATGTAAGCAGCTATTTTCTCTTTTCCTACTTGTCTTAATAAAGCTCTTATTGTAATATATATATCCTGCTGGAGCATTACCTCAATTTTTTTACACGCTCCAACTTCGATTCTACCTTGTCTTTCTTTTCAGCCAATCCAAGCTACTCTGTATGGGTATGTTAAAATCTATTCTATAGCAACCACAGTGGTCCAGAAGATAAAATATAAAAAAAATGTTGCTACAACTCCAGTTTCCAGAACTAATAAAATTACTGAGATGAAAGTTGCAGTCAAAGGCATTTAGATAGTGGGGGAGGCTGTGAGACTCTAATATAGCCTTTTCCACCGTATAAATGTATTTACTGCAACCTTCATCATTCTAATGCTAGTTAACTGGAGTTATAGCTATGCAAAGCAGCCCAGCTGGGTTCCAGTTCCCTGCATAGCCCAAAATCCTACTCTTTTTTGCTTCCAGCTCTAGAGTTTTTACTAGGAATAGTTAGAAAATGCCACATCACTATTCTACTTTCCCAGTTAACTCTTTCTCCAGTTAAAAACAAGAGAGAGAGAGAGAGAAGTTTGGCAAAAACATAGGAGAGTTCCAAATGAAAGGTGATGTTATCTGACTCCTGAGTGTAAAAATTTTTCTAAGTGGCTGAGGAAAATGATAGAACGATACAAGTAGTCCTCAATGTACAATTCATTTACTGACCCATCAAAGTTACAATTGCCCTGAAAAAAAGTGTCTTATTTTTCACATGACCAACCATCGTCATGTAATTAAAAATTAGGACACTTGGCAACTGGCATGTATTTATGATGGTTACAATGAGCCGGAGTCATGTGATTAAATTCCATGCGATGAATTGATCCACGATTTGATCATGGCATGATCTAAAACAGATAATGCCAGACAAAGTGACAAAATTAGTGTACCAGGGAAATGTTGTGGGTATAATTTACTTGGACTTTAGTAAGGCATTTGATAAAATAGACCACAATCTACTACTTTATAAATAGCAATGGGTTAGACAGTGTCACCACCAGATGGATTTGTAACTAGCTGACAACACTCAGCATATAGTCATTAATGGAACTGCATCTACTTGGATGGATGGATGCAATAGGTACCCCAAAGTTTTGTCTTAAACCCAGTATTCTTCAATAACTTCATCAATGATTTAGATGAGGAGATAGATGGGGAACTCATCAAATATGCAAATAACACAAAATAGGCAGCATAGGCTTAAGATACAGAAGGATCTTGACAGACCTGAACAATGGCCCTAGCTGAAAAATGAAACTTAATGGTGAAAAAAAAGGTTCTACATTTAGGCAAGAAAAACCAAATGCACAGGTATAGTATAAGTCAATGGTTCTCAACCTGTGGCCTGGAGAACCTTGGGAAGTGTGGGTATGATGTCTTCACAGGAGGTTTGTGATGGCTTGAAGAAATGTTAGGATTTAATTTTAAATCTTGAGTTAAGTCTTGTGGCCATGGCCTGCGACCACAAAATGTATTTAAAGGTAGCCTGTGGTGAAGAAAAGATTCAAAACCACTGGTATAAGTGGTACCTGGCTCAATAGTCAGACCACACCTGGAATACTGCATCCAGTTTTGGTCAGTATGATATATTTTTAAAAAATGTTGAAACTGTAGAAAGAATGCAGCGAAAAGCAACAAAGATGAGCTGGAGGCTGAAACATAAAAAAAAACAGTTGCAGGAATTGGGTATGCCTACTTTAATGAAGTGAAGGACCAAGGGTGACATGATAGCAATGTTCCAATATTGGAGGGGCTGCCACAAAGTGGGGTCAATCTATTTTTCAAAGCACCTGAGGGCAGGCCAAGAAGTAATTGAGGGAACTAAGCAAGGAGAGAACCAATCTAGAACTAAGGAGAAATTTATGACAGTTAGAACAATTATTCAGTTCTAACATCACAACATCATGTTAGAAAGACTTGCCTCCAGAAGTTGTGGATGCGCCAATACTGGAGGTTTTAAAGAAGAGATTAGGTAACCATTTGTATGAAATGATATAATTCCCTGCTTGTGCATGGAGTTGGACTAGAAGACCTCCAAGGTCCCTTCCAACTCTGTTATTCTGAATACCTTTTGCAACCCTCTGCCAAGCAAAGTCAATAGGGAATCCAGATTTACTTAACAGTAGAGTTACTAACTTAACTACAGTGAGTCTCTTAACAACGGTGGCAAGAAAGGTCATAAAAGTGGGCAAAATACACTTAATAACTGTCTCGCTTAGCAACAGACATTTTGGGCTGAATTGTGGTCGTATGTCGAGGGCTACCTGTAAAAATTTCACCAGGAGAATATTCCAAGTTAAACATGAGCAGATTTGCAAATAGTAGAAGAAAGTTCTTGAGTGTGTGTTTGTTTCTTGTAGTAATAATTGAAAGTAGTAGATGAAAAGTCACCCTTAAGATAAAATGTGCAATAATTTTCATTTTATTTATTTATCCACAGTCTTTGAAACAATTGCAGTTTTCTGCTAACTATTGATGTAACTTCTGGTAAGTTCAGTTGATTACGTGACCAACATGGACTTTCCCCAACCAGATTTCTATCACCCCATTCTTCCTAATCAAACAAGTCCTTGTTTTTTAAACAGATCACATCCATTGACAAATTTCTACCTGTTTTGCCAGCTCTTGGATGATGTCAACACATTTTCCTCCTAGCAGAGATTTATTGGTTGGTTTCTATTTCTCCTTATTTTCTTTGGATTCATAGCATCTTCTTCTATAGCCTGTCTAAACTAAAGCAAAGTTATTTTTCTTAATCCAGGAATAAGAATGTATGGACTATGAAATCTGTTTCAATTTTCAGAAGATTTCTGGAATCTTTCTAACTGAAGTCAAATGCAAACATAGAAAGTGAAATGTGAGCATTGGATCAAAGGCAAACTGCTAAATCATCTTCCAGAATTCATTTTCTAGTACAGTATTAAAGAGCTCATATACAATACAATATAATGTAATACAATGCAATACAATACAATAGCTGAGTTGGAAGGGACCTTGGAGGTCTTCTAGTCCAATCCCCTGCCTAGGCAGGAAACCCTATACCGTTTCAGATAAATGGCTATCCAACATCTTCTTAAAGACTTCCAATGTTGGGGCATTCACAACTTCCGGAGGCAAGCTGTTCCACTGATTAATTGTTCTGTCAGGAAATTGCTCCTCAGTTCTAAGTTGCTTCTCCCCTTGATTAGTTTCCACCCATTGCTTCTTGTTCTACCCTCAGGTGCCTTGGAGAATAATTTGACTCCCTCTTCTTTGTGGCAACCCCTGAGATATTGGAACACTGCTATCATGTCTCCCCTACTCCTTTTTTTCATTAAACTAGACATACCCATTTCTTGCAACCGTTCTTTGTTTTAGTCTCCAGTCTCCTAATCATCTTTGTTGCTCTTCTCTGCACTCTTTCTAGAGTCTCCACATCTTTTCTACATTGTGGCGACTAAAACTGAATGCAGTATTCCAAGTGTGGCCTTACCAAGGCATTATAAAGTAGTATTAACACTTCACGTGATCTTGATTCTATCCCTCTGTTTATGTAGCCTAGAACTATGTTGGCTTTTTTTGGCAGATGCTGCACACTGCTGGCTCACATTTAAATGGTTTTCCACTAGGACTCCAAGATCCCTTTCACAGTTACTACTGTTGAGGAAGGTACCAACTATACTGTACCTGTGCATTTCGTTTTTCTTGCCTAAATGTAAAACTTTACTCTTTTCACCATTGAATTTCATTTTGTTACATAGTGCCCAATGTTCAAGTTTGTCAAGATCCTTTTGTATCTTAAGTCTGTCTTCTGGAGTGTTGGTTATTCCTGCCAGTTTGGTGTCATCTGCAATACACTTTCTTTTTTATTTCCCATTTTTTAAAAAATTCAGAGTGATTGCTAAAATTAGCAAGTTCAAAACCTCTTGCTGCTTACAAAATTGACCTAATTAATTTTAAGCCATAGTTTCTACTCCTTCTCATCCCTCCTACCTAACAAACAGGAATTTGGCAATAGCTGTTTAAAGCACTGTGAATATTAAATTAGTACAGCAGAACAAATTTGTGAGAAAGGCACATCTGTGCTCAAATTTAATTCAAGCATTGTCTAGAAGGAGGTTGTGTAAGAAGATTCTCTTTGCAACACCCAATAGATGCCTTATTTTAACCAAATTATAATTTAGGAGCTGATACTGTAACGCAAACCACCATCGTTTAGCAGGAATCAACTTCAGTTAAAAGAATGATTGTTAAACTCACGTACTTACAGTCATATGAATTCTTAGTAAATAAAAATGGCATATGGCTCAGTTGAAAGAGTGAATTTCCAGATTATCCCCTATAAAGGCTACATACTGCCTTACTAAGCAGGATAATAAGGTTCTGCTCTGAGATCCGTTTCCTATAAACTAAGAGGGCTGATGGTGGACCATAAAGTGCATTTTTCAAGATGTAGATCCGTGATGGCGAACCTATAGCACAAGTGCCACAGGTGGCACAAGGAGCACTCTCTGAGGGCACGCAAGCCGTCACCCAACTCAGCTCCACTGTGCATGCGCACGCACCTCCCGCCAGCCAGCTGATTTTCTAGTGACTGCCGTGCATGTAGGAGACACATGCGCATGCATAAGGGTCACATGCGCATCTGCAGGGGAGTGCAATGCGCACCCCCGTGGCCCATTTATAATCCCAGGAGACTTAAGAGAGGCCTGCTAGGCCCAAAACAGCATGTGGGCAGTGGGGGTCGTGTGCATGTGCAGGGGAGCATGGTGGTGGTCACGTGTGGGGGGTGGGGAGAGCAAGCAGGGTTGTGCATGCATGCACAGGGGGGGAAGGTGCATTGCATTATGTGTGTGGGCATGCACGTGTGCAATATCAAGCGCGCACACACAATTTCAGCATGCAAGGAGAAAAGGGTTAGCCATCACTGACCTGTGTTGTGGAATACATTGCTACTGGAGGTATACTTGGCCCACTCCTCTTGATGGTTTGGAAAACATGCTAACCCCCCTCCCCACTTTTTTTTCCCCAGTAGACTTTTCACCAGGAATGAGGAACTGTAGGCAACCATCCAAGGCTATGGTATTATTTTAATGTAGATTGAGAATTAAAAAGTGTTCAATTCGGTTTTATATTTTTCCCAGAGTCTGTGGATTGAGATAATATGTCAATATGTGAAGTAAATAAAGAAATAAAAGGGGCAATGAGAACTGTGAAAGTGGTTTCATTTTTCACAAAACCTCTGAAATCTACTGACTGAAGCCAAATGCCAAAATAGAAGATATCCATAAAAGAAAATATACACTATGTAGCACTGGGATGAACTGTGGTGTCCTTGGTTATTTCCTTGCAGACTTTTAATTACCTGATAAGGTAACATTATCAGTCCTGATGAACATCTTAGAAAACAGACAATGTAACTATTGCTTTTGCCATACCATTTTCTCCCTTCTTTACACCCCCCCCCGGGCTACAATGTGTAATCTTACTTTATTCTATCTTTCCACATCTGATAACTAAAGTTTACAGAGACATGTTACAATCAATCTAATAAATAAATAGGTTCTAAAGATATCAGGACCCTTTCTTAGTTAACATAACAATGTTAGAATGATTGGCTTATCAACAGTTGCTGCTCCGAATGGCAATTTTGTTGAGATTATTTGCATTTACTGAAAATGGTTACCAATCCTACTTCATGCCTGCAGTTTATTCCATTTCCCCCCCTCATTCTGCTTATTTGCTTTCTGGGGTGGGAGAAGTATTATTGCACTTCGTTCTCACATGAGTCATTTATTTATTTAAGGGAATTTACGGAAAAGTACAGCCTGATAGAAAAAAAAAAGATAAATCGTGATTGTACAATGAAACAAACCCAACTCTTGATATGCTATGGTAATTAAAATAAACTAAATGTTTATTTAGTTTAAAAACTTAGTTGAATGTAGGGGGGAATGGAAGAAAAGATCCATGTGGTATCTTTTGGTATTAGTGTAAATTATTTTAATCCTTAAATTTGTTATTGAAACTAGATCATCTGGAAATATACTTTTTCATCTCATTTTTAAAACAATGATTTTTTTCATAAAAGTTTCCCACAAATTGATTAGTTTGAAAGTTTTGACCGCCACAGCTGTCCTGTCTTAGGCCTAAAGAGTAGCTGGGTGACTTTGGGCCGATCATTCTCTCTCAGCCTAACCTACCTCATGAGGTTGGTGTTGTGGGGAAAATACGAAAAGGAAGTAATATTGTGTCTGTTCACTGCCTTGAATTATTTGTAAAAATAATCTATCTCTGCTCTCTTTGAAACCAGTATGAGAAACCTAACTTAGTCAATTCCTACAGTAATTATAAGCCTTGTTTGAACCTAAACTAAGGGTTTATTTTCAAGGAAATCAAGGGATTACTTGGATTCATCTCAAAAATAATATTTTACCTTAGCCCACCTAATGGCTGTCACCAGAAACACACTTCTTATCAGAGCAAGTTTCCTGATATAAGACTCAGAAAATTGCTGCAGTGGTCAAAGTATTTTAAAGATTTTGGAAAGCCCAGAAGTAGCATATTAGTTTGAATGTTTCCTTGCATGCTACATCAATGTGTTTTATTTACTTCATTGTGAATATTTGGAGAAATTTTGGAAACAATAATCAAGTAATGAGTTGGCAAACACTTAGAAAGGAGATGATAAAAGGCAGCATAGATTTTTAAAAAAAATAGATTATGGCAGACAAATATTTCTATCTAGTTGGTTTTTGAAAAAGTGACTAGATCAGTAAACCAAAGGAATAGTATAGTAATTGTACACTTGAGACTTCAGAAGATCTTACAATGATGTTGACCACAACTTCCTTCTTGGGAAGGAAGACCACAGAATGATTTGGGAAGAATGGTTCCACTACCAGATGAATTCATAGTTGGTTGAACAATCATATACAATAAACAAATCTATATGTACATGAAGAAAGGTACCGTATTTTTTGCAATATAAGACACACCAGAGTATAAGACTCACCAAGGTTTTGAAGAGGCAATTTTAAAAAAAAAAGTTTTTGCACTCCGCAGACCTCCCAAAAATGGCCGGTTTTCGCAAAAACAGGCCCTTTTTGTTTTTCAAAAAAGGGCATGAAGAGCTTTTAGGAGGCTTGTAGAGTGCTCCTGGGGTGCCCCCCACAATGAGCAAAAAAAATGGCCTGTTTTTTGCAAAAACGGGCCCTTTTTGTCAAAAAAAAAAAAGAGGCAATCATAGCCTTTAGAAGGCTTATAGAGTGCGACTGGGGGAAGTAGGGGCAAAATTGAACAGAAAACAGGCTCTGCAAGGCTCCTAAAGGCTCTGCACATCCATTTCAGTGAAGTGGGCGGGGTTTTGACAGGCAAAAAAAATGCTATATTCAATGTATAAGATGCATCCAGATTTTCAGCCTCTTTTTTGAGGGAAAAAGGTATATCTTATACTCCGAAAAATACTGTATATGGTGGGGTTACCAGGGTTCTGGTTTGGATTCAGGGCTTTTCAGTTATTCATACCTGACCTAGACAAGAGTATAGAAGGGGTGTTTGTCAAATTTGCAAATGACACAAAATAGCAGGGGATGAGAATTGCTAACACTTCAAAAGACAGCTCCAGTTTTCAAAATCTTATGTTATAGAAGGGAAAGAGTGCAAAGAACAGCTACAAAGAGGGCAGGAGGCCTGGAGGCTATGATGAATGGTGAAAAGAATTGGTTATTGTTTGGCATAATGGGAAAAATAATAATAAGGGGACACTTGATAGCAGTTTTTCAATACATAAAGGACTGTGACAGGGAAGAGGATGTGGATTTATTCACCACAGTACTCAAGAATTGATCAAGAAACAATGCATAGAAGATAAACCAAGGGAAATTCAAAGCTAAAATAAGGAAGAATTTCGTAACTGTGAAGTCTGTTAAGTGGTGGAACCACCTGCCTCCTGGAGTTGTGGGTTTTCCAACACTGGAAGTTTTCAAGGAAAGTCTGGGCAGTAATTTGTCTAAGACAGAGGCCTTCAAACTTGGCAACTTTAAGACTTGTGGACTTCAACGCCAGATATGCTGGCTGGAGAATTCTGGGAGTTGAAGTCCACAAGTCTTAAAGTTGCGAAGTTTGGGGAGCCCTGGTTTAAGATGTCTGAGTATTCCTGCTCTGGGCAGAGGCTTGGACTTCCTTCCAATTTTAGGATTCTTGTTCTGTCACAAGTATAATGGCTCAGTAAATAGAAACATTGAAATATTTTTTGGGAAATCTATTTTAATGGATTAGTTTGATTGCCTCCAATGAAAAATATTGGGTCTGGTTATTTTGAACATTGGACTGTACTTTGGATAGGGATTCCTCTCTTGAAATGTGTGTGGCCCCAAACCTGCTGGTTTTTAGGCAGGCAACTAATTTTTGAATTGATTTTTCTTAACTCCTTGGAAGTCGCCCAGAATTATTGGCAAGTGGGCAGCCTCAGAAATTAATTACATAAGCAAACTTGTGCCAATGCCTCCCTTCAAAAGGGTTCTGACTATGGAGTACTCTCCTGCTAGGATGTGGAGAAAAGCTTTTGCTGTTTTTCTAAATAAATGTTTTTCCAGGAAAACATTAATAGGGATATGGCGACATCCCTGGAAGGAGTGGAGACAGTTTTCCCATCTAGCGGCCTTCAGTAGGTTTGCTAAGTGGGTCTGGAGACATATCATACCTGTTACAGTTCTCATTTTGAAAGAAATCAGCCCATTGTCTCTTGGTGATTTCCTACTGAATTTCAGCAGCAGGAAGAAACGTGGCAGGTTTCCTGGGGGTTGCAGAAAAAATTATAGTAAGACCAGTGCGGCCTGATGACAGTTGATTGCTCAACTTGGCCTAAAAGATTAAAGGCAAAACTGCAAACATTTTCAGTATTCATTGAGGAATGTATCTGTATTCTAAATTGCCATATTCCTGCTTTTGATAGCCTATTTCCTGGGTTCAGATATGCTTAACCTGGCTAACAGATGAGGACATTTTGCACACTTAGTAGAGTAATACATTTAACACTAGCCAAGCTTTATATGTTTGTGTTGTGGCAATGAAAGCAACTGGAACTTTAACTAACCTTGTTAAGTGTCTGGATCTCATGACTTGCAACCATAATGGGCAGGAGGCATTACAGTTATAGGTGGAGAATTACCTGTATGGCCCAGAGGAAACTGGTTAACTTTATGCAAAATGGTACTTATTTGCATAAAAGACTTGAACTAGAGTGTCCCTATTTCAAATTTTGGGGTATTTCTTTCCCATTTATTTGGGCAAGGCACATACATTACATTGTCCTAATAAACTGCCTCTGCATTTCATTACAAAGCTGAAGGGGAAAACCCAGTGGCTACAAAATATAATTGGAAATGTAGAGTAGTCGGAAGCTGTGGGTTTTGAATGACCTCTAGTGGACAGTCTTAAAGTTGTATGGAGGAAATCCCCATTTTCCTGACAAGTCAGGGGTTTCCCTGATTGCAAATGGGAAGTTCCAGGCCGGCAGATTTAAAGGCAGCATTGGGAAATATAATATTCTGGACCACTCTTACTTCACCTGCTGTCCTCCATAGATCTTAGACCCCCAATTGATTATTTGATTAGATTTAAAGGCCACTTCACTACAATATATTAAAAAGGGGATACAATGTAAAGCAAAAGATACTGCACATACTTCTGGCAAAACAGATGCGAAAAGCTACCAACTAAACTCCACGTGGCCTAGGAGAACAGCAAGCTTTAAAGACTTCAGGAACACCGTCAAGGTAACAGCCACATGGGATACTATTTCAGAGCACAGGAATCATGGCTGCTTCTGGATAAGTGGTATTGTTTGACAGGACCTGAAATTAACGGAGTTTCGTATACTGTGCCTAGCTCCAAGGACATTTCAATAAATAACCAATTTTAAACCAATTTTTTTTTCAGAAACGAATTCAGAATCCCCTTTATGCACTCTGCCCTTCCTTCAGAGAACCAGAGAAATATGTAGGACTGTCCCTTCCTTTTATTGGATCATCACAATGACTTAGTTCTAGATATGGCTAAATGATCTTATCTGACCCAAAACCATGTAATTAAATTCTATCAATTAGAATTGAAGTCTATCAATTAGAATTTAAGACTATTCTTTGATCTGGGTGATCATCCAATTCAAAATACCCCCTAATAGGAGCAATACGTGCCGTAGCCCAAATTATTTCATATGAGGTAACACTAGGACTAATCATTATTTCAATAATTCTGTAGCCCATAATGTCCAAGAAATGTGGATAGCCTAATCCATACTGAGGGCATCCTTGGGCCCTCACAGTATGGTTTCACAATATGAAACACACACACGGATCTTCAAGAATGCTAGTTCTCAGGTTCCCTTGAACCACAAAACTCAAAAAATCACTTCACATGTGGCATTAAATATACAATATAAAATGGCTTGTTTTGGCAAAGGTGTGTTTATAGATTCAACTCTATAGATGAAATAAACCACTGTCAATAACAAGGATAGACTGGAGTATTTTAACTGGGGGCTGCATTTTTTTATTTTATAGTCCTCGCTTAGCAACTACGATTGAGACTGGCAACATGATCACTAAGTGGGAACTGAAGCATGAGCTTACTTTCCCTTTAGTCGTTAAGTGATATAGTCACTAAGGGAAAAGTCATATGAACGTGACTTATGATTTTATTTCTACCTTTCAAACTGTACAATATTAACTGCTTTTCACAAGTGAAAATTGCCCAATTGTTGCAAAGCACATGAATAGCAATCATATGACCGAAGGATACTGCAGCTGTTATTAAATGTGAGGATTGGTCACAAAAGGATTTTTTTTTTTTTTAGCATTGTTATAACTTTGAATAGTTGCTGCATGAGACACTCAATAAGAGTGGAAAACTGTGGTTGTTTTTTGCCTTATAGGGTTGCAAAGGGTATGGAGGACAAAACTGAAGAGTTAAGGCATGTGCTTCATGAGTTTGTATTATCTTAAATTTATAAAAAAAAAAAAAATTACTCACATAGTTAAAATCCTAATTTTGTTGCCACTAGAATGTTTCAGTGACTCACTCTGGCTTTAGCACCCAGCATGTGACAGAGAATCAGCTATGGTGGAGTACTTGTGGGTGGGTACACACACACACACACACACACACACACACACACACACACACACACACACACACTTTATAAGTGATAAGTGAACTCAGTCAAGTATTCTTAAGAACTCCACTTCCTTTTTCTTAAGACAGGATCCTGGCTATTTTTCCGCCCACACACACCCTCTCCTAATTAACTACAAGGGAAAATTTCTCACACAGGAAACCAGTGAGATGCTTTATTTTCATGATCAGTTTATTTCTTCTGGGTATTTGCCCCATACACCAGGTACTACATATGGCAACCCCCTCTTATTTTCACTGTAAAACTCTTCCCTCCCTAAGGAGAAACCATTCTCAGTTGTCTTACCACTATTGTTAAGTGAATCATTGCAGTTAAGTTAATGATGCGGGGCACAGCTGCTTGCTGTTCACAAACGGGAAGGAGTGCAGTCTTTGGAGGACAAGTGTTTTTTTTTTTTTTACTTCTCCCTCTTCCCACTCAGAAGGAAGGTGGGTGACTGACCTCCCCCCCTCCCCCCCAAATCTGAAGCAATGGAAGAAAGATGACGACTGTTCGGGAAGGAGGAGAAAACAAAAGTGCTTAGTAGCTCACTTGACGCAATTCCTTTGGCAGGATCCCAGTCGAGCCATTGTAAGGCTTATGCTGAATCCAAAGACTCGCTATGGGGAAGCATGCCTGCTGGTGCTGCTGGGAGAGGTCTGCCTCTTCCCCAGTCCATTCAAAAGGTCTATTCGTGGACGTCCCAGATCTCAGACAGAAGTGGCGGAAGCTTCTTATCTTGAAGGCGCAAAGCAAAGACCTGCTCTGAGTGCACGCTGCTCAATGTCCGCAGGCTCACCAGCTTCATCAGCATGCGGGGGAACATCAGGTGGTCCTGTGGAAAAAAATGGAGGGCAAAAGAGGTCTGGTGAAAGGTCTGGTGATGCCTTTGGTCAGAACTGTGTTGTTTGAGATTCCAGGGCTGCAGAACGCTCAGAAAGTTGCCTTTAAATGTTACATGTCTTGAGTGGAATACAAATTGATTAAATACATGGCAAACAGTCATATAAACTAACATTTAATGTTTACATACAGGTAGCCACTGGATTATGATAGCAGTTGGGAAACTAGGATTGCTGTCGCTAAGTGATGTGGTTGTAAAGCACAATGTTACACAACCGCACAGGGCAATCCAAGCAGTCCCAGTTGCTGTTGTAACCTGGAGACACCCAGGGCATTAAGAAGGAAGCAGCAGCAGTCCCAGGTAAGGAATGAGGAGTGTTACGGGGGATGACGGGGAGGCCCAGTACAGGTTGGATATGAGTTGGGGAGGGAGGTCTTGTGGTCCAGAGGGAGGTCCTGAGGTCCAGAAGAAAGGTAAGGGGAAGAAGGGCCATGGTGTGTCTGAGAGAAGGGAGGAAGAAGGATGCAGTGCTTGTGAGCAAAGGGAAGGAGGAGAAGGACATTGTGTGTGTGCAGGTGGAAAATGCAGTGAGAGAGAAGAAAAGATGGGGGAAGACTTGCCCAAGCAACTTGTGACCTTTTCTGCTAGGTTCCCCATTGATTTTACCTGGGAAACACCGGCAGAGAAGGTCACAAATGGCACCCAATGACATTAGGACCCTGCAACCATCCTAAATGCAACTTGGTTGTCAATCACCCAAATTTTGTATACGTGACCACAGGGGACATTACAACTTCAAGGAACAATTTTAAATCCCTTTGATTTTAAATCCCTTTGTTGAGCACAGTCATAACTTTGAAAGGCTGCTGAACAAATGAACTCTAGGTGAGATGGGCGGCCAACAAGCATAATAAATAAATATATAAAAATGAACGTTGAATGAGGTCTGATTTACAGCCATTAATTTAGTGACCATTCAAAGTTACAATGGCACTTTAAAAAGACACTTATGACCATTTTTCACACTTAAGACTACTGCAGCAGCCCCATGGCCACGTGATCAAAATTTGGATGCTTGGCTGACATATGACGGCTGCAGTGGTACCTTTTGCAACCTTCTGACAAGCAAAATCAATGGGAAGATTAGATTTGCTTAGCAATCACAATATTAACTTAACAGTTGCAATGATTCATTTAACAACTGTGACAGGAAAGGATGGTAAATTGGGAAACAATTCACTTAGCAAGTAAATTTTGCTTAGCAATGGACATTTTGAGCTGGATTTTGGTCATAAGTCAAGGAATACCTGTACCTGTAAATTGAAAGTGGTTGTTTTTTTTTACTTAATCCTGCCCATCTATCTGAAAATAGTATGTACATAGACTATGTACATACTATTCATATAGATTATTATCTATGAAAGATACATTATTTACTAAGAAGGAAGGAAGGAAAAAAGGACCCGGAAGAATTGGGAAAAGGGGAGGAAGGAGCCGTTGGCCTACTCAGGCTCTTAACACGCAGTACCTACTGAAAGCAGGACAGAATTGCACAATCCAAAAATGTTTCAGGAAGAAACTTGTCTCCACACCCTACCATTCCCAGTCTAGCTACAGGAAACTATTAGTAGGACTGGAGGCAATATTTCTAAAGATTTCCATCTTTGTGGTTGCAGGGTAGTGACATCCCTGGATAAAGAAAGAAAGCCTTTTTTCTGTTCGATAAGAGTGGAGGTTGATGAAGTTTTCAATTTCAGAGCTGAAATAAATCTATTGGAGACCTACCACACTTATTTTTTTATTATTTTAAATTATAAGAAAACCATGCCAAAAATGCAGACACCTTGCCACTGATTTTTGGCATTGCAATATTGGGAAATTCTTGGCAAAAAAAGAATCTCAAGGCTGAAAAAGGGCCTTTTCCCCTCTCTAAACCCAGCATGTTCAATACATTTTGTATGCTTTAAGAAGTAGTGGTTCTAATCTAGTGTACAGTTCCAGTCAACTTTGAAGGAATATGCTTAGAACTGTACTCTTACTTGCACTCTTAATATTAAAGGCTAATCTGAAGCAAACTTCCTTCGAGATTCAGAAAATGTATCCTTATGGTTTTGTGTTTTCAGTTCAGGGATTGTTCCACCCTACTGGAACAGAAAACCATCCCTCTCTCCCTTGCAAACAAAGAATTAGCACTTCCTCTGTTAATCAACTAAAGTGAAAAAGAAAATGTCTATGCAATACAGCCTTCTAGAGACTGAACTCCTATCATTCGTGCTTAGCATAAAAATAGTCAGTGGAGATGACAGGTGTAGTTCAGTGGGTGGAACAGGCTACTAATTTCCCAATCCTGTCCTAAGATTTATCAGGGACACCCAAAGTTATGTTGGCTTAAACCAGCTGTGGTGTTTGCAATCTAGTAAAATGTGCTAAACCATAAGTTTTGTCTTGGACCTTAGGCCAGGAGGAATATTATTTTTATCACTTTTCCTCCACCCAATGATGATAATCTCTCCCCTTTGTTCTATGGTTTTCTCCCTCAGCATTCACCATCTCTCCAATCCAAATACCTGTGGACGATTGAGGTGGATGTAAGAACTAAGGGCCTCAATATAGGGCTGCTGCAAAGCCTCTACCAGGCCATGGTCCTGTACATTCGGCCTGTCAGCAGAGAAGATGTTGATCGCAATGAGGAGGGCATATTCGGCATCATCCAGCTGCAACTCTCGCATGGCCCGAGAAAACTCAAATATGGGGTTGATGAATTCTACCTGAAGACCTTGTTTTGGGGGCGAGAGGATTGGGGAGGGAGAGAAACAAAACATTAGGGAACAATAGATGTCATCTAACTTTCCATGCTCAGACCTCCAAGTGTATTTCTTGTTTGTTTGTTTGGGTTTTCTATCTTACCTCGCTTCAGCTATTTTGCACTACTCAAACTTATGAGTGCTTCAAAGTTTAAATGCCTAAGATAAATTAATAGTTTGGACTGTAGATAGACCTGAAGGTTGAAAAGATTCTCCAGAAGTTGGCAATAGCAAACTGTCATATAGATGCATCCATAAAATTAAGAGCTAATTCATTATAAAGTAACTATATTTTAAAAACAGAAAACAACATGATACATTCATTAGACAGTGGTATAACCTGAGCATGGTTAGTGGCACAAAATAATGTGAAACCTTGGCAGACAAAATGCCTACCAGAATTTTCTTAAAAAGTTGGGCCGTAGCAAGTGAAATAGATTGACACAGATTTCCTAAAGAAATTCAATAATCAAAACAGCTACAAAATAAGTTTTCTCCTTAACTAACTTGTCTTGACTAGCAGTAAGATACAATTCTTCAGCTGAATTCAGGATGCTGAAAGGTTACTAATAAATAATCAAAATATCAGCATTTTGAACTAGACTTAAAAAATTAACGTACAGTACAACTAGAGCAACAAATGCTTACTAGAAAGTAACTCTGGTTATAGGCAAAAAGAAAATCAGCGAAGAACAAACACTTTTAAGCTCCTCCAATACAAGTTCCTCCAAGCTTTCTTCCAATATAGAAAAATAAATGATATAATGCGACATGTAAACAACTGTTCCTTAGCAGAGGAAGGAAGAAGGAAACTAAACTAGAGAGCCTGAACCAACACACCCTTTTCACTGCACAATAAAGATCCCAGAATCAACACTAGACACGCAGAAGATACAAAGGACAATCTGAATTGTTTCCAGATATTTAAGTCTTGCCTCATAGATTCACCTCTGCAAAAGGATGATTAGAAACAAATGTAAACTCTTGTCAAATGTGATAGCTCAGTAATCTTTTCACCCTTTTCAATTTGAGATGTGAAACAAGAGATCGGGAGAAATTAACCAGAAATACATCACTGGTCTACCCTTGATTTATCCCTTATTAGTATCCTCAAATATATTTTTGAAAAATAGAATCTATCTCCACCTGGGTAAGAACTTTAAACAAAACACATATTGTAAAAATACAAATTATATATTTCTAAACAAAATAGTGATTCTGCTTACATTGAGATTTACTCAAAATATATAGATTTGACTGCAAGAATCTTCTCGAATGGAGAATGAACCAATATTCACATATGCTGCATTCTCAATTTCTCCATTTTTTATCTAATGAGAGTCATAATGTGTCAAGAATCCAAATGCCAGAAATGTAACTGTAACAGATTTTGCTTTCTGTGTATATATGGGAATAGACTCTCTTCTTTAAACAGAGATAAACCATCCTGGACAATTTAATAAAGCACATAAAACTAAAACCTCTCTGTGTGAAGTTTTATCAAATGTGAGATTTATGACTATTTATACCGTCAAGAGAATCTTCTCAAATCTGGTTCTTCTCGTATGTGTTTATATCACAATTCTCATCACTCACAGCCAGCTGATTCTTCTTAGGTGGGCCAGGAATTTTGGGGGGAAGTAGCCTCTACCATTTCATACCCATTTTTTATTTTTCCCCCTCTTTCTGTCTGCAGATTTCTTCCCTGCACCATTTCATCATAATTCACTTTTCACTCACCTGCACGATGAAAGTCATCCTTGCTGTAAGTAAAATCTTTAAGAAATGTAATGCACTGAGTCTCATGATTATAGCGCCGGGCTGTCTCTAATAACATGATCTAAGAAGACAAGCAAGTGTTAAAGAACAGATATTACCCTTCTTTAAAAAACTATATAAAATGAAATATGTTGATACTGTTTATGATATATACTTAAATAAGACAATACTGTTAAGTGCGGATAACCAATTAAGTAAAATGCTTGTTATATTAAAATGGAACTTGATGATATATGCTGCATATAGAAACTAGAAATAACAAATAGAAAATGAAATGATAAAGTTGGTATACTTTTTCCTGAAAGGGCAAAAAATGATTTTGTTTATTTTTAAGAAAAAATTAAACTCAAGATTGAAATAGAGGAAGAAAACGTGGGGCCGAAATTTAGAATGATAATGTGTTGTAAAATTAATTATGTATAAGAGATAATGTAAAAAAGGGGGGAAACCCGGACAACACTTTGTTTGTAAAGAGGTTTTAAAATTTGTAACAAAAAATAAAAAACTGCATATAGGAAAAAAAATATATAACATTCATGGTGTGTGATTAGGTAGGTAACTTTATATGCCACTTATTATCTGGAAAGCTAAACTCTCCTTCCTTTTCTTTGCTTAAAAGAAATTATATCCTTTCCCATTCTGAGGCCCAAAAAAGCAGAAGCAACACACAATGCAGTACACATTGCAATACAGTAAAAGAAGTGTAACAGCAAGTATTGTAAGTAAATACCCGCTCTGTATTCATAGAAAACATTTTAAAGTACAGCCCAATTCTCACAGACAACAGCCTTTGTACCTGGACTATAAAATTGCAGATCTATGTTTTAAAATTCTATTTGAAATACCCTGAATAGAGAAATTATTGTTATTTCACTTTAGGGTCTGGAGGTAATGCTCTTTGTGAGTATGTCTGTGTAAATTTTTTTTGGTGCATCATATATTGTTAATAATAGGATCATTTATAGTAAAGGAATTCATTTGCCCAGCTGATCTAATATTGTGTCTATCAATGTTACTCAACCGTATCATCTTGAAGATATGGACTTCATCTCCCCAAATGGCTGACTGGGGAATTCTGGGAGTTGAAGTCTACACATCTTCAAGCTGCTAAAACATGGAAAAACATGGTCTATAAGGTTATAAGGTTATAAGGTTTATTGTATTTATATGCCGCCCTATTCCCGGAGGGACTCAGGGCGGCTAACAAATCCAAGGGGGGGGGGGAGAGGTAAACAAGAAGGAAATACAACAGGTACAAGAGAATTTAAAAAGACAATCAACAGTCACACGATTCGACAGGGGAAGGGAACTCGTCAACCCCAGGCCTGCTGGCACAGCCAGGTTTTAACGGCTTTGCGGAAAGCCTGGAGAGAGGTGAGAGTCCGAATCTCTGCGTGGAGTTCGTTCCAAAGGGCCGGAGCAGCCACAGAGAAGGCCATCCTCCAGGTAGTAGCCAGATGACATTGGCCAGTAGATGGAACCCGCCGGAGGCCTAATCAGTGGGATCTAATGGGCCTTTGGGAGGTAATTGGCAGCAGGCGGTCTCTCAAGTACCCAGGTCCAATACCATGAAGGTCTATACCAATGATTGCAAAAACTCCTTTGGCGGAAAATCTTTTTCATCATTTGCTATCTGGTCCTCTTATATTGGAAATATTACTTATTAATTTTGTTTGTGCAAAACATGTGCTATGCCAGATTTCGTGGAGTAATTACTACAGGGTGTAGGATCTTTGGCTACACAGATATTTCCAGGACAACAGCCCTAGCCAATATAAGATTTTTAGCTCTTATAGCTATGGAGGCAAAAGAAAGCTCCTTGCTCACCTCAATGGTAGAAGCCTTTAGCAGTGCTATTTGGTCTTCCCGTGAGAGCTGCAGGAAGCCGGGTACTTGCTTGGCAAAGTCTACGATCTCTTGCACTGAGATGATGGCTAATTCTGTAAAATGGGCAAAGCGCTGCTGGCGAGCCTCCCGGCTGTTGGGGTCGCTGCTCATTGGCCAGGGCTGGGAAGTAATGGGAAAAATAAAGAGATAAGGGACAAAATAAAAAAGGGAATGAGGTTGGTCCAGTACATTTTATGGCTTATCCAGATTAACAGAGTTGGAAGGGACCTTGGAGGACTTTTCTAGTCCGAGGAAACCCTATATCAGCAATGGCAAGCCTTTTTTGGCTCGCGTGAAATAAGGGAGGGGGGCAGGGGCATCGTGTGCGGGCGTGCCGCACCCATAATGCAATGCGTACCCCCCCTCCAGTACGCATGAGAGGCGTTTTCCATTTTTCCATGCTTTTTTCGCCTTTCCCAGGCTCCAGACGCTTTATAGGACCTGGGGAAGGCGAAAACAGCCCCCCCCCCCTTTCAGGCCCTCCGGAGGCTTCAGGGACCTTCAGGAGGCTTCCCTGAAGCCTCCAAAGGGCAAAAAACAACCCTACAAGCAAACCGGAAGTCACTTCCGGTTTGCTCGGAGGGTCGGTTTAAGTCCTCCGGAGGCTTCAGGGACTTTCAGAAGGCTTCCCGAAGCCTCCGGAGGGCTAAAACCGACCCTCCGAGCAAACCAGAAGTGACTTCCGGTTTGCTTGTAGGATTGTTTTTAGTCCTCCGGAGGCTTCAGGGAAGCCCCCTTGTTAAGTTCAATGGGTGGCAATGACGGAGGCGAGACAATGACTCAAGTAACAAGGCTTTATTACACACAGCTAACACAACAGCAATTCCAGAACCAACAAGCATAGAACAGTTCCCGCTTGACAGCTATTTATAAGCCAGCTGTCCGCGGGGCAGCCAATCACTGCTCAGTAACTCTTTGAACCAACACCAGGCACGGGCATGGTTCCTGGCACAACTAGCACAGGGGCTCTGAGGTGATTTCTTCCTTGAGCGCTCTGCTCCGCCACCTGCTGTCTTGTGGCGGTTAATGCCAGCCTCATTGGTGTCGGACAAAGGATTTTCGTCCACCTCTCTCTGATGAATAGGCACAGTCTTAGTAGATGGTAATACGGAGGGCGCTGCGGCTTGAAACCTCTCAATCTCAGCAGAGGACTCGTTGGACATTTCAGAGGCACGAGCCTCGTCTAACGCCAATTGAAGGCTAAGCTCTGAACGGGCTAACAATTGGCGACAAAGCCTCAAATCAGTCACACCGCACATGAATTGTTCAAGTAGGGATTCATCTAGATTAGGAAAGTCGCAGTGCAACGCCGCAGCCCTGAGGCCAGCCATATACTGGTTCACAGACTCCCCCCCCCCCTTTCTGCAGCCTTTGTCGGAATGCATAGCGCCTAGCTATGCGCGATGGAGCAGGGGTGTAATGGTTTTGCAGTCTTGCCAGCAGGGTCTCCCATGATAGAGATTGGACAGGTTGTGGCGCAGCCAAAGTCCTGGCTGTTCCAAACATTTTGTGCCCACAAGCATTCAGAAATTGGGCTCTCTTCCTCTCCCTAGGCAAGTTAATCAGATTGTTTGCCTCGAGGAAACACTCGAAACACTCAATGTAAGCCTCCCAGGACTCTGAGCCTGGCACAAATGGTGCAAAGTTGTTTGAATTAGCCATCCTGAAAAGAACGTGTTCTGAGGAGATTGCCTCAATGATTAGCTGAATAACCTCGTGTAAAAAAAAAATCGTTCTTACATGACCTAGCTCTTCCTATGCCTCAACCGATCCCATCTTCGTCGCCAAATGTTAAGTTCGATGGGTGGCAATGACAGAGGCAAGACAGTGACTCAAGTAACAAGGCTTTATTACACACAGCTAACTCAACAGCAACTCCAGAACCAACAAGCATAGAACAGTTCCCACTTGACAGCTATTTATAAGCGAGCTGTCCGCGGGGCAACCAATCACTGCTCAGTAACTCTCCCGCTCTCGCCGCGCACCTTGCGTGCCATAGGTTTGCCAACTCAGCCCTATATCATTTCAGACAAATGGTTGTCTAATCTCTTTTTATAATCATGGAAATTACAGTCCAACTTACCCAGAAAGCATTAGGATAAGAAAGCTGTTCTAGAAAGTCATTAAAACTATTGCCTGCCTTTGCCATAGGCCCTCGCCTTAGAACTAGTCAGGACTCTCTCTCAACACACACACACACACACACACACACACACACACACACACACACACGCTTACTGTGACTTTGGGCTGATCACTAAAGCTCCTCTTGTTACACTGCTGTTGGGCCGCCACCAACTGTTGGATCATGCCCTCCTGCTGTGGGGTAAGAGGAACCGGCTCAGGCTGAGATAAAGCAGGATCACAGAGCAATGGAGGTACTCGAAGTACTTCGCCTCCATCTCTCTCCCCAGCTGGAACCCCATCACTCTCGTGCTTAGAGATTTTCTTCTTGCGGATTTGCTCTTCTGAAAGGACACCTGGAGACAGAGAGGGAGTCTGGCATGAAATGGAAAGATCTCAAAAGTTCAACAGAGAATTCCAGATGCACTTACCGTGTTTCCCCAAAAATAAGACAAGAGCCTTATTTTCTTTTGACTCCCCAAATAAGCGCTTGGCCTTATTTTTGGGGAGGTCTTATTATTTTTGAGGTGCAGGAGGCAGTGAGTGTGGTCACTTCCTGGCTGCTGCTGTGTTGCAATATTTTTAGGGAGAGCTTATTTTTGGGGGAGGACTTATTTTAGCGCATGCACTCAAAAGCCCAATTGGGGTTATTATCTAAGTAGTTCTTATTTTCGGGGAAACAGGGTTGCATTTTAAAGAACCATCTTTCTCAACTGTGGGATGCACTGCCCAGAAAGATTTATTTTCTCCCTCATTATTGTTTTCCGTCAGAGTACAATCCAATCCATCTTATTGACTCAAAACTTTGCACTTTCAGCATTTTCTTTTCTTTTTGATGTTTGTAACTTGAGGGTTTTCTTCCTGATAAGGATCATTCGGCCTATCAAATGTGGGCAGTACTTCGACTCCCATCATTTCTCACTATTGGCTATTTTGGCTTAGTCTTCAGCGCCATCTAGTGGGCTACAGATTTCTCATTTCTGCACCAATGTTTGTCAGCTTTAAAGGACGTAGATTTTAATTTCCAGAATTCCCTAGCTAGGTTAGTGGATGAATTCTGGGAGTTGAAGTCCGCCCATCTTAAAGTTGCTCAGGTTGAGAAACACTGTCCTAGAGCATTCAAGCTTTAAAAGGTCTATGAAGCATTTAGAATTCTGGAAGTTAATTTGGCATAGGCAAAACATCTCCTTTCTGTCTTCTTTTCCAACTTTTTTATTCCATTAGAATGATCCCTGCTAGTCTGCTGCTTCTCTGTTTTATTTTCCAAGACAGTTCAATCCCTTACAAGCTGAAACCACCCACTATTTATTTTTTTTAAGAATTGTCCCTAGGGCCCCTAGGACACCGGGGCCCAGCGCCACTCTTGGAAATCATGATGATGGAGGCAATGGATTTGCTCTGCACCAGGACAGTTCCCATTCCTAGCTGGGCCCTGATAAGTAACCTCAACTGGTTGTAGTGGCTAAGATCCCATTACTCACATTCTTCCCGCATGCCTGCTTGTCGGCATTTTTTCAACCGGCATTCCTGGCACTTCCGGCGCATGTACATGTCCATGTGGCACTGGCCACTGCCTTTGCAGGTATACTGAGCTCCTTTGATGAGGCTGCGCCGGAAGAAGCCCTTACAACCCTCACAACTCAGGACATTATAGTGAAAACCCGAGGCCTTGTCCCCACATACGCTGCAGACTTCGTCCCCCAACATCTTGGGGGCAGGTCCCTTTTTGCGTTTGCGGGCTGGCTCCTCAGCTGCAGAGGAAGAGACAGAAAACCAAAGATAATTATTTTAAGAGAAATAGGGGCGTCTCCCCCACCACCCCAACTTCTTAATTGCCAAGCGTTAATTTCAATGTTTTTAAAGTGCTCACATGCCTGGCTATTGTAAAAAGAGCGCATTGGGTTTATTCTTATCCCCTCTATCATCATCAGTGGCCAATCATTTGGAAGCATTTAACAAAAATAAGCAACCAGGAGTCATAATGGAACATATAAGACTGATAGGGAAGGGATTGCATTTTATTGTGGTTAGTGTTAAGCAGTGATTTTCAAACTTGGCAACTTTAAGATGTGTGGACTTCAACTCCCAGAATTCCCTCGTCAGCATAGTTCCTTTAATATCCCATTAGACAGGCAAACTCAATCACTCCTCTTAACCATTTAACTCCTCTTTTTCAAGCAGTAGCTAGATACAAAGTCAGACTGTTCATGAAAACATGAACTTTTGCCATGGATCCTTTTATTTAGTTACTTGGTACTAAACTAGACAATCTTTGAAAACACTTGTTCAGTTCTCCTAGGCTTTTATATCATGTTGCAAGTGTTTTGATGGTATTTAGTGGTTTGCGGCTTCCATATTCCTGTGAAAATATGTGGTTATTATCTGCTTCTTTCAGTTCCTGAAAGTCTTGAGTGCAATCTTTGTAGCAGCTCTGTATGTTGCCACATATGAATTATAATTTGTAATGAGGCAATAATGGCAAAGTTAGAAATTATAGTAACTGAACCAATTAAATAACCAATTTAATTTAGTATTAATCAAATTTCATTTTTGACAAAAAGAATTAATTTTGAGAATGATGCCTCAATGTGAAAAGAGTTTGTCCTTTTGTGCCACCCATACCAGTATAGTTGCTTAGTCATTTCCATTGGATGGAGGAACAACTGGTCAGGTCAGGCTACATAAGCACATTATCCCTAAAATAAAATAAAATTCACTGGAATCTGGCTTATTATTTCATACAAACTAGTCATTTTCTTCAAATTTTCATACTGAAAAACAACATGGAAACATTTAAAATGTAACAACACATGGACTTTTGCTCCAAATCCTTACTACACCTGTACGGGCAGTCCTCAATTTATGACTGGTCGCTTGGGAAATGTTTGAAGCTCCGACGGACCTTCCCCCGCCTAATCACATGGCCATACTTCAGATGCTCAGCAATCAGGTCACATTTAAAACTGTTTACAGTGTCTTGCACTCATGCGACCACATTTTATGTTTTTTGCCAAAAATTCTCATTTAATTTCAGTTTTCAGCAAAACCGGGCCCATGGTGAAACATTGCTTCGCTTAATGACTACGGCAATCACTTAAGGGTTGGTGCAAAAAAGGTTGTAAAATTAGGTCGGTCATGTGGGCGACCTGATTTATGATCATCACAAGTTAAAACTGTGATGGGCATGCTTATAACAGTCGTAATTCAGAACTACCCATAATAATAATTTCCTCAATAATATTCCTCTTTCTAATACACTTCAGATTGATGAATTGGTTATTTTGCTCACCAGTGCTGTGCGTAGAACTTTCGCCATCATCTGTGCAAATTACTTCAATTTTCACTGTGTTCTGAGACTCTGCCTTTGCCACTGACCATTCATTTTTGATCTGTGAAGTGGGCTCCCCACAGTCTGTTTCTTTGAAGGAGAAGGAAGGAGAAGAAGGTGGAAGAAGAAGGAAGTGGAAGAAGGTGGTGGTAGTGGTGGTGGTGGAGACGAGGAGGAGAAGAAGAAGATGATTATTAAACTCTGAAAAGCTTATCTTACTTGTTCAGCAATGGGCCATCAGGTAGATTTTATTAAGCTTACCTTGTGATAACTGAGGTTCATCGGTGCCTGTTTTGGCCATCTCAGGGCATGAGCCACAGCAGCATTATATAGCTGGCTTTGGAATCAGACGACAAAACAGTTCTGTGGAGCTCAACTTCCTCAGTCCTCTTTCATTTCCTCGGGAAAGACAAAAATCCTACCATTCTGTCTTGTCCTGGGAGAAGTACTTTACCTCAAAAGTTGTGCTCTCCTGCCTGATAGGAAAAAGAGTCCATATGCACCCAGGTGCACTCTCAACCAATTCTCCCAACAACATAGGGAAACTATTGTCACGTGGATCAAAAATAACTACTTTCTGAAACAGAATTAAAAAGACAAGCCAGATTTACTGAGGACAGATCATCAAGCTTTTATCCATGATGGCTCCATGGAATATCCATATTTGGAGAAGCACATCAGCAGATTCTAGATGCTGGCAGTAATAGTATAAATAAGTTGTTTCTTCATACTCTGCTTGTGATAAGGCCCTTTTAGAAATACATTACTAGATTGCCTTTGCTCTTAATTTAGCACGTCTTCTTCAACACCAATGATGAGGAAACTGTGTACTTTCAACTAAAAACCTCAGCAAGTAAGCAAATCACAAGCAAGGAATGTTTGCCTTTTCCACTGAATAGGAAACAAATGATGTAGAGATGGGGGAGGCGGAGAGGGATGGTGAATATCAAACAGAAAAAGGGGAGAGAGAAAAAACTTCCACCTACATGTAACTCTTACTAAGTTGAGTAAGATTCACAAGATATAACTATTAATAGACTTTTCCCCACAAATACACAAAAATGAAAAAGTTCCCTATCTTCATCCTATATCAACAGCTTCTTTTCCAAAACTGTTACTCACCCTCATATAGTTATTTGCTCTACATCAAACATTCCATGAAAACTTTATCCAAGGTCTGGAAGTTGTCCTTAAATTCTGTCCCACCTTTCTCTCCCCCCTCAATATGAAAAGATATTCAGCTAATATACAACCATATAGCAGGACTTATGGAGGTGGCACAGCAGCAGTTATTAGGAAGGAGGTACAGGTGACCAAATTACTGTCTGAAGGTAAAATGTAGCCTGAAAGAAGAAGAAAAAGAAGATATCAGCAAATTCCCTTATTGTACACCATAATATATGATTATGTGAAGGGCATAAGGCAGTTTGATTCACTAATACTTAGTTTTCAGAATGTTGATAAGGGTTTCCTCTTATATGTTCAGCAGTATTAAAATAAAAAATGAGTAATCTGTGGCTCAGAGCCACATACAGAACCTAAAACCATTTTTTTTGGCAACCTCAGATCTCAATTATATTACTGAATTTTGTTTTCCTGCTCTTTCCTGAGATTTGAAACCCATAAAAAATATTATTAAAGTCTAAAAAAAGTTAAACAACATTTTTAACCGCTAAAAATAACAACAATCTTCTCATTCCAAAGTCCTCCCTGCAAAAAGCCAGAAAAAGAGTCCAGGGATAACTTAAGATGTTTAAAATTCTGGACAGCTGTCACAAAGAAATTTGAGAAAACGAGTTCACGCAGAAAAAAAACATAAAAATCTTTGTATATCAAATTAATGTATTTATTATATTGTTACCCTATCTTTGTGACAAACACGAATGTAATCATACATCAATCAAATAAATCTTTTTTAAAAAAAAAACAAATTACGATTCCTGTTGTAAATGCTCTTTTAAAAACTGAAATTTTCAGGGATTCCTTCTTTAAATCCAAAGGCAATTGAAACACAGGTATTCATAGCTACGATGCCCAGAATTCTCATCTTAACATACAATAGTCTCTGAATGAAAGCTGATGTAAAAGTTGTAATAGTTGTGTAACTTTCAAAAAAAGATGTGAAATTAAAATCGGAGACCTCCGGGTTTCTAACTTAGTCTATTTTGTAAAGGTTTTTCTTCTCCAATAACTTCTCAAAGCAAACTTCTAGGGAGGCCTGGCATTCCTCCAATCTAATGATCTGCCACTTATTGGAAACTGACGTCTCCTCCCACTTGCTAATTGCACTAGCAAACGGTAACTTTGGAAGGATTCGGTTTCACACCTCTTCGCTCGCTCCTGATCCTCTCCCAAATTCAGTGCCAGGGTTTCAATTTCCCAAGTTCTCTGCTTCCCAACCTCCTCAACGAGTCGGAGGCGTAATCTGGGAATCTCCTCCCTGCTCAAAAGCTCCCAAACCTTTTCGACACCGTTCCAGCCGAGCTCAGAAAACCTTCCCTGACCACACGGGATTTACCCCCGAGAAAACCAATACGGGACGACGGAGTTAACGGGATGCAAGCAGCTGGGATCTCTACCCGTCCGCTCAACCAGGGAAGAGCGGGGGAAGTGCAGCTTTTACTTCCCAGATTTGTCCGAGACGCTGCGACGTAAGGAACCGGGAGTCCAGCCACTATCATTCCCATCCTCGCCCGGGTGGGTATCAAAGCGATTTCCCTCTGCCGCCTACAATACTTCGAGACCACTCTTTACCTTCTGCTCTCTCGGAGTCCCACCACTTGCCTAAGCCAGTGAAAACACTTCTTTCGCATACAGAAGCAAGGCGCTTCCGGGAACCCTGGGCAGGCGTCACTTCCTTTCCAACGTGGGAAACCACCCCTTTTCTGGAGGGCGCGTCGGCCTCTTCTTCGTCGGGTCTGCGTTTTGCACCGCACTGCTAGCGCACTGTGTCGTGGGGGTTGCACAACACCGAGCGTGGGTGGACCCGGGAAGCAGACGAGCTCTTTGTGCTTCCAGGGGAAAAGGGGAAAGCAAAAAAAAAGGAGTTGTGCAATTCAGACTCCATTTAGCCACATCACAAGATACTGATTTGGCAGCCGCGTTTATTATCCACTTTGCTGAGTGGCAAGTGCGTGGATTTCACATGAGATTCATGAAGCAGCTTCACTGGTGATAGTTCGCTCTTCAGCCACGGGGTGTACTTTTTTTTCCCCAGAATTTTTTTTTTTTTTTGTTCTCTTACCTAGCATTTTAAGTATACATTCACATAATTGTTATTTTTCTTTACATTTATCATTCTTATACATTTATTATTTCATTTAATAGGTTATAATATACAGTTTGGGTTGCTTTATTTACCATCCCTTCCTCCTGTTGTAACACCACCTTATTTTCCTTTTCTTTTCTCCCTCCCTCCCTTCTTTACTTCCTTCCTCCTATCCTTCCCCTTCCTTCTTCCCTTTCTCCTACTGCTACTCTTTCTCTTCCCCTTCTACCCTCTCTTCTTCTCTTCCTTTCCCTTCCATCCTCCTCTCCTCACCTCTTTCTCCTTTCCAGCCACAGGGTGCATTTTTTGTAGAGTCTCTAGATTGCATTTGCACAACTTCACACACAAGAGTAGTGCCATTAATTTGGTAACTTCTTATAAATTAAAGTTATATAAGATGCTTTATAGATAGCATTTACCTGGATTGCTGGGTTAGCCAAAATATTCAAAAAATTCTAGCAAATGTTGGAAATGTGACCAGAAATCTGGCACATACCTGTGGTGGACTTGTGCTAAAGAAAGGGGGGGAAGGGGGGGCAAAAATACACATGTGGCTAGAAAAGATATCAGGAAAACATGTAGAACTTAAATCTGAACTTTTTTTTATTAGACATACTACCAGGAAACTTTGATAAATGAAGTGTACATTTAATATTGCATGTATCAACAGCAGCAAGGATTGTATTTGCGCAGCTTTGGGAAAATGAAGAAATATCACCAAATGAAGAGATAATTAAGTTATTGGACTGTGTAGAAATGGACAGATGTACATTGAAGATTAAACAGATAGAAGATACAGAATACTACCAAACGTGGAATTTATTTATCAATGGCTGGAAAAAAAAGGATAAAGATTAGGAATATAATTTGTATTGTTAAGCAAACAAAACAACCCAAGCAACATGATGTTTATTAAGCACTAATTAAATGTAATACTAGAGAATTAATACAACTTTATAAAAAAAAAGAGTAATGCCATTAATTAAAGTTTTGTCTTCCTAAGAAGCAAACTTTGGATGATCTATGGAACCCAAACATTCTGAAACCAAGTCAGATTGAATTTTTGGACTTCTTTTATTCTCTTGGATTGTTATACATTTATGCAATTACAATTACAGATTTTATGTGGTCTTAGATCAGAATTACATCAAACAACAACGGTCACAAAAATCCACATAATTTGATACATATATAGTGAGTCAGATCTGTCCTGGACTGGCAATCTTGTTATAGTACACCTTTATAGGTACAGAATGTCTAACTGCTAGCAGATAATTTACATATTCATCTGAATGCGCAGGGAACATTTTAATAAAGGAAAGAAGCTTCCTTTGTTTCAAATTAGAGTGCAATTCACAGTTTAATAGATAAGATCTCACTTGTCCCAGATGGGCATAAGCTTTGTAATATGGGTGTTTTATTAAATACACATTTTATAATTGTTCAGATTAATGTATATTATAATACCACTAAAAGGAATTTATGCAGCAGTTGCTAATGAGTACAGGTAGTCCTCGACTTACAACTATATAGAGTTACAAGGGCAAAGTTGTAACAAAGTTACAACTGCACTGAAAAATGTGACTTACAACCATTTTTCATACGACCTTTATAGAATCCCCATGATCATGTGATCAAAATTCAGTTATTTGGCAATTGGTTCATATTTATGACTTGCTGTGTCCCAGGGTCACATGATCACCTTTTTGCAAGAAGTCAATGGAGAAGCAAGATTCACTTAAGAACTGGATTACTAACGTATCAACTGCAGTGATTGGCTTAATGACTATGGCAAAAAAAGATTGTAAAATGGGGCAAAATTCACTTAACAAATTTTGGGCTCAATTGTAGTCGTAAGTCAAGGACTATCTGAAGTTTAAAATGTAATAAACAAATCAATAGCCTTAAACAGGACAAGATTTTTGTTAACCATTAAATATGAGCCAGCAGTGTGCAGCAGCTGCCAAAAAAGCCAACACAGTTTAGGCTGCATAAACAGAGGGATAGAATCAAGATCACGTGAAGTGTTAATACCACTTTATAATGCCTTGGTAAGGCCACACTTGGAATACTGCATTCAGTTTTGGTCACCACGATGTAGAAAAGATGTGGAGACTCTAGAAAGAGTGCAGAGAAGAGCAACAAAGATGATTAGGGGACTGGAGACTAAAAGAAAGAACGGTTGCAAGAACTGGGTATGCCTAGTTTAATGAAAAGAAGGACTAGAGGAGACATGATAGCAGTATTCCAATATCTCAGGGGTTGCCACAAAGAAGAGGGAGTCAAACTATTCTCCAAAGCACCTGAGGGTAGAACAAGAAGCAATGGATGGAAACTAATCAAGGAGAGAAGCAACTTAGAGCTGAGGAGAAATTTCCTGACAGTAAGAATAATTAATAAATGGAACAACTTGCCTCCAGAAGTTGTGAATATTCCAACACCGGAAGTTTTCAAGATGTTTGATAACCATTTGTCTGAAATGGTATAAGGTTTCCTGCCTAGGCAGGGGGTTGGATTAGACTCCAAGGTCCCTTCCAATTCTGCTATTGTATTGTATTGTTGATGTCTGTGGAGATTCTCAATCTTTCAGGTCGTGATTGTCCCACAGGTGCTTTTCAAAAGGCAACTGCACTCCCCGCACCCTGAAAATGTTTTATTTCTCATCCAAGAAGCTTCTCAGTGCAATGATTTGCCTCTGAAACTTGTGGGTGCTCCACCACTGGGTATTTTAAAGAAGAAATGGACAACCATTTATCTGAAATGGTATAGGGTTTCCCGTGACCCGTCAAAACTGCGGTAGACAAAACCGCGCTCGACGAAAGCGCGTACCTGACGTCATCAGCAGCGCGATGAAAAAAATTAAAAATAAATTAAATTGAAATTAAAATAAAATTAAAGCAAGCCGATTCACATAAAGGTAAGGGTTAGGGTTAGGGTTAGGTTAAGGGTTAGGGTTAGGGTTACGTTAAGCGTTAGCGTTAGGTTTAGCGTTAGGTTAAGGGTTAGCATTAGGTTTAGCGTTAGGTTAAGGGTTAGGTTTAGGGTTAGGTTAAGGGTTAGGGTTAGGTTTGGGGGGGTTAGGGTAAGGTTTTCGCTTTAATTTTAAATTTACCGCTCACAGCACGATGTTTTCGTCGTGCTGTGATGACGTCACGTACGCGCTTTCGTCGACCGCGCTTTTGTCTACCGCGGTTTTGTGGTGGAACCGGGTTTCCTGTTTAAGCAGAGTTGGACTGGAAGACTTCCAAGGTCCCTTCCAACTCTTTCTTTGAAAAGTACCTTTAGGGTTTTCATTGATGTTGTTGCGATAGATGAAATGTAGCTTGTCTTTGTGCATTTTACTAGAGGGATGTGTTTAGAATGGGAGAATTACTGTGAAATAGTGTATGCTATGACTCTCTCAAAAACCAATACCTGTGTTTCTCCGAAAATAAGACATGATCTTATTTTCTTTTGACCCTGAAATAAACACTTGGCCTTATTTTTGGGGAGGTCTTATTATTTTTGAGGTGTAGGAGGCGGTAAGCGTGATTACCTCATAGCTGCTGTTGCTTTAAAGTAGTTACCTTTATTGCAAAAATTGGTTTCTTATTACTGAATACACTAAAACTGTACTATAGACTCTAAAAGTTGTAAAGTTTAATTCAACACTGGATTATCTTTAGGGCTGTCCTTAATATTTTGAGGAAACCAAGGTCTGCCTAAAAATGGCTCTGCATCTTATATGGAAGTGGAGACAAATCTAATTTTTTTTAATGCATGTTACCTCTTCTAGATCTATTTTAGAACCTTGACTATAGTTTTCATTTGTTTCCTATATTAGAATGGCAGGAAACTACCTTCAGTTTTCAGTACTCATGGTCCACATTTTTTTGTTTCTGATTTTGATTATTTTCTTTTCTCTGGACTGATTTTAATTAGTACTTCCTGAAGGGAGGTGCACAGAACTGGACACAATACTCACAGTAGGATTCAACTTGCATCATTTGCCTCTACAAAACTGTATGTCCCCCTGTTAATCAAAATTTGGTCTGTTCACATTTTATTGAGTGACAACTATTCGTACTGTCATTGGCGAGATATTTTGTCAAAAATATTCTGGTAATCCAAAAATACAATGTCAGCAGATTAATTCCCTTGCTGATTCCTTCCAAGATCTGTATTTTTATATACCCAATTAATAGTCTACCTCTATATCCTAGGTAAACTTGAAGTTGCATGTAATTACCAATATTCCCTTCCACTTGTCCATTGTTTTCTCTAAATATCATGTTACATCTTACATCATCTCAGTTGAAGTTGCTGTGGTATCACACTTCAGATAATATCCATAACTGTCTGAGTCATCTTGAATATGAAGTTATCTTTATTTAAAATAAAAAGATACATTATTTACAACACTGAAACCTTATTTGGCATCTCATCTCAGGTTATATCTAGATAAACATAAAATGGAATATGGTAATGGCTACAACTTTAAAAGATATCAAAGGACATTGGATAAATACAAATCTAAAGATCTGCAAAGGCCTGAGGACTTGGCTTTGTGCTTGCAATCCTGCAGCCATTTATGTGCAATGAAGCCATTTTCTGTTTATGGTGAATGATAATTATTGCTTTTATAATTTTCTCAGCTGCTGTGCATTTTATATTTTTTGTATATCTTATCATTTCATCAATTTTTAATCTTGCTAGCCATGCGGGGTCATATATTTTACATAGGCAACCATATACATCTGTGAAATAAATAATTACATAAAATAGTTCCAGGATCAAAGTTCTTCTATGACTAACCCTGCACTAGCAAGCATGGGTTTGGGCTTGGTGGCATTTTGTTGGAGTGGAATTCAAAGTATGGTTTGAAGAGCATAATCCACCTTTTTAAAAATTGTATTCTATACAGGATAAATATTTATTCCTCCCATCCTTTGAAAACAGACTGATGAGTGAGGGAGCTGTAAGATTGTTTGTCTTCCATGTTGCAGTGTTTTTCAGCTAGGGAAGCTCGAAGATGAGTGTAATTCAACTCCCAAAATTGAAATCCATGCATCTTCAGATTGCCAAGGTTGAGAAACACTGCAATACAGTTATTACAGTGGTAACTTAAAAAACAGGGCTAGATTCAAAATAAATCTTAGCTGGGCATGAAGTTCCCTGGATAACCTTGTTGGTCGGGTAGTATGTATGCCCTATCTCAAATGCATCTCATAACAACAACAACAACAACAACAACAACAACAAATGATTAGGACACAGCCAAAGATTCCCTTTCCTCCTTATGGAAAAAAAAGTTAAAAATGAATATAACATACTATTTTAAGATGTTTAAAATACCCTTCAATTACACATTCTACATACTTCCAAACTCAATTAACAGATGTATTTTCTCTTGTGCTACATCAGCCTTTGCATTTAATCAGCAGGTCCCTTCTGTTTGACATCTTCAATACGATTTATTTATCTTCCTGATGGTGAATATTTTTTTAAAAAAATTCTCTGATTGCTTCAGTCTAAACAATCTAGCTGATTCCAGCTTTGACCATTACAATAGCGACTCAGTTCCTAAGGGGCAATCCGTGGGTGAGGTGGGGGGGATAACCCCCGGGATACAGAGCTTGCATGCATCCATGGCTGCAGCCGTGTACGAAGGTTGCAGAGCCCATGGTCTCAGTCTAATTTCTTTTCGCGGAAGACCGAGGAATGAAAGTTTGAGGAAACTGCCACTTAGCAGCGGAGAATGATGTGCGCATGCGCAGACCGGTAGGGCAAACTTCAAGAGGAACTTTTTTGAAGGAGCTGGAGAATATTTCGGGCTGAGTAGATATATTTTTTTCCTGCTCTAGTGGTTGTGGGTTAAATCTATTCTCCTGGGGAAGAGTGATGGCTTAGCGGGCACAGTCCACCCTGAAACGGAGTTTTTTAATCCCAAAATAGGGTGGGGAGGGGCAAAAGGTGGGAGAAGAGATTCGGGCTGAGAGAGGCAATGAATGAGGAGAAGCTAGAAATGCAGGTTTCACCCCGTCTGCTCTAGAAATTCCGCCGGACTCATTTCAATTTGCCTCTTTCTAGAGGTTGGGTTTAAAGTTGGATTTCAGTTTTAGACCGAAACTGAGTTGAGGATCTGAAAATAAATCGAAAGATCTGATAAGAAAACACCAGTTCCGGGTATTGTAAGTGTGATGTATTGCTGCGGTTTTGAGAGAGTAGTGATTATGGTGGCAGGATTGAATTGTAAAGGAAGTTTTAAGAAGCATATGAAAGAGGCAGAAGAAGAGATGTATTAGCTAGAGCAGTGTTTCTCAACTTTGGCAATTTTAAGATAAAGGAATGTGTATGGACTTAAACTCCCAGAATTTCCCAACCAACATGGAGGAATCTTAAAATTGCCAAGGTTGAGAAACACTGGGTTAAATGGTTGGACTGGAGAGACCTATTTCCAAATCTCCATTTGATCACACAACTAACTGTTTGATATTAACTCTTAATGTAATTTACTTCCCATGAAAGCTGCGAAGATAAACAAAATTATGTAGTCCAAAATTATGTTTCCTACATTGGAGAAAACACAGGAAATAAATAAAAATCCTAAAAGAAGAATATCATATGTGGAGCAAAGAAGCGGCTTTTTTTCTATTGTTCTATTGAAAGTGATGCAAGTGTTATCTGAGTATGTGTGTTTGTTTGGCACAGCAACCATCCTAGCGTGATTTGATTCTGGATCCCACAGGAAGGATGAATAGATATGTTCAACTTTGGGCATAAGCTGAATAAAGTTCTTGCAAATTCAGGAGAGAAAGGGAACGTGACCATGGTGTGTTAAGAACTGTCCAGGGAAACGGTGAGAAAGCAGGTGCAAGAGATGATGAAAAAAAGCAGCCAGCAGAGTAAAAACTAATACAGTATTTTCTGTGGGTTTGTTTCCCTTTCACAGGTAATGGTAGTTGGGAGAAGAAAGGTCTCTTCCCTGCTTTGAAGTACCATCCCAGCCTTTCATAGTTCCAAGCTCATGGCTGGAAGTCCAGTGCCCCCTAGGAGGAAGGTGGTTGAGGAAACACGACTGGTGCTGGAAGCATTCTTGCAAGGAGCATTAAACAGTGGAAAGGATGGGGCCCCAGGACATGTCGGTCGTGGCTACCATGATCCCCAAAGTTACATGTCCAGGTAATGGCTTTTACAGTTGAAGATTCGATTTATCTGCAAAGAAGGGAAATAAACAGAGCAGGGTTTCTCAAACTTGGCAACTTGATAATGTGCAGACTTCAACTACCAGAATTCTGAAAAAGCCTAAATAATGTCAAGCTGCCATAGTTGAGAAACAGTGAAATAGTGGGATTTGAGCAGAAATCTAATAATCTATAGATGGTAAGGGTGTTGAAATTTGAATTCTAGTTTTGGATTCTATGGGTTTAATCTTCTGGCCTAATAGAAAGTGTTCTGATTTTAAGTAGGAGTTTGAAAACTGAGAGACAAGAAGCTTAAATAATTTGACAAGAAATGCTATGATATTCAGAATTTTTTAAAAACACTTCTTCAAGTATCTCTGCCCTCACAGACAAAATAGCAATTTGAGACTCATTTTCTCCAGAACACTATTACCGTACCCATCTCTTTAATTCATCCTTTTAATATTATATGGCTAAAGTTTTTTCCCTACCTCAATATTTACCCCTGCTTCATTTTTTAAACTAATTTCCCCAACCCTTTACCACATGTGTTGTTTTGCTGCTCCTCACAAACAATTTTATTACTTTCTTGTAATTTTCTCAATGGTGAAAACGTAAGGTTCTTCATTTAGGCAAGAAAAACAAAACACACAGGTACAGTATAGGTGGTACCTTGCTCAATAGTAGTAACTGTGAGAGGGATCTTGGAATCCTAGTGGACAACCATTTAAATATGAGCCAGTAGTGTGCAGCAGCTGCCAAAAAAGCCAACACAGTTCTAGGCTACATAAACAGAGGGATAGAATCAAGATCACGTGAAGTGTTAATCCCACTTTATAATGCCTTGGTAAGGCCACACCTGGAGTACTGCAAGCAGCTTTGGTCATCACAATGTAGAAAAGATGTGGAGACTCTAGAATGAGTGCAGAGAAGAGCAACAAAAGATGATTAGGGGACTGGAGGCTAAAACATATGAAGAACCGTTGAAGGAACTGGGTAGGTCTAGTTTAATAAAAAGGACTAGCGGAGACATGATAGCAGTATTCCAATATCTCAGGGGTTGCCACAAAGAAGAGGGAGTCCAAGCTATTCTCCAAAGCACCTGAGTGCAGAACAAGAAGCAATGGGTGGAAACTAATTATCGAGAGAAGCAACTTAGAACTGAGGAGAAATTTCCTGACAATGAGAACAATTAATCAGTGGAACAACTTGCCTCCAGCAGTTGTTAATGTTCCAACACTGGACATTTTCAAGATGTTGGATAACAATTTGTCTGAAATGGTATAGGGTTTCCTGTCTAGGCAGGAGGTTGGACTAGAAGACCTCCAAGGTCCCTTCCAACTCTGTTATTCTATTCTGTTCTATTCTTTCAGTTTCATGAGGCTTTGCAGCTCAGAGATATCTTTTACAAAATAAGTGAAGAAATATATGCAAACAAAAAAATGACAAAAATGAACCAAGGAGGTTGAAGAGTAGAACAACAGACCACGGTTCCCATTCTCAGTGTGCTTTCTTCTGTCTACAGGTCCCCTGTGGAACATTTTCCAGAGTGTCCTGCTTGCAGTCCTGCCCATGAAGGAAGTAACTCTGCGGAAGGGAAAAAACATGGTTTCCGCACCAGCATTAAGCACCTGTTGCAGAAGCGGTCCAGTTCTCGAGGACCCTCGGACAATCTGCCCTGCCCTGGAGACTCTTTAAAGAAATCTAAGCCAGGACCTGAAGGGACCCACCGCAAGCGCCCCTTCTCCTTCAAGGGCTTCCTGAAGAAGAAGTCTGCTTCAGCAGAGATAACGGACCCCAATGCTCCCCCCAGGCGGCCTGACACTTTGCCTCTTGTCACCTGCTATTGCAAAAAGCAGGCAGCTGAACCAGAAGAGGCCCAGACAACAGGGAGTATGACGCTTTGTTCCTTATTTTGTTTTCTTCTTGTTTCTTTATTGTGATGTTCAAGCCTTGTTTGGAAAGATAGATGGGAATACTGTGTTTCCCTAAAAATAAGACCCGTTCTTATTTTCGTGGGGCCCAGCCTCCATTTTGCCATCCGAGCCTTCCGGAAAGCCCTCTGCAGCTGAGAAACAGGCTCTGGATTGATGCACGCAGCACCTCCTCACAGGTCTGGATCAATCCGGAGTTCTCTTATCGGCTGCAGAGAGCTTTCCAGAAGGCTCTGACACGGAAACAGAGGCCAGGGGCGATGCACACATCAATCTGGACTTCATTTCTTGGTTGCAGAGGGCTTTCCGGAAGGCCTCTGATGGCAAAACTGAGGCCAGGGGCGACACAAGTGAGCGGCGAAAAGCAGCCGCAAAAGAAGTGGGCCTCTAAGACGAGACAGGTGTTGGGGTTTGTGAGGACTGGTAAGTAGGGTAGTTCCACCACCCACATCCCTACCCTAGCTTAATTTTTACCAGTGTGCCTTGCCCCACCCCTGCACCCAGGGATGTGCGGGATCTTAATTAGGGCTTAATTTGCGGGTAGAGGTTGTATTGGACGCACGTGTAAAAACCAAGCTAGGACTTGCTTTAAGGGTAAGTCATATTTTCGGGGAAACATGGTATATCTTGGCTTCTTGAAGGAAGAATAAGATAAAGTTATGTTTTATCTTTCCAATGTTCATTTTGAGCAAAGATTTGAGTCTTGGTGTCTCCAAGATGAGTGTTATGGTCATTATATCACATTGAGCTTATATGTGCTTATTTTTAATATATTTTCAACTTTCTTGAAGTAATGGGAACTTTCTGACTCCAGGCTGGATGCAGCCCCCAGTCATCTTATTAATGCACTTAGACCAAGGTTGAAGTCCTTCCCACTTTCCATAACTTATTTGAAAGCCACTTCAGATCATTTCATAGTTCTCTGCATATACAAAGATCATCTTATTCTTGGAGCCCAAAGGAACAAGAAGTTACCTATTTATAAGACCTGATTGGCAAATTATTGACTCCTCCAAATAGTCACTTCAAAAAGTGCCTTAGCAAATAAATTTGAAAGCAATTTCTATTGCTATTTTGAGGGATTCGATTGCTAGACTATAACTATGTTTGCTAATTTTTTAAAAAACTCTTAAACCTTTAAACCTTTAAAAAAAAATATTGTCCTGCCTTTTTTTCACAGAGCTCAAGAACATTTTTCATGGCTTCCCCTTAGCTAGACAGATTGTAGGCCTCATGTTGTTGAGGTCAGTTAAAATTGGACAATAGCTAACAGAATTTAGGAAAATGATATTCTACATATTTACACTGAAACAAAGCAGTTTTAACCTTTTGGATTGACTTTAGAATACTAATTCCTCTACCAATCCGAACATTTGAATGTTCTCCCCATGCCCAACTGCCCATGACCAAGCTAGAAAAATTAAGAAATACTATAGTCCTTGACTTACAACTATTTGTTTATTTGTTTGTCAAACATATAGAAAATAACAAGGATAGATATGAACAATAAACATGAACAAAGGAAGCAAAACAGATAAATGGGGACAATAAGATAGGGTCGGTAGGCACGTTGGTGCGCTTATGCATGCCCCCTTTATGGACCTCCTAAGAATGGGTGAGGTCCATGATAGACAGTGCTGATGATATAAAGTTACTGCGGCATTGAAAAAAAGTGATTTGTGACCAGTTTTCACACTGATGACATCCCCCCAGACATATGCTAAAACTCTGGGTGCTTGGCAATTAGCATGTATTTACAATAGTTGCAGCATCCCAGGTTCCTAGGCTTGTCATTTGCAACCTTCTTAACGAACTTCTGACAAGCAGAATGGGGGAAGCCAGATTCACTTAACGAGCACACGATTCACTTAATAACTTTAGTGGTTTGCTTAAGATTGTAAAATGAGTCATGACTCATTTTATCTTGCTTAGTAACAGAAATTGTGAATTTGGCTGTGGTTGTAAGTTGAGGATTACTTGTAAATAAACTGTACAACCTGTAGCAGTCTAATAATCTTTAAAATGCCCAATTCTTGTACTAAAGCAAGATTGGATAGGTGTTAAATATGGGTGTTTCAGGAAACCTTGAGCTGCAAGTAATTCTATTGGTAGGCAAAGAATAAAAAAGGTGGATATACTCCCTAAATCAATGGAAAATATACAATATTTTTCTCTAGAAAAAAATAATTATTGGATTAAGGAAGTTATACTTAGAGCCATGATGGCGAACCCATGGCATGCTGGCCAGAGGTGGCACACACTCTCTGTGGGCACAGTGCTGTTGCCAGCTGCTCTTCCGGGTTCCATTGCACTCATGCACGCCAGACAGCTGGTCTGGCGTGCATGTGCACTAGCTAGCTACTCTCTTCCGGGTTCTGGCGCACTCGTTGGCATGCGCACGCTCCAGTTTTGGCACTTGGTGCTAAAAAGATTAACCATCACTGACTTAGAGCATCTTGTCCTTCAATTTCATGTATACAATTTCTAGCTCTACTACCTACTGCTTTCCTAGTGAAGCTCATACTTGGCAATACTGGTAGTAATTTATTGGGCAAATCTGAAGTCATTCAAAAATTCCAATTGTTTCATAAATATTGAATTTCCCCTTGAGAATATTCATATAACTTGCTTTTTTACCCCTAGATCCCCAAACTGATGTCATGATGTAAAAATAACACTCCCACTCCAATATTAATATAGTCTTACAATCACTTCCCACTTTAAATATACCATATTTTTGGAGTATAAAATGCACGGAGTATAAGACGCACCAAGGTTTCAAAGAGGCAAATAAAAAAAAAGTAAGTAGGTAGATAGAGGGAGAGAGAGGGAGAGAGGGAGAAATACATTAGGTAGATAGGGAGAGAGAGAGAGAATAGGTAGGTAGGTAGAGGGAGAGAGAGAGAGAGAGAGAGAAATACAGTAGGAGGTAGGGAGAGAGAGAGTAGGTACGTAGATAGAGGGATAGAGAGAGAGAGAGAAATACAGTAGGAGGTAGGGAGAGAGAGTAGGTAGGTAGAGGGATAGAGAGATAAATACAGTAGGAGGTAGGGAGAGAGAGAGAGTAGGTAGGTAGAGGAATAGAGAGAGAGAGAAATACAATAGGAGGTAGGGAGAGAGAGTAGGTAGGTAGATAGAGGGAGAGGGATAGAGAGAGAGAAATACAGTAGGAGGTAGGGAGAGAGAGAGAGTAGATGTAGATAGAGGGATAGAGAGAGAGAGAAATACAGTAGGAGGTAGGGAGAGAGAGAATAGATAGATAGATAGAGGGATAAAGAGAGAAATACAGTAGGAGGTAGGGAGAGAGAGAGAGTAGGTAGGTAGAGGGATAGAGAGAGAAATACAGTAGGAGGTAGGGAGAGAGAGAGAGTAGATGTAGATAGAGGGATATATATAGAGAGAGTAATACACTAGGAGGTAGGGAGAGAGAGTAGGTAGGTAGAGGGATAGAGAGAGAAATACAGTAGAAGGTAGGGAGAGAGAGTGAGTAGGTAGATAGAGGGATAGAGAAATACAGTAGGAGGTAGGGAGGGAGTAGGTAGGGAGGGAGAGGGAGAGAGAAATACAGTAGGTAGGGAGAGAGAGAGTAGGTATATAGATAGAGGTATATATATAGAGAGAAATACAATAGGAGGTAGGGAGAGAGAGAGTAGGTAGGTAGATGTTTCCAGGTGTATTTATCCATGTGCTGTAGAAGGAAATCGCTGACAACCTTCAGCATCTAAGACTTGTTTTTGCTGGTACAGCACAATGTAATTCTCATCAATCACTCTAACTAAAGAGCTTTCCGAAAGGGGGGAAAAGGTTTTTGCACTCTGCAACCCTCCCAAAAACGGCCCATTTTTCACAAAAACGGGCCCATTTTTTTTTCAAATAAAAGGCATGAATAGCACTCCGGGGGGGGGGCAGAAACGAGCAAAAAATGGCCTGTTTTTTGCGAAAACGGGCCTGTTTTTTGTCAAAAAAATTGCATGCATAGCCTTATGGAGGCTTATAGAGTGCTGCTGGGGGCTGGTGGGGGGGAAACGTCCATTTTTTTGCTCATTTCTGTCCTCCCCATCCCCCGTGAGCTCTCTGAAAGCCTCCATAAGCGTATACGTGGCCATTTTTTGAAGGGGGCGGGGCTTCAGGAGGCAAAAAATGCTGTATTCTATGTATAAGATACACCCAGATTTTCAGCCTCTTTTTTGAGGAAAAAAGGTGCTGCTTATACTCCAAAAAATACAGTACTTTTATAATATGATATTCTGCATTCAGGACAGAGTGATCATTAATTGAAATAAACATTTATTTGTAAGATTTAGAACTCAGGCCCATTCAAGAGCTCAAAATAATATATAAGCTGATCTTCCTCAAATATTTTCCCCCAACAACAGTCCTATGATACAGGTTGGGTTGAGAGAGAATGATAATTTCAAAGTGATCCTGGCAGCTTCTATGATTAAGGTAAATTTGAACTGAACCTTTCTATTGCCAGTCCAACTCCTTTAAAAAGCAGTGTAACTTGTTTATATAATCTGAAAGATAAGCTTTTCCATGCAACTCTGTATCAGGAATTTAATTCTTACGATTTCGTAAAAGTAACTTCAAATTGCTTGAAACACTTCGCCTCTGTAGCACCCAACAAGGTATCACCTTAAATATATTGTATTTGCTATGGCATTTGTTTAGTCACATCTCTCATTGTCACTTGCATTTGCCTTTCTTCCAATTCTTTATTTTCCTCAAAATCTTTTGTTTTTTAAACAGAATTCAAAATCTCTGATATTTAAAAGTGAAAATTACTTCTTCCAAATTATCCCCTCTAAATGGAATTTTCCATTTAAGTTCATCAGAAAAAATATTCTTTTCTCTTACATAATTCTAATAATTATTGGAATGACTTTAAGCGCAATTATTTATGTATAATCAATTTTCAATATGGTTAAAATGCTGCTACAAAACTGGATCTCTAATCATCTTCCTGATAAAGTACAGAAGAACAAGCATTACATAGTTATTTGACAGATAATCAAGTTATCATGGCCTCAGTAGATGGCAACACTTAGCTGGTTTGGTTGATCTCAAAAGGTTAAGTAGGAGCAGACCAGCTTAGTTCTTGATAGCAACCTATCAGGCATTTAAAGTAAAATGGGAAGTAAAAAAGATTTTAGAAGAAAGCAATGGCAAAACACTTCCCTATTGCTCTTATCAAAACTATGCAGACTTGTTCAGATATTACTAGAAACTGGACTTGATTTGATGGAATCTGAACTTTTATCATGTTAGTACAGTACTGTATTGACCTTGTGGTCTTTTGCTATTCACTTGTTTCTGTAATCTCCTTGATATAGGATTTGATTTTTTTGTGTGTGTACACTTTGCTTTAATAACTTTCCTTTCTTTTTTTCCAGATGGTGAAGCTGAGGATGCTGAGTTTTATACTCTGGTGGCTCAGAAACTAGATTACTTTTTGAAACACCAACAACGGATTAGCCCTATAGCTGCAAAAAGCTCAGTTTCTCCCAAAGATCCAAACATTACAATTTCCACAGATGCTATCTCTGACAATTCAGGTATTACATTTATTTTCTTGTGTGTTTAAACTGCCTCATTCAAAAACTCTGCATATATAACAGTGATAACACAGAAATCCCTTCTTGATCTTTGAATCAGGTGTTTCCTGTACTCATTGTAACTTTCCTGTTTTGTTGAGACTTTAATTTCTCAATATTCCAGCCAATTTTTGGCCAATACATGTGAAAAGGACCAGATTAGAGAACTAAGTTTTGGAGGAAGTACATATCAAATCATATGGAAAGAAAAATGACTCAGAATTTAAAATAATCTTTCCCCCTGAAAAATGAAGCTTAGATGAAACAATTCATGTCCTTTTACAGCAATCTTACAAATCTAAATAGATTCCTCCATTTTAAATTAAACTATTAATTTAATTTAATTCCATTTATCTAAATTGTTTAGGGGAGAACTAGTCTTCCTTTGATGAATAAGTAGTTACGGGATGATAGGAATCAAATGATTACAAGTACACCGTGATATCATCACAAAGTGATATGAATATTTCCTTCAGATCTTAAATATTATATAATCTGACAAATTATATAATATTTATGCAATGACTTTACAATACACATGCCGTTATTTTGACATCTATGTGGCAGGGAAATACTGTTTATATTTTGGAATGACAATAATATGTTTTACTCAGTTACCTTGGACCAAGTGCCAGAACAATTGGATGAGAAACAGAAAGAACAAATCCTTCAGAAGTTGGTTGCCCTTCTGGAAGAGCAGGCTTCTGTCTTCAATAAAAAGGTACACATGCAACAAAGAGTTACTGCATAAAGTATTGACATTCAAAGTGCAGAGCCAGGCGCTAGGTGTTTTGTGGCTGCTGTGTGTAATTTTATACTATGTTGGGTTACTTTGCCAAATATATTCATCCTTTTTTTCTGACTAAGTTTTGTAAATCTTGGACTTTCCCCAAGTCTTCAAATAAGTTCCTGTTATCTTTAATGTTTCTATTTTGTCTGCATTTATTTTTATTGTTCGTTTATAAAATTTATAGCCTGCCCATTTTACCTCAAAGTAACTAGGCAGCTTTTCGGGATATAAGGTTTCATATTCAAGTCATTTGTTTTGTGTGATACATAAAGTTAACAGGTGTATATAAACGTGCACAGCTGAATCTACCCATTTGTTTTTCTCTGTTTTGTGATTTATTGAACTTAACATTTAATTAGGTATGTGGAATAAGGCAGTTTGGGGAAAAAAATTTGGTCATATTTTTGGTATGGGTTTCTTTTTGGACTGTGTAGTTATTCAGATTTGATTTGGAATAAATGTTTCAGAGTGAGTCAGAATACAGCATCTGTCTGCAACTCATTGGAGCAATTGTAGAAACAGATATCGAGACTTTATTGAGTCTCAGACTTCATGCTTTTCTACACCTTCCAAAGCATTTTTTAAAATCAAATCTGTAAAATTGCAAAACCCTAATAGTTATTTAGGGATGATCTATTCTGAAAAAAGTACAATTTACTATAGTTGCACTAAACAGATCATTTACCCCACTGTCTCTGACTGAATGCTAAGCTGTGCTTTTTAAATACCATATTTTTTGCACTATAAGACCCCCCCCCAAAATGGGTGGAAATATTTGTGCATTTTATAGAGCAAATATTGCGGCGGGGGGGAAAGGGTTGGCCCTATCAGCACTGCCTGTCGCCGCTGCCAGGGAACACTGGAGCCTTTGCTGCCAAGCAGCTGATCAGCAGTTGGATAAGCCTCCTGGAATACCGCTGATCAGCTGTTATAGGCAGGGGGGATCGCCGTTTGCCGACGCTGTTTATTGCTGCCAAACGGCAGTGAATGACGGCTATTCCCGCTGCGTAGAACTGATCAGCAGTATTCTGGGAGGCCGATCCAACCACCAAACAGCGAAGCCTCCAGTGTTCCCTGGCAGCTGCTCAGCTTAGTTGATTGATGGTGGGCACAACGGAGTGGAGCCCTGTCAAGCCAGTTGCTAGGGCTGCGATAACTGAAGCTGACCAGGCTGTTTGTTATTGTTGCAAGTCACTAGCCAGATGAATACTGGATGGATGCTGGGAGGTAGAGGCAGATTTTTTTTTCTTGTTTTCCACCTCTAAAGCTAATGTGCGTCTCGTGGTCTGGTGCATCTTATAGTGCAAAAAATATGGTAAATCTTCCAATAACTAGCTGAATGTAGCCATATTAATTTACTTGTTCAATTAATATATTTTTCAGTGCTTTTCATGACTACAATCATCTCAAGATGGGAAAATAAAAAAATAAAAATTCAATAAATTCAAGACAGTTATAAAATGTATACCGGTAGAAACAATTAAGAATGAGAGAATTAACAGAACATAATGTAAAACTTTAAAAAGAAGCATTTGTGATAAAAAGCAGCAACTATCATAAAAGTCTTTCAATAAAATAGCTTACTTCTTATTTCTTAGTCCAGAATTTCAGAATACAGGGCGTCTTTGGTTTGCCTTAGGATGGGGGTGGTTTTGATATAAACTGTTTCTCAATCACTTGGAGGATCTGATATTTATAACTAAAGTTTTACAGTATTTAATAAAACAGTGTATGAACAGATAACATGGGTATAAATGGCTTCAATTTAAAGAAACAAAGTATCATGCTTATTTATAGATTGACTCTTTTTCATAATATTTATCAGTGCTTCTCTTCACATACTGTAAACTTTTGCTCTTAATTCTCCCCGCCCGTCTTTGCTTTTGTTAAATGAGTTTTCTCCTGTCCCGCTGATTACTGCCCATCCCTCACTACTTCCCTTTTGTAGTTCATATAGCTCTACTTGTCTAATAAAGAAATGCCCAGTTAAGTGTTTAGTTGTCCTACACTCAAGCAACAATATACCATTTCATCATATCCACAAACTTTATAAACCAGCAAATAGGGCACTTGAACCGAAGTTCTACATTGTATAGGATTTGTATTTTTGCAAGAGACATTGTTTTATATAGCCTTTTCTCATCATTTTTAATAGTTGTAATATTTTCCAGAAAGTACCATAGAGGCAGATAATTCAAGATTCAGAGTTGCTTTATATACCTTTGCTGGAGCTATTGCAAATCCAAAGTTGCAAATCCCTTATGGATACTCCAGTGTTCAAAGCATTTAGATAAAAAGTTTCTAGAATTGAATTACATATGTAAAACAAATATTTATATTTGTTGTGGTATTGATCAACTATGTAATTGTGGGATCTTATGTTTTCTTCATCCCACATAGACAATAAAAGTGTATCTTCATATAGATAAAGATTTCCCAAATACAGGCTGATTAATTTTGGGATAAGTAACCTCTGAGAATGTGTATATACCACCTGAATTCTGAAACATTATAAAAGCAGAATATAATTGAAAATAGTAGGATTTATTGTATGCATGCTATCCAAATTCTCTTTTCCTTTCGACTGATATGTTCAGGGTTTTTTATTTGTGAAACCATATTTTCTTACTCTCCAAGAAAAGAAAAAGTGTAAAAAAATAGCATTTCACTCCTGGACTAGATTGATTTTTTTTAAAAAGATGACTCTGTTAAGTACATATTGTTTAATGAATATACCCTTGAGTTCCATAAACTTTCTGAGGTAGAGTTTCTAAATGAAAGATAAGAAATAGTAGAATGTTCCTAAGAATAGGAAGTTGTCTAGTCCTACTCAGGCACTTCAAGCAGACAGCTGTCCAGCCATTATTTTTTTCACCTCTATCAAGTCATAAGTCTCTTTTATCAATAAGAAAGTGTTCCTAATGTTTTGTCTGTTCCTTTGCCATTGACATTCATTCAATTCCTATTGGTAAAAGAAAATAACTGTACTTCATCTTTGATGCAACAACATTTCACATATTTGAATGCTCCGATTAGGTTTCCTCTCAACCTTCCAACTCAGACGTTTCTTATCTGGGGCACAGTGAAATCACCTCTCTTTAATTACAGCTGTCCCTTAAAAAGCTTCCTTTAACATTTAAATTCTTGCCATTCATGTCATTTTCTTTCATTGGCAGATTGAAGCTGACCCACTGCTACGCAACACTATCTCCCGCCTCTCCTACCGCAGCTTTACTCACCTGGCTGAAGCCTTCACATCACGTACCCCACCTGGAGTTTCTAGCCCTCAGTTAGCCAAGTTAGCCCTTACCATGGAACTCACAAGGAAAGTGGCTGGCATCAACAGTCACACCGTACATACCCTCATGGGCTACAGTTTGCAGTATATGGATATGTTCATACCTTGGCTGCAACAGCAAGGTGGTTGGGTATGTAGAGAAATATGTTTCCTTGGGTTTTACTTATGCTAGGCCAGATCACATAAAAAGGGCCCCAAAAATGAAGCAGAAAAGAAATCCTGATTATTTTGCTCAAAATATAATTAAGATGACTTGAGGTCTGATTAAATACTTTGGGGAAAAACAGTCATCTCTTCTGTAAATTGTCTGCTTTTGAGGGTTACAAAATTGGACACCCTATTTAGCTGAATACATTGTCTAAATGCTGCAGCTAAAAGCTCATACCATAAGCATCTTAGTTCTATATTAGAAGATCACACACACACACACACACACACACACACACACACACAGAGAGAGAAAATGAACGTGTTCTCTATCCCTGCATTATCAAATACAATTATGTTGCAGAATGGCAGCTGACAATTTATTTTTTCCTACAAAAAAAGAAAAGGTTCATTATTATAAATTACTACAGGGATATTTTCTTGTCAAGGGACTACATTTTAATATTTTTGATATCCCAATGGAATAATAATGTATTAGTATTGCTGCAAATACACTGAGCCATGTTTTTGTCTTCTAAAACAAGAGGGTTTCCCACACTATATGTCATAATTCTGTCTACTGTCAAAGTTGGAGCGTGAAGAAAGAGAAAGAAAGGAAGTTTAACAGTGAAATGAAAATGGCTGTTCTTTATTTATTTTTTCTTTATAGGAGAACATTGTAGCCCAGGAGGAGATATTTGACATGCAACTTGACTGAACAAACTTCCGTGCATCAGTGGCAATGCTCTCATGATGAATCTTGTTTGCAGAAGACTGAGTGCAGGGTAGAGCTGCTAGCATCTAAAGATCTTTGTGTCTTTCCACCTAAGCTAAATCCAAAGGGACATTTGTTTTAGTAGCCATGACTGAAGCTAGTTCAAAGATATTAAGAATTAGCAGAAACCAACTCTAATCTTCTGTGTTTGGAATGAATTGCAAAATTTGACCACAGTATGCCAAATTTTATTGTCAAGTATTTCTGCAAAAGTATGAAGCAGTTACTCCCTCATAAACCTTTCAGTTGTTAAAAGTATTTCTGAAAGGCTGTTCTTTAGAGATGCCCACCATCAGAGGCAAGAAAAGTGATGCCCTTGGTGACAGCCTCTGTTCTTCCAAGTAGCGTTTACTGAGGAAGGGTTGTTTTTTTTTCTTTTCACTCAAGATGAACTTTCTTTCTTCAGTTTCTATACTTGAGATTAAATAGATACACTCAAATCTTATTTTATCCCTATTTTGAGATGGATGGAAGGAAATGTTTAGATGTTCCTTTGCCTTGTTCTGATTTTCTTTTTCTTTTTTTTTTGTTCTAAGGTGCTCTTGAGAAATTTTGGGATTTTAGAACAAGAAAAAGAATTCCTATGTGAAACTAACTTGAAGGAGACTCATATTAATTTCAGTGGGACTCTGTGTAAATAGGAGGAGAAAAGAAACTTAATATAAAACTCAGGGATATGGAAGCATGTTTAACAGCAATAGCTTCCCTGAAGCACTGTGATTTTTTTTTAAATAAAAATTTAAAGATTATATTTTGGTGTCGAATATTTTTCTTAGTACTTTTCTTTGGACAAGCCTATTCTAATGATTTGATGAAACATAACCAACTCTTCTTTGGCTGTGCTAATATGGAACTGAAGTTTGGAAATCCTGTGTTGGAAGAAATATCCAAGTCCAGTTCCAAGCTGGGAATAAAATGGAGGCTGATTGGAAAGATTCAGTTTATTGGTGAACAGAACCAATACACGCGGCGTGCAGTTCTGGGACAATGACAAAATGGAGTTGAGAGTGGGTGGGTTTTATACCTTATTTGAGCTGGTTCCACCACAAATCCGCGAAGCCCTTATCCGCGGAGACATAAGCGCAAAGACTAATTCGCGCCGTTCTAAGCGCTAAGGAAAAACGCGACCCTTCCACGATGACATAATTGCGGAGGGCAAATTTGCGCATTCCCAAGCACTCAGTACCCTAAACCTAACCCTAAACCTAACCCTAAAACAAACCCCTAAACCTAACCCTAACCCTTACCTTAATTGAAGTCGGCTTTCTGCCGCGGTGCCGTTTTAAAGCGCCCTTCTGTTGCCGCGCTGTTGTCGCGGCGGTGATGACGTCACGGCTTTAGCGCCACGATTTTATCACTGTGATTTTGACTAGCGCGGTTTTGTCGTGCCACAATTTGAGCTTCCCATTCCTGTGCAAGAACATATCCTATAATATTCTATAATATTGCAAGATATTATATGCAAGATATGCAAGAACATATCCTATAATATTCTAATGGCTGTTGTCAGATTTCTATGGGGTCATGGCTGGCTGTGGAGGCAGAAGGGGAAACGCAAATCCTAGGTTCAGTGTCTGAGTTAATCTTGTGGGCCTAATAGCTTATTTGGAGTTTCTATCTGGCCCAGTCTTTCTGAATGGATTACCAAATCTGCATTTCTAAAAATAGTCTGTTTGTGCTTGGGGCAGGGAGACTCGTGTTGGTTTCTGCCTCAATATTTTTTCTCTCCATTTCTCCTTTAGGGGAAATATTCTGTCCTGCCTTTTTTTAATATTCCCAAAAATATTTCATTCTCTAGGAGAGTGGTTGGGTGCTGACTTTCTACAGTCCAAGGATAGCTTTAGTGCACCACGTTGCAGAAGAAAAATTAAACTAATCTAATAATTTAAAACTCGGGAGATGTTTGAATATAAATGTTCATATTTTTTTAAATGATTTGTTCTCCTGAATGACCCCTGAATTACTCCCCCGAAATTCATCTTTAGGTGCATGATTGCTACTTGCTCCGTTCCTCAACTGATCCAAAACGGCATACGGAGCAGTTCCAATCTTTTTTTCCAGTACAAGCACATCATACACACACTTAAGAGAAACGTTATCGAAACGTTATCGAAACTGGTGCCGAGCGAGCAAGAGGCGGGTTGACCTCGATCGTGCCAGCAAAGGACCAATGAAAGCGTTTCTGCGCACTTCCACCGAGAGGCGAGCTAGAGCGGTCGGAAAAAATCACATGGAAAGAGAACATAGAAGCTCGACTGCAAATTCAACCGAGGCACTTCCTGTTTCCGGCTTTTGCTCCCGGCCTCCAGTGACTTGTAGAAGGCGGAGCGGGCTGAGGCTTACACACGGCGCGAGAGGAGGGTTGCAGGAATAGCAGCATGGCAACGGCCGCGGTGAGCAACAGCCTCGTTTTAGTTCTAGAGAGAGAGTCGGCTAACCTTCTTTTCTCCCATGCGAGGACACTCCGGGTCTCTGGTCGTCATTGAGCTTCTGATGGGGGGAGCGAGTCGGGAGTAACCCCCGTGGGATGCACTAGTCCTCCTCCCCATTCGCTCCCTTCTAGAAAATACGAGGGTCCTGCCTGACTGCTTTGCTTAAAATGCATTTGATTATAGCTCCTATCATTCGCCGCCAGTCCATGTGACAAAAGTGGGAACAGGCTCTTTGGGAAGACAGCATTTTGGGGACTGGGATACATTTCCATGTCGTGTGAATTGCATTTATGTGTATATAACTTTAACTCCGAGGAGTTTACCTAGTTCTGTTTCGCCACTTGCCAGTTTGTCCTTTAAACTTATTAAGCTAGGTTGGGATTTCTGAAATATATAACAGCAAGATTCTTAGCGGTGCGGTGACTTGTGCTGATCAGATTTCGTTCTGAGTTCACAAAATGTTAAATCGGGTGGTTGAGACTTAGCAATAGTGTTTGCACAACACGTGTAGTAGCTTGGCTAAGGTTATCCTAATGTATTTTTGAAATTTAATAATGGTTTAGGGTATAGATTCTGAAGATACATTAATTCAGTTACTTATTTAAGCATGTTGGGGGAAATCTGAAAATCCACTCATTTTAAAGTAGTCAAGCTTGAGAAATGCTGTGCTAGACTATATATCTACTGCATATTCTTACAACTTTCATTTTATCCCCTTTCCGGAGTAAATTATACCAGGGCTGCTAGGAGGGAGGTGATACAGTGATTAACTTGTCTCCCAATGATTCTGATTAGGATTTCTATTTCTCCACTATCAGAATGGGAAAGTGCCCCCAACAACATCCAAAACAGTCGTTTGATAGATATCTGAGAATTCTTGTTGCCCCAGCAATTATGGATCCTATTAAACACCAGATACAGGATCTGAAAATTTCATGGCAGAAATTGGAATGGGGGTAGGGGTCGTATAGTTTGCCAAATCATATTTTGAATTATTTAAGAGTAAGGATTTTAATCTAGATTATCTCTAACACTAAACCACCATGATATTCTAAGAACATTGTTTTTTGCTCTGGTTCTCATGTTCACAAAATCTTCCGTTTGTGTCCTTTCATTCAGAGACCGTTTAAAGTTATGGTTGTGCTGAATTTTTTAAATGTAGATCAGTTCTCAAAGTTCTGACCATTGATGTTCCCCTGTGGTCATGTGATCACAGTCCAAGCACCTGTGTGATCAGTTTATGGCAGGAACCTTGCAGGGATCTGTGGTCATGTGATTATCATTTACTAGCTACCCTGTCAATTTCCCACAAATAAACTCAGCAGTGGGGAAGCCAGCAGGAAAGGTCGGAAATCATTTATCTCTTTTTCTCCCGCTCACAGCACTTCCCTGCCTTTGTATAGCCTCTCCTGATATCTTTTGGCCTCCTACAACTCAAACAGAACATGTGGTGGCCTTCCCCTGCCTCCTGCGATTTGTGTGCAGTCTATGCTGGCCTGCCCTCAGTCTCCCCACTCACATTCCTTACCTGGAACTCATACCTCTTTCTGCTTAGTGATTTTGTGTATCTTGGAGTTAGGAAGTATCACCAAGCAATGCAGTCACATGACATTACACAACCACATTGCTTAGCAACAGCAATTCCAGTCCCAATTGGAATCATAACCCAAGGGCTACCTATATGTGCATTCACACAACTACAACATTTACACAAATGTATTCTATCATTCATATAGCTACTGTACTGTATTCTTCAGTTTTCCAGTCTGACCTCATTCACAGTACAATGCTGCTTCAGCTTGTCTTTTCTATCTCTTTGCTTATCTTTCTTTTTTCTTCCTTTGTCTCCATGTTCCAATTACATTTTATTTTGTTCCATCCATTCTGTTTCTATGTATGTATGTATGTATGTATGTATGTATGTATGTATGTATATGTATATGTGTTGTATTTGTGCTGATAAATAAATAAAGGGAGACTAGTATAGATCTATTTCAAGCTATTTAGCTCTCATCAACTAGCCATACTAAATAGCTTGAAATCGATCTATACTAGTCTCCCTTTATTTATTTATTTATCAGCACAAATACAACACAAATGTAACAAAGGCAACAGTAAAAATATTGGGTTTCTGTCTGGATGGTCTCTTGTGACGAGCCGATAGACAGAGAATGGAAGCAGTAAGCTTCCTCCCATATTTGGGCATACCAGGGGTTGTAACACTAATTACATATGTATACGTATGTATGTATGTATGTATGTATGTATGTATGTATATATATATGTATGTATGTATATATGTATATGTATATACACATATATACATACATACACACACATGTACATATCTTGATTATTTTATCAAGTGCTTGATTGGGAGTCATGTTGGACATTTCCCAACAACATGTGATCTAATTATATAATATTCTGTGTTTGGAGTGATGTGAGATGACAAGAGAGTTCACATTTGGTATCTCAGTAGCTCAGTGTATATGAAGATTGTCAGTCATGCAGCTCATGGAGGTCTCAAAGGTGTTTTTTTTTCAAGAGACAATTTTCTTTGACAACATTTCACTTTTCATCCAAGAAGCTTTTTAATATCTGACTGGATGATGGGGAATAGAAGGATTTATACTCCTTGCAAACAGCTGGTCATTTGCATTCTTGAAAACACCTTTGGCAGTATTAAAGCTCATTTTGTGTTTAGATGCCACACAGTTACAGTTTATATTACTTTATATGAGGTGTTTCCAAATGGGATGCATGTTTTGAAAGAGATATAGAGAGCGATCTGTTCTCTGTCTCTTTAGCTCAAAAATTCAGATCAAAATATGTTACTTATTTGAGATTTAGGACAGAATAATTTTGATATATGAGCAACCTCATCATCATCTCTTTTCTTCTCAGGCTACAAAAGTTCCTGAAATTCGCGATGTTACCCGGATTGAGCGTATTGGTATGTGTTCATTGCTGCCTCTTCCTAGAACAATTTCCAATTTTATTCCCATGGGGAAGTTTATTATTAAATCAATAATTATGTGACAAATCTAACAAATCAATGTGCTACTGTCTGTATGGAAATGATTGCCAAATCAAAAGCTGTTGTACAATTAGATGGCTTTGTAATTTTGATTCTTCTGGTATACAGCAAGGCAGTCAATGCTGAGTCTCAGGACAGATTCTTTTATTCATGACTTCCAAATAAAATGGACAAGAAATTATCTACTTTATTTTGAGTAAGGAAAATGAAACATTTTAGATAGATCTTTAGGTAGGCTTATTAACTGCAGATATCACCTTCCTCTAATTAAAAAAAGAGTTCAAAAAAACTTCCCAAAACTATCTCCATCTACCTACTTGAGGTTGCCTCAACAACTTTGCATCATCACCTGTGGAAATTGCCCTCCCATAAAAAATATTAAATAAAGCCTCCAGAAAATTGTCTGCTTCCAATATTCAATGTCACCAACCTTTTTTCAAGTAATCGTTCTCTTTCATGTGCACAGGAGCTCATTCCCACATTCGAGGACTTGGCTTGGATGATACCTTGGAACCCAGACAGGTACTTGAGAAAATAATTTTCAGAAAGTTTTTGGATTTATTGAAGTTGGGAGAAAAAGCAGTTTGTTAAAGTGACTGAGTAGAATAATAGGTGCAATAATTGAGAGAGGTTTAGTGTTTAAATTTAAACTGCAAGAGAAGAAAAATTATTCATTTGCCAAATTATTCAGTTAATTGGCTTTATCTGTGCTAATGTTTTTCAGATAAATGAATTTCATTATAAATAAATTATCTTAACTTTTAAAGAACAAAAATATGTGGAACATATATAAATGTTTATTCAGTTAAGAAAAAAAAACATGTAACTTCTTCAGACAATTGTATTATACATATCGCAATACTGCTAGGGGGTGGGGGAACTTGGTGTCATAACTTCAAATCTGAGTTGTAATAATCTTTTAGAAGGCCAGTCATAATTTCAAATGGGTCACTGAGTAACTGAACATGTCAAAACTATCAATATTCACACCCCACTCCACACACAAGGGAATATGAGTTTTTTTTGTTATTAAGATAAAGACTGGTCAGTTCTAGATTAATTTTTCTCTGATCATTTTTATTTACAAGTAAATTCAATACAATTTACTACTTGAATGTTTTCCAGGAAATTATTTATCTTAACTATCTCCTACTGTCATCGAAAATAAGCAGGAAAGATAAAGTTCCTGATTATAATTTTGCAATCTAAAATGCAATTAATATAGGGTTAAATATATAACCCATTATATGCAGTATTTGAATAGTGTTAAACTGCAATTAGGAGAGATTAATAGGTCAAGTGTCAGAAAGCAAATGTGAGAAATATGCTTTGTGAGGATTGAAATAAAGGAAAAGAAATATTTCCCAGTTGTCCATTTCCCTCCCTTTTTTTCTCCTCCCTGTTAGGTATCCCAGGGCATGGTAGGACAGTTGGCTGCTCGTCGAGCTGCTGGGGTGATTTTGGAAATGATAAAGGAAGGCAAAATTGCTGGTCGGGCTGTCTTGATTGCCGGCCAGCCAGGCACAGGAAAAACAGCCATTGCCATGGGTAAGGGGAAATTCTAGGAACCAGCAATGAGTTGCTGATATCTTGAATGATAATGGATCTATCAACATGAAGGAATCTCTTTTCTGAATAATTCTGGCTGCATTCTCTTGTAGTAACCATGTTATTGTCTCTCTTCCAGGCATGGCCCAAGCACTGGGTCTTGACACTCCTTTTACAGCAATTTCTGGGAGTGAAATCTTCTCTTTGGAGATGAGCAAAACTGAGGCACTAACTCAGGCCTTTCGGCGTTCCATTGGTGTCCGCATTAAGTAAGAAGTTGCCATGAATTTGTATTCTCCAAAGACTGATTAGAGTCTACTGCTCCAACAGAAAGGACCAGAGAGTTAAACAACCTAAGGAAATGAACAGACATTTTACTATTTATATCTATGCAATACTTATACGCTGATTTTAGCTTGTTAGCTGCAATAGTTTTTGGGTTGCTTTAATGATATTTGGTCAATTACTGTGCAATTACTCTGAATTAGCTGTAACTAGAGTTATAGCTTTAGTTGTTTAAATGGGAAGTAGAAACTAATAAAAAAGTTTCTTGATTGACTTTGAAATTATATTTCTACTTTTTATTCAAAAGTAATGTAATGAGACATGTTACCATATGTCCTTTTTCTTTTTCTAATGACCATTTTAATGATTTTTTACAGGGAAGAAACAGAGATAATTGAAGGTGAAGTTGTTGAGATTCAAATAGATCGTCCAGCAACTGGTTCTGTGAGTTGAGCTAGAATAGAATAATATGGGGAAAATGAAGTTGAATGTCTCCAATTGCCCAGTACTGGTTGAAACTGTCTATAAAAGCATCTTCATTAAGGTCACAATCACTGGAAAAAGTTGATTGGTCCCTTCCTGTTGCAGGGTGCCAAAGTTGGGAAGTTGACCTTGAAAACTACAGAGATGGAGACGATCTATGATTTGGGCACCAAGATGATAGAGTCACTGACTAAGGAGAAAGTGCAAGCTGGGTGAGTTCTGGGCAAAGAAGGGGAAAGAGTTGCAAGAGACAACATAAGACAGATGAAAATCAAGGGCTTATACTAGATAGGCAGTGGCAAAGACTTGAATTTTTTTATTTGTCTGGTTTTTAGAGAGACACTCTGAAAATCACTCAGTGAATTCCATGGTCAAGTACAGATTTGAATGTCAGTCTTTCTGGTCCGGTGCTTTTAATTCTTCGGTGTCCGGTTCTCCAGCAGATATTGGAATAACTTATCACTGCTATCATTGTGGTTAATGGAGATCATACAATGAGAAGCGTATATGTGTTAAAGCAAAAAGGATAACAGATGGGGAACAAAAAATAAGTTCATACTTTTAAAAAAATTATTGATTCTTCTTTCAGAAGAGAAAAGAGAAGTTAGCTGGTACTTCTGATGCCATGGGAGACACTGAGTTTCTTCATGAGATGTCTTTCATTCAATGTTGAATGCCAGGCCCAATCCAAAGTTACTTCTGTCTGTTTCTACAGGGATGTCATTACTATAGACAAAGCTACAGGAAAGATTACCAAACTAGGACGTTCCTTCACACGGGCCCGGGATTATGATGCAATGGGCTCTCAGGTATTGCCATGGGGCAGAAGGTAAATTTGTGGGAGGCTACAAAGAGACCCGAGGTTTATTATGGGGAGTGGGGAGGTAGGAATTGTGATCTGAGATGGACAGCTTTTACAGGCATTATAGACTGTGGCCAAGATGTGGAGGCTTTGCTTTGAAGGCAGAAGTCCCTGATAAAGAATTTAGTCCCTGATTAAGAATCCTAGGAAGCAGGAATCATAAAGACATCATCCTAGCTCTAGGAGAGTAGATAGTGTTGGGTTTAGCTGAATGCTATAATAGTTTTATAAGTATACATTTTTCAGATGCTTTTTGTCTGAGCTCGGAATTACAGGGCTGGGCTGGGAAGCAATAAGATAAGGAGGATTCAAGTTTAATTACATCTGTCTGATTTAGACAAAGTTTGTGCAGTGCCCTGATGGAGAACTGCAAAAGCGCAAGGAAGTCGTGCATACAGTCTCACTACATGAAATTGATGTCATCAATAGCCGCACTCAAGGATTTCTGGCGCTCTTTTCTGGTAGGAAAATGGAGTGGGAGAAAAGGGAGATTATCAAACTCTGGTGTTTGGTATTTTCAGTCAAGGAAGAGATAGTAGCTATTACATTGGATTCAAGTTGCTAAGATAGCATAAGATATAATATACATATCTATAAGAGACATCTTCTGTTAAGTGTCAATCTAGTTTTCTTTATGCCAGTTGGATCACATATCCCATTATTTTATGGTGGCTGGAGGTTGTAGAAATTATAATTCACTATAGTTATATGATTGGTAAAAAAGATCAATAGGTTTAATATAGGACAGCAGTTCCTGCATAATTTTTATGTCTTATAGGTCAACACAAATAATAGCATTTCAGTATAATGTAAATTTTGAATGGAACATTTGGGGGGGGGGGAAATTCCATATCATAATTCTTCAAAGTTTAAGCCTATGGAATTCATGGAACATAGAGCCAAGGTGGCGCAGTGGTTAGAATGCAGCACTGCAGGCTACTTCAGCTGCCTGCAGTTCTGCAGTTCGGCTGTTCAAATGTCACTGGCTCAGGGTTGACTCAGCCTTCCATCCTTCCGTGGTGGGTAAAATGAGGACCCAGATTGTTGTTTGGGGCAATATGCTGACTCTGTAAACCGCTTAGAGAGGGCTGAAAGCCCTATGAAGCGGTATATAAGTCTAACTGCTATTGCTATTGCTATTTATTATTTTAAAAATGTAAAAATTATGTTTTTGGCACTTTATATGCAGAGGATATAGGATATCTAAGGATTGTGATATTTATGTAATGGTAATTAACAGTAAGTGTTAGATAATTCAGATGCAATGATATTTTACTGTGTATTTCAACAAGTATTGAAATTATATCAATAGTTAGATACATGGGAAATGTATGATCCTCTTATTCTTTTATTTATTTACCAAAAAATATTTTGGGTAGTATTTTCTGAAATTATAATCATTGAACTTATTAACTGAGAAAATATCTACCAAGCCATAAAACAGAAAATGGCTTTAGGGTGTGTGTGTATAATTTTGCATTTCTAAAAAATTGCTTTTTAACATTATATTAATAATGTTAATACATTTTAGTAAGAAAAGAAGTAAAATAACAAAGGATAAACGATTCTTATATATTCTCTCCTCTCCACTCTTAATTTAATATGAGGTTTTTTAGATTCCATCTACATACAAAGATGAAAAGTATGGGTAACGATTCATGTTTCCTCTCATTTCTAATCCTATATTTCCAGGTGACACAGGAGAAATAAAGTCAGAAGTACGGGAGCAGATCAATGCAAAGGTAGCAGAATGGCGAGAAGAAGGCAAAGCTGAGGTGATCCCTGGGGTGAGTTGTACATTTTAGAATGTAGATTAAATCTCCACACCATTTCCCTCATTTTGTAGTCCTTACTAACCATTTATTCAGCAACCAAACTAATGATGCTGCTGCAAAAAATTTTTTACAGCCAATTTATGAGCATTTATGACTTTATAGTGTCCCTCAATCATTTGATCATGATTACCACCAGCACGCATTGTGCTTGACCTGTGGGGCGTTTTCCCCATTAACTTGTAGAGCAGAGAGATTGGAAAAGAAGGGATTTCAAGAGAGTAAGCCTTTTATTCTTGTACACATTAAAAATAGTGCAATTGCACTAGCAGCAAGTAATGAAAAAGGAAAGGTTGCCTACAGAAATCACTTGCTTCCTCATTGGCAGAACAGAAAGTTTGCAGAGGAAGGGATTAAAAAAAAACCTAAGCTGTTTTCACAATAAGAAAGATAATAAGCTCCTTGAGCAGTTAGAAAGGCAGAGGAGTGGTTAGGAGGCAAACAAAAGCCAAAGAGCGAAATTGAATACACTTTTGGCTTTCAGCCAGAAAGCACAGTGACGGTCATGTAATTTCCTACATAGTAACCACTTAATTTAGCAGAAGAGTTGCTAGTCTTACTTAGGAAGATTGAGGACTACTTGTATTTTATCTCTGACTTAAAAGTTCTGGAAGAGTAAACCTTCTCCCATGTGATTTTTCCTCTCTCCCTAATTCTATAGGTTCTCTTCATTGATGAAGTCCATATGCTGGATATTGAGTGCTTCTCCTTTCTTAATCGAGCCCTGGAGAGTGACATGGCACCTGTCCTCATCATGGCCACCAATCGTGGCATAACCAGGTTGGTATCAGGTGATTCAGTGACTAGCTGAAAGATTTCATTATGGACAAATGCATTAAAAACCAGCTTCTACAATACCCAAATTCTGTAAACTCTAGTCTAGGCCGCAGTTCTGTTCTTTCCCCTGCATAATTGATTGCCTCTCATAATTTTGATAGGCTCATTATGACTCTGAAATGATTGTAATGCCTATATGGATCATTACTCCCTTTCAATGAGATTAAAATTGAGCTGCAATGAGATGCAGAAATGCTCATATGCAGTGAAGGAAGACAATGAAATATTGATAGACAAGGATACAGTTGAAAGAAAGATTACGTATGATCATAGTGCATTGTCGAATGGAGAATTCTTATAAAGTATTAAATATGATGGGTGTTTTCAGTAAAGTCAGCTAAGATTGCACAGAAACCATTGTTCTCAAGTAGTGACTTTTAGTGGGATAATATCAAACAGAGGTGAATGTGGTAACAAATGCTGAAGATTAACTTATATTCATTAAAGGTGCAGAAGGAAAACCTGTTGTCCAAAGATGAGCTCTTAGCATTATATTTACATGATATTCTTTCTACTGGCTTATTAGTCCTGTGGACCCCATCAATTTCTTTTCCTTGCAATGCAGGATTCGTGGCACCAACTATCAAAGCCCCCATGGCATTCCTATTGACCTGCTGGATCGTATGCTGATTATTTCAACCTCTCCATACAGTGATAAGGAGACAAAACAAATATTGAAAATCCGGTGAGGCGCACATTGTATCAGCTTCTGGCCTGAAATATATTGCCTGTATCACAGTTGCCCCCTTCCCAACTACAACAATAGTTAATTTTTCTACTTGAAATGAGGCATTCTTATGCTGATTACCGCCAGGCTTCTCTTTCAGGTGTGAAGAGGAAGATGTTGAGATGAATGAAGATGCCTACACAGTATTAACCCGCATTGGTTTGGAGACTTCCTTGCGGTATGCCATCCAGCTCATTACAGCAGCCAACTTGGTGTGTCGCAAAAGAAAGGTAAGCTCAGACCTTGTATAGTGTTTCAATGCCTTCTGACAATGGACTATGCCATTGCTCAAGGTCTTTTGATGGCCAAGAACACATACATACATACATACATACATACACACACACACACACACACACACACACACACACACACACACACACATACATACATACAACTACAGACAGTTATATCACTGTTTATAGATAGCTTTAAAAATTTCCCAGTACATTGGTAAGATTAAAAGTGTATTAACAAAACTTTTTATTTATTCAAAAAAATATTAATAAGAACTGACAGTCATAGAATAAGGACAATTTGAAAATTTGGAGTGCAGTTATAATTTTGAAGTCTTGATGATTGTATACTGAGTCCAGAAAACACATTCCGGCTTCTTACTTTTACCCAGAGATTCAGACATGTAGAAGGAAATGCATGTTCACAATTTGTATTGTTTATGTACTTGAACTTAAATCTTCACTTTCCTGCACATTTTTTATATTCCTACCAAACTGAAAATCTTACCAGAATAAGCTAGGTTTGAATGCCGAAAGAATCTGTGTGGAAAATGTTTGTGATATCTTATTGATTGCAATGCTCCTGAAGTCTAGATTCTCATGAATTTTATATTGCCCAACAAAGTTTGAAAAATCCATCCATGTTGGTTGTTTCCATGTTGGTAGTTGTCTTACACCTCCCAGTACTGTGGGGCATTATTGCTTCATCCACTGAACATGAAAACAGTGTTGTTTTGGGAACCCTTGTTCATAACATGTCTTCTTCATAGTCATCAATGAGGAAACATTTTTCGAAAGGAACCTTTCTTGGCTGTTTTGTGCAAGTTTCATATTCTCCTTACTCAACACCAATACTGTACATGACATAAAACTATCCATCATCATTAACCTATGGCAGTTATTCCATATCTTCACAATAATTATGGTATACTTATGATGGAGAGTTGTCATGACCAGAACAGTTTTACTATTTTAATGGTGCAGTTAGTGAGGGTCATCTTCATGGGTTTCTACCTGTGCGCCAGGAATATTGACTCTTTCTTTTTATGTCCTCAGGGCACAGAAGTTCAGGTTGATGACATCAAGCGTGTATACTCCCTGTTCCTGGATGAGTCACGCTCCACTCAATACATGAAAGAATATCAAGATGCTTTTATGTTTAATGAACTCAGTGAGTAAAAGTATGAGCGAAGAATAATCAGAGTCCCAGTCCCAAAATCACGTTCCCTTCTAGCAGCCATTTTTCCTAATGGCAACAATTATATACTGTGCTGTTAAAAAAAGCAATGTGCTAAATTATCTATCAAAAGTACATTATGGCAATATGTTATATGAACTAATTCTATTGAAATTAAGACTTAATCAGCAAGCATACAAATTAATTGCAAACAACTGAGCTCTAACTTCAGCCAGGCCATCAAAGGTTAGGACTCCACATACTATGTTTGTTATTCTTTTATGGTAATGTGAATGATTGAGGATGTAGCAAGCTTTTCCATAGCAAAAGGCCATCCTGTTATAGTTTGTCTGCCAGAAAGTATGAAAGCTGCTAAACAGAATATGAAATGGGAATATCGTACAAAATGATCCAAGATGCAGACTGACAAGTATGGGTACTTTTGATTCTAGTGCCCTTTACTTGATCATTGGTCTTGAGTGCTGGAAGCCTCCTAATATAATTTTGTAAAAAGAATTCTATGATTACGCGGGAACTTCATAGAGTTAAAATTTTAAGACCATGTCCTCTTAAACAACATCCTTATTTACTGAGGATGATCTCTCACTCGTCCCCCAAATAATCTTGGCAGAGTTTCTCCATCTTGATGTTTTATTTTTATTTTTCAGAAGGGGAGACCATGGATACAACATGATGAAATTTAAATACCCAGAGCAGACGGGAGTGTGAATCGATATTCCTTTATGTTGTTAGTTTTTTATACAAATAAAACAGAATTTACTGAATTTCTGCTTGCTTTGAATTGCGAAGCCAACAAAAATCACCATTTTTAGTATTTCAGTAACTGCTTCCTACGTGTCTTTACTGCTTTTTGCTCTGTAAATATGGTGCTTTCCTTAAAACAGATTTAAGTCTTAAATTCTGCAAGCTTTTTTTCTGCGACACAACCTTTTGACTCTCATAAAAGAATTATTATATACAATGACGAATTAATTCTGTTGCTGGCATTATCGTTTTCCATTCCTCCCCCCCCCCCCCACCTATAAAATAGCCCATATTGTTGAGTGGAGAGATTTACAAGAAAAGACAACAGCAGTTTGACTTGCAAAATTTTATTTCACATATCTTCTGGAAAAAAGTCATCATAGGAATGTCTCTGCCCCCTTTAAAGTTTGCGCCAGTTACAAAGTTTGACCAGCAGAGAGAACTTAGGCACTCCATAAATGTGCCTTCTCTGGCAAAGGCAGGACAGTAAAACAATCATGTTCAATATTACGTTGTTGGTTTATCCTTCTGAAAACTGCCGGTAAAGTGATTCCAATTTGGAGTCTGTAAACTGAGGCACAAAATTAATCTTGAGAATTTCAGAGAAACCCTCCTCGAGGGATGGCTCCACATACTTACTCCTGTCAAAAAGAAAAATAATCATTAAGTAGTCCCCAGGGTTGGGGATATTTGCAGAGCTTTGTTTAACCATGCTATTGGATTTTTGCAAGGATGGAAAGTGCCCAAGAAAGCTGCCTGAAGAAAGCAAGTCGATGGTGACAACCCCATGACCTATTGGGTAATTATTCTTTCCAGATGTAAATAATGACAGGTTTGCATCAACCCCCCCCCCCTTCACAGGAGGCCCAGTCAAGTCTCTTCTATCTCGTCCCTGCAGGTGGGAGGTGGAACAAAGGGAGCCAGGAACTGTGAGGAAAACTGCACCCCTACTTCTCATTCCAGTGTGTCCCAAATGGCCCCCTCCTTCCAGGAGTAAGAGGCTTACCTATCAACAGCTAGTGCACCTAAGGCAACACTTCCCCTCCCCCTAGTGAATCCTATCTCTCCAACAAACACTGAAGCTGTTCCCTTGTCTTTCCTCACCAGCCATCACTGTTAGAGAGAATGTAATTTTTGACCTCAGTTGCAAAGCAGCCAATGGCTGGTTGGCCATAGAGACCAGAGGGACACAGGAAACAAGGTGGGGTATGTCTTTCCCATCTTTCCTTGCATAACACAACCTGTAGGTTCATGGAAGTATAATTGGAAGGCATAGCACTGAAGGGATTCCAACTTCCCCAAATTTCATTATCATGGGGATCATGGATTCTGGCATTCTTGTATATTGGCCCATTAGAATTGCCTTAGTTCAGCGGTGTCAAATGATCTCTTTGAGGGCTGGATCAGCATTGTAGTTCTCCATGGGCCAGCATTGTGGAGAGACGACCGATGCCTCCAGCACCCTGCCAGCCAAAAAGGGTGCAGAGGGGCCATGCATGCCCCCCCCCACACTCAATTTTCAGCCTGGATGGTCTTCTGCAGCACTTTGTTAGCCAAATGGTGTGTGGCTGAGCCATACAGCCCGCCCCCCCTGTGCCTTATTTTTGGCTTCTGCAGCATTCGGGCAAAATCGGGCCATGCAGAGGCCTTGCAAAACTCCCATGTGGCCCATTTTCAGCCTCCCCAGCCTCCAGCAGCAGGTCCCCATGCAGCATATTTTTGGCCAGCAGAGTGCTACTGGAGGCTGGGGAGGCCAAAAATGGGCCAGATTTAAGCACCCGTGGGATGGATCTGGCTCACAGGCCTTGAGTTTGACACCCCTGACTTAGTTGAACAATTGTTGCCCTACACTTTCCAATTTCACCCACTTGAAGCTTACAGATATGCACGTTTTATTTCTTTATAGACAAATAAAGAAAAGGAGGAATTTTACTCATTGATTATATTTGGCAGGGCAAGCTTATCAGTAACTTAGCACTGAAAATTAGCTTTTTGAATTCAGCTTTGGAAATAATTAGCTAACTCTTCTAAATCTCCAACAAAAGTAACTTAACTACTCTGGGAAGAATAGATGCCCAGGAAGGACTAATTTTCCATTCCAGTTCACTCTTTTCAGATTTTCAGAAACTTACTTATAGGTATTCAATACAATGTTGTTGACTGGCACATGGTCTTTCTCTGTCATCTCTCGGAACTAAAAAGGAAAAAGGGTTCTAGTCAGCAGGGGATAGCGATGGGGAAAATAAATTGGACAATACTTAATTTTTAAAACAAATACAGTATAGGGAATCCTTAGCTTATGACCACAACTGAGCCCGTTTTCTGTTGCTAAGTGAGAAAGTGATTAAATGAATTTTGCTCCATTTTACAACCTTGCAGAATCACCACTGTTAAGTTAGTAACAAGGTTGTTAAGGTAATCTAACTTCCCCATTGATTTTGCGCAAAACATGAACACATGATCCCAGGATACTGCAACATTCATAAATACGGATCAATTGCCACACATCCAAATTCTAATCACATGACTATGGGGGTGCTGCAATGGTCGTGAATATGAAAAATGGCCATAAGTCACTTTTTTCAGTAACATAACTTCAAAAGGTTGCTAAATGAACAGTTGTAAGTCAAAGTCTACCTGTAGTCCTCAAATTCCAATGACAATTGGGATCAGAATTTCCACTGCTAAGCGATGCGCTTGAAAAGTGCCATGACATTTTTTAGTGATAATAATATCAGTTGCCACTGTTAACAAGGGCAACTTCCTGCCGGCTTTTCATAACCCAAATCAGTGGGAAGATGCAAGCCCTAAGTGGCTCACATACAGGTAAGTAGCTGCTGCTGGGCAGGGGAGGGTGCAAGAGAGGTTGACAAGGGTCAAGGAGGGATCAAGAGGATGTACAAGGGAGGGGAGGGGAGGCTGGGAGAAGGTGCAAGGGAGATACAGCAAGGGTTAGGATGTGCAGGAAGTTCAGTTAAGTTTTTAAGGGCAGTACATCTTCTTTATTGGAATATTTTAAATCAAGAAGTTCTTGTACATATGGAGAGGGACAACAGAATATCACTTATCTACAGAGAACCCAGATACTAATTTGGCTTGTGGGATAAATAATTTTTAGGAAGGGCTTTGTCAGGTCTTATTAAGACTAGAGAATCAGATCTTTCACCTTCAAAGACAGAATACTTGTACTAGAAGAAACTGCAAGCTACCAATGCTACATTCATCTTTAAGCAAAAGTGTGATTTATAGCAAAAAAATAATAATAATATTGAAAAGATGTGCTGGGTACACCCATGCTATCTGTCAAAGTCTCTTGAAGCACCTTCTTCAAATCTGAACAGTGGCACATTTCTAATCTGTACTTGCACCTCATCTATTTCTGAAATGCCACAATTTATACACAGTTCTCCGAAGTAGCCTGTGTGGGGAGTCATTGATGGGTTATTCTCATATCCAATCTGCCCTGAGACTGAGGTTAAAGTTGAGGCCACTCCCCTCTACTTCCTCTGCATGGCTCCAATTTAATCTCAGTCTCGGCCCGAATCAGTACTGTTTTTGCTTCAAATTGGACTTGAGTGTTTGTTTTTTTCCTTCTTTTCTCCTTCCTTTCCTCCTCCTCTCCTAGCGTCTGTGTGTGTGTGTGTTTGTTTCTTGCATAAGCTGTGCTTTGCTACTTTGTGAGGCTCTACCGTACTGCTGGGCGGTTGTGGGGCTCCAGGCCAGGCGCCAAGGGGCGCTGGGAGCCACAATCCCCCTATTCCATCGGGGGGGGGTGTTGCTAGATCAGAAAAGAGGCTCCTGGAGGAGCAGCTCGGCAGAGCTCACTTGGAAGCATCGGATCGCATGGTTGGCGGTCGCCATTTTGTTGAAGGTGGCCATTTTGAGAGGCGCACATCCTCTGATGTGCGGCTGCTGCAGGACATTAAGAAGCTGATGGTGGCTACCCAGTTTTCAGCAGGCACCACGCTGGATGCAGTTAAGTACTCCTCTAGAGCCCTGTCCTCTTCAGTGGCATCCAGACATCTTCTCTGGTTGCTGCAGGCAGATGCCAGATCAAAGTGGAACCTGGCAGCGGCTGAGTATGCCGGAGACAAATTGGTGCTTACCTTGATCCTATTCTAGTGGAAGATAAAAATAAGTGCAGGATCCTCCCTTCCATGGCCAAGCTCTCTGATCAGTGTCCAGCCCCTTATCCAAGGAGGCCTCCATACCGGCTTCCTGGCCAACACTTCCAACAACAGAGATATTCTTCCCCAGATACTCAAGGCAAGAGGACAGACAATACTCTAGGGACAGGGACAGGTACTAGCAGCCCAGTAAATTGCTTTCGAGGGGGCGGGTGGCCGTCCCTACCACAGAAACAAGTGATTTGGATCAGATCACCCGAATGGCGGCTGCCTTACCTTGTTTTCAGATCCCTGGAACTGCACCACCACTGATCCTGGGTCCTTCAGACTGTTAGGTTTGGTTGAGGTTAGAGTTCCGCTCCCATCCTCCGAATAGATTCCATCTCTTTTCTTCCTCTAGGAACCAGGTAAAACGTAAGCTCATGCACAAGGCTATTCAGTATCTGATGGATATCCAAGTGGTGGAGCTGGTTCCAGAGGGAGAGAAGAGGTTAGGGTTTTATTCTAACTTGTTCGTAGTTCCCAAAAGTTCAGGGAGTTGGAGAGTGATCCTGGATTTGAAGGTGTTGAATACTAGGTTAGTATATCATAAGTTTAAGATGGTGTCCCTAAAGTCCATCTTTGAGGGGATTAGACAAGGGGACTTCCTGGCATCCATTGACATCACGGAGGCATACCTCCATATCATGATATTCCCAGAACACCATACGTTCCTTAGGTTTTCCTATAAGGGGATCCATTATCAATACAGGGCTCTCCCTTTTGGCTTGACGTCAGCTCCCAGAACCTTCACCAAGGTCCTGGCGGTGGCCATGGGTCATCTCTGCTCTGTTCCGGTCCACTTATAGTGCTACTGGATGATATCCTCATCCAGGCAGTGACTTCGGACCTGGTTAAGGAAGATCTGGGTCGCACGATTAACACCTTGCAGACCCTGGAGTTCTCGATCAATTTTGTGAAGAGTTATCTGGACCCCACCACTAGACTTCAGCATTTAGGGGCTGTCATTGACATAGTGGAGTGTGAGGTGTTCCTTTCTCAGGACTGTAGGGACAGTATTCTGGGGTTGATTAAACAGATTTGCAAGGCATGCTCTGTTCCTGTAATTCTTCTCTCTCGGCTCCTGGGAAAGTTTATCTCGTGCATCATGATTGTACCATGGGCCTCTGCGCCAGGGAGCTGCAATGGTTACTACTTCCCCACCAGAGGGACAGAACCAGTGATGCCTTCTACAAGATTCTTGTGCCGCCCCAGGTTTTTCTGCCCTTCCATTGGTGTCCCCAGCGCTGCCAGGAGCTCCCTGTTCAGGGAGCCAGACAGGTTGGTCCTGATGACAGATGTGAGTCTTTTAAGTTGGGGAGCTCACCTGGAATCCCAGATAGCCCAAGACTGGTGGATACCCATGGACCTGCGAAAAAACATAAATTGGCTGGAGCTCAGGGCGAGGGTCAGCCATCAACATGTCCTGGCCCTGATGGACAAGGTTGCTGCCAAGGCCCATGTCAACAAACAAAGGGGCACTCACTTGCTTGTACTTTGAGATGAGGCAGTGCAACTGGGAAACTGGGTGGAATGGCATCTTGTGTCGATACAAGTGGAACATATCTCTGGGTGGAGAACCAGCAGGCAAACTGGCTCAGCAGGAAGACGGTGGACCACGGAGAATGGCAGTTACATCCCAGCATTTTCAACAACATTTGTTGGAGGTTCGGTTGGCCAGCAGTGGATCTCTTTGCTACCCCGTCCAACTCCCAGGTCCGGAACTTCATCTCACAGTTCCCAGCTCGAGGGGCAGTAGCCATTGACATCTTGCATTGCAGATTGCCAGCGGGTCTCCTCTACGCCTTTCCCCCTCTCCCTCTCATTCCCGGGGTTCTCAGGAAATTAGTGTTAGAGAGGGCAGAGGTGATCCTTGTAGCACCATATTGGCCCTGGCGATCTTGGTTTGCTGACCTGGTGGGGCTGTTGGTTCTTCCCCATTGAAGGATTCCATGGGGGGGAGGGGGGAGGGAAGGTGGCTCTGCATCAAGGGAACCTAGTTCATCCGGAGCCCAAGTGGCTTCAATTGACTGCTTGGCACTTGAGCGGGAGCAATTGAGGGCGGCCCAATTCTTGGCCAGAGTGATCAAGACCATTGAGGCATCCCGTAGGCAATATATCACCCGCATTAACAATGCGACTTAGTCCTCTTTTGTGTCCTGGTGCCGGTCCACAGAGATGGATCTGGCTTTGACAACGCAGGTGCTGGTGTTCCTTTAGGATGGTCTTGAGAAGAGTCTATCCCACAACATCCTCAGGAAGCATGTTGCAGTATTGCTACAGTCCCTGGGGGGCTCTCATTCCCTAGCGCAGCACCCAGGCATTGAGGTTTCTTAGAGGGGCGGCTAATCTTAGGCCACCCGTGGTTCACCGGTTTCCTACATGGGACCTACCCAGGGTGTTCCAGGTACAGACCAAGGCTCCATTTGAGCCTTTGAGGACAATAAGTCTTCAGTTCCTCACCCTTAAGGTTGTTTTTCTGATGGCGATTAATTTCGCCAGACACGTATCAGAACTCAATGCCCTGTCATCTAGGGCTGACCTATGCAAATTTCATGACAACAGGGTCGTTCTTAGGCTTGATCCCTCCTTCTTGCCCTAGATTAACTCTCCTTTCCATAGGCCTCAGGTGGTGGTTCTCCCGGACTTCTGTCTGGTGCCCTCCAAGGAGAGGGAATGGTCCTGGCATCGCCTGGCCTTGAGAAAGCACTGTGTATTTATCTGAAACACACTTCAAGAAGTTGGAGGCGATCTTTGTCTCCTTCCAGCCCTCCACCCTAGGGGCTAGGGTGTCACCAGCTACCATCGGCAGATGGATTAGGCAGATGGATTATCACTAGAGCATATGAGGCACGAAGCCTTCCGGTGCCGGTTGGCATCACAGCGCACTCCACTAGAAGTGCAGCCATGTCTGCAGCCTGGTTGACCCAGGCGCCCATCGAGGATATTGTAGGGCAGCCACTTGGGCTTCGCCCTTGCCTTTCATCAGACACTATCGGCTGGACACTTACATTTCAGCTGAGGCCTCTTTTGGTAGGAGGGTACTGCAGGGAATGCTGGACACTTGAGGGGCTCAGGCCCAGTGATTCCCTCTCATGAACATCAAACTTGGACATGTCCCATCAGTGACTCCTCCCACAGGCTACTTCAGAGAATGTCAGTTGGTCTTACCTGAACTGCATTTCTCGAACTCCTGTGGGATGAATTACTTCTCACCCTTGTTAAGAGTGCTTTGCTAGGGTCCTGAGCTAGATTTAATGGCTATTGGGTCAGTCAGGGTCCTGGGGTTTGGGGTGTTGTCTTTCCTATACCCTTCCTTCCCAGGTTCTTCTTTGGAACACTGACCAATTAAACTGGAGCCATGCAGAGGAAGCAGAGGGGAGTGACCTCAACTTTAACCTCAAGTCTCAGGGCAGATTGGACATGAATATAACCCATCAGTGACTCATCCATAGGACTTAGAGAAATGCAGTCCAACTGACATTTGGTACTGCCCTGTGCCAATGGTTCCAGAATTACATTCCTTGTTGGATTATAAGAGAAAAGGAGGAAAGTTTGCAAGTCCTCAAAAGGGGGAGTGGGGATGGGGACTGGATTCAAAGAAATTTGCTTTCCCAAGTGAAGAAGGTATATCATGGTATAAGGCAGTGTTCCTTAATCTCAACAACTTTAAAATGGATGGACTTTTTGAAATTCTGCCTTTATTATTTTCACAGTTCAAGATTAATTATTATGAAAGATGGTGAACAAGCCTAATACTCCTTCTTTTTCCTATTTTACCTTTTAAAACTCTGTGTGGCAAGTTGAACTCAGACAGAGTAACTAGCCCAAAATCACCCAACTGTCTTTTATACTTAAAGGAGGACCAGAACTTGCAGCTTGCTGGTTTCTGGCGGTGCCTCCACCACTAGACTGAGCTGGTTGACTAGGAATTGAAGTCCACCCATCTTAAAATAGCTGAGATTGAGAAACAATGATCCAAAGTACTTACTCTGTTGTTATGCTTGGCTTGTTCCAGTGAGGCAGTAAAAAGAAAGCAGCGGCAGGGAACGCTGGCCTTCTTAGCACATTCAGTGTACCTAGATAAGGGAACAGCATTTTAATTTCTCAATTTATCTGATTATTTTCTATCTTTGGGCTTGCAGCTTAGACATTATCTACTAAACTTAAGGGATGAACCTTACCTGCGTCTCGATTCCAGTTCTGGGTTGGTATTATCCACTACTACACTCTTTCCTGCTTGCAATGATGTTTCACACAATGCCACACATTTCTTCCATGAACCAAGGGTGTCCTTAAAGGGAGAAAGGCAAGATATAAAGGAACGAAGCAAGCAATAAAGCAGGACGAGAAGAGTTTTAATCTCTCATTGCTTACCTGGTTGACATACGCATATCCAACTGAGACTAAATGTCTCTTCAAAAAAGTTGATTTGCCAGCTGGAGTGGGCAGGAAAAGATAGAGGAAGTATGAACAGTGGGGTATAGCAGAGATTTCTAAAAGTCAACAGAACTCAAGGAACATCATCAATACATGCCTTAATACGTGCATACATTTTTAAAAAATAGCATCCATGTTCCTTGCAACATTCACAACTAGTAGTCAAAAGGCACGATAAAAATTCCTTAATTTCACAACACTTGGACAGACTTAACCAGTTTCAACTGGGACTACATTTGACCAAACCAAATCCAAAAACTGGAGAATTCCAAGAAGCTTGACAATGGCAAATTGGTCATTAATAGACATCAACAACATCAATATATCATTAAAAAGAGACAATCAACAAGCCAAAGGGGGAACCAAAATTCCCCTAACACCTCCACACCAGCAATCAACACCCTCATTAGCAACAGTTAACACCAAGACTAACTAGCCAACAATCAAGAAGCAAACAATATCCCAATTATGGAATTGCCAAACAAGCTAACAATAAACAGCCCAACCAAACCACCACTCCTACTAAAACTAACAGGGCAAACCACTAGAATGTAAAATGAGAGCAAAGCCTACTCTCTATTAGCAATGACAATGTTATTTAGCTCAGGTAATGTCTGCAAGAAAACAACCAAGCTCGGAGAGCACCAAAGACCCTCACTTCAACCCTGAGCTACAAATATTCTCTTATCTGGTAGGGCTGTGTGACATTCCAGATTGACACTGGAAAACAGGATTCAGACTGAATGTGGGACTCATCATAGAATTTCTTAAATTAAATATGAATTTTCCTGGAACTTGCCAATAGATCAGTTCCAATCACTGTTTCTCTTTTGAAACAGGATCACTGCATAATCTTCATTTCTTAGACATCAAGACTGAAAAGGAAATGTGTTTTTCAGAATATTCCTCTTCTACAACACAAACCTCTTCTGAGGTACAGATTATCTCATTTTCTTGAAATGAGATTGAAAGGTTTCTTTACACATTAACTCATGATTAAATGAACTATTTGGTCATTAACTAAATTCTAGACTTCATAGTGCACTCTATACTAATCAACCACTTATTAGACAAACGTATACAACTAGCAATTACACTTAGGCTTATATACCACTTCACAGTTCTTTATAGCACTTTCTAAGTAGTGCACAGAATCAGCATATTGACCCCCAAACAATCTGGGTCCTCATTTTACTGCACCTCGGAAGGATGGAAGGCTGAGTTAATGTTGAGCCGTTGAGAATCAAACTGCCAAACAGCAGTTGGCATTCTAAACACTGTGCCAACATGGCTCATCGAATGGTTGTGAGTGAAACTAGTTCTGGGCTCACCACTCGAGCCCTATGGAAATCTCCTGGCAGATGACAAGACCAAAAGCTCAGAGAAGCTCAGGCCTTGAAGACTTCATGTATTGCATTACTACTGTTCTCCCATTAACCTTAATATTTGAAGATGACACTGCATGAATGCTGAGGTTGCAAAGATCATCACTCACCAGCAGGGAAGCCAACAGCTATAACCAGCTCTGAGGAGGATGAGATCAAGGAGGCACTGGGTGGATCATACAGTTCAGCTTTAGGGTCCAATGCTCGCTAAATTAGGGGTTAAAGAGAAAATCAGTGTTTTAATACTAGAATACAAACTTGAATTCTGGATGTGCTCTGCAAATCTTGAATGTGCTTAATTTTTTTACCTGTTCTCCTAGTTTTGCAGCTTGTTAGATCTTACTTATCAGTAATGTGAAAAACCACACATTTTTCAAGAGTACTAATGTAATGAGAACGTAAACGAACATAGCTTAAAATAATGGCTAGTTTGTGAAAGAGACAGCATTTGTAGTTGTTGTTTTCAACAACTCATTATTTTAACCTGGTGCACTTTCTAGATGATCTCAAGTTACAGTGACAAAAAGCTAGGCAGTCTTGATCCAGTCAATATTTTAATTATCTTCAACCTCTTGCTGAACATGCCAAAAGATAATGGCAACTGCTTTTTGCCAAGAAAACCGCTTGATGATGTCATATGATCATAAAAAGTCCGCAAACGGTTTCCAGTCTCTTATAAAGCTGCCTAGTCCATTATCTCTAATCAAGGCAGTTAATTTCGCCATTCTCTGCTAATTCAGTCAGTTCCAAAATCCATTCTTCAACAGTCGGCATCCCATTTTCTTTCCAGTGTTTTGGAAGTACAATCCTCACAATGGTCACCAGATGAAGGAATAGCACCCCATATTATTTTACTTTTTATGATAAAACAATACATAATATAAACAATATTGATACAAATAAATAAATAAATGCTGGAAGAGAAGCTGGTGGGTTGTTGTTTTTTTAAAAAGAGAGAGACAGAGAAGTGACTCACAGGATCAAAGTCGGGGAGTGCAAATGGTGCCTGTTTCCAACCCAGGAAATATTCTTCAGGAGTGTAGAAGGGAAGGCCAGCATTCAAAGCAAACTGTGTGAATAAACAGGATAGCTTTTAATGTGGAGGAAGCAGATGAAAATGTTTTTCTGGTCTCCTGAAGATATGTGTGCTCAGATCTATCCAGTTTACCTCTGATTCTGTTCAATTTGCGTCATGTTTCTAAGTTTGCTGGAAATCTGAATGTGGGACCAAAACTGAGATAAAGCATATAATCTTTCACCCTTGGAGATTTCACTACTGATACGTTTTCTTTCTTGTTTACAAACTAAGAGATAATAGCTTGTTTTGGAGCAGGAATAGAATAGAATCTGGAAGGGACCTTGGAGGTCTTCTAGTCCAGCCCCCTGCTCAAGCAGGAGAACCTATACCATTTCAGATGTGAGTGTCTAGTATCTTCTTAAAAATCTCCAGTGATGGAGCGTCCACGATTTCTGAAGGTAAGATGTTCCACTGATTAATTGTCCTCACCGTTAGGAAGTTTCTCTTTAATTTCAGGTTACTTCTCTTTTTTATTAGTTTCCAACCATTTTTTCTTGACCTGTCCTCTGGAGAATAATTTGACCCCCTTTTCTTTGTGGCAGCTCCTCTAGTACAGCAATACTACTATCATATCTCCCTAATTCTTCTTTTCTTTAGACTAGCCAAACCCAAATCCTGCAGCCATTCTTCATGTGTTTTAGTTTAAAAGAAAAAGGTTCAGTCTGGCTGCCAAATTTCTTACTGGATATAAAGCTAAAGCTTTTTTTTTTTTTTCAATTTCAGAAGTTTATAATTTTTGATACAGAAAATAATTACTGTAGCTCTTAAAGCAGTGCTGGGAGAACCTGTGGGTCTTGCTGACTATTGCTGAATTACAAATCTGAGCACCCCCAAAGTCACAGGATTCCTGTTTATACATGAAAATGAGTAAATTGGAAGGAATGATGAAGATGTGAAGACTACCAACTCGTAGCTTATATTCTATGCCGATGCAATGCTAGCTCTGACTGTGGAGAATTGCATATCCCTGCAACTTTTCTGCATTTTTTTTCTCAACAATAAACCCCTACAAATTCCTATTTTTCACTGCTTAGACTGCCAAATCCTTCCTAGACCTTTAATCATCTTTGTCTGCCCCAAGAAACATAATGTTACAGCCCTGTTTAGGTTAATTATGACTTCTATAATTTAGCATAATTATTTTGAACTTTGGCAATTCTTACATTCAAAGAAGTGACCAGATATATAATTCTGGCTAAGTTTTCCTATTTATTTATATGATATATTAGATATTTAAAGAGGGGAAAATTAAGTGAGGGAGGTAAAAATATTTTAGTAACTAAGTAAGAAAAATATTAAAAAGTACCTAACATGGTTAGAAAAATAGGCTACCGATTTTTGAAATATTTTTGAAATGTTGGGTTTACCTCAGAGGAGAAAAAAATAAATTCATAAACTCTGAATCAGACTGAAAGTTGCAAGGCAAACCCATTGTCACACAGAATTCTGCACACATAGTGCTTGTGTCAAACTATTATATAGACAACTAGAGACTTATTAATCATCTTGAAAATTGGATTAAAGACAAAAGAAACAGCAAGGGATATGGATGTTTTCAAATTATTTATATTTTCATCCCAGAAGTTCAATATGATTAATCCCGAGACAAGAAATACTGTAAGACATAAGAAGGAGTAAGTTTTCTCTCTTACCAGACGGTCACTGCAAGAAAAATCTTTCTTCTTCTGTCCAGGGGCCCAGTTTGCTGGACGTCCAGCAGCATCTATGAAACAGAAGAAAGATATGAACACACCCATTGCCATGAAATGGGAAACTGATCACTTGGATATCAGTAATAAATTTAAAAACTGGGCTTTGATTTTGAAGGCTTAGAAAGTATCATTGGCCAGGATAAGTACTTTCTGAGAGTGAGTCAAATCTACTCTCTATTGTTATATCAAATGGCCTTCCTGGTGGCGGAACTCATCCTGGTGGCATATGGTTAGAATGTAGTACTACCGGCTAACTCTGCCCACAGCCAGAAGTTTGATCCTGACAGACACAAAGTTGACTCAGCCTACCATTCTTCTGAGGTCAGTAAAATGATGACCCAGATTACTGGGGGCAATACGCTAACATTGTAAACCACTCAGAGAGTGCTATAAAGCACTACAGGATGGTTTATAAGTCTATGGTGCTATTGCTATTGCTTCCTTTATGCTTGACTCACCTCCTACATAGACACTTTCTTGCAAAGACACTTCTAAGCCACCATTTGCCTTGAAGAAAGGGGAGAGAGAGAGAGAAAGGGAAAATCCAGACATGGAATAGCAAACTATGATTTTGCTCCTTCCCAGCCCTTTTCATACACACACCCTCTTTTAGTACCTTTTTGCACAGATAATCCCACATGCCAAGGACAGGTTTGCGGTACATTCCTGAATGAGTTGCCACAAAGACCTGCGGAGAAAGGGATGTAATAAAAGTGAATATTCCAGTTGGGTCTGGATTCCATCCTTCCCTCAGAAGCGGATTCTTACTTTTAGCAATTACCATTTAGGTCCCAGTCCATGATCTGAGTTGAATCTTACAATAGTTATTCATTAATTATAATTATATAAATAATTATTTAATAATTACTGCTCTACTCCCAATATTATAATAATTATTCATTAATTATAATTATATAAATAATTATTTAATAGTTACTAGTCTACTCCCAATTAATGAATTTCACTCAATTCCTCACAGGTGAACATAGATGAATGAGGAGTTGGAACATTTCTGCAAGATTATCCATTTGGGACGCCTGATTCATCTTTTATGACTTCAAAATGACAATGTATCTGTAGCAACTGTAAGAGATTACAAGTGCACAAGCAGCAAACAGATACAACTTTTGAAGAGAAGGAGCAAAGCGGCCATTCATTTTAACTAAGGGTCAATGGCTATAATTATTTTCTTCTTTCTTTCTTTCTTTCTTTCTTTCTTTCTTTCTTTCTTTCTTTCTTTCTCTTTCTTTTTTCTATTTATTTATTTATTTATTTATTTATTATTTATTTATTTATTTATTGCAACCAAAAGAAAGGCTGTAGGGGAACATAGCTTGGAGAGATAAGAAACCTTCCCCAATTTGCCAAAAACAATTCTACATAAAAACCTACGTGCTACTTGTGGTATAGTTTTCCTTTAAATCCTAATGGACCCACAAGACATCTTAATAACAAAATAAAAACCATACTATTAAAATATAAAATGGAAGAGAAGCATCTGACAGAGATATGAATAACATGCAAAATAAAACATAACAAAATTAGCTACAGGATAATGGTTACTTATTACCTTTAAATTTTCTCTGAAATAGAATAGAGTTCCCTAGAGTTCCATGCCAAATATTAGGAATGATGGAATTGCAAATTCAACCCATCTAAAAAAGGACAGCAAATGAGACAATGCAATGGAAATGTCATAATCTGCTGCTTGAATTCTTAATTAGAAAGTGTCAGATCCCTAAAAGTGATACTACCATTCATTAGTATTATACATAAATCATTAGCTGCATCTGAAACAACTGAGTTTTACAACTTTACAACTGGTTTCTTGTCACCGGGAGACTGAAGGTCCCAACATCTCTGGAGGGATGTTTATGGTAGCCATGTGGGATAAACTCCCTAAACCCAAGATGTATAGCATGACTCCAAGGGAGTTGGAAGAACTGAGGGCATTCATTGAAAAAAACCTAGCAAGGGGTTTCATTGAACCAGCCTGACCAAAAGTTGCAGCCCCGGTGTTGTTTCGAGAGAAAAAAAAGATGGCTCCAAATGCTTATGTGTTGATTTTAGAAATTTAAATTCAATCAGTATGGCAAATGTATATCCTCTCCCACTCATGAAGGATATGCTAGTATACCTAGCCAAAGGAAGAATTTTTTCAAAGCTGGATTTAAGGGAGGCTTGCTACTGTAACAGGATTAAGGAGGGAGATGAATGGAAAATAGCATTTAACACCCCTCTTGGATGCTATCAATTCAAAATGCTACCATTTGGGCTACAAGGGGCCCCTGCAGTATTTATTCAATTAATAAACAAAGTGTTGTGGGAGCATCTATATAAGGGCTGCATAGTCTATATTGATGACATTATATTATATTCTGAGACCAAGGCAGAACATGTAAAACTAGTCTGGGCGATTCTGAACAAAATTTGCTCTGCAAAACTTTATGCTAAACTCTCCAAATGCGAATTTCACCAAGAAAAAATTGATTACTTAGGATACCGCATTTCACACCAGAGCATAGAAATGGATCCTTCGAAAGTCCACTCGGTACTTGACTGGGAACCATCCAGTTGCAAAGCTTCCTGGGATTTGCAAACTTTTACCGGCAGTTTATCCCCGCTTTCGTCCAAATTGCTCTCCACCAAGCTCTTAAAAACGAAGGGAGCGGGAAACCCGAAACCGAAGCAGCCTTTGAACTGGACAATGGAATGCCAAACGACATTTGAAAAACTTAAAAGGCTGTTTTCAGCATAACCGATCCAAAGCACCTGGCACAGAGAAACCGTTCATCATACAAGCAGATGCTAGCAATGTGGCGATAGGAGCCATCTTACTTCAGAAAAATGAGGAAGACCAATTACAACCATGCACTTACACGACCAAAGCATCGGTCAATGCTTTGGTCGCATTGACCGATGATCTCTGGAGAGCCAGAGATGGAGGCCATGCATCCATCCTGGTTCTCCTTGACCTCTCAGCGGCTTTCGATACCATCGACCATGGTATCCTTCTGCGACGACTGCGGGAGGTGGGGGTGGGCGGCACTGTTTTGCAGTGGTTCTCCTCCTACCTCTCGGACAGGTCGCAGTCGGTGTTGGTGGGGGGGCAGAGATCGTCCCCGAGGCCCCTTACTTGTGGGGTGCCGCAGGGTTCGGTCTTATCCCCCCTACTATTTAACATATACATGAAACCGCTGGGCGAGATCATTCGGAGGCACGGGATAAAATACCACCAATATGCGGACGATACGCAGTTGTATCTGTCCGCCCCGTGCCAACTCAATGAAGCGGTGGAAGTGATGAACCAAGGCCTTGAGGCTGTCAAAGACTGGATGAGAGCTAACAAACTGGTGCTCAACCCGGAAAAGACCGAGTGGCTGTTGTGTTTTCCTCCCAATAATTTGGTTAATGTTCCATCAATCAGGCTGGGGGGACAAAATTTATACCCCTCAGACAGGGTCCGCAACTTGGGAGTCCTCCTGGACCCACAGCTGAGTTTCGACCATCATTTGTCAGCTGTGACCAGGGGGGCATTTGCTCAGGTTCGCCTGATGCGCCAGTTGCGGCCCTACCTGAACCGGGAGGCCCTCACAACAGTCACTCGAGCCCTTGTGATCTCTAGGCTGGAATACTGCAACGTGCTCTACATGGGGCTGCCCTTGAAGAGCATCCGGCGACTTCAGCTAGTCCAGAATGCGGCCGCGCGAGTGATCGTGGGCGCACCACGGTTCGCCCACATAACACCGATCCTCCGTGAGCTGCGCTGGCTACCTGTTGGTCTCCGGGTGCACTTCAAGGTCCTACTTACCACTCACAAAGCGCTCCATGGTAGTGGATCTGGCTATTTGAGAGACCGCCTTCTGCCAATTACCTCCCTGCGTCCCATCAGATCGCACAGGGTAGGCCTCCTCCGAATTCCATCCGCCAGTCAGTGCCGACTGGCGACTACGCGGAGGAGAGCCTTCTCAGTTGCAGCTCCGATGCTATGGAACAATCTCCCCGTGGAGATCCGCACCCTCACCACCGCCCAGGCCTTCCGCACGGCCCTTAAGATCTGGCTATCCCGTCAGGCCTGGGGATAAAAATCTTAGTTCGTCCCCTCCCGAATGATGAATGAATGTTGTGCTCTATTTTTTAATATTATGTATTGTCTTATGCTTTTTGTCTTTGTACCCCCTTTCCCGTGTTTTTGTAAGCCGCCCTGAGTCCCCTCAGGGAAAAGGGCGGCCTATAAATTATAATAAATCCTACAAATCCTACAAATCCTACAAAAAATTGAATGAATCTGAGCAAAGGTGGGCCATTTGGGAGAAAGAGGCTTATGCAGTTCGATAGGCTCTTTTAACCTGGAGACATTTCCTAGAGGGGAGTAAGATCCCTTTTGAAGTCTGGACAGATCATAAAAAATTTAGAAGCTCTAAAGACCCCAAGGAAACTCTCTCCAAAAGAAATACGATGGTCTCAGTACTTTAAAAGGTTTGAATTTATGCTCAGATACCTCCCGGGGGGGAAATTTCCTGGCAGATGCACTATCCAGGAAACCGCAATACAATAAACATAATCAAACCCATGATACAAGACAATCAACTAGCCGCTAGAGTAACCACCAGATCCCAGGGAAAATGGGACACTCTGGAGAACAATGACACCACCCAAACTTTTAAACAAGCTTTAACCACTGACGAATGGTTTGTGAGCCACAAAGACAGCTGTCTGATGAAAGATAACATAGCTTGAGTGGAAGGGTGGTTGTATGTTCCAGCCAACCAAAGACTGTACTTAATGGAAAGGTGCCACGACTCCAAACTAGCAGGACACTTTGGTTTTGTAAAAACTTTACATCTAATTAAAAGGAAATTTTGGTGCCCATCACTAAAAAAGGACATAGAGAGCTATGTAGCCAGCTGTCCAATTTGTGCGGCAGCCAAAAGACACCAAGGCAAAATGCCAGGACTGTTACAGAAGGTAGCCGAGCCCTTAGCACCCTGGAAGGAGATAGCTATGGATTTTATTGTCGAACTACCAGAAAGCGCAGGGAATACTGGCATTTGGATTGTAACAGACTTGTTTTCAAAATAGACATATTTTATACAGTGCCAAAAGATCCCAACTGCCAAAAGTCTAGCCAGGTTATTCCAGATACACATTTATCGCCTTCATGGAGCCCCGCAGAGAATCATCATTGACAGAGGGGTCCAATTCACCTCAAAATTTTGGGGAGGCATTCTTAAACTTACTGGGCACCACCCAAGGACTGAGCTCCAGTCACCATCCATGCACCAATGGTCAAACTGAAAATCGGAACATGGTTCTAGAACAATACCCAAGATGTTTTAATTTTCAACAGGACAACTGGGTTGATCTTTTACCTTTTGCAGAAGTGGCCTTCAATAATGCTGTGCACTCAAGCACTGGGTTCACCCCTTTTAGAGTAGCAACAGGCCAGGATTTCAACCCCATGCCTGAACTACCCACAGAGGAACCCACCATCCCCTCACTAAAAGAATGGATAGACAACCTACACATGGCCAGTGGTTAGATTAGCGTTACAGGAAGCTAGAGAGGCTTTCAAAACTCAAGCTGACAAAAAAAGAGTAGATCCCAAACCCTTCCATGTTGAAAATAGAGTATACCTATCGACAAAATTCCTGAAGTCGTTGCAACCATCGAAGAAATTAGGACCACATTTCATCGGACCTTTCCCGATCACCAAAGTTATTAACCCAGTAACAGTAGAATTACTCCTACCAAAGACACTCAGGAAAATCCATCCAGTGTTCCACATTAGTTTACTCAAACGAGAAGTAATCTCACAACTCAGACCACATACACCTACACCTCCTGTTCCTATGATGGTAGAAGGCGAACAACATTTTGAAATTAAGGAAATCCGGGATTCTAGGATCCACAGGGGGAAAACCCAATACTTAGTTGCTTGGAAGCATTTACCTTCAGCCCAAAATGAATGGGTAGAGAAACACCATGTTAGGGGCCCCTGCCCTATTGAAAAATTCACTCCCAATACCCAGGCAAACCTTGTTAAAATACTATGATGCAATTTCTTTTCCTATTTTTTCACAGGTGAATCTCTCCTTTTTCAAAAGAACGGCAGCATGTCAGATCCCTAAAAGTGATACTGCCATTCAATTGGAAGGAGGGGAGCCTCGGAGTTAAATCATTAGCTACATCTAAAACAACTGAGTTTTATAACTTTACAACTGGTTTCCTGTCACCAGGAGACTGAAGGTCCCAACATCTCTGGAGGGATGTTTACGGTAGCCATGTGGAATATATAACTTTGATGTCTAATTAGAGATAGCCATGGGAACGTGTGCTTTATTGACTCCTAGGGCAGAAGAGTTAAGGAAGCATCTTCACACTTGTGTATTGGTCAGAATCTGCATTCGGACAAAGGGGAGGGGTCATTATCAGCTTAATCCCATTTGCATGGCCTAAAGGTTTTCAGATGCTGCTTTGCTTCTAATGGTTTCCATCCTGCTTGATCAAAGGTTCCTTTTGAAATAATCCATTTCAAGAGTCTTTACTTTCTCAAGTTAGGAGAGGCGCCATTACATAAAGAATAAAGCAAACCTCTCTTCCTAGAAATTGCTACAATTTTGGTGCTACAACGTAGAAACCCTTGAGACTTTTTACACATTCTCTTAATGCTCCTCCATCGTTGCCTTCTGGGTCCAAATCTTTACTGAAACCATATTTTCTCTTTCACATTTTCTTCATTCTGTGTGTCATATTATGCAGCATAATGGTTATTTAACTGCTGTTAGCTCTCTAAAGTTGTCATGATGAGATGAGCAGCCAAATAAATGGAAAATGAAAAAAAAATCATGAGATTAACTGGACTTTGCCATAAGCATTCAAAGCCCCCCTGTTCAACCTGCACGCTTTGCCGAGCAACCTGGGCGAGGTACTGCCTCTCCTCGCAACTCACCTGCAACGAGACACCCAATCGCTCAATCACAGCTTCCACTTTAGCTTTGAAAATTTCAGGCCTAAGACGCCCACGGCCAATGCCCAGTTGATTGGTAAAGATCACAAGCTGCCGATAAGATGGGAAGATGAGAGATTACTTACAGCGAGAAAGGGTTAACACAGAAAATGGGTTTGAGACAAGAAGGACCATACCTTGTATCCTTCACTCTGAAGTTGCTTCAGCTTGTGAGGTACTTCAGGGTACAGGATCCTGCAAATCAAGGGAAAATTTTAAGGCTGCTGTCTATATGCTCATGCTCTTATCACTAAAAATATGTAATTCTTAACACAGAAATTGCACTATAAATTCACTTTTAGTCCTCTACTCTGCAAAAGCGCTAAGTATTTCTTATAGTATTTCATCTTTCCTCGTGGAAGCATAACTAAGCCCCATTCTCCTTTTTTCCATTTTTAAAAAATATTCTATCTGACTTAAAGGAATTCCAGGTGATGTAATACCCTTCTTCCTCCATTTACATTAATGAAAATCCTGGCATGTTAGGTCAGGGCTAGAGAATGAGGTAGAGAATGAGGTCTTCCAATGGAGTCAAAGTTGGCTGAGGTTTTCAGTTTTTCCTGGCAGAACACTCGTGACTTCAGTGGCCTGATATTTAAATGGCTCTGCTTTAATATTTATATTCTCTGGTAAAGTGACCAATTATCAACACAATCAAATGAAAGTATTAAAAATACAAAAAATACAAAACAAATGCAAATTAAAACTTTATTTCTAATAAAAACGACTCAACTAATAACACAGATGAAGAATTAGGGTTTCCTTTACAACAGCCTTCCCAAATTCTTTTTGTAGTTAAAAATATGAAAGGAATCAGTTTGGAGAACAGTGACCTACACCCTTTTCCCTTCCCTTGCTCCAAGGAGCTAAAGATACGGCAGCCTGCTGCCCTTCTTCCTCAGACCTCATCTGCTTAGTAGTTTTGTAACATTGGGTTGAGAAAGATTCCACAGGTTTCAAAGAAAGCAGATTTTCAAATCTAGCATTCACTTTCTTCATCTAAGAAAGAACTTCCACGCCAACTAACTGGCTGTCTACAAATCTGCTCTGCCTTCTACATCCCTTAGCTCTGTGCTTACCTCCAATCATCAGGACTTATAGGAAACACTTTTCCAGATTTTGTTGTGATAAGAGTTCCATCCAGGTCAAACCCTGCCACCTGGGTGAAAAAGCACCAAAAAAGCCTCACATCCACACTCACCAACCACCCATAGTCAACACTATTTGCCTTATTTTTTTATTCATATATTTATTACATTTTATCCCATCTTTCATTCAAGATCCTATGGCAGCGTATACAGTATAGTGTGTTCTTCTCTTCCATTTTTTACATAACTCTTATTGAGAAAGGTTGGGCTAAGACAGCAACTGGCACAAAGTCACCCAATGAGCTTTCATGTATGAATGTAAACAAGAATACCAATCCACTACTTTAACCAGTATGCCATACTGGTTTGCTAGACTTTTTGAAGACAAAAAGCAAAATGTCCAGACTTTGAAAAATCAGGACATTGCTTGACAGTCTCGGTGATTATGAGATCTTGCAAGATATTCTTTTAACAACATCCAATCACCCAAATATACAAATTCCCTGGACTTCTTGGAATTATGGCAGTGTAGTAATAATTGAAATTGGAGCTTCCTTCAACAGAAATGTATGTGTATGTATTTAATTAATTGAAACACACTGGATAAAAGGTGCTTTCCCAAAAGCGATACTAGGTTTGTTTTACTCAATGGAACTTGCAAATAAATATTTATGGAGTCCTTGGTTCTTGCTGAGCTTAGTTGTTTTCTTCTGCAAATTTCATTACCCAATTAGGTAACAATGCTAGCAAGAATCCCAATGCTCAATCTTAGCTACAAATATTTTTGTCTATTAATAAATACTTTGTTTACTTTGTGCAGTAATCTGTGCATTATTCCTCTGCATTTGTAAACAAAGAGCAAAAATAAAAGAAACTTTTACTTTGTTATTAGAGATAGATTTATATTTGATTTGTATAACTCTGGATCAGTTACATAAAACTTTATTTTATAGTTCAAAGAACTGGACAGAATGCAGAAATAGTCCTATTTTTTCTTGAGCAACACTCGAATAAGCAGTATTCTTGAAGCTGAATTTCGAAGTAACAGGCAAGGAGACTTACTTTAGTACTCGATACTATTCCTTTTTTGGTGAAGACCAATAGCTTGCCATGGTCCTCCCAGGAATCAGACGGCTGGGGGGGCAGTTTTGAAACAGGCTTCTGAGAAGAGTGTGCCTGTGCCTGTGCTGCTGTCTCTTGCAACTGCTTCAGTTTCTCAGTTATAAATGAGTCATCATCATCCTCTTCTTCAGAAGGACAGGAAACCTTGAGACGTTTGACTGTAGGGGCCTTGCCATCTTCTTCTGCCTTCTGCTGATTCTGCTTGCTGCAGAAGAATTCCAGTGGGTTCTTCTTTGCAGAGTTGTCATCTTGCTCAAAGCGGATGCAATAAGGATACAGTCCGTTTACCAGGCGCAGAGTCTCTCCTTCTTGGAGCGTTGTGCTGTCTCCACAATGCAGGTGTATCTCTTCCACAGATGTGGGATTTATACCTCGCTGCCAACACATAATAATATGAGAATGTCATGCCTGGTCAGTTGGCTCTTATACCCAGAGGATGGGTGGTTAATTTTGAAACTGTCTCTGCGCTCCTGTACAAAAAGCTCCCTTTGGAATCAAACAGAACACTCCAAATTTTCCCCCAACTCACCTGTGTGACTCGAACTGACCGGTAGGCATAATTTGCCAGCAATTCCACTATGAGAACAGAAAAAGAGAAGACGGAGTTAATTTTCAGGCTTGTGAAAAATATTTCAAGGTTAAAGCTTTTTGATTCTAGAACTATTCAGTTCAACTTTCACAGAAATGTTCCAAGTAATCTTATATTCTGCTTCAAAGCTGGACCAAGATAATTTTATGAATGAAAGTGAAATATACATGTCCCAGGATAAAGCTGCAGGGCCCAAACTGGGTCAGTCAGCAGGACCAATGGTTTCTGAGATTTTGGTCTCATGCTGGAGCCTATCTTCAGGGAACTTCTTTTCAGCAGAGTGTGTGTTGTTCTCTGTGTAGTATTTACAATACATGTTGTATGTGGCTTTTTAGATGTTGATTGAGATATGTTGATTGCTGTTGTTTGCTTGTGCTGTCCAGCCCTCGCCTTCTAAGTAATTAATAGGCCTGTGGTAAATCAGCACTTCTGCTGACTGATGAGAAGCCTGGTTTCCAGGCTCCAATCTCTTCACTAGCTGTTTTTGTACCTGCTCATCCAACAATCTTAGTAACTGCAAAATTGAATGTGTGTCCACGTTCAAGACTTGACTCTGCAAGACACTTTTCAAAATTGCAGTTCAATGTATAAAGCAATTCAGAAAGAAAACATACCGTATTTTTCAGAGTATAAGACACACCTTTTTTTCCTCAAAAGAGGCTGAAAATCTGGGTGCATCTTATACACTGAATACAGCATTTTTTTGCTTCCCGAAGCCCTGCCCCTTCACCAAAATGGCCGTGCATAGCCTTATGGAAGCTTTCAGAGAGCTCCTGGGGGCTGGGGAGGGCAGCAACGAGCAAAAAAACGGGCTGTTTTTTGCCTCCCCCAGCAACACTCTGAGCCTCCATAAGGCTATGTATGCAATTTTTTTGATAAAAAACGGGCCTGTTTTCTCTTTGGTTTCTCCCCCCCTCTTCCTGGAGCACTCTGCAAGCCCCCCCAAGGCTATTCATGCCTTTAAAAAAATGGGCTGTTTTTGGAAGGTTTGCAGAGTGCAAAAACCTTTTTTCCCCCTTTTGGAAAGCTCTTTATCTGATTGAAGAGAATTAGATTGATCAAGTGCTGTGTCAGCAGAAACACCTATCTATCTACTGTATTTCTCTCTCTCTTTCTCTCTCTCTCTCTCTCCCTCTACCTCTCTACACACACACACACTCTCTCTCTCTCCCTACCTACCTACTGTATTTTTCTATCCCTCTCTATCCCTCTCTCTATCTCCCCCCTCTCTCTCTCTCTCTCTCTCTCTCTCTCTCTCTCTCTCTCTCTCTCTCTCTCTCTCTCTCTCTCTCTCTCTCTCTATATATATATATATATATATATATATATATATATATATATATATATATATATCCCTTTATCTACCTATCTACCTACTTTCTCTCTCTCCCTACTTATCTACTTATTTCTCTATTTCTCTCTCTATTCCTCTATTTACCAACATACCTACTCTCTCTCTTCTTACCTATCTACTATATTTCTCTCTATCTATCTCTTTCTCTGTCTCTATATCCCTCTACCTACCAATCTACCTACACTCTCTCCCTACCTACCTACTGTATTTCTCTCTCTCTCTCTCTCTATCCCTTTATCTACCTACCTAACTACTCTCTCTCTCCCTACCTACCTACTGTATTTCTCTCTCTTTCTCTCCCTCTCTATCCCCCTACTTTTTTTTAAATTTGCCTCTTCAAAACCTTGTGTCATACTCTGAAAAATATGGTATGTGCATAAGACAATACCAAAAGAACTGGAGTGATAATGTTTTAAAAAAAGAAAAGAATGGTGAGCATGTTGGGGAAGAATAGAGGGGAGAGAAATAGACAAAAGGAAAGAGAAATGTAGAGAATAAAGGAAGAGAACAAGAGCAAAACAAATGTTATTTACCTCATAACTTCGGAATCCTTAGTAATCCTGACCTCAGTTTTATCTCTATCTTCTCATTCTCTTCAACAACTAGTTAATAATGATGAAATTTATATTGCATTTGAAAAGATAGCCAAAATAAGAAAAATAGAGCACAAAAATATTAAAGCTTTGGATTTCTAAAAGGTAAAACATAGGGAAAGATGCAAGTTTCTGTAACAGCCCAGATAATTGAATCTTAGCTAAATTTCAACATTCCTCACATGGTTTATACAGAATACCAATTCTTTTCCAATTATAATATTGCACAGGGAGAATTCAAAACATGGTACACAACTTCAGCCACACCAAATGTTATGACAGTCAGTGAAATAACTGGGATAGTAGAAAAAATTTATAAATACCACCCACAAAACAACACAAAGCACACACTCTACTAGAGAGAAGTTTCTTGAAGAGAGATTCCAGTATGAGTCTGAAGAGTCAGAAGACAACACTGTTGGATCTGGGTCGATCACCCAACATTATCCTGGGACACATATATTTGCCTTCATTTGTAAGAAAAAAACCTGCTCCTGAAGGCAATGTTTTGTTAACAGATACCTTTTCAAAAAAGAGAAAACCTTACAGACCTTGAGTTCGGGAACATTTCTTATCAGTGACAAGGGTTTCTGGACCCCTGCCTAGAACTACAGTCACACCATCAGGCAGAAGAACTGGATCATGTCGCTTATCTTGACTGATGAGAAAGCACTGCATACTGGTGAGCATCCTGAAAGTAATGAGAGACAGTTGGCTTCCAAGCAACACAGTGCCATGCTTAGTTTTCCATGATTCCCTATATAGCAAATCCCACTGAAGCATGCAAGAAATACATCCCACACTAAAACCATGTGTTGAACTTGAGAGTAGGTTGAGAAGTTGTTGCATGAAGAGAAAGCTAAATTTAGAAAATATTGTTCTCAGAGACTTTAAATCAGTGTTTTGCAACCTTGGCAACTTGAAGATGTGTGGACTTCAACTCACAGAATTCTGTAGCCAACATGGCTGTCTGGATAATTCTAGGAGTTCAAATCCCTTATCTTCAAACTACCAAAATTGAGAAACATTGCTATAAATCAACTAGAGAAATGAAAAAAGTGGTAGGCCAAATGAAAATAAGGTAGATAGATATCAACCCTTACAAGGAATATTCATTAAATGTTTAAATTATCTGAATATATTGTTTAAATTAGTGTTTCTTAAACTTTTTGCACCTAGGATTCCTTCCCACTTTTACAAAAACTATGGAGGACCCCAAAACACTTTTCTTTGTATATTGATGTCCTATTACAAATTAAAATCAATGCATCTGCAGAGTATTTATTGAATCATGTAAAAAAACATTAAACTCATATGAGATGTCAACAAAGCATTTTTCACAAAAACCCTATTTTTGAAATATATATATATATATATATATATATATATATATATATATATATATATATATATATATATATATATATATATATATATATATATATATATATATATATAAATAAATATATAAAGTCACAATCCCTGGTATGGCCCAATTATGGGAGGAAGCTAACTGCTTCCATTCTGTCCATCGGCTCGTCACAAGAGACCATCCAGACAGAAAGCCCAATATTTTACTGTTGCCTTTGTCTACACAAATACTACATACATACATACATACGTACATACATACACACACACACACACACACACACGTGTGTGTGTGTGTGTGTGTGTGTGTGTGTATATATATATATATATATATATATATATATATATATATATATATATATATATATATATATATATATATATATATATATATATATATATATATATATATATATATATATATATATATATATATATATATATATATATATATATATATATATATATATATAATGTAGTATTTGTGTAGACAAAGGCAACAGTAAAATATTGGGCTTTCTGTCTGGATGGTCTCTTGTGACGAGAGACCATCCAGACAGACACTTATGTGTGAAATCAAAATGATTTGTCAGATATTGAAAGTACTTGCAAACACTTAAAACATGTTTAAAATGTTTGCAAGTATTTTCAATATCTGGCAAATCATTTTGATTTCACAGATCCCTAAAGAAGCTTGGGGCAGCCCAATTCTAAATGAGCTAAAATTTTGGGTAGCAGCCAAGCAAAGACTGGAAAAAGAGAGGAAATAATTCAACCTGGACTGGGATTATATACGTTTACGCGTTTAGAAAGAGATTTTCTTTTTATGAAAGGCTTTCTGGTTCTGTTGCCCACGTGAAGTGGGAAGCAAAAGTTCCACCTTACCAAACGTTCCTAACTAGTAAATGGGACCATAAAAATCTTATTCTGCATCCGTAGAAACATGAAGACCTGAGACGTTACTCCAGAACACGAAGCCGAAAGGCGGAACAACACCTTCCACCGATCCAAATAGGAAGTGAACTTCATCCGCCCTCGGACGAAACAGTTTGTGTAGCTTTCCTCTGAAATATCCCCCTCTCTATAGAAGTAGAAAATTAAGAGAAAGACATTCTATCTTCACTGGGAGGAGAAAACGAAAAGCCATCCAATTTTCATGTCCTAAGGATGCAAACAATTATAAAGCTGGAAGAAAAGCAATCTGCTTTTAGAGGGAGATTTCCATTAGATTCTAAAGCTGCGGCCCCGCACACTTTTGCCCAGGACAAAGCCACACTAAGTGAGGGCACATCCCCTTTCGGAATTCAATCCTTTCTGATTCATTCATTCATTCATTCATTCATTCATTCATTCATTCATTCATTCATTCATTCATTCTGTCTGTCTGTCTGTCTGTCTGTCTGTCTGTCTGTCTGTCTATTTGTCTGTCTATCCATCCATCCATCCCCGCAGGGAATGATTCTTCATCATTAGAATTTACGGGGTTTTTCTCCTCCACCGCTCGCACAAACGCAGGCGTGGGGAAGCAAGAGTTTTCCATGCAGTTCTTGATTGGATCGCGAAGACAGATTGCAGGGAAAAGATTAAAACTCCTTCATTCTCCTGCGTCCTTGCTGCCACCCACACTGCAGCCCCCGCCCTCCTCCGCCATCAACATCCCCCAACCTGGTGCTCTCCAGATATAATGAACAGTTCCCACCACTGGTTCCCACCAAGTGTTGTCCGCCAACGCATCGGGAAGGGGGAGAAGGGGGGGGGGGGAGAAAAAGAAGGGAAGCACACCCAGCCGCGGTGGAGAAGGAAAAGCCACTGGTTATTCGATTGTGCTCAGAACGTTAGGGTTAGAAATTGCTTATAAGGATAGATCGTCATTGAGAAAATCTTATCTGTGGAATTGCTAGGAATGAAAAAAATGGTTTGATGTCATGTAATAGTTCTTTAAAAAAAAACTGCCCATCGAGTAGCAACAAATCACCTTCCCCAAACACACCTTAGGCTGCGGCAAAGGTCGATCTAGTCAAATGGTTTTCCCGGCGGCCCATCCAGCCCAAATTCGGTGCTGAGCGATCCGCAGAAGCAACAGCTTCATACTCCACGGACTGGTTGGCGGCAGACCAGCCGACTTTGCATTTTAAGTGAAGCGCGGTCGCAATTTAGGCCAAGTCGGAAATAATATATGAATCTCTATTCCTATCTCTACGGTAGCTCGGTGCTTTGAATAGGCCCCCTTCCGGAGGTGCACGAGGAGGACTGGAAATGAGTTCCGGTAACTTTGGTTCCCTTTCACGTTGATCCCTGGAAACGAAGGGGCTCCTATGATAAAAGGATATGTAATTTGCCAGAAATGACCTGGGTCACTCCTAAAGAATAACCAGTAAAATAGCCTGTTTTTTTCAAGCGTGATGCTCTTACAAACAAAAAGCAACTTGGGTGGGGGTGGGCAGAAAGGCTTACCTATTTAAAGTGAGAATTGGCGTGTATGAACATGTCTGTATAGCATACTAGCTGAGTGGGAAACACTGAGCTATGCCTTTCTACCCCTTTTTGGTAATATGTGATTAGATTCCACGTTAAGGTTATTCTAAATCTGAACCAGTTTACTTTGGGGAGGGGATTTCATAGGGATGATGATCAGGAATTATTGTACAAAAAGATTCAAAGATTTCTGAATTTTTAAAAAAATATCTTTAATTTTTCATGAAATGCATTTAATTAAAAATATTATAAAATACCACATGATTAATAACACTAATTTCCTTTTGTTTATTACGATTCCAAACTTATGCATTCTATTATGTACTTCTAGTAATGTTAGAAGAAGTAATATTAATTTAACCATAAAAGTGACATTTGTAAAAAAAAAATATTTAGTATAAACGACTTGATTTGTAAATATCTTTCAATAACCATTTGATTCACAAACAAGTTCACAGTTTAAAAACCCTAAAAAGACTGAAGGCTAAAATTGATAACTAAATGCTATAATTATTCTCTGGAACAAACTTTATCTTTTAGCAATATAATACCATTCTGCAATTATCTGTAACTGACCAAGACTTCTGCCCACCCCCCTTGCTAATCTCCAGAGTCCTGGGAAGACACCCATTATTAAAAACAAAGCTGAGAATCAATATTCCATTAAGAGAGCAGCAGATTTTTTGACCTCAGGTCAGGGCATATCAAATATGATGGAGAGCTAGGATCCTCTTTGATAGGATTGTCTGCTGGGTTTAAGAAACAAACATAAAAACAGCTGTGGAAATGGGCAGGAAGCAGCAGAGCTCAAAATTATTGTCCTCATAAAGCTGCTCCTAACATAGCCAGGAGGAAATATATGACCTGATACAATGAATATTGATTTCTCAATGAAATTAACCATATTTGAAACAATTTAAACTTAATAATGGTGCAGGGGAAAGACTAAATGCCTGATTCTCAGTAACTCCTTTGCTCACTTAACTTTTCCTAGCCATGGCTACACAGTGGGACCTCGGGTGCCAACCATGATCCATTCCAGGACTTTGGTCGGCACCTGATTTGGTCTTGACCAGAAGCAAGACAAACTGAGCATGTGCGTGCACGCACACACAAAATGGCACAGAAGGGGAAATCGCCGTGGCAGGGAAAATCGCCATGGCTGTGTTTATTCAGCACCCGAGGATGTGTTTGTGACCTGAGTGAAGCATTTAGCAGATTTTTCAATTGGCACCTGAATTGTTCATCTGTCTGAAAAGACATTTAATGTATACTGCTATAGGTTTTCTTAACATAAAAAGTACAATTTGTTTTACTGACCAGACATCACCTATGTTGAAAGTACCAAGAGGGAAATTCAGGTTACTGGTAAATACTGAGGATTGCTGCCTTTTGTTTGTGGCAAACTCCTATGCAGAGGTGGTATTCAGCAGGTTCTGACCAGTTCTGGAGAACCGGTAGTGGAAATTTTGAGCAGTTCAGAGAACCAGTAAATACCACCTCCGACTGGCCCCGTCCCCATCTATTCTCTACCTCCCGAATCCCAGCTGATCAGGAGGGAATGGAGATTTTACAGTATCCTTCCCCTGCCATGCCTACCAAGCCACACCCACCAAACTACGCCCACAGAACCAGTAGTAAAAAAAATTGAATCCCACTACTGCTCTCTTGCATATAAAGGATGTTTGGTCATGTGCCGGTTTAAATGGATACAATATTCTTTGTATTTCCCAGAACTGAGTGGGTTAATCAAAAGTCTTGGGTGATCTAACTTTTTTTTAAAACCTAGAATCCTAATGTCTAGTTAGTAGGTATAATTTAAAAGTATAAACAAATCATGTTTTCTTCTCAAGCAAGAAACAAAAGTAATTACATGATTAGGAGAATGTCCTTTTGGCTTGCAAATGTCAACCATACTGTTGGCTGTGAATCTGATGAATGTTCTAGAAAGGTTCTAGTTTCTACTCATTGTTATATTAGAAAATGGTATCACACATGACTTCATTTACTCTTCTTGTACAGTACCAAGTGCATTGGCCCCTTGGCTAATTCAAAGACAACTAAGAATGAGATGTCAAGGAAACATACACTTGGGAAATTAATGTCAGCTTGGATTGTCCTTATGAAGACTTATGGAGGTAATTATCTTAAGAATACAGAAAGTTGTTTTGTAATAAGTCATGCCATTGCATTATCTATTTTCATTAATAGCTTTAGCGCTTTCAGGCAATAAGAAAACCTTCCTATCACCTACTATATCAAGATTCTTTTGATAGGAATGCCATGGACTGAACCTTGGGTTCATGTAGGGTATTTGTAGCTGAATTGAAATGTGATCCTGGATTATCTCAATCATTTCCTGCTGAAGCCTACATTTCAATTCTCTGAGGCATCAAGTGTTGAGACACATTTGGGATTTTGTAAATAGCAGCAGCTGACACTTCTTCATTGTCTTTTTTCATGTGCCATGGAAAAGTTCAATCTGTAAGAAAAGAGATCAGCAAAAGATGGTTAACTCCTTTATTATTCTGTTACATCCAAATAATCCACTAGGGGGCAGTGATTTCATTAGTCTAAACAAATTGTAGATGAGATAAATTGTACAGATAGTCCTCAATTTACACAGTTCATTTAATAACCGTTCAAATTTTTTTACAGTGGCCTTAAAAAAGTGACTTATGACTATTTTTCACAAAACTGTTGCAGCATCCCTTTGGTCATATGATCAAAATTTAGCTACTTGGCTACTGACTCATATGTCCTGGCATCATGGGATCATCTTTTGCAACCTTTTGACAAGCAAAGTCAATGAGAAGCCAAATTCATTTGGTGTTACTTACATAACAATGGCAGTGATTCACTTAACAACTCTTGCAAAAAAGATAATAAAATACAGTAAACTCAATAACTGTCTCACTTAGCAACAGAAATTTGGTGCTCAATTGTGGTCATTAGTCTAGAGCAGTGGTCCCCAACCCCCGGTCCGCGGACCAGTGCCGGGCCGTGGAGTACCTGGCACCGGGCCGCGCAGCCGCCGGGGGCCATATTTGCAACTTTGTAGTCCTCATGAACGCGCCCTTTCTCTGCCCCCCCCCGCCGCCCCAGATGTGCGGGGCTGGGGGGGCGAGGGGAGGCCCGATCTCCCCCCCCGCCCTCTTGCTCTGCTCGCCCCGGGAGGGAGGGGGCGGCGGCGGCGGCGGCCTCGGCCCGAACTTGGGATGCTGCTGGCGGAGGCTGCCTGGGAGGCGAAACTTTGTCTGCGGACTCGCCCGGCCCGCCTGCCCCGTGGAATGATGAGGGGGGGCAGGAGGGGGTGGCGGCACTGCATTTTCCTCCCAAGGAGAAACTAAGGTTGTGGGGGGGAGGGGCGCAGCACGGCCGTTTTGGGGGAACTTGGGGAGCTTCGCCGTTCCGAGAGGCGCTTCGCCAGCCCCACCCAGGTGGGAGATGTTTTCCTCCGCCGAGGTGGGGAGGGGGGGCTTTACGTAAGACTCGCGGCGCAGCTCTGCCCCCCCTCCTGGAGTGTCACCTGCCTCCCGCCCCTCCCCCCCGCCGCTCCGCCGAAGCGCTTTTTGCGTCAGGCCGGCGGGGCTCTCGGGGGCCCTTCGGCCGCAGCCCGCCTTCTCCTCCTCTTCCCTTCATGGAGCGCGGCGCGGAGGCCCACCCCCTTGGAAGCAGCCGGCCTCCGCCGCGCCAGCCGCCCGCCCGCCCGAAGTAGGACACGGCACCATCTTTTTCCCCCGCCGAACTGCAGCGAGGAAAAAGGGCTGCCCGAGCGAACGGATCGTGGGGTCGGTTCCCCCTCCCTTCCCCCGGCGGCCGAGGAGGAGGAGGCGGGGCGGCCTCGCGGGCTGTCGGCCTTGGCGTGAAGGAAGGCCCCCCTCCCGCCCTGCGGAACGCGCGCCCAGGATGGCCGCCTTCCCACCCGCCGGTCCGGAAGGCCGAGGGAGGCTCGTCTGACTGGTCCGCGGTGATAAAAAGGTTGGGGACCACTGGTCTAGAGCTACTACTTTGTTGGGGTGTGTTTCTTCCGAAATAAGTGGGATTTTTCTCAGCAGAAGAATAAATCATTTGATTTTCCACATTTCTTATTTGGAAACTAGTTTGATAGTTAGCAACCCCTTTTCACCCCCTCCAACTGATGCTACTTGGTCTTTACCAAAAAGAACTTGTGTGAGAAATAAAGAGGACTAAGGACCAGGAAGATTTGGGGTGCCATTGCATCTAATTATTGTTCCCTTCAGGAGCTTTAGTAACCTAGCTGTAATTTGTCACATTCTGATATTGGAACTCAAATTGTCCAGTAATACTAGAAAGTCTAGTTAATCAAGAGTGCATGTTATTTGCATCCCCACAGCAGTTGCTGTATTCCTTCTCACCACAACTTACACCCATCTTTGTTTTGCATGGATTTTAATTAGGCAAATGCAGAAAATCCAGTGCAGCTGCAGTTAATTAAAAAAGGGAGATAATTTTCTTAAACCTGTATTTCAAGCTCCACTAAACATAATGTCAAGAATGTGAATTGTGATAGCATAGAAATTAAGTAAATAATAGCATCAATTGAATGTACAATTAAATCACTGCTTTTTAATGTATAATTGGTGTTTTTTTAAATAGTAACACTTTTTGGGAGGTGAAGAGCAGGTTGAAGTAAAACTATCTCTAAATCAATGTAGCACATCATGCTCCAGATTATTTCTTTACCACTCTTTTCTTGCAAGAGCTGTGAAAAAAGACTACTTCAGAAGGGGAGTAGTGTTAGTACTCTCTGTGTTCACAATGAGGCTGTGGGAAGACCCATAGTGATTCTTTGTCACTGTCAGAATTCATATAATTAATTCTGCAATAGCCCAAAAAGAAGCTGTGTAGGAAGTGGCCCAAAAAAGAAGTAAATCATGTAAATCTATAGCTACTGTGACACACCTTTCCTAAGAAGGCTGATAATAAGAAAAGAGGAGGGATGCAAATAAATATAATGACATCAATCAAGGTACAGGAACAACTTAGCCTAACCCAACAAAAGAAAAGAAGATGCTCCATTCTTTCCTGTCTGTTTTGTTGATCTGAGTATGATGGAACTTTGGAATAATACTAACTTCCTTCTGCTCTGGATTTCACTACCCTTAACCAATAAGGAAGCTTTCCAGAGGAATGTATTTATTGAACCCAACATATTTTGCATAATAGAAGAGAATTGTTTATTGGCCAAGTGTGATTGGACACACAAGAAATTTGAGAAGGGTTTATTTAACTTGAAAATAAATTTAACTTGAGAGTGGTGTTAAAAAACTAGCATCTTGGCTTCTAATTCTCTTGCAACATATTCTTTTGCATGGCAGCCTCATCAAATCTAGAGGAGCCTTGGATCATTTTTTCCCATTTTTTTTTGCCCTCTAGATGAAAATATGAAAAGGAACTAAGTATTCCTATGCCTATGAAGATTTTTTGTAGTTTTGTGCCTCACAAGTTCATTCATGGCAAACTTTGCATATGACTATGTGTGTAAATACATGCGAACATGCACACTGAGAGATCTGCATAGATAAATGCTATTCTTTACCTTAGAATAATGCTTATCTGTCTATTAAATATCCTTAAGTATTTCTTAATTTTCCTGTCCACTTACCTTTTTTCTGAATAGGTGGAACTTGTTTTCCTTTTGCTAGGTCACTCTGGGCCAAGATATCTACCATCCAAGACAAGGCACTGGTACAATACTCCATCTAATGGGAGTAAATGAAATAAACCTATTTGGGAGGTAGTATTTTTGAAGGTTCATGTGAGATAGTTGTCATTTTATGCCATATTGTGATTACCTTGTTGCTGGCTTAGCATACCAGTGTGTCTTTTAAAAAAATAAAACATTGTTGAAACCAGTTGTGATTTCTTTAGATGTATTTAATCCATTTTGGGGGGGGGGAATGCAATTTTAGTCTTAGAGGAGACATCTGTGGTTGGTGAACTACAACATCCAGCAGCTCTGGTTGGTAGAGGTCCGTGATAGCAAACCTATGGTGGCATATGGAGCCATTTGTCAGGGCATACGAGGCATTGCCCTGTCAGCTGACTTCGGCCTTCTTTTGGGGCCATTTTTCGCCCTCCGGAGGCTTCCTTGAACGTACTTCCAGTTTGCTCGTAGAGCTGCTTTTAGCCCTCGGGAGCCTTCAGGGAAGCCTCCTGAAGGCCCTTGAAGTCTTCAGAGGAGGAAAAACAGCCCCATGGACAAACCGGAAGTATGTTCCCAAACTTCCAATTTGCCCGAAGGGCCAGTTTTTCACGCTCTGGAGGCTTTATGGAAGCTCCTGAAGCCTCTGGGTGTGGCGGGGGAGGCTGTTTTCGCCTTCCCAAGGCTCCTATAAAGCCTCTGGAGCCTGGGGAGGGCGAAAAAAGCAGCCCCAAAATGGGGGAGAACACTGGTTGTGCGTGCATGGACATTGGGGTCATGCACATAACATTATGGGTGTGGCACACCCGTGCACAGCTCCCCTGCGCTCCCCCCCCTGCTTTTGGCACATGAGCCAAAAAAGGTTCGCCATCACTGGTATAGGTGCTGCACACTGTTCCCTCTAAGGTGCGTGGCTGCGCGGCCACGCACATGGCAAGAAAACCCCGTGCAGCAGTTTCTATCTGCCGCGCAGAGATTTCTGTAAAGCAAACGTGGGGAAGTTCTTTGCAGGCAGCTAGAACTGGCCGCCTGCAAAGGACCTCCCCAGACTTGTTTTGAAGAGCATGGCTCTTCAAGTCCATGTTTGGGGGATCCCTTGGAGAGGGGATTCCTTCCTGCGAGACCCCGTCCAGAAAATGCGGGGAGCAGAAGCGGAGACCCAGGGCTGCTTCCGCTGCGACCGCTGGACTGTGGGGCTGGGAAGGGGGCGGGAAGAGCGGCGGGGCTGACGGTGGCCGGCGGTGGCAGGCTGGTTGGCTGCCTTTCCACTGCCGCCCCCTCTGTGCGGCGGTTTTCGACCTGCTTCCCCTTCCCTCCGCCGCACCCCTAACTTGAACCTGGTCCGCAGAGGGGCGAGCGGGCGTGGGGGGGGGTCCAGCACCTGCGTTCTGGCGCAGCCCAGCGGACGGGGTGCTGCATGAGGGGGCGGGCGAGGAGAGGAGAGGCGGGGCGCCCTGCCCTGGTGGCTTTTACTTTCTGGGGCCAGGACTCTAGAGAGAAGAGAACTATAAAAGCTCTTTTCTCTTATTCTTTCTTCTGTGTCTCAACTCCTCTAATTGCCCATCAACTACAACACAACATTGGAACAATTTCTCCAAACTCTCTCATATGCCAATAACTCATTTCTCAATTTGTCAGCAAGTCTCTTCCAAAACTGGTCAAAGCAAGTTTATTCCATTCCATATCCCTGACAATGTCTGGAAATCCAATATATAAATACCAACTCTGCCTTTCTTTAGTTTGTGAATTTCCCAAATCACTGTTGTTGTTCTTTCCAGTTCATCACAAATCTTTGCATGAAATATGGGTAATAATTCAGCAATTGATTTTTGCCTTCAATAAGGAGCATATCCCTTTCAGTAGCCTCTTCTTTCAATGGACTCAGAACAAAGGCAAACCTGGAGTGATCTGTAGATAATTCCGCTAGTCCCAATAAGAGGGACAGAATCACTTGGATTAGAGTAGGTCCTTGGGTAACAATTGGTGGAATTTATTTAACACCAGCAACAAAGATAAGTTAAAACCATTACAGTCCCCGAGTCACATGATCAAAGTTCAGATTGGCAGCCTCCCTGCACTTATGGCCAAAGGAGTGTTTTAACTCCCATCACCGGCCTATCTGCTGTTGGAGGAGGAGGAGGCAGCAGTTATTCTAGTGGAGGCAGGGGCTCGTCGGCGTCTTCAACGGCAGCCCTGCCCCCTGTGAAAAAAACTGAAGATGGAGCAGTGAATGAAGAAACCATAAAAGCAACAAACAGTTAATGCGTAAGTAAGCTGAGGAGCAAGTTCTCAACTAAGGAAGCAATATAAGAAAGAAATATAAAAAGCTCAATATGCCAAAACACTTATTTTAGTCTTCATTTAATTACTTGTATTGTAGTCTGATGTAACATCTTTTTAAAGTTAACAAAAACTTAGTTATAGGCCACCTGCTTGCCCATCTCTCTCTGATCTATCAGAAACCAGACGACAGGACCTCACTTGTTCAGCTTAAAATTTGGTGGACTATCTATAGCCATCTATCAAGCTATCTGAAGGAGAGGCCCTTCAGATAGCATGATCCCAAGCTGTTTGTATGTTAAAGCCTAATGCTAGCAGTGTATCTTAAACTGGACTTGGAAGTTGGAAACAAATGTGGTGTTAGTACAAATGATGCAAAATAGATTTAATAGAAGGGGAATCTTAAGATGGGGGGAATCTTAAGGGTACCTTGAATAAACATAACTGAGTTTCAAATAATACCGATTTTGTTGTTGTCTTAGGTGACATCTGTGAAAAAAATTCAGGTGCTCAGGCATGAAAATATGCCGCTCAAACACTATACTTTTCTGCTCACACTGAAAAAAAAATTAGAGGGAACATTGGTGCTGCACATGTTGAAGGCCAAATGTTCCTCCATCCCCGAATTTTCTCTGTTAACATGACAGGTCTTTTTTCATCTATTGCTGCTACTTTTCACCTTTGCTACTACCTTGAAGCCTTTGTCCTATCAGTTCCCCAAGGGTTCTATTTCCCTCCCATTTCCCATTTCAAAGGATCCATTACTGTCCCCATACCTGAATTTCAAGGTTCTTCAGATGTCGCTCTGATTCTTTGATATCAGAAAGCTGCTTTAAAACCTGATCGACTCTGCAGAATGAGAGGTATGAGGCAGTTACAAAGAAAGGAAACATCCACCCTTCCTTTTCCTCTATAGGGCATGAGGCAATCTTTTATCCTCTTTGATACAGAGGTGGTATTCTGCCAGTTCTGACAGGTAGTGGAAATTTTGAGTAGTTCGGAGAACTGGCAAATAGGCTGGCCTCGCCCCCCACTGCCTCCCAGCCTCCCAGCTGATCTTCTTTTATTGCCTTGAACAGGAGAACGGAGCTGGAAAGCCAGTTAGTGGGGCGGGGAGGGAATGGGGATTTTGCAGTAACCCTCCCCTGCCATGCCCACAAAGCCACGCCCATAAAGTCACTACGCCCACAAAGCCACACCACGCCCACAAAGCCACGCCCACAGAACAGGTAGCAAAAAAAATAAATGAATCCCACCACTGCTCTGATAGTCCCCTAGATTTGATTCCAAAGCTTTCATTTTCCCCACATAAGGATACTAGAAGTGTTTCAATAAACTTTGGAAAACCTAATACATCTAGGCAGAAAGATTGGATTTTAGGAATTTGTACACAGGCTTTTTTAGAAGGAAGGGTGAACACTTTGCAAAGCTATTGGTTTATGCATGCATCAAGGTTAATAGTTCATACTTAGAGCCATTGAAATGAATAAGACAAACTAGTAATAGCTAATGTGAATCCTATGGTTTATAGTGGGTCTTCCTAAATATGGGAATTTCCATATCATATCTGGAACACAGGCAAGGTGAAGAAAGTGTTCTTACTTAACAGAAAAATGCACCACCCAGAAAGTCTGCAAAGCAACAGCCCCCACCTCTACACACACACACACACACAAGCAAACACACACACACACACACACACACACACACATGCAATGGTGATGGTTCTGAATGAAGTATAAGGCACCTCCCAGAAAGGCTGGACTGCATTTTACCATGTTATTGTTGATTTTAGAAATGGTTAATCAATAAACAGGGAAGATTTTCCATATGCGGTATGCATAGAAACTTAGTTCTCATTTCCCAAGCAATATCTCTGGAAGAAGCTACCCAAAATATCTAAAATAAATCAGGTTTAGGAAATCTGTCTATAATATGCTTTTCTTCTGTGCCAATTAAAGATGAGTATGAAATTTGATCTCAAATTCTAGTGTAAACTGATTAGATCTGTACATTCTGATTAAATGTGGTGGGATTGTAAATGCACTTATATTTTGGATTTTTCATTTCTTTGCATTCAATGAAATATTCATGATTCAATACACTTTAAAATGCGTATTTTGAAATTAAATGATTAAATTGCATTTTAAAGAAAATATTTAAATACACATTTAATGCTATTTCCCCAAACTTAAAAAAAAAATTCAGTATGAAAAAATCCCTTGATAATTAATTGAAACTGATTCAAATTGGATTTAAACTGATCAGTCCTTCCCTAATCTCAACCTCCTCCTTTTTCTTTATTGTCTTCTATTCCCCATTCTTACTTTTGGGAAGTTCTCCGGAGTCGCTCAGTGTCGCTGTCACGTTTCTGTCGAGCCTGGGTTACTAAGTAATTTTCTTTCTGTACCGATTCCCACGTCAGTAGTCGTCTATTTTGGATCTCAGAGAGTTCTAGCACTGTCCAAAATAGATTAATTATCGGTTCACAAAATGATAATGATTCAGAAGTCAGTTTAGTAAACAGCTACCTGCAAGTCTGTCTATTATTGGTAAAAAGAAATGGCTGCTCACCAATTAATGTAGAATACATGTCTCTGCCCTAATGGATCTGTTAGTTATAAATCGGAAATGTTCATTATCTCTCTCATCCAGAGGTGGGTTCCTACCAGTTCGCACCTATTCGGTAGAACCGGTTCGTCAAATCTACCGAACCGGTTAGAAGAGGTTCCACCAGTGGACCTTATTAATGATTGTCACAGAGGGAGAATCTTGCTTGGAAGGAGTGGAAAACTTGGGAAGGAGCCAAAAGTCTGACAACACATTCGGTGCAGAATGAAGGAGATAATGATTGTTAATAACAGAGAGTTATAATTAATCATTTTTGATATTCACAAAGAGCTGATGTAGAACAGTGATTTCAGCCTTATGGGGAGCCCCAGCTCTCTCAATTAGAGAGTTTACTACATAGTGCTCAACTAGTTACTTGCTCCTCATCTGTAATTCTATTTTGTGGAGAAGAACATAGGAAAGTCTCATTATGCCACCTTTGAGTTTTCAGTTGAATGGCAAAATATAAAGACAACAAACGAACAAATGAATGAATGACCTTGAACAACCTTCCCATATTTGATGTTGTGTAGGTTGGTTAACATTGCAAGAGTTCCAGCATTCCTAGGTAGGTTATCTCTTATCTATCCCAAAATTGCCTATAGCACTCACAGAAGTCATGTCTCTTTGCTGACGGCACCTTGCGGATATGACGCTTGAACAAAAGATGTAGGTGGCTGATCAGGATGAAGGGTGGAGCCAATGCAGGCCGACTATGATACTCTAAGATAAGGTTATAACGCTGTGATTTCCAGTAAATATCACTGTTGTCTTGCACTTTGGAGAACGTGTAACTATTAGCAGAAGAAACAATACGTTAGTCCTACCTTTCTCCAAATTGGAGGATTCAACTTCAAACCGAATGGCTCATCCCTACAACCAGAAGTGGATTCCTATCAGTTTGGACCAGTTTCCAGTCTGGGTTGCCGGGACCGGTGGTGACCCAGGCCTGATACACCTCTTCTCTGGCTGGCATGGCATGTTTCCCTCCCCTTTTTTAAAGCTTCTGCAAATGCACAGATGCTTTTTGGGCAACTGCGCACGCATGTGCGCAATGAACCCACCCCAGTCTACAACACAATCGTAGACTTTCCTTTTCTACATGAAAATCTCAACAAAAGGATTGGGGACCATACTGTTTAATCAGAACAATTAAGGGTGGGCTACAGAAAATGTAGAGGTGCAGCCCTCCTGTTCTATCATCCATGGCCATTATATTTGCTTAGCAGCAAATATTTTTCAGCTTTCCCCTGAACTTGAACCATGGAAAAAGTTGTAAAAATATTGTGAATGTATTTTCACAGATATATGAAACTGCCATGTGTGAAATAAGATCATATAATTAATTCAACAAATCTTATTCTTCAAATATTTCTTTTGAAAATACTTTGTTGAAAACTGAACTCGAAATGGCTAAAATAGATACAATCTAAATTACTTTTGAAAATTATAATGTCTCATTGAACTAGGTTTGGACCATAATCTTATTCCAATTTTATTATTATTATTATTATTATTATTATTATTATTATTATTATTATTATTATTATTTTTACTAGGGAACTTTGTTGTAAGTTTTTTTTTTAATCCTGCGTTGGTAGAATTGAGGTAGTGATACCTGAACATTGCAATCAGCAAGTTGAGGAGCAGAATATTGGCTACCAGCAGGAAGATCACAAGAAGAATGAGCACCAGCCAGTTAGCATAGGTATTGGTACAAGGGATCGCGTCCTCAATCAAGATGGCTAAAGGGTCATAGGTGCAATTTGAGGCTGTAATCTGGGTAGCTAGGGAAGAATATCAAAGGAAAAAAAATGAGAGAAGTCATAGATTGAAGGAGAAAGAGTGCACAGAATTCTTGCATAGAATTGTTTTAGCCCTAAGTGTTTACCATAATTACTTTTCTCAAGATTTGGTTTCCTTCAGTTCTTTGGGTTTACATGTTATTGTATTGGGCTTACAGTTCTCATCAGTCCTGGACCATGGCTATATTGGTTGGGACTGATGGGAGTTGTGGCCCAAAAGTTTTGGTTTGAAGAGGCTGTTCTGGAATGAAAGGTAAAACCCTAAAAATTATCTACTGGATCAAATTAGCCTGCTGAATGCAGAATCCCGTTCCTATCAATAGCCATCCAAATACTTTACACAAGGTATAGGTTTCTCAAACAGACCCCTTCATAAAGATAACAGCATCTCTCCTTATTTGCCAGCTAGCATTTGATATTCTGAAATATGCTACTAAGCTTGTGTAAAAATATGAAGGGGGGGAATAAAAATATTTCCAATTATTTCCTTTTTTTCGCCACAGGCCTTTACAGCTCTAAAGAAACTTCTAAATTGTCATGGCCAATAGCTCTTGTCCAATCTCATTCTAAGGTGATCTAAATAATTGGTCAATGTTTCATAGTTAATGAATTCCTTATATTCATAATGCACAATATGAAAAACTCTTTAAGTCCGTTCAAAAGCCATCTTTATTGTTTCCATCTTTTTTTTTTTAATTAATACTTTCAATATTGTAATTGCCTTGCTTTTTATATTTTCCATTCTAGGCTACCTGTGTCATATATTTGAGAACTAGCTTAATCACCATAGTTAACCATGCATTCCATGCAGGTGAGGGAGCAGACTGTCAAAGAGAGATGGAAAGCACTATCTTTTTTCTGCATTCAGCACAGAAATCAAATCAAATGAGTCTTTGTAAGTAAATAAGAAATAAAGGAGTTCTTTAACAATCCTCAGCAGGCCTATCTGGTGCTCTATCCATAAACCTGCACTACTCTTTCTTGAGTTTCAACAGGCCAAACTGAATGAAAATCAGAAAAGTTAGTAAGCAGTCCCAAAATACACACCATCTATTTCACTGAGTGGGATCTGTCCAAAAATTTGCAAGAAAGGTCGGTAGAAAACACGTCGAAATATCCAAGGGATTCTTCTATCGTGGGGGAGGAGGAGACCCTCAGTCGTGACCCCATAGGCTACCAACCACACTCCAAGAAAGAAGAGAAACAGAAATACATCCTTCATCTAGGAAGAGAAGGAGAGAACAAAGGAGATTATGCCATCGATCTCACCCATCTAGGTTACTTGCAATCAAATAAAAGCAACAAGATAAAACATTAAAACAGACATGTCCAACCTGTAGCCCCACAAGATTGTAATTTTTTTTAACATTATTATGTAATTTTTTTTTAGCCATATTTACTATATGGTTGTTACTAAGTTTATTTGCTGCCTCTCTTACCATGGACTATTCTAGACAGATCACAACCATAAAAAACAAAGAAATAAAAAGGAAATGTAAACAATGCAAAAATAAAATAATAGAACAATAAAAAAATAAAATATATACATTTTGTATGCAGCCCAAGCCTCTTCACTCAATGTTGCTCAGACAAGCCAAAAGTTTGGACATGCATGCATTAAAACATGAAAATAAATAAACATTAATATTAAAATTGACTTAAAAATTAACAAAGATGGCATGAAAGGGAACAAGGTGTATGCAGGAAGGCAGGAAGGCGGTATCACCCCCATTATCACATGGCCCTCAGAGACAAGTTTTCAAGCCTTTTTGGAAGGCCAAGGTGGTGAGGGCAGATCCTATCGGGGATGGGGGAGGACATCATGTTCCAAAGGGCAAGAATTATGACAGAATGGGTTCTTCTGGACCCAGCCATCTAGAATTCCTTGATCAACACCGTCTTTCTGCCAGCACAAGTGGGGTGGGCCAATTAATTGCCATATTGAAAGACAATTTGCTCTCCTATGTTAAATCCAATAGCCTTTGCATCCCTATTTCATTTGCATTTGGCTTAAATTTCGTTGGACACTGTCCGTTCATTCTTAAGCAAACAAACAGCCCTCCTGCATATTCAACAATCCTCTTTCTGTGTATTATTCCATGTGCATCAAAAATGCACCTTCTCACCATCCTGCCAACGATAATCATCTTGGGCCCCAACTGTTTGTTGACTGCAAAGATGTGGATGAGACGAAGCGTGAAGATCATAAAATCCAGGCACAGAATGGTGCGTCCTGATTCATATGATGAAGGAAACAGCCTGTGATGTAGACAGTGGTATAAAGAAAAGAAAAAAGAAACCGATTCTAAACTGTACAAGTCATTCCTTTTTATCTCCAGGGGTATTAATCGCTGATCTCATCAGCTCAGTCTCTACAATACAGAAGACCACTTACCTGCACACTAGCCCTACCATGAAGAGTAGCAGGGCCGTGATATCAAACTGGTTCCATGTGTCCAGGAAGTACTTCCGTACTCTCTGCAACAAAGGTTGGGATCCCACAAAACATCCTTGACGCACCTCTTCACAGACTAGTGTGAAAACCCAGATGTACAGAACTATCTCAGTGCCAGATGGACCTTTGGGAGGTGGAGGGTCAAAATCCAGCAGCAGAACATAGGAGAAGAGGAAGAGGAAGAGCAAGTACATCACCACATTGCTCAGGAATGCTGTCACAGGTGCCACCCAGAATTGATGCCATCGTCGTAACCACAGTTGTCGAACAGAAAGAGGGAATGGAGGTTCCAAACTTCTGAGTCAAGATATGAAAAGGAAAAGAAGAGAGAAATGTTTGAGTTCCACCAATAAATTGACTCTTATTGCTGTGAGTAATTAATTCATTAAATAAAATATATTGGCATATGAATAAATGTTTGTAAGCAACTTCAAAATGTTCTGAAAAGAGGCAGTTTAAATAAATAAGAAGTGTGCTTTAAAAAAAAACCTAGGCAGTGGGGAAGGCTAGAAGTTGTAGTTCACCTAAATTTCAAGGACCAGAGTTTCCACTCTCTGGTTTTACATTATTTTTTGGCAAAAGCTGGATATTCATAGGGAAAAAATATCCTGAAGAGATCCAGGCCACCCATCAGCCCCACTGCATCAACAGTCTTCATTTATGATAATCCATATTTCTTCCACCCTCCCACAGGCCCAAGTTCCCAAGATCATGACCATTCCCCCTACTCAGACAACATGTCTCCGATGGTACTTTTCACATCTGTATCAAGACTGTCCAATTCAAACTGTTCCAAGGAATCCAGCTGCAGATCATCCTCCATGCTCCTATTAAAGATCACATTACGGATCAGAATTACCACCTGGCCACATTTTAAATGCAGATGCTTAAATTTAGCCATAAAAGTTAATGCTAGAAATTAAATTTACTGCTAGAAATTCCAGGGACAAGAACTTAAGATTTGAATATGTTTGTTCCATTTGTTCTGGTAGGTGGACTAATCACCCACCCACCCCCCCCCCCGGGCAGGTCAATTGCAGGTTTTGAAAGGGCCGCTCAAAAGAGAATGGTTGCCCTGGAGCTAATACTTATTTGTGCTCTTGTTATATAAAGAAATACTCGGTACATTTGATATTCAGGAATTGCAGTTACTAAATAACTACAGTAACTACATTGTAGGCTCCCAGCAATGAACAACACCTTCCTTTCTGCCACACTATTAAGTGTAAATCAACCATGTTCAGTAGCACCCACCTGAATGTAATGAGTTCAGTAAAGATGAGAGGGGGGCAAAAAAATGTGAGAAGTAGCTTCCAGACAGAAGTACTTCGGTCCATTTCTCCCCACCAGTTTTGGGTAAGCAGGGACTATTAGAAAAACACAAGAGAAAGGTAGCGCTGAAAAATACAGAGACAAGCCATAATGTCAGTACTGTATGTAATTCAATGATTGGCTTAAGAAGGTGCTTATTAATATTTGTACTAGTTGGTTTCTCCCATAGTCAGGGCTTGTCAATTGAGCAAAAGGCAGGGATAAGGTGAATAAAATTGACAAAGGTGTGTTTTGTATGCCTATTGTTATATTTTTGAATAAGAGCCTTCAAAGGAGTGCAGTGGTCTACCGTGCTATGTACTTTTGGAAATCCTGCCTGATCTGAAGAAAAAGTTTTATTTCTCCTTCCCAATCTTCTGGTTTTAGAAAAGTCTAACATTGAGCTTAGAATAAATGTCTAGCTGATTAATTGTGTGGTGATTAGCAGGTTCCTGTTAGTTGCCCTTTTAAAAGATTGGGTATGTTATGCTTTGTTTCCAGTTAGGAAATTCAACACATGCTTTATCTATTTCTGAGAAGAGTTTAGTCAGGGTGGGGGATCCACCAGGAATCATTTGTCACTGGAAGAATCATCTTCCCGAGGAGCTTTCCCAAGATTGGAATCAGCTGCTGAGACTCAGATTTTGAGGCACTTGGCCATCTGGAAACATGCTTAATTCGGAAGAGACTGTTGCTAGCTCAGTATGTGGGCAGCTATAAATGGAGGAAAAATATTGGTCCGACTGAGATATCTATATCAACATGATGTGTGTGGAAATACTATTAGCCACAATTTCCAAATTTTCCTCTCATTTTTAAGCTAAGGCCAAGTTCCCTCTATTGATCTATATAGTATGGTTTTATAATTTTACTATTTATTGCTTTATTGCTATGTTATTCTATTTTATGCCATTCCTTTGTTATATGACCTCTGGTTATAATGATTTTATTTGCTTACTATCCTCACTATCCTCAACCCAATATTATTAGCATTCCATGTAGTACTTAACAATACTTGTGCCCTGCAGTTTATAAATCTAACCATCCAGAACCTAAAGGCACCTAACTCATAGTCATCAATGGGAAGTAGTCTCATATAAATGTTATTCCATGAAAACTTGATCCCAGGCAGATAATTTCTAATAAACACATTCCTACTATTGTGTTATTTGGGATAGGAACCTATGATTCTCTGCAAGCCCTTTGCACCATTAATTTATTCACCAACTTCTGGGGACCATAATTCCCTTCTGAACACACGCTTTAAGAGTTCCAAGGGGACAAAATGCAGATCAAATACAAGATGGAATCCCGTGACAATATTCATCCTTAAACACCCAGCACTTTTGGAAAGTAAGTAGCTTAGTGAATATCTGTATGGTCATACCTGGACACCATCCTGTGCAAAAAAGAAACGGGCATCAGCCTGGTGAGCCAGATGGAGGATAGTGGCTCCAACCCAGAGGTGGGAACAGCGCACCAGTAGTTTGTAGGCCCGTGGCTCACTGTTACGGTAACATTCACTGAATACTCCTAGAATTGTGGCGTTAAGAGGGAGGAGAGAGATATTTGAGTATAAAAAGTCAAGGAATTACGAACATTTGCACAATTCACAACTCTCCTTAATTTAAGGAACTGTTAATAATACAGCAAGATTAATATTATGGTACTACAACACTCAAAGCCTTCCAAAAAACCAAACCATCAGTTCGCTAAGACTTTGCAATTCATGTCCACATTAATTGGAAATAATTTTGAGCTATCTTTGAATCTTTCCCATATTCATACTGATATTCATATTGTTAAAATCTACCCTTTTGCTAGTTTAGAGCTCGTAGAGAAGATCAAAATCAGAGGTTTTCCCCTTGCTCCTAAGTCAGTAATCAATTGTCCTTTGTACTTACTAAAATGTTCTTGTTCTCAAATAAGAACTGTTTGAGTTTTCCAGTTCACAAAAATGATAGAAAATCATTGTCACACAGTACTCCAATACACACATTCCTATATATTTGTCTACATTTGCTCACAATCATCTAAGAAACTTAGAAATGAAGGCAATGAAAAAATAATTATAAAAATAAATATTGCAACTCCATGGATATGGCATGTGCTGTCCCAACAGTGTATAGTTAATTTAAAAATTAGAAGCTGTCTCCTTTAAGCAGCAATCTCATGGGTAATGCAACTACCTTGTGGGAAACGTAGTCCCATAGCATGTGACCACATCTGTGCTCCCTGATTGGGCAGTGGGTATTTTGCCCGGGGAAATTGTTTGTTGCTTCGCACTCACTGAATCGCCATCAGCACTAGCAGAAGCAGCTTTGTACCAGCAGCATGGGTTAGAGGAATTAATGTCTTTTTACACCACGTGAAGGGACAGATCAGGGAAAGTCAGAAGAACCTCATTACTGAACTGTAAGTTTTGTTATTAAGGATTCCTGACAATAAACTTGATTTGAAAAATATTCCCAAGCGTGGAGTTAACTGGCTGCCCGAGCAGAACCCTCATTGCCTGGAGCAGAACATGGCAGCTCCATGATAATATAGAAATTACCTTAAACTCAAAAATTATTGTCAAGTACACAATGTGACCCCAAATCCTCATTCAGAAACTTCTACAAGTAACTTTTCATTAAAGTTTTCCCAAGTAACTGACAACATGACATCGAACCTTCACATATAAATTCTTTCAAGTGATGAAAGTAAAGAAATGAATCAGTTGTAAAAATGCGAAACTGTCCCTCTTGTCTAAAAAAAATGAATCGCTAAAACTAAGTTGGAATGTGGGAGGTTATGGTAAGAAATTGCTCCTATAGAAAACATGCATTTGTTAGGATGCCTATATAATATATTGCAAAAGGTTTTTGGTTTTTTTTTTTGCAATATACATGATAGGGGACTAAGAAACACTGGATTTGAGATGGAGCAGCTTTGACATCATTCCACCGGTCAGAAAATAGGGCCTTTTATTGGTGGACTAAAAAAGAAACCTGAAGTGTGAAAAATACTTTTCTCTGTTCTCACCAATTCCAAAATTTGTCCATGTACATCAATTTTAAAAATTAGTGGAGACTGTCAATGCAAAAATTAATCATCTGAAACCTACGAGAAAATCTATTTTTGAGTAATTAGGGATTTAAAATCTATTTCATCTAAATGCCAAACTGTACAATTTTCAATTTTCAGGAAAACCTGGGAACCTATCACTGGGTTTCTCCATAAAGTATTTTATTTCATGAGCGTTACAACCTACTCTATTATAGCGTTACAACCTACTCTATTATAACTTTCCTCTTCCTATATTCCCCTGTATGAAGAAGTGCATGTTGTATTATGCCAATAATCTCTTCCACCTTCTACCAACAGATTCCATCCTATTGCATCCTTTGGATGGCTTGGAAGTCAATTCTCATATGCCTGTTGTCATTATGGGTTCACTAGATCAGTATATCTAGACTGTTGGTCTAGACCAGCATTTGTCAACATCAGAAATTTTAAGGTATACGGAATTCAACTGAATTTTTGAAGTTGAAGTCTAAACAACCTAAAGTTACTAAGTTTCAGTTATGTCACAAATCATCCCCTACCCCCTGAGCAGTCCTTTCTCCCATTATCTCTTTTCCCACTTCTCACCTATAGCCAAGTTTTCAAAGTGCATTGCTAAATCCTTCAGGGCTGCCACTTCCTCTGTCTCTGTCTCTAGATGTGAAAGTTCCCGCAGTATTTTTGCTGCCACCAATGCCCCAGCCACTGCATCAGGTGCCTTAGGTTGAAAGAAAAAGAAAATGCCTCGATAAGTTGGAAGATTTGCATGGGTTTGTAACCCATCATTGTGATATCTCCTTTGACACAAAACAAATGGCATATGTTCCAACATATCTTCTTGCTGTATATTTATTTTTCCAACTATGTTTACAAAAAGTGTTTTGAGCAATTGTGACATCCCTGCACTGTGAAACACTGTCAAATATTTTTTAGAAAAAATTAACAGTAGCTACTTGTAGAAACAAAGAAAAAAAATCAAAAAATATAATAAACACCATGAAACTGACCAAGATTTTAGAAATTGAGTGATATTAGGCTTCATCTAATTATGAAACTGACTAAAGAATTGTTTAAGTATCAAAGAAACAGATGGAGGAACTTGCCCCCAATCTTTTCTTCCTTCAGGAACTTTTATGTCTGTAAAATAAACTGCAATAAATGCTGAGGGAAAAAATGATTATTCGAGTTTATCTATAATTGCAGACAGGAAACTGGGTAAAAATAATGAAGCAAATATACCAGCAACAGAACTCTGTTGTTTTTATTTTATTTGCACTTGCTTATTGAGCAGTTCCAATTTCAATTTGGAAAATTATCACTACTGAAAAACCTCATACATCCTTCTGTGCAATGTTTCTGTTAAGAAGCATAGACAACATTGGCATAGAAAATAACTTCTTGACTTTCATTCTAAGCATATTCTTCTGCTTTCTCCCTTATCCCATCCACTCTGTTCCCAAGACAGCAACTAGATGAGACCCATAGAATCATAGTAGACACATTTTTAAAGGTAAGAGCAGCCGAATTAATTCACTAGCTTTTTCTCTTTTCCTCTGTACTATTCCTGGATTTCACTTACTCTCCCACCCTCTGACTACTACTTGCTGATGGAGCTACAGAAACTCTTTTTAAAAAGAGAGAGAGAGAGAGAGTCAGAGCGAGTCAAAGGGAGGGAGATACTGTAAATAGGAATATTTTCCTGAATTGGTTTCACTCATCTACACATCAGTGCCATGCTAATTTGGATCTGGCAATGTGTTTCTATGATTCCACAATACTAAAGGCTTGGATGAGCTTTGACAAGGGAAGAAATTTGGCAACAATTATTCTGGAGCTGTAGGGTAGGGAGTTTCCCACTGTTGGAAATATTTAATTTTTTTTATGGCTTCTGGATTCAACTCTCTCCCTTCTGTAGCCCAGATGTTTCATCACTATCCATTACCATCCATTGCCAGTCATTTCACCCCAATCCATTATTATTCCACCAGCACTATGACAATTGTGGGTGGCGTTGTTTCCTTGTTTTTGCTCGCCCCAAAAAAGGAAATATAGCATGGGATGAATGACTGCCATCCCTATTTCCTTCTAGTCACAGCATCCACATGACTCATTAGCCAATTTGGGAGGTTTTTAAATGGATGTCCCAATGACATTGATTTTGTCTCATCCCTAGCCTACAACAGAAGCAGTTTAAAGTTGTCTTAAAGTTATTCCACTTTTATTGTAGCACTTTCCCTCTTCTCCTGTGATATGGCTTTTGCCATGGGTGTTATCTAGGATGCTTCATCAGCAATGTAGTTGATGATGTGGCCAAGGGTTAGTTAGGATTACCTCTGCTCTTATTGACTCCTAGAGTGACCTTCTCCTCTAGCCATTGGGTGCTATTCTCCAGGGTGAATTGTTTTTTAGCTACTAGAGAAAATAAAAACCTAGGTTTCATGGTGGATTTTGCCCCTAATGTTTGCCTGATGCCTTTCAAAATGCCTGTGTGGTCTTTATATACGCATATATAAAAGTGTAGGCTCTTTATACATGGGTTTAATGTCTATGAAGATTCTCAATCATCCAGGTCATGGTTGTCCCAAGGCTGTTTTTCCAAAAGGCAAATGGACTTTCTTGATTTTCCCTGAAAATGTTTCACTTCTCCTTTAAGAAGCTTCAGAACTGAAAATGTCAAGTTGGGTTTTGTGTTTTTTGAAAGAGCACTAGACCTGTGAGCAGTAGTCTTGCACTGCTCAAGAAAGTCAACTTAAATTGAAGTAGGAGTTGGGTTCTGCTAGCTACAAGCTGTTGTCACCAATAAATGTGTTCAATGAATTTTTATTACAGTGGAGACCAGCAAATCACTAAGTGTGTAAACAGATTTTCTTCTGCTTCTGTTGACAAAGGATTTCCATGCGGTCATAGTAGTCACTATTTTTATCACTTTAGGAAAGGATTGTCATGTTATTTTACCTACTCTATGGCTGCTTTTGGTGTTATCATTTGCTGTTGCAATGCATTGCTATTTCTTTACAACATTAATTAAGGAAAGAACATGTTTGATATTGATTGGCCCTTTTGCTTTACCCTTACCAAGCTCACAAGTCACAAGGGCATTTATGATGATGAAAAGAACTTTACCAGATAGACGGTAAGAGCTTCCTGTTGCTTCATCTCTTGCTCTTTCTCCATATATGCAACCTGCCAGACAGCCTTCTATTTAAATATGAGTTTAGCACTCTTTCAAAAGAGCGCTAAACTCATGTTCAGAAATAGACTGATTGACAGGTTACAGGCATGGACAGGTCACAGTGTCTGTTAATCAAGCAATTGGACAGTTAAACAACCATGATTTCTACAATATCTGCCTACATTTCTAATCACACCCTACCTTCTATTAAAGAAAGCCCACCAATTATTTTGCTTAACTTTTTTTGAATTTAAATTGGAAGGAAAGTACTGATGTGATTATTTAGACAAGAAATCACATTCTTGATGGCTCAGCAAGCCATCAAGTTTCAATCAGGTTCTGTGGTGGCAGAGGAATTCATAGCAGTTATATCATCCTTTCTATCAGGAGTGAAATCCAGCAAGTTCTGACAGGTTTTGGAGAACTGGTAGTGGAAATTTTGAGGAGTTTGGAGAACAGGCAAATATTACCTCTGGCTGGTCCCAGAGTGGGCGGGGGGAATGGGGATTTTGCAATATCCTTCTCACTGGAGTTGGAGATTTTGCAATATCCTTCCCCTGCCACGCCCACCAAGCCCCACCTACAGAACTGGTAGTAAAAAAAATAGAATTTCACCACTGCTTTCTATGCATTTGCGACATAATATTTCTACGATATTCTGTAAGAGACATTGCCAAATACTATTGATAGATTCATATCAAAATACAGACCATTTCCCAGAAGTAAATTGCCATCTCTTTTCGATTCAGCAACACTGCCCAGATAAATAGGTCAGTCCATGGGTTTGGTGACCGTTCATTTTGGTATGAGGAATCTCCATTCGGTAATAATCCTTTTTTCTAGGCAGAGAAGACATCTTGATCAACATGAGAAAGAAAACATCCACAGACACACATTCTTGTCTTGGGTTGGTTTCATACATTAATCAAAATTCATTATCAAAATTGAAACAAAAACTTAACCCAAACTTTACCCTTAGCAACATCAGAAATCCACAGAGATTTTTTGTGGGGAGGGTGTAAATTTAATATGTTCCAAACCCTTCAGGCACTAAAGCTGTTTTTAAAACATTGCCTGTTTTTTTTCAAAACATTTCCTCACGATGAAACTGGAAACTATTTTTAAAGCATTGTGAATTATACAGCCTTGAACTTCTACTATTATTAAATGTAAAATGATAAAATAGATCTATTTTTCAATTTTAAAATCAATAATTATTTTGGAAAAATAATGCAGCATCATAAGTGATTTTTGAAGCAAAGCATGTCATTTAAGTTCAAAGGGTTCAATGCCTCTCCAATTCAGCCAGTCCTTTTGGGAGAATTCTCATCCTTTTGCTGATAAGAAGAATGTTATAGAGAGGAAATGGAAACTGGAAAGATTTCTTGAGATTTGACTCTTGGGGAACCACAAAGGTTCCTTTCACGTTTTTTGAAATTGCTTTATTTAAAATGATGCCCTCTTCTAAAGAAATTTGGCTTAAAGCAGCAACCATAAGAGAACCATATTTATTTAGTCTATCTCCCACTTTCCCTCAGAGAGTCAAGCTGAGAAATGAACAAGGTGTAAACTCCGCATGTATTATCCTCACAACAATAAACCTCTGAGATAAGCTGGGATGAGAGAGACAACTAGTGAACTGCGTGGTTGAACAGAGTCAGGAATCTTGTTCTTTCTGTTTTCAGTCCAATATCTTAACGACTAGAGTGTCTTGGTGTTCACGCTTCCCAGTTCACAAAGCATCCTACTTGTCTTCATGAACTCCCTATCTAATCGAATGTACACAGAATATTATTACTTACCCCTATCCCTTTGTGGCCAATAGGGTATAGTCCTGCATAAAAAGGAGCACAGACATCCCCTAGTAGCTCATGCAGAATAAGAGCCACATGAGATAAATGGCAATCGGGCAAAGATCGTTCCAGCAGCAAGTCTTCGGGAGGGGAGGATGGCTCAGAGCCTGTCCCTTGGCATCGCTCCAAAAGCTGGCGCAGCAGCGAGACCTTGGGGGACCCAGCATACAGCTGTTCCAGCTTTCCCCATGTCAGGAACTGTCCTACATCCAAGCCATTCTCCACAAAGAGGCGCACTAAGTCAGTTCGATTACCTAGCAATGCATCACGCATTGGGTTCTCCAGCAGGCTGGGCTGCAAGAAATGATAGAGGAAGAATAAGAATAAAATATTTATGTCCCAAGGGAGTAGATGTTTGCAGCTACTTAGAGATCAAAGTGGGTACTCCATTAGCTAAAGTGTGATAACAACAATTTGCAGGGTTATGAGGAGAACAAGTTATTCTTTCATGAATCCATGATTGCTCTCTTCTATCAGAGAGCAGTCTTTTCACACAGCACTTAATTGACTGTTCCTTCAGCTATGCTGGAAGACATTATTCCATCACCAGGACTGAGATAAGTTCAGTTTTGTTTCTGGGTACCATTCCATCTTTCACTTTAGCCAGCAACATTTGTTGATGCAGCCCTGATGATCCTTGGCAATGTGTCATTCTCAAAGTCAGTAAGACTTTTGACAGAGCAATCATCACACTTTAGCCATTCTGGAAAGCTTTTGGGCTGAACAACGGCCATATTCTGCCTCTCAAATAAAGGATTCACCTTGCATTCCCTATTCTCTCCATATTCTGCTTCTTCCCAAATAATTTGTGGCTAATGTTCAACTCATTTCCTTCTTCCTTGTTAGTTAATATAGCCTCTTCACCCCAGCATAAGGGAAAGAATCCAAGGATCCATAAAATGGGCAGAGATTTCCAAATGCAACAACAGTGGCTTACCAAATCTCAGAATTTATTGAAGGAAGAAAACATTATGTCTGAAATCTAAAATAATTGAATGACACCACTGTACTTACAAAAAATATTATCTTGCAAATATGGACATTGTGGGAGGAGAGCCTCCTCCCAAATCAGGAGGAGCCTAGTAGCAGTTTTCCAGATTCATGTTGTTGTTGTTAGTTGCAAAGTCGTGTCTGACCCATCATGACCCCATGGACAACATTCCTCCAGGCCCTCCTGTCCCCTACCATCCACTGGAGTCCATTTAAGCTCACACTTACTGTTTCTGTGACTCCATCCAGACTATAGATTTTATTAAAAGGCACATATATTTGTGAGCTACATACTACCAACTGATGAAAACTTTGTATCTTTTTTTAAAATGGGAATTTAGGAAAGTGCTACCAGGCTCATCTTGATTTTCTAAAAGTATAGGGAATTTTGTTTAAAACTGGAGTACCAATTATTTATGAGTGCTAAACAATATTTCTGAGCATGTCTGGTGTACATTGGCACATGCTATGCACACCTCCAGCCAACCTTCCACAATCAAATGATCCCCATAAGCATCTGCTCAACCCATATGCCACTTTGAAGTTATGAAAACCAGAGTCCACTAAAGGCACAACATAGGAAAGGCTCTTTATGTACTCAAAACAACTTAATTCAAGGCTATTTTTCTCTATTCCACAGAGGGGAAGAGGTATGTTCCAGTAAAGAGGGGTATGGGGGGAGATGGGTATGTTCCAGTAAAGGATTAAAAACTAAAACAAGTCTGCCAACCCCACCAGAGGTGCTATTATGCTGGTTTGCTCTGATTTGGGCAAACTGGTAGTGATGGTGGCGGAAGGCTCTGCCCACCTGCCCAGATGTCATTACGGATGCTCTGCACATGTGCAGTGTTTTGGGCATGCATAGAAGCAAGCAAAGCCAGCACACACACACACACACACACACTCCCAGTTCCGAACCAGTACTAAAAGTAAGAGCATTTCATGCTTGCAACCCACCTCCCAGAGAATGTCCCCACGGAACAATTCTGTGCTGGCAATGTCCACCCGATTCCAGGCTACCGCCAGGCGTAGCTCATCCAGATAACAGGTGGCCTTGCTTGACCGCTTACATGCTGCCAGGAGGAGAGAAAAGAAGTACAGCCATCATTGTTCATAGTTTTGTTATAATGTAAATGTCAGTTATTTTTCTGCCTGGCTGACTATTGGTAAAACAGTTACAGCACTTTTAAGTCAGTTTTTGCAATGTTTATATGTAGTTCTCGACTTAGCAACCTTACAATGCTTAGTGATGGAGTTTTCCAGGGATAATTACGACCCAGTTCTGAAATTCCAACAGGCACTCACCCACAGTCACATGACCACATTTGGGATACTCGACAACTGATCTGCATTTGTGATTGTTTGCAGCATCCCGCAGTCACACGACAGCATGTTATGTTTTTGTCAAAAACTGGCAGTTACTCATTTTCAACGGAACCAGTCATTACTAACAACTGGTTTGCTCAGCAACTGCTGCATTCGCTTATCACTTGTCTCAAAAAAGTTGTAAAATCAGGTTGGTCAATTATGACCACAATGAGCAGGCTTCATCAGGATCATAAACTGAGGATTATCTATATCTTCAGTGAGAAAGAGATAGGAACGGGTGCCTGCATCTGATGTAATCTGTGCATGACATCACCTCCAAGATTTCCTTTATTTTATTGCTAGTACATTCTCCAAATCACCCACTGTCAAAAGTGTGTCATAACATAGTCACTGTCTAGTCATATAGGAATGTCTAACCAAGCTGTTGAAATCATAATAGTATGTTACGCCAGATTGATTTCCATGGATTCATATAATGCTATCTCATCAATTAATCTCAAATAAAGGAGGGGCTTCATGAATGGGAGTTGAGAAAATTGTATTGTATTTTAAGACAGCCATAAAGATGTTTGCATATTTAGGAGTCATGTGCGTTCATGGCTGTGCCACTGATTTGAGAATACCTATATGCCACTTCACAGTGCTTTACAGCCCTCTCTAAGTGGTTTACAAAGTCAGCATATTGCTCCCAACAATCTGGGTCCTCATTTTACCAACCTTGGAAGATGGAAGGCTGAGTCAACCTTGAGCCGGAGAGAATTGAACTGCTAAATTGCAGACAGCCAGCAGGCAGCAGAAGTAGCCTGCAGTACTACATTCTAAACACTGTGCCACCATGGCTCTTAATAAATAACAAATACAGGTTATTGCCAGTGGCAATACATGGTAGATAGAATGGAGTTGTCAGGGAGATTTCTTATGGAGTTCTATCATCTTAGGATGTTTGTGATATTTCTTATGTAGTTGGGGACAGCAATTCTAGGAACAGGAATCTTACTGAATCCAACAGACACCCTTTGGGAACAAGCTCCCCTGAAAACTCTCACGTCTAAATATTCCATATAACATTAACTTCCATTATATTAAAATAAGAAGACATAATTACTGTTCCTCCTAATAATAATAAAAAAGTATAACTGATTGGAACCGAGTTTGGTTATTTAAAAGGAAGGGTAATCATTTTTTTTACTGAAGCCCCTAATTTACCTGATCCAGCCATATGCCAAATGGTATGTGGAGTGGAGGCATGGTGCATTCCTTTAAAATCAAGAAACTGAATGCTTTCTGCATATGGTGGGCTTAGAAACTACAGTAGCTTCATGCCAAAACAGAGTACAAGTAGTCCTCGACGTATGACCACAATTGAGCCAAAATTTCTGTTGTTAAGTGGGAATTTGTTTTGCTCCATATTATGACCTCTTTTGCCCCAGTTGTTAAGTGAATCACTGCAGTTGATACATCAATAGCCTGGTTGTTAAATGAATCTGGCTTCCCCATTAACTTTAATTTGACAGAGGGTCGCAAAAGTTGATCACATGACCTTGAGACTCTGCAACTGTCATAAATATGACCCAGTTGCCAATCATCTGAATTTTGATTACTTGATCATAGGAATGCTGCAAAGGTTGTAACAGTGTCACTTTTTTTAGTGCCATTGTAACTTTGAACAGTCACTAAACAAATGGTTGTAAGACAAGAACTACCTGCACACAGAATGAAGCTCACAATCATTTCACCTGATTTAAAATTAGAAGGAATAGCATCTGACTAAAAAATCTTATTAAAATCCATAGGCTCTTCTGAGCTGCCCACAAAAGCTTAGGTCTTTTAATAAAATATGTTAGTTGGAAAAAGTGCTCCTTCCAATTTTGCACCAGCTTAGGCTAATATTGTTCTCTTCCTAGAAGGTCTCCCTGATTTAAGTGCTTTTCTTTTTTAAATGCATACAGGGTTATTTACTGTGTTGTGTTTATATTTATAACTGATGATGGCGTCTATAAGGTATCTTCATGCGATCTGAATTATGAAATATGGGATGTAATAAAACAGAATAGCAGAGTTGGAAGGGACCTTAGAGGTCTTCTAGTCTAACCCCCTGCTTAGGCAGGAAACCCTCTACCATTTCAGACAAATGGTTGTCCAACAATTGTCTTAAAAACTTCCAGTGTTGGAATATTCACAACTTCTGGAGGCAAGTTGTTCCCCTGATTAATTGTTCCAATTGTCAGGAAATTTCTCCTTAGTTCTAAGTTGCTTCTCTCCTTGATTAGTTTCCACCCATTGCTTCTTGTTCTGCCTTCAGGTACTTTAGAGCAGTGGTCCCCAACCTTTTTATCGCTGCGGACCAGTCAGCCTTTGATAATTTTACCGTGGCCCGCTGAGTGCGCGCAGGGGTGGGGGGGCGTTGTTCGCGACGACACATTGATTGTTTGGAAGAGAGGCAAGAGACTTCAGGCACCAAGCCCCCACTCCTGGCTGCGGCAACTGGAGCAGGCGGGAGGCAGGGAAGGGGTGGGCAAGACCGCCGCTTTTCCACCGTGCGCTGCCCCCCATCTCCCCTCAAAAGACCCCCCCCCCGCCCTCAGCTGCCCGACGTTCTCTCTCTCTCTCTCTCTCTCTCCCTCTCCCGCCGTTCCTTCTCACAAGCCAAGGCCGGGCGGGGAAGCCGCCAGGGCCTCCAAGGGCTCCGCTTCCAGCGCATGGTCCGCCCCCTCCTCGCCTCGCTTCCAGGCGAGCCGACTGAGGCGAGAAAGGAGAAAGAGGCGGAGGCGTTCACTGAGGGGACGGCTGACTCGGGGAGGGGGAGGAGGTGGTGTAGTAGCGGGGGATTCTTCCTCCTCGGCTCACTTGCTCCTGTGCTTCCGCGCAGCTCCCCCCCTCCGGCGACGGCGCTGCATGAGTGAAGAGTCGGCCGTTGCATGGCCCCCGGCCGCTGCAGCGATCATGGCCCCGGGCCGCTGCGCGGCCCGGTGCCAGGTACTCCACGGCCCGGCACCGGTCCATGGACCGGGGGTTGGGGACCACTGCTTTAGAGAATAGCTGGACTCTCTCTTCTCTGTGGCAGCCCCTGAGATATTGGAACACTGCTATCATGTCACCTCTTTTCCTTCTTTTCATTAAACTAGACATACCCAGTTCCTGCAACTGTTCTTTAGATATTTTAGTTTCCCCTAATCATCTTTTTGTTACTCTTTGCACTCTTTCTAGAGTCTCAATATCTTTTTTACATTATAGCAACCAAAACTGTATGCAGTATTCCAAGTGTGGCCTTACCAAGGCATTATAAAGTGGTGTTAACACTCAAATAAGGTTTGAGAAAAATGGGAAATCAAGCTAACTATTGAAGTCTGGCATTATGACTCTTGGATACGATATGTTAAGCTAACACATTTTAGAAACACACACATCAATAAAATCAAGTCTTGTATGATTTCAGTTATTCAATGAGATTCCAGTCATAAGACTGCTGAAACCTTTTGGGGTTTGATGATGGAAGGTTTTTTTTTCCTCTTTTCAATTTAATGTAAAAGTGTCCAACGCACTGTATGAGACTGCATATTTGTATCCTTTGCTATTATGCAAAAAGCTGCCTATCTTTGATTTAGGGATATATGTTGAATCTTGACAAACTTGAACATTGGGCACTATCTAATAAAATGAAATTCAGTGGTGAAAAGAGTAAGGCTCTACATTTAGGCAAGAAAAATGAAATGCACAGGTACAATATAGGTGGTACCTTGCTTAATAGTAGTAACTGTGAGAGGGATCTTGAAGTCCTAGTGGACAACCATTTAAATATGAGCCAGCAGTGTGCAGCATCTGCCAAAAAAGCCAACACAGCTCTAGGCTGCATAAACAGAGGGATAGAATCAAGATCACGTGAAGTGTTAATATCATTTTATAATGCCTTGGTAAGGCCACACTTGGAATACTGCATTCAGTTTTTGTCACCACGATGTAGAAAACATGTGGAGACTCTAGAAGGAGTGCAGAAAAGAGCAACAAACATGATTAGGGGACTGGAGTCTAAAACATATGAAGAACGGTTGCAGGAACTGGATATACCTAGTTTAATGAAAAGAAGGACTAGGGGAGACATGGTAGCAGTGTTCCAATATCTCAGGGGTTGCCACAGAGAAGAGGGAGTCAAATTATTCTCCAAGGCACCTGAGGGTAGAACAAGAAGCAATGAGTGGAAACTAATCAGGGAGAGAAGCAACTTAGAACTGAGGAGAAATCTCCTGACAGTTAGAACAATTAATCAGTGGAACAGCTTGCCTCCAGAAGTTGTGAATGCCCCACCACTGGAAGTTTTCAAGAAGATGTTGGATAGCCATTTGTCTGAAACGGTATAAGGTTTCCTGCCTAGGCAGGGGGTTGGACTAGAAGACCTCCAAGGTCCATTCCAACTCTGCTATTGTATTGTATTATGTGCTGAACTAATTACCTTTCACTAGAGCTTTAAGCAGGACAGTCTCAAACTCTTCCAAACCTTCTTGGTCTGAATAGACAGTCACCAACTCCCTCAGATTCCCAATGCTTTCCACCTGAAAAGAAGACATGTAGAAAAGTCAGTACGCTTATCTTGGAAGAGAGAGGGGGGAGGGAGAGGGGGGATGGACAGACAGACAAACAAAGACGGAAAGAAGAGGAGAGATGGAAAGGCATTACATATTAGGTCTTACCTGCTCAGCCAACTCCTCCAAGTCATGGTGTGGGAATTTTCCCTGCATTTTCTTCATTGCCAGAGTTTTCAGGGACTCTCCAGGTTGTGTCTCTTCCAACAACTCAGCCAAGCAGTCTGCTGCTCCCCCAGATCCAGCTACAAGGAGGCAGGGAATGGAGGCATGCACAGCCTCTGATACACGCTTAGGAAATGAACAAGACAGAAGCAACTGATGTTAGTCACGTGCACTTTAGGAAGGCGCTACAAAGGCAGCCTTCCTCAATCCAGTGTTTCATCTTCTCTGATCATCCCCAACCAGCTTCATCAACCGCAGCCATTCCTCATTGTCTTCCTCTTTGACCTCTGAATTTTAATTTGTTCACATCTAATCAGGTTCATTGCTGTTCTCAACTCCCATGATTTCACATCTTTAACTCTCTCCTCTCATTGTTATCATCTCACCTATCTTTAAGAATTCAAAACCTGGATATATATTTCCCTTTACACTTTTTTCCATAAGGATAATTGCTATCTCACATTTCATGATCCTTTTCTCCAACTCTTGGTTTGTTTCCAGAATGCCTTGTCTATAGTTGTCAGAATCTTTCCTTCCTCTTTGTTTTTTTTAACACAAATGAATTGCATCAGAGATTTTATGAGCCGAGGTGGCGCAGTGGTTAGGGTGCAGTACTGCAGGCCACTTCAGCTGACTGTTATCTGCAGTTCAGCGGTTCAAATCTCACCGGCTCAAGGTTGACTCAGCCTTCCATCCTTCTGAGGTGGGTGAAATGAGGACCCAGACTGTGGGGGCGATATGCTGACTCTGTAAACCGCTTAGAGAGGGCTGAAAGCCCTATGAAGCGGTATATAAGTCTAACTGCTATTGCTATTGCTACACACTTCCCCCATAGTACATATTCTATGCATAGGAAAACCAAAGTTTCTATCTTGGTCTATTCATTTCTTCAGTTCTTTGTCTTCCTACGCCAGCATATTTAGGTAACTGCAACTTTGAACAATAATTTTATTATTGCTTTCTCCTGAAATTAATTTTGTTCTCTCTCCCAAATTTTTTATGGAGCACTCTTTCACTGGAAAAAGAAGGTTACATTCCTTCACATCCAAATGTGTTAGCTTAACCCTCTTATCCTTGGAGTGGAACTATGGACCACTTCCCTAAAGTCTGACGATGAAACTATTTCTGTTCAAGACACTTCATCTTCTTCCACAACATCCCAATTCCTTTACCTTGAATATGGCTGAGTCCCCACTGATGAGCAGCAGCAACACAGGAATCTCAATGCTCCCTTCACCTATAGGGTGGAGGAATGGCAAAATGGGGGGAAATTAGTTAAGGGAACAGTGGCCAAACCAAGTCCGAGTAAAACGATCTTGGAAGTTCAAATGCAAACATTTTTTGCTACCACTCGGGCAAGAAAGTAAGGCCAAGATAACGATACCCTCAAACTAAGTTGATTTTGAGCTAAGTTGATGAATGACATAGATACATCATATTGTTTCTTGGCCTTAGTATGAAAGTGATTTGTCACTGCTTTCTATTGGGGTGCTTTTTTCCTACTTTTTCAGTCTTGCCTACAACAAGGGGATTTTCTAGAGTCTCTCATGTAAGTGGTGGTGCAGGCTCATCTCTTGAGCCGTGTGATGGCTCAAGGGTTAAGGAACTGGGCTTGTCAGCTGGAAAGCTTACAGCCCAGGTTTGACCAAACATTTGAGCAACAAAGTGAGTGCCCATCTTCACCTAGGTCCTGCCCACCTACCAGTTCAAAAACACACAAATGGCAAGTAAATTAACAGGTACTTGGGGAGAAATAGCTCTCACACTGACCACAGAAACATCTTCCGATAGCCTTGGCTCAACAGCCTTGAAACGGAGATGAGCACGGCCCCCTTTAGTCAGCACTGACTAGCTGAGTAAAATCTGCAGGGACTCCTTTCCTTGTGTAAGTATTATCCCAGTTCAAAACTGCCTAGCTTTTCAGGCTCAGTGCAGAAGAAAACAAATTTCTATTTTAAAAAGTTGATCTGGGGCATAAAGATATAGGGGAACAATCCATATAATTTTGAGTAAATATTCATTAACCAGAACAGCTCTCTGGTTGTGGTCTGCCTTGGGAGTAATTAACAGGATTAATATTTAGATGCAAAGTATATGTAATGAGGCTTGCCAGTACATTGTATTTCTTAAAGAATTGGAGGGTATCCTCCGATCAACAGGAAAGATAAACTATTATTGTAGACACAGTGGAGTCAGCAAGCAGATTAGAGTCAGAGATTTACAAAACAGGTGGGGTTTCTTCTCGTAAAGTAAAGATGCAAAAATGAAAGGAAGTGGAACCAGAGGAGAGTATAAAAGTTAAGTCTGGATGAAGTCTCACCTCCAGGCAGGCACCTGACCACAGAGCTTATACTGCATCCTGAGAAAGCTAGCTTTTTGGCCACATTTTAAAAGATGTAGAACAGAACACAGAAATCTGGTGACTTTCAAATATATTAAATTGCAATTCGTATGTTCTTTAGTTTTAGCTATCTAAGGGTTATAGAAACTGAAGTCTGATGCATCTGAAGATAAGAAAATACTATTAGTCTGTTGCAGGAAGCATGGTAAACAGGGTAACTTCCTGTTCCATGTTTTATGTTCCTGTTTATATAAGAAATTCCTCACCGCCAGCTCCCACTTTCTGCTGGGCAATATAGCGTTCCAAACGGGCTCGGAAGGCGGCCTCTCCGCCTGCTCTCCCCAGTGTCCCATTGTCCACCAAGAAGAAGGCAGAATGGTTGGCATCTAGAGGGCAGAAAGGGCTCACAGGGTTTGTCCTGGGGTAACGTGCTGGGAAGGAACCCTTTAGGATAAAAAAAGAAGCAGATTAATCAAACGAGGTAAAGACAGGCATTATTGTCTTTTGTCCCTTTGAGGTAAATTAGGAACTCAACTTTTGAGAGATCAAGAATTAAGTGGCAGATATAGAACATGCATTGCAAGGGGGGGGAATTGGTAAAGCCAGCACTGTGATAATTAATTGGATTAATTTAATCAAATTATTCAAATACATTTAAAGTAATTGACTCTTCATGTATTATTTTCCCATTTTTTATATTAAACGTGAGTGGGGGCTCTTATGGACCATGTTCCAGGAGGTACCCATGGTCTTAGGACCTCACCCTCCCCAATCTGTAACTCTGTGTTAAACTTCCCAGCCTTCATTCATTATCCCTATTAGCATTTCCCTTCTCCAGCCCGCCTACCTTGGGGTTCACAAGAGAATGGTGCTGTTCAACGATACCCCATGGAGCAATGCCCATTGCTACAACATGAGTGCTGCGGCTGGTACTAGCCATAGCATGGTCTCTCACTGCTTCCCCCACATACCGGCCGACACCATCTTGGAGACCACTTGTCATAATCCAGGCACCTGCATAGGAGCAATAAATACAGTAAGAACTTTATAAGCATATGGGCTAAATTAAGTATTATTCTTTTTTTTAATGATCACAAGACAGTTTAAGAAATTATGATGAAAAACATGATCAGACTTTTTGGCCACACTGTGAAATCCTAAACCAAGCTATCAGAATTATACCTGAACATTTCCTTTATTACTATCACACAGCTCGATCTGTTACAATAGCTCACATGACTGAGAAATGGCCGTGTATGACCATTAAACAAATTGCAATCTTAGTCCATGTTACAGTACGAACTCTTATCTCAAAAAGGTACCCATTAAAGGATCAATCAGGTTAGAACCAGCACCCACCCATCCATAGATTCAGCGTTATCTTTTCAAGCATGATTGCTATTACACAAACAGAAACTCCTCTATTATGCATATAAAAAAGGCACCCTTAAGGGAGGGAGAAATTTGTCCATGCAAGTGTGCTCCCTGCTGAATAATTACACTATCCCTCCACACCTTTCTTTACTCATGCAATAGGCTGTATCAGAAAAGTATTGATCAAATGCATACAATTTGCCAAGCATGGAACAAAGGTTACAGTATTTTTCCTGCACATCTTGTTAGTAGAAGCAGCTAGATCAAGCAGACATAATTAGCCACTCAGCAAACTGAAGACTTTATTGTTACAGTTCATAAATTAAATTCTGTATTATGCAATGTCCTAGAACTTGATTTTTATTCATTTTTTCCTCACAAAAAAATTCAAAATTTTAACCCTTTTGTAAATCCAATATAAGAAAGCTATCCTCGTCACTCTTTTAGTTTGTTATTAGCATATTCCTTTTAATAGTTTTATTTATATATCCAGTGTAGCACCTTTTTGCATATATTTTTATAGCCTTTCATTTTAAAAACCACTTTCAGATCAATTTCAATCTTGTCTGGTGAATCTTTTTTCTCTTCCACAATATCTTTTAAAAATTATCTATAATGGTAACATTCTTACAATCAACTTCTGGGTCCATTGTTCAAAAATACCCTTCAATGTGTCTTGTGTTAAGTATTTTGTTTCATTCTGCATTAGTAAGTCAAATTTAAATGTTCTTCTCTTTTAAGAGTAATGTTTAGATTCTTCGTGTTCCCTCGAGTGTTCAACCTTTCCATCCTATCATTTTTTTAAAAAAAAATAGAACATAACAGCACTTTCCCACAGGAAAGATTCTTATAAGAAATTTCAGAATCTTATTTCAAAGCCACCTGGATCCTTATTGCATTTGCAAGTTTACAAAGTCAACATTCTAATCAACCTTGGGCTGTGTCTAAATCAAGATTTAAAAACCTTAAATTTGTATTTTAAAACTTCTTTTGCTAAAAAAAAGAGAGAAAGAGAGAGAAGGAAATTCACCCAGTGCTATAAAACCCATCTTTCTGAAGGTTTCTAATAACTGCAAAGCAGTTAACCAGTAATTTCCATCTGTAATTAAAAAAACTATGCAGCAAAACAGAACAAGTCAGATTCGTATAACATTGAAAATACACTATTATAAAACATGCTAGATATTCCTATTCTTTTTATATTCAAGAAACCTAAACTAAGAAGCATGTTTACCTAGGTTTACCTAGTTGCTATGTAATATGCACACATATCTTTCAATAACCTTTCAAGAAAGCCTTTTCCCTCTGTTTCAATAGCAAAGATAGGCTAGCATACCCGACCATTGTTATTCAAATGTATCCCACGTCAAGCTAGCTATTGGCTTCCTTCAAAAGCTTCAGCCCCTTGTTCTGCACTGATGTTTAAAATGGTTAGTAAAATTAAATCAAACTGCAGGAAGAGATTACCTGTGCTTTGAGCTGCTTTAACCAGCCCCTTTCTCAGAACATCTTTGAGCCAGGCCCTTACAGGCCCCTCACCTTCACCTCCCACCACTGACACCACCAAGTTGGGGTGTGGGATTTTCCAGTGATGTGTTACTAAAGCATAAGCATTTGCAGGATCAGATGAGTCAGAGAGGCGAATGAACTGCAAGGGAGAACAAAGGATTAGACCAAAGAGGCTAGTACAAACCTTGAATAGTTTTATCTAGAGTCATCCATTTTTGTTACACTCCATGTATCTTACTCTCTGGACTCATTGTCTTTCTTCCTACTAGTCCTATATGACTTTGAGAGACTTTGCCAGATGCTCCTTTTTAAGAGGTCTGGGATATTTACCTGCAAAGATAGGCCATATGGCAATTCATTGCTATGAGCATCCATTCAAACAGCTATCTAGAAAGTGGCCAGTTTAACAACCAGGCACAAGATATGGTCAATACAAGGGTAAATTTGGCAGGTGGAAACAATGAAGGGAATCATGGATTTTCATCCTACTTCAGGATGTCACACGTCCTTCTGAGCTGCTCCTGCTTTATCCTGTAATATCCCATCATTGGGCCATCCTTGACTAAATATACCATCCTTCTTGTCATTACATTTAGGGTTGGGAAATAGTTGCTTTGCCTTTAGCTCCACAATCTCCTGCCATAATCCTAACTTCATCCTCTGGGATCCTTAGTTTAGCTCTTGTCCTATCACGAGCTCACCTTGCTTGGTCTACGGCCAGTGCCTAGAAATTCTATCTCCCCATATGCATCCGTTGGCCTCTCTGTGGTATGTTGTGCTGAGTCCCATTTGCTGACAATGGCTGCTCCAAAAGCATCTTCTATGGCTACTGATGTATGGTTTTTGCGAGGGCTGCCACACTGGCAGAAATCGGAGGCACTGTGAAACAGATTGATGGAGAAGGGATCAGAACAAGGTTGCACCTATAACTCTGAGACCCAGTATAACAACTTGAGGGAGATGGGTGGTTCAGAAATATGAAGTATCAATAAATGAATAAACAAATTCTCCTTTATCTTTTACATATTTTAATGCTCAGCGGAGTGAGGTTTTTCTTTGGGAGGGGGTGTTCTGTTGTGTCAATGTTGAATCTGGGAGAGTAGTCCCTGCATTTTGTTTAGCAAGATTTTGGAACTGGTTTGCCATTGCCTCCTTCCTAAGGCTGAGAGAGAATGACTGGCTCAAGCTTATTCAGCTGGCTTTGGGCCAAAGATAGGACTAAAACTCACAATCTCCCAGTTTCTAGCCTGGTGTCTTAATTACTATTGCAAACTGGCTTTCCAGTTTGCTCAGTAATTCAGTAATGTTCAGATATAGGTAACGTATAGTAATGTTCAGATATAGTCAGGGGGGAATATGTGTGTGTGTGTGTGTGTGTGTGTGTGTGTGTGTGTGTGTGTGTAATGATATAGAACAAACTCATGGCTTTGTAGACATTTGGCTCTAGTTCCTGGCATCTCTGGCTACTGGCCAAAATGGTTGATGCTGAAGGAAGTTGGTGTCAAGAATTTGTGAAGGTGAACAAATCCCTTATTCATGATATAAGCAAATTGAATGATATTCAGGAAGGACAAAGAATTTGGCAAATTTGGAAATTTAAAGGAACAATGTAAGCTTAACTTCAGAAAAAGAAGATTCAAGATGGACCTGCTCAGAAAGTGATATTTGGAATATAAACAATAAAAGAAATGACAAAATACACAAAATACATATTTAGGGAGCTATGCAATGTAATGATGTTTATGGGATAGGATAATTTTTGCCAAATATAAATACCGGTACTTCAATCTGAATGTTACTGCACCTTCTAGCATCTTTCAGAGATGTTCATGCATTTTAAAATGTAATTCAACAACTTCAGAAAGAGAAGGGAGTTAAAGCATTACAACAAGGGCAGAGGTGAAAGAGAGTCATGGATGAAGAAACAAAAAAGGTACTAGGAATTGAAGCCATGGGAGAGTGGAAGTGGCAGGAGGCAGAGAGAACAAGAGAGAGCAAAACAGAGGGAAACTGTGTGGAAGGCTGGTTAGAAATAGAATTTTATTACCAAAAGACAAGATGACAAGATGACATTTCACATTGCCATTTAAAAATTCATTTAATTTGCATCTTGTTTAGGCATCAACAAAAATCATTCTCCATGTCACCTGACTAAAGCTGATTGTTTTAGGAAGCCAATATAAGGATTCAGGCACCCACAACTCTGTTTTCCAAAACAGAGGGATGCCCAGGGAAATAGTAGCTAACGTTCTCTCACAACTCACTAGCCAGATCCTGAGGCAATGCTTTAATTCCAAAGATGACTAAACCAATGGTGAGAAAGAGAAAATTACTGGAATAAATCATGGCACGTAGGATGCCCTGCATATATTGAGCCAAATGTTCTACCCAGAGTTTAGCAGTGCTGAAATGTAAAATATGGTTAGCATGAGTGAAGCTCGTCTCGCATGGGGATCAAAGTGCAGTTTTGAGAGAAAAACTAGAAATGCTAAACTGTAAATGAGCCTCAGAGGGTGTTAGAAGTGCCCGCTTACATATATTTCAAAGAACAGAGAAAGAAAATCAAGCTTTACTCACCCTATATCACTAGGTTGCTCAATGAAAGTTGTACAGACTTTCTTCTTGAAATATTTGGGGATCCATGCCTGGAAATAAATCACAGTTACTATCAGCATCTTCCAGAGATTTAGGTAACTCAATCCACACCAAACATCTGACTGAAGACCCAATACCTGATCTTTATGGTTGGAAGTGGCCATGGAGCAGAGCAATCAGTCACAGCCACAGGCTGCTTGGAGCAGAAGTCCCAAACCACAGTGCCTACTGTCTAATCTAAACCTGTGTGTGAGTGAGAGAACAAGCAGGAAGAACAGTCTCCAAATCCAGCCTCTTGGCAGCAGTACCGCACCCTATGCAGGAACTTGTTGAACTGGATAAACACCACCCAGTGGGTAGAATGAAGCTCCCCAAGAGCTAGATTTTCAACAGTTATCTGCCTAGCACTATTTGTATTATTGATGGGTCTGTGTGTTTGTCAGGGTGTGGGCACTGAGATGTTCAACAGTGAAATTCTACTTTAAAGTCCTCTCAATGTTACCCAGTTCATACCTTCACTCTGCCATCTGCAATTTTCATATTCATAATAGGGGGAGGAAAGGAGCATTAGGTATGCTCACTGCCTTGAGTTATTTATAAAAATAATAAGGGTGGGATTTTAAAAAAATCTAAAAAAATATGTTAATCGGCTTCTTTCTGTACAGGCAACAGATGTGCTAGAAAGTCTGGAAGTGTTTTTCTTCCCCTGCATTTAAACAATCAAGTCCTGTAATTTGCTTTAATTGGGCATGGAGTGTTGAGCTATTAGTGGGTGGAGAACTGAGGTGAATTGGTTCATTTTGGAGGTTTTCTCTCTTTCTGTTGTCATTTCTAATTCCTCTGAGGGTGGGAGAGATTTGCAGGATATCACATTGTTATTGCAAATGGAAAAGGACGACAGTAAAAGCTTTATAGCAAGGGTTGGGCTTTATTTATTTATTTAATCAATTACACTCACTCTAGGGCGGTATTTCTCAACCTGGAAATTGTATGATGTGTGGACTTCCCCAGCCAGCATATTTCTATTTACTTCTTTCTTTCTTTCATTCTTTTTCCTTCCTTCCTGTTCTTATCCTCTTTCTCCTCCTCCTCCTCTTCTTTCATCTTTCTTCTTTCTTTTCCCTATTCAAGCACTGACCTTATGCATATGCACCTATTTAAATGAATAGATATGTAAACAAGATATAACTGCTATATAATTTGAGTAGAAATAAAACATAGTTCCCCATCATTTTGAGAGCTGTAAACAGGTGCCCAGTTCACTTTGATTTTTGATGGATTCCCTGTGTAATGTCAAGTGGGAAATTCTAAGTTTCCCTTCTTCAAATTCTGTAGTTTTAAACCCCAGCCTTGAAGTGGGAATTCTTCAAATACACTACTCAAAAGCGACTGTTTAACATCCCCAAGAAGATTGTCCACTGCCAACATGCATGTACCTGCCCTGACAAGGAGTATTAGTAGCACTATCAGATAAGCTGATCCCCCGTTCGCCACTCCATTTTTAAAAAGTGTGTGGGATGAAGGGTTAACAACAGAGGTGATGTTTTAGGAAGTATATGAACACTATAGAGAGGAAATGCTTTCAATAAATTATCCTGTCCTACAAAAAGTATTGGTTATTAAATGCTAAGTTATTAATTAACATAAGGGCAAATGCATACCAAAATCTGGAGGGAAAGGCTTCAGCTTTCCATAATACAGGATTGAGTTCTTACTCTAAAACCTTTATTCATCTCACCTTTGAATGCTTGCTCTGAAACAGGGTTCAGGCATGTTTTTCTTTCTTTCTTTCTTTCTTTCTTTCTTTCTTTCTTTCTTTCTTTCTTTCTTTCTTTCTTTCTTTCTTTCTTTCTTTCTTTCTTTCTGACAAGTTATGGAAAATATGCAAAACTTGGCTTTTGGAATTCTTTCTAATCCTGCTGAAACAGGTCAGGGAAAGGAAGATCTTAAGCAAAGCCATTCCCACCCAACTTACTCATCTTTGGATGATTTCAGGACTACAGATACATTTAAATATGAGGAAGAAGAAATAGATATCTATATACTACTATAATTCCTGTAACCTTTAACTGGGTGAAGCAATGGACTATAAGCCAAAACGTTTTGAACCAAGGTGCCTTAAATGGGCTTATAGAATGTGTCCAAAATCAAGGATCCATGGCTCCCAAGAAATTGAAATGTGACAAATTTTATAAAACATTTTATGACATAAATATTATCATAAAGCATATTTATGTCATAACATGGGATTGATCCCATGTTTTTGTTATTTTAATGTCTTATGTTTTAATTGGTTGTGTATTTAAATGATTTTATAAATCTTTAAATCCTTGATTGAGAGCCATTTAGAGTCGGTAGAAAAATGTATGGCTATATAAAAGTTATAAACAAACAAACAAACAAACAAAAAACAAATATCCTGTGTTCATATTTCACTGTGCTCTACAGTTTAACATAGGCTATTTTGAAGATAGATAAGGTAGATATATCTCAGATTTTTCAGTGAGTATTGTACACTAGAAGTTCTGTCATCATTGAAAGCATTTAGAAATCCAGTAAAGAAATGTCTCTGAATCTATGACTCAACAGGCATGGGTTGTCTAATCTACATACTACTAAAACTCTGATTCCTGTAACCATTAACCAGGTGAAACAATGCGCCATAGGGCAAAACCTTTAAACCAAAGCATTTCAAATGGAGTAACAGAATGCACAGCATGATGACTGTGGGATTAAAAATTTGACATGACAAATTTAAAAAAATGAACAATATTATCATAAAGTAGTCTATGACATAATACAATATATAATACAACATATCCTATGCTGACATTTGACTATAGTATACATATCAACACCTGTTATTTTCAAGGCAAATACATCCCTGAATATATTGCAGTCTTTCAGTGAAGGCTCTGCATTACATTTTGTGTTATTGTTGAAGGAAATAAAGAATCAGATAAGGAAATATCTCCGAAAGGATGATCTAAAGTCATGATGGCGAACCTATGGCATATGTGCCCGAAGTGGCATGCGGAGCCATGTTGTCTGGCACACGCGGCATCGCCCATTCCTCTTCCAGGTTCCTGGCACACATGGGCACACAATGATCAGCTGGTCTTCCATTTTCTGGCATGTGCATGCAAGCCGGACAGCTGATCAGCATGTGCGCATGTGCGGCAGTAATTGGAAGACTTGCTGGCCAGTGTGCATACGTGCGCTGGAAACCAAAGTTCAATCAGAAGCTCCTTTCCCTGGTCACGGCCCAGATGAGCAAACAAAGTTTTTGTTCGGTGCCGAAAAGGTTCGCCATTACTGACCTAAGGCGTCATGGATGGATTGTCTAGTTCAGGGGTGTCAAACTCAATTTCACTGAGGCTGCATCAGGGCTGTGGTTGACTTTGGGAATGAGTGGGTGTGGCTGACTGGGTGGGTGTGGCCAGCTTGACACCATTCCCCAAACTGCTGGCATGTTTCCTCTTCACATTGCATAGTCCGGGCTGAAGCAATGCAGGCTGTCTCCTTACATTTTCCAGGACTGCCCCACAGGCCAGATCCGACCACATTGCAGGCCAGATCCAACCCCTGGGCCTTGAGTTTGACACCCCTGGTCTAGGTGCACATATAATTATCAACCTTTATTTGTCAAGAGAAAGTTGATAGTATATTTGCAAAATGGAGTCCTGGAGAGCCTTCGGAATCTGCCAGAAATCCATCTAAAAAGGTCCCCTGGGAGGACTGGAACCCAGGGAACATGAGAGGGCTAGTCATCCGGAAGAATTGCCACTTCTGAGTGATCCCGAATGGCGTAATCCTCAGCGGCCACGGAGTTACTTGCTTGGAGGGGGAGATGGCGTCGCTGCGCTGCTGACAGCTGCGTTCTCATCTGATTTCTTTGATTCTATCCAGCCAAGCGGTGAGCCTTGGGGACCCTATTACGGACACTACCACTCATCATCACTCCGGAGGAGTGGGGAGCTATCTATTTGGACCTGACTGGGTTCAGGCGGATCGGGCGGCCGGCTGTGGTTGCCGCCACCGTAGCCCTCCTTGGATGCCCCCCCTCCCTCCATCTTGCTTGCCTCCCTCGCGGTCGCAGCCTCTCCCCTTTGCTCCTCTGCGTGTCTGAGTTTTATACTTTAACAAACTTTTGTCTTCTGCTTGCCCCCGCTGCTTCAGAGCCTCCGTCTGTTCCCTTGACCAGCATTGACTCTCTACTATCCTGGCCTGCAACCATCCGTTTTTGGCCTTCAACGTCTAACCTCCTCCGACCGTTTTGCTAACCGTCACTGCCTCTGGAACACCAACTCGGACAGCGCCCATCGAATACAACTCCTAGGGCACCATGGTCTGTGTATGTGTGGTGCATTCGGTTTATGGAAGGAGCGCAAGAGGATGGCAGAAACACGGGTGGGGACTTGGCCTCTTAACAACCGACGCACCCCCCTTCCTTTCGATCTGTTCCAGCCACCAACAAATTTTGGACCCCCAGACTTTGGACCCTTTCAGGCCTATAGGAGAGGGGGAAGATAAGACAGTCCCCTGCATACCAGCTATATACCTCCTATGGACTGTTGTTGGCTGTTATTTTGAATTACATCCTGATCTGGAGGGTGTGAGACTGCGAAGTTGCCGCGTGTTAACATCTGGCGTTTACGCCCTGCCCCCCTCCATCTACATCCATCTCACCCAACACAGACGTTGGACCTTTGGCCTTGGGTGTCTTTCTGGGACTTGGAGGAAGAGAGAGGGGCGGAGCAGCACTCCCTCCTCCCTCTGCACCACTGACTATTTTAAACCGCACTAGTGCAGTGCTCTGCAAATTTTATGAATGTGGTGTGAATGGTGTGCCTGTTTGATGTCTGTACCCACTTTTAAAAATCCCATTATTGTTGTATTTTCTGCGTTTTAACTGACTTATGTGGGGAATGTATGGGTGTGTGGTTGTGTATGTATGAGAGGACTGAGAGTACAGCCTGGTGCCTCCTCCACTGAGTGCTATTGCAGAAATTGTAGGGGGCCCAGGCCTACCTTGCGTCCTAGAATGACTGATATAAATCGCCTGCCGGAAGGAGCGGAGGCTGTGAGAGGGGAAATGGGGTCTATGGGTGCGGGGGTGGGCTGGAGCAATATGGTCATTACGGGGAGGGGCAGGTACAACGGGAACTTCAGGGCTAGCCATTATCGGGGAAGGAGGGTTCGCTACGTCACAGCAATCTCCCCTTCCGGTCCTGTTAGCTCCCCTCCAGGACCAGATTGCGAGAGTTGTCAGGGTCCTGGTCTCAGGCTGTTGTTGCTAAATGCCAGGTCTGTGGTTCACAAAGCTCCCCTCGTCCGGGACCTAATATTAGACGAGGGGGCAGACTTGGCATGTATTACTGAAACCTGGCTGAGCCCGGAGGGAGGAGTTCCCCTCACTGAAATGTGCCCAGAAGGGTTTCAGGTGCTTCATCAGCCGCGGCCCCAGAAAGGGGTGGGGGAGTGGCTGTCATCATCCGAGGGTCATTAGTTCCTCGTAGGATCCCTGCTCCAGAGCTTGTCAGGTGTGAGTCCCTGCTGGTGAAGTTGAACCTCGCGGGTCAAGTGGGCTTCTTGTTAACGTACCTACCTCCCAATAGCGTTGCAACAGCCCTTCCCTCATTCCTCAAGTCAGTAGCCGACCTGGCGGTAGAGTTCCCCAGGCTTATGGTGCTGGGGGATTTCAACCTGCCTTTGCTCGGCAAGCACTCTGATGGGGCGCAGGAGTTCATAGCTTCCATGACAGCCATGGACTTAACCCAAGTCATTCGGGGTCCGACTCACTCAGCGGGTCACACACTTGACCTCGTATTCCTCTCGGAGCAGTGGCGACGTGATCTAGATTTGAAGGGCATTGAGATCTTGCCCTTGTCATGGTCTGATCACTCCCTACTGAGGCTTGACTTTCGGAAACCAATCCCCCACTGTAGTGGGGGGGAACTGATTTGGTTCTGCCCCAGACGCCTGATGGACCCTATGGGATTTCAGACGGCGCTTGGAGAAATACCTGACGCTCTCGTCCACCATCCGGTGGAGTCCTTAGTCGCTGCCTGGAATACAGCGCCGGCAGGGGCTCTAAACCGGATTGCACCTTTGCAGCCTCTCCGAGGTTGCGGATCCAGGAAGGCTCCTTGGTTTACCGAGGAACTCCGGGAGATGAGAGACGCCTAGAGCACCGCTTGAGGGCCAGTAACTCTGAATCAGACTGAGCACTGATGAGAGCCTTTATCAGGACCTATCTCGTGGCAATACGGGCGAAATGTGCGCATTTTGCCGCTCTTATTGCATCCGCTGAATTGCGCCCAGCCGCCTTGTTTAGAATAACCCGCTCCCTCCTGAAAGGGAGGGAGGCGGGCGACCCTTTACACGGTAGAGCTGAGGAATTTGTTCAGTTTCTAATGGATAAAGTCGCTTGGATTCGGACAGATCTGGACTCCAATTGCATGGTACCAGCCGAGGTACTGGGGGAAGGTCTTGAGCGGATTTTATGGAGCGAGTTTCAACTTGTCGCTCCTGAGGAAGTGGACAAGGCCATGGGAGCAGTGAGTGCCTCCACCTGTATACTGGACCCGTGCCCCTCCTGGCTGCTCTCGACCAGTAGGGAGGTGACATGTGGCTGGATCCAGAGGATAGTTAACACCTCTCTCTGGGAGGGATCCTTCCCGCTCCTCCTAAAGGATGCGGTGGTGAGAACCCTCCTGAAGAAGCCCTCTCTGGACCCAGCCATTTTAAGTAACTATCATCCAGTCTCCAACCTCCCCTTTGTAGGGAAGGTTGTTGAGAAAGTGGTGGCCTTTCAACTCTGGCGGTCCTTGGATGAAACCGATTATCTGGATTCCTTTCAGTCCAGTTTCAGGCCTGGTTACAGCATGGAAACTGCTTTGGTCGCACTGATCGATGATCTCTGGCGAGCCAGGGATAGGGGTCACTCCTCTATCCTAGTGCTCCTTGACCTCTCAGTGGCCTTGGATACCATCGACCATGGTATCCTTCTGCGATGGTTACGGGAGGTGGGAGTGGGAGGCACTGTCCTATGGTGGTTCTCCTCCTACCTCTCGGACAGGTTGCAGTCGCTGTTGGTTGGAGGGCAGAGGTCAACCCCTAGGCCCCTCAATTTTGGGTGCCGCAGGGTTCGGTCCTGTCCCCCCTCCTATTTAACATCTACATGAAGCCCCTGGGTGAGATCATACGATGGCATGGGATTAAATACCACCAATATGCGGACGACACGCAACTGTATCTGTCCGCCCCTCCCAACTCAGTGAAACAGTAGAAGTGATGCGCCAGTCCTAGAGGCTGTAAGGGTCTGGATGGGAACGAACAAGCTTGCACTCAATCCCGACAAGACCGATTGGCTATTGATGCTCTCTCCCAAAAATGGTCCAGGTATTCTATCCCCTAGCCTGGGGGGTGAAATCATACGCCCCTCAGAGAGGGTTCACAATTTGGGAGTCCTTCTGGATCCACAGCTGATGTTAGTCACTTGTTGGTTGTGACCAGGAGGACCTTTGCCCAGGTTCGCCTGGTGCACCAATTGCGACCCTACCTGGACCGGGAGGCCCTTCAGATAGTCACTCATGCCCTCGTCACCTCAAGACTGGTTTACTGTAACGCACTCTACATGGGGCTGCCCTTGAAGAGTGTTCGAAGACTTCAGTTAGTCCAGAATGCAGCCGCGTGAGCGATTGTGGGTGCACCTAGGTAAACCCACGTTACACCTATCCTCTGCGAGCTGCACTGGCTGCCCATTGGTCTCCGGACACGCTTCAAGATGCTAGTCGTTACTTTTAAAGCCCTGCATGGCATCGGACCTGGTTACCTGAGAGACAGCCTCCTGCCAATTACCTCCCAAAGACCGATTCGATTGCACAGACTTGGCCTTCTCCGGATTCCATCCGCCAGCCAATGCTGGCTGGCGACCCCCCGGGGGAGGGCCTCTGTTGCAGCTCCGGTCCTTCCCGTTGAGATCCGGACCCTTACTACCCTCCCGGCCTTCCGTAAAGCTACTAAGTCCTGGCTGTTCCGGCAGGCCTGGGGCTGTTGAATGTATCCAGCCCCACTTTAATTGTGAATGTTGTTGTATTTTAAATTGTTGTTTTGTCTTATTTATCCCCCTTCCCTTTTTATTGTAAGCCGCCCCGAGTCCTTCGGGAGTGGGCGGCATACAAAACCAATAAACTAAACTAAACTAAACTAAACTAAAATAAGAGGAAAAGAAATGTAAAATCATTTTTAGTTCCTGGGAAAAAGGCAGGATGTAATTGTAATTAATTAATTGTAATTTAATAAATTTATATGCTGCCCAATCCCGTAGGAGTCCGGACGGCTAATGTAATTCAAATAAAATAGTTGGGCAGCTGTATGTATTTGTACTATCCAAACAATAAGTTGGCTGCCTACTATTGTTTAAAAAATAAACAGCAGCATAATAAATATTTGATGCATTGTGTAGTTTTGTTCTTGGACCATAACTACTGCAGCCAGCCTAAGAAATAATTATACTGAGTTTATGCATTCAGCAGAATGTGGTGAAAATTTTGTACTATGGAATCATATTTTTAAACACTCTCCTATATTGACAGTTTTAAGAGAAATAGGGGAAATATATTTTAATAAATATATTTTAATAGCATTTATATGCTATTTTTCTGCCTGTAGGAAGCTTTATTTCTCTGGAGAAATTCAGTTAAAATGATTAATTGTGCAATTGTGTTTTAAACTTTAGCACTGCAGGTTGTTGTATGAATTTGGGCATGTGACTGGGGGATTTGGTGTGTGTTCGGGTGGGGGAATGCCATTGACTGGACAATAAAATATCACAGACAATAGAAATAGACTATATGTCAATTTCATTTTCTCTCCATTTGTTATTTTTGTGAACTGCAGGATATTGTAGCAGTTGAAAATATCCTTCCATTGTGAAACGCCTCAATCACTTGACTGCAGGGCTTTTGCAATTGTCGTAAATGCAAAGACTGATCTTAAAGTTATTTTTTCATCCCAGTCATAACTTTAAATGATTACTAAGTCATTAAGCAAGTACTACCTGAATATACATGAATTTATAATTGAGTATCTATATGTGGGCTGTAAGAATCCAATGATCACTAGATGGGAGCAAAGAGTTATAAGAGATTCCAATTCTTGGCTCTCTAAGTAGTAAGTGTGCCACCATTTGCTAAACCTATTTTGAGGGAGGTAAAAAGTTATGATGTGGAAAAGTTATGCGTAAAGCCAGAATTGTTCAGATTTTTTTTCTTCCTCAAGGTTTGTACTTGCCTATTTTATTTTTTATTTTTAAATGTGTGTTGCTTGGGATAAAGCTAGAGTATTTACAAGTTTCCTGCCTCAGAATATCAAGTATTAAGAGTTGCTGATTTTTTTTTTAACCTTAGTATTTTTTTAACCATTTGCCAAAGCTGGGAGAAAGTTTTGAGGATTGGAAAATAGAAATGTATAGGCTGCTTGGGGCTTCTCAAATTAACACCTGTCACTCTCATTTGAGCAATTCTTTTCTTAAAACTGTTTTTAACCACTCTGATATATAATCTGCATGCTTTTCTTTTCCTCACCAATACTTTCTGGAATAATATTTTTGAAATATGGCAGCACTGAAAGTTATGTTGTGTTGCTGTGTAGCCTAGCAAAGTCTGTTCTGGTTGTCAGAGAACATATTTCTCTTGTGAAACTTCCTAAGGGGAATTATTACTGGATAATCACTATGCTCTACTCCTGAAATATTATGACCAGGGAAGGCCAGAGCGGTGTTTTTCAGACTCAGCAGCAGTGGTGGGCTTCTCTTACTACTGGTTCTGTGGGCGTGACTTGTTGGGTATGGCAAGGGAAAGATACTGTAAAATCTCCATTTCTTCCTCACTCCAGGGAAAGGTTACTGCAAAATCCTCATTCCTCCCAATCAACTGAGACTCAGAGGCAGAGAATAGATGGGGGTGGGGCCAGTCAGAGGTGGTATTTACCGATTCTCCGAACTACTCAAAATTTCCACTACCAGTTCTCCAGAACTGGTCAGAACCTGCTGAATACCACCTCCGCTCAGCAGATGTAAGATATGTGGACTCCACCTCCCAGAATTCCCATCCATCCATTATGGGAACTCTGCACATCATAAATCTTGCTGAGCCTGAGAAACACTGGGCTAGTTAGATAAGGCACGATCGTCTTTCATTTGCATCCTTCCCCATTTCCTCAATAATTATCCCATTTTATTTCTTATTATTGTTAAAGTGGGAAGACTAGCTCCTCAGTGTATTTTGATTGGCAACACTGGGAAAAATTTGCCTTGGAGCATTCCTGAGGGTTTGTTTTATTTCAGGCAGGCAGTGTGAGTCTACCTTTAAATCAAGGGTGTCGGTCAGGCTATGGAAAAAGCATTTTGTTCTAATGCCAAGAATGCTTGGAGATGCCCATGTGTCTAAAAGAGGACTTTCAACTCAGTTCTGTCCATCTCTAGTTAGAAGCTAATCTAATTGGTTTTGATGGGATCTATTGCAAATTAAGCATGAATGGAAGTATAGCTTTCACTCAGCCCCAAGCATTTCCTTTATACTTATATCACTGATTAACTTCAGCTTTTATGACCTCACAGGAAATGATTATGGTTTGAGAAGATATGAAAGCAATACTTCCAAGCCAGGGGTGGGTTCTGGCTGCCGCTGCTGCCTGTTCTCTCAGGGACGCATCCTGCGCATGCTCAGTTCTGTCTGCACATGCACAGAAGGCAAAAACAAGGTGGTGGTGCCTACGAACCAGTTCGGGAGCATGGCAGGCCTGGGTCGCTGCTGGTACCAGCGACCCAGGCCACCAACCTCTTTTCCAAGCATTCCCACTGCATGCCACTGCTATCTGATACTGTGGATTACTTCAAGTGGGGCACTGTCTTCTGTTGCAAATTCTCATTGGAAGAAGCATCTTCCAAAGAAATAAGGCATAACTGCAATTCATGAAATTCTTTGGGATAAGATTTACAGCCACATTGTAACCTTTTGTGTTGACAATTTTGTCAAGAGAAACCCAAGTTTCACAAGAAGAATGAGAAGCACGCTACATGGAGAGAAGGTAGTTCATTTCAAGAGAAAGGAATCTGCCCTTGAAAGGTGGCTACAAATAGGGGTACAGAGGCTAGAAATATTTATAAAGAAGGTGATCTTTATGGAGGTGTAGTATATGAGTATGTATGTATCTTATATGATATTTAATTTGGTGAGCATGTAACTTTAGTGAATACAATTTTTAATTAACTTTTCTTGTGCTTACAGATACTTTTCTTTGGTGTGTGGATTAAGTTGGGGTAACTCATTTGTGAGTTCAAGAAAGTTTGTGTAAGGGATTTTCTCTTTTACTTGATTCAATCAGTTTTAGCTCTGCTGTCAATTATTTGGGCCTGACTCAGCAATCTTTTGCAACAATGTAATTTACCTTTGAAGGACACGGTGGCTCAGTGGTTAAGATGCTGAGATTGTCGATCAGAAAGATTGGCAGTTCAGTGGTTCAAATCCCTAGTGCCATGTAACGGGGTGAACGCCCGCTACTTATCCCAGAGTCTGCCAACCTAGCAGTTCGAAAGCACGTAAAAATGCAAGTAGAAATAGGAACCACCTTGGTGGGAAGGTAACAGCATTCTGTGCACCTTCGGCGTTTAGTCATAGTATAGTGTAGTATAGCCTTTATTGTCATTTACAAAATAAATGTGACAAAATTGGTTTTAGCCCACTGGTGTAATTCATCACAATAAATACAAACAACATAAATAATATAAAGAATAATACCAATGCAAATAATTAGGGGAAAGGGGAAAAAAAGATAGAAAAAGAAAAACTAGTCATACGTGTGTGCGTGGAGTGATTGTGGTTGTGTTTAAGAGTCTGACAGCCCAAGGATAGAAACTATTTTTAAACCTATTTGTTCAGCTGGCTATCCTTCGATGTCTTCTGCCCGATGGTAGAAGTGCGAAGAGACACTGACCAGGGTGTGAATCATCTCTGAGTATCTTCCTTACTCTGCTAAAGCAGCGAGACCTGGCGATGTCATCCAGTGGTGTTAGTCATGCCAGCCACATGACCACGAAGACGTCTTCGGACAGCGTTGGCTCTTCAGTTTAGAAATGAAGAGGAGCACCACCCCCTGGAGTTTGGAACAACTAGCACATATGTGCGAGGGGAACCTTTACCTTTACCTATTTACCTTTGAGGGGTCCTTGGTGCTCTCTGAATTTGGTTGTTTTTTTGGTGACATTTCATTACCCAAACTTGATGACAGCATCATTGCTTACCAGCCTTCATTTCACCCTAACCTACAATATTTTCCTTCATTAGTATTTATCTTTGCTTGCAACATAGTTTCCAGCCTTATCGATTGTGGATTATGCTAATGGTTAAGGAAAAATTAACAACAGTGCAGAGATAGTTAATTTGATTTTTAAATATTTTCCCTGTAAAAGAATACTTTTCATTCTTTAAAATGTGGCAAAAGGGAGAAATGATGTGGTTTAATAGCATGCCGAATGACTCTGAGAGACTGGAGGGAGAGCTGTAGAATAGACCAATGTTTTTCAACCTTTTTTGTGCAAAGGCACACTTTTTTCATGAAAAAAATCATGAGGCACACCACCATTAGAAAATGTTAAAAAATTTTAACTCTGTGCCTATATTGATTATATATAAAGTGTTTTTCCCACGGCACACCTTACACTATGTCACGGCACACTAGTGTGCCGCGGCACAGTGGTTGAAAAACACTGGAATAGACGACCAGTGTGTTGAAGCTTTCTCAGTCCATTGAAAAAGGGAGGGTGTGCAAAATATTTCAGTAGAGTGGAGTGAAGTGGAGTGGAGTTAGTTGTCCATTTCAAGTCCTGGGAGATTATAGAACTCAGAAAGCTCTCTATTGTTGAAAATCTCTATTATCGATACTGTGTTGTCTAATATTGTAAGAGGTGGTAGAATAGGAGGGCGCCTCCTAAAATCTATTACTATCTCTACTGTTTTAAGTGTGTTCATTCCAGATTGTTCCAGCTGCACCACAGGGCCAGTTATTCAACCTTCCATCTGTATGCAAATTCACAATCATCTCAAATGAAACCAGTGATTGTTGTCTCTCTCTAGCTTAGAAGGGATTTTCTCTAGTTTTCCGGAGAATAAAATGAGAGGAGAAATACTTTCAATCTTGCAATATTCAGTTAATTTTGCAATAAATATAGAACTAGTACTCCTAGTTGTGCTTCTTTCTTAACTAACGTGCAGGCCTAATACATGGGGAATTATCATATTAACTAAATCAAATTTCATTTTTGTCCAGATCTGTTAGGTTTTTAGCACATTTCCGGTGTACAATCTAAAACAGGGTGTTAAACTTGCAGCCTGCGGGCCACATGCATCACACATTGGCCACACCCACACCCAATTTAGCAAAGGGGGGAAGTCATGATACGTCAGTGACAACTCCATGACAATGCAAGTTTGACACCCCTGATCTAAAGGCCAAATGTATCCCACTAAAAATCCTACTCTTAGGATTTTCCTCTTTTGGTACCATCACTGGGGCAACTCATTTATTTTAATTCTTCTACATAATGGCACTCAGCAGTCTCACTTTGAAAGACTGTGTCTTCATGTGGGGGAAAATATACATTTTAAATAAAATAAAACCCACCATTTGAAAAATGGGGATTTGTTGTTTCCATTTTGATGAAAAGCATTGATTTGAACTAAAAGTTTGATCTTTTCCTGTCTCTCATTCATTCCTTTAGTTCAGGAATTCTTGCAAACTTAACCCTAAACATCCGGCTTTGTGTGTGATTAGCAGAGATGCCGGAGTTAGCTAAGAACTCAGATCATTGGCACATAAACTACAAAATGTAGCTAGAATTATTCAGAATCAGAGAGATTATTTGCAGAGTGGGATCTCTTGGCAGTTAGTGCTTTCCCTTTTTTACCTTCAAAGAGATCTTAAATTCCAGGTCTAGACAAGTCCTTCATACACAATGAAATTGGTGATTTTCTTGCAGATATTTCATTACCAAACAAGGCAGCAGCATCAGTGCTAGGAGGGAGTGGGGTTTGCTCTTATTTTTATATATACTAGTGACCTGCCCTATCACTGTAGGTGGGAGTGTTCTTGGTGGTTCCTTGGTTAGGCTGTCATTTATTGTTAGTTTGTTTGTCTTGTTGATAGTTCCTTGATTGGGATATTGTTTACTTTTATTGGTCTAGCGTTCAATCTGCTCATCTGGGTTGCGAAGAGTGTTTGGCTCTTTTTGATTGTCTCTTTTGAGGCTATTGAAGTTTAGCCTGAGCTTTAGCCTGTTTATTAGGTGGGCCTGGTCTAGATTATTAAAGATTAAGCAATTCCTATCTTTAGGTGCCAAAGAAATAGGATTCTCTGATGAAGCAAGCACAGACAGGCTAATTCAGAAACTTGAGCAAAAGGAAAAGAACAAAAGGAAAAGAGATTGTCACAAATCAGCATTCCCTAATCTGGGAAGTATCTTATATATGTGCTGGGAATCAATTTAGCTAAATAATGGGGGGAGTATCTATGGAGATTCTCAGTCACCCATATCATGGTTGCCCCAATGATGCTTTTTCAAAGGCAACTGGATTTTTAAAGATGTTTCACTTCTCATTTTTCAATCAGAACTGAAGGAGCTTTTTGGATGAGAAGTGAAACATCTTCAAGGAAAAGTCCAGTTGCCTTTTGAAAAAGCACCTTTGGGGTAATGTGGGAGCAATGTTCCAAAGACATCTGAAGAGTAGCGGGTTGTGGAAAAGAGCAGACTGTTCATCAGGTCTTGTTGCATGAATTTTCCTTTGCGCTTTGTGTTGATATTTGGGTATAGCATATATACCTGAGTAGTTTATCCCCGTGCCTAAGCCCAAAAGACACTACATTTAAATCTCTCCTAGAGTCTGGTGGTGTTGAAGAGTCTGATTAGCTTGACACAACCTGCTATGGGCCCTTCTTCCACTCTCATAGAGAGAACAGAACACCAGGATCAGTAGGAGTGTGGTAGAGCTGCACAGGTATTTATAGATCTCAGGCGGCCCTTTGGATTCAGTTTCAGCTCCCAGGACCCATCAGCACATTCCTGAGACTGCTGAGAATGTGTGTCCCTTCCAGGTCACTCTCTCCCTCTTTAAATACCCTGGACCATCTCTTTAACTTCTGACCACATGATTCCCTTCAACCTCACCCTCCAAATCTTTTTACATCATACTCCAATCTTTTCTTATTCATGCACTTCACTATTTGGATATTCACAAATATGCCAGCCTTGCCCTTCATCCAATACCAGGAAATCAAAGAAGGAAATATTGACAATGTATCTATGTTGTTTTATTTTAGTGCAATCTTAACTAAAATGGTCATGTTCCAGCATTCCAATGAAAATAATTACACATATACACACTAGCACTTAGAACAAGCTACTTGTTGTTATTCTTTTACCATCTTCTCCAGCCCAATTTCTAGGCTGTTTGGTTGAATGAAATCCCGCTATCAGCTCTAAATCCACAAGATCCTTTTCTCCTTTCAAGGACAGATTCCCTTCGTCTAATCCCAGACAATCAAAGAAACCAGGATTCTGTTAGATTACACACTTCTCAGTCTGATACACACCTAGGAGCTGTAGCTCATGTTTCTCATTGCACTAAAACTTGCTGGCTTCTACTTTGAGGGACTAATGTGCAGTTGCTCTGAGCAGCTAATAATAGATTGGCAGTATGGCAAAGAGTTTAGTTCCCTAATGTTGCTTCCCAACTCCAGCCCAGTGTTGTCATATAAGGGCATGGCAGGAAGCCCATGGCTTGATTTTCTCATCTATCCCGGAGGCCGGGCCTGGCAGCTATTGGCTGTGAGCTGAAGGGCTAATCTAGGCCAGCTGCAAACGTCACTCACATAAGCCCTAACTGGAAACAGTATTCTACCCCTGAGTTCTCCTTGTGCGCTGTCTGTTTTTCCTGATTGCCTGTCTTTGGGATCTCCACTAAGAATTCTGGGTGGAAGCAGCAAGGCTTTTACCATGGCTTCTTGGAAAGTCTGTATGCTTGGCCTTCTTCTGGTCCTCCTCTGTTCATTCCAGCTTCCTAGAACACAAGGTCAACAACAGCATCACCACAGCGATGTAGAATACCATGGAAATGAACATCATCATCCCAAAGAGCATCACCACGATGCACACCATTATCAAGATGTAGAAGATGATGGTGATGATGATGAACATGCTCACCATCATGCTGCTCAGGATAAGGATGCTGGACATTTCCAAGGAAGTCATCATTCTCAACATGAAGATGATGACAATGAAGAGGAACATCCTCATCCTCATAGTGCTGATCACCACATAGACCATCACCACCATGATGATAGTAATGATGATGATGATGAAAGTCATGATAAGCATCATCATGATAAACATCATGGAAATCATCACGATGACAATGACGATGACGACGACGATGATGATGATGATGATGATCATCAGGAACATCATGAAGACCACCACCACCACCATAAGGACCAAGAGAGGCACCATCCTGAAGACCATCAGCATCAGGAAGAAGAAGAAGATGATGATGATGATGAAGAAGATGATGATGAACACCAGCATCACTACCATCATCAAAAGCATGATGATGACGATGACGATGATGACGACGATAAAGATGATGATGACAGTCAGTCACATCATGACCATCATGGCCAACACCAACACCATAAAGATGATGACAGTGATGACAATAATGATAATGAACACGAACACCACCATCATAGACATCATGAAGAGCATGATGATGACGATGATGATGATGATGATGATGATGACGATGATGACGATGATGACGATGATGACGATGATGACGATGATGACGATGACGATGATGATGATGATGGCAATGATGTTCGTCATCATCAACGTCATCACCAAAAGCATGCTGACGATGATGATAAGCATCACCATCAGCGTGAAGAAGAAGAAGACGAAGAAGAAGAAAGCAATGATAGTGATGATGATGATGATGATGATGATGATGATGATGATGATGATGATAAAGATACAGTTCACAAGTCGCATCACCAAAGTAGCCATCATCACCATCGTAAATATGATGGTAAAGAAAAAGAGTCTGATGAAGTACTTTCTAAGGAGAAGGATGAGCATAAGCATGAACGACACAGACAAAAGCATCACAAACATGAGGCCCAAGAAAAAGCCAAAAAGCACCACAGAGAGGAAGAAGGTGAGAAATGTGTAAATATTGTGGGGAGGTATATGATTGATGGGGGAAATCTTGTCTCAAGCCATTATAGAACAAGAAATTTGATACCTACAATCTGGAGAACAGCTGGTTGGGGAAAAAAATGTGTTGAAAAAAGCAGATATAATGAGGAAAGCCAACAATACATGTTTCAGTTGCCATCATAGTCTCCTTTCTCAGAGAACCTGAAAATTTTGTTCCAATCAATCCAATCTCCGAGCCTATTCCAGCTTTTACCCACTTGTCAGCCCAAGTGTAAAGGACTACAGCATCCATAACAGAATTACAGAATAACAAAGCTGGAAGAGATGTTGGAGGTCTTCTAGTCCAACCCGCTGCTTAAGCAGGATGCCCTGTACCATTCCAGACAAGTGGCTGTCTAGACTCTTTTTAAAAGCCCCCAGTGATGGAACACCCCAATTTCAGAAGGCAACTTGGTTAACTGTTCTCACTTTCAGGAATTTTCTCCTTAATTGCAAGTTGCTTCTCTCCTTGATTAAGTTTCCATCCATCGTTTCTTGTCTTGCCTTCTGGTGATTTGGAGGATAAGATGACCCCCTCTTCTTTTTGGCAGCCCCTCAAATATTGGAGCGCTGCTATCATATTTATAATTGCAACAATTGTAGACTTGCTGTAATTGAATTATAATTGAATTTAGTTATAGCATGGAATTATAGCACTGCAGGTCACACTATCTGTAAATAGTATAAATTAGATCTACTACAGTACTGTGGTAAGGTGAGGTAAATAATCTAATTCTTTTATTCTTGGCTTTCAGCCTCTTTTCAGATCAAATGAAGTTTATACTTTCTTTAGAAAACTCAAAAATCCAACCATCTCTTGTCAGTCCCTGCTCTCTGGGTCCCATTTCTTACTCTGTTAATAGTCTCTAGAAGTAGCTTACCAAAAAAAAAACCAGAGAACAACCATAATGGAGCTGTCTCTGTTTCTCTTTTCATTTGAAGATGAGGATGAGGATGAAGAGGAAGAAGGCGAAGACAATGAGTATGAAGCAGGTTCTGTTTGTCACTACTGTGCCTTCTGCAAGGTAATGCAGGAAAACCTTTGCATATGATTTTGATAGTTTATTGTTCCCAGTTAGGAGCCTACTACAGGTTGCTGACCTGTAGTGCCTCCACTAATATGGCCCATGTTGAGAGTTGGTAAAAGTTCTCATTCAGCAAATTCTGAAGGATCCCTGGTTCTTTATTCTTATTCTAATCCCAAAGCGGAATGGCTTTTCATTCACATTAAACTAATTTGAGAGCATTACATAATACACAGTTCACAAGGATGACTTCTGTGCCTCTATCTTTCCACCAAAGCATTGGGAATTGCACTGTGGCATGGATTCTCCCCCTTTTCTCTCCTTATTTTTGGTTAGGTCAGGTCTATGCTGAAAGTCTATTCCATTTGCTTCTTATCAACGAAGAAGGTCTGCTCCTCATCTAAACAGTCTGGTTCATAGGCAGTAATTTGGCAGGCAAAGATCAAGTCACATAGGAATGTGGCACGTGTAGCTTGTCCTTCCCTTGCCATATGCACTCTGTTTCTGCTTATATAGTATCCATATATGAAGTAGATGAGCTCAGAATTTGCTCTAAAAAAACAATAAAATAGTCTTATATGTCTGGGTATGTCTGTATACAACCACATACACACAACATTTTCTGATAATTCACCCGGCACAGATTTACTGACCATATTTCCAAAGATAGTTAAACTTTTGTAACACCAGCAAATTAGCTTGTTTCTTCCCGCCCGCTTAGCTTCATATTTATTCTAGAAAGCTGCTGAAAATCTTTGCTATATATTTATGCTATTTAAAATGGTATTAAATAGCATCAGCAGGAAAAGAACAAAAAGAAAAGCAACAAAGGAAAAGAAACTAGAAAAACACTTTGGTTCAAGACTGTTTTATTAAAATTAATTTTTCACTTACATTATTTACTAACAGATTACATGTGCGCATGTGTGTGTGTGTGTGTATGGACATAAATATATTGATTAGGTAAAGAGATGGAGGGAGATGGTAGATGATAGATACAGTAGAGAGATAGAAGAGCAAGAGTGAAACAGACAGACAGAAACTATATATCAGACTGGATTTGATGAAGAAAAGATTATTCAGCATGCATGTGGCTGAGCATGTCAGCACCTCTTTAAATCAGATGTGAGACCAAGAAAAAAAATCCATCTTCCTTAAGGCATTGCCAACAGGTGCAACTTGATCATTGCAGACCCTTAATATATACCTGCAGTTTGGATAGATCTGTTGAATATGGCTTTTAAAGGTTTTTTTTAGTATACATATGTGCTAAAGCACTGGCATATCTAAATTTAGAGTATTTATTTGTATGTGTGTATGTACACATGTGCAAATATACAAATATACAATATTATAATAGCGAACTGCCCTGCTCCTCAACAAATGCTTATACTTCTGAAGTTTAAACAGTACATCAGTAAAGTGTCTATTCTAAAACTTTACTATTATTATAGTTCCGTTATTGATTTCCTATGCTTTGGTTTTGTGTTATTTACTGTAAATTGTTCAGAGTTTTGGCAAATGAACCAGTATGTAAGCTGAAATAATTAATACATCAATTCTGCTGCCCTCCTATGCAGCAGAATATGCAGGCTGCCACAAAGAAGAAGGGGTCAACCCTATTTTCTAAAGCAGCGGTCTCCAACCTTGGCAACTTTAAGACCTGTGGACTTCAACTCCCAGAGTTCCAGAACTCTGGGAGTTGAAGTCCACAAGTCTTAAAGTTGCCAAGGTTGGAGACCACTGTTCTAAAGCACCAGAAGGCAAGATAAGAAGCAATGGATGGAAATTGAAAACAAAAACAAAAAAGGCAACCTAGAACTAAGGAGAAATTTCCTGACATTAAGAGCAATTAACCAGTGCAATGGGCTTGCCTTCAGAGGTTGTGGGTGCTTCAGCAACAGAGGTGGTATTCAGCAGGTTCTGACCAGTTCTGCAGAACTGGAAGCGGAAATTTTGAGTAGTTTGGAGAACCGGTAAATACCACCTCTGATTGGCCTCAGCCCCATCTATTCTCTGCTGTCCCAAGTCCCAGCTGATTGGGAGGAAATGGGGATTTTTGCAGTAACCTCCCTTGAAGTGGGGAGGGAATGGAGATTTTAAGGTATCCTTTCCCTGTCATGCCCAGCAAGCCATGCCCACCAAATCATGCCACATCCACCAAACCACGCCCACAGTACCAGTAGTAAAAAAAACATGAATCCTACTACTGTCCAGCACTGGAGGTTTTTAAGGAGAGACTGGACAGCCATTTGTCTAAATGGTATAGGGTCACCTGCTTGAGCACAGGGTTGGACTATAAAACCACCAAGGTCACTTCGAACTCTGTTATACTGTCATTTTGAGCATTGCTCCACCCATATTCTTCCAGGGTGCAGGGATGAGGGTTATCTATAATCCTTACTGGGTTTGAGTGATCTTTGCAAACATTTCGACATTTCACCCCCCCCCCCAACTAAGCATCCTACTACCTCTTTTCTTCCTCCCCTTTCTTTGTTTTCAGCATTGTGGGGAGTGTGACAAGTGCCCTTGTAAAGATGGAGACAGCAGTGACTACTGTATGAGCTGCCAGGTTGGTATTTCAGTTTCTCTGCCTCCATAATTTCTTCTCTTTCTTCTCCTGCAAGTCTGGCTTCATGAATGTTCAGTAACCTTATCACACTTGTGTTCTTTTCTTCACACAGTATTGTCATTTCTGCTACATTTGTCCTGTGTGTGAGACAGCCTGTGCACCAGGTGAGCTGTAGGTTATTATTATTATTTTTGTTTAATGGACAGGAATGTCAAATACAGTCAGGGTGTAAAAATTAAACCTGAGTTCAGTTGAGTTGCTATCTCTCAAGTCATTGAGAAGAAACCTAACCCTAACCCTTCCTACCCCCGACATCTCCATAATTGAATTTACACACTGTATCACACTAAGCCATATATTTTATTTAGCTTAGCATCTTACATGGTTGCAGCCATTGCAGTTTTTAAATGATGGCGAAGAGTTGTCTGTTATGCAAATTCATTCAATTGTGGTTTATTCAATGAACTACAGTATATATCAGGCTGTATTTGATGAAGAAAAGATTATTCAGCATGCATGTGGCAAGGTTTGGTGTGATGTATGAACCCAGCCTATGTATGCTTTTTGGAGACAAGATGATGCAAATTAACAATCAATCTCCTTATCTACCTGAACTTGTTCTGGAAACCTGAACCTCTGTTTTGTTCTATTTTATGCAGGAAGCATCGTAGATGAATTATCTGGAGCCTTATTTCAGTAAGTGAGAACCTCCTCCTTCCATAGTAGCACAAAGACCTTTTTTTCCTCTTCAGATCTGATTTTGCAGCCTTGGTTTTAGTTGATTTTTTAAATAAGCTTTCCATTTAGAACTTGGGTCAGCCTTGAGTATGATAAGTAATGTTCCTTTATCTGAGTGTTGCTCTGATGATTTCTAGGAGGAACAGGATGTAAATTTAAAAAGTCATTGCTGCATTATAATAAAGTTATGTAAAATTATAGTAATAACAATGCAATGGGAAATCACCACCATCAAGAACAAAATAATCTTCTTTCCTTTTGCAGGACAATCACTACCATATTTGAGCAGCAGGAACACTGAAGCGCCCTCTTCTGGATAAGACAAAATTAGGGGAGATGATGACACCTTGACTTTTAGAGCCAAACAGTAAACAAGGGCAAATATATGGCTGTTGTTTTCAGCAATGTTTTCCTCTTCCTCATCTTTGCAAAAAGCTTCCTAAGATTGATTTTGTCCTTAGGTGGGAGGGGGGGGGGTATCTTTCTTCAGATGGCAGCCAAGAAGCTTAGAGTTGATACCAAGTGAGCTAAAAAAAAGGGGAGAGATGTAACAAATCATCTACACAGCTTCTTTATTTGCTGCTAAAAATCTACCTTTTAAAATTGCTTTTGATTAAAATAATAATAATAATAATAATAATAATAATAATAAATTTCCTACTGGGATGAAGACTCATAGAACTGTTGTCTTGTTGAGCATTTGGGTTTTTATTTGGGCAGGGAGATTGTCCTATGCATGCCAGGGCATGTTAAGTGAGATCAAATTTTAAACAAGATATTTCACCTTGAGTTAAGGAATGCATATTGTCTATTGTATTTCCTTGGCAATTAAATGTTTAAGAACCTCATCACACTTTAAGTTTATTTCTGAGCAATAGGTCAACTATTCATCCTGTAGTTGTTTTCCCTCACTCATGACCTCCAGATTTGTAAGAGTGCAACTTCAATGTCAGCTACAATGGAAAATACCAGACAGAGGAAGTCCGTCAGAGGTCTTCAAACTTGGCAACTTTAAGACTTGTGAACTTCAACTCCCAGAATTCTCCAGCCAGCTATGTTTGAAGACCTCTGGTCTTAGTGAATGAGCCAGAACAGGAGAGGATTCATGCTAGTGTGAGTTTGCATCAATGTTTGTTTCTGAATTGTGATTTGGTTTGGTGAAAAATATTCTGCCCAACACTCTAATGCTGACCCAGAAGTAACTTTCTTCCCCCCCCCCCCCCCCCGCATAGGGTCAGCCATAGGCTATCTACCCTATTCTTTAAAAAAAAAACAATTACAGAATTCTATGCAATCTTCTTAACCAGGTGTTAAGAAATGAGTTATTTTACAGCCCCCCCCCTTGTGTTCCATTCTCAGCCATTTTTGCTTATATATTAGCTAGCATCCCTCACTTGACAAATAGTACAAATGATCTGTTTTATCATCTTTCCTCTTCTTGCATCATACCATTTTTCTGCATCTGATGTCTGGCCATTGCACTGAATCTCAGGAAGCCAAAATTGGATCCATTAAACCAAATAGGGAACTCCAGCTGAAGTACTGAATCCCACAGACTGAGAGTGCGGATAAAAACAGAACTTGGCTGAGGTTAATTAAAGGTTTGTCTCTCTTGTTCAGATGTAGATTTTTGAACAAGATCAAAACAAAAGAGTGAGTGAGTTTGGTCAGGGGGTGTTGATAGAACCTACTGCTTCAAGAAGTAAAGTGTGAACAGAATCTGAAAACAAATGTGCTACATAGACTCCAAGCTCAAATCTGAGCTTCCTTGTGACCTCAGATTTTGAGACTCACCTGCTTTGGTTCAAATAAAAGTAATCTTCTCTCTCCACTCCAATGATGGATACTCTTCTCCAGACTTTTTAAATTTAATTTATAGCCTTCACTTTGTCTCGTTTTCATGAACAATAAACTTTAAAACTTGCTTCTAAACTTGCTGTGTGTTTTCTCCATAGCCTTCCCTTTTATGAAGTGGCCTTAAGGGATTTGGTCATCCTAGGAGATAACATTTTAGGGAATTGGGAAAGGGGCATCTATTTTTTCTTCATTAAATGGAGGAAACCTTTGGGACGACATGAATAATAGGGCAATGTCTTGTTTCTGTGCTTTTTGTCTTTGATTAGTTCTTCCTTGGATCCTCTGTATTGCATAAGGAAAAGAAAGCCACCCCTTATATTTTAAAATTCTGTAGAGTGGCACCTTTTTAGTGAGAATTGACCACTTAATGTGTTTTAAAATAAAACTTGCTTCCAATGTGGGTTTCTGAAGTTAGTAGGACTTCTATAGCTAGGCAGATCCTGACAGCCATTGTATACTGGAAGCAAAAAGATACTGCACTCTTCATTTTGCAGCCTATATCTGATATATCCACAATAGATCATTCTGCGGATGGTACCAAGTTACCAGAATACACAATCTGAGCACTAATGCAGACCTATGATCTGATGGGAGCAGATGTTGAAGTGCTACTAGGAAAGCTGACACAAGGCCCATCCTTATTATGAAAAGAACAGTGTATTTATAGAGAGTTGTAGAGACCATGAGTGGAGTTGATTATAGGGAGAAAGGGGCCTAACCATATTGGTGTCCAGTGATAATAGAACCCAAGTCTGTGTTTCTTGGACATATCTTTTCCCCCCTCTAATATAAGAGGAAAGTAGTTGTCACTGAAGAGGTGAAGAAAGCAATGGGTTGAGTCTTGGACATTAAGAGAGGCTGCCAAAACCCAAAGCCTTTGAACGGAAGGCTTTTGACTTCTATGTATCCTGTTTTCAAAGAATTCAATGAGCACACAAAGTATTAACCAGATGCCAGGAGGAAAAAAATAAAAACCTAAACTTCTTCTTATTGTTCCAATTATGTTAGTTTGGAGATTATTAACTAGGACACTTCTAGATGGATGGCTCCTCCACAAGAAATCCAATGGCCTTGTGGAACCACGCATCCTGGTAAAAAGGAAAAAAAAATAAAACCATGGGGATTTTTAGAAGTAGAGGAATTATCATCTGAACAACACATGAAGTTCATTAGCATTAGGTGATTGCTTCAGAAAAATTCAAGGTAATTGCTTAAGAATTGCTTAGTCTGGAAAGACACTAAATTCCACATTCTGGGTGCTTCTTTGCTTGCTTACCCACTGTTCAATGGATTTCAATTTTAATAGACTTTGGATTTAATGGACAAGGCCTTCTGAATAGGAGATATAGTACTGAAACACAGCCGAGACAGGGAAGGTGCTATGAAAATCAGGGGAGCCGACAGAGTGCATTGAGACATTAGTGGTGGAAGGTAGGAGAAGAAATGGAAAAATAAAACTATGGGAGTATTAAAAGTGGAAGGGTTAGTTGGGGATGGGAGCTCTTGAAATATGCCATGTGGAGAGTTGGTGACAGGAAAGAGGGGGGCAGCACACACTCTTTTATTGCTACAACATTCCTGTACGTTTGTTTGGGTTGAAAATGGCAAGTAGCCCCAAGTCGCCCACTGAACTCCATTGCCAAGTAGGAACTTGATCCTTGGTGGCTCCCGGTCCTTTTGTATCAATACTGAGATTACATCATAGAACGCACCATATTATTAGTAGAGTGGTGGCATGCCAGGTGGAAAGGCTAACGTTGGAAAGGGAAAACAAGATTCTAAAGACCAGAGCAAGATGTAGCTCTGGTGCCCTTCCCTTCAAAGACTAAGAAATAAGCGGCAAGAAGTCTTGTTACCAAATAAAAGTGGAAGAAAAAGACCTAAGATTTAAATTCTGGCACTATTATGTACTGAATTTCTAGATCTGTGGTAGCTGCTCCACATTATTATTTTCCTGTATCTACAATAAAAGCAGTATATGTATCTATAAGCCTTATGCTTCCCACTGCTATCTTAACTCTTTAAATGCTGGTTGTATTGAAAGTAGTTTACAGTATTGCAGTGCCATAGGCGAGGCTCTGGGTGCAGGATCTGAAAACAAGCAGTGCTGGGCTGAGCAAGAGAGCGTTGTAATCTTGCTCCAACACCTGGTTCTGTTAGAAGAATGGTGGGCTCTTAAAGGCTAGAATACAGTGGAAGCAAAGAATGCCAGGAACTGCCTCACAGAAAGCAGACAGAGATCCTTTTGTCAATTCTGTACCTCGCTCATAAAGAAAAATCTGCAGATCCTAGAAAACGTTTTCAAACTTTGTTTTCTTTTTTCCTTTAAAAAAAAACATTTCTTAGCTCACTCCCCTTGTAACCCTCCCTCTCTGCCTTCCCTGGAAGCAAACGGGAACGAAGGGGACCAGAAGATAGCTCCTCCAGTACCTCAGCTTCCTGCTTACCCCTCACAATCTCCCTGACAGATTTGATTTCCCAGATTGTATTTTTCCCCTCCCCTACCCATTTTTTTTTTCATGCAAAACTACCCCTTTGCTTTGCCCCCTCACACCCACACATTCTCCCTGGAGGGAACAACTGAAATAAAAATGTAAAAAGAAAGGTGGAAATATATAAACATCAAATAAAAATTATTGGCGTGCAGGGCAGAGGGGTAGCTGGACACATTATTAAATTAACAGAGAACCTGTAATGGCGGTCGAAAAAGAAATTCAATTTACACGAGATTCCACAGCACAGATATACACAGAAAATACAACTCTTATATTACAATAGTCTTGGAGGAAGGGAGATCTGTGTGCCATATCAATAAAGTCCAGAGTCCTAACTCCAGTGACCATCACAGGCTGAGGTCTACTCTTTCCAGTTTGAGCATCTCGGACTTGAATTCCCCACTCTCTGCTCTCATAAAAAAAAAGGAAAAGAAAAAAAAAACTGATGCTCCATCACACCAGATGGACCACCTATCTACTGGTACTGCTTCATGCCAGCACCAAGAGAGTTTGGGTGACAACTTCTAGTCCTCTTTCCTCCTCCTTCCTCCTCAGGCGTTCTCTCATCTGGAGGAACAGGGAGCTGCAAAGGCAAGGGGAAAAGAAGAGAAAGGGGGGATTCTTTTTAATTGTTGACTTGTGCCGAGAAGCACTTGCTTCTGGACAGAAGAAGCAGGCATCCAAAATTTGAAGCTCTGTGTATCAGGCCTGGGGGCAACTTGCTCTTTGGGGTGGGTGTGAGCAGAGGGAGGTACACTGGCTTTGTTCCTCCTGGCTTCCATGCTCTTCCCTTGTTGAGAAGAAGGATGGGAAAGGGCGGGTGGGGGGGGAGGGAAAGGGAAGAACTGGCCTTTGAACAACCATCTTTATTTTTTTGTCATCAGGAGATGAAACTGGACCCCTTCATAGCAGCAATGCAAAGGAAAGGAAAGGAAAAGTGCTGGCGGAACATTTAGCACCTATGGCAGGGCAGGGAAGGGGAACTGGCCAAGATGGGCTGCTTGGTCCAATATGTGGCACATGGCAACAGGAAATAGAGGCTTCTCCTCCCCCTGCTCCACCAGAAAGACCTGGTGGCACAGCAGCGGGATAGGATGCGTGGGCAACCACATTTTCTCATTCACATTCTTATGTCCCTGCCCGGAACAAACAACAACAATAAATAGAGGCCGAGGTGGAAGGCCATTTCCCTCTGCAACTGGGGAAGGAGCCCCTCCTTGGCTTGAGTCCTTTGAGTTCATCATTGACCATCGACCACTGCTGCTACTAGGAAGAGGGCACCTGGGAGGAACACGGTTGATTGGTTGGTTGGTTGGTTGTTGGTTAGTTGATTGGTCGGTATGTCCAGGATCTCCCATCCATATTTTTTCTTGGCAACAGTGGCAGCAGCGGCGATGGTGCTAACAGCAGCAGCAGCAGCAGCAGCTCTTCATACCTTCATGTGAGCACATGATGGAGAAGGAGAGGCGGCGGCGGCGGCGGCAACAGAGGGGTCTACCTGCCCAAGGCAGGGAGGTCACACATAACTGGGACAGCAGCTTGCAAGAAAAAGAGAAAGAGAAGTAAGGAAAAAAATGAATCTCAGATCACGCAAAGTTCCAAAAAGCTAACAATTTTTTTTCTAGCCTTGAGGTCTACAGTTGGCCATGCTCAAGATAGAGGCTGTCAGCTATATGCAACTGTTAGTGAGAGGTATTACTGATGTTAAAGTACCCCTATCTTTCAGGGATAAAGTATAATGGTTGTTACCCGCAACTGTGAAAACATAGAGGCAGAAAATGCCTATTTTGCCTGTTGCTATAGATGAAATTTACAGGCTCCTAGCCCGGCAGAAAACAGAAATAAAGGAACATTAACAATTTTTGTCAAGAAAGCAAAAAAAAAAAATATTTTGAGATTATTTGCTCTTTGATAAAAAAAAGCATTCATTTTTAATGTGCAGCTTTTACTATCTAGAATTGTATATTTGTTTGTTATCATCAGTATGAATGGTGTTGAGAGACAGATAGATTATTTGTTTAGAGAAAAAAAGCTACATTTATTGTTGATTGGAAGCTACTTACGGACTTTCCCCCCATAAAAATAAAAATCTGTGATTTATGGTTTTGAAGATTAGACCAGAATATATTATAGAAAGAATAATAATGTGATGTAACTTAGAGAGGTTATAATATATTTGTACTTATAAATGCTGTGAAGGATATCAGAAGAAACTTCGTTATATTATTTTCTTTCTTTTCTATTTTTCAAATTTTTTCTTTGCACTTTTTGCTTCTTTAATGTCTTTCTTTTTTCCTTATTATACATTAATTTATTTTAGTTTTATCTTCTTATTTAAAAGTTTTTATAAATATTATATACAACAAATAGTGGTGAGAGACAGTGCATTCTACTATTCTCAATAGCAACAATGACTTTTAGTGCCAAGGTCCAAAATCAACAACCCCAAATTACTACCCAGCAGCTGGAACTGAACCATCCCATAATTTACAACTACCATACAAGATTGTGTATACTACCATTCTCTTACTCATGACTGGCAGAGGCTGGGAGGTGGCAATGAGAACCTGAAGACTGGGAAGAAAATGACTTACAAAATTATTAGAAAAGTAAATAAAAAAAAAGATTATTTCATTTTGTTGATTCTTTACTGAAAAGGTCTCTGCTATCCAACAGCAATAATATTAACATGGGGCAGTACCGAATTAACTTTGGTAGAGCTTTAAAAAACTAAGAAGAGTCAGATCTGATTAATAATAGGATGCAAGACTTCCGGTTGATGTTGTGGCGGGGACATCTGGAAAATAGCGAAACTCTGTAAAAAAATCGCACAGACTGATTATAAATTGCGGCACAATTCAGTAGCACAAATGATCCATTGGAATTTGTGCAAAAATTATAATATTAAAACAGCAACAAACTGGTGGGATCATCAGCCTGAAAAAGTCACCGAAAATCAGATGGTCAAGATCTTGTGGGATTTCCGTATACTAACCGACAAAATACTGGCGCATAATACACCAGACATCACACTGGTTGAGAAAAATAAGGTCACAATCATAGACATTGCAATACCAGGTGATAGCAGGGTCGCCGAGAAGGAACATGAAAAAATCGCAAGATACCAGGACTTAAAAATCGAAATTCAACTACTATGGCACAAACCAGCAGTGATAACTCCAGTGGTAATTGGCACACTGGGTGCTATTCCAAAAGCACTGGAATTACATTTAAAACAGTTAAAAAATTGACAAAATCACCATCAGTCAAATGCAAAAAGCCGCACTGCTTGGAACTGCACGCATATTACGAAAATACGTTACGATGTCCTAGGCCTCTGGGTGGGGCCCGACTAGTAACCAATGCCAAATCCGGCGAAACAACTGGCCGCTGTGATACAATTGTATAATAATAATAATAATCAATAATAATCAATAATAATAATCAATAATAATCAATAATAATAAAGCATTGGCAACAAACAAATGCAAATATTAGAAATAACAACTGAGATGGCCAAAAATCGAGTAAAAAAAGGTAAAGAATTGGACATCACCTGGAAAGGATCAATGGTTTCTGGCTCAAATATCTGACCAGTTTACATACAATATTGGCCAGGCAACTGAATGAAATTTTACAAAAGGGCCAAACTGATGAATGGTTGACAATTGGAAAAACATACTTGATTCAGAAAGATGCAACTAAAGGAACAACACCTGAAAACTACAGACCAATAACATGCTTGCCAACAACCTTCAAATTACTCACAGGCATTATTGCAGATAATATGATGGATTATTTGGAAACAAACAACATCTTGCCAGTAGAGCAAAAAGGCAACAGAAGGAGCAGGGGCACAAAAGATCAGCTCCTAATTGATAAAATGATATTAGAAAATTGTAAGAACAGAAAAACGAACTTGAATATGGTCTGGATTGATTACAAAAAGGCATTTGACTCACTGCCACATAGTTGGATCATAAAATGCTTAGAAACAACTGGCATTAGCAAAAATATTACATATTTTACTGAAAAGGCGATGAAACAATGGAGAACTGAGTTGGCAGTAGGGAATGAGAGCTACGGAATGGTTAATATCAAGCGAGGAATTTTCCAGGGTGATTCACTTTCACCTCTTCTCTTCATCATCGCAATGATCCCACTATCAGTAATCTTAAAAAAAATGAAATTAGGCTACCAAACAGCCAAAGAAGCTGAAAAAAATTCACATTTACTATATATGGATGATTTGAAACTCTATGGAAAGTCAGAAATAGAAATCCAATCATTGACAAACACAGTCCGAGTATTCAGCACCAATATTTCAATGCAGTTTGGCATGGAAAAATGCGCCACTGTATCCATAAAAGGGAGCAAAATCACTGCATGTGAGGGAATTGAAATGCCCAATGGCCAATTAATTAAATGCAAAGAAAATGAAGCCTACAAATACTTAGGCATTCTGCAGTTGGATAACATCAAGCATGGAGAAGTAAAAACTATTGTCAGGCGAGAGTACACCAACAGAGTTAGGAAAATTTTGAAATCTAAATTGAATGGTGGAAATACAATCAAGGCCATAAATACCTGGGCAATACCAGTTATAAGATACACAGCTGGTGTAGTTAACTGGACACAAGCTGATTTGGACATTTTGGACCAAAAACCAGGAAACTAATGACAATGCACTACAGTTTACATCCACGTGGTGATACTGACAGACTGTGTCTGCCCCGAAAATCAGGTGGCAGAGGATTATTACAAGTGAAGCAAACAGTTGAAGAAGAAAAACATGCACTGGCTGATTATTTAAAAGAAAGTCAAGAACATCTATTAATCGAAGTAAAGAACAAAAATCTACTGAAGGCCCAACAGACGAAACAAGAATACAGAAAAGATGTGATAAAATCAAGAATGGAGAGTTGGCAGAACAAAGCACTGCATGGCCAATTTCTGGAAAAAATAAAAGATAAAGTGGACAGTGAACAAACTTGGTTATGGTTAACAACAGGTACATTAAAGAAAGAAACAGAGTCACTAATCCTGGCTGCGCAAGAACAAGCTATCCGCACAAATGCCATTAAGGCCAAAATCGAAAAATCCTCTGATGATGCCAAATGCAGACTTTGCAAAGAAGCTGATGAAACTGTTGATCACATACTCAGCTGCTGTAAAACAATCACGCAGACTGACTAAATTGCGGCACAATTCAGTAGCACAAATGATCCATTGGAATTTGTGCAGTTAAAAATTGACAAAATCACCATCAGTCAAATGCAAAAAGCCGCACTGCTTGGATCTGCACGCATATTACGAAAATATGTTACAACGTCCTAGGCCCCTGGGTGGGGCCCGACTAGTAACCAATGCCAAATCCGGCAAAACAACTGGCCGCTGTGATACAATTGTATAATAATAATAATAGGATGGCAGGAAATCAGGAAATCCTAGAAATATAGATTAGATCTGGGGCTTTAAAAATCCCAGAACACAGCAACAACAAATATGATCATACTGAAAAGCAACATAGATATGTTCATGTAGTCATCAAAAATGGACTAGATCCAATGGATTATTATCTAACTTAAATGTGGATTGTTTCCAATAGAAATTAACAGGTTTTTCTTCATTTTGAGGTTGTGTCCTTTATTTGAAAAAACTGACTCATTATACTGGGATATAACAGAATCCTAATAACAATAATTCATGTCAATTTTTGGGTTCTGGTTATTGCATTTTCTCACTGACAAACATACTGCTGAAACCTTTTTGGGCAGATTCCTTCTAGGTTGTTTTATCTATATGTTGTTCAACTGTTGTTGTTTTTAAATAAAAAAGAAAGATCAGAATTCAAATTATGCTAATCCAACCTTTGGACATAGTCACACCATATGGATGTATTTTGCATTGCATGTTTGTAAGGTGTCCTATTAAGCAGTATCCTACCTCCTCCATCTTGGCATTAACAGGAATACGTTCTCACTGACATACTGTCTGTCCGTTGGCTACCTAATGAGTTCCCTGAGGAGAGAAAAAAAGGAGAGGAAGGCATTCAATAAATATATCCACCGGAGTTTTAAAAAATACTTCTTGACCAAAGGTGTCCTGAACTTCTAATGCCTTAGATCATGTGTGGGCCAAAGGAACAGCCTACATGTTTTCTCTTCCTAACCCATGGCATGCACCCTCAGGCCTTGTGGTCTTCAGCCTGGTCATTATTGTTGAGAAGTCTCATCCTTTCTCACTGTTCTATATTAGGAAACACACAAATATTGAAATATAAGGACTAACACTGCTTTTTAAACATTGGCTCCTCTCTGTAAACATGAGAGAGAACAGTAGCTCCACTTATTTGGTGTCATTGTTCAAGCAACTGGGATTGGTAGGCTCTCTAGGAAGATGAACTGCTTCTTTCAACAACTTAAAGGTTGTTCACTTTATCCTGTTTTATGCCACAATGGTTCTTTTCAAAGACAGTGGTCTTGACAGTATAATGCAGTACAGATTACAAGTGCCTTTTTCATAAGTATATACAACAAAATTGAAGAATCTGCAGACTTTAGATTGTTACTGAATCAGAATTCCCAGCATGTGTCACCAATGGCTACACAGATGGGGTAGTAGAGAGCCACAAATTTCCCAACCCCCAGATTAATTTGCTATGATAATGTGAAAGAAATAAGTGTAGCTGAACTTTTTTTTCCTGATCACAACAAGAATTCCTTATGCATAGTAATTGAAGAATACATCAACTCCCATGATAGAGGAAATGGATGGAAAATGTGATGGAGCTAGCAGAGATGACAAAATTGAGGGTTTTAATAAGAGAAAAGAATATATTCAATTTTGTTTTTACCAGGAAACTAGTTCTGGACTTGCTAGTTGAGATAGAAAAAAGTAAAATATTCACTTTGGGTTTTGCTGATTAAACTGTTGTTATATAAAAGGATTTCTTGTTAAGTTATTAAATTAAAAATTTGATGCAATTCTTTTCCTTTACTTATCTTCTTATTCTCCATTTTTCCTACTACTTTTATTTTCATCTGTATTTTATAATTTCAATTAAAAAGGAATAAGTTCCAGAAAAAGAGAACACTCTATTCCTTATTAGCTTGGGAATAGAGAGTGGGGGAAAAATAACATACTTTCCTGACAGCAGGAAGCTTCTAATTTTATATTATTATTCTTTTATGTATATTTTTTATAAGCAGCTTCACCAGATGGCAGCATTTAACTATCATTGTCTGGATTTGAAAGCTAAGTAGGGCCAGGCCAGTTCAATATTTGGAGGTATGACTTCCAGAGAATCCCAGAGCTGTAAGATAGATTGAAAAGTTGGGAAAAAAAAATCCTGGGAGAAAAAGCAAACAAACTATTTCTATATAATTATTAGGAAAATCATAGAAATGTGTCCACTAAGCTTGACATTAAAGAGACTTTATGTTTGTATTGGATAAGTTGCCTAAATAATATTTTGATACATAAATGGAAGTTAAAGAAACATGATTCCCTACCCAACCCCCAACCCCGCACTGTGCACTCTGGTTCAGAATGCAGGCCTAGATAGCCTAAGAGTTGTGTCTAAATACCCTCTGGCTGCATCTTACGAAGTTGCACCCCGGGTGAGGTAATGGAGGCCACGGAGGCTGTGCGGAAATTGGCTGGCAACATCTCGGCTGAGTCAGGGCTGACACCACGGAGGTCTTTCTCCCGGAACATCTTCCGCCAAGATGGGGAACGACTGAAGGTCTTGGCACTATCCTAGAGACAAAAGTGCAACAAATATGGTCGAAAAGCAAAGCGTGAGGATGTCTCTCAAGATTAGAGACTCTGGTGAAAGGAGAACTCACCTCATCCAGTCGCCGGTCTGTTCCCATGGTGATGAGGTTCCCAAATTCTTTTTCTAAAATCTGCCGAGCCTAGGAGTTTTTTTTTTTTAAAGTAGATTATTTTAGTCTTCCTTTCCATTGCTTTGTTGTTCTGTAAAGAGCAGTGCTCCCTTCGGCCCTCCACTTTTTTCCTTTCTCCAAAAATGTTAAGGAATGGAGAAAAAGGGCCTTTGGGTGCAATTGTTAGGACAGTGTGACGCGATTTAGGAATATGCATTAGCAACATAGTGCCCATGGTTCCCAGACAATTCCAGTTAAATAGAAATCAAAGCAATTGAATAATGAACAAAACTTGGAAATGTGTACATGCTCCCCCAACTAACCAATCACAAACATCTCATCAGAGGTCAATTAAGAATTCAGAAAGAAAAAATTAGGGGATTTTGAGTTTATGACTGAAGTCAAAGATGCCTACTTCTCATACTAAAGAATTAAAACCTAGGTGGTTATTGCTGCACTGAAAAAGGCTCAAGATTCCCTTCTTCTTGTCATGGAAGCATTAGGCACAGCTTATGACTGCTTGATTCTCTTCCCTCCCCTCCACTATCCAGCTTCCCTAAGCTTACTCCTGACCTGTGTGTTTTGGGTTGGGATCTGCAGCAGCAGGGCCAAGTCATTGCAATCAAAGGTGTCGTCCAGGGCCAGGAGGGCTCCGTGCACCCCACTTTCAACTAAGTTGTTGGCAAACTCTTTCAGCCCAATAATTTGCACCCAGCACATCACGCGCTCGTTGGACCACACCATCACATCTAGAAAGGGATGGGGAGGGGAAGGGAAGAGACAAGCTTAGCACTGAATTCAATCCTATGATCCACCCACTCTAGCTATTTCATTTCCGTCCCTTATTTACTTTCCCCAATTCAGATTTGTAGATGCTGCTCAATGGCAACCCTTGCTCTTATCTTTTCTCATCTATTATCTACCTTTGTTTTGGTTCTGACTCTCCTCTCGTCTTCTTTCCAGTTCCTTTCGGTCATAGTTAAGACGTTTCAGGCACATGATTCCATAATGAAGGCTCACCCTTGGAAGATATATCATAAATTACACCAGAGAAATGGCAAATGGCTCACTCTGGATCATCTACTAAGTTTGCAAGGGCTGGTGGAGTTGCAGCAGTAATACTAATTAATGCTGGGTAGCTTGATCATGGAGTTGGAGTTCCCATTCAATTTCCCAAAAAGAGGCATCGACTTGTTGGGGGAAGGGAGTCAAATGATGAAACGTGTGTTGCAACATTGCGACGCAAACTCTACCCCTTCTGTACATGCACTGTGATATTGCACACATGTATATAAGAGGTGGAGCTTGCATTGCAATGCCACTCTGCACATTTTGACGAAAACTCCACATTCAGCAGGCACTTCTTTGAGCACTGGTAGAAATTGAAATGTTTTCCCTCAGTTCCAGCATTGATTGGAAGTGTAGCAGGGCAGGACTTTGGGACAAAATCCAGGCGTGTATGTGTGTGTGTGTGTATGTGTGTGTGTGTGTAAAATAAATATTAATATAAATAAAAACAGTGTTCCTGGCAAGATCATTATATCCATTGTCTACTGTACATTTCTTAACTGCACCATTGAGAATGATGTTGCTAAAAAAAGACAGGATTGCAGCAGATGCCCAACAGGATGATGATGATGGATCCAGGTTAAGTAACGGAGGGAGTCTTGGTAAATTTTCAGTTCCCATGTTGTTCGTACCGAGCTTTTCCTTGAAGATTTCAGTTCTAAGTGTTCCGTTTTATGGCTAAGAGCAGGTGATATTCAAGGCCACTTCTCACAGCTTTAATCTTAATATCCACATGAAACTGCAATTCCAGAATCTTTTGTAAGTGGATGAACATTAATAAATAATGTTATATTTGGTTGAAATTACAGACTTTGCACACACACATATATGGATGCATGACTCACAAACACAGTGCTGTAAATTGTGTCAGTAACATGAATCTATTCTTTCACATGGAAGGCTCAAGCTATTTGCTCTTCTCACCTATGGAAGCTGTCCACCATCTTGAGCTGGCCCCGTAGTTCCTTTTTGTTAAGGTGGTCCAACATCCGGGCATCAACTAGAGATTCCATGAAGTAACTGCGGTACTGAGGCAAGCCCAGACTAGGCAGCCAATCATTTCCAACCCACTCATGGTTCATATCTCCATATGCCAGGATCTGGAAAAGCAGAAAAGGGACACCCTGAAGGGCTATTTTTGTATAATATAAACCTAATCCAATCACTCAATTAGCCTATTTTGGGGGGATTCACAATATATAAACCCCCAAGGAACAGGCCAAAGCTTAGTGTGCTATTTAAATGCATCTGATGTGGTAAAGCATCTTGGGTTAACAAAACATCTGAGTGAGAACATATGTGCTCTCTTTCCTTCCATATACTGGAGATTTGCACTGTAGTTTCCATTTTCTTGCTCTTGCAATATTTGAGTATTTGCTATAAATCCATATCTATTAATTTGCAATATTTGCTTCAAGTAATTTCAGTAACTAACCTGATATTAGCCCAAATATATTTTTGCGAACTTGGGGCAAGTCAATGTCTTATAGGACTGTTATGAGCATAAAATGGAAAAGACTTTGGAGTTGGTATATGTTAATGGCTTTCTCTTCCTTTACTATGTGAACTTGCCTGTGTTTTCTGTCTTGCTGTAGACACTTTTACATTAAGGCAGTCTTTCCTAGATATAATACATGACAATTCTTTCTCCCTGCCATGGGAAATAAGGAAGTGTAACTGGGAAGACTGTTCCAAGTTTTCTCTTATTACAAGTTGTCCATCATAGAATATTTCCTTGATGGCATTCTAAATGCAATATATACGGTGCCTTCCAAAAACAGGGTTTTTTTTCCATGTTCTTTTTGTATTCCAGATGCTGAGTTAAAATTATACCATTTCATCACATAACATTTTAGCTGTTAGCTGTTGCCTGATAAATGCTTGTTTTAAAATATATTTGGGGAATTGGAGGATTATTTTTGAATTCGGTACCCTTCACTGTGGATATAAGAAATCCTAAAATGTTGTTGCCATCTGCAATCCAGATGGTATTGACGCAAATGGACTGTAGATCTGACTCAGCGGCAGGTTCCAGATACTGTGCTCTATGAAATGTTGCTCGAAATGGTGCCATGTGAACCCAGTCATTGGGGCTTGGAAACTATCCCTAGTTTAATACATTGAGAAAATTCAGGAATTGTTGTACATTCAACAAATCATAGTTAAAATTATGTTTTATTACTATGTAAAATCCCAACAGTGAGTCACAGAACAGTAGTGTAAAAAATGTTGTGGGCTTTGCTAAACAAAGCAGAAATCTTAAATAAAAGCAGAAAAAAGTTGAGAGAACAAGTTTCCAGTCAAGGTCCAGTACTGAATAATTTTCTAATCTGGGATCTGATATGAAACAGCTTTTTCATAAAGCTCTAAGATTTATTTTTAGTCTGAAATCTTTCTATGGGAAACAGTTGCCTATAGATGGGGTCACAAGCTGTGAAGGCTGTAGTAACAGAAGTATAGAGGTAGGAGACCAGTGAATTTAACCCTTTGCTCAGAAGAGGAATACAAGCTAAAAGCATCACAAAGAGGTGTCTTGTCTTAGCCTGTGCAAATATTTAGCCAGGAAAGGGAAATAATGAGATCCCTAAATAACTGGCTCCATTGTTGAACTGCTTTTCTTCCTAGGATCTTTTCCTTACATTCAAACAGATCTCGCCCTTCTAATTTAAAATCACTATTCTGTATCTTTACACAATAGAGAACAGATCTTAGCCATCTTCTATGTAGCAGTCCTTTAGTTACTTGAAGGATGTTATTATATTTCTCTAACGTCTCTGAGCAAGATTTAATTTCCAGTTTTTTTTATTGCTTATCTTCCCTTCCCTCTCCTGAATCAGTTCTAGTTTCTTCAAAACCTTCTTAAATTATAGATATTCAAAACTTAAGGTACAGCCAGTGAAGAATATTTTTTCCAACCAGCACACGAGAGGTTTTAAGACACTTTTTCCTCTTCACTTATTTACAGAAGAAGAGAACTTCTAGTTAATTTATGCAGTTGTCCTCAGACAAGATTCTTCCTGGCCATGAGAAGATAGAGAAGCAGGGGATAGATAACCATAATAAGTGGAAAGCAGGACAAAAAAAGGGTGGAAATCAAAAAGGTTCATATAATTGTTTTTCTCTTCCAACATTGTCACAATCATTGATTAGTGTAATGAAATATCAGATGCATGTGAGTAAATAATTCTATTCAAACAAATATTTATATAGAATTTCTTCAAATAACCAATACAACAAACACACCTATTGGAGCTAAAATAATTCTACTGAATTTATGAATTTCAGCACTGATTTAAGACCAATTTGTAAGAAGCATGTTTTTGATACATGCATTTTCCTGTCACCTTTATTCATTTAGCTACATATAACATTCTGATTATATCATCCATTCACTTAATGAAGTACAAGAGCTTTTAGCATCAGCCCTGCTCTCTAACCATAAAAGGAAATAAATACATAAAAACACATGCAAATTAAGAGAGTCAGCATGTGAATCCCGCCCATACCTGCTCCCAGCTGATTTCCTTTGTCTCCTGTATAGTGATTAAATGGAAAGCAAGAAGGAAAGTAGAAAGGAATCATTAAGGCAATCTTGAGATGTACTTTTTTCACAAACACACATCACAGAAGCTCAGAGCTAATGGAAATGTCTCCATTGTGGTAAGCAATTTCCAGTTGGTCTTAAATAAATCTACACATGCAATAAAAAGAGATGGGTGAGGGGTATGGATCCCATTACATTAACCAATGAACCCAACTATTGTCATGCAAAAAAGAGAGAGAGTCTTAGGAAAAAACCTAGAATCATAGGGAGAGAATTGGGCTACACTATTTCTTCCTACTCTCTTCCAATAAAAAGGTCTCCTACAATGTGAACCAGTATAATCATCTCCATTGATTCATTTTGCTGCATCTGGAGATCCAGTCTCCAAACAGAAGCATTTGCAGAGTCCCCAAGGAAATTAGGATTAAAGGAGCCAATCACATGAGCTCAAGAAAGAGTGACTACTCTGCTGTATAAATTACTTATGTTGCTATTCTTGTTTCCAGGTAATAGGCCGAGTGCATCATCTCAAATGGTTTCACTCAATGATAGCTTGTTTGTTTGTTTTTTAAATTTGGCAACCGTGCAGATCCCACAGTCCCACTGCAGTTTTTAAGGAATTCCCATGGGGACACAGAATGATAGATTAGCTCGGTGTTTCTCAACCTCAGCAACTTTAAAATATGTGAACTTCAATTCCCAGAATTTCCCAGCCGGCATGAAGTTGAAGTTCACAGATCTCAAAGTTGCTGAGATTGGAAAACATTGGATTAGTTCACGATAGGGGACTAGTCAGAAAAGGCTGGCCTACACTGAACTAATATTTATTACTAGTTTTTCCAAATATAAAAGGAAACTTGAATGCTTTCACCAAGTGTTGTCCCTAAGCATGGATTTCCTGCCAAATCAATAATAGGAAGAAAACTGTAAACTTTGATAGGAAAACTACTGACAAGATGCAATCAAAAGATAGTGCCATCTAATTTTCTAATCATGCATACATATAAAATCACACAGAGGAAACTGCAATATAAGATCCTGGAAACAGCCACAACATGGACCCTAAGAGGAAAGGCAGCTGATTTGAAGGACACGACTGGTAGCAAAGACTCAAGACTCAAAGACTTACTGGCTTTGTTGTGGCTGTGAGAGATTCCATCTCTTCATGTGTCATCCACACATTTCCAGTAGACTAGCAAGAATGGTAAAGGGGGGAAAAAAGGAGAGGAAGGAAGCAGTTGTGAATCTTAACACGTAGAGAAAGCAGAAAGCTGTCAGATTCCCTGCTAGTCAAGAGAAGGCCCAGTAAAGGGCAGTGCATAAAGAGCCCATCACTTACTGTACGTGAAGTTGCAGGAGCTGAGGGACTGGTCAAGGAAACCATCTCCTGAATGGCAAGACGCAACTTAAGCCGGTGCAAAGGATTACTGATGCCAATTTCTCGCTGGATTTCTGTGTCAGACAGATTGGCCATAATGGCACCACTCTTGACGTTGGCACGGCAAGCAGCCACATACCAGGCTGGCATGCCCACCCACAGCTGCCAGAGTAAATGGGAAGATAGGTTAAGTAAATACTTATGCAGCTCTGAAGGAAATCAATCCCTAACCCATGGGTCTCATTTGGCCCTGGTGGAATTTCCATGCAATTGTTGGTTCTTGGATGAGCAAATGTTGCCCTTTAATCCACTGTTAACAGGTGGGATTTAATGTTCACTGCCTCCGTTGGGGGTGGGAAGAAGTTCACAGCTCCATGTTCCTTTAATCACGATGAGATACTGCATGTAATAAAAAAGCAATCTTTTTCTCTGAAACTCCTGGCTGCTGCTTCAAAAAGTATTTGAAAAAAAAAATGCAGCAGAAAAAACCCTCTGCTCTATTAAAGCAACCATTAACATTTTTTAGGCTCAAGTGGAAGCATGAAAAAATACAGACTGTTTTAATGAATAGAAAGAAGGGAAGGCTGAATTCCAAAAAATCAATTCATTTAATCTCAGCCCAGTCCAAATCTGTGCGAGCCTTTCTTCCTTGTAACTTTACAAACAGTGGGAAGGTTCTATGCTGACAAAAGGTGCAGTTTTAGATTTTTTGCCGTAAAAATTGCTGATTCCTGCATGATATTAAAACAAATTCTTAAGTACTTTTTTTATGGAAAGCACAACTGGTCCTATATGACTTGTGCCATGGAATACAGCTAAACCAATCAGAGATGCATCTTCCATTATTCACTGAACATGTCATATAAACTAGGGGGTTCTAATGGCTTCCGCTGCAATTAAACCACAGCTAAAAGTCAAGATTTGATTTGGGCTTTGAATTCTTGGCTTATTTTGAATACTGAGATCAGGGAACCTCATTTATATATTATGCTACACAAACCATAAAAGGGGTTTCTGTAATTTGCTCATGGTACAGAGTTAGTGTGATTTTGATGCAAGTAACCATCTTCCCAGAATCTGACTTTTCATCCACGCTGTTTACCTCCAGCCATGAGACAACAGTAGGTCCATCCCAGGCAGCAAAAGGCAACCCTTGTCGACAAGCTTCTTCCAACAGCTCATGCCTGGGCACAGAAAATACAGAAACAAAAAGAATTAGGGGGGAAAGAAATAACCTCTGAAAATCCCAAGATTGTTTTTTCCTTCTGATCCTCAATTTTTTATGCCTGTACTGTCAAAAAGACATATAACTCGAGGATTCAGAAGACAGTACATCCCAGGATGGAATAAAGAGGCTAAAGGACTCTATCAGACCTTCCTACAGACCAGTGATCTTGAGTTCCCTAATGATCTCTTACTCAGCTTTGATGCAACTCAACATAAGATGTGGAAACCAGACATAGCATCACTAAATTTCAGCAAATCCAACAGGAAAGTATGGAGCTTTTTAAGGAAACTTACTGGAACTAGACAACCCACACAACAAACCCACAACGACTCTCAAATCGTATCTCTCTCCAAAGCACCAAGGGTAAATGGACACTCCACTCTCATCAAGAGAGCACTTTCAGTGTTTCAGCAGCTGAGCCGAACACATTCTAAGTTCTCTTGTCCCTTCTCTATAAAAGAAATTGAAGCTGCCATTGATAGCCTGAAACACGGTAAACCACAGGCTTTGATGGCATTCATCCAGAATTCCTAATAATACTGTGTTTGTCCAAAAATAAGACAGGGTTTTATTTTCTTTTGACCCCCAAAATAAGCACTTGGCCTTATTTTTGGGGAGGTCTTATTATTTTTGAGGTGCAGGAGGCAGCGAGCGTGGTCACTTCATGGCTGCTTCTGTTGCAATATTTTCAGGGAGACCTTAATTTCAGGGGAGGACTTATTTTAGTGCATGGGCTCAAAAGCCCGATTGGGCTTATTATCTGGGGAGGTCTTATTTTGGGGAAAATAGGGTATCAGGAGGCGCACATGGAATTAGATTGATAAATTTCTCTCAGCTGTAGTTTTCAAGTAGTTTGCCTTCCAGCAGAGTTCCAAAAACCTAAAATAATATCACTTCTAAAACATGAGAAACCACAAAAGAGCGTTGTAAGCTACCGCCCAATATCCGTTTGAGCTTATGTTACAAACTCCTGGAAAGATTAAACAGGATAGTCCTATAACAGATGAACATCTGTCCATGGAACAAGTTGGCTTCCAACAAAACCAGAGCTGTGTGGCTCAGGTGCTAAATCTAAAAAGCTATATTGAAGAAGATTTCATCGAGGCCTAAAAACTACACCAATTGGAAGAACTAATTGTGCGGCATATGACCCAGTATAATGCCGTTTTATGACATGCAAAAGTCTCTATCAATTAATTAATAACATCTGAGTAATAGGTCTTTTCAGATAATAATGAAGGACAATGTAAGTAAGGGAAGACTAAGTAATAGTCTCTCACATAGCTCTGTAATGGCATCTACACTGTTCAATTTAAATATGTCAAATATGCCGGTGACAAGGGAGACACACATTTGGAAATGCTGATTATTTGCCCATAGCAGTACAACAAAACACATGGTAGATAGCCTCCTGTCCAAAGATCTTAAGATGTTGGGGAAATTATTCACTGACTGGAAGCTTATTCCTAGCACAGCAAAACAGTAACTACGTGCTTCCACCTTAACAAATTAGCATATAAAGCCCCTAAGGTCTACTTAAACAGCAGTATGTTTCCCTATAACTGACATCCAAAGACTCTGGGAATAACGTTGGACTGGACTCCCTCCTTTACTATACATCTACAGAATATGGTGGCAAAAATCAATACTAGGAACAATATACTTCAGAAATTATGCAGAACTAAATGGGAAGTTTCAGCTGCCACTCTCAGGTCATTAACACTAGGGCTGGTCTATTCCACAGCAGAATACTGTGCCCCTTTATGGTTTAACAGCTGCCACACTAGTAAGTTGGACGCCAGACTCAAAGACACCATGAGGATTATAAGTGGATGTATTCATACTTCTCTAACTTCTTGCCTTCCTGTTCTGAGCCATATAGCACTGCCAGCTTTACAAAGGCAAGATGCACTTGTGACAGAATACTGAAAAATTATGAACAACTCACTCCTACTGGTGCATGCTGACCTTCCTCATTTGTCAGCAGGAAGACTCAAATCCAGGAAGCCCCACTGTCACTTCTACAACATCTACTCAACAACTTTAACACGGATTGTTTGAAAGGTGCATTTCACTTCTCATCCAAGAAGCTTCTTCAACTCTGAAGAAGCTTCTTGGATGAGAAGCAAAATATCTTCAAAGAAAAACCAGAAAAAGCACCTGGATGACCGACATTTAACAGATTCCCAATAGAAAGCCAAATGGATTCCTGAACTTCCAAACGTAGGAAGACATATAAATGATTCCACAAAAAAAACCTACCAAGCTTTGAAACTACCATGCCAGCAATGGACAATCCTGAATAAAATTTGCACCTCACACGGCATCTGCCAGGACTTATTATATAAATGGGGAATAGTATCCTCCCCTCAGTGTGATTGTGGGGTCCCACATCAAACTCTATATTACGTTGTGAACTGCTATAAGCTGAGAGCATATACTGGTGCTATATCTGATTTTTTTCCTATACATAATGCTGCACTTAAATAGTTAAATGGCCTAGACATTGGTATTTGAATATAGATATTCATATTCATATTTTACTGTGATTTATTAATCTAGATGAAATGTTAATATATATTGCAAGTCCATGTATGATATGCCATATAGGTTCCTGCATGTCAACCAGTTTAACATTCAATATTATAATTTTACATGTACTTATTCCCATTTTACAAAGGCAAGTGTGGGGCTGCTCAAAGTGCAGTACTGCTTCCTCCGGGTACCACCCAGTGACTTCACAAGCCAAGCTAGTTTTGGAGTCTTGCAGGTAAAAATCTATTGAGTCTCTATCAGACCTCCTCTTCATCCCTGCTCTTACTTCTTTTTGTTCCTACGATCCTTGTCCACAGGTCCTGAGAGTTTGGAAAGGCCCAGGGGGTCTGCAGGTGACATCTCATCAGATGGTGTGCCAGCTGTCAAGAAAGAGGGGCAGTTAAACAGGGAGAAATAGAAACACATGATGGCCGCCCTTGGCTGTCTTAACTTTCAAGTGAGAATTCCTATGCAGCTACTTCTCCGTGTGGTGAAAATCACAGACTGGAGATAGCAGAGACTAATTTTTTGGCAGCATCTATGTTGTTCATTCCAGTGCAACCCAAAGTTAAAGGGAGTTAAAGAAAGGCAAGAGGTTGGTTTTCCCCCCTAATTGTTTTAGAGTGTTTTTGACAAGAGACAGAAAAGTCAAGTTGTGAGTAGCCTTTCTGAACTCGCTGTGCTCCAGATGTTCTGGATTATAAATTCAAACAGAGGCCTTGCTCACAAGGATATAGGTATAGAATTACATTTACAGGGAACGAGTTGGGCTTGTTTTAGTGGGAGAAAAAAAAGATCAAACTGAGTCTGTGGGTGGGGAAAGCATACCAAGTGAGGGGGACTCACGGCCCAACTGCCCCAGCCTCCCTTTCTCTTTCTTGCCGAAGAGTCGCCCAATGGAAGATTTGATGCTTTTCTTCTTGGTGGACTTGTGTAGGGAATCCTGACTGCTATTCGTGCCATCTGCCCCCAGACTGTGACAAAGGAAAGAATCAGAGTTAGAAATACTATACGGATGGTATATAAAAAGGGACAGCATTAAATTGTCCCAATATTAAAATTGCCTCCTGGATTGGGTTGGTATAACATGCTATTCCAAGACAAAATAGGTAGGCTAGTGTGCTTGGAGACTCAACTAAGATCAAAGCATATAAGTGACACCATAACCATGTTTATTTATTTGGCCATAGTATGGTATATAAAATAAACTAAAGTCTGTACATAAGTGTCTTGAGTGAACTCAGACCTTAAAAGTCCTGTTTTGTCTTTGTATCACATTATCTTTTACTCAAAACTTATCATCTCTTTTTCTCTAGCAACTAATTCTTTCTTCAAAACAGATCTCTTCCTGAAGCTCTCAGTTTCAGCTATACTGCATTGTCAGAAGCAACTGACTGGTATCTAGTATTAGAATTTAGGGAGGTCTCTAGTAGATAAGTCAAATATTTCCAATATCAAACCTTTAGAAAAATAAAAACAATTTGTTTTGAAAGCCCCAAATTAGGAAGCTGAAACAAAAAAAAATAGATACATGGTAATTCGTGTATGAATGTATGTCCAGCCATTCCTTCATTCATTTAATGTATACTTTTTTATAGGTTCAATTCAAAGGTTCTGTGCAGAATTCAGTGGAATATAAATAGGCCATGGAAAAACCAGAAATTGATTTTCATGTGGAATGTTGTCTGTCTGTCTATCTATTTTGTGCTTTATATAAAAAGAGCTTTTCCTGGCTCTCTTGGGGTTTAGGATAAGATGCCTGGAAAAACTAAGAATCAAACTAGCTAGAAATAGTGATCTACCAAGCCAACAAGCCCTATCCATAAGATGCCAGGAAGAACAAAGCTACTGGAAACAGCTAAGCAGCAGCAGCAACAATGATGATCGACTAGGTGCTGGTGGAGTAAGGGAACAACTATTTGTCTGAGGTTTGAAGGACCTTGGTAACCTTGCTACCAAGCCCAACTGATGAACCACCAGGAAATGCCAAGGAATATCAGAGCCATCAGGAGTAGCTGCATGATGGTGGTGGCAATCAGCTGGATGGCAGCAAAGCAGGGAAACAACTTGACAGTCTGAGGCCCAAGATCAGTTGGGGAACAAACTGAATTACTGACCACCCAGAGGGAAGAACTAGATAATTGTCTGAACCCTGGAAGAATTCATTGGAGAGATTAGCTGCGGTAGGGAGTTCAATGATTTGGCATACGTAAGCAAGGAGCAAAGCTGATGGTGGACGGTGCAGGTCGGCTGAGTAGCCTGCTGGATAAGCATGCGAGGGTTAGTTCAAAGAGAAGTAAAGTGGCCAGCCTGATAGACAGATAAGAGGCTGATTCCAAGAGAAATGGCGCCCAAGGGATAACTAGGCAGCCAGACACAGAAACCGCTGCACTGCTGCAAGCACTTGGGAAAGCAGCTGAATAAATGACTTTGGGCCAGTATCAGACCACAGAATCCCAGTTGGTGGATGGACCCACACCAGCCTCCATTAAGGACTGTCACCAAAGCTCTCCTACAGATCAGACCAGAGTGCAGATTCCATGCCCCTGGCAGGAAGCAGGGCGGTCTAGGAGGTCCCTCCAGTGTGTTAATGGTGGGTCTTCCTCTCAAGGGAGAGGGACATGGTGGAAGCCCAAGAGTCGGTGTTGCTGCAGGTGTTGTATGCACAGTTGTATGCATAGTCACTCTTTTCCTGAGAGCCAAGAAAAGAGGGGTAGTGAGTCTGGTGCCCCTCCCACTGGTCAGTGGGAATGTCCAAAGAGGATTTTTGTGTATTTGTTCGAGGGATCACGCAAGAGCCATGGATTCAGAAATAGGTGTTTATTAAAGATGTTAGCGATTCAAAGAACAGAACGAACGCCAAAGGTATTTATATGAAATGTAACAATACACTAACCAATCAGGGGCCGGGTACTGCACAGCAACTGCTGGTGCAGTACCTCGGCCAATCAGGACAGATTAGGTATGTCATGGAGGCTAGCAACAGCCTCCAATGACTCCTGACCAAACAGGGCCCAGCAAAGTGGTTGCTGGCCCTTTCTCATGTATCCAAATACACAACACCCCTTCCCCCCAGATCTGTTGATGGGGGGGGGTGGACCCACAAATCATAACTAGCAACTTTGAAATTTCAAGAACATTGTAAAATTTCCCTTTACATTTTCCCCAGGTTAAGTGCCCATTTTTATTAATTCATTCAAGCAGTTTCCCCATTTTTATTAATTAATATCACACATCAGTTCCTTGAATGTACAACTACATGTGTGTGCGTGTGGTTCACTTAATACATGTGTGTGTGTGATTCACTTAAGAAGCAATTCTATGTCTCTTTCTCCTTCCCTCCAGCTCATTTATTCGTATTTGCATTGCTCCTCCCTCCAGTAATTTATTCCCATTACGTTACGTTCCTCCTTCCCTCCAGTTAATTTATTCACATTACGTTACGTTTCTCCTTCTCTCCAGCTAAGTACACTTTATTCTCTATTAGCCCACTTTTTCCGAGTTCTCAATTCATATTCCTCCCTTTCCCTCCAGCTAATTTATTTGCATTACGTTTCTCCTTCCCTCCAGTTAAGTACACTTAAGTCTTTATTAGCTCAATTTACATTTCCCTTTTCTCAATTCAGATTTCATTCCTCCCCTTTCCCTCCAGCTAAGTACACCCTTTGTTAGCTCCATTTTAAGTTCCTCATTTCTTCGTTTCCCCCAAGTTGCTTTACACACATTTTATTTATTTAAATTTCCCCCAATTTTACTGCGCATGCCCAACAGAGTTTTTTAACAGTCCTGGCTTGCAAAACGGCCCTGGAGGCGGCTCCCGGCTTGCTGAGAGCTTTCACGGAGGTGTGGATTGGCCAGGCAGCATGGAGATCGGTGAGGCAGGCAGGAGGGATTTCAGGCCCCTGAAGGCAGCTAAGACAGCTGAGGCAAGACAGCGCGGAGGTCTAGGAGGAGCGCTGAGAGAGGCTCCATGGCTTCCCGCTGGGAAGCAGGCTCGCGGGGAGGCAGGGAGGGGCGGCTTTCCCTCCAGGCAGAGAACGGAGTTCGCAGGGAATGACAGCTTCCCTCCCAGCATCGGGAGGCTTTGGCCGGAGGAGTGGCACAGCGGCAAGGCTCGGGGAGGCCGTGGAGGCAGGCGCGGAGGCATTTGGGGCCCTTCTGGGAGGGCGGAGAAGGCCGTGGGAGGCCGTAGTGCATCGGGAGGCCGACGAGGCTGGCGCGGAGGCCGCGGAGACATCGGGGCCCTTCTGGGAGGTCGCGGAGGCCGCGGGAGGCCGTAGAGGCGACGGGAGGCCGAGAGGGCTGGCGTGGAGGCCGCAGAGACATCGGGGCCCTTCTGGGAGGTCGCGGAGGCCGCGGGAGGCCGTAGAGGCGACGGACGGCCGAGGAGGCCGTAGAGGCGACGGGAGGCCGAGAGGGCTGGTGTGGAGGCCGCGGAGACATCGGGGCCCTTCTGGGAGGTCGCGGAGGCCGCGGGAGGCCGTAGAGGCGACGGACGGCCGAGGAGGCTGGCGCGGAGCAGACGGGAGGCCGAGGAAGCAAGGCAGGAGACGGACGGCTGGGACATGCCTCTGTCCTCCTCCTTCTTTCTCTCTCTCTCTCTCCGAGTCAGGCAGGCATCTCCTTTCCCTTCGTTGTGGCGCGGAGCAGACGGGAGGCCGAGGAAGCAAGGCAGGAGACAGACGGCAGGGACACGCCTCTGTCCTCCTCCTTCTTTCTCTCTCTCTCTCTCTGGGTCAGGCAACGAGGCTTTAATGTGTTCTGGCTGGCTGGTGGGCAGCCTCCGCGGGCAGGCTAAGTTTCTGGATCTCGACGCGACTTGGGCGACCGGAACAGCTGGCTTGCTCCGTGAGGTGCACGGGCAGCCCAACGACCTCGGGCCCAGACAGTTCCAGCTGGCTTTCGCAGATTGAAGCCTCTCGAGTGCTGGTAACTGCTTCAGCTGGGCGCATGCTGGCCGTGGGGTCCGGCGGTCCTTCACGAGCCCTTCCAACTGTAGTTTAATCAGGTAGCCTATGGTGTTGCGCTGCGACTGCTCTCTCCTCATTCCAGGCCCTGCGGAATCGCCAGATCCCATCCTCGTCGCCAGTTTTTGTGTATTTGTTCGAGGGATCACGCAAGAGCCATGGATTCAGAAATAGGTGTTTATTAAAGATGTTAGCGATTCAAAGAACAGAACGAACGCCAAAGGTATTTATATGAAATGTAACAATACACTAACCCATCAGGGGCCGGGTACTGCACAGCAACTGCTGGTGCAGTACCTCGGCCAATCAGGACAGATTAGGTATGTCATGGAGGCTAGCAACAGCCTCCAATGACTCCTGACCAAACAGGGCCCAGCAAAGTGGTTGCTGGCCCTTTCTCATGTATCCAAATACACAACAAGGATGATATAGTTTCATGAGGGGGATTAATAGTTGGGTCCCCATTGGGCTGAGTGAGTGAGAACTGAAGCATTACGGGACCCACCCTTGTCCTCAGGTTGACTCTGAGTGTTTGCCTTCATATGTGGCCAGCTAGGCAGGGAAACTGGAAGAGCAGAGATGGGGTGAGCAGAAGAGCATGTAGTCATGTGACTGGTTAGTGCCCTGGAAGTCCTTCTCCCACCTTTTAATTAATTTCTAACATTCCTTGCTCTTCAAAATTTTTACATGCTGTTTTATGCTTTTATCGTACCTTGACCACTGTGAGGGAAATGGACAGTTCTCAAATATGATAAATAAAAACATAAATAAATGACTATAATCTTGATTCTAACCTAGCATTATTCCTGCTCATTGTAAGTCTGCTATGTCACAATACTATATTTTTATGTATTTATTTGTATTTTGCCTTTATTGTTTTTACAAATAACTCATGGTAGGGAACACATCCAATGCACCTTTATTTCGGTTGAGCTTTGCAATTCTAATAAAGCAACAGTTTTGAGCTTAGAAGTTGGACTTTTGACACTTTGTTCTAATGTAATTAAGCTCAACTAATAAATCCACCTGTCCAGGTTGTGGAACTCAGCTGTGGACCTCTTGGAGGCAGGGTACATGACTTTGTGGCCTGTTTGTTCCTTTTTGCCACATCCTTAAAAAAAAACATAAAATGCCAGCCCCTACCTGGTCCTCAGGTCCCTGCCATCTTCCAGGGCTCCAGCCTGTAGAGCTAATGCTTGAGTCATACGTTCGAGACGCATTGTACGGGGGGTTGCAGGTGTTGGGGGTTCGCATAATGCTAAGGCCTTCTCCTCAGAGCTCCGCATCTCTTCCTTGGCAACATGGTTCTGCCGGGAGGAGAAAATGGTACAAAAAATATATCCATTTGTCACTGTTGTCAGATGGGGAGGAAGATGCTGCTCTCTGGGAGCTTCTCAAGTTGCATAGGAGTGAAGGTCACAAACCCTTGGGACTAAAATTGTGCATTGTAATATCTCATTTTTGAAACTTTTGTTTTAAGATTGTGGCAATACTGCAGATGGTTTTGATTCCTTGTTTAACAACCTCAACAAGAATTTGAGAGTATTGCTCTAAAATTGGCTGCTGCTGAGGTTTATGAGAAAAATCAGGATTTACAGCCAGAAAACCAGAAAATTAATTCTGCAATTAGATCATTTTATAGATTGAACATATGTTGAGGGGAACCTTATTCCTTATTTCTATGTCCTGCACAAAACCCTTACTAATTTAAGAAGCAAAAATTTAGCCAAACCTGGGCTACATTCAATATAAAAGTAATTTAGCTGAACTAACTGTTCATAAATTGGGTTTCTTTTTTATATACCTCTCTTTTGATGTCCTTCCAATTATTGCAATAACAATGACAATAAGCTCTAAACACACATGCACCACAAGTAACTGATCAATTAAAAAAAGAATTTGTTTTAAACAAGTGACATTTGCCCACAAGAGGAGAAGGCTGAACAAAGCAAGCCAAAGGCCTATCTAATCCCTACTGTTTCTAATAATGGCCATTTTAGGTGTCAGGTAAACTTTTATTATTGCCTCCAAAACCAATATCTGGACCCTTGAAAATTGGGATTTATTCCCTAACACTTGTAGCTAAATGATAGGATGGGGAAAGATCTCTGTATCATTGAAGAACTGGGATCCCAAATGGACAACCTGTGACTTGGACACTACATGCAGCCCTTGGAAACAAAATATGTGCATTTTGGGAGTAGAGAGAGTCCTGGCCAGTTTTCTAGTAGAGAGTGGATGAACAAGATAAAAGGAGCCACCAGAAGTAAACCGGTATTTTCTTTTACTATTGATAGCAATAGCAATAGCACTTAGACTTATATACCGCTTCACTGTGCTTTTACAGCCTAAGTGGTTTACAGAGTCAGCCTATTGCCCCTAACAATTTGGGTCCTCATTTTACCCACCTCAGAAGGATAGAAGGCTGAGTCAACCTTGAGCCTGGTGAGATTTGAACTGCCAAATTGCAGGCAGCCAGCAGGCAGCAGAAGTAGCCTGCAGTACTCCACTCTAATCACTGTGCCACTGTGGCTCACTGTGATAAACATATTGGTTCAAGCAGAAGATAATCAAACAAATGCTGGAGAATAGATCGCTACCTTCTTGTTCCTACATATCTGTAGTAGGTTGGGAAGAGGAAGAGGGATGTGAAGTGGGTAAAATATTTGATATGTGAGCGAAAGGAAGGATGTGCTTGTGTTATGGCCCCCTTCTCCCTTTTTCTGTATAACAACAACCCTGTGAGACTGAGAAATAGTTACATGGAACTCTAAGCTGAAGATGGGACCTGAGCTTTTATAGTCCTAGTTGAACCTCTTAACCGCTACAGTACACCCTTTGGTGATTAACATCAATGTTTCCGCAATGAAACAACTGTATGAAGGCAGCTATGTGCAGCCATCTCCTGCCTAGATCTATTTACAATGTACCATTTTTTCTCCATCACGAGCTGGACTGTGGGGTGCCAAGCGAGGTGTAGAATGGCCACTGCTGGGGGGAGAAGGGCTGGCAAGAGTTGAACTGGTGACAGAGGGAGGAATGGAAGTGCCTGAACGGTAGCGCCCCAAGGATCCATCCAGACTGGCACTGGTTACTCGGCTCTCAATCTCCTCTGCTCGCTGTTCAGTGGATTCTTTCTCCTCTTGGATCAGTCTTGTATAGCCAGCAAAGAAAAAATATGGTAACTTGTGGGTGATCAGCGTAATGTGTTTTACCTTCTCTTCTAAAAATTACACTTGCACTATACGCTACCAGCATGAAATTAAATGGAGTGACTGTGTTTCGTTTACTCCATAATCCACTAGTTATTTGCCCTTGTGATGTAGAGCAATATACTATATAAAATAATTCTAAATAATAATTTTAAGTAATATTCGTAATAACATAAGATATCTTAAAATTGCTAAAGTTGAGAAACAGTTCTATATCCTATATATATAAACAAAGGATATTGCTTTTGATATTCCTCTAGCACAGGGCTGTCAAACTCCGGGCCCGTTGGCCAGATGCATCTTGCACTGGCCATGCCCACACCCGGTTTAGCAAAGGGGGGGGAGAGTCCCAATATGTCATGTGATGCCACCGTGATGACGTGAGTTTGACACCCCTGCTCTAGCACAATTAATACAGGGCTGGATGGAAAGAGACCCTCCTTTTAGTTGCAATGTAGGGTGCACATTATCATACCACCTAAAGGAAATGTATCATTTAAAAGCAAAAAGATTGGTCTGTTCAGGGACTAAATTGGTACTCTCTTGAGTACCGATAGAAGAGCATTGGGACATGGGCATTGGGACATGTGCTGAAAACCCAGGGCATTGTACTTAGGAAAAGCCTTAAAACTGTGAAATCGTTTCAAGATAAAACATAAGGCACAAAAACACCTTGGTCAAGCAAGCAGGAGTGCAGAGAATTATAATTCAGGAAAAAAAACGTTGCACATGCATGCTGCACATGCTATGTCTGGGCAGGACAACTCACTTGATCTCTTTGTTAATGGCTTCCAGCTGCTCTTGTAGCATGATGGCCAAGGTCTGTACATCAGCCTGTCCGCTGGGAGACAGCAGATCAGCTGAGCTGAAGAGAGGATCACGTTCATCCTCATCCGAACCATCCAGCCCACCCTCAAAGGAGCCTCCAGCTGCCTGCTGAGCCCTCTCCCACTCCTGAATAGGGGGGGAGGCCTGTGAAGAAAGAAAAACAGATGGTAAGAGAAAGTCTAATCCCACCTTTCTTATTTAGTTAATAGAAAGCAGGAACCAGAAACGGACACCCACAAGAATCAGGATGCTCACAATGTTAAGATCACCCTGAAGTCTCCCATCCCACCCAAAATTAAAAACCACAGTTCATGAGATTACATGAAATTGTACACTTCCACTCTAAACTGCTTTTAGAACATGATATTGAACCATAACTTTCTTTGTGTTATTCCATCTTTTGTACTACAGCAATACAGAGGAATGATTTTGACTTTACTTATGGCACATTTTCATGGACTTGAAAAATGCTATCATAGCCCTGCATACCATCTTCTCTCATTCCATTATTTCTCTATAAGGCCCAAAAGTTGGTTACCAGAACTGCATGCAGTATTTGAGACTGGACCTGATTGATGCAGATTGCAATAGGACTATTATTAGTGCCTCTGATTTAAAATGTAAATTTTTTTAATGCAGCCTAAAATTGTGTTTACCTTTTTTTGACAGTTGTGTCACAGTGCTGATTCACATTAAACTTGTGATCACTTATAACTCTAAGAAGGTCTTCATTGTACCTTGCATTCCTATTTCTTTCTCCTGTGCTTTTAGTTGCTTTTTCCCAAAGAGTAGAACTTTACATTTGTCTCGCCTCTCCTCTCCTCTCCTCTTCTCTCCTCTCCCCTCTTCTCCCTTTTATTTTATTTTTCAGTCCACCTTTCTAACATACAAAGAAAATTTTGAATTCAGCTTCTATTTTCTAACCTATACCCTATTTTACACCCTTTTGTATCATCTGCCAATTACTATGCATGATCCTAGTACAAGACCTTGTGAAATTTAGCAACATCACATGAGCTTAGACACTTTGGAAAAAACCTTAGAAAGACAAGTATATGTTGCTTGAAAAGGTTAACAATTCCTACTATACAGATATGAAAAACACTGATAAAGGCTACCCAGCTTCAGTAGATAGCAACATGCCCATAAGACAGCGGCCCACAACTTTTTGGGCACCAGGAAACAGTTCTATGGGGACAGATTTTCCCACAGACCAGAGGAGATGTAGTTTCCCATGCTGCCTGTATCTGGTGGATGGGGCTTTGCTTGTTTGCGCAGCCCAGGTTCTGGCATGCTGTGGCCCGGTACCAGTTCAGGAACTGGGGGTTGGAGACCACTTCCATAAGAGATATGATTACCCTCTTTCCAATTTCCAGTACTGTTTTACTACTCATTCCTCTAAAGTGACATCAGAAGATACTTACCAGGTGTATGTCCAGTGGCAGATGGAGTACACAAAAAAAGGAACAGAAACAAAATAAGAATGAGTACAACATGGAAAATGGAAAGCAAAACATTACAATTATTGCTATGCTCTGTGCACATTGTCCTATAAAAGCAACATCTACATTCTTAGATTTGATACTATCTTCTCTAGCTGTGCTACCTATTCAATGAAATCAATATCTTTTCCTCTGGAATCTATGTCCACTTCTAAACAACAGAGCCTATCACTTGACCATGGAAAGAAAGCTCAGTAATTCCATAACATTCTTCTTCATTTCCCTGTTTTAACAGCTTTAATTATTCCTTTTTCAGTTTAATATATTTCCTACATCATCAGTGCCCCATAAATCAGCTGTTATTGGCAATTAGGTATTCTCTACTTAGATAAGCAACATGAAACCCCAAATCAATATACTACACATATATGAAGGGTTTGATATTCTACAGGAAAATATTTAATGTTTGTATAATTATGGGTTATGGGAGATTGGATACCCATATATATTTCAATTTAATTACACTCCATATGGAAAAAAATAAATATTTTATTCCAGAGTATGATATGCAGCACAGCAATACAGCTAATATCCCCATACTGTGCAGTAGACTACCTGATTGATTTCTAGCTGGAAAGAGCATCTGGGAGCCCCCAAATACATTTTTACCTCCATGATGGAACAAAAGTTATATATTCAATGTTCCAAAAGTATAAGAAATCCTTATGTGTCTAAAATGCAGAAAAGACATGCAGATTCCTGAGATGCCTCCAAAAAGAGCCCTTCCTTATTCTTCATCCAGCATCTTCCCATATCCTATTGCAGTGAGTGTACTCGACCTAGACATTAGTTGTACAAATCTCAATGAAATAAATGACAAAACAATTACTTCTCAAGTCCCACTGATTTCATTGGGCATTAAATGCAACTGACAGAATAAATATAAGAGAGGAGGGTTGAAGCAGATTTAATTCCCAGCCCTGCTGAACCATTCCTTTCGTCATTTCAATGCTTTCCAGATGCTGCTGGGGGCTTATAGGGGTTTTATTGCAATACATCTAAAGGGGATATCTGTTTTAGAGTCATGAACTGGCAGAAGGCAATGCGGAAATTTTCTAAAAAAAAGTTGGATTGCTAAAAATTCAGAATGACTGTGGCCAAGAATTGTAGGGAAGAGAGTTGTTGAAATATTCTAGCAGGAACTGCAATAAAAGATGTTCTCTGACACATGGATTCTGCTGTAGTGTGAGCCATAATTGTCAGCTATCCATTTCCAAATTAGCAGGAATGTGATGATCTGGTAAATCTAGAATCTTAAATGTTTCATTTGCAACTTATGTATTTTCAGGTATGGCACAGAAACATCCTTTGCAAAGCACCTTTAGGTTACAGGCCAAATAAAATGCCTCTTCTCAGTTTCCACTTTGAATGGATAATGAAGACCAGAATATACCATGGCCAAGTCTTACAGAAGACAATTACTTCATTCGCAATAGTGGAAAATATCTGTAGCTCAGGTGTAGGATGAGGGTGAGAATTTGTTCTCTGAGTTTGTGGGTTGGTTTCCAAACATTTCATTGCCAGGATAGGTAGGATCCCTTAAACTCCGCTAAGGTGTTACCTAGCCCGGTAATGAAATATTCAGAAACCAACTCACAAATTACTTCATATTATTAGGAACTTTGATATGGGATCTAATGAGCTTAGCTTCTACTTGCTTCAGTGTATAGAATAGCTAACATCCATATTTAGACAAATCATGAGAGGAAGTTAATTTGACAGTCGAAATAAGCTTTTTTAGTGAAAATTTACACTTACAAAAGTTCATTTAGTGACCATGTGAAGTTACAATAGCACTGAAAAAAGTGACTGTTGCATCATCCACATGGTCACGTGATCAAAATTCAGATACTTGGCAACTGATTTAAATTTATGACAGTTGCTGTGTCCTGGATCATATGATCCCCTTTTGTGACCTTTTGTCAAGCAAAGTCAATGGGGAAGCCGGATTCACTTAACAACCATGTTACTAACTTAACAAGTGCAATGATTTATTTTACGGAGGAAAAGTCATAAAATGGGGCAAAATTTGCTTAACTGACTGACTGAGCAACAGAAATTTGGGTTCAGCAATAGTTGTAAACTGAGGACTACCTACATTGTTAATCAGAAATGTTGGAATAACTATTCTCAAATTTTTCAGCACATGCAGAGGCTGGAAACTTATGTAAAGTAATCACATTTGGAGGAATTCAGGCTAGGGAAAGCTACTCTGAGCAAACATCTCACAAATACCATCTCAAAACTTCCTGATGACCCCTTTCATTTTGGTTCAGTTTTTTTCATAAACATATCCATTTGTCAGCAGACAATCCATACCTTGGTAGCCTCATCCTTGACAGTCCAGCGCCCCTTCTTTGAACGTCTTGCCACACCAGCACTGCTGTAATGGTCCACGTGGGCCCCTACCGGCAGCGTGGGTGCTTGGAAATAACGCAACTCCAGCACGCTACCTGGCAGAGACCTCCGTGGAACAGGGAAAAAGAACTGTGAGCAAGAATAATCAGGGAGGAAGAAGAAAAGATCTATTCCATTCAGGTTCTAGAGCTCCCCTTTTAATCAAAACTTCAGCCCTTTTTCTACACATGGTTCCACCAACAAACACTAGTCCTATTCTTCAAGAAGTCTAAAATGTTGTAATCGTGGCACAGAATATCATTAAAATATAGGTATGAGAGGAAGTGCAAAGGAGTAAGCCAAACATATTACAAAAGGCATTTTTACAGTAGATATAGAACATTTTTTCTAGCTTTAACTAACAATAATACTAAAATAATTGGCTGGATTTGCAACACTAAATATTAGTTTAGAATAGACTGAGAATTAGTGGTTCGGCATGTTGTGGGAACCCAGCAATTAACTAGCAGGGCTTGAGAACTTGGATATTGACAATGAGCACTGGTTGTTTTCTGAAAGCATGAAGCCTCCTTACCGAGAATAGGTAGAGACTGGGCGTCCACGTAATTGGTCTATCTCCATTTGCATCCTCTCAATCTCAGCCAATAGTTGCTCCTGCAGGTCATGGTCAAAGGAGGAGATCAGTTTTGGAAAGCAAGCTAGCTGACCTTCCATTATACCCTTTAAATAACTTGAAAACTTTCCTTATTATTAACCCAGCCTCATACTCCATGTTTCTCTCCAATTTTAATCTTAGAGATTCCCAACACACACACACACACACACTTCAATTATCACCTTGTTTGCCAGTAGCTCATCCTGTACTTTCTTCATGTTGGCAATTTCCTCACTTAGTGTATTCTTAATGGGGATAAAATGAGAGAAACAAAAGAATTTAATGAGAGTAAACATATTGTAATTTTTTTACATGTAACTCAACATACCTTCCTCTCTACAGATGCAATACATTTTCTCTGTTCGTCAAGATGGAACCAATCTGTGTTACAGCAGGTTATGAAATGAAGGATAATTTCAGATATTTTCTACCGGTATTTAAGCTTTTGCTTTATGACCATTTCTGCCTCTTCTTCTGTCACAAATACCCACCCATCAATCAAATCCCACCTAAGATTAGAATTCTCAATTGACAATCAATGGTCTCTAAGCAGCCTCACTTGCTGGTTCTCAAAACATTAGACTTCTGGGGCTCTTTTTATTCAAGAACTTGGATGATCAGTTTCTTTAGCAGCTAGAATAATGGCTATCATCTTTATGACTAAACAAAACAAAAACCATCCATAATGGCCACTAAGAGATTTTGTTTTGTTTTGCTTCAAACAACAGTTACTATGCTTTTACCTATAATACCTAAGCTCCAAAATATCCAGTACATTTTATTTTAGAAAAATAAAGATTGTGGTTACTATTTTGTGTTTCAAGGTATGATATTCCTGACCTCTAGCAGTTCCTTCAATTGGATTCTCACTCAGCTGATTTATAGATAGCTGATTCCCACGTTACAAATCTAATTCATGCCTACAGAAAAATGTACCTTCTCTTCCAGTGCCCCCATTCTTTCTTTCAGATGCAACTGGAGACGTTCATTGGATTCAGATAGTAGCTTATCTACTGTTTCTGAGAGGCGCTTGTTATGTTCGTCATTCATTTTCTCCCTTTGGCGTGCCTATTTTTTTTAAAGAGAGAGAACAAAAGTAAAAGGATTGTCTGGAGGTCATTCCTCCATTCTACTATCTTACCCTCTTGTCTATAATCAACGGTTCCAGTTTCATAACACCCAGGATCCCTTTTTTCCATATACATTTCAGTTATATTCCCCTTGCACATGAAATAGAACACCGGAAGCTGTTTTGTACCAAGAAAGACCATTTGTCCATCCAGCATATTATTGTCAATACTGACTGGGAACAGTTCTCCAGGATTTGTAGCAATATCCATTGTTTTCAATCAGACATGAGATTAAATTGGAACATTTTTCATACAAGGCATGTGCACTGAACCATAGCTCATCAGCAATAGTCTGGCGCTTCCAATATCCACGTAATTCTACCAAGTTTTTTACTCATGCCCTCACCCGCTGGAGCTCCTGATTCTTCTCTTCCAGCTGGGCTTCAAGTTGACGCAAACGCTCTTCAAAATTGCCATGCCTCTCCTCTGCCTAGATAAAGAAGTGAATGAGAGAATTCAGCCATATTTTGTTTCTCTTAAAACTCAAAATCCTCCCACTTATCCAATTCCCACTTGTTTTCAAACACCAACAATCAGTCTTCCATTGGCCATTCCCTCCCTACATATCTTGATGGTATATTCAATCTCTTTCTTGTTTTGCACATTACCTTGTTAAGGGCAGCTACTCGCTGTGCCAACTGGGCCTCTATCTCAGGTAAAGTCTCAGCCTTCTGAAGAGTCTGCTGAAGTTTCTGCTTGGCATCTTCCAGCCAGTCTTGTAGCTGCCTATTTTTTTCTTCACTCTACGCAGATAAATAAATACATTTAAGGGGTTGTCAAGAAACAAAACCTTGCAAGGTGAATGATCATATAAGTAACTGAGTATTACCCACTAGCAATATGCATGGAGAAGCAGGGAGGAAAATGGGCAACTACCAACTTATCTGCAGGATATGCAGAATATGCACATTAAGGTCAACCAGACATTAACAAGGGGATACTGGAGCCAATAATAGTAATAAATAGAATGATGAAAAGGCAAAAGAAGGAACTCACTTGTCTGTAGAGGGATTCCTTACTGGCCAACTCATTTTCCAGTTTGTCATTGACATCATGAAGGGATGTTGCCTCCCGCTGAGCACTTAAATAACGTTTTTCTAGTGTGGTAATTCGTTCCTCCATATCTTCTCGTTGAGCTAATGCCTGTTACCCATACCACATGAGAGAAGGAAAGGATAAGAGCCTTGGTGGCACAATGGCTAAAATGCAGCATTGCAGGCTAATTCTGCTGACTGCCGATTGCCAGCAGTTCAATTCACATCAACTCAAGGTCTTCCATCATTCCAAGTTCAGTAAAATGAGGACCATTTGGGGCAATAAACTGTAAGCTCCTTAGATAGGGCTGCAAAGCACTATGAAGCAGTATATAAATCTAAGTGCTATTGCTCTTAAAAATGGCAGGAGGCGAATAGAGTTATACTCTCTCCAATTGCCTGGAAATATAATAAACCTCTGCCCAGATTCTCCACTTATTAATTATGAATGAAATTAAGATTATATTTTGTACATTTAGATTATATTCTTACATATTCTATTACTTTTCAGTTAATTTACCTATTACATGCAAAAACTATACATTTCATGACATGAAGCCACTTAGCATACAGTTAGTCCTCAATTAGATCAATAAAACAAAACAAACAATTTATGACCACAAATGCAATAAGAATTTCCATTGCTAAGTGAGGTGGTGGTTAAGTGAATTATACTCAATTTGATGACCTTTTTGCCAGAGTTATTAAGCAAATCACTGCAGTTGTTAAGTAACTCATGAGATCATTAAGTAAATTTTGATCATTTTTACAATGTTTTCTTTGCTTTCTCTAAAACTCTACGAGATTCCACCTATATACTACTAAACCTCTTGTGTCTGTAACCATTAACTGGGTGAAAAGGTCCACCATGGGCCGAAATGTTTTTAATCAGAGTACTTCAAATGGGCTAATTTATGAAGCGTCAAAGATCCAGAATCTGTGACTCCATGCTATTAAAATTCGTCAAATTTTATAAAATGTTTTACGACATAAAAATTATCATAATGTATTTTGTGATGTAATACAAAATGTCATAAAGCATTTCCTGTAACCCACTACTAAATGTTTGACTGTGCTATATAGTTTAGTATGGGATATTTCAAGGGGAATATGCTTCTGAATTTTAAAGAATTTTTCCAGTGCATTAGAGCTCTGCTATTGTTGAAGGCATTGAGGAATCTCTGATTCCTCACTTCCCAATGGGTCATGGGTTCTACGAGCTTGCGGACTTGAATTGGAGCTCATCTTCAGGGAATTTCTCTCCAGTACGAATCCAAAAGCTTGGAAGACAAAATGTCTGGTCCTAGTGACTGACCCAGATTGGATTCTGCAACATTATCTTAGAACACATATATTGGCCTTCATTCATGGGGTTGTCTAGTATTTTACATATAGATGCCACTTAGCTTCATATATAGCCTTACATTATTGGCTATTACTAATCCCGTCTGAAAAACTCCTGATTACTATATTGGCCTTCTCCATTTTCATAACCTGTTATGCTGTAGGAATCCACAAGTTGAATAACATGTTTCTCTGAAAAACTCTCTCCAAATGATTCCCATCTTCTGAATTTCATAAGCTGGGACATTTGAGTATTTATTTGCTTCAGACCTGCCTATCTTAGTGCCCTCTTGATAGGTTTAGATTGCCATTCCCAAAGGTCTTACTCATATTAACTGGAAAGATGCACTTTCCAACATACCCATAAGAGGTCAAATTAAACACTTGATCTAGATAAGAGGTAATCTGCCATAAAGTATAATGGAATACCAATTATTGCCTTTTACCTCCTTGAGATCTCTTTGTAACTTGGCATTAATTTCTTCAGACTTAATAACATCTCGTTGGGCTGTGGCTAACTCTTCCTCCAGCTCTGCCATCTGCCGACAGAGCATGGTAAGTCTTTCTTTCAACTGGGATAGTTCTCCTCTCTGGCGCTCCAAAACCTCTTCTAGCTCAGATTCCCGACCTCCACGCCCCAAATCAAGAGCCCCAGATCCATTGGCCTAAAGAAAAAAGCAAGTAAGAAGAGATTTATGTATTATAAGTTAATCCTGCTTGATATGAATATTTCCCTCCTCCCACCACTATTCATGTTCACTGCATAAATGAGACCTATAAATAACGTATAGTGATCATGCTCTGTATGCAAAAACAAATTAAAAAATACCTTAGCTTAAATCAGTGATATTTCTGGGGAGGCAGAGGGAATTTTTTTAAAAAAAAACCTCATTTATATGATTAGATTGGTGTCAGAAGAAACAGCACTGCCACATTATCTACACACAGTCACATGTTAAGCTCACATCTTATAATCTCCTTTTGACTTTCCCACATGAAGCACACTAAAAACCAAGATGCCTTAAAGCTAAGAGTAATCCCCAAGGTGTCTTCGCAATTCCTGGAGCCCTAATGATTCACTATTAGTGAAACATGATGTTAGGAGGAAGTAAGGGTGCATAAAGAGCAAGAAGAAACTTAAATAAAAAAAATGTCCAGAGCAATTAGGGACATTAAAAAAATATATCTCACAATTGCTATATAAGAAGTTTTCATAACCCAATAAAAATTAAAAATGTCTCCATAGAAGGGCTCAATGAATATGCATGCTTCATCTAACCAGCTTTTAATAGAATAACAGAGTTGGGAAGGGATCTTGGAGATCTTCAAGTCCAACCCTCTGCTCAGGCCCTAAACTATTTCAGCAGGAAGCCCTATACCATTTCACCATTCTTTCTACTATCATTTTCTATTTCCTCTCAAATTTGCCTTCTAGATCCACTTACACATAATTGGGCATCTCCTTCCTTGCTGGAATCATCTAGGCCAGATCGACGTCGGGCAAGTTGCTCTCGAAGGGAAAGAGACTGCAGATTGGAAAGAGGTAATGAGATTTTTAAAAAGTGAGATATGTAGAATTACATACAATTAATTTTAATGAATAAGAAATAGATGACAACCAGGACAATCTTTCAGCAACAGTGAAGATTCTTTTAGCATGGATAATATATTGCCAACACTACATACTGATTACTAACCATACGTTCCAGCATAAAATGTTATGTCTACACTGTTTCATTATCAGGAGTTTTCATCTAGATTCTCTAACTACATTCATCATAGGAACATGTCAAGATTTTATGTAACCGTGATTTGTTCAAGAAGTCAATGTGGTCAGTTCCCACAAAATAATAAACAAGTGTCTTCTGGTACCCATGATATCAGTATCAGGCTTTGTAATAGTACCATAACCCAATACCTTATGAAATCTTCCTGAAAGTTGCAGTATAACTACTTTAAAACAATTCTCAGAGTTGGTCTACAAGAATATCAAGTTCAATATGTAGTGGAAATCAAAAGCTCCTAAGAGATCAAGCAGGATCAGTGAAGTTGCATTCCTTCTGTCTTTTTTCTGTAAAGGATTATCTACCTATCTATCTCAAAACTGAAGAACTGAACTGAAAAAGGCCAACACAATTGGTGTCCTCCAAAAATATCTGCAGCTGCACAAATTCCAATCTCTCAAGCATCTTGCTCAAAAAGGCTATTTGTGACTGAACAGTTGTTACCTAAAATATGAATATCCAAAGAAGGTGGACGCTTTTGGAATGGGCAGATGATTGCCTCCAACAGTCCCACTCTATCATACAAAGATGCAGTCACTCTTTCCTTCAGTTCTTCCAAATAAGCCAAGATAAGCAATTATCAAGAGCTCATGTAGAAGGCTAAACAATGATACATCTTGTCCTTGTTCCCAAGTCTCAAATTCCATGTGAATGTTAGATTTTCAAGAAAAGACCATGCATCAGGAAGCATGGCAAAATGTGACCATATTCATCAGATGATGATGTGGCCATGACAAAGGATAACTATAACTCAACATGCTAATATCCAGGGTGCTTCTTTCTCAAGGAGAGATAAAACCCATGTCACAGTGTACTTTATTTTATGTCTTAAGTCTAATAACAGTTTGAGATAGACTCAGATAGAAATTGTCACTGAGATCATTAAACTTTGAGCTAATCTTATGCAAAGTACCTTAGGGTGATTGATAAAATCCTCTAAGCTACTGCCCTGGAGTTTTCCAACTTCATATTTGAGACTACTTCAAATGAAGCTGAAGCACAAAAGGATGGTGACTTACCAACAGGACCCTTAGCCTGTCTCCTTAACCAAGTGTTGGGTAAAAGGTCTTAGAATCCTTCCCAGATTGGGGAGTTTTTCTAAGAAGCAAGATAGCAATCTCTTGGCCCATAACGCCTTCCCTGCTCTTAGCACTCACAATCTGGATAGATGCTGCACTGAGAATTCAAAGAATCATAGCTGAATCACCTCTACAACTCTTTTTCTGCTACCCAAATTTCAACAAAGTATATCAGTTTAGCTTCTGAATAGGTTTCAATAAGATTCTAAGCTAAACCCAAACCACTTTATAGCTTAGTGCAGGGATGTCAAACTTGAATATCTTGAGGGCCACATCAGGGTTGTGTTTGACCTTAAAGGCCAGGATGGACATGGCTAGTTCGACATCACTCGTGTCAGGGTGCCTGTGGTGGCCCGAACATTCTGCCAGCAAAAATGGGCTCCTGAGCTCCGTTTTTGGCTGCGACAGCCTCCTGCAACCCTCTGCCAGCAAAAATAGAGCTTGTGAGTATAGCCTGTGGCCCTCACAAGTTCTGTTTTTGGCTGTGATGGCCTCCTGCAAAGGTCTGCCAGTGAAAACAGAGCTAAGGTTGGTAACCCTCTGAGCTCCATTTTCACTGGCAGAGGCATTGCAGACTGGTTCTTCGCTGTTTGCAGGGTGGCCCCGCTGACCAGATCTAAGCACCCTGCATGCCAGATCTGGGGCTTGGGCCTTTGACACCACTAGCTTAGTGCAAGAAATGAACTGTCCTCTAAAGTCTATAAACTGTATTTCACGTTAACTACTTGAATTATGGCTTTAGAGATGAGATAGGTCAATATTTTTGAGATAATGCAGATGTAAATATAAAAGTAAAGATCCGGCTATCAGATACTCTGTAGAAGTTGACTGGAATAAATAAACATCTTTAATAGCCAATGATATTTTTTAAACAAACCATCTCAGCCCCACAAGCCGACATAGAAAAGCAAGTTCAAACAATAAACACCTGGACATGAGTATTAAATTTGGACCTCTGGAAACACTCTGAAAATATATTAAATAATTTGTTTTCAAGTAATAAGCCTCTGGCAACAGCCCAATTTACATTTATGTGTTATCTTGCCTTCCATTATATTCACAACAAAATCTCCAAAGAAAAAAATCTCTTGTGTAATCACTGATTTTTCATGTGAAATCATTGGTTTCTCATGTGAAATCACTGATATTCAAAGACTCGCCAGATTACATTTGTGTGACAAAGTATTTCTGTAGTACTCTTTAGGTGCCCATAATATCCCTAAAGATAGAAAGAAGACCTCTTTCTTACCTCTTGATTAGATATTTCCAGCTCCTCCTCTAATACTGCAACACGCTCTAATGCCACTCGCAGCCGTTCTCGAACCTGCCATGAATCAGACAGTTACAATTAGTGAAGTAATAAAGGAATAGCTGGACTTCCAGATGAGAAAATGGTGAACTAGATGTCTCTGAAACACCAGAGATGCCACTGTGGTGGCAACTTATGGACTGGCTTAATCCAACAGAACCTCTCTGAACAAGAAAAGGGCAAGAAATTACCCTCTTGGGTGCCACATAATTGCTTTCGCAAGATCACAGGCAGCATTCATCCTGCAGGTCTGAGCACTGAGAGACAAGGAAAGCCATTAAACTCTGGTGCAGCCTTTTTAAGGATACTGGGTTTGTCTAACCTCACTTTTGGATTTACAAGAGATCTTCCAAGCAAAAAGTTTGAAAATCTATATGGTGAATATAACTTAACCTAATTATACTTCATCCCAAAAAAGAAGAATTAATGAACAGTTTAAACAGTTTAGACTATAACAAATAAATCAAATAGTTAAATAAAAATGTAATTTAAGGAGGTTTTAGCAATAGCAGTTAAACTTATATACCGCTTCATGGTGCTGTACATCTCTCTCTAAGCGGTTTACAGAGTCAGCATATTGCCCCCAACAATCTGGGTCCTCATTTTACTGACCTCAGAAGAATGGAAGACTGAATCAACCTTGAGCCTGATGAGATTCGAACTGCCAAATTGCAGGCAGCCAGCAGGCAGCAGAAGTAGCCTGCAGTACTGCATTCTAAACACTGAGCCATTGTGGCTCAGTTTAAATGAATTAAGGGACTACATAAAAATGGAATCCAAATAGTCCTCAATTTATGATCACAATTGAGACCAAAATTTATATTGTTATATAAGCAACAGTTGTTATGACTTTTAACCCATTTTACAACTTTTTTTGCCACAGTTGTTACGTTAATCATTGCAGTTGTTAAATTAATAACATGATTGTTAAGTGAATCTGGCTTCCCAAATGTCTTTGTTTGTCAGAAGTTTGCAAAAGGTAATCACATGACTTCAGGACACTGAAACCTTCATAAACCTGAGTTAGTTACCAAGTGTCCAAATTTTGATTACATGACCATGGGAATGCTGCAATGGTCATAAGTGTGAAAAATATTCATTATTTTTTTCAGTGATATTGTAACTCTGAATAGTCATTAAATGAATGATTGTAAATCGAAGACTATCTGTATTAGGATTTTTGTTAAGTTTTTTCAAAAACTGAGTACACAAAAAATATTTTTGTGAGAACATGAGATGTTTTATCAATTATGAAAGAGATCATTGGCAGAAAGTTGAAAGTAGGATCAAAGAAGCATGAGGTTTTATGAATACAGAAATCGGCACTTTTGGGGACTAAAATTCCAAGCAGGAAAAAGGAAAAGTGAAATTTACAAAATGACAAAAGTATGACGCTTGAGACATTTCAAGTGATTTTTAAAGACCTGCAAAAGAAACTACACTGAGAGCAAAACAGATGATAATCAGAGTGGAATTAAAAATTATAAAGAAAAAAATGGAAAATGATCTGTGCAAGGACTTATTGCTGGATGTTTTAAAAAAAGGTTTCTAAAGCCTTGAAGAGGAAGAAAAGCTTGAATGGAGATTGCCACAATAGCAACTTGATGAATTAAAGATTAAGATTGTTAGAACAGAATATAAAATTGACTTGATCAGGGTTAAAATGAGAATTATTTCTATAAAACTCTGGAAACCCTATGTGGATTTTTATCAACATTTGGATATGAACTATAATGATTTTTAGATTTATGAATGGGTAAGGTGGGATTTGGGAAGAAGGGAATTATGTATGTAACCTCATAGGAGGTGGAGAAATATTAATTTGCTTGTACTTGTTGCAAGGAAGACTGGGAATCACTTCTTTCCATATATTTTTTTCAATCACTTTTCTTCCTCTCCTGTTTTTTTTCCCTTCATTTTCTTTCACATTTTGAATTTACATTTCTTTCTACTCCTTTCTTTCTGATTTCAGTTGATATTATCCTTCAGTACTATAAAACTTTTAATAAGCATTTTTTTTAAAAAAATTAAACAATGTATCCTATATTTGACTGTCTCTGCCTTGTGCCTTGTGCCTCTGCTTGATTCTTCAGTCAATTCAGTTTGGCATCTTGAGAACAATTCTTATTGAGAACAATAAAAAATAATTTATCCCGTAAATGCTGCTTCACATAGTGAGGGCTTCTACATGAATTTTAGCCACTTTTGCTGATGATGAAGGAAATGTTTAAGACAGTATAGGTAGAGCTCCCTGTCTCCAAAACCCAGGCACTCCCAGTTCCCCCAGTCAATAATGTTTTCACCTTCTCATCCAGAGCTTTGTGATGTTCAAAGAGTGACTTGAGAGCCTTCAGCACCTCCACCTCACTGGAGACTCCAGCTGGGGACTGAGCTTGACGTTTCACTACAGTCATGCGAAGGGAACGCTCATGTCGTGATACTAGACATTCTAGATGTTCCAGCAGCAGCTAAGGAAAAGCAGACAGATGAAGAAGATGAAAGAATGGGGAAGATACAATTCTGTCATAGTGGATTCACTCAGAGTCAGAGGAAGGAACCTACAACAAGCAGTCAGCTCCAGAGCCAGCTCCTGAAGTGCTGACAGAGAGAAACAACCAGCTCCACTTGCAGCAGTCAGATTGCTGTTTGAGAAGGCAAAGGAAGTGGGCCAACCTCCGCAGACAAACTGCCATTGCACTCAGATGATGAGGGTACAGAATTACTGCCCCCCACCCAAAAAAGACCTTAGCAGGCTGCAAAGAGAGAAGAGCAAAGGTGTGCTGCAAGACTGCTCGCAAAGAAAGAGTCTCCACCCCACTCCGATTGCTTCAATTACTGCAAAAGAACAAGTTTTCCATTGACAACTACTACCTATTAACTCCCACTCTGTGCACCTTGACTCATGAATCTCCCAATCCTGACATTGAATCTGGCCAGCTGACAACTCTGCTACAAGCTCTGACCTCAGATTCCACTTGACTATTCTCCTGATTTGGAACTCTTGTTCAACTTTGGGGAGAATTTCTCTCTATAGTGCAAGCACATGTTTGCAAGCCTCATTTAGTAAAGAACAAAACTACCCCTTCATGTATTTGTGCCCTGATAGGACAGTCACTGGAAGGATAGCAAATGCCAAAATCATCAGAGTTGCAGGACTCTGCACAAACGTTCATTTGTTTTGCAATCTTTCCTCTTTTCAAACATCCATTTCCATAGGTAGATAAATTAGGGCCAAGATGGTGCCATTTTCCAACAGCAAGGACAGAAAGACAGTTTTGCTTTCAGATACAGATGGAAGCTCCACTGGAGTGGGGGGGGCAGCTTTTGGTAGCAGAAGGAGCTAAGTTCTACTCTAATGGGAGACTAGGAATAGGGAGCAAATAAGAAGAGAACTTCTTAATGAAAAATTTAAAAATAGACAAATTGAATGTACAACTATTAAGTAAAATAAATAATAGACATTAAAAATTACAAAATCTCCTTTTGCTTGTACACACATCTGCATCAAAATTATTTTTGTATAGCATTTTACCAGTGCATATACATAGTTATATATAATAAAATAACATAATGAGAAAGGAAAATTGACTGTGTACAAGGCTTTAGTCCAGTTATTTAGAGTGGTATCTAGGATCATATACTGTATATTTGTATCAATAACATAGGACATCAAAGTAATCTTATAAAATACATGGGATATGTCAACAATCCGTTTTGAGGAAAAGTGTTTTATATCAATAAATATATTTGTTATATGAAAGTAGTAGACTGAGTTTGGGGAAAGCTGTCATTTAATATTACCAATTAATATACTAGAATCTGGAAAATTCTAGACTTCAAAATAAAGATGGAAAAACAGTGTTTTGTATTCCTTGTAGATCTTACCCGTGTGTTGTTCCGTTCTGCCTTTAGTTCTGAGATCTCCTCCTCACGTTCTGACAATTGTTCCCTACATAAATTCAACTCCTTAGTAAGTGCTGCAAATTCCTAGTAGAAAAAATAGATAGTTGTGGTAAAGAGAAGCATTGAAATGGAGAAAGAGACTCTCATTTCATGCATTGATTGTACATGTTATAGTATATTTTTCTCCTTGAATAAATCCCTGGAAGATTGAGAAAATATCCTATTTTTATTTTTCTGGCCTATTCTATAATACAATTTGCTGGCAGCTTTTGAAACTCTCTTGAGAGTCAAACTCTGGAACTCAGTTTAAGCAACTTGGCCTTGATTATAAACTAACAGTTTAACCAGGACATGCAAATAGGACCAGTGAGTAAGTCAAAGATTTAAAGTGAGTACAAAGAATAAAAAAGCAAAATGTTCCATAATGCAGCATACATAACAATGGAGAAAAGTCTAAACAAAGATGCATAGGAATCTAAGGATCACATTCACAAGCAGTACTCAATTTACAACCAGAATTGGGACCAGAATTTCAATTGCTAAGTGAAGTGCCCGATTTTACTTTTTTTTGGTTGTTCAATGAATCACTGCAGTTATTAAGTAAGTCATTAGTTATTAAGTGAATCTGGCTTCTTCCATTGGCTTTGCTTGTCAGAAGTCATTTGAGGTCAGAAATTGTGATTATGTGACCCCTAAATGCAGCAAGAGTCAAAAATTCAGGTTGGTTGCCAAGCGCCTGAATTTTGATCACCTGATTATGAGGATGTTTCAAAAATTGTAATTATGAGGATCAGTTGTAAGTCAATAGTTACTAAACAAATGGTTGTAATTGAAGGTTTACCTATATAACAGTCCAAGGAAAGTGGGCTGTACATCTAACATTAGATGGTTGAACAGAATGACAAAGGTGTTTGTTTTGTTTTGAAACCCTGATGCTTAATAATATCTTGCATACCCACAGTTGAGTTTTCTAACTGAATTTTCATTTGGGTCAGTACTTTCTTCAGCCACTGAATGGAAACAGACAGGCATATGGACCAAGTTTGCTAATTTATGAAAAGGTTCATGCTTTGATTAGAGAAGGTAGAATAGTCTATTCCTTCTAAAGCAGTGTGGTCAACTTTTAAAGATCTACCCCAGGCTAGTAAGTACATAGAAAAAGTGCGATGGATAACATTCTAAAAACTATTGGTAGGATTCATACACCCAAGTAAATATTCATTTCTTTTAAGCAATATTTTGCTTATTGTATAAACCACCATGCTCTGTCTCATACATGGTATTATAATAAAAAGATGTTTTGCTAACTGCAGTATCTGAGTTCAAACATATGCCCAACCATTTTTCATGAGTTTAAGCATAATGTGTGAATCCATCTATTAAAGCAACTCGGGCAAAAAAGTGAGAGAAAAGTCGGATTGGAGTATCAATATGTACCGCATGTTTTTTTCATCAAGTATTATTGTAACGAACCAAAATTTTGCCTTCTTTGCTTTCATATAAAGTAAAAATGCTATGTTCATAGCATAATGACTTACACCTGCATTATACATATTTTTTCCAAGCAAAGCCAAAATGTAAGTAGTGTTTAGTTCTGGAAAGACAGATTCAAGACAGCAAGGGTGAGAGAAAAGATTAAGTAGAGTTACCCTTGTCACTGCTTAGTCTCTTTAAAAGTCAGATCTAATCATGGTTTTCTGCTCGATCTGTTCTGGGCTATTATGTAATGAAGGTACTGTAAAATAGAATGCTGTCTTTAGTTTCTTTCCCTTCTCAACTAGAAATAACAGTTGCAGTTCAATGTACTTGGAGGGTACCAGGTTGCAGAAGCTAATTATTTCAAATAAATGTATTATAGCCCTTTAGAAGTTTCAGTACAATAGAAGAACCATAAGACCAAATGTTAGTTTATTTCCCAAAGACCAGCATGCTGGCATTGTAGTCAAGTTGTTAAATATAATAGGATCATCTCTACACATTTCTGAAGAAAATAAGTATTTGTTCTAATATAGAACACACAATTCATTTTCTTTGGACATGTTCAACTTCAATGTCTCCAGGATGTTTCTATTAACATTTTGGTAATTATGTGCTTGCAGTGCTAATATCTGATTGTTCATACTGGTGTACTTTAAAACAGAATTTCTGTCCACTTCATGAAGAGTCTACTCTCTCTCCTGCCCCTTGTGCCTTTGGATACATTTGGCAAATGTGATTTACAGAGTATTCATATATTGATGTACTCATTTGCACATCTTTTCTTCATAGAGATCACCTGCTCTTTTACAAAGCATAACTTGAAACTGTTTCAGTGACTGAAGGAACTAATAAATACATATTACTATAGTTTAGACTGGATTTGGTATTTCTGTCCACCTATCAAATATTTCCCAAAGATACGGGATGGGCAGATGTTGTTTGATAATGTTAATGGTATCATTTCAGGATGTCAGCTGTTCTAAGTAAAGCTGCCTTTTGTAATTGATTGATGGGGATTTTGTCAGTGTCAATGGGATTCAAGGTACTCCAATATGGGGACTGGACTCAAGATGCCTATTACAATTGTTGCTACCTTTGCTTTTTTTTGCCGTTGTTGTTCTATTTCTATTTGTAAGTCTTTGTATTTTGCCATCTTCCCAACTCTTTCTCTTCTATTTTACTGCCTCCAGGTACTGCCATGTCCACTAGATATTGTCTTCCTTATCAAAAATTGTTGTGTGATAAATACTTAATTGCTGGAATTTCACAGTCCCAGAGCACTTTAGCATCTTGTTGATTTTGTAGTTCTACTATTATTCCACTATTTATTTCATTTATTTTGCTCAACATCTTCAAAAAAAGTGTTTGGGTGAAGAAGCTCTGCAGTGTAATAGGTTGCAGATGATCTATGTCAAATTAAAAGGTTTTCTAGTACAAATATAAATATGATGTTTCTCCATACTGAGGTACTCGTGTTCTTTTCTTTCCCTTTCTTCCTTTTCTTCCTTCTTTCCTTCCTCACTTCCTTTTCTTTCTTTTCTTTTCCTCCTTTCCTTGTTTCTTTCTGCCTGCCTGCAGGTAGTCCTTTACTTACAATCATTCATTTATTTACCATTTAAAGTTACAACTGCTTTGAAAAAAGTGACTTACAACCAGCCCTCATACTTAGTCATCAAGGCTTTCCTACAGTCACACAATCAAAATTTGGATGTTTGGCAATTAGCATGTATTTACGACAGTTGCATCCCAGGGTCATGTGATCATTATTTGTGGATTTTCCCAGCCAACTTCCAAAAAGCAGAATCATGGGGGGAATTTGGATTAGCTTAATGACCAATGATTCACCTAGCAATTATGATGATTCACTGAACAGCTATGACAAGAAAGGCTATAAAATCAGGTGCAACTCACTTAACATATGCCTTGATTAGCAACAGAAATTCTGGCCTCAATTTTGATCACAATTCAAAGACTGCCTATACTGTTTAGCCACATAGACATCCTCTGGGGCTTCCGGCAGTAGCTTCAATCTTTGCACTAATGTGCAGTGTTGTTCTTCAGAAACTTCTTTTTTGAAGTAGTATTACTAAGTAGTCCCGAAGAGTTGGTAAAAAAAAAAAATCAAGTTGGCAGCTGCAATTATGTGAATGAAGCCCCGCTCTGTTGATCATTGAGTTGCTATCTTGACTTTTTTTAAATCCTTCCTTGCAGATACCCCTATTAGATTGTAACATCTTTAATATACTGCTGTTAATATCACAAAGTAATTCAACAATACTGATTCTCTACACCAGCTAAACCTACTGAGTCTAAATCACTGGTTGCTCCTTCTTTTGTTTGGCTATGAATTTATATGAATCTGTTTGATTTAAAGATAGCCAGAATTTGCTTGTTATGTAATTCAAACATCACTCTGATTTTTTTCATTTCAAAAACCCATGTTTTTAAACTATGGATGGAATGAGGAAAGAAAGCAAGTTCAAACAAGATGTTTTGTAATTCGTTCTATACTGATTTATATAAAATTCAGATATCCAACAATTCTAGCATTGTATCCCTTCTTATCATGGCTTGCCTGTTTACCCCTCACACATTAATTGATTCTGTATTGTCTGTGACATTTAATGTTTATTATGGCTGAATTTCACTCATGTTATCACCAATTCATTTCTCCATTGCAAAGAGATTATTTTGCATTATTTTTTTATTTCCTTTCCCTACTTAGTTTGCCATGCATGATTTAGCATCACACAGAACCTTTCATGTGGAAGGATGCGAAGAGAGTGGTAAGAAACAAAGTGCAGTTACCCTGCTATTATTAATATTAAATTATTTCTTTTTGTATAAATGATTGACATTATTAGGTTTACTGTTTTTATTGTTTTAGTGAACAGGGATATCTATGTGAATTTATATAGAGATATGTGTATTGTATAAATTAGAATTATTTTAAGCCAATATTGTTTAAACGCAATACAACATAAATTTAAATAAAATGTATGAAAGTTTTTTATTATAACCTTACTGTAGATATGACAATCCTTTATCCACCTTGATGCCTTTTGAAAATATATTGATTCAAAAGCTGATTAAGTATTAAAACTATTTTATTTTTACTATATAAAAACATTTACTATATAAAAATGAAACTCTGAATTTGTACTGAAGGCAACAGCCAAAGACAGTTACAATGAAATGCTTTGCTTTATTTTTTATGTGTAAAAAACTGCTATCCAAACAAGTCGAATCCAGCAAATGTGAGGACAGTATAGTGTGCTTTAAATTATGCTTTTGATAATTATTCCAATATTTTAAGAGCTCAGAAACAGGAATCTTAAATCCTACAGCCAGATTTTCTTTTTTACATTATTTTTTCTTAGCAAAAGCTTCCAAAGTCTCTTCCACATCCGGAATGTTTGGATTTAATTTAGAGCAAGGCATGTGGCAGTAAGGAGAAATTGAGGAGTGGGAGGGCGGCAGCCTGACATTCACAAAATTCCAGTCAATCCACTCATTTCCATCTTATATGTTGGGGACCACATGTCAAAATGGCAGCTATATAGATTTTCAGGACTCTTATGGCTAATAGTCAAATACATCACTATAGCTATGTTATTATAATGTATGTGATAATAGTAGGCAGTCAGGTGTCATCCAGATGCTAATTCTCACAATTCCTTTGACTGATTGAGGACAGCTAAAGTACCGGGCAGCCTATTCTTAATGCTACAATTCCAGAAAAAATGCATATATGTTCTAAACTAATAATGATTTCATAACTTCCCATATATCACCTTTTTCTTTTCATTTGCACAAGAAACAAAAAAGGAACATGAAGCACCAAAATATTGTTCCTTACACAAAACAATACACATGGCAATGTATACTCACACATACAGGATCTCAACAAAGTTCTTGTTTTTTAAAACTTTGTAAATTATTTCATCTTTAACGTTATTGAAAAATGGCAGGAGTCCTTCAGCATGGAATAGTGACTGGACAATTATAAAATGCCATATTGTAGCAATAAATATCTGCTTACCTCTTAAAATATATTTTTGAAAAGAAATGTGAATAGTCGCATTAAAATTGGGTAAGTTCAAATTAGCATTTGCATCATATATACAAATATTAAATTGGCAATATATTTAAAGAATCATTGTTTGAACAATAATTTGTATCCAAATGATGAATTTAATTTTCTCAACTCCTGTCTTGAGAATAAAATGTCAGAGCAAAAAGGACCTCTGAACTACCATGGGCATGGCCTTAGCTGTATCCCTGATTATCACATTTCTTTGCATGCAGAACTCTGTTCAAAAATGATATAGAATTCAAGGGGCCAGAACAGAAGAGTGCAAAATGCAATGGATTAGAACTGCTGAGAATCAGGCAACATTCAAGTTTAATAAATTAAATTATCCAAAATATTTGTGTTTCCACTTTTCAAATTGGACCAATTTCATTTCATCTGCATACATTTTTTTATTTCTCAGTATTATGTAAATAAAAGTTAATATCTATGTCAATCCATTACTGTCGACCTCATGGGATAAACCAGATAGGAATCACAGACAGACAAGATAATTCTACTTTAAGGTAAAGCAAGAATGAAAGTATATCTCTATCCCGCCATCTCCTTTACAGCCCCAAAAACTTTTCTGATCTTCTTGCCCCACCACTATCCATTGCAAGCTGTGCTGTCTCTGATCTGACCTTTTCCTTTTTAAGTCTCTTAATCCAGTTTCCCACATATCATCAAAATTTACAGGTAGTGCTCGACTTACAACACAATTGGGACCAGAATTTTGTTGCTAAGCAATGTGATTGTAAATTGCAGAGTCACATGACAGCATTGCTTATCTATGGCAAATCAGGCATTCCCTGTTGCCAACATAATCCCCAAACCCACATGACATTATGCAGCAAGAGGCAAGAATCCCAAGTAAAGAAAATGGAAGAACATGGAGAGGGTTAGGGAGGCCTGGGCTGGCCCACACAGGGTGTCATGGTATAGTGAAGCCCAGGAAAGCTGGAGAAAGTATATGCTGGGGCTAAAGGGTTTCTTGGTATGCTATGGCTTTGGGATTACAAGCTTTTTGCAAAGTCACAGTGCACCACAAAGCCCCTTTGCACTATGAGAAAAGGCTAGAGTTGCAGCACCCCAGGAAGGCTTTTTGAACCACATGAAGCCCAGTTCAAGCCTGGCCCAGCAGCGTGGCACAAAAGCCACTGAGCCCTAGGAAGCAAGACCAGCCCAGGCCAAGCCACAGTGGCCCTTATTTTCATGCCGTCTGAGGCTCCTGCTGCCCTGCATTCTGCTGCTCCAGCTCATTTTTATCAATTTTGTGATCCTGCTGCTGCTGAGGCAAGCCTGCCACAGTCCTTCATGAGGTAACTGAAATTTCCTGACAGTTAGAACAATTAATCAAATGAACAACTTGCCTCCAGAAGTTGTGAATGCAAGTCTGCAACACTGCAAGTCTAAAAGATGTTGGATAGCCATTTGTCCGAAACGGTGTCGTGTTTCCTGCCTGCAGGGGGGTTGGACTAGAAGACCTCAAGGTCCCTTCCAACTCTGTTATTCTATATCAGTGTTTCTCAACACTGATATATTCGCTGGCTGGGGAATTCTGGGAATTGAAGTCCAGACATCTTCAAGTGGCCAAGGTTGAGAAACACTGTTCTATATGAACTAGCTATCACGTGAGACTATCTTCCCCTGATCTCACAAGGAATTTGCCATGCGTGATCTTGGGAAAACAGTTTGTGTGGCCAGTAGTAGGAGCAGGCCCGGCATCTTTGGTCAGCAGCAAAAGCAAGAAGTCAGGAAGAACAGATGGAGGATGGGTGGGGGACATGGGGCAGATGATGAGAGTTGAAGTGCCTCTGCGGTCGTAACTGCAGGCAGGTTGCCAAGCGCCTGAATTTTGATCACTGGTTGTAAGTTCCTTCGTTCGGTGCCATTGTAACTTCAGTCACTGAATTAGTGGTTGTTAAGTTGAAGATTACCCATATGTTAAGAGATGGGAAGTCTGCAGACTTCCATAACTGTTCATTTTCAGATCTATCATTCTCCATCTCCATTTGTATGTAGATAGATATTGGTATTTATATCCAGAAGATATAAATCCACCATGAATTATAGTAATCAGAGCTACTCCTATTTCACTATAAGCCAATTAAAAATAGCCATTTTATAATGCAGAGGGACATAAGTGGGGAACTACTTTCTGTCAGAAATGTGCCAGTTTTCTTTGCTGTTGGTTTCAAGTAGACTTACCAGATATTCAGGAAAAGGAGAACATATCCTATTTTTTGTCCTCAGTTCCTTTGTCCCACAGCCACAGCATTAAAATCAATTGTCAAGCTTTTTGAGTTTCTTCAGGGGTGGTTTTCTTCTGAAAAGGATGCTGTTTCTACACTAGTCATTCAATTTTTTTTAATACTATGGCTCTGTAAATTTTCTATTTGTTTCCATAGTACATCAATAAACTTGAGAGCCTAGATTTACATTATTTATTTCCTGATTCCAGCAATTGGCTTCAATCCAGCCCTTTCAAATCTATGATCACTGTAATCTGTAGATCACGTGACTTGCCATACATTTCTATGATTAAATTTGGAAAGTGCATCATTGTCAATTCTATATTAATATAGAACCAGTAATATAGAGTGATCTTGAAAATGAAGATTTGTTGGAAAATTGTTTCTGAAAAACTAGTCTTTTTGATGCTGGAAAAATAATATCCTATACATGTAGAGCTATTGTAAGTACATTTTTTGCAGTGTTTCATGGTAATTTTTTCTTTCTAAAGAAAAACAATTAGTGTCTCCTCATCTTATCTCCACCCCTACCTTTAACCTCTTGTCCAATTGTCTTGTCTTTTTCTTTTGTTTTCTTTTCGTGTTCAAGTATCTGGCACCTTAGTTTCAAAGCATAATATCACAGTATTCTTATTTTGTGAAGCATTTTCTGAATTTTACTGCTTTGAAACTGCTGGCTGTTACATTTCCTTTGTTTCCTTCTAAAATAATTTCATGTATTAGAGTTCTATCTAATTGCTAGGAACTGCACTGTAGGTCCTTAATAGGAAAAGAAGATATCAAAAGAAAAGAAGATATGAAAAAGAAGTTATCAATACATGCATTATTTTAAAAGAAAAAGGCTGTTACATAGTTTATTTGCCCAATCCAATAAGTGCCCATATGTGGCATCAGGCAGGATACCCAAAGTGATACTTTCAAAAATTAAATATTCTTAAATTTACTCTAAACAAAATTACAATATGATTATAGAGTATATTGAGCCCAAGGAGAAGAGATTTGCACTTTTGTAGTTTTGAACTACATCCTCTGGTAGAACAAAGAAATCACTATATTTTTTATAATCAGAAATCACTGATTTTTATCTTTCTTGCCACTCATAATTGGAGCCCCCTAATAAGCAAAAATACACTTCTGACCTACAGTATTCTTTTCAATCTGTTTTCCTCTGACACCAGGAAATTGTTATTAGCAACTCTTATAATGAGCAGAAGTTTGGTAGTGGTATTGCTTAAGGCAACAGAAACTGGGAGATTATGAGTTCTATTCTTGTCTTGGGCACAAAATCTGTTGAGAAACCTTGTACCAGTCACTCTCGCTCAGCCTTGGAAGGAGGCAATGGCAAACCACTTCTGAAAAACCTTCTCAAGAAAACTACTGTTCAGTCAGTTTCTGAGAGCAGGTCACAACTTAACAAAAGGAAAATAAAATTCTTATAGTGGCTTTCCATATCTAAATTATACAAATGTTTCAGATCGGCTGATCTTCGTGTGTCAGGGAGGAGAACAGTCACAAACTGCTTTCCTCTTTTGCTGTTCAACAAGACCATTCTCTGCCCTTCACAGAAATCACTAGAGGCACTGGAATAAAAAGCCAGCACAAAACCTTTACAAGGTGGTAGAGAGAGAATGTTCATAGAGCATTACCCCAATTCTTCTAACCATATCTTATAGCCAAGTAACATATTTTCATTGGTTTTTTTTTCATTGAATCAATTTCAAAATAAGCTGTAAGTGTGGGAAATTTCAATGTGCAGAAATAATTCTTGGAATTTACATTTCCACTGATTCATTTCTCTGCCTTAAATGAAAAGTTCTGGCCTCTAATTTCACCTCTGGTTTATCTGATTTTTCCAAATATTGAACCATATTTTAGAGGGAGTTGCCTCTGAGTAATTGCCCAGAGCAACTCTATCCTCCTCCAAAGACTTTTGAGCCAATGCAGTAAACTGCCATCATTGCTTTCTCTTAGGAATGTGCAAAATACAGGGCTCTATTTCTCTTCTCCTCTCTCCTCAATCACCAAGTAGGCTTGTTTCTCCTCTTGAAGGCCATTATGATCCACTATCCAATGAGAAAGACAGGAAGGGCAAATATCATTGTCATTGTTTTTATGACTATACTAATGGCACATTATTATTATTATTATTATTATACAGAATTTTCTATCAATCACTCTAGGAGCCTTATCCAGTAAAAAGCAGGATAAAATATTTCAAATTAATAAAATGAATGAATTACTTAATGCAAGAACCAAATTACAATTTGGAAAAACTACAAAGAACCTCAGAAACTGTGCACATTCAGCCCACCCACTGGATGCCAATTTTTCTAGGCAGCAAAGATTTTGAGACTCCTATTACCAAGACAGCTTTGTAACCTTCCAGCTTTTATTCTCACATCCCCATTCCTGACCTGTGGGAGGGCAATGTTGAGCTGACGTTGAAGTGACTCCTTCTCATGACCCAATTCACGCAGGCGGAGTTGGGAGGTAGCCAAACTTTCCTGGGTGTCACGCAAAGTCTCCAGAAGCCGTTCTCGCTCATTCAACATGTTGACCATGAGTTGCTCGAAATTGGCATCATCGGCCCCATAGGCCGAACCACGGCGGTTGTCCTCATTAATGGTTGGCATCACTTCGCACATCATCATGCCAAGTAAAGTGGGGAGGGATGCCCTGAGGGCTCCTCTAGAAGGAACAGAATAGTACCTCTAGATTCTGAAAAAGAAAAGAAAAAATATCAAATATTACCTGGGAAAATGAGAATCTGTAGGAAAAGAATCAAACCAGAATGTTGATTTCAGACAGTAACTGATGGAATAATAGTTTAAGATAAGAATATATACTCTGCACAATGAGAGTCCCAAGTTTAATTGCAGACTATTTGATTAAAAGGACTGACTGAATAGAAACTAGTGGAAGAAGCCATTCCTTACAACGATGGGCTATTATCATCATTTGGGACAATTACATTGACCAAGTTGAGCTATAAGAATTGTAAGTGGACTTCTCCAAATGGTATAGCCTACAATTTCCAGCGTTCCTCACTGTTGGTCAAGCTAATGAGAACTGCTGGAAGTTAAAACTGAATAAAATCAAATAGGCCATATGACTTCCTCCCTGGTTTACACTAAGAACTTCTCAGCACCTCTTGAACAGAAGATTCAATGATTTTCCAAAATAATTCACAGTTAACATGAGCATTGTCTTGGATTTGCTGATAATATGATAATAAAGGCAGATGGGCCTTTCTGTCCAATCTGTATTTAGAAGAAATGCCTTAAATTCAGACAATTTCTTGGCAATATTAGGATAGTCTGAGCTGATGCAGGAAGCAGAATCCCAAAGCGGTAAGTAGACACTCAGAGGATATTTTAGAGAACAGGAAGAAGGGTTAAGGACCCTTAAAAAGGGATGGCTTGAAGCCTGTTGCCAAAACCCACCATAGCTTCAAGCATTTGACGTGGCAAGATAAATTGAACTCAGACAGCTATAAATTCTAGTTTGGAAGTATAGCTGGTGGGGCGGGGGGAGATGGAAAAGCAGCTTACAGACACAGGGTCTGGAATCAGCAGACAAGACAACACACATATTCTGCTAATTTATTACAAATGGAAATAATGGGATCATGGATGTTACCACAGTCAGTGCTGCACTTTTGTCACCACTTCCCAAGTGAAAATATCGGTTCCTCTTCAACACTGAAAGAAGAAGAACATTAATGTTCTCCAACACTAAGGGAGAAGAGGAATGGAAGGAGAAGAGAGCTTGAAATAATTGACTTTGTGAGCAGATGGAGAGAGGCAGAAAATCACGTGGCAGGCATGAAGTTCAGCCGGTTGGGGAACTAGAGATGCCAGAAACCAGTCCAGCCTCATCCCCGCCTTGATTTCCAACCCCATTTCAGGGCAAGTCATCTTTCCATCCTGTGCAATGGCTTTGAATAGCAAATCGCTACTAACTATTGGCTATAATACCTAGAAGATTGGTTTTGTAATCTAAAATAGATGGAGGTAATTGATTGGGGAAGTGTCCTAGAGCCAATTCTGTCTCAATTCTGTGTGCCACAAATTAATCAATTTCCAGGAATTATGCAGCCATTCCTTCACTTCTAGAAGTATATAGACCAGTAGCCATATATCTCTAAATTCATATCTTAGTTCAGCAAAGTAAGGTTAAAACAAAAAACAAACCAAACTCCCTCCCTATCTATTGAAACTGGTGGATTGCTTAGGATTCATATGTCTTAAATATTCAAAACATGATGTGTATTTTATAATAGTAATAATGATGCTTTTTTATAGGATAAAAGCTTAGAAAGGAAAATAAGAGTGTCAAGGAACTGAATATTTTTGCTTAGCATATCACAGAGTTGTAAATTTTGTACTGAGTAATAAATATTGTGCAAGATGCTTACTTATTATCCATCAAATTAGTTTTATTCTGTACTTAATCTTAAATTTATTCTAATATAATGGATTCTGCAAAACATTGCAACAAGCACTCCACATTATTTGGATTGGAGGACTGATACTTTTTAGTTAGTAAGAAAGAACCAGAAATATGTCTTCTTTTTTTATAAAATTCAGCTTTTTTTTTTTTTAAGGATTGCTATTTGGTGATTTATGTGCTACATATCTCATTTGTTTTTTTCTATTCAGTTTTTACCATTTTACATGTTACTATTTATTTATTTAAAATATTTACTCCCTATCAGATTTCTAGGCTTTGTATATTTAAAACTAAAAAATTAAAATGCAACACCTGTTATAAATAGAACAGTCAAAAATAATTCAATTATGCTATCATAAGCTCCCAAATTCTAAGGTGAACAAAAATATTAACCTAAGCCTCAAAATGTAAAACTGTATCAGTTATTGTAGAAAGTAAAGATATAAATGGCTGTGTTCATAGAACTCATAAAACAATAAACTCGCTGAGCACAATTTAATCAACATGTGCAGCAAATTCAACCAACCCATCTAGTTAATTTATGACTCTATGTACCATGTAAATTCAAACTTATCAAAATCTGACAAGTTAATTGTGGGTAGTGTCTATTGTGTGAACATACTTATATGTAAATAGTAGAAATAAGGAATGTGGAAAAAGGATTGACTGAAAATTACAAGGGTCTCCATGTGGTCTTTGGTGCAATATTTTCGTTACAAATGGAATAGACACCTATGAGGGTATAGGGAAGTTTCCAGGAACAGTGTAGCATTTTGTTGATTCAAAGGTTTGTACAATTTAATCCTGTGCCAATTATTTGGATAGAAAGCTGCCATTCCTGTTCTGTGTGTTAGTAACAGGCACATAGATCAAATATGCACAGAAGGTAGAACAGGATTTACTCGTAGGTCTTTGGATGATATGCAGTAGATCAGCAAAGTTTTTGACTTATCAGCAGTTTAACAAAAGCAAGTAAAATGTAAAATTAAATAACATACACTGAAATTTGCAAAGTGTAGTTTTATGATAATCCTATATTACTAAAGATACTAAAAGTACTACTTAGTTATTTTTGGAATTCTACTAAAGATTAGAGTCGTCTTGTGCTCAAATCCCCCGGTCTATATAATTTAGATGTAGTTTCTATTCACACACAAAAGTAGTAAAATAGAATACAAGTTGTCCTTGACTTGCAGTTATAATTGAGCATGGCATTATGATGGTAAATTGTGGCAGTCATTAAACACGTCACCATATGACTGATTTTAACTATTTTTGTGGTGGTTTATTATTAAGCAAACATTGAAATAGTTAAACAAATCTATTTTATTCAATAGGAGTTTTTTGCTGGAAACTGTAAACAATGGAAAACAGCAAAAAGCAGCAAAAATCACGATTATGTGTTGGCCTATATACGAGCCATTTGCCAAGCACTCAAAATACAATCATGTGACTATGATTGTAGGGGAGCAGTATACGGCCATCAGAATTTCAGAATTACCTTTTTGGGACGCATTATAACTTTGAATTGTTGACTAGTTGCTAAGCAAGGACTATCTGTAAACCTTACTATGCCTTCTATTTCCCTCCTGCTATCTAATGTTTAGTCAATGGATTTTATAGTAAAATGTAGAAGCCAAAAAGAAGTTATTAAAGCATAAAATATGTCTACTTTTGATCATAATGAATTATACCAACAAATATTCCAACACAATTCTCTCTCTCTCTCTCTCTCTCACACACACTCTCTCTCTCTCTCTCTCTCTCTCTCTCTCTCTCTCTCTCTCTCACACACACACACACACACACACACACACACATTGAAATCTAACTCCTCTGGAAAAAACTAGGTTGAGGTAGAATGTTAGGACAATTGTCTTATCATAAACTTTAATATTCTTACTTTCCTTTACCACAGTCCCTTATAATATAGGAAGTGGGTTCAGAATCAGCCTGTACATAACAATTAAACCAAAGAAACTTCAATTATTGGGCGGGTCAGAGATATTATTAACAAGTGATATGTTTGCAGTCATACAAAATGCTTAGTACCATATGTGAATTCAGTAAGGATAAGGGGAGGGATGAAAGGACTAACTCTCATCTGTTACATCTCCCTAAACCATTTCCTCTGCCCCACAAGAAATTCCTTTTATTTCTGCCCTGTATCTTCTCTTCAAGGAGGTGATGCTTATATCCTACAAAAGGAAGGAGACACATCATAAAATAGAACAGACTATTCAATTATTAACATATTCTAAATGCAATCTAAAAAGAATTGGTATAATTTAAATAAACATAGAAGGCATCTTGACACCAAGGGAAAGAGAAAGTCAGTTGAGGAAAGTATCCAAGTCCTAGTAATGGCAGCTTTAAGGCTTTTATTTTCGTACAAATCTTTCTATGTACAACCAGGTTGGGACCAACAATCTTTGAAAAAGATAAGTGTCTTCTGTGAATTAGGACAGATAGCCTCTTGTTATCAGTATCCTCCTTTTCCTTTTATCTATGTGATTGATCATTGGCACTCTGGATAGGGAACCTAATTCATTGTAAGCATGGCACTTCTAAAAGAAATAGTGATCTCTGTTGATGCTGAATTGAGTCTTTGTCTTACAATACCTCCCATTTTGTCAGTACACACATTTTCTCCAGCACCATTACTACTATATTCCTGCTTCTTAACCTTCTGCCAAGCTACGTTTTAGGCCTGGAATGGCCTCCATATTCAGGCCCTTCCCAAAACCTGTGTCTTCCAGAAAACATACCTGTACTAATGTAGAAACTACATCTTCATATCTTTTCCTTTTGTTTTGTTTGCTTCCATGAAAAGCTTTTGATTCAAATATTACTTTAACTGGACCAGCTAGGTAATTTCAGGCCAAGCCCCACAGCCTTAGACGGACAGAAATATATGAGTGCACTGCATAACAGGATATATTTTTGTGATCTTTTTTGCGAAGACACGAGAGTATGCATGCACATAAATGCTGACCCCAAGCAGAATATTTTTCTAGAATAATGGAGATAAAAATATTAAGCAGCCATATATATATATATATATATATATATATATATATATACACGGAGCTGTAGATATAAACTATAGTGCAATAAACAGAGCAAGGATGACTCTGAGGAATAGCGGGTTCATTTATTCCTCCCGCCTTCAGTCACAGAATGGATGGGGTTACACAGCACACTAAAACCAGGTTAACAAAACACAACTGTTATGTGTTTTATAAGCTTTCAGTCTCCAAATACTATGGCTAAATGGATGGCCTGGTTCCCACAGCATGCTGAATCATAACCTATGCTACTCAATGTTAACTAGTATATTGTGCAAAGCCAGCTTTAGGGTTTTAAGCAGACCAAAAAAAGAAAAACTCCATATAAAATTAAAAAATAATACAGTGCAGTATAATAAATAGTATGGAGCTTAGCAAATCCCGCTGCCCCTCCATTTGCCTCTTTTCAACACATCTTTGTTTAACACACAATTACTTAAATTTAATACCCACTCACACCATATACTGCAAGCAAGGTATTCACAATCAACCCTCCCTTGATCTAAAGACCCTTTCTATAAATCATGTTGCTCAGAAATCTAGTTCAGGTGAGAGAAAGGTGATCTGCCTCTCTTCAAAGCCAGAACTTCTCTCCAGCTGGCCCAAAGAGTTATAAGATATAAGAGTTAGGGACTGGATGGGGGTTAACAAGCTTGTTCTCAATCCAGATAAGACCGAGAGGCTGCTGTGCTTCCCTCCTACAAATTGGCCAAGTGTTCCATCTCTCAGGCTGGGGGGTCAAATTCTATGCCCCTCAGATAGGGTCCGCAACTTGGGAGTCCTCCTGGACCCACAGCTGACTTTTGAACACCATTTGTCAGCTGTGACCAGGGGGGCATTTGCCCAGATTCGCCTGGTGCACCAGTTGCGTCCCTACCTGAACCAGGAGGCTCTCACAACAGTCACTCGTGCCCTTGTGACCTCTAGGCTGGAGTACTGCAACGTGCTATACATGGGGCTGCCCTTGAAGAGTATTTGGCGACTTCAGCTTGTCCAGAATGCAGCCCGCGAGCGATCATGGGTGCGCCCCGTTTCACCCACGTAACACCTATCCTCCGCGAGCTGCACTGGCTGCCTGTTGATCGCCGGATTCGCTTCAAGGTGCTAGTTGTCACCTACAAAGCCCTTCATGGTATTGGACCTGGGTACTTGAGAGACCGCCTGCTGCCAATTACCTCCACTAGACCAATAAGATCCCACAGACTAGGCCTCCTCCGAATTCCATCAGCCGCCCAGTGTTGACTGGCGACTACCCAGAGGAGGGCCTTCTCTGTGGCTGCTCCGACCCTTTGGAACGAACTCCCCATGGAGATTCATACCCTCACCACCCTCCAGGCCTTCCGTATAGCCCTTAAAACCTGGCTGTTCCGACAGGCCTGGGGCTAAAGACTTGCAGCCCCGCTCCGAATGGTATGATTGTTGTGTTTTTTAGCTGTGTATGATCTTTATGTTCTGTAACTTTGTTTGTCTCTCTCCCCTCCCTTGAATTGTGAGCCGCCCTGAGTCCCCTCAGGGAAAAGGGCGGCATACAAATAAAGTAAAATTCAAATTCAAGATTTAGCTCCTGATACTATTCTGGCTAATCAAATGAATTTCAGCACTGTTATTAGGGATCCAATCTTCTTTTGGTGTGATGCATGTTGCTGGAAATAACAAGATTCTTGTTAATCCTTGAAATAACAGGATTCTATTTTATGATCTTCCAAACCTGCTGGAAAAAAAATGCAGGCAGAACTCAGAAGGGAATGCACTTGTTTTAGTTAAGAATACTTAGGCTATTCAAGGCTAGTTCTTCCTATAAATCATAACTACTGAAGCCAAGTTCAGAGGAAACCAAGAACAAACTCCGTCAAAAGAGAAGCGGAAAGCAGTAAAAATCAAAATTGAGTCTCATTGGCGGTACTTCACCTCAAGCCAATGAAAGAGCTCACCAAAGAAATTTTGGGATAGTAAAGCTTTATGCTATCTTGTTGCATACCAAGGCTCATTGCATATAGTCCCTCTTCTTCTCCTCCAACATTAAGAACGCATGAAGCAGCTGTAGCAATCTATAAGTGAGACACCTCAGTTGACTACTTCAAATAATCAAACATTGCCCATTAGCACATATCGTAGGGACATTCGGTATTTATTTGGCATACCAGAACCAAGAAAGGAAGGAAGGAAGGAAGGAAGGAAGGAAGGAAGGAAGGAAGGAAGGAAGGAAGGAAGGAAGGAAGGAAAGAAGGAAGGAAGGAAGATAGACAGATATGATAGATAGATAGATAGATAGATAGATAGATAGATAATAGATAGATAGATAGATAGATAGATAGATAGATAGATAGATAGATGATAGATAGAAAGAAAGAAAGAAAGAAAGAAAGAAAATAAAGATGGATGTGTGGAGGGTGTAATAGTGTAAAATAGAGTAATAAGTAATAAGGGACACGGTGGCTCAGTGGCTAAGAGGCTGAGCTTGTTGATCAGAAAGGTCAGCAGTTTGAATGCCTAGCATTGCATAACGGAGTGAGCTCCTGTTACCTGTCCCAGCTTCTGCCAACCTAGAGTTTGAAAGCATGTAAAAATGCAAATAGAAAAATAGGAACCACCTTTGGTGGGAAGATAACGGCTTTCCATGCCCCTTTGGCATTTAGTCATGCCAGCCACATGACCACGGAGACGTCTTTGGACAGCGGTGGCTCTTCGGCTTTGAAACGGAGATGATCACTGCCCCCTAGAGTCGGGAACGACTAGCACATATATGTGCGTGAAATCTTTACCTTTAGAGTAATAAGAAAGGCAGCTTTGTCTAGTGGTTAAAGCTCCAGGTTAGATCTAATCCCACTTTAGGCACGAAAGCCAACTAGGTGAGAAGTCAGTCCAACTCACCTGACAGGATGGTTGTTGTGGGGGGAAAATAGGAGAAAGAGGTATTAGGAATGTTCACTGCTTTGAGTTATTTATAAAAATAATAAAGGTGGGGTTTTTAAAAAAAAACTAAAAATAGCAGCTTTCAATAGAAGAGAATATTTGTGGCTCAGAGTTGAATTGTGAATCCTTGGTGCTCTCTCAACTCAGTTGGCAAGCTCAAAGAGGACCAAGGACTCCACAATGGGAATGTATGCACAAAACTGTAGCAATTGCAACCAATGGGGAAGACCTGGAAAGATGATTCTCATAGTCTCCCTTCTTCAGACTTGCAGACAAGAATAAGTAAAGAGGATTGCAAAAGAATATTACAAAAGCTGTGAAAGCCAAATCATTATCAATAGTAAATGTCTGCTAGTATGTCAATACATCGAAAAACTTAGAATTATACTTGAAATATGAAAGGGGACATTCAGGTAATCTCTCACTCTTTTTTATTCCAAAACCAACAAATTTGTAATCTTCGTGACTTTATAAGAAAGTGAAGATTCAAGAAGTGAAGATGACATCTAATAAAATTATTCTTGCACAGCATTCATTCATTCATTCAGTAACTGCATCTTCTTGTTTGTCAACCCACCCTAGCAAAATCTAGAGACTTTTTCCTATGGAATTATAAGGGAGGGTGAATGGTAAAATCATTCCAAACCATGGTAATCTAATATAAAAGTAAAATAATATGAGTTTATTGTGAATGAAAAACTTCAATATATTTGGAAGTTAATATACAATTTCATCAGACACATTTAGCCTATAAAGGCACTGCTAGGATTGGGACAGAAATGGAGGTGCTCCAATCTTGTGCAATAATGCCAACTTCCATTTGCCTCCATCAGAACATCTTTGCTGTCACAGTATAGATTGGATTCATAGCCACATGTGGCAGAACAAAGATAAGACCTGTGAAATCCAGGAACAATCTTCATATTTATTCGTGAGTTTGGGGAAGCATGTCTTGGAGAATGTCAACGAAGTCAAGGGTCATTGCAGAGGTATAAAAACAGAAGAATTCAGGTGGGTCCGGCCAAGAGCACATTTTAGTTTAATATTGTGTGTCACCCAAGGGCTAAGCTAGTGCACTGGAGAAGATCAGAAGTAGCACCACAAAGCAATCTTCTTCCATGGTTGGTCTCCAACAGCTATTATTAAAGGTATGTCTCTGGTGCTTTAAGAAGTGCTTTAACAGTCTTGAAGATTACTAGTTGTGTTAACCTCCCCCATGAAATTGTCAAGTCTCCTTTAAAAGCCATAACCATAGATGATGGCAATGAACTTCATAGTTTAACTACACTTTTGGTAAAGAAATGAAACATGAAAACTATTTTATGTAGTTAAAAATAGTATATTTATTATGGGAGAATCTATCCATTGCTGTGATTCTAAACAAATGCAAGAAACAACGTTTTGATTTCATTAACCAATTGTTCAGAATCAAATATCATTCTATTATATGCACCTGGAACATATTAATAAGATGTATGTCACACTTAATATGGACATACATCTGTAAACATGTATATTCCAGGAGAAATATGCACAGGAAAGAACTTTGAATTCGTAATACTGATTGTATTTTTAAAATATTTTCCAATACCTCTGCTCATACATGTTATAACAGAGGTCCACCCTTACCATTTCATCTCCAACAGTTTGGTAAATGGATATGTACATTTCACTGATTGCAAGTATGTAAAGGAATAATTCTTCTGTTCAGAGATGCACATTCAAACACTTATGCAATATTATTGTGTTACTCTACAACACTGGTCACTGTTGTACGTAAGTTTGAATCTGTGTCAGTATGTGTGTATTGTGCCCACAAAATTAAAAATGTCCCCCCCCAACTATAATTACATAAACATTTCTATGGGAAGAATTTAAAAAAATCCCTAGAAATATTTATTATCAAAAACCTGTATGAACACAGTTGCCAAAAAGAGGTGGTGCATGAGGTACGCTTATGAGTCTGTCTCAAGTGTCTAAACTACATGGTATCTTCATTTGGGTCTTATGGGTTTATCAAAAATAACTATGGAAGGCTGTCAAATCTTTGACTGCAAAAATAGGAAGCAGACAGCAAATCCATCAACTCCTTCAATAGGCATGAAATGAGGATAGAAAATGTAACTCCCTGAGACCACAAGAGGAAACACTCCAACTTTTAACTTCATATAAAGAATTTTAGGCTTTGGAGAAGAGATTGTAATCTATTGGCTGCAAATAGATATTTTAATACAGACCCCATAATATTGTGTGCTATCAAAGCATCATGCATATTCTTTTTTCTATATACTATGGTACTATAGCCTTGATATATAGCAAGAGGGAGTCTTAGCAGGAGCAGCTCATCCAACAAACACATTGTCTGATTTGTGGATGCAAGAAAGGATTTCCCAGGCAAACATCTGGGAAATAGGAATGACATCTGAAGAGAATTCAGTGCAGATGTTTGAGAGATGAAAACATGAATAGGCAAAATGAATGAATGAATGAATAACCAAAATATTGATCTGATACAATACATATGGAGAGTCAAAAGATGAAGAGAAAAATGAACTAGTGGCTGGATGTTGTGCTGGAAGCAGAGGCTTTTTTTAAAAAAAGAAAAAAGTAGATGCAGGTATGGATGTGGAATCAAAAGTTGAATTATGTTCATACATCACACTACACTATAATTAACCATGGTTTATTATATAAGTAATTATTGACTTATATAATACACATCAAGCAACACAGCAAATCATAAACATGGCTTACAAATTACAATGTTTGCATTCATCCAACCGACTAAGGTCAACCAAGCAAATCATATAATTGCTTAATGTGGTGAACATTTCCTGCCATCGGGTAGAAGGCAGGATCATCTAGGGCTACATGTCTTGAATCTTGGGGAGCAAATAGTATTGGTAATTGTGGAGTACTTGGGAAAAAAGTTTCTGAAATAGACAGGAATAATGGAGTAAGACCATCATGAAAACATGGGATGTGCGTGTAAACGTGTAAAGGTGTAAACTGAAATAGACTGCAGACCCTTTGGCAAAGGACAAAGAGGCTGCTAAGGCATAAATGTGGGTGTTGCACTTGAAGTCAAATGGAGGTTGGAAAGTAAGGAGATGTTGGCTAAAGTGAGAGACAAAGTGTAAGTAGTGGGTAAGTATGAGATTGAAACTTGATACCTTTCAGTCTTGGAGGCTTTGGAGGCACAGATAAGATGACATCAGAAAAGAGGAGTGCTATTGGGGAATGCAGTTGCAGGGTAGAAACCAAAAGTTCTCTATGGAGGTAGGTAAGAGCTTAGGGGTTGACAGCTGAGCAGAACACAGGCAAGGCCGGTGAGAAGATAGTGAACAGCTATTGAAAAAAGCCTTCTTTTCTCATGGATTGGACACTATTTTACAGGTAGATCTAAAGGGATGTGGAACATGAGAGGCTGCTGTGAAAGATAAGAGGACTTTTGATGAGCCAATGACATGAGGCAAATGGGTGGGATGCATAGCACTTGGGGATGGTGATTCAAAGGGCTGACAGTGGCAGAAGCCCCCTCCTATAGAGGGCCTTGTGAAACTGACCTGGTTGGGCGCCTGAGTCCAAGCTGGTCAGCATCTGTTTTAGGAACTAGAGTGCCTTGGCAGACAGAGAGCTAAATAGGAAAATGAGGCTGGGTTAGGTGCTAGGGTTTTAGAAGCTTCCAGGAGAAAAGATGTTGGGAGCTGTTTGGGAGGGAGGGGGCGCCCAGAAAAGGATAGGAGGAGGTAATAGACAACGTGGCTGGGGGAGAGCAGGTTAAGCAAAAGAGAATAAACAAGAAGCAATCTCATGGGAATGGGCTCAGAAGCCTTGGTGGTTGATTGGACAGAAAAATGAGATGCCCGGAGCCTGCCGGAGAATCTGGGTGGCTGGGAGGGGGGGGGCAGACTATGGATGCTATGGCTTATGGGATCTCCTCTGTATATTGGGGGTCTTCCTGAGGCTCAGTGCAGAGTGCGTGGGAAAGACGCAGGTGCTCTAGGTGCAAAGCAAGAAGGGTGAGAGTGAAGCGGCGCGGGTGGAGAGCAATGGAAGCCGTCGGGAGCCCGGGGATGCGGAAACCAGTGAGACATTGAGCCAAACGAGCTAAGGGAGGGGGGGGGAGCAGAGATGCGGAGCCGGACGATTTCAGATAGCGCTGCTGCGAAAGGGAGAAGGAGCAGAGGTTTCAGCGGAAGGCAGGGAACAGCTGGTACTAGAAGAGGTGAAGCATCCTAAGAAAGGACAGAGAGGACGGAAGCAGCGGGGCGCAACGCAGGTTTCCAGGGAGGAGATGGGAGCTCACGAGCCCGGTTCTTACCTGCCTTTGCAGCAGGCGGGGGAGGCGGCGCTGCTTCTGCTGGTGATGGTGCTGATTCAAGAGGGATGCAGGAGACAGCCGGGGGGGAGGGGGCTGATGCCTAGCCCCTTCTCCCGGCTTTCAGGGATGGATCCTGATTCCCGTCCCCCCGGGAGAATCCACTCCCCAGCTCCGGCATCCCTCCCTCCCGGCCGGCCGGTCGGCCACCGCCTGGCGCCCCCCTCTAGCCCGCCCAAGCAGATCCAGAGAGCAAAAGGAGGAGACAATCCCGCCCCTTTGCCCAATGCAAAGCTACGGTGCCCCTGCCCCTTTAAGAAAGTCCTGACTGACGTGTACTCTGCCCAACGAGCTACCCGCATACTTCGGGGGAGACCCTGAGTTACAGCCCACTCGTGGAGATGGGAGGGGAAGCCATACTCCGAGTGGCAAGGAGGCCAAACCAATGGATGGAGGAGCTAGTGGGCGGGAGGGGAACACGAGAAACCAATTGGGGAAGCCTAAGGGCGGGGCTGACTTTTAGGATGATGTCATTCAGTGGTTCTTCAGGAAAAAAAGGGTGGGGGGGAGAGAAGGAGAAGAAAAATCAGATGCATCGCAGGTAAAACCGGTGAGGGAAGTAACAAAAAAAGCAAGCAGTCTTTGGGTTCTGGCCCAAACAAATATTCCAGCGCTTGTTAACTAATCGAAGGGAACCCGGTGGTGAGATTTAAAAAAAAAGAGACGTCGACCAGTGTACAAAATGCACCAAATACTTCCATTGGCATAAAAAACACAATTCAGGAAGGGTCTGGCTACTTGCATTACCTGGAAGAACACCTGAACCTGTGAAAATGCAGCAGTTTGGAGAAAGCATCAAGCACATTACTTTATCCTGAAGATGCACAACTCCACCCCAAAAAGAGGATCGTTTCATGCATGTATTATGAAGAGGGAAGCAGCAATCGAGGAAATGCACCAGTCCATGCGACATCAAGAGAAATTAATCAAGCCGCCCACTATGAAAGAAAATGATGCATCAGTCTGTTTAACCGAGGGGAAGTCCTATGCATATACCTCAGAGAAGAAGAGGATTATTTGAGAAAAGCATGGATGGAGAGAAGGAACTAGCTCAGGGAACATGTTTTTTCATCTTCTGGAAGAAAATTCATGCAGGAAACTATAGCAATCTTCTCAAGAACAAAACATAAACCTATAGCCCTGGAAGGGAAGGTGTTCTTTGCTGGCACTGTGGATGAAATGTGCTTGCTTAGGGAAACCAGCCCAGAAATGGAAATATGTCAAGAGATGCTGTAGGGGAAAGTGCAAAAATCAATGCATGAAGCCAAAGAACTGCAAATCAATGCAACACAGAAGACAATCCAGGGATGGAGAGGCAGCACATGCATCATTAAAGTCCTTTCCAGATGGTGAGGTGGAGGGGAATAACACATTTTATTTTTGGTGCTATATAAATGCTAGCGCTGAATCAACAGCAGTACAGCACACTACGTTCTCCCCACATAAATGCTTTGGAAGACCAGAGAGGTTAATTTTCCTGACATTTTCTTTAAAAATGGGACAAATGTGCTCTTCCTTCCTTCATTAAACATTCTTAAAGAGACAATGAATGCAAAACAGGCAACAAATGACAGGACAATACTGCAAAAGGACAGGTGTATTATGTTTAATTTTGTCTTTAAGTGGGTTTGGTATGTAGTCAGTTTTTTAAATGTAATTGTTTAGTTAAAATTCAGTGGTGCGTGGCTACAAGCCAATTGGGTACAGTACTTATGCAGCCACAGACCTTGGTGGCATTAGAAGACAGCATGAGGATGCAGAAGTGGGTTTAAGGGTTGGTGCTACATGGTTCCCTTTTAAAGGAAATGCAATTTAGAGGAGAGATGACTAAATAACGACTTACACTTTTAATAAAGTCTGCAAAAATCCCAAGATAATAATCAACAAGGTTGTAACTATCCAAGCTATATTAACACATGCAAGCAAAAACAATATGATAAATGAAGCATGCCAGCAAACCTCAGTAAATATTAATTCACAAACAAATATATTAAACAGCAGAGTTCAAAAGGATAATTCCATATAGGAAGATAAACCTGGGAAAGAACAGAAAACTTCATTTACAGTGTGTGGCCATAGACAGTGACATAGCAATAAAATAAAATACACCTTTCCCTAAAATTTCAATTACAGGTGCAGAAAAACCAAGAAAACACATACATTAATGTCATATATTGTGCAAGTGATCATAAAAATAATCTGCATCCCCTACTTATACAATCAACAATAACAAAATATTCTAGGGAACTATATACACACCTTGGATTCATGCATTTATAAAATTCCCATACAGCTAAGAAATGGGCAGTGCATAAATGTTGAAAGCTGTTCTTCAGAATCTATCTACTGAAATCCGGATCCACTCTCCTATTATTATAAGAAGATAAGAATAATTTGTAAACAATAGAGTAACAATGTAGATATTTTTCAAACATGTATTGGGTGTTTTCATAATAAAGGAGCATTTCAGAGGAAGTTGATTTCCTCTGTGATGGGAATGTGTCCATCATAAAGTGTTCCTCAATCAAACTAGAATTCCCTCTAGATGCCTCTTGACCTCTCTTGCAGGTGCTTGACTTCTCTTTTAACTTTTGTTCCCCCAAGTTTGTCCTGCCTTTTTCCTCATCTATAAAGGGGAAGAAGGGAAATTTTGGATGGAAATGCCGTTTTCCTTCTAATGCACACTTGACAGGGAAAAAGAATATCACCTTGACCTAGTCCATCATTGTGACTTAAAACAGACAAGCGGTTATAAGACATTTGCCAGGAGGGGACAGAGGGCCTTATTTTTTAAGAATGTGTATAAATTAAGCTAAAGTGTACTACCTCCATAAAAGGACATCTAATTAATTAATAGCGCAATACTGATAACATAAGCACATTTCCAAAACTGAACCAAGCCAAGGAAGAGGGCCTTTGGACACCCAGATAGAGTTAATTCTGGAAGATTGTACATCCATATGTTATGTGTCAGAACAACTTGTCTTCCTCATTGTTAGTGGGAAGTAAGCAACAACACATTGGCTTGTAAGATAGATGGTACTGTTTGAAATAAATCAAATTTTGATTGTGTTTGTGGCTTAATGGCCAGAATGGGCTTAGAGTGCATATAGTAGCTGTACACCCAAGGATTCATCCCATGCTCCACCAATTAAAGGACAAGGATGCCATTGAAGCTGTTTTAAAATTAGATGTCTACATGATACCACTTTTGTCTTATCCCAGCCCACTGCAGAGGCAGCCTTCAGTGTTTGAATACTCTCATTACTTTCTCCCAACCCAAGTCTTACTGGATTGTTCATTGTAGAGGATGCTGATGATGTGGCTCTGCGTGTAGGATCTGCTCAGCTTTATTGGCCATCTTAGTTTGCTTCAGGCATGCCTGTTTTCACTTTTTATTTTAAAAAATTGATAAAACTTCAAAAATATAGCGACTGAATTTCTTTTAGAAAAACACAACCAAATATAACAACTGCTGTTTTTTGTTATTATTATATGAGAGAGCTGTGTAAGTTAAAAAAGAAATCTAACCTGTCACTGAAAAGCTATATAATAAAAAGTGGAAAGTTAAAAATCTTATATTAAACTAAGAAACAAAATATAACAAGTACTACAGACAGAGAGACACAGACACAAACATTTCTACCGGTATGTTGTGTTGCCCAGGGCCAGCAGGGCTGTATGCTTAGTAGTATTTATCAAATATTTTCTTCTGCCCAATCCTGGGTCCAAATAATGGCCTATTAGCCATGCTGCTTTATTTTTTAAGAATATTATTTCTATAACACTTTTCCAGACAAGCACCAGATTCATGTTTAGCAATAGTGCAAATGAACAGCGCTCATGGAACATTTCCATAGCAATGACCTGTCACTTAGGGTAACTTGAAAGTGATAAAACCCTTCAGCTGAGGCTCATCCCCTTAAACCACCTTATGTTAAAAGTTGCAAAGACTTCATAAGTGGCAAACCTTATTGAGGCACCATATTTTATGGGATATTTTTCTTCTATGTCAAGTCTTGAAGAACCCTCAAAGAAAAATTAAGCCTGGTCTGGTTTGCCAGTGAAAGATAATTGGAATATGTTATTATAGAAATAATGTAGGCTATTGATAATTTTAGAGTAAGAGATGGATGCCTTTTTACATATATCTGTACTGAAGACAGTTGGAAGTCATTCTTTTTTTTAATGCAATTTTTCTTTTCTTTCTCTTATTACACTTCTATCTTCTTTCTGTTTGACTTTGCTTTCTTTTCAAGTCTCTTTTTTTCTTGTTTATATTTTACTCTGCATGTTTTTGAAATTAAGAACATTTTTTTTAAAAAAATACATTGGCACTGAAGGAAGCTGTGGATTGGATAAAAAGCATAAAAGATAAAGATCTTGTGTAAGAAAAAACATGAGAAAGAGATAAAAGTATCTACTCTATTCAGAGAGAAGAAAACAATTGCAATATAATCAAAGAGATCAAGAAGCAAAATTAAGAAGGACAGAAAATATGCAGAGCAATATTGAGGGGAATAATATTTGCTTTGGAAATAGATAAAAGGCTAAACAAAGAACTTCCAGCAGAGTGAATGGAATTAAAAATGAAAGGAATGACATGGTTTGGAATGAAACTACAGTGTGGGTATATGTTGAATAGTGAAAATATACATCATAAACCAATGCTATGCTAATGCTATGCTAATGCTTATGCTATGCTATTATGCTATGCTACACTATGTTATGCTAATGCTATGCTAATGCTTATGCTATTCTATGCTAATATGCTAAGCTACACTATGCTATGCTATGCTATGCTACATATTGGTGTTGAAGAAAAAGTAATGAAAAAATAATAAGTGCTGTGAAGAAGTTAAAAATGAAAAGGCTGCCTATAAGGCTGGTATGACTGGAAGAATACTATAAAATTGATGTCATTTGCCTACAGAATTGACAGTTAATATGTATGAAGAGTGCATCTGTGCCTAATATTAGAAGAATATTGCCATTGTTTCTGTGTATAAGGAGAAAGATAGCAAGAACAAATACAAGAATTACGGTACTAGAAAAAGGAAATAATTTGGTAAACATATCTGGAAATGTGTTTAAAGAATACTGGAGATAAATATGAGCAAAGTTTGAGAAGAACTGCAATACATTTTTTTTCCTCTTTAGCAAATATGTTAATATGAGAAAGTTGTGTTTGTGGAAAGGAAAAATATGTTTTCGGTAGATGAAAAATATGTTTTCGGTAGATGAAAAATATGTTTTCGGTAGATGAATAGATGGAGAAATTTTAAGACATACAAATGCTTGCAGAAAGGTAATGAGTAGTATGTAGTAAGTTACTTGTCAGAAAAGGGTTGTAATAGGGTTGTGCTTCTGCTTATTTTTTTTTAGTATGACGTGTATGCAAAATGACTAGTATGAAAGAAATCTATTGAGCTGGTTTGGTAATATGGAGAGAAAGAATGATTCAACTGCAAAAATGTATGTATACAAATGAAAATGAATGGGTCAAGAGTGTGCTTGGGTAGAATTGATAACATCCTCAAGAAAACAAAGATGAAAATTTTAAGGAAGAAAGGCAATGTATGAAGCCATGCATAAATGTGGAAGAAGCAAGAGTTATTTGCAAGGATAAAAAATAATGAAGAGATAGAGTGATTTTTAAATATATATATTTGTCTTTAAATACTTTAACTTGCTATTTCTTTTTTTGTGCTCTACATAACATTGCTTGCTGAAATGTGAATAGCATCATGAGTATGTATGTACGTATAAATAATTACTTTATACTCTCACTATATTCCATTCTTCATACAGACTCTGAGCTGCTGGGCATGTGTTAATTAAAAAAGGAACCTTATAATCATCATCTGCAACTTGAGCTATAGGGTTGAGCTGTAAAATCCTGACATCTTGAGATAAATTGTTTGAATCTGTGGAAAGTGAAACCTATTGTCGGGCCTGCAGTAATTTTCCTTTTAGGATTTTTGGCCTGCCACACACTATTTTTTCCTATGCTGTTTCATTAGTATAGTAATTGAGAGGGGGAACAGTAAGGAGTAGAATTGTAGAATGTGTTGTTGTCATTCCTTTCTAGAAGCCCAAGATCATTCTTTGTCTCCGCACCTCTGCATCTGACCGGAATTGGATGGGTGGAAATGCCAGCGTGGCTAAAGAAGATTGGACCATGTGATGGATTTATGGGTGTGGGGATAAGATTATGAACTGAGTGGGAATCCGAGGAAGCTTTTAGATTTGGGATTCCACAGTTGTGCCAACATGTCTGTCTTATTAAATTGGGACTTTAAGGATAGGTCTGACTAACACGGTCAGCGTAAAATATCAGCGAAGAAAAATTAGCTGGACACAGCTTCTCTGCAAAACTTCAAAGTGCAGAAGAATTTATGTTTGAAGCTTCTTTGCAAAGCCTCGAAGTGTGAAGGAGTCTCTATTTGAAGATTCATAGTGTCTGGAAGAATGCTGCCGAAAGGAGCTGGAAAGGTTTATTCTACACACGGCTGGAAGCGACAAGATGTTTGGCCTCCCAGACCAATTCAGACAACTAAATGTGAGTGCATACCCCCCTCCTTCCACAGCCAAGGCTTGGGGGGAAAAACTGGAGTGGAGATTTTGACTCCTTCCAAACAGCAATAAATGAAATGACCCATTACCCTGCAACTGAGTTGAAGATAGATTCCCTATCAGGATGGGGAATTCAAAGCAGCCAGCAAGAAGGGATTTGGCCAGCATCTCTCACTAATCAAGCACCACCAGGTTGGGCTTTCTTCCCAGGTCATGGATGGCAGAGATGCCATTGGGCAACATGGGAAAATCTTCCAAGCCAGCAGAGGGGTCCTTGGCCCATAACCCCCCTGCCAGCCATTGATGGTTGAACTGCAACCTATGAGTCAAGCAACCCCAGGTCATGGATGGCAGAGATGCCAGTGGGCACCCGTCTTCCCTCAGCAGATGGCACCATGGCAGATAACTGGTCAGTGGCCAAACCAGTGATTGACCTCCCCCTGGTTCCAGTAGCACCTGCAATGCCCCAACAGGTTCTTACCGCACCTTACAGAGAAGAGTTCTCGACAATGGAAAAAGGAATGAATGAGGGGAAAGCTGCAGGATGGATAGTGGAACAATGTGATGAGGTGGTTCCTAAGTTTAGAGATGTAACTAGGTTCCTTCCCTCGTGGGAGGGGGGCAATAAAATGCTACTGTTGCTGTCAACTTGGTTACAGAGCATCAGAGTGCTTGGCTCCAGTCCCAATGCCACCAGAAACCGAGTTACATCTCTAAACTTAGGAAGCGCCTAAGTTACGCCAACCGCCACGGCAGTAAAGAGAAGGCCCCAGATGCCACCAGAAAAGAGTCATCTGGGCCAATAACCTTTTGGAAGAGGATCCCCAACATAAGGTGATGAAAAGTCCTACTAATGGGGAGGCCTCGGAGGAGAAAAAATGCCGAAGAGGGCCCAATGCTGAGTGCGCCCATCCGCCCCTTCACCTTCCAATTCAACCTCCAAATACCCGAGACGGGGGTGGAAGGGGAAGTTGAAGCAGTCGTGGACACTGGCTGCACTCGATGCTTAATCAGCATGTCGATTGTAAAGCAACTGGGCATATGCACAAGACCTCTAGCCTGTCCCATTTGGGTTGAGCAGGTAGTTGGACCGTTAATTGGAGGGGCCCCAGCCATGCTAATAACTGAACTGGTAAAGTTACAAGTGGGCCGTCACTATGAGCTTCTCAGATTCATTGTGGCTCCAGAGATGCCAGAAAATATTATCTTGGGGCTTGCATGGCTTGACAAGTGGAAACCTATGATAAAGTGGGAAGACGGCAGTAGGAAATTGATGATTGCATTTGGGCCACTACCACTGGTGGAGGAAAAGGACCACCCAGAGATGATTGAACCCAAGAGCCCAGAACCTGCAGCACCTGCAGCAGAGCAAAAACCCCAGGGGTCCAACAAGTACCAAAAACCTTGTTGGGGCATGTTTTGTTGAGATAACCACAGGACGACAGTAAGAAGAGAGAAGTTGTTCACCCTATCATTTCTTCCTCCCATCAAAAGGCAGCCCAAGTCACTAACCTAAGCCAGGATAAGCTGATGACAGCTATGAAATTGGCGTTCCCAACAGACCAGTGGCTCAACAATAACCAAGATATCCTAACAATGGAAAATGGATTAGCCTGGAAGGGGTCCAAACTGTACATCCCCATAGGTTTGAGGCTGGAAGTTCTACAGCGAAGCCATGAGGCGGAACTAGGAGGCCACTTTGGATTCCTAAAAATGCTCCACCTCGCCAGGCATCAATTTTGGTGGCCAAAGATGAAATTGGAGGTGGAAAATTACATAAAAAGCTGTGCTACTTGCGCAACAATGAAACCACTGCCAGAGAAGTCCCCTGGACTACTACAACAAGTGGCCAGCCCTAACCGACCATGGGAAGAGATCGCAATGGACTACATTGTCTAACTCCCAGACAGCAGTGGGAAAAGAGTAATCTGGACAGTTATTGATTTGGTTTCCAAGCAGGCACACTTCATCACTTGCTCAGGGTTGCCGTCTGCAAAGAAATTAGCTAAAATGTTTGTGAAACACATTTATCGCCTGCACGAAGTGCCCAAAAGGATCATTTCAGACCACAGAGTCCAGTTCACAGCCAAGTTCTGTAGAGAGGTTCTGAGATCCATTGGGTTCACACAAGAACTGAGCTCAGAGGTTCATCCCAGCATGAACTGCGTAGTAGAGAGGGCCAATGCGGTGGTGGAACAATACATCCGGTGTTATGTGGACTAACAGCAAGACAACTGGTTGGACTTGCTACCCTTTGCTGAAGTGGCATACAATGATGCAGTCCACAGCAGCACTGAATTAACTCCTTTCCAGATTACCAGTGGCATGGAATTTGTTCCCATGCCTGAGCTGCCTAGAGAACCTCCCTCCTCATTGTATGCCTCCTCTATGTCTCTTAATGAATGGATGGACACACTAAAGAAAGGATGGGAGAATACGAAGAAAGCTCTAGCAGATGCGGCAGAAGCCTACAAGAAGCAAGCTGATAAACATCGCTCGCTCCAAACCCCCTTTCGTGTGGGGGACAAAGTTTTTGTATCTACCAAATACATGAAATTAAGAATGCCTAGTAAGGAAATTCATCCAAAATTTCTAGATCCATTCCCAATAGTGAAGATAGTTAACCCAATTACAGTTCAACTCAGTCTACTCAGAAGTCTGGGAAGTCTGGGAAAATTGAATTTCATTGTAGCTTGTTGAAACTAGTAATTGAGTCCATCATAAGACCATCCACCCAAGCTTTCTCACCTCCTGTAGTGATAGAAGGAGAAACACAATCTGAGGTGGAAAAAATCATGGACTCCAGGCTGAACAGGGGTCACTTATAGTATTTAGTGCATTGGAAGGGTTACCCTTTGTCTGAAGCTACTTGGGTGAAAAGTTAGAACCTAAAAGTGGAGAAGTTAGTAAAACAATTCCATGAGAAGTTTCCTCATAAGCCAAAGGGACCTCCCGGGGGAGGGAGAGGTGGTTAAATGCCCTAAGCAATTGTCTTTAAGACCCATGGACTCCAGCTCCCCAAATTCCTCAGCCAGCATAGGGTTTTTAGTGCCCCAATTGTTTCTACAGCACAGAGGACTTGTCTGACTCCTTGTTTTGCTTTCTTGATTTGAAACAATGAATGTTCCATTTTTAGTCTTCTATGCTTTATTGCTGACAACAAAATGAAAAGAGGAGAGTGATGACACTTTATGGTTATATTTATGTATTGGACTATGCTAAAATAGGCCTTGGTGGATAGTGTTTGATTCAGCTGGTTACAGGAACTCAAATGTTGTCTTAGTATCATCTAAGCAATCGGTTTAGCCTTCTGGCAAAAGTGATTCACCTCTTCCCAAGCAGATAGCCTTCTATGTGGGGAATAAAGAGAAGGGAAAGAAGTCATCAGGAGAAGAAAGAGAAAGGAGGATGAATGTCAAAGAGGGAAAAGTTGGCCATAACTCCTCTGGGGTCTGACTGAGGCTGCTTCCTTCAGACCTCCTTTTTTATGGCCTACAGTTTAATCTCCATAAAATGACTATGAATTTTGCCATCAGCAAAATGGAACAACCCTCACCTTCTCCAGATCCTGAGTCTAAACCAAACCAAACAAAATGCTGCTGGGAAGGAGGCAATTTTTCCCAGTACTACCTAGCCTGTCCCCTCTCCCCCCACTGAGGTAATTTTTGAGGAAAAACCTCTGCTGCACATGGTTGATACTCATGTAATTTTCTGGGGAAATCACAAGTGAAATATAAGAAATGTCTCTTCAAATGCATTTCAATGCATATTCAAATATTCTGCCTGCATTATTATCACCCTATAATGTACACTTTGCATGCTGAAGCTATAATATACTCTATTTGATCTCCTGTCTCTCCAGTTTGAGTGTTTCAGAACAGGAAGGGCCGGTGCAAAGGAATAGGTTGACTTGCCAAGCTGCTTCCTCTAATTGAGAAAATGGCTGCTTGTCCTGCCTTCATTGACTTCACCAGTCTTTCTGCCTCAATCTTCAGTGGGGAAGAATATTCTGCTTTTAAGGTTTGTTCATATGTACCAAGTAGGAAACATTAGAATAGTCTTATAATGGATAAAACCATTTGTCCATTGGCAGTAAAGGATTATTCTAGCTTTGCCTGGAGACATCACAAATGACATCTGAATCCTTCTGCATGGAGAGATACAACTTCTTTATCTGATCATTCCTGCATCTCACTGAGGATGATCAGAAGACTGGAAATTCAGCCCATTAAAATAAAACTGAAGGGACTGAGAAGAAAAATTGGGGAGGAGGCATAGATCTGAAAGGATGTTGCAAGTTTCTCTGTCTTCTTGCAGAGGGAGGGACGTATAATAATGGATTTAAGGTAAAAGAAGGCAGATTTCAATTTAATTTGGGGGTTGGGGTGGGAGGAATTCTAGTAGAAAAAGCAGCTCAATAACGGAGCCAATTATCTAGATGTTCAAACGGGCAGAGGCTGGACAGCCAATTGTATGGGAGGCTATGGTTGGCAGCTTGGAACAAGAGGCACCATTGGACAGTCTAATTTGCCCCTTCCAATTTCAAGTTTCTGTTATTTTTCCAGAGACTTCTTGCTGGATTCTATTTCTGTACATATCTGGATATTTTTTAATGTCCTTTTTATTCCACACCCAGTCTCCATAGTAGCAGTAGGTTAATTTTAGATAGTGCACACAACAATCATTCTGTAATGTCGAAATCACTTTCCTGGATTATTGTTTCTTGTGATGATGGGAAATTTTCAAATCTTCACTCAAGAACCTTAGGGTAAAACTTTAAAAAAAAAAAAGGACAAAGAAGCATATCAATCTGAAAGCCAATACATGAATTTGGTCCAGGGTAACTACTTAGAGAGTGGTGTTCCCTTCTTCATCTTTGCTAACTATTTGGGATCATGATAGTTTTGTTAGTGGACTTGACTTGTTTTTAGATTGCGAAGATTCTTACCAATTTGCAGAGGAACAAGAAAAGATTAGCAACATAGAGAGAATGATTTAGAAATTGGCCCTTCTTTCATCTACAATATAATTAGATTACATTATTACTTTCTTTTCTTTAAGGTTGTTCCTGATTTGTTTGTAAATAAAAATAAGGAATTGTGACTAGATGTTAGTTACCAAGGAGAATGATAGACTAATGGAATGGAACTTCATGTTTTTACGTTTGTTTGTGCATTTCTAATAATTTTCTGCTGTGGTTTACCAAAGAGAAACAAACATATAGGCTCACAAATTTGTATTTGTTCTAATTTCTGCAGTATTTATTTTGATTGATTGAATTAAGAATATAGAAGTCTCATAACAATTGAACCCAAGTTATATTAAAACAAAAAAGAAAGATAAGACAGATTTGTACAAGATTAAGGAAGTAAGAATTATACAAACTTCAGTAAGATGTCTTTAATATTAATCTTAGGATAAATACAGAATATTAGAAGCTGGAAGAGGAATTTTCTAGTCTCGTTTAGCAAGTTCACTTAATGCAAAAATTAAATTTTGAAATATTTCTTCTGAGATTTCTTATCACCTGGACTCCGTTGTTTTTTATGAGTTAAACTACCAACAGGCTCTTATTCTGCCTCTTGATTGTTTATGTCTAACATTCCTTCCATTATTCTTACAGTTTGAGTTTGAGTTTAATAAAATTTGTATGCCGCCCACTCCCTTGGGACTCCACAATCTCAGCTTCTCCACAATCTCTCTCACAGAGAAATAGGAGTATGAACTGACGTATAAATAAGTAGTGATTAAGCAAAGATGATGCCAAATCAGCTCAAATCCTCTCATTGCCATCAAAATGCTTTAAAGGTAGAGTTGACAGCAACTATTTTGAGGAGGAGCACTAGAGAACCTCACTGCCAGCTGAGTAGGGTGTGTCTTAGTACCAAGAGGCTAGTTTAGGAGATGCCAAGAAATTGTGGGTGTCAACACAGGGAATGCTAAAAGAAAGAGAGAACAATCAAAAGGAAAAGAGTTATAGATTAAGATCTAATCGATCAAAAATGATGTGGGCTACTTAAACCAGTATCTCAGGGAAGTAGTTGACTGGTGGATGAGGCATTTCCACTCTTTCATCTTGAAGTTACCTGGGAAGTTTTATGTAAACAACATCAGATAGTGAGGTAAAGAAAATGCATCATTGTGTTTGGAAGCAGTGTGGATATGCAAAGGGATAGACTTACTTTAATTTCTCATTTATGAAATATGATTTTAATTGACTTTTAAGAATGTTGATCCCAAAGTGATCAAGCTTGCAAAGGTTAAAGACAAAGCCATCTGCCCACAGTTGAACAGATCATATACTCTATTCCAAACAAATTTTGTTGAGAAAGCATAAGATAAAAGGATTATAATATCTAAACCAAATAACCATTTTGTTGCATGGGTAAAAAAAAAAAACAGGATGTGCCAGTTTCAAATACTTTGTTCAGCTATAAAAAATCTGCCTCTGGTGAATTCAGTTCCTTTAAGAAAGTTTTCTACTCCCAATGATACTCCATTTATGTTATCCGATCAATACTCAACATAATTCTTAGCAAAAAAACCAAACAAACACCATTAGATGGGACCTCAAAATGCCTTCAGGATTTCACATACTTTTAGAAGAATTTCAGAACTGAACTCTAAATTTCAGATCTTAGAAAAATTGCATTCTGAAAGGTAATGAAGACTCTTTAGAGTTCAACCATCTTATTTAACATATAGACGATCTTTTTCAATGTGCCATCACTTCAATAAGTCTTACCAACCTTTAAATTTAATTTAGTCTCAGATGAAGAGTATATAAATTGGCAACTTCTTGCTGTCGTGTCTTCTGAAATTAGATTTCGTATTTCTTAAATATTTATTTGGAAGACTTATTCCTGGATTTTTTTCCTGGTCAGACAGAAGAAGCAAAAATGAAAGTACAAAGCTTATTTGTCATTTTTTTCTGTCTGACTAGATTTTTCCATATTCTGTGCCTCTATTTGTTCTATTCATCCCACTTATGACTGAAGAAAGTATTAATCTTGGAGATATTATTTGTACTATTTATATCATCATTTTAAAATTATGTTGAACTTTATATTATAAATATATAATTTATTGCTTTTAAGTGTAGGTGTTTCTGCATATCTGTCAGGATTAGGTACAGAGCAGAATAACAAGAGTTGGAAGGAACCTTGGTCTTCTAATCTAACTCCCTCCTCTAGCAGGAGATCCTATTCCATTTCAGACAATGTCTAGTCTCTTCTTAAAAGCCTCTAATGATGGAGCACCCACAACTTTTGAAGGCAAGTGATTCCACTGGTTAATTGTTCTGTCAGGAAAATTCTTCTTAGTTCTAGGTTGGTCCTCTCCTTGATTAGTTTCCATCTATTATTTCTTGTCTTGCTTCTGTTGCTTTGGAAAATACATTGACCTCCCTTTTCTTTATAGCAGCCCCTCAGATATTGAAACATTGCTATCATGCCACCCCAGTCTTTCTTTTCATTACACGTACCCAATTCCCTATTCCTTCAACCATTCTTCATATGTTTTAGCCTCCAGCACTCAATCATCTTTGTTGCTCTTCTCTTTCCAGAGTCTCAACATCTTTTTCCTATTGCGGCAACCAAGTGTGGTTTAACCAAGGCATTATAAAGTGGTAGTAGCATTTCATGTGATCTTGAGTCTATCCCTCTGTTAATGTGGCCTAGGATTGCATTTGTTTTTTTAGCAACTGCTGGCACATATTTAAGTGACTGTCCACTAGAACTCAAAGATCAACGTTACTGTTATTAAGCTTCACCTAATTTGTACATGTACCTTTGATTTTTATTGTTTAATTGTAAAACCTTATATTTTTTCTATACTGAGTTTCATTTTATTAAATAGGGCCAATTGTTCATCTCTGTTGAGATCCATCTGGATCTTCAGGGGTGTTAGCTATTCCTACCAGTTTGATGTCCTCTACAAATTCTTCTATTCTCAACCCATCTATTCTCTTCTCTATATAGAACATTCTATTCTATATATAGAACATAGTATTCTGTTCTAGTCTACTCTACTCTACTCTACATATATCTAATAGACCATATTTGATATATTGCATTTCTGGTGTAAATAACAATTAAGGCCTTGGATGACTGAAACAGGAATGGGCTGACTTTGCATTTGGAAGGAAGATCACCAAATAATTGTAGGGTTTAGGCCAATCAAAAACAACAACATAGATTGGAGAACAAATCATGTCATATAGTTGAGCAACTACATATCTCTATCCACAAAGTCACCAGTATTTGAGCTGTACTCAAAGATTTTATTATATTTTTCTTCTTCCATTTAAAAAAAATTCCAAAGAGGATCAGGTGATGTTCTAACTTTTTACTGTTTTATCACAGTTCCTTGCAAGTACAGGTTCTCCTCAACTTACAACCATTCATTTAACGACTGTTCAAAGTTTCAATGGCACTGAAAAGTTACTTATAACTGTCATAGCATCCTCACAGTCACATCATCAAAACTGGGCATGATTTATTTAACCATCACCTAGCTCAACAACAATAATTCTGGTCCAATGTTGTTGTAAGTCAAGAATTACTTGGATCTAATCCTCTAAAAGCCAGAATTCCATTTAGCGTAGAACTTTTACACAATTGTAATATTTTTTCTTATTAATGAATTAATATTTGGGATTTATATGGGCTATATTATCAATTTATAAACAGATAAATCCCCATCCACACTATCCCTGCCAAACCCAATGCTGGATTTGAATATCAAAGCCTATTGTAAGACGTCCATGAGAATCCTGCATTCTGAATCATACAAAACATATTTTTTAAAAAGCTATTGTGATACAAATAAACCTATAAAAAGGCAGCATGCTAAAGATTCAATACAGAGGAGCAGAAACTCAACTGAGCCCAGCAAAAATTCAAAAGCTTTTCTGTAAGATCCCCGTGAACGAGGCATGGCTCCTCCCTTCTCACCATCCCTACTAATGGAGAATCTATAAAGGGCAACCCAACTGGTTCAACCAACTTGGGAAGGACAGAAGAGGTGACTCATGCAGCTGCTGGGCAGGGAGCAGTCTCCATTCTGGTTTGGATTTTTTTTCCTCTGATGCAAGATGAGATTTCAATATCTAGGTGACAAACCCAGGGCAGAGCAGAATTTGACTTCTGCTGTCTTCTTTGGTCTTGGAAGTAAGTGAGGTTTAGAATATGAATGAAAGCAAGGGGTGTGGTGTTGGACATCTAAATGCCTAAGTTGTCATTTTCAAGTGATGCAGCTTCCACCAAACCAGCTCAGACTTGTATTGCCATGATGGGTGGGAGTGGTGCAGATGAAAGCAGGAAAATTTAGAGAATGTGGGGGGAGAGGGTGTTTCAGTTAAACAGCCTATTCAGAACCTACCAAACCAAATGGTCAATGGTCTTTTTGATTCTTCCTGCCATACTGCACTACATCCTAAGCTGCTGGAGTTCTCCCATACTGCATCCATCTGTTTCTTAAGCCAACTTCAGAAATTCCCGTGGGGATTGCAGTGATTTGGCAGTGGAGTTGGGCTGGTGCCCAATCTGGTCTAAACTACCAAAAAACCTGATTGGTCATTCCCCTACTTCTTTCCCATTCCCTCTCTGCAGGGAAGCCAATCCTATCTTGTTTGGTCCTGTATGGAGAAGCCACCAAAGCTTATTATTTTCTTTTTAGGAATTTATTTCCTCCTTGCCATCTCCATGCCTTTCTTTTGCTTTTCCAGATCTGCACAAACACTTCTTTACACCTCTTTCCCACATATTTTGATGGACTCTATGACAAACCCTTTTTTTCCCTTTTCCCTTATGGTACCATGGTACTATTGCTATGATAACTAAAGCAGTAGGAACAGGTTGTTCTTTCACTTTGATAGGTCCATGGAAAATGTGTAACAAGGAAGAACTGATAGGTCAGCTTAATATAGAGTAGAAATGTTCCCAAGTTAAAACTTAGAGATATTAACAAATATAAAATAAAGACAATGAGGAAGCAAGGGAAGCAGGCTTCACTAAACCTGAACAGAAATGAAACCAGTGCTTACAGGGAGAAGTACGGACTAAGTGGAGCCTGAGCTTCTAGGGTTCAAGATAGGACTCAATGGGTCATTGTTAGATCAATTATAAGATATTATTCCAAACAAAACAAAAAAGAAACTGTTGCCCAGAAGAGAACATATAGCCAGATTGCCCAGCCAAAAACAGGAAGGAAGCAGGCCAGATCATGGAGATAATCACAACTATGTTGTTATTCTAGAATTGAACAAAGCTCATGGCACAAGGTATGCTGAAGGGCTTAAGGTAGCTCAGGTGTGGAAAACAGCTGTTTCCATTATCAGATCTGGAAAATACAGGAACAGGGAGCATTTGCAATGAGCTGGGAGTGGGAAGAAGACAGTACAGATAGTCCTCAACTTATGACCACAATTGAGTCCAAAATTTAGGTTGCTAAGTGAGAAAATTGTTAAGTGAATTTTGCCCCATTTTACAACTTTTCTTGCTGCATTTATTTGTTAAGTGAATAATTGCAGTTGTTCAATTAGTAACATGATTGTTAAGTGCATCTGGTTTCCCCATTGATCTTGTCAGAAGGTTGCAAAAGGGGATCACTGACCCCAGGACACTGCAACCATCATACATGTGAGTCAGTTGTAAAGCATCCAAATATAAATCACATCATGGGGATGCTGCAATGGTCATATGTGTGAAAAATGGTCATGAGCCCCTTTTTTCAGCGCCGTTGCAACTTCAAATGGTCACGAAGCAAACTGTAATAAGTTGAGGATTACCTGTATCTATTTCTGCACTCAAGAGCTACTGACAATGGGTCAAGCAGAAAATGTGGATTGGCCTTTAACGACCAGTAGGTAAATTGAGAGAAGAGGGCTATTAAAGCCAATTATTTCAGTTTTTCTGAGAGCTTAAGCTTTGCTGCAGAAAATCTTATATAAAACTAGTTGGTTGGATATCCGTGCTTCACTACGGAACTATGTGATTGGGCTTGATAAATTGACAGTTAAAGCTTGAACATTAATGAATAGTTATGATTGGCCTCTCCTCTCCCCTTCTCTCCCTCAGGCTTGCCCCACATAAACCTCTCATCTCCCCCTTTCTCCCTCAAGTATCCCCCACAGAAGCTTGTCCTCTCCTATCCCCCTACTCTCCTCAAGTTTGCCCCACAGAGACCTCTTCTATCTTATCCCCTTCTCTCCCTCAAACTGGCCCCGTTGATCCTCTTCAAACTCCCAGCCCGCAGGCTGGATGAGTCACGCCCTGGCCACCACGTCTACACTCATGTGGCAGTTGGAAGAGTTCTTTTCAGGTGGGGAGGGGGAGTAGAACATTTAACTCCTTGGCATCAGAGCATGTTAATAATAATATAAGAAATACTAATGCTCTGATGGTCGCTTTGAAAAATCCTTTCTAAGTGAGCATCTAGAAGCCAAGAGGAACATACATGCCAAATTTCAAGTTTTTAGGCTTTACGGTTCTGGAGATTTTGTGATGATGCGTGAGTGGTATTTCTCACACACACACACACACACACACACACACACACACACACAGATAGATAGATAGATGATGATAGATATAGATATAGATAGATAGATTAAAGTCCCATTATACAAATAAAAACATGATTGGCTATGTTGGTTGAGGATGATACTAGTGCTGATTCAACATTTCTATAGAGCATGGAGTAGGGAGTTCTGGGAGTTATTCAACATACATCTGAAGGGTACGAGTTTGGAGAAGATGCTCATTATAGGGACGCTAGCCAACATTTTTGGAACCAGACCCAGTGACCCACAAGGCTAGGTGATTCTGAGGACACAGCCATTGCCTTAATGTGTTGGTGAATCAAATTATTGGTTGAACCATAGTATTATCTATGTATTTGGGCATACCATGGTATGCGAACAATTTTATTTCTTTGAATTTAAATTTAGCTTTAGTATATATTGTGAGCCAATCTGTGAGAAATATGCAATTGGCAGTTATTTTAGTGGCAAAGAGATAGGACTTCTGATCAGTGTGCAGTTTAGGAGAGCTCATTGCCAAATTATTTTCCACTGATATTTTGCCTTTTAGGAGTACCTGCTAACCTCTGCTTCTGCTGTTTGTGCCATGATCATAAATCAACTAGACAGGCGTTAAGCCTCTGGTCTTCTCTCTCCCTTCCAAAAGAAAATCAGCCTATTATTGTTGCTTCTGAAATTTCTTATTGCTCAAGAAAATGAGAAGCACACCACATGAACATCAGTTGGAGGATTAATGGCCTATAAAAAGGGGCCTTTACGAATGTGGCACCTTCTCTGTGGTAGCTACTTGAGCCCTTAATCCTTTCAGACTTGGATGAAAATGAATTGTTTCTTCTCCTGGTTGCAGGATTGCTTCTGTTTTGTTAAGTTGCTTTTATCTTAATTTTTAAAGTAGCCTCAATTATTTGCTTAACTGATTTTATCTGGGCATATTTACAGAATTTTCTTTTGTTCTCATTATTGTTTCGTGCTTAATGTTCTTTTGAAGGATTTTTTTAAAAAAAAATCTCTAACAGATATAGCATGTATAAAGTAGATGGTAAATAGTAAAAAAAATAGTTATTTTTCTCTTATGTTAAAATTGTATTGTTAAGATCCTACCTCCAGCAGTTTGAGCTGCGCTCATGATGAAATGGCATATTTGGATTGAATTGTTCAAACTGGATTGATTTCTGACAGAGATGATGGGGCAAAATTTTATAAAGACTTCTTGTTGCTGGGAAAACACTAACATTAGATCATCCTGACAGGTACATAAACCATTGAAAACTTCCACTGCATGCATAAGACATTATTTATTTATTGCACTTCTATCTTGCCTTTCTCTGAGAATTCAACATGGTATACCTGGGGGGCTTCCTCTCGTTTTATTTCCTCAGGAATCCTGTGAAGTGGGATAGGTTGGGATGGCTCTGTGAAGAGGGTTAGGCCAAAGTCACTCAGGTGAATTCAGAGGAATAAGCCAGAACTCAAACTGGGTGTCTCAGTTTAACATCTTAACCATTATATTAACTATGTAGGCATTTATGCACACACACAATCACAAGTCAGTCTGAGGCAAACATTTATATTGATATAAATATATCGCTATCTAATAGGAAGCCCAATCGCTTTAAAATTTGAGACAGTGTTTCTCAAACAGCAACTCAGGCTGTAGTGGTTCTTAAAAAACAATTACTGATTATTTGATTACAATTACTGATACAATAACAATTATTACTGAAAAAAATAGTTATAAAAACTGTCTGACTATATTGCTGCAGCCGTAATCTTGCCAGAGCTCTAAATGGGTAGAAAAGAGCAGGCCTCAGGAGAGGGGAGTGCAGCCACTACATTATTCTGGGGTCCATGGAGCTCAAAGGGAAGGGGGGGGATTTAAAACTTTTACAAAACCTAATTTTAATTTGTATTATTGTTTTTATTATCTTTTACAGAAGTACCTATTCTCTTTTTAATATATTTGTAAGTATGTTTGAATGTAAATAATAAATGTACAATTATGACATTATTGATTTTTATGTCCATGTGAAGGTGAGGGGGGCCATATTAGTGTTGTTCCAGCACTTAATTGGAAAAGAGGTATGTTTCCTTTGAAACTTACAACCAAAGCACTCATGATCAGGTTTAGGTTTAGGTTTATTGGTTTTGTATGCCGCCCACTCCCGAAGGACTCCGGGCGGCTCACAATAAACAGGGGAGGGAATAAATAAGACAATACAACAATTTTAAAATCCACAACAGTCACAATTAAGACGGGGCTGGGTGCTTTAACAGCCCCCCCCCCTGCCGAAACAGCCAGGTCTTAGTAACTTTACGGAAGGCCGGGAGGGTAGTAAGGGTCCAGATCTCCACGGGGAGCTCGTTCCAGAGGGCTGGAGCAGCAACAGAGAAGGCTTTTCCCCGGGGGGGTCGCCAGACGGCATTGGCTGGCAGATGAAACCCGGAGAAGGCCAAGCCTATGCGATCGAATTGGTCTTTGGGAGGTAATTGGCAGGAGGCGGTCTATCAGGTACCCAGGTCCGATGCCATGTAGGGCTTTATAAGTAACAACTAGCACCTTGAAGCGAGTCCGGAGACCAATGGGCAGCCAGTGCAGCTCGCAGAGGATAGGTGTAACGTGGGTGTACCTAGGTGCACCCACAATCACTCACGTAGCTGCATTCTGGACTAGCTGAAGTCTTCGAACACTTTTCAAGGGCAGCCCCATATAAAGCGCAAGCCATGCCTTAAAAATCTACCTTTAACATGGGCAAACGGCTATCTGACATTTTCCAATTAATCATATTTGTAGTCTTTTTTGGGGGGGGGGGAAGCATTGAAAAAATTCCTCAGCTATATAATGTCTAAATACAGATTTAGAAGCAATTCTGTGAATACGGGATGCATTTACTCAATGTTAATGTTATTATATATATTTTCTCAATTAACTCAAGGTCTTGAATTCATAACAGAAAGGAAAGGTAGCTGACCTGTCAATCCCAGATGATTGATAATGGGCAGAGAACACAGAAGCCTATGAAATTCAAACCTTAAAGAGCCAAATGGGATTTCCCTTTCAGGTGAGTTTTGATAATGGTCCACATTTTGGTGTTCTGTTCTTTTGTGTTTTCCTCTTTAAAGTTAAGATAAGGACAGAGTCCCAACCAACAGCCAGTGGGCTAAAACCAAGTGGATTTCAACAGCAAATGGAGGTCAGGGACACTTGTTGCAATATACTGTTTTAGGGAGGGAGATCTGGACTGGGTAGACATGTTCCGTAAATGTGTACTTAAATGATAGCCTCACTGAGAGAGCAATTATTGTTCTTGAGCTGAAGGTGTCTGAAACCAGCCTATTCAAAAAAGGAATGTTCAGTCCTTCTCTTCTCTTTTCACTTTCTCCTAAATCTCTGAGCTTACTATACATAATAATGATTTTAGATTCTTAATGAACCTTTGGTGCTCACAGTGAGAACACGCATCTCACTGACACATTAAGCCACTTGCAGAAAGGACTTGCCACTTACTTTCTTCCTGGCAATAAGTGGTATATGGATTTATCTGGAGTAAAGAAAGTGGGAACCAGCAGGAAGACAAGCCACTGCTAGCACATCTCTATGTGCAGTCCACTCGAAGTAATACAACTAGTAAAATAAGTCACCCATTTCTGGCCTTATTTCTAGGAACATCACCATGTGTCACACCTACATCATGCTCCCATAGAAACAGAATTTCATTTTCTTACATTTTATTTTCATTTTTTCTCTTCACTTGCCTTCCTGCTGTAGAAGAATTGACCAGCCTGTAATGTAACACAAGAGTATATTTCTGTGTAAATGACAATAACTTTAACTTGCTTTGACCAGACAAAGCCCGGGACACAAGTTGCTTCTCAAGCATTGGTACATACATTTGTATCATAATTCTCTAGTTGGGATGCCAACACTTTTGCCTCCACAACTTTTTCAACATGAGGAGAAAAATGCCAGGGATATTACTATACTCGGTTTCAAGGCTGCTCTCTTAAATACCATGCTTCATTTACTAATGTATTTACACACACATCTTTAATTTGTTGCAATTTCACAAATAACTCTGGCACTTCTTCGCTCCAAGAATGATGAAGACTACCTAGTAGTATCAGGTGGTCCTTAGCGTCAGGTCGTAGTGTATCCCAGCCAAATAATTTCCTCGTCCATACTCTGGTTTCTCTTCAGATCGTATAAATCTTTCACCTTTTTTTCCCTCATCCTTTTTTAAAAATTTAGTATACGGTATGTATGTCAGGAACAATGACAACGTGGTTACTTGCAAGCAGCTCTATGGTGAGGTTGTTTACAAGAACTATGTCAACAACAGTGTGAAGAAGAGTACTTCCCAAATAGGACAGGACAAAGGAAGGTTTAAAGACAAGCCATACAATGATATAACAATTACAAGCGTATCAATCCCCATAGGCAGATGGAGATCTTGAAAGAATGTCTCTCTAAAGATCCTCTTTGCATTCTGAATCCTTCTTACTGATGCTTATTATACTAACATAGGGCAGACTATAATAATTAAACATCAGCCGTAGCTTAATTCTGGGTGAGGTTTTAAATAATCAACTGCTCATGAAACCTTGTCAGGGCTAAACTAATTAAGTGCATCTTTGGATAAAACAAGGATTTAAAAAGCACAAATAGCATCAACTGGTAGACAGATAATTAGCAAGAACAAAGTGTTAGTGCCTCCCCACTCTCTACCCCCCCACAAAAGGAGCCAAAGCTATTATTTGATTGGAGGGTGAGGAAGTACACTCTTGGTATTCCCAACTAATGCACTTTTAGGAGTGGGGGTTTCATTAGGATAGCCCCTGAGAGGAAAGGGTTAAATAATGAGGTACACAGTACTAATGTCCAGGAGTCCTCTACATTTCCTGGGACTTAAAAGATACAATATGATAACAAATATTTCTACAAGTTCAAAACTTTTAAATAGCAAGCTTTCTAGTGATTGTTTAAGTTCTTAGCCAACACACTGAAAACTATGCCTACTTCTTTGACCATAATACTGCATATGGACCACATCCTCAACAGAGCAGGGAAGAACAACATAACTAATATCAGCATGAGGAAACCACTGCATGCAGAGTAAAGATCTAACTTTTTTTTTTCTCATGGGGGTTTTGAAGAATGCAAACAGATTTATTGGAGTATAATTTCAACTTCCCTCAAAGTTTTATGATTTATTTTTTAGAAGCAGAATTCCTCTAGGATTAAATATAAGGTTAGGTTTGAACTTTATTTCTATCCTAGGATGTGGCAACAAAGTCACAGGGGCATCATGGAATATTTAATTTTTTAAGGAAAACACAGTGATATTTGACATCTGTCAGACAGCAAGCGAACTATTAATTTAAGATAGTTCACAGTTTTGGCCTCAGAGCATTATGAAAAAATTACAAAGCCACCAAGGATGCCATTAACTAAAAAGGTTTGTGGATGTCTGTTCTATATTGCATTTTGAGTTAAAAAGCTGCCAAGCATGTACCGGGCGAGGACTCTTTTAGTTATTTTCCATGTTGATAAGAAATGGGCTTATCTTTGAGAAGAGAGAAAAAAAATGCACTGCTAAAAGTCTATAAATACACAGTCAAGGTTTGGCAGCAAAATAAGTAGGTGTTGTAGCAGCAGTACAGGTATGCCTCAACTTACAACCATAATTGGGACTTTCTGTTGCTAAGCAAAGGTTGTTCAGTGACTCGGTCCTAATTTTATGACCATTTTTTCCATGGTGGTTAAGCAAATCATTGCAGGTGTTGGGATAAATCATGTGACAGTTAAGCAAATGTGCTCCCCCCCACTTGACTTTGCTTATTGGAAGCTGATTGGGAAGGTCACAAATGGTGATCACGTGACCCTGGGACAATGCAACTATTGTAAATACATGTCGGTTGCCAAACACCCAAATTTTGATATCCCGAATACAAAAATGCTTCCACAGTCATAGACAAAAGAGCCAATCATGAGTCACTTTTTCAGTACAGCTTTAACTTCGAACTGTTGGTAAATGAATGGTTTAAGCTGGACCCAAGGATTGCATAAGTGGAGTTGAAGACCACGCCTGTCACATGCTCCTCCATGAAAATCAGAGGTCTTGATCATGCCAGTACACAGACTCTGTTTCAGCCCTTCCTTATTGCATTCCATGACCATTTAAAGGCTTTGAATCTTGATCAATTTCATGCCAACTCCCAGCAATGGCTATCTCAGCCTAAAATTCTTTAGTTAGGTTGGTACATCTACTTGACCCAGGTGAGTAAAAGATCTAACAGTTGGGTTTACATATGCAGCTTGATTAGTGTTCCTCTTGGTTAGTTTTTCATGGCTTAATTTATTGGCTTAGTGTTCGAAAGTGCAAGCAGACAGTGAATTAATATAATAACTGGATTGTGTGAATTGTAGAATGCAGTCTAGCTTGCTGAATAAAACTAGAAGGGTGGTTTTTAGTTCATCACTGTAGTAATATCCCCTCCTGCTGGTAGACAGATAAAAAAACACTGCATTCCCTCCTACACTATTCCTCCCTTGCTCCATACTTTGCTGTTCTGCCATGAAAAAGGAAGAGGGACAGAAAACCTCTAGAGCTCAACCTGATACAAAAGCTCTCTGCAAACACTTTGTTCATGCTGCTGGTTCCTTTCCTCTGGCCAGCAACTGGGGAGGTAGAAAGGAGGGGGGGGGGTCAGAGGAAGAGAATAAACTGGAGGCAGTGAAAAGTGGGGTAACACAAAGGGATAAAAAAATAAGAGGTTACCACTTACATCTTGCTTGCAGTCCCCAATAAATTTGCTTCCAAATAAATACGTTTAGAATAACATTTTGGCTAGGGAATTCTGGGAGTTGACATCCACACATCTTCAAGCTTCCAAGGATAAGAAACCCTGCTGGAAACAGCTGATAAAACATACTATAGATTCTATTCTGATGTCACTGGGGGAGTGGGAACTTCTCTCCTCTTTCATACCATAATGCAGTGGTTCCCAAACTTGGCAACTTTAAGACTTGTGGACTTCAACTCTCCAGCTGGCTGGAGAATTCTGGGAGTTGAAGTCCACAAGTCTTAAAGTTGCCAAGTTTGGGAACCACTGCCATAATGGAATACACTTCATTTATGCATATATCTGTAGTATTTTGTATCTCAGAAATATTCTGTAATTCATTCCTTCATGGAATTTTACTCCAACTCTTTTAGATCTTGGGCAATTATATTCTCATTTTACAGAGCAGAAGACCGAGAGACAATCAAGTGGGCTGAAACTGGTGTTTCCCATATCTGTCTCCTGTAAATGCTGTATCATGTTCTAATGTGGACTAAATAAAATTGTTTTGATTAACTATGATATCATCTTAATGACCTCAGATTATCTTCTCCCTCCCAAGTTGTTGCTATTGTTACTATCAGCCTCTCCCAATCAGTGCACCAAACATACAACATGTTTGTTTGTTATTTTTTCCTCACAATAACCCTGTCATGGAAGCAGGACTGAAAGAACAATATGGACACCTAACAATGTTATGAATACAGAATACGTCTAATGCTTTATCTAGAATTACGGTACATCTCAATAGTGCTGCTTATTTAACATAAAAACCTTTCCTATACCAAAAGTGCAGCAATGATGTTGGGAATTGCTGGAAAATTGGATAAATGGAGTTTCTTTGCCTACAGTGGTGAATGCACCTTTAAGTTTTCTTGTGGAAGAGTATATTTTTCTTTCATAGCTCTATATATCAGAGGCTTGGATGATTCTCTTGGTAGTTTTGTAGCTATTGTCTGCAGTTTCACAAAGGTTAAGGTGTTGCACAAACATATAGAATTGTTTACACCGAACATCTTTTTAAATAAGAGGAATGTAAAGAATAAATACTGTACACTGAAGCCCACCTCCCAACTCAGGGAAAGGGACTAGATAAATATGTCTCCGCTATACAGATAAAACCATTCCAAAGGATAGGGAGGATGGATCAGGTTCATCAGCTGCCCAATTAACTCTTGTGCAAATTTATCCCCGGGACTCCAAGGATCTGTAGGAATGAAAGAGAAAAAAACCCCAAATTTGTGACAGCAACATGGTATGGATTCTATGTATAACCAAGCAGGAACCAATATTAAGTGCCCCCTATTCTCAGAGCATATAAGTTTGATGGAGTCAAACACCTAGTCTTCCATATACCTAGCCCAGCCCCTTCAGTTCTGCAGCAATGACAAGGTAATACTTGGAAGTATCAGGCACTGGTTTCAGAAGTCTCTAAGCAGATAGACGTCTGCTTAGAGAAACTTACAGCCAAAATTCTCAAGACTGAGTAAAAAAATTAGATTTTCACAAGAATATCTAACAGTCAGAATATATGAAAACCCACATTTCAGATTTGTTGGAACTTGAAGCTAGATCTGTTCACTGTGGCTTAAATCAGTGTTTCTTCATCTCAACAAATTTTAAGATACATGCACTTCAATTGCCAGGATTCCCCACCCAGCTGTCGAGCTAGGGGAATTGAAGCCCACACCCCTTAAAGTTGCAGAGAAACACCGTTTTAAGTGATTTGGATTGCAAATAGTTTGTTTTAGTCCCGAGCTGAATGCTTGGCTGATAATTCCACTGAAAGCCAAACTAGACATACAATTTGCAAAGTTGGCAACAGTGTGTGTGTGTGTTAAAAACTTAAATTCAGACACTGGCTTGGAGAAAATAGACTCGGTCCTCCATCTTCTATTACAATCCCAGCCTGAGTCATGGCTCCAATCGAATTAATTGGAAAGAGAAAATGTGCTCCTAAATAACAACCTCTGTATCAAGAAGAACCTCTGAAAACAATGTTTAAACTTTCAGTCTGATTTCAGGCACAGCTATTGACACAGAAATCACATTGAATGACACATGTGAATGATCTCTGGCAAGAGCGGGATGGAGGTAGTGCAACCATCCTGGCTCTCTTTGACATCTCAGCAGCCTTTAATACCATTGACCAGGATATCCTGTGGGCCTGCTTCGTAGCTTAGGACTTAGCAACATGCATTTGTGCTGGTTGAGCTCCTTTCTCCAAGGTTGGTCTCAATCAGTATTGATAGGGAGCAAGAGATCCAGCCTCTCTTATGCCTTATCCCAGGGCTTGGTACTCACTGCACTTATTTTTGACATCTACACGAAGCCGCTGGGTGAGATCATCCATCACCATGGATTGAAATATCATCAATATGCTGATGATACTCAACTTCACATATCCACCTGGTAACCTGGTGATGAGGGTAGCTCTACGGCAGGGGAGTCAAACTTAATTTCATTGAGGGCCGCATTAGGGACGTGTTTGACCTCGGTGGGGCGGAGTTAGCATGGCCAGCTCAACATCACTCATGACAGGGATGTCTGTGGTGGCCCGAGAGCTATGTCAGAGAAAATGGCCTCCCAAGCTCCATTTTCGGCTGCGACGGCCTCCTCCAACCCTCTGCCGGTGAAAACAGAACTCAGGAGGGCTGCATGTGGCCTTCCTGAGCTCCATTTTTGCTGGCAGAGGCATCACGGGCCAGTGCTTCTCTGTTTTCAGGGCGGCCCCGCAGGCCAGATCAAAGCATCCTGTGGGCCGGATCTGGCCCGTGGTCCTTGATACTCCTGCTCTGTTGTGCTTGGAAGCTGTAGGGGCCTGGATATGGGACGTGTTATGACTGAACCATGGCAAGACGGTGGCTTTGGGTGCATGGAGCTTCCAGATACAAGTCTTTGGCATCCTTAGTTCTGGATGGGGTTGAAGTACCCCATTCAGACCCAGTTCACAACCCCTACACTAGTTAGGAGTTCTGCTGAACTTACAACTTCTGCTTGAAGTTCAGGTGGCGGCTGTGTTTAGAAGAGCCTTTGCACAGCTTTGACCAGTGCACCAACTCTGATCTTTCCTGGATCTGGACTCCCTGCACTTGGTCACTCAAGCCCTAGTCATCTCTCATCTGGATTAACAAAATGAACTTTACCTTGGGCAACTTTTGAAATGCATTTGGAAGCTTCAAATTATGTAAGATGCAGCATCATAAGCAGTCTTTGGGGCCTGTAGAATGATCCAGGTTACATCACTGCTTCACAAGCAGCAGGGCTGCCACTTGTTTCCAAGTTATGGAAGTTCAAATTATGGTTATGACCTTTAAAGCCCTCCACGGTAGAGGTCCAGACTACCTGATGAACTTTCTGGTCCCTCTAAAACAAGCCCACCCTAGTCATATTGGCAGAGGAGGCTGTTGAGGATCCTGTCAGTCAAGGAACTCTGACCAATGGAATTCATGAGAAGAGCCTTCTCTGTTACAATGCTAGGCTTCTGGAACTTCCTGCCCCCCCCCAGTAAGATTTGCCCCCCCCCTCCTATCCTTCCACAAATTTGAAGACTTGGCTCTGCCAGTTGGCCTGGGGACCCAATCGGTGAGTAAAATATAGGAAGTGGCTTCTGGACTAACTTGCTGACCCTACCTCCCCTCTGCACTTCCTGCTCTCCCTTCTACTCATCCTTTTAATTCCATATTATTGTATTTGCACTATTTTTATTGATTTTCTCCTTTGTTATCATTATATCATTTTTTTCCATTTTATTGTTGTAGGCCTCCACAATAGGCCTATAGAGATATAGGTGGCAAATAGAATGAATGAATGAATGAGCTTTTTTCTTAGATTTCCCAATGAACTTAAAACCATCTTCCTGAACTGCTTCAGTAAAAGATACATTATAAATATTGCTCTCTTTTGAATGTGTTTTAAAAACCCACAAAATTAACCATCCACTCCATAATATTTTTGCTTAGAAGACAAGACAATCCTCTAAAGCAGTGGTCCCCAACTTCTGGGCAGTGGTCTGATACCAGTTCATGGCCTGTGAGGAACCAGGCCACAGAAGCGGCGAGCGAGCGAAGCTTCATCTGTGCATGAACAGATCTAGGTTGCATGTGAAACCCTCCAGCCCAGTTTGTGGAAGACAGTTTTTCTTTCAAAACTGGTCCCTGGTGCAAGAAAGGTTGGGGAGTTCTGCTCTAAAGCACAAGCAGAAGCTGGTGTTTTCAGGAATGGGGGAGTATGTGGGAGGGGGGAAAGCCACCAACTTCTTCTCTTGCCTCTGAAACAAAAGCTGGCAACCTGGTGGGTACCTGCAATTCTCAACACTTATTTCAGAATCAATTCTTACGAGTAACTGTTGTGTTGCTGCCGGCGCCGTGCTGTCCTCATCTTCTCGAAGCGTGCCTCCATCTCTTCAAGTACTTTGGGTGTGTAGCGTACAACCAGTTTCACTGTGCCTTGTGCGGCTTTCAGAAGTTCCACTGCCCGTTCATGTTGCTCCCCCTCCACACTCTACAAGATGGGAGACAAAAAGGCAGGGTCTTTGGGAGGAGAGGGAAGGGGGAGAAGGACCGTTCCTCTTACAATCCTGCCCACAATCCTGCCCCCCCACATCACTGGTGGGGTCGGTGAGGAACTGCCACCTTTTCTACCTTAAATTACAAATTTATGTTAAGTGCTACTTCAGACAAAAATGCTACGGAGAGGAGAGGGTAGTTATTCAGTTTTCCAGGCAATAATATCTCTAAAAAGATCATTCAAACTATTTCTCCCCTTATTTGGCCTGTATTTCTTTGGCAATAAGCATGGTTCTTGTCATTGAGCTGGGATTTGTAAGGAAAGGTTCTGCTACAACTTATAGTAGTGTCCATCTTTTCACAAAAAGATGTTTCTGGACCCATATTCCAATGAATGACTTCTATTAAGAGTATGCATTATATAGTTTTGGCTTCATAAAGATTTGCTGTTAATGTATAGCTTTTTCTACAAATGGATGCCCTCTGGATATATTGGGACTGTAGTTCAGAGAATTGTACCAGCTTAGGTTTTAGGAAATGCCAGTTTAAGAGAAGGCAGAAGAGGGGATTATCTCCGCTACCACATATCCTGTAATACAAACTGATGTCTTACATAATCAATATATAGATTTATTTCATGTCATAAATTATTTTCCTCATGCATAAATTGCTATAAACCTTAATAATTGCTAAAAAATATCGTAACTTTTAAAGTAATTTATCCAAAATGGAGGTTCTGCTCATTGAAATGCTCTCAAATCCTTAACCAACCTATCTATTAAATCATAAGCCCAGCGTAAGCAGAGGACATTTTGGGCACTTTTCAGCACTACAAGCCTCACCCGATGCCTATTCTGAGCTTTAAGTATTTTTTCCCAACGTTCTAAGGGTGAAGAGAAGTGGGTCTGGGAGAGCTGCCTTTCTGTTTGCTCAATGAAGCATTATGCCGAAGTATTGTGTGAAATTAAAATGACAGTTTATCATTTCCTACAGTGGCCTGGAGCAATTCTGGAAAAATGGTAGGAAATTAAAATTTCCCTATTCCCAGGCCACCTGATACTAGATAAGACTGGCAGAAGGTACACACCTCTCTATTTGTCAGGCACAGGAACCAGGAATGACGCAGAATGGTATGCTTATGCTACTTCACCTATTGACAGGAATTCTGCCAAGCTAAGGCATTCGTTGCAGATATTACTGGATAGAACTATGTGAATGTTTAGGGACAATCCCCCTCAGTCTCTCACTCTACATCAATAATTCAAGGCTAGTCAATCTTTTCTGTCTTCCCCTCAACTCTGCAACAGATTCTATCCCACTATTTGCTGAAAGACATTTTGTCTGCCTAACGCACTTGTTCTTCACCCTTCACTGGGATCAGGAAGTTGACAATCAGTGCCCCAAAATACCATGCACATCTCTACCTCTTTGCCATACATACATAGAAGGTCCCATGTCTCCTCTCACACAATACCTACCACACCATTGACAGACAGCAGTTGATCTCCACGCTTCAGCCCACCATGGCGATCAGCAACACCTCCTGGGATGATGCGAGAAATATAGATGGGAGAGTTCTGCTCCTTGCCCCCCATGATGTTAAAGCCTAGGCCCTCATCTGTCTTTGGCAGCTCGACAACCCGGGGGTGCGCATGGCCCTCACTAGCTGCAAAGGCTGCCACCGTTGCCTGCATACACAAAGGAAAGACCAGGAGACTCCAAGTCAATAATCACAACATACCAAACAGTACAAATTTTAAAGAATTTCTAGTTCTGATACTGTAAACAAATTTCTGCATAGAAATTATATTTGAGGTTACTTCCATGTTCTGTTATCACAATTTGGCACATAGCTTTGTAGCACGACTGTTAGTGGAAATTGAGCATTTAATGACAAATATTGTAGAGATAATAAATTAAAATGTGACCATTCCTGTTTTACGCTAGATACCCAGCTCTATTCATTTTTCAGTCTATATTGAAATTACATAATTTCCTTCAATTCTATTTTTCCAATAGCTCCTTTTGTACTTAATCCAAATCGGATAACTTAAATAGTTCCGTGACCCGACAAATGCGCGATAGAGATATGCGCGCCGACAAAACTGCGACGTCAAAATCGCGCCAACAAAAGTGCAATGACAATAAAATTGAAAAATGTTTAGGGTTAGGGTTATAACGTACGTATGTGTGATTTTGTCATTGCACATTTGTCGTCGCGCTATTGTTGAAAATCAATTAGCGATTTTGACGTCGCGGTTTTGTCGGTGCGCATATGTCTATCGCACATTTGTCGGTGAACCAAATAGTTCTATATGTTGGTTTTGGAAATGTGTTTAAAAACAAAAAGGGAGCTTAAGTTCTGAAAAGAAAATCAATACCATGTAGCAACTATATGAGTTTCTTCTATACATGCAACAGGTGTAAACTTCCAACCTCATTTTCTTCCTCCCAATCCCCTTTGCTTCAAATATAGAGGTACAGTAGGAGGAAGAGTGAAGGTGGCAACTGCAACCACACAATCAAAGCTCTACCTCCTTTTTAATGTGTGTCGCAAGTGCAATACACTTTAAAAAGCAGAGAGGTTTTAATTGTATGGTTGCTGCCACCCTATCTACTTTATTTTATTTTTCAGGAGAAACAGAAAGCGGGGGAGGAAGAGGACCAGAAACCAAGGAAGGAGAAGAGAAACACAAAGAAAAAAAATAAGAATTTATAAATTACAAGCATTAGGTAACAGTTTACCAAATGTTAGGAAAAAGACAAAGCTTCCCTCTATATACATTTACTGTAACATTAAAAAGTCAATATGATCTATGATCATGTATCAATTTGATATTTTAAGAGCTTTTATTTCTCATTCTGCAGTCATTGCTCAGTCATATCCCTTAATTATGAATCTTAAAGATACTTATTTTTATAAAGAATTATTTTTATGTAATGCCTCAGAGAACGTTTTTGGTAGAAGAGCAGGTGAGGCAATAAATAAACGAGTATCCATTTCCATTTCAGAAGTTTTAAGGAATGTGACACTGTTTCTCACAACAGATATATTTCTATTTTTATTTTTTTTTAGTCACAATGAAAGGTTTTTAGCCTTGAGTTCCAAGAATACATAGACCCAGTAGGATGAGTTACTACCAATGACCTACTTCTATGATACTCAAAGACATGTATAGGTAGCCATCATTTTATTTTGTTCACATTCTTCCAGTATTTAAAATAATTGTTTCAAAAATTCCTGATCCACGTTTCATTCCCAAAATATTTGACCAAGCATGAATAAATATTAATTATACTGAACACATTGAAGTAATGATTATTTGAAATTTAATAAAATTTGTATTCCGCCCAATCCCGTAGGACTCTGGGTGGCCTACAGAAACGAGATTAATTTTTTTTAAAAAAATTAAGAATAAAAATACAGTTATTAAAATTACACACCATCCATTCTGTCTAGGTGGGGCTGGACATTAATCAACAGCCCCAGGCCTGCCGGAACAGCCAGGTTTTGGTGGCTGGATTAGAAAACCAAAAGGGAAAATATAACAATAAAGCAGGCACAACATGAGCAGATGTCTTACACAGAGATATTAATGCCAGATGTATTTCATTTTGGAAGGAAATGCAAAGTTATGGAATTACTCCTGCCCACCCACACCCACTAGGTATAGGCGCATAACACATGTCTGAAATCAAATACATCATATCTCAGGTTGTACTGCAGCTGTGGAGGGTAGACACATATTACTGACTGCCCCCATATGTCTCAAAACACTTTTGTTCATTCAAATCCAATTCATTACACAACCCTAGTATATCCTGAATCCTTAACAGGAAATCAATGGACTGGGGGAGAAGAGATGCAGATTTGAAGGGGAAAATATGATTTGAAAGCACATGGATGTGCTTATGGCACTTGTCAATAAAAACTTTAAAGAGTTGTGCTTTTTTCTAGATTTGCAGAGGGCAAGACACAGATACAGACTTCTACAGCACTATCAGTAGTAGCACCATAACAAGCTTGTTGAATTACCTTAGCAGTAGCATGTGCCCGGATCTCAGCACTTCCCGAGATATCCAAAGTGTCATAGAGCTGCTCATAAACCTGTCCAGAAATACAAGAGAGGATATAAGGAAGTTGTTTTCCAATGGCAAGACTCTGCAAAATTCAAGATCCAGGTTAGATGCAATTGGTAATAAAAGAAAAAGGGAGACTAAAGGAATCAAAAAATCAGAAATAACTATCAGCCAGAAAAGGAAGAGGTTAAGCAAAATTCTTGGAGAGAATCTGATACAGAGTAAAAGGTTGAAATGGTGGTAGGGGGTGGATTGAAAGGAGAATGCTATCATGATATGTATCACACCAACTGTGCAATTACCAGAAATTACATGTTAGGAGGTGATGAAGAATTGTGACTGGGTGCTGGGAAGGGAGGAGAGGACCTTCAGAACAAATGCTGTCTGTTTTGTAATATAGCTGTTTATACCCATTCAAATCAGATACATTCTGCCTTTTAACATGGGCCTGGTTAATAAGCAATAAGATAAAGATTAGGTTCCAACAAAATTTCCTAACCATCTTTTGGCCCAGCCTAAGCACAGGGTAGAAACCAATCAGCATTTATACTAAATGTATTTTGAAAAACTGGCACTCTAACCATCATCTTTAACTCCGCCTCCCCAACTCCCAAATATCTTTCTAAAGAAGCTCATCCCTAAAAGGGGGGGGGGGAGGTTAAACACAAGCAGAAATATGGAAGGCAGGATAAGTAAGGAGGGGCAACTTAAATAGGACAAACTTCTCAGTCTCACCTCCCTTATGGCACAACAGAATTTGCTCTGTAGCACCCTCTGAAGGGCTTGCAATTTATGGGGGGCCACCTCCCCGCTGCGTTGCAGCCGCTCCAGCAATTCGACTGCTCGAGCCACATCTGCAAAATAAAATAATAATATTAATACAAGAAAGAGAACGGGAGTCGTTGAGAGCATTTGCGACCGAACTGAAGGCGAGTGGAGGAAGAGTGTAACCTAGCCACGGCTTTTGGCTTTCGCCGTTCCGGGGCGCTGCTTCTCACTACCTAGGGAAAGGGGAGAGACGAAGAGAACCTGGCTCGGGTCTCCTCGACCGGGGCCCTGGCCAGAAAGGAAATCTAGCAGCAGTTTCCACCATATTCTAGCAGGAAGCACCGCATGTCCTCACCTTCCATCCCTGCTCTTCTGCCGCCGAACCCACGGCGACTCTTATGTCACCAGCCCTCCCCAGAAGTCTGCAGATACTCCGTCCTCTCTGTCGCCAGTCGGGGCGATTAGATTCCAGCTATGATCACATCCCCTCCTTCGCTCCAGAGGCTGCCCTACCATTTCTGTCTTCGGTTCACCAGGCACATTCGACGCGAACCTCCGTTCCGAGGCAAAGCCATCTCCATCCTTACCTCTCTCCAGCCCTAGAGGCTCCGCCAGCGCTGCCATCTTCACGTCCGAGAACCCCACCGCCGCCTCGCACGTCAAAGCGGAAGGGTGGGAAGTGCGTGTAGGATTTTGCAAGCCGGCACGCAGCCCTACCTCCGGGCTACTGATGCGCGTGTCTGCCTGGGCACGTGTTTTGAAGACCCCGTTTCCCGGGCGTTACTGAGGTCAGGCAAGAGTCTCTTCTGTTGCCCAGAAAAAGGAAGGCGCTACGAAGCCCGATAGCCGGTAGCTGAAAGTTCAACTCTCATAGATTCTAAATCTATGCCTCCTCCATAATTTGGCTTAGAGCCGACAGTGCATAAGCAGTAGGTGCCTAATTTTCCCTTAAACGTAAGATGGATTCTAGTCGAACGTGCCTGGAATCGCTGGATGAATCTTTACATAAGCAAAATACACCCATGGTGCCTGCCTTCCCCGCGACATCAAAGCAGTCAAGCCTTTTATTTCGCAGGGATAGGAGCCAGTTAAACTCATTTCTGCATTCAGGAAGAATTTGCAAGACTTTCTGGTACAAATTGGTCTCTTGTACATTTTTTTTTAAATTTTCATTCAGACGTCTAAAGGTCTTTAGTTATATTGAAAGCTCATTTCCAACAACTCCTGCTACCTAAATGAATATCTGAGGAACCTGCTGTGACTTGTTAGCAAATACTTTGATTGCTTGTCATTTAATTATGCAACAGTACACTGTTTTGCAAAACTCTCATTAAAGAACAGCACTTGGCCAAGCTTATTTGGCTTGGACAGCGACACCTCAGAAGTTTAAAACAAGGGTGTACACAGATTTAAGAAAGCAATGGCAAACCACTTCTTGTAGTCATACCAAGAAAACTGAACATGTGTTCCCAATTCACCAGGAGTCAAGTTCTATTTGAAGAAGACCCTTATCGTTAATAGAACATTACTATAATGTAGCAGAGACTATAGCTTAATCATGTAAAAATGCCTTTGCATATCATATAAAAGTATGCATGGCAAACAAATCAAGATTCCTGTGGTGGTGTGATGGAGGTCACAGAATTGGATTCAATTCTACAAGTCAATAACTTGTAAAAATCTAACCCCATTATGAAGAAAATTCATGTGCAAACCAACAAAGATCTTTTTCCCTTTAGTTCCTGCATACATTTCTTTTAACATACTGTTCTGTTCTCATTTTTTCCCTTTCAGGGCCAAATACAATTGCTGTATTTTGTTTGCTATATTTGATTGCAAGAACTTGCCCATCATTTAAATCATACTGGAGTGACTGTTTTGTGAAATAAGCATGGACTCCCTTTCAGTATTGGGTGTTATATAAGTGGAAGCAGAGAAGCTGAGGGCTTGGAAGCATAACTTCAGTTAAGTATCACTCTATACTCTTGCCTTCAATGAAAAAAATATTTTGCTTGTGGTTTTCTATTGTAGTAATTCAATCCTGGCAATTTTCCAGACAATTTTGTACCAACTAAAACCTACATTTTAGTTTTTAACTACCAATATAGGTTCATGGAAAGTTGTGAATTTCATAGGAGCCAAGATATCCAAAAACATTGCCAAAAAACTAAGTGTTCTTGCTCACATAGTCACCAGGAGTCAGGTTTCACTCAAAGGCGTTTTATTTCAATACGGTATTTAGTGCAGTTTTGTTCCCTGTAGAATGTTTCACTTCATAATTAAATAATAAGCTTCTAGGCTTTGGGACTTCAACCATGTGTTTGAAAAAACCAGATACAACACAAAATCTTATATGCTAAAAGCAAAGTGAACCATGCCCAGTAACTTAAAATAAGTATTGCATCCTAATTTCTTGTGTATCCCTTTCCTAAGTATATAGATTAAGCAAGGTAAAATAGGTTTTAAAATGCAGAATTAGATCAAATAAGCTCTAAAAATGCACTTAAATTGTGAGGTGCAACCTTCCAATTGTATTGCTCACTTTGAAATTATTCTCTCTCCTGTCTCTGTATAAATGTAATTTCAACTAAATATTCTCTTTAATGTCATTTCCCACATCAGTCAAATGCAAAAAAACACAAAACCAGGTTGATCTCAATGCATCTTGTTGAAGTTTGCTAAAACCGCATTCTCTATTGATAAGTGAACAAAGACTTGAACTTTATTTATAGTATTTGGTCTTTTTGCTCCCAGCTAGTAAGGGCACACAACTGAACTTTTTCAATACCTTTTGATGCTTTTCTACTTGCTGCTTACTGCTCCAGCCTCCCTCTCTCCCACAAGTAAAACCCTGGGTCGCTGATTATCTGTGTTTTCAGCAGCAGTTTGGTATATAACTAAACACCTTTAACAAATCTCCCACTTACTAGTAATTGAGAATCAGCAAAGCACCTCTCATATTATCCCAATATCATATACATTGCACACAAAGAAGAAAACATTTGAACACTTTATTCTTGTTTAAACAAAAATATTCAAATACACAAGGGATTGATGGAAAATTACATGTTAAGGAGAAATGGAATGGGACAAACAGACTTGAAACACTTACCCTTCTAAACAAAACCAGTTAAAATCAGTTACCTCAACTGGTTGACAGGGCCTCATTGGCTAGCAGCCTGGGAAGCAGAGCCTCACCTGGCTAGACAAGAAAGAGTCTCCATTCGTCACTCCAGAGGGGGCTCCATTATGTATCCATTTTCAGTAGATAAGTAGCCATCAGCTGATTGTATGGATTCTTGGTCCAGGAACATATCCTGACTGGTTTCCTCCAATGCTCCTCCCATCCCATTGTCCTGCCCCTTCTCCTCCCGTTTTTCTCCACCCCGCTCAGCCCTCTCACGCTTGTGTTCACGATCACGGTCTCTATCTCGATCCCTATCACGCCGGCGCTCTCTATCACGATCCCTGTCTCTGTCTTTGTCACGATGACCACGCCGACGATCCCTCTCTCTCTCCCTATCCCTCTCCCTCTCTCTCCCTTTCTCTTCCCCTTCAGGCTTTGCCTCTATCCCTTCTACACCTATCTCGCCAACAACAGCCTCATCAGGCTGGGCTTCTCCCACTTCTGGCATTTCCTCCTTCTTTTCTCTGTCCCGGTCCCGATCTCGCTTGCGATCTCTAGAACGACTTCGACGTTTACGTTCACGGTCTTTATCCTTGCTCCGTTCCCGGCTGCGTTTCCGCTCCTCTTTTTCTCGGCTCCGTGTTCGCCTCCTGCGTTCCCGGGATCTGCTGCGACGGCGTTCCCGCTCCTTGTCCCGGTCTCGGCTGCGGTCTCGGCGATCACGTTCACGTTCACGGTCCCTATCCCTGAGAGAACCAAGGTAAAATAAGCATCACCCAAGTATAATGAAAAAGCTATCAGGCTGAGCACACAATACCAGCAATACAATCTAGTTTCTTCATTAAGGAAAATTGAAGCTTCCATTGTGATCAACAGACTTTGAATGAAATCACAAACATACTGTATTTCTAAGTATCTTAAAAAATACTATCTATCCAATCTGTACATATGTATTTTTTTAATCAAATAAAAGACTTTCTACTTCAATTTAGAATCCTCAAATTTTAAATATCAGATGATTCCTTCTCACTATCAGCTTTTAACATGTAGCTGGAATTACATAAAATTTTGAAAAAAAGCAATCAGTTATTCAATTTTTTAAATCTTGCCTTTATTTTTTTTTTTAAATAATAAAAAAGGCAATGAACATGTCAACAACCTTAAGATATGGATTGACTGAGAAAGAGAGTGACTGGCCCAGTCACCCAATCAGCTTTCATGCTTATGATGGGATTAGAATGCAATTTCCTGTTTTCTAACCTGGTATCTTAACCACTATACCAAACAGACTGTTTTTTTCTTCTGTTGCTTTCACAAGGAAACAGAGTTAACCTCTTAAGATTAGGAATGATGGTAGAAACACCATCCTATTTTATCCCAATACATTCTGGCTTACCGTTCATCATACCGAGAAGTGTCATCTCGACCTGAATGTCTTATATTTACGTCAGCACCTCCCCTTCGAGTACCACCGAGACCGCCACCTACATATGAAAAGAAAATATAAGTTATTTCCAGTTGTGTTCTCTTTTTGGAAGCTGACTGCGTTAAAATGTAATAGAATTAGTAGAAAACATATTCTCATGCAGGAGTCCTTACTCAGTTTAGTTTAATTTAGACATTTTGTGGAAACAACCTTATCAGATATTCAAATTTAAGCTACTCAAAGCATCTGAATTATATATACAATAAAATAATTCATCTTGGAAGCAGGAGAAAAAGTTAAGGAAAGGGAATCCTGTTTAATGCAGAAGATTCAAGAAGAAAATAATATTTTGTAAACAATGGTTAACATTTAATGCTAAGCCATAAAAAAGTTTGGTTTTGCTTAGTATGAAGTGCCAGACCACTCATGGCGTGGGGTAAGTAAAACCCAGAGTATTACAATTTATTCCACAAAGCACAGTCCAAATTATGGCTTAATGTTGTCTAAACGCATCACAAAGCACCTTAATATAGCTTAACAAAAGCCTAATTAGAATACATCATTTACTTGGGTTGAATCTGCTGATAATGCTATGCAAGTTTTTTTTAAGGAAAAAAAAATACTAATTTCCTTGCCCTTCATTGTATTGAATTTTATTTATCATTTTCTAAACTTTTCCACCTTTAGTAAATATGAACAACTTAATGTGGGAGGTTGAACTACACACAGTACTCCTGTACATTATTATTATTATTTTTTAAATGGCATTTGGAACCAATTAAAGCATATGACTTTGATGTAATGCTTTTCCACATGCTTACCAAGTCTACGTGGACGCCATCCCTTCACCGTCCGTCCTCTCTCTACATCCACCAGCACTCGCCTGCCATCAATTTTTTTCCCATCGGCGTGCTTGTATGCCGCTGCAATAGATTAGGAGGAATATCCAGGGGAAAGGGAAGGGCAAATGGAATTGCCATTATCTACAATGTACATAAACAAGCCCACCCTCCCCCAAAACTAATCATATGAAAAGGATTCGGAGAGGTAGCTCCTATGGCTCCAATGATTACTTAGATAAGGGATTGCTCCACACCTGGTTTGGGAATTTTTGCCTAAAGTTTCCAGGACACCCAAATAGTGTGCTTGCAGGGAACAAAATCTACATTACTGCAAAATAATGGAAGTAGCGAGCATATCTCAAAAGTAAACTGGTATAAATCAACAGCTATGAATCCTTCAGATTGTGGAGCAAGCCCAGTTCCATCCCATAATGCAATCCCTCACCCCAGACTCTACTGCTGCAAAAAAAGGAAATGTTATTGAGCAGTCAAGACATTCACATTACATTCATCATTTTCCCAGAGGAAAAAAGTCTGGGTAAAAACAATTCCTTCATCCAATCCTTCCAGCTCACTTTAGGGTGAGCCAGGATCTACTTTTCTTTTAATAGTATCCCCAACCAGCCAGTCCCAAAAAACCTAGGCCAAATCACTTACTCAAAGCAAGAACTTCTGTGGTTAAACTGAACAATAGCTCAAGGAAAAAGGGAAGTGAAAAGGGAAATAGATTTTTCTTCTAGTTACAGAGGTAGTGGAAGGTTTGACTGGAAAAAATATGCACCAAAGAATTAGCGTAAGAATTCTCTACAGGAACTGGCTGGTGCCCTCCCTTAAGAGACCCAACCCACTTTATCCTTCTATACTGCCCTTGTCACTATCACCCAGTTGCAAATCTCTAGGTTATTTTTTAGGGAAGGGAAATATTCTGAAGCAACTTGCTAAAGGAAGGGTAGGGCAAGTTCAGCTAATATGTAATAAGGAAATAAAAGCATTTACCTGGAGAAACTACTTACAAAACCATTGCAACTTTTAACTCCTCAAACTCACTGCATCGGGCTGCTAGCGCTGGGGCCCGAGGCGCAGCTCCCCCCTTCCCGGGCGCCCCCGGCTGGGGCGGTATTTTGGGTTTTGCATTTTAGCTGCTGAGCCGACCTTCCCTGCCTTACCTGTCTCAGCAGCAGAAGTCGGACACTCAGATCCCCACCCCTGCCAGCCCCTGCCCAGTTCCCCCATTCTCAATCCATTTCACCAAACTAGATAAAATCTTTTAAGAGCTTAGATACATTTCATCCTTTAGGGGTCCTCATAAGTCTTAGAAGTCTCACCCTACAGTTCCAAACCTACAGAAGCCATTTATATGTGGCAATGAGTTGTAAGTATGACAGAAGCCACATAATTAAGTGCTAGATAAAGTTAAATATCCAACCTAGACATTTCAGAAATATTTCCTTTTAAGGAAAATAAAATAGCTTTCAACTTCAGATAATTAAGAAAATGTACCAAAAATGTTTGGCTATCAAACTACTTGTAGCCTTGAAAAATAACCACAATGATTCTTTAACTTTTTTTTTTTTGGTGGGGGATATTTATTAAAATGTAATGGCTTAATTAAAATGTCTCAGACTAGAAAGAAAACAGTGTTTGTACAAAATTGCAAGAAAAATATTTGTGGCTGCGTTTAAAAACTCACAAACTTTTTAAAATAATAGGGTTTGCAAAGTTATACACATACTGAAGAAAATGAACTCATGGGACACATAAACAAAATACAAAGAAATTTTTTCTCATCTGAAATGTTCACATAGAAATAATGCAGAAATGCTTTTCCCCATTTCCTCTTGGGGGATGGCAATTCTCAAAGAAATGTATTCTAGTGTATAGTGAGAAAAAATATTACTTCAGAAAAATGTTGAATAGTTTTGGGCAAAAGCCTTTATGAAAATAAATACTAACTCTAGCATCTTATCCCTGAGAACATTTTTACCTTGTCTAGTTTACTCAGACAAGCTTAGATGAGAGATCCATTTCCCAACAATCTGCCATCCTCCCTCCTCCATTAAAAAAAGGGAAATTTGAAATATGGAACTTGACTGAATTGTCATCACCAAATTGTTTCCCATAATTAAAAGGTCATTCTGCATTTTGAAGACACTCATCAGGCTGAGAATCAGTCAAGTTTGATGTTGGACACGATGACACACCATCCTCTGTTACAAACAAAGTTAAATTCATGGCTCCTCTCCAGATAAGGCAGCCAATAGACCAGAGTCACTAATTCACCACCATTTTATTGTAGAAAGGAGACGAAGCTGGGCCTTTTCCAATGAAGAGGTCAGTCCGAGGCAAGAAGAATTGCAGCATGCTTACCTGAAACCACCCTCTGTACTGAATCTTACCTTCTAGAACATTTTATATAAAGCAGAACAGGCCTATCATAAAAACCACCTCTGGTTTTTTCAGAACTTCAAAGACTTCTGATGGGATAGGAACAATACTAAATGGAATGAAGGGGGCAACTAATGAGAAACTATTATCTGATTTACATATAATTAGGCCTGAAAAGTTATTTTCAAAGCCCTTATATTCTACTAATGGCAGTAAATTTATAATTCTAAGCTTCTGAATACTAAATTGGAACCTCAAATTATTGCCTTAACTTAGAGGTAGCAACTTGTCTTCCAAAAGATGAGATGAAACATTCATTTTTAATACAGATATCCCATTCTCAAAAGAGAAATTCTTGTAATTCTTCCAATTTCCATATGCTTATATGTAAGCATCAAGGGGGAGAAATAATAAGGGAAGAGATATTTGATTTTCACTTCTTTTATGTGTTTTATTGGAAGGCATATTTTATGAAAAGAAATAAATATGCAAGAAGTACATGGTCTTTTTAGGGAGATTGTTACATGACAATTTACATATTTTTTCAGAATTGCCACAGCTGGGTATCTGGTCTGAATAAGGAAAACTATAGAATTGAAAGGTTCCATGAAGACTTAACTTTTAGATAGTCCCTCAAGGGAGCAATGTAAACTGATCACACTATATGATTTACAGGTCAATACTGATTATCACAAATAGCGTGAGGGGAGGGGGAGTTGCCTTGGGGGACTCAAAGATAAAATTTATAATTTTTTCCTGGATTCAGGGGCCAGCAACTAATTTTCGGAGTTGGGACTGTTTATTTTAACAACTCAATAGTATTTTAATACAAAATTAAGATGAAGAATGTTTGTCAATTTTTAAAATTCACCATTTTGTCTTGTCTTTGCTTTGGTCAGTCTTTCCAAATAGTTCCCAACAATAGGGATTAGAATAATTCCCAAAGAGAATACTCTGGGAATAATAATGGTAATCTTATATATCCAGAAGATTTAAGGCTGGGAAAGGCATTTCTAGATAGAGTTTTGATTTGGAAAAGTTTAGTTGATAATGGCCCCATTTAATTCCTAATTTTAAAATCCCAATTCCAGTGACTGAATATATCTAACAGAAGATACCCTTACAACTACAAATTCAGGGAGGCCAAATAAATCCTGAATGTTAGCCATGAGCTTTCTTGACATTCCTAGCTGTAGCCTCTTTCAGGCAGAATGGAAAACTCTGAATGCTACACAATTAAAAGAGCTAAACTAAAGAAGCCAGACAGAAAAAAAGATACAAGAAAAAACAGCAAGAAATGTGTGATGTGTCTGAAATGCCCTCACTATCATTATCCAGGAACCCAGCAACAGTGATATAGTTGCCTGCTTTCATGTGGAAACCCTTATTTAAGGGAACAATAAGTTAGAATCTCTGTTGAGGCAGACATCCCAACTATGTCCCGCTTAAAGGTTCATTATGGCCTTGACAAGCCATACCAGGGGGTAGCTAAAGAAAATCCACTTACTTAGCTTTGTGCCCCAAGTTAGATTTTAAAGTACAATTGCCCATTAATTTACTAAAAGCATAACTCAGATATCCTCAGTATTGCTTCAAATCAACTGAAAGTTCAGAACACATGCTAAAATATGAACTCCCTCCTAAGAAACACATATTACTAGCTAATCTGTGCATTTTATGACATTTTGAGTTTATCTATCCCAAGTTTAACCAAAAAATAGGCTGTATCTATTCTAAAATATCTGCATAGATAAGTAATTTTCTAAATATAGAATTCAAAGGATAAAACTAGACCTTCTGGTATTTCATATGCAAATAATCTAGCAACTGCAAAGAATGTGTTCATTATTTAAATGCAACTTTAAAGATTTTAGGAACATGTTCACTTAAGCTAGCTATCATACAGTATATAAAAAACACTCATAGATGACCGCCAACTTCCATTTAAATTAATCTGTCCTTCAAACCCAGCTACTATTAGCCATTCCTCCCAGGTAATTAGTGTTTCTAGGAGAATAGTAAATTTAACAGCAAGATGCACACACTCCATAGTTTGTCTTGTTTTTAAAATGACAGCGTTAAAGATTTTTGTTTTGTGGAAGTAGATGACAAAATATTTATGTTAACCAAGAAAGCACTATAGAAATTGTGCAAATGCTGATATTTCTTTCTATGAAGATACACTCTCAGTGATTTTGAATGATCAGGTAATTAATCATGTTAAATTACAATGCTACTGTCACATATTTTATATGCTTTATAATAAGTAGTAACATTTTAGTTTTGTCTGTGTTCTTCTGAAGAATTAACTCAGTCAGATAGGAACTCTGTTTATTTTGTGGACCTTACATTAGAACTTTGGATGGCATGGCAAACTATGGATTTACCTAGTTTTAACATGGACACAATCCAATTAGAATTTGATTAAGAAGAAATATTTATTTTGGATTAGGCAATATGAAATATACTCTACCAGTTTCATATGTCACCAAAAAAACAAAGCATTTTGATTTCTTCAAAACAGATTCTGCCTATTTTTCTCCCCATCCATAGATTATAAAGACTATAAAATGGCATATGTGTGACTTAAGGAGGGAGGATTCACTCAGGATATTTGAGTTATGCTACAAATGGCTGGCCTGTTGTTCCCTCCCTCTCCTTTAATCCAGACTGAACAATGTATAACTAACATAGACCATGAGGAACCTATTTCTTTTTCTCTTTCTATTCAGCAAGACAGTTTACAGAAACCAAAAGAGAAATAGATTCCTTCCTTCCCTCCACCCCCATCTCAACCATATTATCTACCATCTGCCTTTGACCTGGCTTGTGTATAGAAGTGTGTTGGGTACTGAGGTTCTTACCAATTATACAAACCCTTATACCAACCATACAATGAGATGTTGTAAAGGGGAAGCATAAGGATCAGCTGCAAGCCAGCAGTGGCAATAGCCATCAGAAAGGTGGCTGCAGTGACAATAAGAACACAGAATTAATACAACCCGCTCACAACAGCCTCTCAACAAAAGCATCTTTTCAAAACACAACTTCAGGTCAAAGTTACACTTGCTTCAGAAGAAGAACTTCTTCATAGCATTCATTCTCCCTCTTTAAAAATTAAAAAAAAAACATAAAAGAATGGGCAACAGTTCAGAACGCAGGGGCAACTTTTCCTGGGACCCATAATGCAAGCATAACTATAGAGTGCCCCAGAAGATGTTGATATGACTAGTTGCCCACCCTTAGTTTACAGGGATCCATCCCAAATACGTAGGAATTTAGAAGATAAGGAGGAACTGTTGCCTGTTACTTTAGCACACATATTAAATTTGCGGCACCCCAGCTACGTTAATTTGATTTTTCCAAAACTAGATAAAGAATGAAAAGGTTGCTTCCAAAAGAAATACCTTACCTACAACAAGAAAGATCTAATACAGTATCTTCCATGAATTATGAAATCTGTTAAGAAGGGGATAAAAATTTCCTTCCTTCCTTTTAGATTACTTTGTTGATCTGATCATAAAGATCCCTTGAAATACTATCTGAATGACATTAACGGAACTTGGGTGCTCGCCAAACCAAACTAGGCTCCCCCACTTTGTACTTACCTGTTGGGGGAAACCCAGGCCCTCAAATAACTTAAGGGCTTAAAATATTAACAGTGTTTAAAAAAACACATGCTTTTATAATAATTTAGTTTAAAATATGCATATAGAAAAGGTTTAGCTCATCCCATAAAAGGACTTACAGTGCATGTCACGTTCATGTTCATATTCAATGAAGGCGTAGCCACGTGGCTTGCCGGAATGCTTATTGTATACCATGTAGATCTAGAAAGGAATAATTAAGCAGACATATAAACTCAATGAAGAGTTCTTTCAACTTGAAGATCATATTGGATTTCAAGTGGTTCACTGAAAATTTTACCAATGTTACCAGCATCTTTTACTTCTTATACATCTATTATTTACATTTTGACAGTTTTGTAGGGTTCTGCAACAGCAAAGTGCTACAAAATGTTTTTAGAGTCTGAAGATATTAAGAGGCAAACTGATTACTTCAAATGTGTGTGTTGGTGTGTGTAACCCTAAATTACACCCAATTTTTCTTCTCAGCCATGCACAAATATTTTTAAAAATCCACCCATCAAACCTGAAACTTTACGTGCCTGTCTGACACCTTCTATTAATCTTCATTTGAGTCCCCCCCAACCCCCCCACACACTTTGAAGAATCCCATCACTTCAGAGACTACCAGGGAATGTTGGGGGGAAAAACAGCATCCCCTTTTAAGCTATCCTTCATTATTATTGTTCATTTATTCTGATTTACCTGGGTATTTCCATAGGAAGATTCCTTATGATAGTTACCTCCTTTTCCTGAGTTTTGTTTATGTTGTCTGAAACTTCAGCTGGTATTGCCTTTGCAAATTTTAAATTTTTGAGATTAAGGATCCAAAAATTATAGTGCACCCCCTTACTTTACATTTCTTCTGAAATTCCTTTATGTTTTTATATGAAAACTGCCATATGAAAAGAAAACACAAATTCCTTTCCTTAAGAAATCAAAACCAGGAATGTTAAATTTTACACAGGAATATTATCTTAGATTATGAGTACAAAAGATGCTCAAAACATAGGATACCCCCCTCTTTTTTTCATTCTGATATGTCTTCTGGAGAACTGATCTAAATTACTCACCCTTTTGATAGGCCCATAGACTTCAAACTCCCGCCTCAATTTGGACTCTGTTGTATCGTAATTCTGGAAAATAAGTAGGAAGCGCAGAAATAAAACTTATGGAAAACCAAAGATACCTCATTAAAGAAACTAACTAATTCATTTGGTACCTCAACAGCTCTTGTAAACAACGTTGTCAGTTTATACAATAAACTGAATGTATGGCAAACCTCAGCATTATATTTTCTACCAACTGGAATGGAAAGAAACCCCTCTTCACCCCAGAAATTACTTCTCCCACCACTGCTATAAATTTTTTTCTTGGAAAGTTGATAAATTTGGGGATGGAATTAGGAGAGTAATAAAATTAATCCTATCCTGTCTTTGACCAATCTCAGCTGCATTGGTTTCCAAACTGTGACAAAATAACTGAACTTCTCCCATTTCCCAACAAGTGATCAACTAGATTACATGGGACTGGCAATAATATTTGGAGCTCAGAAAGAGTGCAAGTAGCAAGTTGTTTATATATATTTTAATCCAAGCACTGATAGAAGGAGAGAGAAATAACTTACAACTCGGGCCACAAAAAGTGTCTTGAAGGCATCTCCTTGAGCATTGGGATCATTATGTGGATCCCCTAAATGAAAAGATAATGAATCAAATTAGAGGAGAAATGAGAAAAATATACTTCTACTTATCTTTTTTCACAAGTGCCAGGTCTCATTTTTAATTAAAATGACTGCTATTAGCTTTAAGTTAATAATAAACTTAAAACTTTTTCATAACTTTCTACTGTGTCTCACTTACACATCTTCAATTCACTTTCAACCTCCTGCTGTCGGCGTTCAATCTTCTCTCGCCTCTGCAATGAAAGGGACCAAGAAAACATATGAAATGTTTATCTTGTTTTTCAGTGTATTCTCATGAAAGATAACTGAATCCTTCAAGGTTCAACTGTTCAACATCCTTCTCCTTAAATCTATTTTCAGAACTTGGATCAGAGCAAATATTGATATACCTCACATTTAACTGTGTGCTGTAACATACCTTCCGTTCCATCCGTTCCTCCCGTGTCTCTGCACGAGTCGGTGGGGGAGCATCACGTGGGTCCTAAAAGAGAAGCACTTTTGTAATAACTCTGAATATTTAATTAAAAGACAAGATGCCGAGGAAGTAATTGCTACAGCAGTCATTCTGACCCCAAAAGCAGCAAGCCAAACAACAACAAGCCAAAGATAGTCAAGACCAAGAATACTGGACTTACCTCAAACTCACGGATGTAGGGAGCAATACCACTGTATGGCTGATTATGATGTTTCTCATGGGGCAATTTTTCTAAAGGAGGCAGATAGGGTATAGGATCACGGGGCGCAAATAGTGCTAACAAATTTGGGGGCAGGAACTGCGTCATCTTGAAACACCTGTCATGTAAAAAGAAAAAAAAATCAGTAAGTTTGAAAAAAGAACGGCAGCAACTAATCTATGGATCTGATCCCTGATGTTTTTATATATAAAAACAACTGCCTGCAACAGGGTAAAAATAGTCAACAGTTGACGTTTTGTGGGATATCTCCAGTTTGAACTTTGTTGCTACTTACACAGTAGATACTTTAGTATCCTGAAAGTTCTATTTTTTTGAAATGGCAAGTGGAAAATTGCTTTTCTTCAGTACTCCATCATATGTACTATTTGAAATGGGAAAAAATCCCAGAGGGATGGTCCAAATCAGACTGTCCTCTATAGTGCAATTGGGCAGCTTTTGAAAAGTCCCTCCTACAGTAGGAATTGGTACAAACCGCTACGACACCTCAGTATTCAAGCTCTGGTTCCACCTCATGGGCCAACGCGCCTCTGCTGAACAACCCGCAGCGGTAACAGGGTGCTGGGGTGGAGGACTGTCAAACACGCGACATCTGCCGTTGCACGAAGGCAACGTGCACGAGGAGCTTTGGAACCCAAGCAGCGCGCGTGCTTCCGATTGTTGCGGCTGCTGCCGTTGTTATCCCAGCAGTCCCTTGGACCTCTTATTTGCTCTAAAGTGCGCGCGCAAAGACGTCGCCCCCCCTCCCCTTTTAACCCACAACCTCAAGCTCGTCTCCCTCCTTCCTCCTCCTCCCTTCGGTAGCAGGCCTTCCCCCCTCGAGAGGCTGCGCAAAATCACTGCCCTCAGATCTCTCGCTATCAGCAACAACACCTCCCCCCCCCCGGCCTTATTATTCCCAAGCAACCCCCTCATCTCCATTCCGTATGAATGAGACAGAAAACGCCCTCGTCCCGGTTCGCACAAAACAATAGCCTAGACGCGCTTCCCCGACGCACTTTGTGTCTTACTAGCCGTCGTGACCCTCGATGATCTCTCTCCGCTGTTCGGCGACTCCCGCCGCCTCAGGCCGGGCCTACTGGGCGCACAATCTGCGCATGCTTGGATCGATGCCCCATCACTACCATTGAATCCTTACGCGTCGGTTCTTGATTCGTTGCCGTCACCTGATCAATCCGCGCACGGGCGGTGGGGAAGAAAGTAGTCTTTCCCAGTATACTATCTTGGTCTATAGATTTAAACGTGTACGCCAGTCAGTGATGATAAAGGATTGGTCCGAGCTGTCAGAATTGGGCATTGATTCAGTGATGGCAATCGGAAATCCTGTGCGACTTTCCCGATATTTGATTTGCAGCTTGCAACCAAATCAATAAAACTCATTTTAATTGTTTATTATTGATATTTTTACAAAAACATTTACGCTGGTCCAAGGGGAAAGCTAAATTGCTAAATTAATTATTAACAGTGCTAGGTAAAATGTTATAGGAGTATGAATCTGCGTTAGTATTTCTGTAATAAGAAATAATCAAGGAATGGAAAGCTTCCTCTGAGCCGATGTTCTCCCGTAGTATTGGATCCCGGATATCCAGCCAGCTACGGAAGGTTGCTTCGGATTGTTACACGTCAAGGTTCAGGTCTAAAGGCTTGCCAGTTTTTGTAATGATCTATTTACGAACACGTATATATCTAGTTGGCTTATTCTTTGTTCCCTTGTGGCAGAGTCTGGGACAGCATTACTCCTGACTTCTCTAGTTTTGTGTGAATTAACAAGTGATTTAAGTAACTGAATTAAGTGACTTATTCAAAGAGAGCTTAGTTATGGTTATAGTTAGTGACAGCATTGGTTTTCTTTGCCCAAGGAAGAAACAGAATCAATTTTGCCTTGAATGACAGCAGCACTGAGGGGGGCAAATATCTGCCACTTTCCCATTAGATTACTGTAATACGAGAAGCAGGGGCTACCAAAGCAGTTTGTGTCAGGACAGTATATATACAGTATAGCAAAAAAAAAAATTCAATCTCCCTCTTGCTTATATAAAGTGGGGTAAGGAAGCTTAAAAGTTGGTACTTAACTGATTAGGAAAAAAATATGCCGAGCGTAGAAGTATCTGTTTAGGAAGACCAAATTCGTATTTTAGAATGTAATATTAGTAATACAGGTAGTCCTCGATTTATAACTGTTCGTTTAGTGACCATGTTGCGTTTTGTAAAGAAGCGGATATAAAAGAGCAACTGTGTAAATATGTCAATTATACATTCTATTTAGAGAAAAAAATATCAAAGGAGGTATGGAAGAGAATACAGCAAGTGAAATAGACATACACCATGAAAACAACTACAGACAGAATAATCTTCAGTAATCCATTCAGGTTTGTATTATGATAATATCTCACTCCATTGATAGAATTTTATAGCAATTCATTTGGAGTTCTATTTATAAACTTCCTATATAGTAAAAAGAATAACACTTCTCGTTATTATCACAAAAATAAAAAGAAGAAAAGAGGAAAGGCTGCACACAGCTTTTTTTAGAATACCAGTTAGAAAAATAAAATCTCTTTCAAGTCAAAATCCATGTTGATTTCATGGATACACATGGTTTGCCATTTTTTGTATTTACTTTCTGTTTCTCAAGCCAATTGATACTTCTTGCTGATATCTTAGCTCACAGAAGCTTTATTAACTGCATTAAATGATATTTATTTTTAACATATCTCATTTAGAATGTTAGTCTAAGATGAGTGGCTTTCCTGCCATTGCCCCTGTCCTTTGAAACATTGTCCTCCAGAGGTGAGATGGACACCCACTCTCCTAGCTTTCAAAAATGTCTGAAGACTTGGCTCTGTTTACTTCTTTAGGGCCCATGGGACTGGTTAGCACATTGAATTCTTTCCCTTGAATTTTTAATTTTAATTATATTCTTAATTGCCTCCAAATATATGTATAGCTTTTATGTTTTTACTTGTATAGCGCCCAGAGTCACTCTGTGAGGGAGATGGACAATTTCTAAATGTGATGTATAAACAAAACCATATATTGGTATATTAGGAAACAGTTATTTTAAGTGAATTGCCTGGCAATAGGTGGCACTATTGGTCAACTAGCAGGAAGAGATTTGTTTGGGAAGGTGTTTGGGAAAGACAATTTATACTTGCTTTTCAGAGTCTAATGAGGATATGAAAGATCTGTTTTTCTGACAAAATTATAAAAATAATATTGAGATACTATTTATCTCTTAAAAGCCCCTTACGCAAATTAAATACTTGTCTTGGGTCATATAAAACAGGCAAAAATACTTCATAAATTGCCAAGTACGAACACAATCCTCTGATAATTAAACTTGCCACTTTAACTTGGAATATTAAGAATTGAAAGTGTGTACAAGTCACAATTGTGAGCCCAACTGAGTTCACTGAGGCTAGTAACAGATACTAAACTCATTTTCATAAACAGTGAAATGCATTGGAGAATAGGTCTACAATATTCCCATTTCTGTTGTTCTAGTCTATGGTCTTTCATTGGAGAAATATTTTTTTTACTTTTACTTTTAAAATCAGGTAGAACTTACTGGATGAGAAGATGGAAAATTTAGGATTTAATATTTTTGCTCAGCCTCAAATTAAGATGGAATTTGCAGGAAGCAGGATTTTTCAGGTAACAAAATTGGTAAAAGCACCTCTGATTCATCTGTTCTTTAGTAAAATAGAAAAAATAGCAAAGAGCCGTGTTAAGCTTAATGTCTTTTCTGTGCCTGCTAATTAATGCTATATTGTTTCGGATATTTACAGTCTTTGTGCATGCTGACTAAATGGTTAGGTTTTTTCTGGAACTTGGCACTTATTTCACATCACAGCTATGATCAAATCATCTCTTTTCTACAGCTGCATATAAAGGGACCGTGTGTTGATCACACTGCTACAATCATCATATTGACTTTTTATATTTTTTCTGACAACATTGTTGTAACTTGTCCCGAACTCTACTTATCCTTTGTAGTATTCTTATCAACTGATGATTAACTGATGTATACTAAATTCTAAATATATATACTAAATGTATAAATACTAAATATACTAAAAAGGGACATGGTGGCTCACTGAATAAGATGCTGAGCTTTTCCATCAGAAAGATTGGCAGTTCAGCAGTTTGAATCTCTAGCGCTGCTTAATGGAGTGAGCTTCCGTTACTTGTAACAGCTTCTGCAAGCCTAGCAATTTGAAAGAATGTAAAAATGCAAGTAGAAAAAATAGGAACCACCTTTGGTGGGAAGGTAACAGAGTTCCGTGTGCCTTGGGTGTTTAGTCATGCCAACCACCTGACCACGGAGATGTCTTCGGACAGCGCTGGCTCTTTGGCTTTGAAACGGAGATGAGCATCGCCCCCGTAGAGTCAGAAACGACTAGCACAGAACCTTTACCTTTATACTAAATTCTCTCTTTTATCATCAAATATTTTCTTTCAACTATTACTATTAAATATTTAAAATAAAATAAAAAATCCTGAAAAAGTAATTTAACATTTTCTCTTTTCCTTTTAAAAAAAATCAGATTTTCTTAATTTTAAGCTTCAGCATTACAGGTCCAGAAGGTGGCTCAATAGAATGTATTTCATTTTTTTTTTGTCATCTTCCTTATTTACCAGTACTGTTAAGGTTGTGGAAAACCTATTCTTTCACTTTAAGGGGGAAAACACCAGGTAAAAGCATTTCCTTGGAAGATCAGTGATGGTGTCAAGCAATTACACAAAGTAGGATCATAAAGTTTAAAAAGCCTCTGCAAGATTTCAAATATCCAAGCGTTCATTCTATAGACCAGTATTGGTGAACCTTTTTGGCACTGAGTGCCAAAATGGGAGCACACATGCATGCCAGAAACCAGAAGAGCAGCTGCCCAGTGTGCACATGCACGCCAGGAAGATGATCTGCTTTCTGGCACATGTGCATTTGAAAAGACCAGCTGGCTGGTGTGCATGCAGGCGCTGGAAACTGGAAGTTCATCTTCCAGGTGCGCACATGCATACCTGGCAGCTGCTCTTTTGGTTTCCAGTGCTCCCATGCACATGAAGACCAACTGGCCGGAACCTGGAAGAACAACAGGCAACAGCTCGTGTACCCAGAGAGATGGCTCTGTGTGCCACTTGCAGCATGTGTGCCATAGGTTCGCCATCACGGCCATAGACATTCATGCAAGAAGACTAAAAGTGTATTAAGCCAATTTATTTTTAATTTAATCCATTTTTGAAAATTGTTTTCAGTTTGAAACACACAAGCATGCACATACACTCACATAAACACCTATACATGTGTGTGTTAATATGCACAAATTGAATTTTTTTTAAAGCAGGGCCTTATGTTCAAATAGAACAGCATCACCTAAAATACACTCACACAAAATACACACACACACACACACACCTGTTCCTTTGCATGAAGGTCATCTGCCCATACATTTTCTGGCTACAGATTTGGTCTCAACTAACTTTTTCTTTTAGCTTCTGTAATACAGTAAGCAGAATGAAATAATAATGTTGGGCCTCTTAGAATTAGCTGGGGCAATCATTTTAAAACTCTACTCCAAATTTAATTTTTCTGATATATTTATTGTAGTACTTAAGATTAGCAATGGTGAAAAGATTTCCACTGAATGTTTATGGCGTACAGTTATCTGAATTTTTGCATATCTTTGCCAGTTTACTGTAAGTTGATAGAAATTTGTTTCTGCTAATATAGCTTAGAAAAAATACACCAATGTCTGTCCTTGTTTCATTTATTTCATAAAATCATCCAACAAATTATAAAAAATATATACACTCCGCTTAATAATCAGTTAATTTAAAGTTTTTATTCAGATCCTGACAATTTTATGGAGTATGGCCTCTAGCACACAAAGTAGAGGTCAAGAATTACCATACATGGACTGCAGAATTCTGGATAAATACCATATGGCACCTTAGCAGTTGTTCAGAAGACCAGTTATGGTAGACTAGTCTTAATTCCGGACCCTACAGGAAAAAAAGCTGCACATTTCTCATCTGTGGAATGCTAGCACAATATCATTAAACCTAGTTTGGCCTTTTGTTCCAAATCAATGTGAAAAAAATGGACAAAGGATCTTGAATCCCAGCCACGTAAAGGGTAGAAGGCATGAGACTAGAAAAAGAAGCTAAATCTTTTTTAAAAATACAAAATACTTTAAATGGAGAAATAGATGTTCATATTGATCACAATCAAGAAGATGATCTGATTCATAATCTAGTTCCATAAACTTTCCTTTCAATTCAGAACATAAGGCCTTGCTTTAAATCTTTTGGGGGGTGGGAGGCTTTCTTTTTAATATTATATAACATTTTAGAATGAGGAACAAAACATTTGAAATATATATCAGGTAGCTACATCTTAATGATAAAATAATGTAAAATTATATTGGATAATGTGAACAAATGTGAACAGACTCTGTATGTTTTTATAGTTAAACAAATTTGAGAGAAAAACTGAGATGTTAGAAGTTTGGGGCCAACTTTGCAATACGTTAAATGGAAAGTGAAAGAGAGGGTTAAACCTGTACTGTATGCAATTATAAAGCTAGCACAGAAAGACAATGATCAAAGGAACCAAATAGAACATCCTGAAAGAAAAGCAAGAGAAATGTGTTTTTGATCAGATCTTAAAGCAGGTCAAAAAGGAGACCAGTTAAATATCTAAAGGCACCAAAAACAATTCTATGCACGGTTGTTACATGTCATGCAGGGGAAATCCTTTATCTAAAAGCATGTTCAAGAACAACCCTCTATTTCAGGAAATTATTTCTTGAAGAGATACTGTCAAAGTCCAATTTAAAGTTAGAGAACCATCAAAAAGGAAAGTAAACACCTTGATGTTAATCACATTCATGTCAGTACTCGAACAACAGGCTGAACAATATGTGACTATTTCAGTACTGTGAAATATTTTTTTGCTTATTTTGTATTTTTTTCCCCTATATTTTCTCTGATGTATGTAAACAGCATACTGTACTATGTTACTTTAGTTATACAGCCTGTGTATAAGGCATACTTAAGATCGGGGGAGGTGAGAATGCAACACTTGTGTTGCCTCTGATCTCTCAAGACTTGAAATCACAACTCAGAAAGGACTTGATTGTTTCTGGAAAGGATAGAGCTTAAATTTGCTTTAGTTTTTCATCTTTTCAACCTCTAATTTATGATTCAGAGTATCATTTGAGTTCAGACTCAATCTTTGCTTACTCTTGTATATTACTCATGAGACCCTAGCCTCCTTTGAAAGACAGGGATGTCCAGGCTCAAACACTACTTCTCTTTATAGGGGAGCACAAAGGTTCTCACTGGCAGTCTTCTGTATTCTCCTGAAGGTGTCCTGCCCACCTTTTTCTCTGCCCTGGGCATTCTGCCTGCCCCTATGTCACTCTCAGTTATTTTTAGCTCTTCCCTCTTCTGATCAGATGCTGTTGGGATTGCTTTTAGGCATAGAGTTGGAGGCGGTGCTGGGATTTTGGCAAGGGGGCCAAGAGTCTGTAACGTCCTGGGGCAATCTGATATCCCTAAGTCTAGGGAAAGTGTTTACAGGCAGAAACCTTGACGCTGGCACTGGAAGACAGGGGTGTTCTCAGAAAGGGGACATAGAGAAGGACAGTTGGGGAGGGGGGATCTAAGTTGTGGCTATAACCCCTTTGGAAATACCAAAGCAACTTTGAGAGTAGTGTTGAGATGATAGAGTGATTATCCAGGGCTGAAGAAAATCAGCTTTAAGAGAAAGGCAGGAAAAGAAAGAAGATGGCATGAACTAAGGAAATGATATAGCAAGAGGAGGAGGAGGAGAGAAGTAAATTAGAAACTAGAGCAGATATGTTTAAAGCAGTGAGTGAAAATAGATGAAGGGGAATTAGGAGAAAAGATGCCAGCTGAGATACATATAGTGTGAATAGACTAATATTGGAAAGGATACAGGATAGAATATCTGAACTGGGAGTTCTCTGGAGAAGGCCTCAGCATTTGGGTGAACTTCGAATCATGACTTCCTACATCATCTCAGGCTCTCTGTAGCTGCCAGCTCTACCATGGAGAAGCTATTGCCACTGACTACAGGGGAAAGTGAGCCCATCGTCCACTGTGGGGGACATTCCCACAAGGACTGTTGTGAGCGGGTGGTGATAAATGTTTCTGGCCTACGATTTGAGACCCAAGCAAAGACCTTGAAACAGTTCCCCGATACTTTACTGGGTGATCCTCTGCGGCGTTTGCAATATTACGATCCATTGCGTAATGAGTACTTCTTTGATCGCAACCGGCCTTCCTTTGACTCTATTCTGTATTATTACCAATCTGGAGGACGGCTTCGAAGGCCAATCAATGTCCCTCTTGATGTTTTTTTGGAGGAACTCAAATTCTATCAGTTGGGTGAAGAAGCTCTCTCTAAATTTCGTGATGATGAAGGATTCATCAAGGAAGAAGAGCAGCCCATGCCTGATCGAGAATTCCTCAAACAAGTGTGGCTGCTCTTTGAACATCCAGAGAGTTCTCAGGCTGCCCGCATCATTGCCATCATTTCAGTTATGGTCATTCTTATCTCCATTGTGATTTTTTGCCTGGAGACTTTACCTGAGTTTCGGGATGAGACCGATATGTCTTTGCCGGTAAGTAATGAAGGCTGTATTGATTTTTTTTCCTATAACCGATTATATTGTTTTCTCTGTTCTCCTTTCTCTGAATAATCATTATTGATATTTCAGAATATATTTTGCTTCAAAATCCCCTTCCCTAATTGGTATCCAAATGTCTTAGACAAGAGCAGATGTTTTATCTAATGATAATGAGAGTTGCAATTCAATAAATGTAGAATTCTAGCTTTTAGGGGAATTACTCTAATGCCAAATAATAATTTAAATTGTTTTAGGAATTTCAGATATAATATTCTCTTATTGCTTCAGATGAACCTCTATTTCTATCATAAAAACAGCAGTTTTGTTAACAGACTTTTGCCATTCAAGAGTTAGAGTTTATCATTCTGATACCCTTACTCTAAGAATATTTTATTACAAATCTGATATTTGCAAAAATCAGATACAAATTTTAAATTGTCACTTCTCTAATTCTTTTTAAAAATAAGTAGCTTAATGATACAACCATTTCTTTACTTTATTGGCCTGCATCTGAAAACTCAATGCCATCTTGGTTCTAATTTCTTTAATATCACTTTTTTAACTACAGTGGGCCATACTTTTCATTGCAGAAACTTCATAGCTGATTGCGAACATAATCACCAATGAATGAGTTGAAATAGTCATGCTTTTTCATGTGTCTATTATTATATCATAGGCCATAAAGAATGTGGGAATCTCCAACTATTATGGTCTAGAATAATGTTACTCAATAATCAATGTCCTTTTTACCAACTGCTGCTCCACATGGCTTTCAGAGCCTCCATTTGTTCTACAGTATTGTGTGATGGGGTTGGGAATAAAGTTAGGCACCGGGGCTGAAAATTATTGCAGCAATAATAATGACAACAGTAACTCTCGGTAAGGTAATATTCCCTCATAAATCAACATTTTTCTTTCAATGCTAATCATTCTGTGTTTTGATTCTTCCCCCACCTGCTGCCATGTTGTAATGGTTAGCCTCTGTGGTTTTCAGCCCTCTCAAACAAAAAGTTGAAATTCTTTGTCCTGATGGATTGACTGATTGTGTTGCTAGTTGACTCAGCAAGAAATATAATGATAAAAATCTGTATAACTGTACTACGATTGCAGAACCTTGGAATTCAAAAAGGAACAAAATAAAAGCAAGATGGACAGATTTGTTTGACTTTCAGCATCAACTTCTAAACCAGCTTTCATTCATGTAGTATTCTCCAGAAATGTTTAGATTGCAAATCCCAGATTTTAAAAGTTGGGGAAATAACAATTCAGCACCTCTAGATAGTTGATAATGGGATAGATGAAAAAGTAACATAAAATTCCTGCAGTTTCATTCTTTGATACAGTGTCAACATATATAGCATCTTTTATAAATTCCTTGTTCATTGAGATTGAGTCTCTCAGCTAAAACTATGTTTTTGGTTATTCTGAGTATGCCTTCACCCACCATGTGCCTTCTGTAACTAATGTCATTTCATTTGACTCTATTATCTTTGGAATGCTTCAATCACACTAAACCCAATTGTGCCATTGAATATTGAAGAAGATGGTAAAATTTAGGAAATTGTAGAATAGTCCTTCTAGCCAAGAGCTATTAAATGAGATTAGGTGAAAATGTGCTTGACATTTCCTGTGAACATGGTTAATGATCAGGTGGTTTAATCTAATGACAACTGAAAAAAAAATTACAGTTGGAAGAGGAGGCTGTAAGGATGTAACACATAGGAGATATTGAACCCAATGAGTACCTGAGCTCTGATTTTGCCTTTGTCTTTATGTCTGCCACAAAAAATGTACCCAGAGACTATACATATTATGGAGTCCCCAGTAGATCATTTATCATCAATGTACAAATAGTGCAGCTTGGCTCCATGTTTTGCTTCAAAATGTGTTGAGCTACAACTCCCATTATTCCCCAGGCACATTGGGAATATTGAGACTTCGTAGAGAAAGTAAGATAGAAAAAAAGTGAGATAAAATACCTGTAGGGATGTACAGGAATAAGAATGAAATAAAATAAATATATAATCTTTCCGCTTCATACAATGCTTTCTCCAGTGGTTAATTTACATTGTCCTTTGTCTGATTCCCAACCAGCTCTGAAGTTAAGTTTTCCTTAAGTTGGAAGGGAAAAGTTTTCAGGGGAAAATTCAACATATGGAGGAAAAGCCTAAATTTTTCTTTCATTGAATAACCTCTGGAAATTCTCGATCTTGGCTAGTGAAATTTGTAATTCTACCCTCTAGGTTATAAAAGAAGAGCACTCAAGAGAGCTGGTTTCTAGATACTTCACTTATTAAGCTGCTTCATTTCGGAGTCTCATACTTTTGGAAATAAGAAACTGGGACACTTAAGAGGGGAAAAGTAGTTCAGCCAGGAAAAGTTGTAGCAAAAACTCAGTTGCAAAGTAGAATATTATACATTTTCTCCTTCTATTTAACTCAGAACTAGTTTGTTATTGTGTCTAAAGAAGGACTAGGGAGATAAAAGTTTCTGCTTAACTATGGAGCTCATTGGGTGATCTCTGATCACTCAATATCTCTTAGCTCAACTTCTGACATAATTGTTGTAAGGATAAAAGCTATTCTCCAGCTTTGCATATAGTTTACCTTGATCTTTTTAAGGAAGGGCAGATATTAAATAGCTTCATCTTTTTCCTTTCAAAGCAATATAATTTATAAGACATGGTCATCCTACATGTTTTCAGCTGGATAATTCCTAATGCAACAAAAGCACTGTGGGGATATTTTGTTCTTAGAGAGGTACAGGTTGGAGCATTGTTATCGCCGCTCAACCACAAAATTCTAGGAATAATGCAGAGTGTCTAAATGACAAATATTGTTGTCTGTATGCTCAAGATAAATATGGTTTGGAGACACTACAATAAAGTGGGCCTACAACAGGCTGGCTATCTGCATTCATAAATTTAGCATCCATAGCTTTACATTAAATTGAGGAGCTGTAACCAATGGGCTCCTGCCATGTCTATCTTTGAGTTAGTATTATTCAACGTTTTTACAAATGATCTGTATAATGGGATTGCTAGGTTGCTTATCAGATTTATGGAGGACACACAAAATTGGAAGGTTTGGCAATAAATACGAAAACAAACAATTGCAATCTAATGAAGACTGATTGGAAGATTGGGTTTAGAGGACAAGATGCCTTTTAATTAAGAGCAATAGCAATAGCAGTAGACTTATATACCACTTCATAGGCCTTTCAGGCCTCTCTAAGCGGTTTACAGAGAGTCAGCATATTGCCCCCAACAATCTGGGTCCTCATTTTACCCACCTCGGAAGGATGGAAGGCTGAGTCAACCCTGAGCCGGTGAGATTTGAACCGCTGACCTGCTGATCTAGCAGTAGCCTGCAGTGCTGCATTTAACCACTGCGCCACCTTGGCCCATAGGAGAAATATAAGATGCTCCATTTAGGGAGGGAAAATATAGGCTACACATTCATAGCTTGGAAGCACTACATTGGAGCAAAGATGATACAGGGACACAAGGATACAAGGAAATTCACATTGAAGAAAATTGGGAAATTCACATTGAAAAAAGAAGACTGTGGGGAGACATGATATCAACATTCAGGAATATAAAAGTGTGCTTTAAGGAAGATTGTCAGAAACAGTTATACATTGTTTTAGAAGTTAGGATCAGAAATAATAGGTATACGTTACAATTACCCATATTTGATTTAAATGTAAGGAAAAACCTCTGACAAAAAGAGCTGTACAACAGTGGAACTATCAGGCTTAAAAAAACAGGAACCAAGGCTGCTTAAATGAGTACAAGTTTATTCCATGATAGTTCTCTATGAGAATCTGAACTACTTACAGTCAAAGCAAATAAGCAGTTGATAAAGAAAGGTGGGCTGGAAGTAGATTGATGACATATTTGAACCTTTCCTTGGAATAAGTCTTTTATCTTGTAGAATCAACATTATCTACAGAATTTGTTGGTTTTCCAACAAAAAAAGAGAAGAAAATGAGTAGACCCCTTAAGATGGTTGGTTTAGTTTTCCTACACATTATAGCAGGCTGGATTAAAGGATCTTTGTAATATGATCCAGCTCCACATCTCTACAATTCTGTGGTGTTCCTGTCAAGTCACAATCAAAATTGCTATAGTTATTAGCCCTGCTCTTTCCATTACCTTCCTGTTGTGGGGTTGTTGTTTTTTTGTCATTTTCCTAACACTGCTATGGACATCTTCAAGGAAAAGCTTGACCTCTTCTTTGGCTTATCTATGTGAATTGGATGTCAGGAAACTTTCAGGAGTTGCAATCTTCATCAGAAGAGAAGGCAATCAGAAGTCTTAATCAGTCTTTAGCAGGGATGTCAAACTTGTGTCGTCACAGCAGTGTCATGTGAAGTATCAGGACTTTCCCCCCCCCCTTCACTAAACCAGGCGGGCCCAGCATGTGATGCATTGGGGCTGCGGGCCGCAAGTTTGACACCCCTGTTCTACAGTGTAAACACATATCACCACTGTATCTGTCCTTTTGCACCAGTGACTGCTCCCACCATTTGAAAAGAAAACAGAATTTCTCTTCTCTTCTAGGAACAAATATATTTTCTTTCTTAACTTCCTCTTTGTTCCATTCACAGCAGGTTGTGCACTAGCCAACCTTGGCTGATCTTGAAAAAGTTAAGTAGAGTCAGATTTGGTTATTACTTTAAAATCTATGGCTATAGTTGATACTGGGAAGTCGGGGGAAAATCCTTGAAGTAACAATTCCATATTTGTATTAAAAATGCATGAGATCTGTCCAGGAGTTGATAGCAACTTGAGCCAGGTCTAGGACAACTCGCCATGGCCATCTTGCTGCAGCCAACTTGCCATGGCCAACTTGCCATGGGAATACTCAGTGTGGGACAATTCAATGCTGCATTAATAGTTTCATTCAGTTACTTTTATTATTGGTGACCACCTTTTCATCAAAATTATTGTAACTCTTGTATTTCTGGATTGACCTTTTATTATTGGTCACAGTTCCACTGAAATTAATTTAACTTTTGTATTTGTTGAATTGTCCTGCATCAAGTTATCTTGTTTGTGGCAAGTTGGCCCATTTTGACTTGAGCCTAAATTTTTTCCACTATTTCTTATAGAATTGATAGACATTCTTTTTTTTCCTTAAAACACATTTTACAGAACTCTTGCATTTTGGAAAATGAAGCAGATGAGTGCAACTTGTTTGCTTGTTTGCTAAATTTATATGCCTCCCATCTTATCATGGAGCTACTCTTGGGGGGGGGGTGGAGGTTAAAACAATGCAATGGAAAAAAGGTATAAAATAACAAGTAAAACGAAATAAAAGAATAAAAATAAACAATGGGAGTGTAATAATGTGAAATTAAAAAAATGAGCAAAGGGGGAACGGAAAGTTTAAGGGGGGAGTGGGCTCAGCTAATTAGCAGCCACTTCTTGTGATGTACTCCCCCATTCAGTCCCCAGGCCAACTAGCAGAGCCAGATCTTTAGACCCTTGCAGAAGGATAGGAGGATGAGGGGAAACTTAAAGGATAGTGGGGAAGGCAGGATATTCCACAGGACTGGTAGAAAAGGTTCTTCTTCTGTATCCTGTCAGTCAAGGAATTCTGATGAGATCCCAGCAGAGTTCCTTGACCGACAGGATCCTAAGCAGGTCTCCTCTGCTGGCACGAGTAGAGCACAAGTGGGATGAATTGGTTCCTAAAGTGGTCTGGACCTATGCCATGAAGAAATTTAAATCTGCTTGCAATGTCAATGTACTTGCAAAGCAGTGATATATCATGGGTCATTCTATAGGCCCCAAAGACTGCTCCTGCTCCTGTACCTTGTACCTGTTGAAGCTTCCAAATGCATTTCAGGGATAACTCCATGTAAAGCACATTGTGATAATTCAGAAGACAGATGACTAGGGCTTGAATGACCCAGAAAAGGGAGTCCTGATCTAGAAAAGGTTGCAGTTGGTGCGATACCAAAGCTCTGCAAAGAACCTCTTAGTTGTGAATAATAAGGTCTGAACTGGGTACTTCAACTCCATCAAGAACCAAAGATGTCAGAGACCAGGATCTTGAAGCTCCAGGAGTGGAAAGCAGAAAAATTACTGAGCCCTGTGGTATGATATACTGGAGTGGCCTGGGGCTGGATCTCTCATTTCCTATCAACATTGATTGGAAACAGCCTTTGAGAAAGGAGCTAAACAAGCACAGAACTCTGCCGCTCAGTCCTAAGCTCTGTAGCAGATCCCAAAGGATAGCATGGTTGATGGTATCAAAGGCTGCTGAGAGGTCAAGAAGGGCCCAGTTGTTCCACTACCACATTTTCCTAGAACTTCCCTATGTACCAGTGAATTTATTTATTTAGAAAGAAGATGTGACTGTTGTCTCAGTTGGGGTGAAGAAGGAGGCATTCAACTCTGGAAACCTAGACCTGTGTGCATTGTCTTCACTACCAATGCCACCCACCCAAAATTCTGAGAACCACAAAGCTAAGCAATAGGAATATGAAGGAGAATAAGACCTACAATTCTTTCTTTCATTTTAATTTAATCTGTCCTAATTTATTATGATAAATATTTTAAAAGTTATAGTATTTTTCTCAGGTATCAAAATAAGAGTACATTTTTGGGAAATGTGATAGAACTCCTTCAACTTCAATGAAAGTGGAATCCACTTGCATGACATCAGAGTAAAAAAATGAAATGTTTCACAATTGTAATTAACTCATTTAAAAAAAACTTGTTTTTCACCTTATTCTTCACGTTGCACTATTCTATTAATCAGTTTCTCAAATGCAGAGCTTTTCCCTTTCACTTCCTATTGTCGTGTAGGATAATTTCTATCTCTCTCATATTTAGTAGTATCTATGATGATCATGCAGACAGTCATATTTCAAAAAATACAGTTCTACTCTGTGAAGAGGAAAGTGAACAATAAAATGAAATTCTTGCTATGTTTGAAAGAAGTCAAATATAAATTTATATTTTCATTCCAAAGAATTTTGAACCAAATTTGTCTAGTAAGAAATAACAACCTGACATCTGATGACTTGATTTGGGGTTCACAGTATTCAGGATAGATGTGCTTGTGCATCTTTTTGAAGCTTGTGCTGTCCAAATATCATGAGAGTACTGACTAGAAATCAGTGGTGGGTTATGACCGATACGCCCCGGTACAGGTGTACCAGTGCCTGCCGGGAACATCTATCTTGAATACTGTAAACCCCAAATCAAGTCATTAGATGCCAGGTACCGTTCTGATACGGTGCTCTGGAGGGCCCGCCCGCCTGCCTGTACTCCTTACCGGTAAGTAAGGTTTTCGGGGCATCCACACATGCGCATGGAGGATACGGTGCCTGCGCAACGCTCTGCCAAGCAGCTGGAACATCACAGAGGTGTCGCAGAGTGTCACGGATAGTAAGTACGCATGCGTGCACGCTGCACGCATTCGTGTGGTGAACGCCCAGCCCCATTGCACCATACCGGTTGCAACATGATCCGGAATCCACCACTGCTAGAAATGCATGACTATGTAAGGATCAGAAATAAATCTAATTTCAACAAGTGCCAATCTCACCTAAATTTGCCATTTAGGGGGAAAAAAACTTACTCATACACATAATATAGCCTATCAGGAAAAGCTGGTGTAAGGAATTTCCTGGTCAGCGCTATCCTGTTTATCCCCACATACTTCCTGAATAGCTTGTACTCCAACCTTGCAGATCTTCACTCATCCAAAATAGCTTATACAGATTCTGTCCAACAAGATTTCTTTGGCGTCGGCTTTCCTGCTGGCAACTGGTGCTAATTATCTGCTAGAGAAAGCAGATGAACAGGATTAATATCTTCCATACTGCAGAGTTCACCAACTAGGGATCCTGATGGCAGTAGAAAAAGGGGGTAAATGATATAAAGTTCTTAATTCTAAAGGCTAGAAGGACCTTTTGAAAACAACAGGGGAATCCCTCTGGAGCACATTACCATAGAGATCCTCCCATTCTTTTCCATCCTGTGCTCTCTGTCACACACAACATTTCCCCTCTGACTTCATTCCAGTCTCAGTGCAGTCATCCAGCTATGTATGCCCATGAAAATGGAGTTATTCTACTACTGCAGTCCAACTTATTTTTGTGAAGCCAACTCATTTTTCTCTTATAAAGCATGGTCTATTTATAAACATTTTAAAACCTAGTTTTGAGGTTATCATTTCTTTTCTTTACCTTTAATGATTAATCCAAAATGATAGCATATTATAATCCTATAGACTATGCACAGAATTATATTGAAGGCAATTTTCTTTTCAGTCCTTCCTATTAAAAATTCTAATTCTGGCTTTAACAGAGTAACAGAGTTGAAAGGGATCTTTGAGGTTTTCTAATGCAATCCCCTGCTCAAGCAGGAGACCTATACCTTTTCAGACAAATGGCTGTCCAGTCTCTTTTTAAAAGCTTTCAGTGATGAAGCACCCATAACCTCTGAAGGCATGGCATTCTACTGGGTTATTGTTCTAACTATTAGAAAATTTCTCCTTCTGGTGCTTTAGAATATACGTTGATATCTTGGGCAAAGAACTTTGGCTGCATGATTGAGCTAGAAAAGTGGCAACAACTGTGGGAAAGGAACTATACATTAACCATGTCAAAGAAAACTTATACAAAATGTTTTATAGATGGCACACGTTACCAGAAAAATTAGCAAAGATGTTTAAAAGACAAGTCAGGGAAATATTGGAAATGTCAACCAACAACAGGTTTTTATTATCATATGTGGTGGACATGTGCAGAAGCAAGGAAATGTTGGACTAAAATAAGAGTATGGCTAGAGAAAATGTTACAACAAGAAATATAATTTAGACCAGAGATATTTTTACTAGGTATTATCCCAGAGTAGAAAGAGGATACTTATTTGATTATACATGTAATTACAGCAGCGAGAATTGTATTTGCCCCAAATTGGAAATTAAATAAGTTACAGATGAAGAGATAATAAAAGATACTAGATTGTGCAGAGATGAACAGGTTGACACTGAAAATAAAGGATAAAGAGAAATCAGTGTACTTCAAGACATGGGGAGATTTTATAATGGACTAGAAAAAAGAAGCTAGAAAAGAAAGTAAGGAGAAGATACAGAACCCAGAAAATGCACTATTAAATGAAAAAAAGGAGGGAGGGGGAAAACAGAAAAGAAAATATTAGATATACAAGTATATATTCAAGAGCGAGATATAAAGGGGGGGGCGACATAGGATTAGCGAAGGTAAGGGAATAAGAAATGATACTAAATTATATTTGCGGAAATACCATCGCAAGAAAACAAACTGAGATTTGAAAGAGACCCCTATAACAACAGAAAAAGAAAGGGAGAGAGGAGGAGAGAATGAGAGGAAGAGAGGGGAAAGAAGAAAGTGGCAAGGAGAGGAAGGGAGAAAGGAGATAGAGAGAGAGGGTAGGAAAGGGAAGAGGAAGATGGAAATGGCTATCCAACATCTTCTTAAAGACTTCCAACACTGGAAGTCTTTAAGAAAATGTTGGATAGCCATTTGTTTGAAACGGTATAGGTTTTCCTGCCTAGGCAGGGGGTTGGACTAGAAGACCTCCAAAGTCTCTTCCAACTCTGTTATTGTATTGTGTTGTAAGAGTAGGAGTAGGGGAGAGGTAAGGGAAGAAGGAAGGGGGAGGAGACGAGGAAGGAAGGAAGTAGAGAAGGGAGGAAGGGAGAAAAGAAAGGGAAAATAAGGTGGTGTTACAACAGATGGAAGGGATGGTAAATAAAGCAACCCAAACTGTATATTCTAACTTATTAAATGGAATAACAAATGTATGACAAATGTAAAGAAGAATAACAATTATGTGAATGTATACTTAAAATGGTAAGAGAATTAAAAAAAATTGAACCTGCAAAAAAAAAAAGGTTGACACCCCTCCCTCTTTGTGGCAACTTCTTAAATATTGGAACACTGCTATCATGTCACCTAATCCTTCTTTTTATTAGACTATACATACCCAATTCCTGCAAACATTCTTCATATGTTTTAGCTTCTAGACCTCTGATCATCTTTGTTATTCTTCTCTGCACTTTTTCCAACATCTTTTTTATATTGTGGCAACCAAAACTGGATACAGTATCTTAAGTGTGGTCTTACCAAGGCCTTATAAAGCAGTACTAATACTTCATGTGATCTTGATTTTATACCTCTGTTAATGCAGTCTAGAATTGCATTGGTTTTTTTGGCAGCTGCAGCACACTGCTGGTTCATATTTAAGTGATTATTATCCACTAGGACTCCAAGATCCTTCTTGCAGTTATTTCTATTAAGCCACGTTTCACCTAATTTGTACTTGTACATTTGACTTTTCTTGTCTTTGTGTAAAACCTTACCTTTCTCTAGATTGAATTTCATTTTGTTTTGATACGGCCCAGTGTTCAAATCCGTCAAGATCCATCTGGATCTTGAACCTATCTTCTGGGATATTAGCTATTCCTAACAGCTTGGTATCATCTGCAAATTTGATGAATTTCCCTTCTATCCCCTCATCTAAACCATTTATGAAGATACTCTATTAAAGAGTACTCGGTTTAAAACAGGACCTTGGGGTACTCCACTGCTTCCTTCCCTCATGTAGATGTAGTTCCATTAAGGAATATATATTGAGTGTGGTTTGTCAGCCATCTACAAATCCATATGGTGCTGATGCAATCTAGCCCCCATTTTTCAGCTTACCAAGAAGTAGACTGTGGCCTACTTTGTCAAATGCCTTATTGAAATCCAAATATACTGTATCTTCGGAACAGTATTTGGCTGGTGTACTAATTTAGGTTTCCAGGATTGCAATGTCCATTTCTTACCAATTATATCATCTATCTCTAGGTCCAATGACATTTTTTTAAGTTGTATAGTACTTCACTGTTCTGACCCATCTTCAATATTCATTTCTCTGCTACACTGGTCTCTCAGGCAGTGATAATCTGATTTACATTTCTTAGCAAACTTCTGCGATCCTTCATGTTCCTTTTTTCTAGTTCCTTTATATTTTGATTATCAATCTGCCTAACTACCTAGATTTCCTTGCCTCTACCATCTCCATCAGATTCAAGGAGGCATACATTGTTTTTCTAACCGGATCAATATTTTGAATCCTATGCAAGTAATGCTCACCATGACTTCTTCCAGATACTAAAACATTTGTGAGCATCAGTACACATATTAAGTGAGCTAGTATTGTACAGACAACAAATAATTTTAACAAGATACACTTTATACCCTAATAATATGAGCCATACAATTTTTGGGAGCAAATAAACTTTATTTGATCTATTTCTTTTAACTGGGTTCTGCCATGATTATGTCAGACCAATAAGTCACAATAAACTGACAAAAACTGAGTTCAGAATTTAACACTAAACTGAAACTAAACCATAGTGTATTATGACACTGCACAATATGTCTCAACCAAGTGATTTTATTTCTTCATTGCTAGTTAAATTATTATGCTATGTCATTTATTAACATCCAAGAGAAATGATAATTATGTTAACTTTAATGTACTCCCGTACTAACTTAAATATTTTCTCTTTTAAATGCATCTCTGTTAATTAGCATCTGCTTCAACTTACATAAACACTAGTGTCTTATCCAGTGCTCCTTATTAATGTTTGCATACAGCTTGAATAAACTTTAATGACCTAATAATATTAAATAATTAATTTGACATGATATAAGATAGGACACTGTGCTGAAATAATCATAGAAATACTCTTGTAAAACATTGATGGTCTTCGCATATTCATGTAATATATGATAAAATTCATACAGCTTATTCCACACTATGATTTGCTTTGCCATATTTTGAAGTCATCAGTTAATTTTCTCTCATTAGACACATAGTGGTCCATTAAACATACAATGGTCCAATTCATACAATATACAATGCCAAAACTATTGAAGGCATTTTTGTTCTTAGCTTGTTGAGTAAACTGGGCCATTGTCTAGATCTTTGAAATATTTCAGTATATTAAAGTAAATATAAGAGTAATTCAGTTGCATTGGGAATAATATCTAGCACTTTAGTACAGATTATGCTGTAATTAATATTAAGCTTACAATTTAAAAATTGCTGAAAGCTCTTAGTGCAATAGAAGGCAAAAGCAGGGCTACTTGACACTGAACTGGGCCTAAATCTGTCTAAAGCTCAGTAGCCTTCTCAAGAAAGTACAAACACTTTCTATAATACCTTACCCCATATTTTTGCAATATTTATATATACATTTGGAATGAGTCAAGTATTATCATAATAAAGGATATTGCGGGTCATTATGGTTCATTGCACCCCAAGATCCTTTGCTGGGTTGTTACTGTAGTTACTCATTGAGACATAAGATTTTATGTAATGCGGAAACTTTCTATAGGTAGAAAAAAACTAAACAACTAAAACTTTTGTATGGGACACCAAAAAGGCTACTGGATCTTTTCTGTTTTTGTACATAAATATAGGAATGCTGTAAATGTAAGACAGAAAGGGGAAACATTACTTTAATCACAATATAGATGAAATGCAGATTATATAAAGAAAAAGCAAGAAACATTTATGAATTATATGAGTGAGTCACTCAATTAAGCTTAATGAGGCATTTTTACTCTATTTCAAGTTGTTCATATTAAATAATGCGACACAGAAGTGAATAATGCTCTTCATATGCACTTACATGATTTTAATAAAAATTGTTACATATTTAATATTCTGTGAAATCCTTCCATGGCCTTTTCATATAGAGGAAGGCCAGAGACAATACAGGACTTAAAATATAATCATAATTCAGTGATTGTGTTTTATGTAACAGCTCCAAGATGGTGTTGAAAAAACAACCATAATGCTGATGGTACAGATAGAGTTCCATAGGGACCAGAATCAAAGCCTTCTCCCTCCAAATGTAATACAGTATAAGGTTTCCATTTGGAGTCAAAGAATGAATTCTTTCCCGTGATAAGGTGCAAATAGGGAGCAGACTATATATAACTGCTTTTTTCTTCCTAAAATTGCAGTTAACCCTTAGATCATTTTCAAAATATTATTTTCAGTCTCTTTATAGCACTTCTTCTCTCAGAAACTGAGAAGCACAGATAATCTGCAGACTCTCCTCTCATTTTGTTCTCCCCATCAAGAGAAAACCATCAGTATCCACAACTGGTTGCTTAGAACTTGTGAGCCAAGCTATTTTATGTAATGGCCTGACCGCAGCCGGTAGGGTTAAATTGAGTTATGATTCTTGCTGCATCAAGTTAAATTTTCTCTGCTGTGAAATAAAGTTGCCTTAATTGGAAATTGTATGGAGTGCCAAAATTCTCATCCAGCAGGCAGTTGCCTCTGACAGCTGAGTTTATGTGACAAAAGGTAGCAGATACTTACAGAGTAGGCATGTCTAATTTTCTGCTTCACTGCCAAACAATTTGACCAGAATATCTTGCCTTTCAAAGGAGTGGGCTTGTACTCTGATTCAGGCAGCAAAATGGCCATAGTAGCAAAACAATATTAAAATTGTAATTACTGCATTTAATCTAAAACATGCTTGTTGTTGAGCAAATAATAGTGTTCAACCCAGAGTAATTATTTTAATTCAGTTAATTTTAGCATTTTAAAAAATTGATGTTTTATTTGTTGTTTGCTCTTCAAAATGTTTTCTTTTTAAATGTACTTTAAATATGTGATGTGCATACATATCATAATATAATGTGACGATCAAAAAAATAACATTCTTCTCAGCTTTTTTTTTTTAGTCTCTTGAAAACTTTTTTTTTTTCAGTTTTAGAAATATCTTTATGAAAGAGCATGATAAGAAAAGAAAAGCTGGTGGTAGAACCAGCATCAGATTTGCTGGTCTGAGTTTAAGACCAACGGTAAAGCCAGACGTCAGTAAGAAGTCTACTATGGCCAGATTTGATTAAAAGCAGGAAATGAGCAAATGACCTGCCTGTTGCCTGCAGTGATGTATAACACTTATAGTGAAACAGACAATATTTTTTCTTTTGGGAGGAACACACACACACACACACAAACACACACGCACACACACACACCAATAAGCAGGTCTCATTCTCTGCAGTTTGCTTTCCTTCTGATAGCTCGCCCATGCAGATCTGAACTGTGGATACAGTGTCAGCTAAGTCCTTCAGCAGACCATTTTCAGTTATCAGTAGATTCTGTTTTGCAGATCTGGCCAATTTTCAGACAATTCAAATAGATATATTTCTTGGTCTTCAAACTACTGTTTGTTTTCAAACAAACTAATGAAGAAACTAAGCTGAAAAGTGGATACTTCAATAAAACAACAATCTAAAATAATGTTCATACCAACCATGAAAGAGAGATAAAAATTATGGAAAGGCCTTCATGGTTCCTAGTCTTAAATATTACTGAAAATCGGTTGAAAGATCTCATAACACAGTCCTTGTATGGAGACCAGAGGTGGTATTCAGCAGGTTCAGACCAGGTCTGGAGAACCAGTAGCGGAAATTTTGAATAGTTTGGAGAACCGTTAAATGCCACCTCTGATTGGCCCCGCCCCCATCTATTCTCTGCCTCCCAAGTCCCAGCTGATCGGGAGAAAATGGGGATTTTGCAATAACCTTCCCCTAGAGTGGGGAAGGAATGGAGTATCCTTCCCCTGCCACCCCCACCAAGCCATGCCAGCCCATCAAGCCACGCCCATAGAACTGGTAGTAAAAATTTTTGAATCCCATCACTGATAGAGACCTAAAAATTTTAGGTCTCTTTAGTTAGAAGATCTCTAGAAAGAAGAATGAGGAAAAATCCAAAAGCAAGAATAGAAAGATATTTAGCAGGTTACAGAAAATATTGTAAAGCTGTTATTTTTGTCAAAGGGAGTGTTACAAAGTATTAAACTGAAAGAGTATCTATACTTTTCATCCACTATGTTCAAACTTTAAACTATTGTACATAGTGATATGCATTGGAATTTGCAGAAGGGTCTTGTGTTTAACTTTTTACCATGTATTGGTGGCGACAGCTTCTGTTCACTCAGGAATTTGTGGACTCATGCAATTTGATCCTAAGTGCCTTTTATTTACAAGTTTATATCCTGACACTCTGGTTGGGATTAAAAGGGAGCTAAGCACAGTGATAGTCCAAGTGTTCTAATCCTAAACTATATTTTTGGTAAGTATCACGATCACTATATTGGTCTCATTGCAATATCAGTAGGATGTCATTGTTTACCATAGCCTATCATTTTATTTAAACTTACAGATGGCATGGACCAGGGGTTTAACATTAGTACAGTTGAATAAATAGCTGAAATCTAGTATAATTCAGGCTGCAGCCCAAACAAATACTCTCATTTTTTAAACAGTTTATTTATATATTTTCACATTACATACATAAATGCTTAGTGAACAGTGTATTGTCTGAATCAAATTATTAATATACAATAATATTTTTTCCCTCCGAATTTCTACCTCTACTGTCCAACCATTTATAAAACAAGCCCCATGTTCGAAAATACTCTGTATCTTCTTTTTCTTTTCTTTTTAATGTCAATCTGTCCATTTTTTAAAAAGTTTTTTTTATTTTTTCATTTTCATACAAGTAACCAACATTGTTTTATATTATTAAATATTTACACCAATTCATCTTACCATCAATCCCCAAGAATGATTATTGGCTCTTCTGCTCTTTTCCATAGACCATATTTGTACCTTATCCATCACTTTCTTCTCCCACTCTCCTCCTCCTCCCTACCTCCTTTCTTCCCTCTGTCATCCTTTCTCTACTTCCTCTTCCCCTCTCCTTCTCCTCTCTCCCCTTTCCATTCTTCCTTTTTCTCCTCCTCTCCCGCTCTCTTTCCTAACCCGCTCTTCCTCCCTTTACTTTCTTCCCCACTTTTCATTTCATTTACTTGATGTATTTCAGCTTCTGAGCGGGCTCCATTTTATGTTGATGGTATTTATAATTTCATTTCATTAAACATCTTTAATTTTAACATATATCCTCCCCTTTTTTTGAAAGAAAAGCAAAAAGTATACATATATAGCAATTATATTTTTAAACACACACACCCAACTTATTTTTGGCCGAAATGTGGACCTGGTTACAATTCCCAGCTATTCATAATATTGTATAGTTATATATCATTACATGCCCCAATTTTTAGTTCTGTCTTTATATCTCAATAATTTTCCATTATAAGTATGTTTCATGTTCCCGCTCCATTTTTCCATATCTTAACTTAGCTTACATTTAATTGTCTTTAAATAACAATCCTTGCTGTTCAATGCTCGTTAGAATTCCGCTAGTCTGTTATGTATAATAACAAGCAATACACACTTCACTTTTGTTCATCTTAAGAATTCTTATATTTCATAGATTTTGACCTATGTTTAATTCTTTCCATTATCATATTCAATCAATTAGCAACTCAGTTTAATTAGCATGTAAAAGAATAAATCACATACCTCTTCTTTATATTCTCCACATAACAATTTCTAAATATCTGATTTCTTCCTAGTAAGTCTTTTATCCCAAATTCTAAACTGCTTTTTCTTTCTTGGTATATCTTTCTTCTTCTCCACCCACTCTGCATCTTTTGGCATATCCTCTGTCTCCCTGTCTTCTCTTCCTCTTTTCTCTTATCACTCCTTTCCCCCCCTCTTTCTTTTCTCTTCCTGTCTCTTCCCTTTTCTTTGTTGGGACATATCTGCCCTTTTCAATTTTCCCTATGCCACTGTCAAACCCAGTGAAATCTTTTGTCTGCTTTTTATTTTCCTTCATTTCTACCATTTCATTACCCTCCCCCTCTTCTTCCCTCATTTCCTGCATCTCCTCAGTTTCTAACTTCAAGATTCTATTTAGGCTTAATTTTAATGATTTATGCATTTTTTTTATAATTTGACATAATTCTTCAAATTCCCACCTTTCCATAATGACCAGTTCCAAGATTACAATTAGTTATACAGTTAATTATAATTTAAGTTCCAGGTTTTCCAAGGTTTCTTCTTATTTCACAATTCTGATCCAGCATATTCCCATTCAGCTAAAATGGACAGGAAGAAAAGGGGGAGCCATCTTAATCACTTCACTTTCTTTGTTCTTTGTTCTTTTCTCTGGCAAATGGTTCCATATTGCGTCAACTCGATGATTCCCAGAAATACAGTATGATATTTTTAAATCCAGTTTTAAATCCAGAGAAGATAGGATTATGAGTGGAGTAAATAGTGCTTTTTCTTGATTTTTTTTCCTTGTTACTTTCCACCTCTCATTGATTAGAGTTGCTTAAGGTATGCATATTAGAATAAACTCAAACAAAGCAAGTCTCCTTGGTATGTTTTTAAGTTTCGTTTCTCCTATCCTTTCCCTTTATAGAATTCCCAATTGTCAATTAATCTCTTTTAAAGACACAATCTTTTCAAATCTAAAATTCAAAGTTTGTATTTCAATGAGTTAGTCAATTCTCTGTTTTGTCATTTCTGTCTCCAAGTTGTTTAAAACAAGCAGTTCTATTTGGGCTTAATGATTTGAAACACAATTTCCCCCCCTTCTTTCTTTTCTTTCTGCCAAAATCCCAATTTATCCGTCAATATTATTTATACTCACAAAATTCTTTGCCTTTTCCAGATTCTGATTTATGCCAATTGGTTAATTTAATCTTCTTACCAGGTTTCATATTCCATTCATACACCGCTCCTGCTCAAATGTTTAGTCCAGAAGCCCCTGACTTGATAGCAGCCATGCTGCCTCCCCCGACGCTGATTCAGAGAGCCAATCTCTGACCTATGAGGAACCTGTTACATTCCTCTGGGTATAATGAGACGCAGCTCCTTCTTCACTTTCTCTCCAGGAAAGTTCCAATCCGAAGATCAATCAGCATCAGTTTGTCAGACAGAATTTATGTGAGACTCTTCAGAACCCATGTTTTTTTCTGTCTGTCTCATTGAGGTACTTCTGGTCAGTCCCTAAAACACAATTTCAAGCAAAAAAGGATCATTTATATAAGACACTTGAAAGTGAAATTTTGGAAGAACCTGTTGAGAAAACAGCAAGAAGCAAAATGGATCAAGCAAGTTGAAAGTGACTGGAAGATGTTCACATAACAAAAGAAATGTTGCAAAACAAACAAAGAATATAAAAAACTGGAAAAAAACCTGGAGCTGCATGGATTCTGGTTGCATACAAGATTAGCAAACCAAATGAATCAGGTTCTGAAAACATCAGAAAGTGAAAAATGGCTAACAACTGGAAGAACGTTTTTGATTCAGAGGATGTAGAAAGGGGAAATAAACCTGAAAATTACAGGCCAATCACTTAATGTCAACAACATGCAAATTACTTACAGGCATTATTGCAAAGCAATTTATGGATATCTTTTTACCTGTAGAACAGAATTGGTGTTGCAAAAATTCAAGAGGAACCAAAGACCAACTGATAATAAGCTGGTTTTGAAGAATTCAAAGAAAAAACAAACAAATTTGTTCATGGTCTGGCTTAATCATAAAAAAGCATTTGATGTGGGCCCATACAACTGGATTGAGAAATGCTTAGATATTTTTGGAATTAGCAGCAACATCCAAAAATTCTTGAAGACTTCCATAACACTTTGGCAAACTAAATTGATGGCCTGTGGAGAAGAACTTGGTGAATTTAACAAATCTTCAAACGAGAAATCTTCCAAAATGACTCATTGTCATTTTGTCATTCAAAATGACTCTGTTATTTGTACTTTCGATGGTGCCACTAACAGGCATTTTGAACAAAATAAACTGTGGGTAAGAATTGGCAAAAAAAGGTTGAAAATTTAACATTTGCTCTACATGGATGATTAAAAACTTCTTGGAAAAACAAAAGTTGAATTGAGCTCACTGCTGAAAGGCACTGAGGAGTTTAATAGACACATTGAGATGCAATTTGGCATTGACAAATGTGCAACAATTGTTGTTAAGGCAGGAAAAATTGTTGAAGATGATGAATTTGAACTTGATAAAAGCAGTAACACCAGAAGAATGGTACAACTACTTAGGAGTTTTGGAAGCTTCAATATGTTGTACATCCAAGTCAAAGAAGTTACTACAACAAAATACATAGAGTCCAGAAAAGTTTGAGACCAAAGCTAAGTGGAGGAAATATCATAACGGCAATTAACATCTGGGCAGTGCCTGTAATGCGATGCCCAGCTGGAATAATTGATTGGACTCAGCTAGAACTTGATAACTTAGATCAAAATTCAAGAAAACTAATGAAAATCATCATACTCTGCACCCAAAAAGTGATATTGATCTATTGTAATTGCCTAGATGTCATGGTGGCAGAGAACTCTTACAGGTGAAACAAACTGTAGAAGTGGAAAACACTGCTTAAATGACTATGTAAAAAAAGTAAGAGAGCCCCTGCTGAAGGAGGTGAACTTCAAGGGAAACTTCTTGAAAACAGTAAGATTGAAAGCAGAATATCAAAATGAAACAATTGAGCATTGCATTTCTAACTGGAAAAAGAAGCCTTCACAGTCAATACCTGAAGGACACTGAAGGAAAGGTAGATACAAAGCTAAAATGGAGCTGGATGATATCAGGGGTGCTAAAGAAAGAAACTGAAGGCTTCATTTTGGCTGCCTAAGAATAAGCCCTGCAGTCCAATTCCATGAAAGCTAAAATTCAACATGTCAGTAACAACAGCAAATACCACTTAAGCAACAAGAAAGATGAGACAGTGGATCATCTTATCAGTGACTGTAGTAAAATCTCACAAACTAACAGCATCATGATCAAGTATCATGATCAAGCATTTACAGCATCATGATCAAGTTGCCAAAATCATACATTGGAAGCTTTGCCAGAAGTTTGAGTTCAAATAAGGGGTGAGTTCTGGCAGCCACTATTGCCGTTTTGCTTGTGTGCATGCCGTACATGTGTGTGTGCATGCACGTGCTTGATGCGTGCTGTGCATGCATGCACACTGCAATTAAAATTGTTCTGCACATGCATAGAACTGAAAAACAAATGGCGCTGCCTGGAGAACAGGTTTGGGGGCATGGCAGACCTGGGCCACTGCCAGTTCCAGCGACCCAGACCGCCAAACCACCACCGGTTCAGGTGAGCCAGTAGGATCTGGTAGGAACCCACCACTGCTTCAAATGTAGCAAATATTACTCGGAACATCAAATTGATGTTCTGAGACTTTCAAATCCAAACAGACAGACATCTGGCCCACAACACGCCTGACATCAATATTGTGGAAAATAAAAAAGTCTGATTCATTGATACTGCAAAACCAGCTGATGCACGAATTAAAGAGAAAAAACTAGAAAAAATAACAAAATACTACAATCTGCAAATTGAGGTTGAGCAATTGTGGAGGAAGAAATCAATAGTTTTACTAATAGTAATAGAAGCCCTTGGAGCAATACCCAAAGGGTTGTCTAGATACATGGAAATTTTGAAGTTATCAGACCTGAATATTCTGACTGCAAAAAACCACCTGACTCAGAGCTTCTTATATACTCAGACATTACCTTAACAGCTCTTAGGTTCTTGGTTAGGACTTGAAATATTAAGTTTTTACCAATCCAGACTGTCAATCAAATTGAAGATTAAATCAACAACAGCAACTTGGAAATGGTTAAGATCAGGAGTACTGAAAAAAGTAATAGAAGGCTTTATTTTGGCAGCTCAAGAACAATCCTTAGCCACAAATTACATGAATTCAAAAATTCAGTATGTTACCACCAATAGCAAATGTCGCCTCTGTAATGAGAAAGATGAGACAGTCAACCATTTGATCAGTGGGTACAGCAAAATTTCACAAACTGACTACCAACAACGCCATGACCGAGTTGCTAAAATCATTCACTGGAAATTGTGCCAGAAGTTTGGATTTGAGTACAGCAAAAAGCACTGGGAACATCAGGTTGAGAAGGTTCTAGAGAATGAAAAAGTCAAGATCTTGTGGGATTTCAGAATTCAGATTGACAGGCACTTGGCCTACAATACACCTGACATAACAATATTTGAAAAGAAAAAAAGTTTGGTTCATTGACATTGCAATACCTGGTGAGGCACGAATTGAAGATAAGCAACATACATACATACATACATACATACATACATACATACATACATACATACATACATACATACATACATATTGAAGTTATATATTGCAAATTGAGGACTGTGGAAAAAGAAACCGATTGTTGTCCCGATTGTAATTGGAGCCCTTGGAACAATATCTAAACGGCTACCTCTCTATTTGGAAATTCTAAATTTATCAGACTTGAACATTCTGATTCTAAGGTACCTTGGGATCAATCTCAAAACAACTGGAGCACCATTTGAACACCATAGGTATTGACAAATTTGCCATCAATTGCAGAAGGTTATGCTTTACTTGGAACAGCTTCCATCCTGCGACAATATCTATAACACCATCAAACATCCCGGTCCTTGGTAGACAAACATGTCAAATCCAGTCTGAACATCTGGCTGACTATGTGCTATTCCAAAAGCACTGGAATTACATTTAAAACAGTTAAACATTGACAAAATCACCATCAGTCAAATGCAAAAAGTCGCACTGCTTGGATCTGCACGCATATTACGAAAATACCTTATGACGTCCTAGGCCCCTGGATGGGGCCCGACTAGTAACCAATGCCAAATCCGGCGAAACAACTGGCCGCTGTGATACAATTGTATAATAATAACAATAATAATAATGAACACCCAACCAAGAACATCCACAGTGATGATAAGTGGCTTCAAAATGGCAGGCAGAACTAAGCCATTGAAGTTCAGCACATGTATGTGCAATCCATATGATTTGTGTTAAAAAGAGATGGGGCTTTGATCACCCTGTTGCTCCCTCCATTTGAACTGACTGTTGCTGCACATGGTCCCATCTCCAAGTTGCCCTTCTCCAGCACATGTTCAGCAGAAAAATGAGGGGCTGGTTTTCATGATGGTAGGAAATGCAGGAAGGGAGAAGGACAACTGAAAAACTGCCCACTGCTAACTTGATGCCACTCCTCATTACATTTCAGTGTTGGGCCTTTTTACTGAGATGCAGTAATGCTAGGCTGTGGGTCAGCATGAGTTATTTCAATATCTTTTCCATCAAAGAAGGGAGGAAAGCACATTTGTGTATCTGTGGGGATTTAACCCTAGGCTGCATCCTAATCTTAATCCTACTCAGAGTGTGCCTGATTTTTCTAGCAAAAAAATAATAATGCGTTTTCAGTGGTGACTTTTTAAAATAACTGTGCTGAGTTCAACATTTTGTTCACTATAAACTTTTTTTTAAAGGTAGCTAATGTTTTAAATTTAGTAAAAATATTTTTTCTCTCTCTTCCTTATATTCTTGAATTGTGGAAGTGTTCAATGAATTATTTGTAAAAATAATAAAGATGGGTTACAAATAAGTAAATATCTGTATCATTTATTTATTTCAAGTTTACCTTGCAGGGTTTTTGTGAATGTATAGTAGGAGATGGAAATTAAGAATGCATCCATAGTCCCTTACAATTAAAGCAGATTTGAAAAGAGGGATAAAATAGTTGTACAGTAGTTGCATCTGCAGTTAGTAGATCTATCCCAATATATACTATGTAGCCTATGTAGTGTGTATTGGAGTATCTTTTAAAAGATCAGAGGAGGCAAAAATAATGATCCACAAAAAATAAAAATGTATAGCACAGAAACTAATAAATATGTGTTTTGAAGTATTATGTAAAATATGTGTGACATGAAAAGTAAGAATATATTGCAGTGTGGAATTTTCTTTTGCCAGACAACTGCACTCTTTTCTAGCAAATGTCATTCTATTCCTGCATTTTGGATTTGATATTTTCCCCATTTTAATATATGCAGTTCCAATTGGAGCTTTCTGACTCTTGGGGATTCTGACCACCACCAGCCTATGGAAAATTTTGTGCATTTCTGCAAGGCCTAGCATTTTCTTAAGTCTGCTGATACCTCCCTCTAATAGATAGATGATGTCAATTTGATTACATAAACATCTAAGTAGAAAATAGGGTATAATATGATCTGAGCATAGAGAGCTGACTGAAGTCAATTAATGTAATTCCTTTGCTAGAGAGAGGTAGGTAGGTAGGTAGGTAGATGATAGATAGATAGATAGATAGATAGATAGATAGATAGATAGATAGATAGATAGATAGATAGATAGATAGAGGTGTGTGACATGTCAGTGGATTTGCCACAAACCCTCTGATGGAATATTAATGAAACAAAAAAGACTGTGTGGAAAATGCAAAGAAGTAAAAATACTTTTGTTTATATCCTAAGCCCAGGGATATGAATATATGGATGTGCTGAACAAATATTCTCAACATGTTCTAGAAACATATCAGACAGACAGAGTTCAGTCCTGGGGTTTTTCCAAGTCCATGTTGATCTTAGAAATTCCAGACAACTAACAGGTACTTCCCTCCTTTGCAGAACAAGCAGGCCCCACTACAGAAGTCAAAATTAGAGAGGCAAGAAATCAGAGCTGACCAGAGGACAGAGATGGGAGAAACATCTGACCTTGACATTCTGCTTTTCTCCAGCCTTTAGGCACACTTTAATTTGATTCCTTCTGCAAATAACTGGACCAACATAGTATCCCATATTCTCTACCATCTCTTTCCAAATCTGTCTCCCCACTCCCACCCCCCAGTCTGTTTTCTTGAATTAAGTTTGGAGCACATCAGTTTTCATATTATTTTCCCCTTCTATCTCACAAGAATATGTAACATGTGCAATGCATAGAGTGAAAAAATTTTAATATTTGTATAGCATTTTATAAGATTCAGAATTTTGCATATGCATGATTTAGTTGTAAATTTTATTACATGATTACCCCCATCACCCACATAGCAGATGGGAAAGAGACAGGTTCATATAAGACTACTCCTAAAGTTAATGGCAGAACTATGATTCATCAAATAGGAGATTTCTGCTTCACAATTCAGACTTTTTGCCAGTTGACTAACCATATTGTATGCAACAATGGCCAAGAATCCATTCTGGTAAATCAAAGTTTTTTAAAAATCTCTAACCTACCTTCCATCCTTCCACGTCATTGCCTGAGCCAGAACTCCGAACAGCCATGAAGGGAATACAGTATGGCAAACTTCACCTTGCCCTTCTGTCAGAGATGTAAAATATTGTGCTCTCCTGGTTTCATCTTTAGATGCAGGAACAATGTGGCAGGGTGATGGAAATAGGGGAATTTGTCTGGAATAGCTCTGGATGGGGGAATAGAAAGAGTTTGAAGTGGTGGTGATTTGAGTCCTCCCTCTTTAAATGTTGAAACATATTCTGTTTATTTTCAAAATACGATATTGTACACTGGCCCTGTTCTATTTGGGCACTCTTGTTCATTGTGCAGAATGGAGTCCTGGACATTTCCCTTCATTGTACAATTGGATTGCTTTTTAATTTCTGCAGAAATCATATCAGATGACTGTCAAGCATCAAATAAAGTTGGTACATGCTTGAAAGACTTCATTTCAGCCCTCTGTCCTTGATAATAGCAAGAAATTTAGGCATGCTGAAGTACAGATAGTCCTCTATTTACAACAATTCAATTAGTGATCGTTCAAAGTTACAAAGGCACTGAAAAAAGTGACATGACCATTTTTCATGCAACCATTGTAACATCCTCATTGTCACATGATCAAAAGTCAGATTCTTGGCAGCTGGCATGAATTTATGATGGTTGCAATGATCCCAGGATCACTTTTGTGAACTTCTGACAAGCAAAATCAATGAGGAAAGCAGATTATATTGTTGTTGTTGTTGTTTATTATCATTAAGTGTTGTACCTTATGATTCATGACAAATGTATTTTTTTTTTATGTACACTGAGAGCATATGCACCAAAGACAAATTCCTAGTGTGTCCAATCACACTTCGCCAATAAAGAATTTTATTCTATTCTATTCTATTTCTATATAATATGACAGATTCACTTAACCATCTTACTAACTTAACAACCACTATGATTCACTTAACAACTATGGCAAGAAAGGTCATAAAATGGGGCAAAATTGGCTGCTTCTGTCAATTCCAGTTGGGAGTGATAAAGAAAGCAATCCCAGACATTATAGCACACTAAATCGAGGAAAAATCAGTGAGCATAGTAACATGGTTGGTGATTATTAACTTTTATTGTCCTCATTAATTTTATTGTCTAATCAAAGGGCAGGCCATGCTAGTGAGAATGAACTAGGAAAAATTGCAACATGTAGTCCTCGATTTACAACAGTTTGTTTAGTGATTGTTGAAAGTTACAATGGCGCTGAAAAAAGTGACTTATAACAATTTTTCATACTTACAAAAATGGCAGCATCCCCATAGTTCCGTGATCAAAATTCAGATGCTTGGCAACTGATTCATATTTATGACAGTTGTAGTGCTCTGGGGACCTTCTGACAAGCAGTCAATGGGGAAGCCAGATTCATTTAACAACCATGTTATTAGCTTATCAATTGCAATGATTTACTTAACAACTGTGGCAAGAAAAGTCATAAAATGGATCAAAACTCACTTAAATGTCTCACTTAGCAACATACATTTTGGGCTCAATTGTGGTCCTAAATCAAGGACTACCTGTACAGTAGAAATATAATTCAAGGGCAGTGTTTATGATGATAAAGTGACAGTTGTGAAGACTTCAATATATGGGCACATAACATATTTGTCTTTGGAAAAATATTGATATTTTTAGGCAGAGTATATGGTGGCCTAGCCATTTCAATTGTAGAGCCTTCTGAGTGTGTTTCCATTGTAATCTCTAGTAACATTTTTCAGACTTTGCAACTCCAAGATTTCTGGATTTGAACTCCCTGAATTCTGGGAATTGAAGCAGGGGTGGGTTCCGGCAGGCACTACTGCCGGTTTGCTTGTGGGTGCGTTGTGCGTGCATGTGCAGTGAAATAAAAATTGTTCTGCGCATGCACAAAAGCAAACAACAAGATGCCGCTACCTATGGCACACTTGGACAATTGGTTCAGGGGTGTGGCAGGCCTGGATCACTGCTGGTTCCAGCAACCCAGGCTGCAAAACTATTACGGGTTCAGCCGAACCGGTCCGAACAGGTAGGAATCCACCACTGAATTGAAGTCAACACATCTTAAGTTGCCAGTTTGAAAAAACTTGCTTTAATATGCTCACCAATTTAGCCCATCTCTTCTAATTGAAATCATTGTTTTGTACTTCACATCCTTCAGATTAATTAAGTCACATTAATCAAGTTGTTCTGTTTTCCTTTATTCCTTTCCACAGCTTGTGCACCATCATTTGAATAGCAGTGTGCCGCATATAATGCCACCAAAATCTCATTCTGAAGATCCTTTCTTCATTGTGGAAACCATTTGCATCTGTTGGTTCTCCTTTGAACTCCTGGTGCGATTCCTAGCCTGCCCAAGTAAGCCAGCTTTCTTCAAGGATATCATGAACATGATTGATTTTATAGCTATCATCCCTTACTTTGTTGCCCTTGGTACAGAGTTTGCACGCCAGCGTGGGGTAAGTCAACCTGCCATGTCATTGGCTATCCTCAGAGTCATCCGGTTGGTGAGAGTCTTTAGAATCTTCAAACTCTCCAGACACTCCAAAGGATTGCAAATCCTAGGTCAGACACTTAAAGCCAGCATGAGGGAACTGGGCTTGCTCATCTTCTTCCTCTTCATTGGAGTCATTTTGTTCTCCAGTGCTGTCTATTTTGCAGAAGCTGATCACGAACAATCAAATTTCTCCAGCATCCCTGCTGCCTTCTGGTGGGCTGTGGTTACCATGACGACTGTAGGATATGGTGACATGTACCCTGAAACTATTGGAGGCAAAATTGTGGGGTCTCTTTGTGCCATTGCTGGAGTACTCACTATCTCACTTCCAGTACCTGTCATTGTCTCCAACTTCAGCTACTTTTATCACCGAGAAACTGATTGTGAAGATCAAGGTCAATACACCCACATTACAACATGCCCATATACCCCACCACCATCCCCAGAACTTGCTGCCATCCAGAGAAAAGTTCATATTCATGAGAAAGCTCTACATAGAGAGAAACATGGTGACAAAGAACTTACTGTACCCAATTCAGAATTTCTAGATGGTATGGTACCTATAGGCAATTCAGAAGCACCCAACAAACGTCTTGTGACCCAAGTTTGATCATCTCATCTACCCAAGCAATTCTTGTCTGCTACATGACTTTCTTTACTTCATCTCAGTGTATTTAACTTGAAAGTTCTGCATAATAAGGCCATGAGCGAGAAGTCTGACCTGTTGTTGTGCTTAAAAACTTGTAATGGGTTCAGAGATTAATTTAGAGGGGAGGGTTTGGAATGGGACAAATTACAATGGGCTGCCAAAGGATCAGACTATATATAATAAGAAAAATGAATTAAATCACAAAGAGGCAGTTCAACAAACACATACTGTATTCTGCCATATTGTTCTTTCCTAAGTTGGGAGTTGTAATCAGTCATCAAAAAAGGCTCTTTCTGCTTCTTTTATTTCCCTTTACCCCGTTACCTACCATCCTTATGTGACTCAAAAGGGCACGAACATGCCTTCCTGAAACCACAGTACTGTGTTCTTGGGTTACATCTGCTGGATCGTTCAATGGAACATACCCAGGACAAGCAGACCCCAAATAGCAAGTGTGGGGATAAATAAGGGAGTGCTATCAGGCAGTCATTTTTGATTCAGGATATTACAAGCAACATTGTCATCATACTAAGAAGGAACTGTAAATACATCTGTAAGAGAAGGCCTGTTGCTACTCTGCTGCTGCTGCTGCTACTGCTGTTGCTACTACTTCTACTACTACTATTTCTACTACTACTAGTACTTCTACAGGTTTTCATCAGCCTACTTTCCTAACATAGGACTTCTTTACTTAGATTATACAACAGATAATTTGCCTTCATGTTTCTGGGAATTTACTTCGAAAATTGCTCTTGTTTTTTAAGCAATAGCAAAACCATACTAGTTGTATAATGTGTTTTAGAAACTACTTTATTATTTCTGTAATTTAATGCAATCCTCTTCTCAGCACATTCTTCTATTTCCATGTTCAGTCTCCTACAAAGAAAAAGGATAATTTAATATAACATTGAAACTAAGATCAACCCTGTTAACTATACCTCAAACCAGCCCAACTTTTTAAAAAAGCAGGGTAAAGGAGCTTAGATTGAGAAACAGACATTGTGTGGGTGCACATGTGCATATCTTTGAGACACATTGACTTGTGTCAACTACTAGGATTAGTCTGTCCAGGTTTTCCAAAAATTGGAAGTGGTTTTCTATTACCTTCTTCCTGGGGTTAGAGAGAACAACGAGCCCAAATTCACCCAATTGATTTTATCTCTAAGGCAAAAATTTCTGGTTTCTAGCCTGGTGCATTAATCACATACGGACTCTCCTTAGAATACCATTAAAGAGCAGCAACTGATTATTATTTAATCCCTCATTCAGCACTATTGTTTCTTTTGCCTATGGTGCCAAAAATATGAGTTGTTCCTGGACAACTCAATAGTCTTTTCTTACAAATATGCACAATCCATTGTGCTCTTCTATTGCTTTTTATACTTATAGGATAAAAATTCTCCTGCTTCAATTTAACCACTGTTAAGTGCATTCAGGGACAACACAGACCTTTTCCACCAAAAGCCAGATAACTGTTAAAAATCTTAAGCTTTTAATTCAGGTTAACTTTCTGCTAGCTATTCTCAAGCAGTTTCTTTTACATATGTTTTAAAATACAAGCTTTTTCCAACTTTATCTCTTCCATGTTCATTAGATTACAGCTACATTCTTTCTGGATGGAATTTTTAAACCTGTAGACCAATAATTAGAGAGGGCACTAAACTGGAAATGAATGGGTTAAATTTTAAAGGTAAATCCTTTTAGTTATCCCATGAAATATTCATGGGGAATGGAAGTGAGGGTGGTTCTGAAAGTCTTAATAATAAATACCCATCAGCTGGGGTAAAAGTGAAACTGAAAAAGAGAAAGACCTCTCTAACCGGCATTTCCCAGATACTTTTATTTGTATTAATAAAATTTGTATCACAGTAGTCTTAAAATGAGAGAAAGGGAAGAGTTTACATTTTTGGTCAAACAACAGCACTTTCTCTTAATTATGTTTGCTTTATCTTAAAGTAGGGCAAAAAGAACTATATAATTTTTTTTTAAAAAAAGCTTCTTGAGCTCAGTTAAGCTTAAAGGACAGAGTGTGAATAAGTGAATCTAAACAATAGTGTGAGTTGTGTCAGTGAGTACAGAGGCTACAAATATCTCAACAGAAATGCAATACAATAGAAATGGCTGGCAAGTGGATAATGTGGTATGTATAAAAAATATTATAGCTACAGTTAAATTACCCCCCTGCCCATTTCTTAGTTCAGGAATGTAATGACAAAGTAATGCTATGTAGAATATGTTGTTAACAAGAATGGGCAGGGTAGGGTGAAGAGGTGCAAAGGAAGACAAGATTCTTGCATCTTCCTCTTGGAAGGGGAAGGTTCAACAAATGGAATGGGTCAGCCAGAGTGAACATAACAAGAGCCTGCTGGACCAAACCAACACAGTATTTATTTTCCAGTATTGGTGCTGCTGTCTGAGTAAGTTGGACTTTGGCTCCCATAAAACCTGGGAAGTTTGGGAGTTGATGCCCAGTGTTTCAAAAAATACAACCGATTGAGCAAAATTCGCCTTGGCAGTAAACCAGCTCTTAAATAGAGTTGTAATATATGAGTGAAATAATTGAGTTTTTAAAAGAATTCCTGTTTTCTACTAGTACCTGAAAGAAATGGGAAGAGCATAAACACTACAGAATTATAATTTTAAACTTAATGAGAAGCTATGTTTAAAATAAGGTTTGCTGAAAAATAAGACAAATAAAACACTATGGCTAAATGTACTAAGAGAACCCTGCTTATAAATTTGTCTCTTCTTTAAAAAGGACTTTTTATTATGTCTTGTGGAGGAAATTCTACAGATTAGTTAAGCATTGTCTAAAGAAATTAACTTTATTTGTCCTAAATTTCTTGCAAGTTTTCTTCTCTGGATAAAATATTTTACTATTGTGTGTGCGAGGGGGAAAAGAAACATCTATATGCCTTCTGTGCATTATGCAAAGGCATGCTTACTAACAATGAAAATAAGTGCAAGAAGAAATGGATTACTCTGGTGAGAATTGCCACCTTGTTGCTCATAAATGCTCTGTGTGAAGGAATCTTAAAGTTACATGATACAGTATGTAGTTCATGTAGCTATTTGGTAGCATAGTGCCTTTGCCAGGAACATAGGTGTTAATGATCCTTCTTAACAACTAAGAATACTGTCTGGGCCAACTCTAATTTAAACATTTTGAGTAGCATGTAATTTCTCTGCATAATTTCAGTAACTGATGTAGCTTATGACCAAAACAATTGCACTATAGTTGCTAAGTATAGTCACGGTGGCTATATTTATAAATGGTACCATCCACAAATGTATGTGCATTTATTACTCAACTATTGTGGATATAGGATTAGAGTAAAAGCTTAGAAAATATTTGGAAGAAATTAACATATATAAGCATTCCAAAGCTGGGATCCAGATGGAAGCTGCTACAGCTTTTGTTGGATAATGAGATAATTATAAACACCTGTTGGATGTGGGTTGAGAAATCTGTTGCCCTTCTGAAGTTGCTAAAGGGCAGCTTCCAGCATTCCCCATAATGAGCCTTGCAAAAAGTCATTAGGGATGCTCCACATTTGCTTTAGACTGATAAACTTTACATTCATCAGTATAACATGGGAGTGTTGCCCCTCCATTATTATTTTTTTTGGCACAGTACCATCAGTGTTGAAGTCTCCACATTTTTTCCAGAAAATAATAATTAGGCATTGATATAAAAAGGATATTGGACTAGTTTTTGCTAACCTTCTCTTCCATAATGCTTTGAATCAAATGTTAATGGTAAACTAAATGCTTCATTGTCTATAGTTTCTTTGGTTTCTTTGGTTTCAATGAATTGGCAGGCTCATCTGTATCAGTGTCAAATGTTATCATGCATTATATATGTCTTAATAAAACTACATTGGAGGTGGGCAACAGGATCTTTCAGGCAGGTCTCAGCTCAATGGCTTTGTGTGCAGCTGGAAAACCTGTTTGAAAGCCTGCAGCGCTGTAGCCATCAGCATGTGGAAGAACAGATGGCTTGAACAAAATTATAGGTACTTGTGCTGCCCTCTTTCCTCCTTAGTCATTTTAAGATGGGTGGACTTCAACTAACAGAATATTCCAGCCAGCAGTGCTATTCTGGGAATTGAAGTCCACACATCTTAAATTGGCTAAAGTTAGGAAATGCTGGCCGAGGCAGAGTTGCCAGTAAAGTTGTAACTTTAACAAGGGGATAAAAGGAAAAGGCATTAGGTCTGCAGACAATACCAAGCTGCCAGGAATAACCAACACTCCAGAAGATGGGTTCAAGAAGAGCTCTATCTAGTAAAATAAAATTCAATGGTGAGAAAAATAAGGCTCTATATTTAGTCTAGAAAAATAAAATGCAGAGATATAGAATAACGGTCCCTGGTTCAATACATACAAGGGATCCTGAAGTTCTAGTGGACAATCACTTATATATGAGCCAGCATTGTGCTGCAGCTGCCAAAAAAGCCATTGCAGCCCTAGACTGTGTTAACAGAGGGATAGAATCAAAATCATGTGAAGTGTTAGTACCACTTTATAATGCCTTGGTAAGACCACACTTGGGAATATTGCATTTGGTTTTGGTTGTCATGATATAAAAAAGATGATGACACCAGGGGTGAGTTCCGGCAGTCACTACTGCTGGTTTGCTTGTGCACACGCCATGCACACATGCCTGATGCGCACAGTATGTACATGCACAGTCTAATAAAAACTGTTCTGCACATGCGCAAAAGAAAAAACAAGATGGTGGCACCTATGGTGCCACTTGGAGAACCAGTTTAAGGTCATGGCAGGCTTGGGTCGCTGCCGATTCCAGTGACCCAGACTGCCAAACCACTACCGGTTTGACTGAACTGGTCCGAACCAGTAGGAACCCACCACTGGTTGAGACTCTAGAAAGAGTGCAGAGAAAAGCAACAAAGATGATTAGGGGCCTGGAGGCTAAAACATTTGAAGAACGGTTGCAGGAATTGGGTATGTCTAGTTTAAGGAAAAGAAGAAGGTTGCCATGATAGCAGTGTTTCACTAGCTAAGGGACTGCCATAAAGACAAGGGGGTCAACCTATTCTCCAAAGCCACCTGAAGGCAGAACAAGAATTAATGGACAAAAACTAATAAAGGACAGAACCAGTCTAGAACTAAGGAGACATTTCAAGATTGTTGGAACAATTAATCAGTTGAAAGTCTTGCCTCCAGAAGTTGTGGATGCTCCAACATTGAAGAAAAGATTGGACAACCATGTGTCTGAAATGGTATAGGTTTCCCGCTAGAGCAGGCGGTTGGACTAGAAGACCTCCAAAGTCACCTTTCAACTCTGTTATTCTGTTACAGGTGAGGGAAGGGGGCACAAGGGACATGTGTTATGCAACTCTGCAACCACCAGCAATTAGACAATCAGCCAAATTAAAGAAACTGTTGTTTTTTTTCTTTAGAAGGAATGGATGGTCCAAAAGAGAAGAAAAGTATAGAACCCAGCAAGGTGAAGCATAATATAAAAAAATGGTAAAATACATTCTACATGCTGGCATTGTGGATGCATACTAGTAATAGTGCACAGCATAGTTTATAGGTAGTTCTGGATTAACAACTTTGAGTTTAGCAACTATTCAAATTAAAATGAAAAAGTTACCTATGACCAATACACATGCTTGCAACCATCATAGCATCCCACAGAAACAGTCAAAAATGAGGCGCTTGGCAACTGGCATATATTTATAATGGTTGCAGCATCCCAGGGTCATGTGATCACCATCTGCAACCCTCCCAGCCAGCTTCTGACAAGAAAAATAAACGAGGGATTCTGAATTTGTTTAATGACCATGCGATTCACTTAACAACTACAGTTATTTACTTAAAAACTGGCAAAAAATTATAAAATTGGAAATAACTCACTTAATAGTCACTTTTATAATGGAAATTCTGGTTCTAAACATGGTCATAAATTGAGGACTACATATCGACAATTTTAATAAAGTAATGGGGTTGCAATGCCTCAGCAGTTACAGATGCTGAGCTTGTCCACTGGAAAGCTGACAGCTAATGCTTGAGACCTGAGCGCCACATAATGTGGCAAGCTCCCATTCCTTGCCCCAGCTCCTGCCCACCTAGCAGTTCGAAAGCATGCAAATGCAAGTAGATAAATAGTATCACATCTGTGGGAAGGTAACAGCATTCCATGCACCTCGTTGTATACTCATGCTGGCCATATGACCATGGAAATTGTCTTCAGACAACATTGGCTCCCTCAGCTAAGAAATACAGATGAGCACCGCCCCTGAGATTCGGAAACAACTGGACAGGGAAATCTTTACCTTTAATAGGTAAAAGCAATAGAGTATAATATATTGAATAGTAATAGTACAGTAATTTTAATAATAGTTAGCAATAATAACATAGTGATTGCCAAAGGACAAACTATAGGAAGCACTCACATATTACCTTTATATGTTTATTTTTACTAAAGAAACCACCTGTGTAGGATCTAGGGCTTATGTGTATCTTGAGTCTGGGTCAATCCAACTAAGCATGGTTTAGAAAGAGTCAAAAACAATTTGACTTAGCAGAAACCAACTTTCCTAGTTCTCAGATCTAAGAGGTACATATAGCTGAAGAAGTTGCTTCTGTAGTGAGTGCTTATTTTACTAAATAAGGCTGACAGATTTTTAAAAAGTTTATAACTAATAACTGCAGAATAATCAGAAATTCGGCCAATGCTTTTCCCAGCACTGAGAAAAAGCAGAAAAAGCGTTAAAAAAAGAGCACTCCCTGCCATAAAAATTCTTCTAATAAATCTACTCCATCCCCATCCCCAGCAGATCTATTTGTATAATTTTTTGAAAGTCTGAGAATTAGCTGCTTAAATTATGGTTCTTCAAAACATAATAAATCTTAACTATAAAACATGACAGATAAGCTACATCCTGTTGTACTTACTGTTTCTAGTAGGGATGTGTTAAGTATGATTATCTGAGTAGATTTGTTTCAAGTAAGTATAGGCAGGATGACAGTATCTGAATGCTATCTGGCCAGGTATAAGGAAAAAAATAAAAGTACATAGTAGTTATAAAGATTGATTGTGGAACTCTTGTTTAAAGAAGTTGTTACTACCATGCACTGTTCCACTATACTGTTAACTACCCTAAAATATTTATAATAGGGGCTTATGAGTTTTTGAAATCTGATCCTCCACGTCTTGGACCTATAGAAAACAAGAGGAAAAGGCCATATATGTCACTAATTTCAATTCTGACCCATCTCTTATTTTAGTAATAAATAGATCATTTTTTTGTCATATATAGTTCTTTTTTTGCACTAGTCGCGTAACCAGATGTTCATCAATAATTCCTTTAGCTTCTAATAAAACGACAACTGTCAAGGTGTTTAATTACAAATACCTTAATTTTGATTCTTTGCCAGCAAAGGTAATCCAGCAAGGTTCCTTATCTTCAGATATTTAGGCAAGAATCTCTTAAGCATTGTCATTTTACTACATTGTTGGTTAAATCACATTTTTCTATATATATAGCAGTTGCTTTTTTAGAAAATGGATAAATTGCCCTGTCTTTTTCACATCTAGCTTAGTTTCCCCCCCCCCTTCCATTTTGGAATGAAAATTGAAATTCCATTGATGAGTAGAAATTGGAACTCTTATATAAGTTCCTCTAAAAATGAAAATATATTTGATAAATGAGGAAAGAGGATCATGTATTATTATTTTTTGCACTAGTAGAATCATCAATATTGGGGATTAATCTAAATTTCTTCATCAAAACTGGTTTCTAGGCCATAACCTTATCTGAAGAAGAGAAGGTTTATATGTTAGATCTATTCAATGAGATCCAACCAGGTATCTCGGAATCACACGGCAATCCTTTTGAATTGAATTCTGGATATTCAGAAACAGATTGTTACAGAACTTTGCCATTTACTATAAATGATCATATATTTTTCAGCTGTCATCATCTATGCTGTCATGAAGATATGCTTCCTTTATCAAACTACAATAAATTTCAAGTACAGGTAAATGGTTATTTACTGAAAAAATAGAGGGTGAATGCAGATAATTACATCTCTAATGTAATGACCAAGAATTTATTTGCTTGTTTTATATTCTGTTGTTGTTTTTTGTTCAGAGCATATTGAACACTCCATCTTCTCGACATCATGAGATAATTTGGGCTAAAAGTGAGTGTCTATCTGAAAATCTCCCAGTAAGCTTCTATGGCAGACTGTGGACCTGAATCTTGGTTTCCCACATGCTATTCCAACATTATAACTGCTTTTCTCATCCAGTCTTTCTCCTACTACCTTAGTTTCAGGCAATGGTGTGCTAAATCATAATTTCCAGCTTGAAATGGTAAGATAAGCCAAAACAAACTGTATTTTAGTGCAAATATATCAGATTTGGAGGGTGGAGCAAATAGCAAGGCCTTTGATTAGTTCAGGAGCAACCTAGAATGAACTTCTTTCAATCAAACTCAACAACTCCCATTTCTTTTCTCAAGATATAAACTGTCTTGGCAGTTGAGTCATCTGCTCTCCTCTGCTGAGTTAGCAAAGTTTAAATATAAGCAGTTTGAATTCCAGACAGACTTGACACCCCCCCCCCCCAACACACACACAAATACTCTACACCACTATGACTGAGAAGTAAAATGTTAAGAGAAGTTAGTTTTAGGCATTAAAAAGCACTGTATGGGTAGCATGAACAATGAGACAATCTCCATTGAAAATATTTTTTCTGGATGGAAACATTATCCTGGATTAAGACCTTGGGGATCTTAATTTGACTACAAAACTAATTCTGTCTCTAGGCAAAATCAGGCAGCTGCCTCACCTTATAGATTGTTAACATCACGAGGCAGCCATGCATTGTATTTTTTAAAATGTTGCCATTTTATTACAGAGGAAAGAGGTTTAATCAAAATGCAAAATAATTCAACTTTTGGGCTGAGATCAGTTGAAGACTGCTTTAGGACACAAATGGCCTTGTTATAATTTTAAATTCAGATATGTATGGTGAGTATACAGTATTAAATCACTACTGGAAGAGATTGAACCTGAATTAAGGTGTGTGCAAACAAAAAAAGTAACATTGTTATCATGACTTTTTGTTGTTTTTAGAATGTTAATCTTTTCACAATTTACCATCTCCATAAAATCAAAAGGTTTAAAAAGGGTGAAAAAGAAGAAAAATTAGGAATTATTAGAAAGTAGGTTTTCTTCTTTTCTATAGATCTATGTCTGCCCACTCTTCCTTCCATTACTCTATCTTTGCTTTTTCTTCAGCCCACTGAGATACAGAAATTTAATACAGGAGGGGGGAAATGCCTGCCAGATTTCAGCCTCCCAAGCAGATGTTAAAAGCATTTAGTCATTTCAGCAAAAATGCTGCTTTTCACTAAGTACTATTTAAGAGCAAGTGTAGGCAATCCAGCTTCTTCATAGGATCCAATTTGCTTACTTCAACTCCATCAACTGGTTATTGGAGATTAAAGTAAAACATTGGAGGATGGGTGATGGGTATTTATTGCACCTCATAAACTATATATCCCATATACATATTTGCACCAGAATTATTATAAAACAAAAGTTATATAAAATGGCCAATATAGTTGCTGAAAGATTTCAAAAGCAACAAATTCATACTTAGGGATAACACCGAGAATAATGATCAGCCTCACAATCTTTTTATATTGTTACTGCCCAATGTCTGCTCAGTGTCTACTTGCTTTAACTAGGCAGCTGGGATGACCTTCACACTTTCAGTGACCCTTTTAGGAATATATATTCTTAGTATACACTTCTAATGTTGTTTGCTCATCCCTCCTAAGAATACCCCTCCCAACCCAAACCACAGTGAGGCAACATAACAGGATTGGAAGAAGTTGACAGCTCTTATCCTCAAGAAATTCTTCCTAATATCTAAAGAAAAATAATGATTTAAATTGATTTCCTTATTAAAGATTTGGATAAATATTTAATATGATGAAATTCTGCACTACAACGGCAGATTGTAAGGTTAGCATATTTGGGCTACCAAAATCCAGATAAATACTAGATAGCTGTGAAGAAACATCCACACTTTTCTTACTTTGCTCCCATCTTGTAGTCATCCTGATAATACATACCAGATAAGGAGGTCTAGCGAAATATACTATATACTAGAGGTGAAGGACTCATCTATGAGTCCTAATCACAGCATATCTATGACACCTCACTTACTTTTTTAAGAGACGTCCTCATGATGTCACTTTCTCCATCTCATCCTCAGACTACTTCAGTGGGAAGCAGAAGTCATATTTAGTTGTTTGCCTATTAAATTGTGCTTCCCCTCTTCTTCTGCCACACACCTTGTTGTGTAAACCATCTACAATGACTTGTTGATAGAGATGGGGAAGGCATAGGCAGGAGAGGCATCTGCCCAATTCTGTTGGCTGCTTAAACCTGCTAAAGGCATTCCCCTTCCCCACATCTGCAGGTATTTTGTTCAGATGGTGAGAAAGTAGCAATAGCAGTAGACTTATATACCGCTTCATAGGCCTTTCAGGCCTCTCTAAGCGGTTTACAGAGAGTCAGCATATTGCCCCCAACAATCTGGGTCCTCATTTTACCCACCTCAGAAGGATGGAAGGCTGAGTCAACCCTGAGCCGGTGAGATTTGAACCGCTGACCTGCTGATCTAGCAGTAGCCTGCAGTGCTGCATTTAACCACTGCGCCACCTTGGCTCATATACTTGGTTTCTGCATCCTCTTTCTGGTTTTTAATGGAAACATTGATCATCTGGGGAATTAGAACACTGCAACAACAATCAGTATGTTCTTTAAAACTCCACAATCAGTTTTACATTGTATAAATTATCCTATTTTTAAATATAGATTTATTAATTTCCTGGTAGCTCATATTTCATATTAAATAGACAGCTGCTTTCCAAAAGAAGTATATGTACAGAATATTTCCTGGTCCTGCCAGTAATGAGGTCATTCCTTAAGATAGTTTTACTTCTGTACCAGTTTTAACATTTTAAATATTGCAGATTTTTAATAATGGTCTACCAGTTTCTTGAGAGATTGTCATAACAATATGAATATCATGCGAAAAACTGTAAAAGAAAAATACGTGTGTTTGTAAGTGGTAGGAAATGCTAGGGGGTACGTTGAGGACACAACCTTGCACAGCTCACAAATGCCCTGCCTCCACTGGAGAGATTGGAAATATCAGTCCTGTGGGAACTGGGTGGGCCTATACGAATATTTCCTTTTAGTTCTCTAGAGTTGATTTCTCACGGGGTTTCTGAGAAGAGCAGGTGAGAGTAGGATCATGCTTATACAGCTTGCTTGTTATTAAGTGGGCTGAGGTTGTCTTCATTTTGGGACTGTGGTTTGAAGCCCCACTGTTTAAGTAAGTAAAAATAAGTAATAAATAAAGCATACCAGGAGTGCAGGATGAAGCTGGAGGAAGCACCCAAGCCCTCAATCCCACCTGGCACATCAATATGAAGAGTAATTAATGGTTTTTTTCCCCATTTTAGGAAGTGAAGGAGGACACTCCGTGAATTGCTGTCCTGAAATGTCCCACATTGTTTCTTGTAAGGGCAGCAGCATTGCCAGATCACATTCTTAAGGTGTGATAAAGTCATGGTATGTTAACAATATTTTTCTGCCAACTGAAGGACATGAGGAATGTATATTAATGTTGTTACAAGGAAGAGCCCAACATAGGTCTTTAGTAATGGATGGACTGGGCTGGAGATAGGTGGATCCACAAGGGAGAGGTCATTGTAGGCAGCATAGAAAGTTCAAGATGTTACCTGACCCCATGCCATGCCTTGTGCTAACTTTGGGTTTAGGGAATCACATGTGGTTCCCTGTCAGCTGAGGCCAAACTTGTTCCTCCAACATAAACAAGCTGCATCTTATGGTAGCTAAGAATAGCTCTGTCCTGAAACACAAGACATGGCTAGGGAGAGAAATGGGGGTTACCTTCTTCTTGGCTTAGATATGGGAAAAGCCCAAAGTGGAATTGAATGCCAACTGGGGGTAGCAATTTCTGATGACTCAAAAAAAAAAGCCCTTATTCTGTTTTTAAAGAGGCTCTGTATAATTTCATACTATATAGGAAAGCTGAACCTTTTGGCTAAGTAGGACATCATGTAATGCTTCTTATACAAGCACAGAATTCCTCCTCTTCCTCCCACCTCCCTTCTCTATTTCGGTAACCCTAAGCCCATGAGGCTGTGTGTTAGAAAATCAAGATTTAAGCCTTAGTGAAAAGTTGTAATTCCTATTGTGTGCAGTAGGGGGCAATGTCTACAAATGGAATGAAAATATATCTTGCAGAGTTTGTTTATTTTTTGGAAATTAATGAACATCATTTATTCTAGATGTACAAAGAAGTGCTGTCTAGAAGTGAGCAATATTACCCTGTGGCCCCTTTTTATCTTGTTTAAACCATTATTTCTTGTCAATCGAGGCCAATCACTTCACCAAATTCCCTTGTGTAGCTGCTACAAACCCAGGTTTTACAGACCCAGTTCTGATGCAGTTACTAAATTTAGTTACTAATTTCCTATAATGCCCCTCTAGCCTAACATTCTGTGATATTGTGATAACTGAAAAAAGAGAGTAAACATGGTTGGAGTCTATCATCACAGGCCCATAAACCCACAAACAAGAACTACCATTAACTGTGGAATTGGATTTAGTCCTTTCTTGCATCTGGTCATTTCTGTCCCAGTAGAATCACTGTTTCTAAAGTGTGGAATTTCCCAAATTAAAGAGATGTGTTCAGCTCAGCTCCATTTGAGCTCCATTCCTTCTCCCAAAACCAATCACTTTTATTTCAGCAACATTTACAATATGTTGGTAAGTTTGGATTATTGAAGTTAAGGTAAAGGAGAGTTGCTGGTTGTTATGCTGTGTTTTCATGTAATTTAGCTACATATTTAAAATATTTACACTTTATTTGCATTTTCTATCTTTTAAAACTATCTACTGACCAGAAAAATGAGACATGTCCATAAATAAATAAATAAATAAATTCTATCTCCTTCCCTCATTGCCCCTTTAATTTTTCTGTTCTTTTAAGAGTAAGAAATTCAACAGATGAAGTTACTTCATTATCACCTAATTTTAGCCAGGAGTCACGTTATACAGAAAGAAAACAGGTGGGGACTGATGCTATTTCCACCTCTTAGTGTTCATCCTAGATCAGTCTTCTAAGATGAACGTGCTTTATTGCAGAATATCTCCTATTTTGGTCTTTCAAAGAATCTTGATGTAGCTTTGTGGAATTCATGCCCAGCTTTCAATTCTTCCATTTGAGTGCTTTGCGGAACTAGTTTGTCTCACCCCGTCCCACCCCCTTACTCTGCCTTCAACATGCACACTTGTTATTACACATGGTTCTATTAATTCTTTTCTCCTGGACATATTCATGATGGAATAGAAAATTTGCCAACTTTGCAAATCCCCTTGGGGCCCAGCAGGGGAGAGGATGAGGCCAACTGCAAGATCTTATCACTGCTTCTATTGTGTGGTTAATCCTGGCATTGTCAGTCAACCTCAGATGCACCCCTGCCAGGTGGAAGAGGGAAAGTGTATGTTGATATAGGGATTCTGCCATTATTATCCTCCCAGGTTGTTATTTCCATGCTTGTAGGAGTGAATGCTTGTCCCTCTGAAAGTTACAAAGAAGGGAAAGCTTCTGCCAGGTGTAGCTTCTCATGTTTTCATCAGTTTGTTGGAGAAAAGGCAACTAAGAGAGCATAAAGGAACACACACTTTTATGGTTCACTAAGACTCTTTAATAAAGGACTCATTGGAAAAGACCCTGATGTTGGGAAAGACTGAAGTCATCACTGAAGAGTGGGCATGAGTTTGGGCAGGCTCTAGGAGACACTGGATGACAGTAGTGCCTGGAGTGCTGTGGTCCATTGAGTTGGGGGTGGGGGGTGGACACAATTTTGCAACTGAACAACAAGAAGATTATTTAGTAGACTGGATAAAATATTCTGCCAGGTTTGAAAGTTATTTTCTTCTTTGTAATTCTTAAACCAGTCTTAATAAATACAATGCCTATTGTCACATTTTATTTTACACTTCTGAAGGTCTAATATTAGAACAAGCAATATCTATGGAATGGATTGATAACAGCATTTGTTGCATGTTTGCATGGATTACACACCTTACCTTGTTTCCTTTTCTTCTTTTATGGTTACTTTTAGACTTTGAATTATCAAAAATAGGGATCTGTTGTCTTGAAATATGTAAGCATGAAGCACACTCATGAGGGGAGGGGGCTATTCATGATTAAAGATAAGGAAAAGCAACATTCTCTACTACTACAGTATTAGGCCAGGGACATTTCCAGTGCACTTTCAGATTCCTTATTAAGGATCTTGATGGACTGGAGAGATCCAAGAAATTTTCTATGCAATCAACACAATTCTATATATTTTATTCAAAAGTTGCATCGATTATAATGTCATAATGGAAATAGTGGGTATATAATTGCACCTTAAACTGCTGATTTTGCCATATTAATTTGCTACACATGACAAAGAAACCTGTGATACCCTACATTTTCCTTCATCCTGGGAACAATAGGCAGCAATTTGATCTCACTGCCAAATTGCATGGGAAGGTATGTGTTGGTTTTGGTAGGATGGAGTAGGAAGAGGTGTGTAACACTCTTGTTTTTACTCTCATCATCAGGTACTAGTAGCAACAAGCAGCACTGAGAGAAGATGGAACAAGGCAGAAGGAAACTTCTAGGATAAGAGGGAACCAGGAGCATACCCTCTATCATAGGGTAGGATAGACTCCAGCCTCATGTTTCATTTAACACTGAATTTTACAACAACACACACCTTGGCAGCAACATCAGAGGGAGATTTGGGAGTAGGGAGCAAAAATGATAGAAAGGAAGCCCTGGGTTGTTATCCACCTTTGCCTAAAGATTAAATCCTTTATTGGCTGGATTCACATATTTCACAGAAAGACCACTTAATGGTCTGAAGATAATTTCTTATGGCTCAACATGCTAAAAACTGCCATTTACTTGTCATGAAACATAGTCTTATTATCATGGGACAAAGTAAACAAGTGTAAATACAGCCTCGTTGACAGGTACCTGAAGTGAGGTCGTAGGGAGTGACTGTCATAACTTTGAATCTGGGGTCATAAGTACTATCCAGGTAGATCTGTTAGACATTTGAATGGTCGCTAAGCAACATCCAGGCAGACAGGTAGATTATACTACGTGATCTGAACTCTGTCTATATAAGAGGGATCTTTTTCATTGATCTTGCACTATATTTTTGTTAGCAGCCCACCTTAGTTTTACAATACGAGGCTTACAGTAAGGGAAATATCTGTTTGCTGAAATGTTGGTGAACATTGACTTCAGCCATATTAACTGTAAACATGTTCTATTTCTTCTTTCTATATTTTGGAAATCTAGATTTCACTGCCCATGTCCCCCCCTCCCCAATCCTATCCTTTCAACAACTGCTTCAAACTCTTCTAGTTGGGGGAATGATTTTAACTGTGACATTAAAAGAGACCCTGTAAATAACTTAAAATGGGGGGAGGGGTGTTCTTTCTTGCCTGAAGGTAACTCTGCAGGATGGGAAAATTATGAAAGATCCTCAACTCAGGAAATTTCCCCACTGGTGGCATTAGAGCCCTCTAATGGCATTCATACAAAATATCTTCATTATTGTTTTATTGGCATCACAATAAAAGATGTTATTAGAAGATATTATTAATCAAAAGTTCTAGTGGAGAACTGAGAACCCTGCCTCTGGTTCAGTGGTGGGTTATGACTGGTATGCCCCGGAACAGGCATACCAGTGCCTACCGGGAGCACTAGGTACCGTGGGAGGGCCCACCTGCTCACCCGCGCTCCTTACCTGTATTTGAGCTGTTTGGGGCTTCCGCTCACGTGTATGGAGTGTACGGTGCCTGCACCATGCTCCGCCGAGCAGCTGGAGTGTCACAGGTGGTAAGTACCCGTGCTGTGTGCTACGTGCATTCATGTCGTGGACGCCCATCCCCATTGCACCGTACCGGTTGCAACGGGATCCTTAACCCACCACTGCTCTGGTTCCTAGGAAGAAACAAGGAGATCTGTACCCATTTGCTTACTGGAGACATTTAGCATTTTCTGGCCCTGTGAGATGCCTTGAATTACTTATCAAAATAATAAAGGTGCTAAATAAACAAACAAACCAAAAAAAATATATGGATGGATGGATGGATGGATGGATGGGGAGAGAAAGAGAGAGAGAGAAAGAGAGAGAGAGAGAGACTACCACAGCCTTTGAACAATGTGCATCATGAGTAGTATGCCCATACGGTATACCCATATTGGCAACTCTCCTTAGTAGCATGGTCGGGATGTGTTAGATTACAATTCCCACTATAGCATAGCTATCAGATCTATAGATTATGATCCAACAAAACTGGAAGCAATGATTTGCAAAGAAAAGCCAAGATTATCATATGAGGCAAACTTCTGATATAGCAGTAATAAGGGACGCTATAAGTCTAAACAAGTCATTCTTTGGCAGTGCAAAGTAGCTGTGTTAACCATTAACCATGGTTTACATAATTACTTTAATTTTGTAATTCACACAATACACTGGTCTCAACATATTGGATGAATTAGTAGTACATTCTAGTTTAGTATTTTTTGCTAGCTCAGTCATATTCCAGGATTCCTGTTTCTTTGTTATTAGGGACCTTCAACACATTTAGTTTTGCCTTTAAAATATGTTGCATACTCTCCGCATTAGATGCAGGAAGTAGGCAATGAAACAGTTAAAGAAATTAATATTCAGCGTCTCATATTGTATTTTGTAAAATACCCTGAACCATAAGCCAGACAATCACTTTCTTAATAAGTTGTGCAAACCAAGCTCATGTGGTACGTTTATCATCAGATGAACCCAGAAAATTGGAATGAGAAAACCACAGTTAAATTAACCGTGGATAAGCATGTAATGTAAACAACAATGACAACAATGACAACATAGTTCACTCAAGCATGTATGCACCAGATGCTTCAAAGAAACTTGAGATGCTTTATTTTTCTAAAGAAATCAATTTCCAAAACTAAACCAACATGGCATTAAAATAATAAAAAACAATATTTTTTAAATTGAAATCACTGTCATTTTTAATATATGGAACAAAGAATTGGAATAACCAGTAATCAAACATTAGTGATTGCAAATTCTACAAAATATTAAATTGGTTTAATTAACATAAGACTGAAATGGATTCATCAAAATATTCTATTTTGACTTTATTGGATACCCCACAGAATATACTTGAAAGGAAGGACATCAGATTTTCTCTGCAGAAATATAAACACAAACGCACAGACACAGACACACACAGACACACACCACTGTTTTCCAGAAAATAAGTCCTCTCTGGATAAGCCCAATCGGGGTTTTGAGTGTATGCGGTAAAATAAGTCCTTCCCCTAAAATAAACCCTCCCCGAAAATACTGCAATACAGCAGCAGCCATGAGGTGACCACGCTCGCTACTTCCTGCACCTCAAAAATAATAAGACTTCCCCGAAAATAATGTGCTATGTGCTTATTTGGGGGGGTCAAAAGAAAATAAGATCCTGTCTTATTTTTGATGAAACACACACACAGACACACAGACACAAACACAAACACATATTGGAACATATTGTGTGTGTTGGTGGGATTCAAATTTTTTTACTACTGGTTGTGTGGGCATGGCATGCATGGCTTAGTGGGTGTGGCAGAGGAAGGATACTGTAAAATCTCCATTCCATCCCCTCTCCAGTGAAAGGTTATTGCAAAATCCCCATTCCCTCTCGATCATCTGGGAGTTGGGAGGCAGAGAATAGATGGGGGTGGGGCCAATCAGAGGTGATATTTACTGGTTCTCCAAACTATTCAAAATTCTGGTCAGAACCTGCTGAATACCATCTCGTGTGTGTGTGTGTGGCGTGTATGTGTGCATATATGTCTTTGTATGCATACAATATATACACAAATATGTGCACACACGCATACACACACATATGTATATATAAAAAGTGATTCGGTGGCTCAGTGGCTAAGACGCTGAGCTTGTCGATCAGAAAGGTCAGCAGTTCGGGGTTCAAATCCCTAGTGCTGTGTAACGGAGTGAGGTCCCGTTACTTGTGATAACCTAGCAGTTCAAAAGCATGTAAAAATGCAAGTAGAAAAATGGGGACCATCTTTGGTGGGAAGGTAACAGCGTCCCGTGCACCTTTGGCGTTTAGTCCTGCCGGCCACATGACCACAGAGACATCTTCGGACAGTGCTGGCTCTTCGGCATTTAAACAGAGAGGAGCACTGCCCCCTAAAGTCAGGATCGATTAGCACACATGTGCAAAGGGAACCTTTACCTTTATGTATGTATGTACGTATGTACATACATACATACATTATATATGTATACATACAATATATATACATATATATATATATATACACACATATGTATGCATGCATACATGTATATGTACACACACAAACGCACTACGCGCACAATTATCTATCAAAAATATAGAAATTTGAAAATTTTGGTTATATTATGTAGGAAAAATAGCTAAGAGAATTATTCCGAGAAATTGGAAAAGTTCTATTATTTCAGATAGTAGAGACTGGATTCAAGATATGTGAATGTATATATTTTTTAAAATGTAATTTATCCATTTAAAACTTTTAAAAACTTATACTCATATTTTGCCTTTGCATTTTTGTAGTTTGTTGGAATTTCTTTTATATATTTGCAGATTTTTTAAAAAAACTTAAAAAACAAAAAAGTAATGACAACATGACCTTGATATGTTGGGTGATTAACAAACCTACTCTTTCATCTTCTATTAATTCTGTTTAGCCTTCCAGAGAGTAGTGGCAATAATGGTAGTCCCCGCAAAAAACAATAAGAGGTTCTGCCATTTATAGTTCCCATAGCATCCTGCAATGATGCTGCATTTGCCATTATGGAAAATTTTAATGGAATCAATTCCAGGATTATTTAAATTTTAATTCCAATTCTATAACCACAAGAGTAGGGTAAGGCCAGTAACTTAGTGTGTTAGATCAAGACAGAAATAATCATATTGCAGGTGGATAATTACTTTTAATTATCACTTCCATTACTACATTCTAAGCTAAGCCACAATAAGTCATTTGTTTGTGACATTAATCTTTCCAGTGATGTTTCCTAAATCATGATTCTGGCACAAATATATGAATTTTTTTTTTGTATTTTTGTTTTTGGAATAAAAAAAGAGCTTTGCTCCAAGAATTAATGGCTGGAACCACTAATTTTAAATTTAATTTCATTTTATATACATATATATTCAATTAAACTTAAACTTAATATAATTACTAACCAGTCATGTATTTAATTATTTTCTCCATATGAAAAGTTTCTCATATTAAAAAGTTAATTATTAACAATTTCTGATGGACTTTGGGGAGACTTCCCTGGGTTTTTAGTGTATTCAAGTGTCCTGGGGTCTTAAGCTATTTATTTATTTAATTTACAGTATATTCAGCCTTTATTACTGTATTTTTACTAATAATTTGAGGTAGCAAACATCCAACACACCTGCTTCCTCCATCCTGTGAGGTGGTTGGGGCTGGGGGAGTGAGTGAGTGGCCCCAAACCACCCAGCTGTCTTTTCATGTCTAAGGCAGAACTAGAACTCATGGTGTCCTGCTTTCTAGCATGGTGTCTAGCAACTAGAGCAAACTGGTTTATGATTTCATATACTGCATGAGCCCAATATGTGAAATATTCACAATATGTGAAACTATAAACCATGGACATTCCATGACTTTGCGCATGACATGAACACAGCTATGAGCTACTGCCTTGTCTGTACTTTTCAAGAATAGAAACCAGTTGCAGCCACTATACCTTCCATTCCATACCTCTGCTGGTTGTCACAAGGTAATACTCAAAGCAGTAAAAGACTAAACTACTTATTCATGTATATACCATATCTGCATAGCTCTTTCATTCATGACTCACAAGTAATTAAGCAATTAAAACAAGAACATCAATGAAAAGAACAATTAATTTAAAACTTCAACCAGTAATTACAAGGATATGGAAAAACAGATTAAGGCAAATTCCATTGCGTTGAAAAGGCATTGAAAAAATAAAGTAGGAAAAGCTGAGCAAAATAAATACTTCTGCCTGCATGATCACAAGAACAAAGAAAAACTCCCTGTAAGGAGCCACCTTTGAAAACTGCCTGGAGTTCCTGGATGAACTGTGAACATGGAGCAAGGACAGCTGAATAGAACTTGATGTCTAGAAAGAGCTCAGGATTTATGCTAATATAAACTTTAAAATTAATCTCAGCAACTTTAAAATGGGTGAACTCCAACTCTTGGCTGGGGAATTCTGGGAGTTAAAATCTACACCAGTGGTGGGTTTCAAAAATTGTTCAAACCTACTCTGTGGGTGTGGCCTCCTTTGTGGGAGTGGCTTGCCCCCCATGTGACTGGATGGGAGTGGCTTGCCGCCCATGTGACCAGATATGAAGATGCCGACGACACTTGTCAGAACCACCTTAAATTACCTCACACACAGCACTGGCATGCATAAGAATATGATGTAAACTTGTTTTTTAAAAGGCATCTTTGGTTTGCGTTAAAACAACTTCAACACACGCAATGTTCTGATTGCACCACAAATGCAGTAGTCATCCTTACCTTTCACAGAGGCACTGAGTTTTACAAATATGGGCATGATAGTGTAGAATAATCATATCCAAGGACCAGTGGTGGGTTTCAAAAAATTTGGAACTTCTCCTGTAGGTATGGCCTGCTTTCCGGGTCCACTGGTGGAACCTCTTCTAACTGGTTCGGTAGATTTGACGAATCAGTTCTACTGAATAGGTGCGAACTGGTAGGAACCCACCTCTGATCTACACATGTTAAAGTTTGTTTAAAGTTCTTGAGATTGAGAAATAGGAAAGGGGAGAAATATGTGGAAGAAGGAATATATGGTCATAATCTCATTTTACTGGAAGTCTCAAGAGATATCTTCAATTACAGAGCTGCAACCTAGTTGTCTTGGCCCCAGGAATCTGCAGGTCACAGAACTAGAGACAGAAGTGTTCAGAAATGAGCCATGAAGGGCCATATCAAGAAGCACATATCTAATTCTACTAGAGAAGGGCATGGTAATCGTACTTGCATGAGTGATTTGTTCTACCTCATGGCTTTCTTCAAGGGCCATGCATAATTTCCTCCAACTGTTTCCATTTAAGATCTGAAAACTGAGATGATCCACAGTCAGAATCCAAAATGCCCCTTATTATATGAGACTAAGACAAAAGAGACTAAGAGCTTTTGAATTCCACAGGAGACTTTTTCATGTTGGTAGCAAGACACTTCTGCACAGTTCAAAAGCTTGCAGGCATTATCTATTTAACTCAACTGTTTCAGCATAAAGAATTATCTGACTTTCTAGTATACTATTTCTTACTAAAACAATACACCTGGGATATATTTAATCTTCATATGCCACAAATTTGCAAGCCCCAGGCAAAGAAGCAACAGTAGAAACAGAAGCATGCTGAGGGTTAGAAGTAGTCCTCAAACATAGTATTTTAATTTTCTCTGACAAAAAAAAAGACTATGCTCCAAAACCTATAGCCATTGACCCCAAGCACTTGAATCCAAGCTTTCTGATCTGTTGTAATCAGGAAAATTGCAATGAAATATGCAATGAAATGGGATGGCCACCCCCCTCCCCCAAAGGACCATCTGCCCATCATCTGGGGAAAATAAAGAAGGTTGACTTGAACTATAATGCAGGACACATCTGGCCAAGATAGTTGGAGGGAGGGGGATTCTTCCCTTGAGTAGCAAGATTATTGTTCACTCATAATGGGTATCCACAGAGTGGGTGTCTTTATTATAGACTTTCTCAGTATGGTGCCATCCTGAGGAAATAATTCTAATGGCTTCTCCCAACAACAACACCCACACATACTTGTTTCCCATTCTCTCTTCTGTCCCACACACCTAATCTCCATATTTCATTTATTTTTAATATGTCTGAGTTAAATTGGTTGCCATATATTCTTAAATGCATTCTTCCATCATATAAAAGAATGATTGATAATTACTAGGATCATGCTTCCATTATGGGTTATGGCATACTGAAGACACCACACCAAGTGAGTAGAAATGATGACTGCTGTGAAGAACAAAAGACCAGAGACCAGACTGGGTAGGAGGCGAGATGGGGAGATTGTCCAAAGTACTCTGAATGGCAGCTCTTGTGAGGATACCATAAGATAATAGTCTCCCACAGGTTGAGCACACACGAGCCAAGGGATATACGGTATTCTTTAAGCTCAGCAGCAGCAGTGTTTCATAAGACAGTAAGCCAAATTCACTTTCTAATCGCATTCAGAAATTGTCAGTTTGACTACTTTATGGATATTAGACACCTTCAAAATGGCAAGCTTAATTTGATGCATATGATGAATATTACTTTCCTTAGATTTAAGAAATTTTAAACAAGTTTATTTTTTTAAATAATGTACAATTGACGAAAAACCCAAAAAAGGGTTTTGATGTAAGAAAGTTTTAAACAAATTGGAAGTTCAGAAAGATTTAGAATATTTTTTGTATTTGCTGTAAGATTTGAAATATAAATTATAATTAAGTAAAAAACGTGGGATTGTATGACTGAAATGAAACTAAAACAGTATTAGGAATTGAAGCTTGATGAAAATTGGAAATGGACACTAGGGGGAACTAAAGGCCAGGCAGTAAAGAGTTAAAGTGGCTAAATCAACTATCACTTTTTCTTATCTTAGATTTTGAAATATGGTCTGAAATATTAACATCTCAGATGTCTTAGAAAAAAATGCAGTGGATAAATTTTTGAAAGATGATGTGCAAAACTATAGGTTGACATAGACATTGTAGAGCTTAAAGGCATGGAAGAGAATAAAATTGAGATTATCAAAATGGGGACACAAAAGACAAATAAAAAAAAAGAATCGGGACATCCAACAGAAGCAACAAGAAATTCTGGATGATACCTCTTTACAAAATAGGCTGGTGAAAGCTTTGAAGATCTGTCCTAAATGCAAAGAATGATGAATGGGATGCCATGAAAATTTTTTAAAGGTCAAGATTGGGCAGAACAAAGAGAAGGAATATAAAGTGGGAGTATTTGTTTGATACCTCTTGAAAGTCCTCAGAGACTTTTTGATGAACTAAGTTTGAAAAGATAATTTCTGGATTGCATATAGATAGAAAAGGCTATGAAGATAATGTTTTATTTGTAACTTTAAAAAGAAGTGAAAAATGATGATATGTTTGGTGTAATGAAATTGGAAGCCAATTCACTATTGTCTTTGTTGCACTTTTCTTTTCTCTTCAACTTTTTTCTTTTCTTTTTTTCTGTACATTCAGAACTTTTCCTTTTCTTCCACTTTAACTTGTGTAAGTTTTACTGTTTATTAATCAAAAATAAATAAATACTAGTAACAAAGTAAAAATGAAGAGTAATGGAAATTATACCCTAATACCCCTAAAGAGTTAGTTTGATGCCATGCAGTGTTTCTCCACTTTGGTAGTTTTAAGATGTATGGACTTCAATTTCCAGAAGTAAGGGGGGAAAAGTGCAAAGCTCAAATTAACATTAAGACCACTCAGTATCTTAGAAAGGTATTGCAGTTAATCAGGATTTCTGTCCTGATTTGTTTATTCTTGCAGTCAATGCAAGAATAATCCTTGGGTATCCCAGAGAGTGCTATATAAGTGCTATTACAATTACTATCTTTCTCTCCACCAAATATCAGCTAGTTTCTAGACTTTTCACTTCCCCACTTTGCTTCTATCATATGATAGGTATTAAATAATTTGGCAGTAAGAGGTAAAGTCAAGTCAACCTGAAATCCATACCTGCTGCAGAGCAGACAACTTGAAATCAGAGATGCTTCTTCCATTCCCTTCTATCAAAACATCAACAAACAAATAGGATGAAGGTATCAATAAGCCACAGAGCTAGCCAAGCGAAGTATCGAGAAAACAGAATTGGAGTCTATGTAGTGTAATATATTTTGTGCAAAGCGGTAAATCATTCAACCTTACTTCTCCCTAATTTTTTCAAAGGCAGTCTTTTAATTTTTCTGCCAACATTGTTTATCTTGAGTATCAAAAATACAATATACAGAATAATAGAGCCAGATTTTCATGATACTCAGGCTACAGAAAGCTCAAGATATAGGATAAAAAATCTATCCATAGGGTAAGCATTGTATAGAACTGTGATGGCGAACTTATGGCACGCAGAGTTATGTCGCCTGGCACACCTCTGTTCCTCTTCTGGGTTTTTGGCGCTCATGAGTGCGCGACCATCAGCTGGCCTCCCTGCTTATGGCAATGCCGGAAACTGGAAGAGCTGGTCATTTTCCACTGTCAGCATTGGCGCTGGTCAGCTGATCATCACCGGTACATGCGCAACAGTTACCAGAAGACTAGCTGACTGGCGCAAAACCAAAAGTTCATTTTTGGTCCACTCATGTCCCCTGGGCTGCTCCTTTTCTGGGTTGGGGGGTCAGACGAGGCGGTGCCAAAAAGGTTCGCCATCACTGGTACAGAACCTGTGGTCCAACTTAGATGGAAAAACAAGAACTATTTGTACTACAATAAACATGTAATACTAAAAATAAATTCTCCCTCAAGTTGACCTAGACTGTTGATAATTATGAAGACACACCCTTGTTTTGGGGGCAAGGGTGCATTATTATACATTATTTTCTTCTTTGATCTTTTGTACTTCTTATTCTTGTTGACAGCCTTAGACCTATCTAGGGGCAGCTCAGCATTTCTTGGTTTCCACAATGTTTTAATCTTTACCTAACTCTGCAAGTTAATAAGCAGGCTTATTAATATTACACAACTCAACTGATTAAGTACTGAATTAAGTCTCACTTTCAGTGGGCTTTTTTTCAAATGTGATTGTGGATTCAACTTGTTTCCAACTAAAGCAATCAATTCCCACACCTAAACTATCTAGCCACTGAAGCCATAAAATGTATTAGAATAGTATAGAATCTTTATGGCCAAGTGTGATTGGACACACAAGGAATTTGTCTTTAGTGCATATGCTCTCAGTTCATTACATGTGTGTTTGTACTATATTGAATGTGGGTTTAGGGGATCGCCCACAGTCAGGATCCAGCAATTCTGGGATTGCTTCCTACTCCATCCTGCCATTCTCACTTCCTATCCTTTAGCCAACCACACCATACTTCTGGGTTTGGAAAAAGATGGTTTGCATTATTTAGTAAGAGTTGCCATTATCCCCTTATTTCACTAGGCAACCTTCTATAGTAACCTTAAAGAACAGAGGCCCTCACAAATCATTTAGCTTCCTACCTCAAGCCCCATAAGGCAGGGGCCTTGCTCTTTCACCTTTCCTTTAGGGCATCTGCCGACTAGGAACAAAAGAAAATACTGTTAAATCAGAACTGGTGTTATGATCAATTGCCCTGTAGAAACAAGGTGGATAAATTGTGAATTGCTAGTCTTTATTCAGATGAATAAATGTAAAGGAGTCTCTCTAGGCAAAGGTCACTCTGTAATAAACACAGCATATCCTATTTCCAAGCTCTTTGTATGCTTTTCATATTACTACTTTGTCCCCACAAGGATAATTTTTGTTTGGTGAAACAATGTAAGGATATCCTAAAATAAATACTGCCTGTTCTTGAACAGTAGAACTGTATGTGCCTCTTGAACATAGTTAAAATTATTTGCCCCCAAAATAAATCCAATTCTTTATAGTCTTTCTTAATTTCACACCCTAATTTAGGAAAAAAACTTTTTCTCTACTATTGCCAATAAACAATTGAGAATCAGGAATTTTGGCAATCTATTGTTTTTTATGCTGTTGAGATATTTGCTTTTTATATCATGCCTTTCTTCCAAAACACTTCCTAACAATTCCTTATTCAATTCCCCCCCCCCCCCAATAACCACCCTACTACCACCACTGTACTCATGTTGGGAGCACCAAAGTGCTTCCAGGTGAAAAATGATGGCATCTCTGTTGCCCAGGGGAGTCCAGTTGAAGGCTCCTTTCATGTTTTAAGTTGCCCACCAAAGTGGTACCCATTTATTTATTCATGGTTGCCCATTTTCAAACTGCTGGATTAGTAGGAGTTGGATCATATTGACGGAATTTCACCCTATCCTACAGCAGGAAGCGGGTCTCAAATGCAAACCTGCCAATTGTTAGCCCAGTATCTTAACTTTGTGAACCACTGTGCTTTGTACTATGCTAGTTTTAGGATTAGACAAGATGTCAATGTCCCTGGTTCTCTTTATTTTTAGTCTCAAAATTGCTAAAATTGCATTATTAAAATTAAGTAATATTCAGAGGAGAAATTTCTGAGTTTTAAAAAACAAATATCATGTAAAATATCTGCTATTTATCTCTCTTCCAATCTGATGTGTGGTTTACAATTCTCCAAATAAATAGTTGGCCTCAAAACTTCAGCCCTGCTTTCCCATCCAATGATAGCTCTGTGTAACAGCCATACAGAATGGGCCACTTGCTGGTCCATGGTTTCTGGATTTAGTAAGGTAGCCCTTGAGTTATGACCATTGATTCAATGATCTTTTGAAGTTATGATGGCACTGAACAAAGAGACTTATGACAAGTCCCCAATGTTCCAGTCGTACGTCAGATATCCCAAAGTTGAATGAACGATTGACAACTAGCTACTCTAACACTTAAGGTTGCAACAATGCAGTCATGTGATTGCTGTTGCTGACTCCCAAGCAACATCAATGTAGAAGCTGGGAGGAAAGGTCACAAGTCAATATTTTGCTCATTCCGCCTTTCTTTATTCATATATACTATACACACATGCATCATACCCTCTTTTCTTGGGCCTCCCTACACTCGCACACACACATGCATATACAGTGGGACCTCGGGTGCCGACCGTAATTGTTCCATGACTTTAGTCGGCACTTGATTTGGTCGTGACCAGAAGAAAAACTGACTATGCATGCACGTGCACAAAAAAAAATGGTGTGGAAGGGGAAATTGCCACGGCAGGGAAAATCGCTGTGGCTGTTTATTCTGCATCCGATGATGTGTTTGTGACATGAGTGAAACATTTCACGGATTTTTCGGTCAGCACCCAAATTGTTCGTGGTCTAACCATTCAGGATGTGAGGTTTCACTATATTAGCATCCTCTTTTCCTAGTCTCCCTGTGCATGTATGTCCCCGTCTTCTTTCTCTGGCCTCCCTGAGGTCACAACATACTGCAGCAGCACCCCCAACTTGTGTGTAGCCTGAGTTGGGCTTCCCAGGGCATCTCCCTGCCCTTTGCAGTACTCCTCAGCAGGGACTCCTTTTGCTTCCAACCTAATAACCTATACGTCTTCCAGTTATGACAACAACTAGAACTGCCTTGGCTAAGCAATGTAGTGAAATGTATTGCTAAGTGATGCAATGGGCTTTGTGACCAGATCACATAGCAGCAGCAATCCTGCTCCCAATTCCCAACTCAAAGACTAGATGTATATATGATCACTTTTGAATTGCTAAAATAGTCCAAATATTACACAATAAAAGATAAAAGTGAGTGCTGTTTTAAGGATTTATTTTAAATCCCTGCACTGTGACTGCCTTGAAATCCATCAAGGGGGTAATCTTGGAAATAATTATCCCACTCAACAAGAAAAGTTGCTCACACTGAATATGGCAGCCTGCTTGCTTATTTATACTGTATGTTTCATCCCTCTTCTCCCAGAGGTATTTATAGATGAGATTTTTATTGTGCAATAACTCTGCCTCACTTTCTACAAAGACCTTATTGCACAATAAATTTTACATGGAATCTAGGCATCATTGCTTCCCATTTGTAAAGATTTCTTGCTTTCTTACTTCTGTTTTCTTTTCAAGTATATGAAAAAAAATTGAGAAGAACAATCCAGAATAGCTTCAGTCTTTTTCTCTAAAAACATTCCAATAAATACAATTATAACATTCTCATAATCTTGCCCAATTATTTGATTTCATCCCAAGAACTTAGGCATAGAAGAAATAAGTGCCAAATGGATTTAATACTAATTTATTTCAGGTTGTTTAGGTACATGCTCATTTCATGCTTGTGATAGTAAAATAAAATAAAAACCAATGAATTATATTGTGGAATGTATTGTTCATTCAGTTTTTCATAAAACATTAGAACAATTAAGTATCCAAATAAACATTGAAATGCACTAAAAGTAAGATGGTTGATTATTTGCAACAGAGATGAAGGCCTGAAGGCTTTATCTGCCTGGCCCCATTAATTTTTCAGTTACTAGGGAATTTTCAACTTTAATAAAAGTCCAAATCATTATTTCCTGTTATATTGTGGCTGATTATATACTGATATAGCATAAATCATAAAACAGGCAGTCTCTTTGAAGTCAAGCTTACTGCCTTGTGATTTCATGGACATGTTTATATTCTTCAATAGGAAAGTGATTTACTTCTATCCTTGGATGAATCCATGGAAAGAGAGCTCTCTAGCCAGCATTAAACTTAGTGGGTGAAAGAGTTAATTGTTTAGAATGTGGCTAAATGGCAGAGGGAGTGCACTTAACAAAGAAGAGAGAGAGTAGAATATATTGTGCAGCACCAGAGGATTTTCATGAAGATGGGAGCTTCTCAGGCCAAATATGCAGTGAAGACTTTGCATTAGTTCCAATGCCTCAAATATTTGTTAGGATTTTATAGATTGGTCACATTAAGTGTACATGACCCAAACTCATGTTTATTGCCTATTTACTTACTATCACTTATTTCTAATTTACTTAATCCCTATATTTCTTTCCTTCTTTCCTTCCTTCCTTCTCCTTCTCCTTCTATCCTTTTAAAAGAGCAGAAAGAAACTTCAAAGTACTCAAAAACATATCCTTCAAGCACACCCATTCCCTGCAACAATTTTATTAATTTGGAAAATGCTTTTTAAAAGAGTAAAAATGAACAATAAAAGAAAAGTTCATATGGCCGTGCATTGGTGGATTAGGGCACTAATATTTACCAAATGTGGGCAACTACCCCCCCTCCATTTCCTATCCCTCCCACTTCTGCAATGCTCTTGATTGGCTCATTCATCTCCCTCCTGCCCCATCCTTCAAATGAGTCCTTTAAAAGCTTATAATTAGACACATTATTACACACTCGTTAACCAAATGATGTCTTTCTGTTTGTTCTTAGAACAAAGAAGGGGAAATCCAGCTCGATAGTGGAATTCTTAGTTATTTAGATTAATGACCAAGGATAGATTCAAAAATATCAAACACAGAACTGGACTTTCTAGGTGAGAATACAGGTCAATGGGGAAGGTATGTTTCTATGAGTGCATTCATTAATCCTTGCAGTTGCTTTACAGCAGAAGCAGTAAGACACTCGTATATGGAATAGGGGAGGCAAGAATGGATGTTTTAACCAAGTGTTGGAAAACTGGCAGCCTCCTTGGTGTTGCTGAACTACAAAGTCCCAGCAACCCTAGCCAGCATATCAAATGATGAGGAATGCTTGCGGTTGTATTTAAACATCATTGAAAATGTCAGTTTCCCCACGTATGTTAGAACAACTTGAAATTCTTTTGTTAATGCTTTTATCACTATTCCAAAAGTCGTGCAGGAGATACTACTATAAAAAATAAGTTCTCACTTAGCTGATATCAAGAAATCCTATTAAAATTGTGATTGATTACGTGGCATCAACCATACAGATAGATTTTCTCTATGACAATTTATCCCTAATCTATTCTTTCAAGTCTGCCAATAGTGCCTCATTAATACTGCAAATGAGTCCAACCACCTTGCCAAGTCATCATAATCTTCTCTTTTTCTCCACCTTTCTTAGAATTGTAGCCTTTTAAAGAGACTGGGTCTTTGCATAATGTTTCTGAAGGATGATAATTTGACCCTGGTTGCTTTTGCCTCAAATAAGAATGGCTATCTACAGTGGTCTCAGAAGACTACTTCAACACCAAAGTTACACTTTTTACACCTAGGCAGGAAAAACCAAAGATACAAGTACAGATTAGATGAAACCTGTAAATTTGAGAGGGATCTGGGAGTCCTAGTGGACAATCAGTTAAACATGAGACAGCACTGTGCAGCAGCAGGCAAAAAAACTAATGCAATCCTTGGTTGAATAAACAAAGACACAGATTCAAAATCATGTAAAATATTAGTACCAATTTATATTAGTAAGACCACACCTGAATGCTGCATCCAGTTTTGGTCACCACAATACAAAAAAGATGTTGAGATTTTGGGAAAAAGTGCAAAGAAGAGCAACTAAGTTGATTAAAGGCCTGGAGACAAAAACATGAAAAACAGTTGCAGGAATTGGGTATGACCAATCTAGAAAAACGAAGGATTAGGGATGACATGATAGCAGTATTCCAGTATTTGAGAGATTGCCACAAGGAGGAGGGGGATCAACTTGTTTTCCAAAGCACCAGAAGGCCAGATAAGAAACAATGGATGGAAGCTAATCAAGGAGGGAAGCCATATGGAATTAAGGAGAAACTTTCTATCAGTGAGGACAATTAACTGGTGGAATAGTTTGCCTTCAGAAGTTGTGTGTGCTTCATCAGTGGAAGTTTTTAAGAAAAGACTGGACAGCCACCTAACTGAAATGGTATGGGGTCTCCTGCCTGCACAGAGGGTTGGACTAGAAGACCTCCACGGTCCTTTCCAGCTGACTGATTGATTGAAATTCAAAGGCATCAATACTCTTCCTATCCTGCTTCCTTAAAGTCCAACTTTCTTTTCCATAGAGTATCACAGGAAATCCCTGGCTTGTACAATGCTGATCTTTGCAGGTATAGACACATCATGGTATTTGAATCTCTTTTCCAATGTTTTCCTAACTGCTCTACTGACTGAAAGACTGTGATTATTTCTTGAATTGTAGAACTTTGAGGTCCCTTCATCTTTACTAGATTCCTTCTTCTCACTATTATAAATTCAGTTTTCTGACCTTATCCTGTTATTAATCAATATCACCTCCACCATTGATTTCTCAGACAGCTAAAATTAGAAGGAATAGAAGTAAAAGGGTTTTTTAGTGGTCACCAACTGGCATTGGGTTTGAGGATAGACATTGGCTGGAATTCACTGTGCCAAATTTCCTGACATTGAAGGCCTTAATAGAAATCCAACTTCCAACAAAGTTAAATCTAAAGATCTAGGACAGACCTGTGTAAAATATAGCAATATTTTGTTTTAATAACTAAGCTGTCATCGAACAATCTATTGTTGGTTTTTCATATTAGTTTAGTAGCCATTGTCAGCTCTGTCCAGCCCAGAGGCCTGGAGCTGCCATTCAGGGGAGAAAACCGGGCCACCTGCCAAGACTCACCAGGCTTCACTCCTCCACAAGCAGCTGAGTAATCTACAAATCTATTGATAACTGATTTACAACAATCCATGATTAATTGCCAGGTGGTTTTCATTCTGGGTTATAAGGGGATGGGTGTGCGCATGCGCGGGGTGCAGGTTATCTTAATTACTAAGTAACTATAAAAGGTGGTGGGGAGCACCGGGTGGCAGCTCTGACAATTTATTCATTGCCTTAGTGCTTTGTTGGTCAGTTTGTGTCAGAGGAAGAATATAAACTGCATTTACAAACCGTTTCTGTGTTTGGCTGTTTTCATTAACCCTTCGGAACTTGACAGTTTGTCAGAGCTCACACCAGAGTTGAAGCTACAATGCTCGAGTTGGAGGCGGTGGGTTTGGTGGAGTCTGCTGTGGCAACTGATACAATTGTGTTAGAGGCTGTGTCAGAGCCAGCAGGAGAGGCACCATTGGCTGTAAGGTCTAAGGACCACTTGGTGGCATGGAAGCCTACAGCAGAACCTATGGAGGCTGATATGGGCCAAGCCCATGCAGGGGATTGGTGTCTGGGCTTGCCAGCAGCTCAGGACTACAGATGCTTACTACCCCATGCTCCCCAGCTCGCCTCTTTTGGAACCCATTTTGCCCAATGGCATGAAAGGTGCAGCTCAGATGGCGATTGGAGTTACACCACTGTGGTAGACAGCCCAACTCTACAGATGCTGCAGAAAAGGTTTGGGGCAGTGGGCTTCCGAGATAATGGACGTGGCAGTGGTTGGAGAGGGTCCCTGGAACAAGGATCCCAACAGGCAGGGGGAGTCGTTGGACAATCCAGCATAACCAATCCAGAATGGTATGATGCCCAAGGGGTTGCAAGAGTAGGAGATCAGCAGCCTGGGCGGAGTAATGGGATGCTGGGACCCACCGGCAATACAGACTACGGTTGACGGTAGCCCAGGACGAGGGGCCCTCTTCTTAGGCCAGGTATTAAATCACATGGATCGTTACAGCCATATGTATACATCGGAGTGGGACATGGTGATGGCAGGGATGGACGGAGAGGCTGCTGACTGGGTGCCTGATCTGTATTGGGATCATGCTGAGGAACTCACGGACATTGGTCTGCTCCTGATTGCACTGCGGGAGAGGTTTGAAGATACCAGCAGGATCCAGCAGGCGGGATATAAAAAGGGCATTGGTTCTTACCTGATACCCGATTCTCATAGTGAGGGATGAGTATCCAGACTGGGTTGACTTCATCCACTCAATGATTGGACTGAGCCTAATGAGACCTTTAAACCATGCCGCTATTGCCAGGCAGACTCCCAGCTTCGACGAAGGATTCTATCAGACTTGATGTGTCATTTTCTTCAGATGATTGTTGCGGTGAAATACCTTCTTTTATTACACACAAAAAACCTACAAATAGTAATATCAATAAGGCATTCAAGGAACCATGATAATTCCAGGGTGAGGCTGGATATTCCTTCCCCACTATGAGAATAGGTGTATCAGGTAAGAAACAATGCCCTTTCTCCCTAGTGGGGAGAGGAGTATCCAGACTGGGACGTACCAAAGCCATTTTGTCCCTTGGAAGGGTTTATACAGAATCTATATACATGTATGCAAAAATTATACACAGATTGTAACACCCTGCATCCAAAGGCTGCTTCTGATGAAGCAAAAGAGTCTAATTTATAGTTCTTTATGAACGGTGAAGGAGAAGCCCACGTAGCAGCCCTACAAATCTCAGTCAAAAAAGCTTGTGTAGCCCAGGACGCTGACGTAGTTGCACTTCTCGTGGAATGTGCTGTGATAGATCCCGGTACCTGAACCCCTGTGCTTGGTAGGCAGTAGCAATACGGGTACTTAACCATCTGCCTATGGTAGTAGATGTCACTTTATTCCCCAGGGATCCTGGCTGGAAAGAAACAAACAATGCTTCTGTCTTTCTGGTCGACAATGTTCTCTTGAGATAAACCCTCAGAGCCCTCCTCACATCCAATATGTGCCATTTTCTCTCTAAAGTATGAGAAGGATCTGGACAGAAATTGGGCAAGATCAATTCCTGAGATCAATGAAAGCAAGAGCACACCTTGGGTATGAAGGAGGGGTCCAGACTTAAAACCACTCTATCCTGGTGGAATACACATAAATCAGCCCTGGTAGACAATGCCTGTAGCCTTGGCGGGAAACCTCCTCCGCATGCGCAGTAAGACAGGCAGCAGAAACTCCAGAATCTTCCTCCAGCACAATTAGTAGTCCCCTCGCAAATACCATGCCCCCCCTCCCTGTTTCAATGGCAGCTGAAGCAGCAGCAAAGCAGAGGCTGACAGGTGGAGGCGGCGGCAGGGGCAACTCGGATCCCAGCTGAGGTGCTCTGAGTGGAGGGGGAGGCACCGCCGCCACTGCCACGGGCGAGGGTGCCAGCGGGAGCTTTGGCGGCTTTACTTCAGCTGCAGCGCCAGGCAGCAAATGTGGTGGTGCTGTTGGAGGAGGAGGCGGCAGCAGATATTCTGGTGGCAGCGGGGGCTTTGGGGGTTTACTTCAGCCGCAGCACCGGGCATAAGCGGCTAGGATTGGCCGCCCACAAAGGACCTCCCCGGGCTTGCTTTGCTGAACACGGGGTGACTGATGCTAGTTTGAGCGGCCACAGCCGGCACAAACTACTGTCAGTCGCTCCGTGCTCATCAAAACAAATCTGGGGAGGTCCTTTGTGGGCAGCCAGTTCTAGCCTCCTGCAAAGGACTTCCCCGTGTTTGCTTTGCTGAACACAGAGTGACTGACGATAATGAGTGGCGCAGCCGGTGCCTAGGAGGTCCTAGGAGACCGGCTGTGCCATGTAAGCTCCTGCTGCCATCCCCGCGCCCGTGCTGACCCTAGATTTTTTGAGGCCCCTCAGCTTCCAGAGCCTGTGACAGAAATCACTGCGCGGCAGTTAGAAACAGCTGCGCGGTGTTTTCTTGCCACGTGCGCGGCCGCGCACCTTAGAGGGAACAGTGGTCCCAGCTCTTAGTGTCGCACCATGTGCAGAAGGAGCACAATGTAGCACTATAGATGTGCTCCGTGAAAGGCCTGCAGGCAGCCTGAATAGTCCCTGGAGTAATATTTGTCCTCCCTCAGAATGCTCCACTCAAGCACCAGATGGTCAACTGGAGCCACTGAGGGTCCGGATGTTCCACGACCCCTCGCTGAGGGAAATCATCTCCTGAGGGATCCTTCTTGGTCTGTTCACCGAGAGTGATCGGAGGTCGGCGAACCATGGCCGCTGAGGCCAATGTGAGGCAATCATCACCACTTCCGCCTCCTCCTGCAAGAACTTTTGTATGACCCTGGGAATCAAAGGCAAAGGCGGGAAGGCATAAAGGAGTCCCTGGGGCCATGCACAGTGGAGAGCATCCACCCCCTCCGTGTTCTGCGATGGGAACCGGGAGTAAAACCTTGGAAGTTGAGCATTGAGAGAGGTGGCAAATAAGTTGACTTTCAGGCAGCCGAAAAGGTCCACAATTGCCTGGAAAATTGCTGGTTGCAGCTGCCACTCCAAATTATACACTTAGGTCCGGCTGAGCCCGTTGGCCCTGACATTGTCCACCCCCACTATAAGCTCTGCCATTATTGAAAGTAGGTTCTTCTCAATCCAAAGCCCCAGTCTCTTGGCCTCTAGCATGAGATACTTTGATCTGGTTCCTCCCTGCCTGTTTATATGAGCGTTGGTGGCTATGTTGTCCGTGAGGACCAGAATATGTTTGCCACTGACAGAATGGTGAAATTGTTTGAGAGCCTGGCGGACCTCCCTGAGTTCCAACCAGTTTATGTTGTGAGCCTGGTTCAATTGTCCCTGCGCCATCTGTGCCTGTAGATGGGCTCCCCATCCAAACAGACTGGCATTAATTGTGACTGTCACTCAGTCTGGAATCCTGAAATATTCCCCCTTGGTGATAGCAGGGGACCTCCACCATACCAGGGATTGGAATACTTCTGCCGGTAGAAGGACCTTGATCTGGTAGCAGCTCATGAGCCTTCGCTGAAATGTTAAAAGAAACCATTGAAGGTCTCTAGTATGAAGGCGCGCCCAGGAGACAATACCAACGGCAGACACCATGGTGCCTAACAGCCTGGACAATGTGGCTAGGGACACCCTACTCTTCCTGATGACCTGGAAGGCTAACTCCATGAGATTTTTCTGCCTCTCCGGCAACAGACTGTGCCTGACACAGTGTCTATCAAAGCCCCTAAATAAATCAGTTTTGTGGTGGGTGTAGATAACTTTTGGCCAAATTAACGGAGAATCCATGATATCCCAAGTTTGACATAGTAATGTCTAAGTCTTTTAGGGCACTCTTAACCGAAGATGATTGTAATAAGAGGTCATCCAAATAACATTGGAGCCTTACAGGTACTTGCCTCAGGTAGGCTGCTAATGCCGCCATCACTTTTGTGAAAACTCAAGGCGCAGATGACAAACCAAAGAGTAAGGCTGAAAATGGTGCCCTAAGTAACAGAACCTGAGATACTGCCTGTGTTCAGGGCCTATGGGTATAGGCAGGTAGGCCTCTGTAAGGTCTATGGAAGTGAGGATATCCCCCTGATTAATACCCTCTCAATTAGAATGCAGTGAGTGAATCTTAAATCGCCGATAGCACACAAAGCAGTTTAACCACTTCAGATCAAGAATAGCTCTCCAGTCGCCCAATGACTTCAGGATCACAAAAAGAATGGAATAAAACCCCTGACCCTGTTGGTCTGGAGGCACCAGTTAGATAGCCCTTATGTCCAATAGGTATTGAATGGCTTCCTTTATAAGCTGCCTCTGGGTTGGGCTATTGGAAACCGGACAGATTCGAAAGGAGCTTGGGGGGCTGGAAAGAAATTCAATGGAGAGACCTGATCTAATGATTGACTGAACCCACGCATTGGAGAAAGATGAATCTCAATGGTTGGCGAAATACGCCAAGCGTCCCCCCCGAAGGGGGAGAGCTGGGCCTAGAATTAGTTCTTGCAGAAGGAGCGCCCCCGGTCGTCCCCACTGCCCCCTCGAAAGGGACGCTTCTGCTGCCTACCCTTTTGTTGTCAATCTGGCTGGAACTTTTGCCCAGGGACCTAGTTCCCCTGATACTGCCTAAAGCTAGAATACCCAAAATCAGACACACCCCCCTAAAGTACAAGCCATAGTCCTGACCCTGAAATGATCACCCATAATCTTGACCATGGAAAGTAGAGCACCGGGATTAATGCACCACCCGGAAGCTACCCTTCCTTGGAGCGGTGGGAAGCACCTTCCGCTTGTCCTTGCCCTCCACTAGGAAGGGGTCAAGAGCAGTACCAAATAAAGACACACCCCCCAGAGAAGGGCACCAAGGCTGAATACCATTTGTGGCGTACGTACGCCTGCCACTGATGTAGCCAAAGTAATCTACAGGATGCCACAGATGAAACTATAGAACTGGAGGCAAAGTTGGCTGCTGACAAGGTGGCATCCGATGAGAACTGTATGGCAGCTACCAGTTTGTTAATGTCCTGGTGGACCCTGACATCAGCAATAGGCACTCTCTGCTGCAAGTCCTGTAACCAAAGCAGACAAGAGCGATTAAAAAAGAAGGCGGCCGTGGCCGCCCTCACTGCCCAGGCCGCCACCTGATGACCCCTTTGCAGTGTGAGGTCCGTCTTCCTTTGGTTTCAGAGCATTTTCAGGAGCTCCTGGCATGATAGCAGATGTATGCAAGGCTGACACTGGGGCATCAATGGAAGGAAGTGTGCCATTTCCTTATCTACATTGAAAAAAATCTTATCTGTAGAAGTTGGCATGGGCCCAGAAGTGGGTGTTGTCCACTGCCTTTTTACAAGGTCGAGAAATTTTTTTGGCGTGGGCACTGTCTCTGCCTCAACAGCCTGCTCAGCAAAGATAGTTTCTGCTGACATCCCTTGAGGTTGAGCAGACTCGTCTGGATTTTTGTCTCCAAACTTGGCTGAAGCTTTAACCTTAAATAGGATTGATTTGAATAGAGTAGGTTGAAAGAGACCGGAGAACTTAGGTTTGGAAGACATGCCTTCGTTGTCAGAGGTTTTCTTCTCTAATCTCCCCTTCCTCAGAATCCGAATTCAGGTCTTCCTCAGACTGGGCAGGTGAGTCAGGAGGCTCCTGTGCTTGAGCCTCAACCATAACTGAAGTTGCTGGAGGAACCGCCATAAGAGGCTGATTCCCAGTTGCTGAAAAGCAGCAGCGAGGCATGGCTGAAAGGCTCTAGTCATTATCTCTTGAAAATTTGGGATACCCATAGGAAATATTTGCACAGGTGGCACCCCTGCAGAGGTAGATGGAATATACTGTGCTAATTCCCTGACAGGTTGAGATGTGACAGGCAGATGCGGGAGGGAGACTCCCCCATCGGGTGGACTCCAGATCCCTGAAGAGTCAAATGGTATTCTTAGGTTAAGAGATGGATCTGTCTATGTTAGTCTCTCAGAGAGGACCCCTTTGCAGCAGCCGGGCAGAAGGACTTTTCCTGCTGCTGGCTTTTTTATATATGCGCTCGAGAGCCTTATGCTTTCTCTTTTCGAACTTTGAACTGGGCTTAGAGGCTTTTGTGCCCTCAGGTGAATTTGACAGGTGTTTGATCTTTTTGGTGACTTTGCGCCCCTCTGCCCTTGATGGCCCTTGGGTGGGAGTACTCAATGAGGACATTTGTTCTTTCTCACCTCCCTCAGAGCCATTGGTCGCATCTGTGAGGACCTGGCCCCTTGCAGCATCCGCGCTGTCAATAGGACCCTCCATTTTAGATCGCAGCTGCTGTCACTTTTAAATTGGCGTTTCGTGCCAAAAATCAACTGTCAACTGTCAATTAAGCTGCTTGAACCATTAATAGCTGCCACACAACTCTTTCTTGTTGAAAATAGAGCATCTTTGCGGCTTGAGCCTCCCGGAGCTGCCGCACTCCTCCTCTTGCCTCTGACAATCCAAATCACACTCTGCTCCTTTAAAGCACCTCCGTGGCTTGTGCCACTAAGTGGCTGCCACATACTTCCTTTTCTTATTTAAATTGTTAATTTGAGGTCCGGGTGCAGCGCTTCAAACAGCTGCAGTCTCCACTCGACCTTGAAAGGACTTTCTCCTGCGCTTCTTAGAAGTATCTCTTCCCTCCAATACACAATTAGGCTGGAAGTCAGTCTTTAGCTGGAAGCAACAAGAGCTGTTTTCAATAGCCAGAGAAGAAAATCTCAGAATACCATGTTGAGGCTGATAGCCCTCCAACGGCTTCCTATGCCACTCCCCCAAGGGGATAAAGGCAGGCAGACAGCACCCCAATGGGGAAAGGAAGAGATACTCACAACTAATCATATCAGAATTCACAATTAAATTACCAATAATTCAATACTAATGAAATTTCCTCTGGAGAAACTAGATGACCAACCATCCAGATTGATGGACTGAGTTGAAGCTGGGGGTCTACCTGACAATAGGGGCATGGTTTAAAGGTCTCATCAGTCTCAGTCCAATTATTGAGTGGATGAAGTCAACCCAATCTGGATACTTCTCCCCCCCACCACTATGGAGAACAACAAAGGAATCCAGTAGCTGAATACATCAGAGTTCTGGCATCTGGCCAGCAAAGTGAGGATGTGGCCAGAGAGAGGTGGTGGTGCATTACTTTAAGGCCGGTCTTGACTGAACACTAAGCCAGGCCTGCATCTACAGAGGGTTGCCACCTAGACTGACTGCATAGTTCCAGGCCGCCATGGAATTAGCTTTAGAGTTCCATGAGGATAAGCCAAGAAGGGAGAGGGATAGCCAATGACAAAGACCACAACAGATGCATTGTATTAGAGGAAACTCTACCCTGAAAACTCTGCAACCCACACCAGTGTGCCATGAGACCGGTCCTCCATTGTCCATATGCACATCGAGGGGAAAAAAGGAACGGCCAGGAAGAGCATGAGGGGTGGCCAGGAGAAGTCAAACAGGGCGAGCCAATCAGTTCCTATACCAGTTGACTCCAGCCCATCAGGTGATATGCTCAATACTGGTGGCAGCGACTGGGCGGAGGGTTTCGACCCGATGATAACTAAGCCTATCAAACCATTTGTGATACAGGTAGTGGTGGAAGCAGCCAGGTAACAACAATGTATAGCCCTGATCGATTCAGGGTGCACTCGTTGCTTAATGAATGCCACAGTTGCTGATAGTCTGGGGGTGGGCCCCAGGAAGTTGGCTAGGCCGATCCGTTTTAAACAGATGGGTCGTTATTGGGAGGCCAACCAACCACATATGTAACAGGTGGTGTTGCAGAAAGGACCCCATCGGGAGTTCTTGCATTTTGTAGTGGTTCCACACATTACAGAAGAGATTGTACTAGGTCTGTTGTGATTGAATAAATGAGGACCCACAATATGGTGGGGTGGTGGTAGTAGGCATCTCAGAATAGGCCTTGGTCCTGACCCCGCCCTCCTCATGAGGCACAAACCATGGCGCAGTGTCCGGTGGGATTCCGAGCTACAGTACCATTGGTACATACAGCTGAGGAGGAGCAATTCCCTCAGGTATAGGCAGATTTAAAAGATGTATGCAGCTAAAGGGAATGTGATACTTTGCCCCCTCACAAACTCCACTGCAGTGGAACTATTCCCTGGGGCTAAACTTCCAAAGCCCCGAATGCATTCTATGACTCCACAAGAGCTAGCAGAAATGAGGCCATACATAGAAAAGAATTTAAAAAGGGGCTTTATTCAGCCAGCTAGATCAAGGGTGCCGCCCCCACCATTCTTTTCCAGGAGAAAAATGATGGTGGCTTACACCTGTGTTGACTTTCGGGGCCTTAATGCCATCTGTGTCAAATATCTGTACCCTCTCCCTTTAATGAAGGACATGCTGGCTAGCTTAGCAAAGGGATGCATATTTGCAAAATTAAATCTCAGGGAGGCATACTATAGGGTATGCATTCGGGCTGGTGAAGAATGGAAGTCAGCCTTTAATTGTCCTCTAGGCAGTTACCAGTTCTGGGTTATGCCCTTTGGACTGCAAGGAGCTCCAGCGGTGTTCATGCAGCTAATTAACAAAGTGCTGTATGAGCATATGTATCAAGGGGTACTCGTCTATTTAGACGATATTCTTATATATACCAAAACCATGGAGGAACATGTAATTATTTTACGTCAAGTGCTCAAAAAGCTGCTGGACGCACATTTATACATCAAATTGTCTAAATGTGAATTCCACAGGATGCATCTGGATTGCCTTGGGTTCCTCAAGACTCTGCATTTAGTAAATTGCCAGTTCTGATGGCCCCACGTGAAGAGGGACATAGAGGAACATGTAAGGAATTGTATTGTTTGCACTACCATGAAGGTCTGGCCTGGCTGGCCTCCTGGACTTTTACAGCAGGTGGCAGATCCAATTTGGCCATGGTAACAGGTAGCCTGGACTTCATCATGGATTTACCGGACAGCCATGGGAACAAGGTCATTTAGATGATAATAGACCTGTTATTCAAGCAGGCTCATTTTGTAGTATGTACCAGCCTTCCATCTGATAGGAATCTGGCCGAACTGTTTATTACCCATGTCTATAGATTCCATGGCATCCCCAAAAGAATAATTTCAGACGGGAGTGCAATTCACTGCAGGTTCTGGTGCAGATTCGTAGCAATGGTGGGGTCTTCACAGGGATTTAGTACAGCCTTCCACCCCGTGATCAAGGCAAACGCGATGGTGGAACGCTACTTAAGATGTTATGTCCAGTACCAACAGACTGATTGGGCTGAACTCTTTCCCTTTGCAGAGGTTGCATATAACAATGCAGTGCACAAAAGTACGGGGTTTACCCCATTTCATATGGCTACAGGGCAACAGTTCGTCCCAATTCCGGAGTGTCCTCAGGTGCACCCAGATGACGCAAACTCACAGGAGTGGATAGCCCAGATGCAAAATGTTTGGAAAGTAGCATTGGCTTACTTGAACGGTCTTCTCTGTGCGCTGTGGGAGAGTCCAAGCATGGGTTAATACTGTCTTACTGCCCTGGACTGAATTGAAACATCTTTAGCCATGTCTTGGGTGCTGACCCTCAGATTTTTTTGATGAAGACGTGGACCTGTAGTTTGTTCAATAATGGTTCCTGTAAGTCTGTCACAAGTTTAAGTCAAGAGTAAGTCACAGAAGTCATAAATCTACATCAGAAGACATAAACTTTGGTCAGCTGAGAGCACATAAGACCAAGTTAGAAAGAAGCAACGTCAATGAAAATTATCACTGTGAGAGACCCTAGGGCGGGGTTGGACTCTGCCACAGCGCACAGAGAAGACTGTTCAGGTAAGCAAATGCTACTTCTACTGTGTGCTGCTTGGAGAGTCCAAGCATGGGACATACCCAAGCTAAATGTCACTAGGGCCAGGAGAACTCGAGTTAATTGTCTCTCCAGCCAAATGAATGCCCTGAAGAACTCGTTTCCCAAAAGCTGCGTCTGCTGCCACGAACTAATTTGTAGTTCTGAACAAATTGAGACGGAGATGCCCACGTTGCCGCCCTGGAGATTTCTTCTATGGGCGATTGAGTCACCCAGCTGCTGTGGACGCGGCGCTCCTTATAGAGTGGACCGTGATGTGGTGTGGCACATGCTTAGACTGGAGCTGGTAGCCAAGGGTGATACAGGCACGCAACCATCAGCCGATAGTAGCAGAAGTGACTTTGTGCCCCATAGTGGCAGGCTGAAACAATATGAAGACGGATTCAGACTGCCTGAATGACGATGTGCACTTGATGTACTTGCAGATCGCCCTGTGCACATCTAGCTTGTGCCACCTGCCCTCCCTAGGGTGCCTTGGATGGGGCCAAAAGTCTGCCAGAATGACTTCCTGGCTCTGGTGCAACCAGGTGTTGACTTTAGGGTTGAACAAAGGATCCAGGCGGAGAACGGCCCTGTCGGAATGTATGAGGCAAAGGTCCCCCCTGACAGACAGGGCCACCAGCTCCGAGATTCTTCATGCAGAAGTAATAATGGTCAAAAAGACCATTTTGAAAGTCAGATGTTTCAAGTTACAGGATCAAAAGGGCTTGAACGGGGGTCTGATCAGTGCCCTCAAGACAATTTTCAATGATGGATGACTGGGGGTCATAGGTTGGTGGCCCCCTTTAGGAAGCTGCGGACCCTAGGATGACAAGCAAGGGAAAAGTGGTTGCTGGAGGCCAGTGCTGCAACCTGTCACTGGAGCATGTTCGCCGCTAACCCTTGGTCCAATCCCTCCTGCAAAGAGTCCAATATTTGTGGAATGGTGGCAGAAGTGGGATTGATCGATTTTTGTTTGCACCACCTAGCGAACGCAGACGAGGTGGCATCATAAATTCTGGTAGTCAATGGACGCTGAGAAGCCTGAATGGTTTGGATGACCTTGGTGGAGAGTCTCTCGCTCTCTCAAGAGCCAGACAGCTGATTGCAGCCACTGGGGCTCTGGATGTGATAGGGCCCCCTGGCTGAGAGAGACCTCCTCTGGAGGGATTCTCCACGGTTTGGTGATGGAGAGACTCACCAGGTCAATGAACCATGATCGTCTGGGCCAGAATGGTGCCACGAGGATCACTTTTGCTTGTTCCACTAGGATCTTGCGTATCACACTGGGAAGGAGAGGTAGTGGTGGAAAAGCGTAGAGAAGTCTGGGTGGCCAGTGGCAAAGTAGAGTGTTGACTCCTTCTGCTCTTGGGGACTGGAAACTGGAGAAGCAAAGGAGATGGGTGTTCTCCGGGATGGCGAATAGGTTGACTAATGGGCGGCCAAACCTCTGCGTGATCTTGAGGAAGAGGTCTGGGTGCAGGCACCACTCTGAGTGATCAATCGTGGCCCTGCTCAGCCAATCCGCCTGGACATTGCTCACCCCGGAGATGTGCTCCACTCGAATGGACAACAGGTGTTTCTCCACCCACTTCCTCAGACGTTCCACCTCTGCCATCAACGACTTGGAGTGGGTGCCCCCCAGGTGGCTGACATATGGCTTTGTAGCCACATTGTCGATGAGTAACATTACATGGTGACCTTTGATGGTCGTCTGAAAATGTAGAAGAGCTAGTCTCACCGCTTTTAGCTCCAACCAGTTTATGCTGTGCTTGAGATCGTTGGCAAACCACGTGCCCTGTGCAACTTGTTTGTCGAGATGGGCTCCCCACCCAAAGAGGCTGGGCTCCGTCATGATGATGAGTCGATCTTGTTCGCGGAAGAGACTGCCCTTGGTCAATGCAGGAGAAAGCCACCACTGCAGGGACTGTTGGACATTGAGTGGAACTGGAATCGGAGTGGAAGAATTGCTGTTTTTGGCCCTTTGGTGGGGCAGAAGGCACCATTATAACTGTCTCGAGTGCAACCTTGCCCACGGCACTATTGACAGACAAGAGATAATTTTGCCAAGGAGCTTCGATAATTGAACAATGGGCGCTGACTGCAAGGTCTGCACCTGGTGCACCAGCTCCTTGATGCTGGAGATCCGCTCCTGGGACAGTGAGACTTGGCAGCTGACAGTGTCTCTTATGGCACCGAGGTGCAGCAACCTGGTGGTGGGAGTGAGGTGGCTCTTTTCCAGATTGACGGAGAAGCCGTGGTCTTGAAGAGCCCTCATTGTCAACTGGAGGTCACTGACTGCTTGTTGACAGGACGACAACTGAATGAGAATATCGTCTAGGTACGCTTGAAGTCGAATTGGGTGTGACCTCAGGGACACAACCACCGCTACCAGAACCTTCGTAAATGTCCTGGGGGCTGATGACAGACCAAACAGCAGAGCCCTGTACTGATAGTGCCTGCCTGCATAATGAACCTCAGGAATCTGCTATGGGCTTTGCGGACTGGGATGTGGAGGTACGCTTCTCAGAGGTCTATTGATGCTAGCAGATCTCCTGGCCTGATGCAACCCAGAATTCACTGGAGGGACTGCATCTTGAAGCGTTTTATGCTAGATGGTAATTTAGCCTTTTTAGATCTAATATCCCCCTCCACTCTCCTGAGTTCTTTGGGACCAGGAACAAAATGGAGTAGAAACCTGACCCTTCATGTCCCGCTGGCACTAGTTCTATGGTCCTTATCTCCCGAAGGTTCTCCTGCTCCATCAGGTACCTTTTGGTTGGGGAGGAGGGAGTGGGACAATGGACGAAATAGTGGGGGGGAGGGGAGATGAATTCCAGGCCAGACCCAGTCGGATGGTGTGGAGCACCCACTGGTCTGACATGGTCTGCTCCCATCTCGCCTGGAAAAACTGCAAGCGGCCTCTGATGGGAGCCATCCTGTGGGCGTCACTGATAGTGACGGAACAGCCAAGAGCCAGAACTTCCCTGATATGGATGCTTCAAGAAGGACTGGTTGCGGCCCCTGAAATGGCTGATGGTCCTGGAACTTAGAACCCTGCACATATGGCCAGTGGAATTGACCTGAAGTGGTGGAAACTTCGGTGGCACAAAAGGACTGTTTGTGGAAGTATCCGGAACCTTTGTGCTCTGCCATTTTGGAAACAGAAGGCATGACTTTCTTTTTATCTTTGTTCTCAACAAGAACTGGGTCAAAGGCTTCACCGAAGCACTCCCTTGAAGGGAGCCGAGGCCAATTTCCACTTGGACCGCATATCGGCGTTCCAGTGGCACAGCCATAAGAGCCAATGTGTGGTGACATTGGAGGCCAACGCTCTCATTGCAAATTTTGCAGAGTTAAGGGAGGCATCAGCCATGTATTCTGCTGCTGCCATAATCTTGTTCAATTCCTGCCTCAACTTGGTGTTACCTGCAGGGAGTTTAGCAGCTAATTGTTGGAGCCAGAGGAGGGACGCCCTAGACATAAAAGAAGCAGAAGTAGCCATCTTTATGGCCCAAGCAGGGTCTTATGACAAGCTTTTTCTGAACTCTTGTCCTCTGCCTTCAGACCCTCTAGAAGGTCTGGGGCAAGACTGAGGAGGAGATGAGAGCCTGCAACAGCAGATCCACCTGAGGTAGCTTTAATAATTTCTCCAAGGTAGTATCCACCGTGTAAAGTTTCTTGTCAGTATTTCTAAGCGTGGCGAGAGTGCCAGGTTGGGCCCATTGGCACTGTACAACATTTAGAAATAACTTGGGCACTGCCACTATCTCCTGAGCACCTACGGGCTCATCAAAAAGCCCTTCACTGTGCTCAACTGTTTCAGAAGTGGGCTGCTCAGGTGCAGAAGTCCCTAAACGGGTGGCTGTTTTGGCCTTCTTAAGGATAGTCTTGAAGGAAGTGTGATTAAATAAACCAGTAAAGGCTGGTTTATCTGGGATGGCTCCCTCGTCCCCAGAAAATTCCTGCTCAGGTAAGACATCCTCGTCTACCACAGAATCTTCGCCGTCCAGTGAAGAATGCGGAGAGGATGACCTGTGGGTCGTATCTCGGGATGGAGCCCCAACAATGCTGGACTTACGGGCACAATTGGCTTTTTGCTTGAGCCCCTCTGCAATGCCCTGGGAGATGGTCCTAGTAATCACCTATTACATTTCTGCAGATAAGGTTGGACTTTGATCCTCTACCAGGTGGGCCCTTTTAGTGGCCTGGGACAGTGGGTGCTGAGGAGCCAGGGGCCTGACAGGAGGAAGATCCTCTTCCGCCTCAAGTGAACATTGGAAAAGTTCAGCATTGTCAGCCATCGAGGGCCCTGGGGATCCTGCAGATGCTATGGAACCATCAGAGGAAAACTGTTGGCCCTCATCCTCACTGTCTACTACAGACTGGTCAATGACAACAGGGGTGGCTCCTGAGGGGATTCTTGCATAGGATCTCAGCAGCTGGTGCTGATTTTCGTTGAGCTTTTTCAAACTTTTTTCTAGCACCTTCTGTCGCCTGAGCGCCATCCTCTCCTGAGAACTGGCCTGTCTCTTTCCCCCAGTTTGATGGGACCTGCTGCGGGCCTCAGAGGCCGCCGTACTGGCCTGCCTAGCGACCCCACTACTAGTTGAGGGAACTTGGTTGTCAGCCTCATTGGGGGGGGGGTTCTCTCTGCCATGGTAGGAGATATTGTGTGTTCTTGTCCAGGAAGATGCGCCTCACTCACCACCTTAAAGATCGAAGAGTTGGATGGAGGCCCTGTGGAAGATCAATGAAGATGGCAACGATGGCAGGCCAAGTCCACGAGGTGCGAGCAAAGGCTGCTCCCAGTGCCGCACAGGTGGCAAGCAGAAGTATGGCCGGGGGTGGTCAAAACTGCTGCTGATCTGCTGAGGTCCAAGCCAGAGAAGGAAACCCGCCGGATTGCTGGACGGAGAGACTCCCGCTGTTCTGCTGCTGAATGCAGAGTCGGTCAGGTGGCAACAATCAGGAGAAGTGCAAATTTGATCCGACTATGCCTGACATGAGGCAGAGAAAGGCAATTAAAATCCCCATCACGTCAAAAGGGCGGGAAATTGGCAACTTAAAATGGCCACCATCTGTAATTCGCCAAGGAAATGGTCACCGTGCTGAGAAAGACCGGCCGGAAGGCTTCCTAAGCGCTTTAGTGAAGCGAGGGACAAGAACACAAGCGACCGGGTCCTTACACCATTGTTGCGGTGCCCACACTACAACAGATTGCGGGCGTGTCGGAACTCCGACCTGCCCACATCGCCCTCAGCTGCATGCGCCTGAGCAAAGCCCAGGACATGTCAGCTTGAATCTCGGTGACAGAGAAAAAAAAGAAAAAAAAGTTTAAAATGCTCACCGACCTGCTGGTTGCAAAAAAAACTGATGAAAATCCATAGAAGGCTGGTTTGGAGAGCCCAAGAAAGGTTATTAAGAGGAACCACATTGGAACATGTCCATTGGGCTTAGACTGAATTGAAAAAATCTGAGGGTCAGCACCAGAGCCGTGGCTAAAGATCTTTCAATTCAGTCCAGGGCAGTCAGACAGAATTAACCCATGCTTCGACTCTCCAAGCAGCGCACAGGAGAAGTGGGGAGGGATGTGCTATGTCACTCTTTTGCAACATATAAAAAGAGTGCCAAAAAAAGGCAGAGGGCACAAGGACCTTTCCACATAGGCCAAAGGGTATACCTCTCCACTAAATATCTCAGGCTGCCATTGCCATGTAAGAAACTCGGGCCCAAATTCATTGGGCCTTTCCCAATCATGTGACTTATTAATCCAGTCACAGTGCAGCTAAGACTCCCCCCTCTACTGGGGAAAACGCATCCAGTTTTCCACTGCAGCCTGCTCCAATCAATTCAGGCATCTGATATCAGAGGAGACCTGCTACAGCCGCCAGCCCCGGTTACTGTAGATGGGGAAGAGCACTATGTAGTGCAAGATATACTAGATACCAGATGGCACAGGGGATGGTTACAATATCTTGTTTTATGAAAAGCCTATTCCCTGTCGGCATCATGGGTTCATAGCAAGGACTGTGGCTTGCCCCACCTGATAGCGAGATTCCACCGCAGACATCCCCCAAACCGGGGAAAGGGGTACTTCGACTCCTGACTGTAATTTTTAGCTCCACAAATGCTGTCTCCGTGGTAGGGAGCCGCATGTCAGCTCTGTCCAGCCCAGAGGCCTGGAGCTGCCATTCAGGGGAGAAAACCGGGCCACCTGCCAAGACTCACCAGGCTTCACTCCTCCACAAGCAGCTGAGTAATCTACAAAGCTATTGATAACTGATTGACAACACTCCATGATTAATTGCCAGGTGGTTTTCGTTCTGGGTTATAAGGGGATGGGTGTGCGCACGCGCGGGGTGCAGGTTATCTTAATTACTAAATAACTATAAAAGGTGGTGGGGAGCACCGGGTGGCAGCTCTGACAATTTATTCATTGCGTTAGTGCTTTGTTGGTCAGTTCGTGCCGGAGGAAGAATACAAACTGCATTTACAAACCGTTTCTGTGTTTGGCTGTTTTCATTAACCCTTCGGAACCTAATAGCCATTGGAAGCATTTTGGTTTGCTTGTGTTTCCATTGGCAAAAAAAAAAAAAAAAAAAGAGCTAGAAAATCTATCACAGGTTTTCTTCTACATGCTTGATTTATTTTGGCATTAGAATGTTTTGTCAAACTCTGCATTCAAACTTAATCTTGTGGCGCAGGCCTTATCTTAATCCATTTTAAATGTGCCAATCTTTTGAATAGCTTAGAGCAACCATTTTTTCCTAACTTAAACTGCCAGAATATCATGTGTAAATTTTATTGCTATTTGATATGTACAGGTAGTCCTTGACTTAATGACTGGTCATTTCACAATCAAAGTTACAATGGACCTCCACAGAACTACTTATGTCCCAGTTTCAAAGTTCTGACAGCCGCCCTCTTGCAATCACGATAGGTGACAAGTGCTTGGCAAATAGACTGTATTTATGACTATCTGCAGAATCCCATGATGATTTACAATTTTGTTTTGCCAGAAACCAGCATTTATTTCCAATTTCCAGCAAAAAGATACCCATTGGGTTCAAAGGGTTTGCTTAATGACCTTATCATTCACTTAATGATCTCCACAAAATAAATTGTAAAAATTGGGCATGATCATATTGTGACGTACTTAACGACAGCCAATGCCAGGCTCAATTCCGCAACTTGGGAGTCCTCCTGGACCCACAGCTGACTTTTGAACACCATTTGTGAGCTGTGACAAGGGGGGCATTTGCCCAGGTTCGCCTGGTGCACCAGTTGTGGCCCTACCTGAACCGGGAGGCTCTCACAACAGTCACTCGTGCCCTTGTGACCTCCAGGCTGGATTACTGCAACGTGCTCTACATGGGGCAGCCCTTGAAGAGTATTCGGCGACTTCAGCTTGTCCAGAATGCGGCCGCGCGAGCGATCGTGGGTGCGCCTCGGTTCACCCACATAACACCTATCCTCCGCGAGCTGCACTGGCTGCCTGTTGATCTCCGGGTACGCTTCAAGGTGCTAGTTGTCACCTACAAAGCCCTTCATGGTATTGGACCTGGGTACTTGAGAGACCGCCTACTGCCAATTACCTCCACTAGACCAATTAGATCCCACAGACTAGGCCTCCTCCGAATTCCATCAGCCGGCCAGTGTCGACTGGAGACTACCCGGAGGAGAGCCTTCTCTGTGGCTGCTCCGACCCTCTGGAACGAACTCCCCGTGGAGATTCGTACCCTCACCACCCTCCAGGTCTTCCGCATAGCCCTCAAAACCTGGCTGTTCCGACAGGCCTGGGGCTAAAGACTCGCTGCCCCACTTCGAATGGTATGATTGTTGTGCTTTTAACTATGTATGGTTTCTATGTTTTGTAACTCTGTTTGTACTTCCCCTCCCTTTTGAGTTGTGAGCCGCCCTGAGTCCCTTCAGGGAAAAGGGCGGCATACAAATAAATTAAACCAAAACCAAACCTAACCAATTATAGATGTAAATCAAGGAATACCTAAAAAATTAGAAATACTTCTATTAGATATGCTAAAAACTAGACAGAAGCTTTAACTCTTTATTGCTCCAGGGAGCCTCTGGATCTTTTACAAGTTAGATCAGGTAAATGTAATGTATGGAAGCAGTCAATTATGGCAGTTCTCTAAGGGGAGATGTCTATATCGTAGGAGGGAGTAGGGGTGTTTTTCATCAGCATTCTCAAAATATTCTTCCTTGCCTTTCTTTCAATAATAAGGACAATAAATTTAGTCAGCCACATCATCATAATGGCATAATACATATAGCAAAAGTGAGTTATGCTTATAATCCTTAATGAGGAAGAACTCCAAGATCTTCCCACCCATAGAATCCAGTCACTGATACTTAGTGTATCTGATCCTAACAAGCTACTTAATGTTAGATCAGGTGAAATCAGATAAAGCATTCCATTTTACCTTTCTAATGTACAGAAAGTTTATATACTGAAGTATATTTCAGGACTATCGATGATATTTAATTTAAAGAGGGCAAACCTTTTTTTCCAAACACAGACCATATCCCAAGACATAGAACAATGTACAGTATTTTTAACTTGTAGTTTTCAAGCATGTCCATTTCAGTGATTGAGATAAGCATGTTTGTCCAACTTTACCTAATCATAGCTTAAGTAGGTCAATTTAATATGCCTAACTGAAAATCAGACCCTAGTTGTAAAATATGCTAGGACAGAAATTTTCACTTTTTAAAATAGAAATCTAGAATTCTTGATCAAGAGACAAAGCTCTAATGATAGCATTAACTGTTTCAAATGAATTTTTAGTTTTGCCCTTAATTTCACAGAATTCCATCAAGATCTTATAGAAACCTAAACTCCCACAAGAAAAACTGTGCACTGCAACATACAAAACTTTTAAATTTTGTCATCTGTAGTATTGGGCATTAGATGAATGCCATCTGTTGAAAATAGTATTCAAACATGTGGTATCTAAGTGCAAAAAGCTGTACCTCCTAAGAGAATGCAATATACTTTTAAAATATATATATTAGAGAGTTAGCAGCTGATGAATCCCCAGGAAATGGCTAGCTAAAAATGATGCCTTCTGGCTTCATCTTCATTATCAAAGGTATTTTCTTTGATACACTGTATTCTTTTTTGTGTCAGAGAGTTTACACAAGACATCTAAAATGCTACCAGCTGCAGCCTGTTTGTATCATCCCATAAAGACATCATCTTTTGTTTCAGACTTAAGGAAACTCTCTTTAAGATCTAATCTTACTTTAAGGAAGGATTCCTTCTTGATGACCTATTTCCAACAGTTTTTTTTATCATGATTATTCTGCCAAAAAGGAATTGGGGTGCCTCATAAGTCCAAAATAGATTGTGTTTTCTAAGAGCAGATTCTGCTACGTTCCATCAGTGCTCAAATTGGATGGGGGTTTATGCAATTTTGATATTGTTGGTTTTTAATATTGTATCCCATCCAGAGTCATTGTGTGTGAGCTGGGTAGCCATATAAATCTATTAACTGAAAAATAAATAAATGATATGACCATGATCATTAGGATATTAGGAGGAAATTTAATGGGGCACCTACCTGAAAAAAACTGATTTCCTTTCACCAATGTTTATTGTTACTACCTCATTATTTAGTAAAATGATGGAGAACCGAATCAATTGGACTAATTATTTCAGTTGACATTGGACACTTAATTACTCAAAGTTAAATTCTTTTTCCAAGAATGTGTTTTTAATAAAATTGTTTGATTTGTAAGACTGGTGCTTTGATTTCATCCCTTCAAAAAGAGTTGTGGTTCCTTGTCTCCATGGTTTAGAGCTATTATGTCAGAGCACGACACTACAAGAGTTATAATTATACTAAAAAACCTTTGACTCACTGGGCCATGGTTTTGGAAACATTTCCTTGCCTAAATAGATAAACAGATGGGCAAAATAGCCAAAGGAATGAGAGTGACTTCTGACTTCCTGCTTCCCCAATGACTATCTTTTTAGAAGAGGGCAGTAAGCGTTGGAAATCATCATCACAGGATTGTGATTGATCCTGGCAGTGTAGCAGCATTGAAGTGGCTGCAATAATCCCCATTGGATTATTGAGTCCTGGATTTTTAAACACATTTTAAAGATAGCCAATTTGAGGTAAATTGGTTCAAAATTACCACCATATGATGCACCATTTTGCCCAATTGAAGATTGCAAGCAGACAAACAGGACAGTTTTAATAGCAAATAGATCATAATTTCCAGTTTACTGTGTTCAAGCTATGAGAATCCCATCTGCCTTACCAGCTACAGTTAAAGAAGAGGATGCCTGCTCTTCTAGAAAAGGGGAGTAGCAATGGGAAGAACAGCATAACCCATAGTTGTGATGCCAAGGCAGGAAGATGAAGCAAGGGAAGTCATGATGAGGAGATCTGAGACTCCACTAACACAGCCCATCTCTAATTATAACACGTGGGCTAGATAATCAGTAAAATGCTTTTCAACACCATAATTCAATGAATATTTATCTGTGTGTCTGTGTGTCTGTCTGCCTGCCTACCTACCTATCTATCATCTATGTATCTATCTTAATTTTATCTCAGTCTTATTCTGCCATAATCTAACAAACTCTTGGTGGAATACTGATATTTTAAAACAATAAAATTGTAATATAGCAATACAAAGACTATATATAGTCTTATAGACAACTATAAAATGTACAATTTTAGAAAAATGTCATTATCCAAACATCGTCTGGAAGATCTTTGACTTCAATATCTTCTGAAAAGTAGCCAAAGAAGAGGCAGATGTAACCTCAAATGAGAAGTCATGGCAAAGGATCAGCCTCTTCTCGAGTGAAAAACAACATTTCCTGGGTTCAACTCCTAGGAAACTTCTTGAAAGTTGGGAACAAACTTCTCTTGGCCATAATTGTAATGTTTGAATTAACTTTTTAGGGTTAGGACCAGATTACTTAAAGTTCCATCTCTTCCTAATTTTTTCTACCCATCATACCCGATCAGAAATGGCATGATCCAGCTACCATTAGCTAAAGAGTCTCAGTTGACAGAGCCCAGGAGACGCTTTTCTGCCATGGCATCCACCCTTGGAGCATCATGAGATTAGATTGACCTCATCCCTGTTGTCCTTTTGTAAGACCTTGAAAACTTGGCTTTGTGCCTGAACCTGGGACCCTAGGTATGGGATAGACCTATCTAATGGCTCTATGGATGGTTGGTAAGATAATGCCCAGTGGTACTGTAGTGCCAATCATAAAATGCTTTATAGGCTAACAATAGCAGTTTGATCTTCACCTGGAAGCTAGTAGGAACCAATGTATGGCTGGTAATACAGATGTCTTATATGGTGACAACTCATGAGTATCCAGGTCACTGAATCTTATATCAATTGAAATTTCCTGAAAGCTTTTAAAGGAAGTCCTTTATATAATCACATTACAAAAAAAGGGTGGTTTTAGATCTGAAATTTTAGTTTTCAAGTTTTAATTTTAAAAAAGCCAACTAAGGTTATGCATCTCTCATCTCTATTTTTAAGGAATTAACAATATCTAAACTGTTAAATACTGTAATTGTTAATTGGTATTTTAATATATTTAAAGTGCAATTAGAAAATATTAATATCAAATTAATTTAATTTTAATTAATTTTAAAATTGATTAAATATAAAGTCAGTGTCTTCTTTTTCTTCCTAGCATTATTCCTGCGCTCTGGCAAGGTTCACTTGTCAGCATATCTGTCTCCATTTGACTCACTTCAGGGCATTTTCAGTAATGATGCCCACTCATTTCATCTTATCCTTGATGCAATCCATCCACCGTTTCTTGGGTCATCTGTGGGGCCACCAACCATCAGGGTCCAGATGAATAGCTGTCCTCGCCACCGAATCCTCTTTATCACATACGTGTCCATATAATCTAAATTTTCCTTCCCACAGTTTTTCTATGATTGTCGTGACTCCCATTTGACATCAGATGTCGTTGTTCATAGCATGGTCAAATGCGTTAATCCAAGGCACCATCAGAACATACGCATTTCCATCATGTGTACAGCCTGCTGATGCTTTGCTGTTGCTGGCCAGAATTCTGATCCGTAAAGGGCAACTGGCCACACTACCGTTCTATAAATCTTTGATTTGAAGCATAAGTGAGTCTGACGATCATACAGACTCCAATCACCTGGTACTCCTTCATCCAGGTGGTGTTAACACAGGTATAGGTATCCAGAGCGCTATTGCCATCGCTGAATATAAGGGAGCCAAGGTACTTGAATTGTTCTACTTTCTTCAGGTCTTCTCCTCCAATGCTGATTGTTCCATCAGTTTGGGGACTGCATTCCATAAAGCAAATAGCAAAAAACTGTCAAACATTTACCAAAAATATATCCTTTTGGAAAAAGAAATGAGTTGCCTTAAGAATGATCCATTTCTGCAAAAGCTGTTCTGTTGTTCCTTTTTAAAAGTAATTTTTAATGCTGTAAGGAAAAAAAATGAAAAAAAAGTGGCAAAATAGAAGAGAACAAGTATTTAATGGTCACCGTGTCGATTTTCAGGCAAATGGGGTTAAAAAAGCAATGCAATTCTACATTAAAATATTTGGAATAGAAGAATCCAAAGGCCTTCTACTTCTATTCTGCACCTGTTAGGGTTTATGTGTTCAAGGCAGTTCCATGGAAAAATGCTTTATGGTAGACCACAACCCACATCATCTTCATTAACACTAAAGAGCATCTTTGGTGCTAAGAGTTTGTGATAAGCTGTTGTCTGAATTATGTATGTTGAAGTGAAATGAAGAAACTGGTCAATAGATTCTCTCTGCTTTTAGTTGAAGGTTGGATGTGATGGATTCCAATTCTTCTTTGTCTCTATGAATCCATCTCATTATAATGAGAAGAAAAACTATGAAAAGCAATCTCTGTTTTGCTTTTGGTTGTTAGACTGTTCCTTTCTCACAAAATGCTTTGTGTCTTGTCTAGGGTTTTTTGTTCATGCATTGCTGCTTCAAAAGAAAGCATCAGGTATGTTCTCTCCAAAGACTTTTAACCCCCCTTTAATCAGCTTTTGTTTCCATCTGGAATTAAACCACTTCTTCTGAAAAATGAAGGGGAAACAAGGAATATGTCTCCCTTAGTATTTTCCTGGGTAACTAGAGACAGTCATTTTTGTTAATTGCTGTTGTCTCTGTCCCTCTTTGAGGCAGACAAGACTGTCTATTCATGGTAACAAAAGCCAGGGAGGGACAGGTCTCTGATCTGTATTGCACGGCCCACTGTTTGATGTGAGGTGCTGAAAAGAGGCAGCTGGTTTTGTTGTCATAAAAAAGGGGAGGGGAGAGACTAGTGCCACCAGTACTCAGACAGAGCTCAGAAAAAGAATTCTGAGAAAAATTTGCTTCCCCCAAAGTGAGAATAGATAGGACTGAAGTGTCTCATGGAGGTAGAATCGAAACTAAATCCAAATCCAGCCATTTCTAAAAATCTCCAATACAGAAATGTTTAGGGAAGTCATAACACTTGTTCTGAGACAGTCATTACACTGTACACAAGAAAATGTTGGTTATTAAAGAAAAATGCAAATAAAACTTATACCAAAGAAAAAAGAAAAAAAATGTTCTGAGACAGGAGAGAGAGCTCTATGTCCTTTGTGAAAAAAGGAAATAAATTATAAAGAGATGGACAGATACCCAATTTCTTGATTTATTTATATGTATAATGCATATTTACAAATAATTAAGGGAAAGTCTCCCTCAAGCCAGGTACAGCTTTTGCTGAGTACGTAGACATAGCCAGCTTGTTTTCTTGGCAACAATATGGAAGTGATATTTGTTATGATTGAAGTAGATATACAAGACATCACACCATAGACTGAAAAGCTGGGTTCATGTCTGACTTGTCCAGTTTGCTACTCAGATACTATTCTCCTGATGGGTTCTTAAAGAACCTTACTCTCCTGTCTTAGACTTTGTTATGTTTAAACTGAATTTAGGTAAAACAGCCTTCCAGAAGATGAAGAATGGATTGTCTCCTGAAAGCTGTTCAGGCCTACTTGTGTCTCTAAGTATCATTTATTATTCAATATTCTAGAGATTTGTTTCTTCATCATATTTTACTGCTGGCATTTAGAAATAAAAAGTAAAAATAAAGTCTCTTCCGAGTCAGGCTGAATCTCTATGCTATGTTCATGCTTTGTTCATGCAATTTTCTATGCAAAATATAGAAGGAATTTGTGAGGTCCTTGGTATTCTGAGCTTGGTTGTTTTCCTGCAGATATTTCATCACCAAACTAGAGAACATCATCAGTGCTAGGAAAATTGTTATTGCCTTAACCATTTGGGATGTTGTCTCAGAGATGCTTTTCTAAAAGGCAATTGGACTTTCTTAATTTTTTTCTTTAAAAATGTTTCACTTCTCATCTAAGAAGTTTTTTTTTTAGTTTAGTTAATTTGGGATGGTTTTTCAACTTCTTGGTCTAGTTGTGAGCCTTGATCCAAATATTAAACAAATTCAACAAAATACTGCTACCAACTGGCAGTCAGGAGAGCTCAATTTCAACTGCATTACTACTCTTAGAATCTTAGGAAGAACATAGCTAGATAGCCAACATCCTGATAACCATTAGATGTCAGCAAAGGGCTATTACTTCTGTTTGCTTGTTTGGTGCTGACTTTTTATATATCTTTTTAAATAGTTGTCTATTTTGCAGTCCATATATGGTAGCTTTAATCAATCTGTATCTCTTCTAATTATGTAGAATAATGAGCAGTAATGAAATTATGGAACTTCTCAGCAATGAATTAATATGCTTGGCTACCTGCAACGCCAAGAAAAACAATGTTTTCTTGCCAAATGCGAAGAATAAAGTTTCTTTTTCCTATTCCATCCAGATAAAATCTATACACACGCACACACACCACACACACATATACACATACATACATACATACATATATACACACACACACACACACAGAGTCAGTTATCTGGAAGTTTTAATTAATTTTAATTTTAATTAATAATTGTTATCTAATAAATTCAAACAGGTTGTTAGTTTTGAAAGCAGCCAAAACATGAAACCTTGGCATGAAATTGTAGCCTAGCTTGCTCTAAATATGGCAACTAGACAAAGTCAAGCAACTTTATCCTCTGAAATTAATTAAACACACTCGCTTGTTCTGAAACCAGTTTAAACAATTTTAAACAACTTATGAGAAAGAACAAAAGGGATAACTTATTTAAATTTATTAAGGCAGATGAAACTTGCACATTTGTGTGTTACTGGAAATTAAAATTAACTTAAAATTAATCAGTAAAATTCAATTTATATAGGTATATGTGTACTTCTAGACTATTACTTAAGTAATCACAAAAAACTGAATATAGTCAGTTCAGTTTTTCTCAAAAGCTACAAGTAACATCCGAAAGCTGAAAAACATATGATTTAAACATATGATATCATTTAAAAAGTACCTTTGCTAGGGCCACTAAATGTGTTGGTAAATGCATATAAATCAGTAGCTGGTTACTTGAAATCTTGTGCAATTTGGCAGTCTCATGATTGGGACATTTTATTAACTTTTATTCAATCTGGGGATCCTGAAAGTATATGAAATTATATGATATCTGCTGCTATTATATCTGCTGGTTACTGGTCTCTTAATTTTATGACAGTACTCAAAACTTTTCAAAAACTATAGTAGTCAAGTCAATATTGTGCTTGATGGGAGTTGTAGTCCAAAGATAACTGGGAAGTACCAGTACAGGAAAGGTTTGTTGAAGTTCCAGGATCGAACATAACTAAGATTTTGTTGCCTGTGAAAAAACACATCCCAAACCTTGCTCAGTTAGAATAATTTACATGCCTATCCATCTTTCTGAATTATATATATTCATGTATATTTTAAATGAATTGGTTTGTCACCCGATTAAGATAGACCAAACTCTACTTTTAATCGGTTTGTCACCCGATTAAGATTGACCAAACTCTCCTACTCTAAAGGTAGGAGAAACAACTATAAAGAGAGACTTTAATATCAGAATGTGATGTGATATAGTTTGATACTGTTGAAATAAGCTGGATTTTAGTGCCCTAAGTCTCCTATGCAGCATTAGAGGAGTTAAAAGTCTAACACTTCTGAAGAGCACCAGATGGATGAATATTACATCAGAACATCAGAGATGAACTAAGATATGAAGGTGAGCTTTCTCAGTCATCATTGCTATGATTACAAAATGGGAGCAGCTATAAAAATTTTGGAGGAAGATGAAGTATAAATAAATAAATAAATAAGTCAAAAATAATTTGGTGAGAGGTTGCAAACTAAAATTATTAACACAATAAATCTGTGTTCTAATTTATTCCATCTGGTTAGAATAAAGGTACAGTTCTATTTGAAGATGCCCCATTGCAGGTGGTTTCACATTGGGAATCATCCATAAATCATTATGTGACAAGGGCAGAATGCCACATAGGTTAGAATGAGGGCAAGCTGTGATGAGGAAGTTTAAAAGTGTGACATATTTTATAGATGGTTTGCAAGCCACTTGAAAAATCATTTTTCTGTCACCACTTCAGGCTGATTTCCATTACTTTGGTAAAGAAGCTTTTGTTCAGAATAGTAAAAGCACCCTGATTTTTTTTTTTTTTTTTTTTTTTTTGGCTGGAAGCAAAATTGCAGCAAGCACTCAAATGAAATGCACATGGTAGCAAATACCAGCTTTATTTTGTATTACAGAAGCTAAGAGGTATCAAATTCCGGGGTGGGAGTGGGTGGGATGGGACAGGCAGACAGGTAGTAAAGTTAGTCGGCTAGTACAAACTCATTTAGGCAGATTGCACTGGCTGTATTCACACAATATGCTGAACCATAAATTAATCCCAGAAATTGGGTACATATTATAAACTGGTTGAATCATCTATGATATATATCAAGCAATCACTTTCTGGCACTTAATGTCCAGATGAAGTAGTACTTAATACCTGAGTACTGAAGACAAATGAGTCAATGAATTGGGTAGAACAAACTTTGGAATAAACATGATTAAAATCATGAGAATTTGGTGTGTTTGCTTAAAACTGAGACATTCAGTGACCATTAATTACTGATAAAAGGAATTAGGATTGAGAGCCAAGTATATAAGTATTAAAAAGGCAGGCTCCAAATGCTCTTGCTAGGGCAGAAACCTCAGAGCACCTCTTCTTGAGGGGAAAATGCAATCCTCATAAATTAAAAAAAATGAGGGTTTTTTTTTTTTTGCACTATCATGAAAATCAAAAGCAGAAGCTTGGAGCCTCCTCTTAGCCAAAGAGAGGGCTAGCACTTAAAATGAAGGAGATAGAAAAGGTTATCAATGAGGTCAATGGCATGTCTCTGACAGTTCAGGGCAAGTCTAAATGTATACAACAATCTTCCTGAAGAGGTCTATTGGTTTTGTTTGCATTAATCCTATGGACTGCATTTCAGGGTGAAGGGTCCCAGTTCTATATCATGTAAGAGCAATAATCTTTAAACATTAGAGGAGAATTGTCATTTATTCTATTTATTACATTTCTTGTCCATTTGACCCCTGTGTTTATATTCCCTGAGTGCCACACAGAGATAACATTTCCTGTATATTCTGAAGTCAGAGGGCTACAAGAAAAGTTTGCGTCAGAATAAATTTCATTAGTTTTTCATTTAGATTCCAATGAATGAGATTTGGTGCATGTTTATTTTCAAACTAGAGGTTTCAGAAGGTTTATTTTCCATACCATTTGGCATTTACAACCCACTAGTGTCAGGACCACTCAATGCCTAGGAACAGGCAGAAGAGGCATCTCACTTGGACCTCAAAGTATTTTTAAAAAGTTAAATATAGACCCTTTTTAAATAAATGCTCCAAGTATTCTCATTCTGGATGTGCCTTATTTTGTTTTAATGCATCCTCCTCTTCCTTTTGATGTTGGTGGTGAAGAACAAAGAGGAGGGGGAGATGGCTAGGGCCTCTTTGGATTTCTATAGCAAAGATTGTTCCCTACGATTTTCCCGCCCTGAGTGCTACCTCTGCGTAGGGAAAAGAAGGGGGGGAGCCCCGGGGCATGGACTACAGAGGGACGAGCTTGAACCTGATCGCCTCGGGTCTCTTCTCGGAAACCCCCGTCTGAAGGGGGGAGTTCCGGGTTTAGGGCTGGAAACGGGCCTGATGAACTGCTTGCCCAAGGAGGAAGCCGGTCTCCATTGCAGAAGGCAGGGGACTAGTCCTCATCAATCCCTACCGCTCTCGGCTCTCTTCTCTTCCCCCCTCCACGCCCCGCTATTGAAGTGGGTCGAGCAACGACCCCAAACCTTGAAGACGCCGGTGGGGCGTGTGTCAGGTATGGGCTTCGGCGAAGGAAGGGGGGCGACGGCGGAGAAGCCTTTTCAGAGAGTGACAGCGGCAAGACAAACCCCGGGCCAGGAGGCGGTAAAGACTCAGCCAGGTAAGGAAGAAGCGGGCAGGCTAGGCAGAGGCTAGGAAGGAAGAAGAGAAAGTGGGGCTTTCTCGCCGTCCACCTCCACGCCCGCCTGTCCGTCGCTCTCTCGTCGTTTTCTGCACGTTTGCTCTCTCCACCTCAGCGCCATCAGCCAACCTTCCGCCCGCCCCCTTCGGCGTTTCTTCTCTATTCGATGCCTCCCGCTCGATCCTTCCTTCCCCATCTCCGGCACCTCCAAACCAGTTCCGCCGGTCCTTCTCCATCGGGGTCTTTCCCATTCCCCCACGCGCAGCGGCGTCGCTTCATTCTCTTCTCTCCCTCCCGCACTCCCCCACCTCCAACTGGGGAGTGGAGCCTCCGCCGACTCTCGCCTCCACACCCTCCTGCCTCAAACTCCAGCAGCTTTTAGTGTGCTCGCCTGAACTGCAAAGCAGGGAATGGGATCCCGACGGTGCCGAGCTCCTCTTGATGTTTGGAAGCCCGAAGAAGGCGTCCGGGGCACTTTAAAGGTAGGAGGCGAGTCGCGGCGGAGAGGAACTCTCGAAACCCGTCTCTCTCGACTAGGTGCCCTCCACCTGGGTGGGATTCCTAGCTAGAAAACTGATTGAAAGATTAAGGCAGTTGTCGCCCAACCTCCAGGGGGCATTAAGTTGAGGAAGACGGGTGCTCTCCGGCCAAAAATCCCATTTTCTATTTAGGGCATCAGGAGCTGTACCCCCATCTAATAGCGACTTCCCTGTAAAGCATACTAATAAGTGATTAGGTGCTACTTTTCTTCTCCCCAATATTCTCTGCTGGGAGGCTGTCCTGCTTTCCTCTCTCAGAAACCTATCTTAGTTCTCTTACTTCCAGGTAAATGGGTGGCAAGCGGAGAGGGAAAGGATATAGCCATAATCAATATGCCATCTTACACATTCCCACATTTGTCTATGAGCAGGACTAGATGGAAACCAGCTGGAGAGACGAACAGAAAAGCGGAAATATCCCTGCCTGCTTTGGATTACCTGCTGGTGATGGAAAGCAGGATCTCTGGGTGCCTTGCAATGAGAGCAATTTAATACTTAGGGAAAACAGGGATGCTTCCCTACTACAACATCTCCTCCCTTTGCTTTGACTCAAGCCATGCTAGCAATGCACATGCTTTCGATAATGTTAATGAGAAAGGTGGATGAGAATTTTGACCTCTATAGGATGAGAAACAAAGACAATCTTGTACTTAAATCACTACAATTGCTAGACTGGAAGTGGGGTTACAGATAGGTTGGATATGATAGGTTAGAAGCCCATTTTCTCCAGTGTGGAGAAATAATTTTAATTTTCCAATTCTAATTAACTAGCAGAACTAATTCCCATATTGTCTGGAAACTTCGGGTATTATATGGTGATGCATCTGAAAAACACCAGTGAGGAACAGAAAGCAAATAGGTGAAATTCTTATGAGTTTGATGAAGGGGGATAGGCCTGGGTGCTCATTTAATCATTCATTCAATTTCTATAGATACCCAACTCAATCAAGTGACTCTGGGCAGCTTACAATTCTAAAACTATAAAAGAATAAAAACAATAAAAAGATACAAAAAAATTCATTGGGGTGACCTTCTTCCAAATAAGCTTATTACTTGGGAAACAAGTATATGGGGAGATAAATCCATCTACATTCCCCATCTTCTAATTTGGATGGGCAAGAATGTTGTTTCATTGAAACACATTAAGTGAAGGTGAAACAATTTCTTAGCAATGCTGGTGGGACATAAGATTCAAGAGTATTTTATAGTTAAGACATTAGTCAGTAGCAGTGAAATACATTTATACTGTAATGAAATACATTCATACAAATTGTAGATAGCATATTAATTATTAAGAATATGTGATCAGGCCTGGAAGAGATATTACAATCTATCTATTACATATTCAGAACAGGTCAGCTGGTGACTTTTCCTTTAATGTACATATACATTTGTGCTTCTGAGATATGTATTCATCATTGGAATGTATAAATAGTGCTAGAAAGATAGATGGGAATAACTGGGTAAGGCTGAAACAAAAGTTTGAAGTGTTGATATGGTTCTTTCATGTTCTTCCTAATTTGTGCTCCCAGATTTAGATTACTGCTTAAATGGAATCCTAAGGAAAAAATAACTCCTAGATTCCCTATCCCTGCTGGTCTTCTCAATAAACTCAAATTTTCAATCTTCAATTAATCTTAATTATTCTTAGAAACCCAACTGTGTGACTAAGAATGCTTGCTGGATCTATTTATTATGTCTACCTGTTAGAATCAGAGAATGTTGCAAACAATGTAGAATTCAAGAATACTTTGTGCATATTTAGACTTTAGACTTTCAATATCCAAATTGAACTGAGGTCACCATTACTTTCGCCTAAGGCCCATTATTAGCCACCCATTTTTTCCTTCATTTCTGCCACTTAATTAAGGTAAAGAAAAAAAAATTCAATGTTCTTATCATGAAGCCCGTAGAACCCCAGAAGCCCTTTTTTGCTGATCTGATTTACCCTGAAACCAGATATCCACTAGCAGTTACTTGGGGTCAACTTTCAGTGCAGTTCTTGGATCCTGTGTATCCAGATTGCATCTTAGCCCTAACTGCTCAAAGATTTTTGAGATGTGTAATCCACAGGTTTGGACTCTTTCTTTAAGTGACTCCTTATGTCCCAAAGTCATTCTCAGCTTCAAAGCAGTCTAAATTCTGACCCTGAATCCTCTAGGAGTCCCCAGGATCTGCATGCAGAACTATTTGAATGGTGTATCTCAAGGGTTACTACAAAAGGGGAAGCCAGAGCATTCCTGTGTAGCAGGGGTGTCAAACACAAGGCCTGCAGGCCATATCCAACCTGTGGAGTGTTTAGATCTGACCTGTGGTGCCTCTGCCAGCTGAGCTGTTTTCAGTTGCAACGCCTCCTGCTAAGCTCCATTTTCACTGGCAAAGCCTACCACAGGCACACCCCACATGAGTGATGTTGAGCGGCCATGCCCCCCCTGGCCATGCACCCATGCCTCCCCAAGATCAAACACAACCCTGATGCGGTCCGCAATGAAATCGAATTTGACATTTCTGCTGTACAGAGTTAAATGGGAGTTGATATTACCTCATTTTGGTATCTCAGATTTTTTGGCTCATGCCTGAAAGTCAGGTAAGGCTATGTTGTCATATAAAGGGGAAAAGAGATTTGTAGATAAAACCAGGATGGAGATTTGAAAAGGACTATCAACAAGCTATGGTGAAAAAAATCGAAGGGTTGACAACAATAGTGTGATTGTAATTGTTTTTGTATACACCATGATGCAGATTAAAAGGTGGATTTCGATCCCATCATTATGGCCAATTCTTGACATTTTAAAGCATTTTAACCATATCTTGTAAAGCCTCACAAGATATGGTTAAAAATAGGATAGGATAAATAGATCCTATGAAGAGATTATCTGAGTTCTAAATCAATTTATGCAAATAATTATTTGCATAAAAACCTAAATGGTCCAAATGTCTCAAGTGATCATATCAGGCATATAGCGGTAATTTAAATATTTAAAATTTCAACTTCCTTTTAAGCAAAGGTTAGTTTGGTTTACCATGCCAAGTCAAGACTCAACTGTAATTTAATGAATAAAACATTATTGGCTGGGATGAAAGACTACATTAACTATTAACCATGATTGCAAATCATAAGGCAAGACACTAAGCCAAAACAAATCAAACCATATGGAGACTTAAGATCAGGATGCGAACTCCACTGATGTTAATGTGTACATGGGAAGCCAGTGATGAGTCTCCTACTATATTTTGGAGTTAAAAAGCACTGAATGCTCATCTCATTTAAACCAATAGCAGGATCTTGATTGTTATTATACAGAGTTCTATGCTTCCTTCAGGCAGAAACTCATATAGGCTAAAGAAGTGGTGTGCTGAACAGCAGGGTTTTTTTTCTCTCTCTCCCGCAAATGAATAGCTGATTTTGCCACCAAAGCTGGCTACCAAAGGACAACCTCCCTCCCCCCAAAAAGAAAGAAACTCACATCTAAGATGCGATTCTTGCCAAAGTATCTAAAAAAGCCAAGATCCCTCCCTGTCATATTACCAGACAGGAAAAAAGAGGAAAGAAAGAATGAATGGCATACCAAAACTTTCGCTATAGAACTTCAAGCCAGAACTGTGGACATCTTTGACATAGCTAAGGCTCTTTCCTTGTTGAGTGGTATTACACGTTGTGGTAGAACACGTTGGAGCTTGCCCAGCACTAAGCTACACATACCTCCTTGAAGCAGGGGCTGGTTCCCCTGCCTTAAGTGCCTGCAGCTTCACATCACAGCCCCCTCTCTTTCCCATGGGAGGGAGCAAGGTCATGAGCGTTGGGCATTGTGGGAAAAATGTTTATGCAGATAGCCTAAGGGTCAGGCTTAACATTGTTTGCTTAGCCACTAGGCACCACTCCTCTTTCACAAAACTGAAGAGTCCAAGTCTCACCCTTTTGTAAGTCAGAGAACAATATATTCTGGGGGCTTTCCCAGACTGTCTTTGTTAATAGGGAAAGCAAGGAAAGCAAAAATTGAAATTTTGTCCTTTTCTCTCTTTGCCTTACCTATTAGAGCTTTTTTGCTACTTTTCTACAGTGACCTCTTTTTATTTTTTCAGTATCCTGTCCTCCTTTAAGCACAGTAGGAATATGGACTGCTCATTACCAGCCTTTTGGTTCACTCTTCTTCCCATTAGTTCACACTCTTTCTGGGAGACCAGATTTAGCAAATTAGGTAGAGAGACAGACATGTACTTGCATATGTTCTAAAACAAACTTTTTTCTTATATGGTATTACATTCTCTTTATTCTGCTCTCCTTTTCTCTCCCTGCCATTCAGATGGAATAAGGGAACTTGATTCTCTGTATCCACACACTCATTCCCTCCCATCCTATTTCTCCCCCCTCCAGCATTAGCGAGGATGCACATTGCTTGGGCTTAGTTTAGCCTAGGCTAGTGGGGGGGGGGGGAGAAGAAAGGGAGGGGAGGTAGACCCAGTGTCAGTTTCAAAGGCAGGAGGGATTAGCTACCCTCCAAACCCATCCCCCCTGTGGTAGTTCTCTCCAGATGTTACTACATCTGGATCCCATTCCTGTGGCTCCCGTCAGCAGCTGTAGAATTTTCAGGCATCACCAGCTGCCCTTGGGATCAGTGGGTAAAAAAGATGCTTTATCAGTCCCCTTTTCCAGTGGCCAGGGGCAGGTGCCACAGGAGGGGATGCTTTTAGGCAGAGTCACTACCTTCATGGCTTGTTTAGCTTCTTGACCTGTGACTTTAAGAGAATATTCTTAACCTGTGGCACAAGAAAGATTTTTCAAAGAATCTATTCTCTCTGCCGCATCTTTCTTCTCACTAGTGCTCTCCCAGTTTTGCTCATCTTTAATGTCCTGTTGACTAGGTATATTGAGAGTTAAGTAGTACCAATTGGGGGATTAAGGGTAAATCCCCTGGATGCTTTTTCACACTGGAGGAGGGGGAGAACCTTTTAAAAGTTTGAGTGTAACACCCAGCATCCCTGCCAGAATACTAAAAGCCTCTTTTGGCTGGTGTGGGGGAGGGGCACACATGATGCTGGAATTGTAATCTAACGTATTTGGAGGCTGGCCATTTAGTGAGACTGTTATTAAAAATAATTGGGTAGTGCAGAGGAGTCTCCAAGAGCCAGTTTGATGTAATGGTTAAGACATCAGACTAGAAACTGGGAGAGCATGAGTTCTTGTTATGTTTTAGGCATAAAGGCAGCTGGATGCCTTTGGACTAGTCACTTTCTCTCACTCCTAAGAAGAAAGCAATGGCAAACTACTCCCCCCAAAAATTAACAAGAAAACTTGAGGGACTTTTCCAGGCAGTTAGCAGGAGTCAACGTTTACTCAAAAGCACATACACACAAGAGACTCAGTGAGGAATATTTTTATAGCAGTTGTACGAATGTCCAGTCAGTGCCAGAAATCCAACTTGTAAAAGGCAGTTTCTTTAAATATTTGCAGCATATTTCTCAGCACCTTTTGAGCATTTCCATTTGTCTTGGCCCATTGTCTCAGATGTGATTGTGGAATGTATTCTAACTGAAAAACCTATATTTCTGTCCCCTTTGGCTTTTCCAGATGCAGCAATTGCAACTTTCATGCTTTGGGCTGGAAGGCAGTGGTTTTATAAAAGATGATAGTTGAAAAAGATAACATTACTTCAGGATTTCAGTGGGAACAAATATAGCCAGGTTTAACCTGGATCTAAATTGTAGTCATTTAAGTCTGGGACATGGTTTTGTATGAGCAATTTTAAAATAGCATGTTCCAGTTAGGAGCTCGCATACCAGTAGCATTCAATGTAAAAGAATGTAATTTACATTAATTTTCATATGTATTCAAGCTATAGGACCAACCTCAATCTGTCCAACCTACTGAGATATATGTCAGTCAGATTTTATAAGTATATAGTTTTTCTAGCCTGCTACGTTTTGTAGAATATTAGAAACCTTTAGGATTTTTTCAGTCTTAGCAACTTTTACAAGTTGATGTACTCTAGCTGTTGGTATATATATATCTCTCTCTCCTGTACGCCCCTCCCTCCTTTCCTCATTTGGGAAATAGAAATTGCAATCCAACATATCTAGATGGCAAATGATTACAGGAGACTTTGTTGGAACACTAGAACTGGCCGGATGATAGTTTAATGTTCTCTTCATTAAGAGGGTGTTGTTTCCCTCTTTTGCCAGATCCTATGAGTGACATCAAATTCTCAGCCAAATCCATATTCTTCCACATCTTTCTATTACCATCCCTTATCAACAGTGAGACAATTTTTGTACCTCTGGGTGAGGGACCATTCTCTTTGCTATCTCAGCAGAAGCAAGGATGCAGCATGAGATTTGATGGGACCTGAGAAGTCCCGTCTTTCAGACACATGTACAGCAAAGAATCACAAGTGCCTGTGAGACACGACAACAAAAAGACTGCCATTGCAACACAGGCTGGCTTGCATCACCAAATATCCAAGCAAGACCCCACTCTGGAGGGTCATGAATAAAGCCCAGGATCTGCTTGACTGTGGCCGAAGGAAGGCTTGAACCACAGGTAATCCTCCCACCTACTTTTGTCTATGTGCTTTTATTGCAGCTTTCCTAAACCAAGCTGGATTCCTTTCCTTTTGGAGGGAAGCATATATAGTATTTATTAGAATTGCACACACATTGAAAATGATGTACATTTTCATCATGCAGAATGGCTTCAGATCCCACATGAGCACAGTACCTCTCATGAAAGCATGTAGGAGTTGTTTTTTTTTAACCTGAATTTAAAAAGTTTAACAAACAAAATTGTTCAAGGGTACATCTTTAACTTTTAAAGCTTCTTTAATGAATAACAAAGAGATGTACTTATATGAGGTCTGAAGATTTCTGAATCATTTCTAAAGTATACAGTGTTTATTATAATTATGCTAATGAAAAAGAATTTGTGAGATGAAAAACTACTGATGGACTTTTTTATGGGAACGTGAGAAACATAAGTTTACTGGTATCTGGCATAGACTGAGATTTATACAAGTGAGACTGGCTTTAATCTGTTTTATTTCAGCATTTAATACTTCTAGCACTTCATACCTGGTTACTGACAACTACGAACTGGAAATACTGAGCTGTGTTTAGCTCAATATTAGCTAATTGTCTGCTAATCTTGTGGTTCCTTTGCTGATAACATCAGATTCTTTTATAAACTGAGTCCAGTCTGTACATCCTTACTGAGTCTCCTGTCTGAACATCGGGGTCCTTGCTGGAAAACATGATATACTGAAAGTTCCACTGTTTTCAGGAATTTTACATAAGAAGAAAAGCAAATATGTCAGCTGGTATGCCTCTGAATGAACTACCCATGCTTATTTTTGCCTGCAGTGAGATACTTTGATGGTATATCTGAGAAACTGCATTCTGGGAAGAATTAAGATGGCTGCTGCAATTGTACCACATGAGATCCTTTTAGATAAGAATTTTCTCAATCTTAAAATGGAATTGGCTCAGCTAGAAAAGTGGAGGATGGTGAAAAAGGAGAAAAAAGGAGCTGAGAGCTGATGATCAATATCAATTTATTGTTGCTTTCTTTTTTCTGCATAGGTCCCCGCTGTGCAGAGTGATGCTTATTCTGTTCCATGCCATGGTCACCCCATTGCTCTGTGTCATCCAGGCTGCCCCCCTTCCCAACACCTATATCCTCCTTAACACCACTGATACTCTATGGGCTGAGACTCCCCTGAGGGATTGGGACCTCTTCTCTCCACGTGTCACTCTATCTAACCAAGCTCCTGAAGAGCCCCCCATGCTTTTCCTCATGGAGGACTCCAATACCCTACCTGGACACGCTGCTAATAGAACATTCAAGTCCAAACGGTCATTGGAAGGGTCCCTACGCCGGGGAGAAATGTCTGTATGTGACAGTGTTAACGTGTGGGTGACAGACAAACGGACAGCTGTGGACATCCGTGGCAAAACGGTGACAGTGCTGTCTGAGGTCCAGACACTTACAGGCCCCCTCAGGCAGTATTTCTTTGAGACCAAGTGTAATCCAGCTGGCGGAACTGTGGGTGGCTGCCGGGGTGTTGATCGACGCCATTGGATCTCTGAGTGCAAAGCTAAACAGTCTTACGTGAGGGCTTTGACTATGGATTCTGACAAGATTGTTGGTTGGCGCTGGATCCGGATTGATACTTCCTGTGTCTGCACCCTACTCACACGCACTGGTCGAACGTAGGAAAGAAAAGGGCATAGATCATGAACTCATTTTGACCAATCAAAGCACGGCCAGCTGTCTAATATGTTCAATCATCAATTGGAATAATTCTTAAATTTAACTCAGCTTTCATTGGCCAAAGTGTGTGTGTGTGTGTGTGTGTTTTGTGTGTGTGTGTGTATGTGTGTTTGCACGTACATATGCCTGTGTTGAAAAAAGAAGAAGGTGGTCTCTAGTGATTAACAGTTTCTGGGCTACACTGCTGATTCCATTTGTGCTGCAGCAAAATCAGAGGGAAGTACGCCATTATGGCTATAAGTTCTGGCATTTGCTGCCTTAGTGGAAGCATGGTTTCTCTTGTTCACAGGGCCGGAAGAGGAACTTAAAATCCTACTTGTGGAAAGTTAGGTACTGTTATGGCTGGAGGATTCCATTATCCATGCAAATTGGTGGGTAGTTCAAAAGAGATTAGTGGGTCTTTTGCATTCAAAGAGGATCTCAGTGATTACTACTTGTGATCCAGGCATGAATATCAAGGTCCTTTTTTTCTACAATCCTCAGGAACCTTGCAAACCACAAGGGCCTCCCCTCCCCCCATGCTTTTCCTTCTGTGCACTCTCAGGGTTTTTCAAAATGTCTACCCTCCGGGAACATTTCCCATTTCCACACATCTGCCAAGGATTCCCTGCACATGATTAAAAAGTTTTTAGGGCATGTTTGAAAGTGCATTGTCTGTACATGTGTGGCCAGCAGCCACACCTGCTGAGCCTCACCTCCATTCAGCTAAGAACTTTAGAGAATGCATTGGAAGGGAAATTAAGACGTGGGAGGTTTGTCCACTTTTACCAAGCTATGTCTTGAAAAAACATCTGATTCACGACTGAAAGTCATTGGAATAGTTTTGAAAAGCAATCTCTTAGGCAGAAAATATTTACTTCCGGAATTTCCCCTCTCCCCCCCCCCTTTACCCCGCTCTTCCTATTTATTGCCGCATCTCCATTTAAGAGTTTGTCTGTGACACAATCCTTCATATTATTAACTTATTTGTGCGCATTTATTCTGTGGGAAATCATTTCTAGGAGAGTGTGTGTGTGTGTGCGTGTGTGTGTGTGCGTGCTGGCTGGAGGGATTAAAAACAAAGTTCTCAACTCCCTTTCCATTGTCATGAATATTTACTTTTGGGAGCTGGAGGGGGGGGGGAGAGAGAGGAAGCCAGTAGTCAAGAAAGCAAAACTTGGTTATTAATACATTTGAAGTGTCCACAGGCTTTCCACCTGAGTCACTGTTTAGATTGCTCTGTGACTTTCAATGCCACCTGGAGGCTGAAAATAACATTGCAGAGTCCTAATGGGAGTTGAGTCTTCATGATCACCATTCAAGGAATTTTCTTAGAAACAGTACAGAATCAATTTGCCATTGCCACTTTCTGAAATAGCTTTCAACTTTTAAATCTAACCCATGTTTCTCAACTTCAGTGACTTTCAGATGTATGGACCAACTCCTAGGTTGGGGAATTCTGGGAGTTGAAGTCCACACATCTGAAAGTCACTGAGATTGAGAAACACTGCCCTTGGATTTCTTGAAGTTTCCCATCAAAGTACTAGTCAGACTCAACCCTATTTAGCTTCTGAAACTAGAGATCAACCAGATGCTTCCCTCAAAGGTAAACAACCTTCCTCTGTACAGGTGCTATATTTAACATTCTTGGGAGTGAGGGAGGCTGAGAGCTGCACACATTCTGTCAGAACTATCAATTTTCAGTAATCATTGTCAGATGAAGTACAAAAAACATATAATTTAGATGTTGCTGCCCACTCTGGTTTAGGTATGGATATTTTTAGTATACATGCATGCTGTGGGCTAAAACCAACATTACCAAACTTAAGAGAAATCATGTATGAATTTATGTCCAGTATTAATCTGACTAGATTCTACAGCAACAGATTATTGTTTAATCTCACCAAATTATTATAGGATCCTACTTTGAAGAATTGTTGAAGCTATCAAAGGAAACACTTCAACAAATACAAAGCGCTAAACATCATAGTACCCTACTGAGACACTGGAGATTCTGACCTTTTGTTTGTATCAAATGAACAGAAAAACTTAATGCAAGTGTCAACTATGGCCCCTTCAATGTCTTTTGGGTTTAAAAGCTGATAGAATAGGAAAGAACAGTGAGAAGAAGAGGATACAGCTTAATGGACAAAACTGGAGGAAAGTATAGCCTAATGACTGAAGGTAAACATGTATATTAATGTTAAAAAGGATCTCAGGGTACAGAATTGGTGGTACTGTAGACATGATTTAGAAAGGCTTAATAAAAATTCCTTTCTTAATACTACTGAGGATAAGTGTGGATCATTATATATGTTATATAGTCAGAATAGCATCTCCCATGAAGAAGCAGCAACTCAGTTTTGACAAGCTCAGCAAATATCCCAAATTTTGCAAACACTGTTGAGGAAAAGAAAACTTAAAAGGGAAAGAAAAACACCCAGTAAGATGAAGGCATCTCAGGAAAAAAAATGAAATGAACTCATTTAAGAAGGACAAGTCTGGTTCTAACAGGATAGATGTTTGCTCCACATCTTTGTAATCAGGTTTCCTTTTATTATAAATTTGAAGTACCCCAAAATGGAGCACTAGGCACTCACTTTGGAGTTATAAGAATGATTGCTTACGTGGTAACAAACTTGATATAGGTAGTCGCTGACCAACATGCAACTTGCTCATTACAATTGTAAATCATGATGGTTGTAAAGTGGATCACCACTTGACTGGACCCATTTTTATGAACAGTATTAAGTAACTCCATTATTTGCTATGATCTGCTTTTGCAGAAAAGTGGAAGTAACTTAGAGTTTTCAGTCTTGGTTTGTGATCATATGACTGCAAGATGCTGCAAATAGCTATAAATGTGGGTCAGCCCCCAACACTTGAAATGCAGTCACATGACCATGTGGAGGGGGTAACTGTCAGAACTTTGGAACCAGGTTATTAGTATGGTTTGGGTGGTCCCATGTAACTTTCAATGGCTGCTAAGTGACTGGTTGTAAGTTGAAGATTACTGTACTCTGCCAAATAACTACAAAACTACCATTTTTTTGACCCAAAATCTTTTCAAGCAGTTACATATATTTGCTCCTTAAATAACATTTTCATATAGAAAGGTGAATAATTGGATTTTAGTTGGCTTTTTCCCCAATACTATGCAGACTAGAATAAGAAATTTATTTTTGGGAAAATCTGGGCAGTCAAAATTGTTTTATGCTGAATTAGACCCAAAAAGCTTCATTTGGTGCAACTATCTAACTCCATTTTTGCCTACTCAGTTCCCCAGCATTGTTCAATTTATTTACCAGCTTGACCATGGCAATTTTATCCTTATAGGGTCCTAAACAGTTGCTGCTATCAATATGCGCAACCTCCCCACTTTTCAGTATTGCTGGATATCATGAAGTGATTTCTTACATCCTCATTTCAGTCAGACATTATTTGCCCCCATTATTGGTACTTTAAGCACCTCAAGGTTGCTGCTGCTATCTCCTTGACCAGGTTGCTCGTGATGTGTGCGGGAGGCAAAGTGTGTGGGTCAGAGGAAGGCCCACTCCCCCTCCTTGCGAGGAGACCTAACTTTGTAACCAAAGCATCCTCAGCTATAGGATGGAAGACCATCAGGAGAGGAGGTGGCAAAGGGATAGCGAAAGAGCAGCAGGGCTGCTGATGGCCAAGTACTAAGGTAGGACTTCCCTCGGACCAGTGGTGGGTTACAACCGGTACAGGTGTACCGGTGCCTGCCAAGAGCACCAGGTACCTTTCCAGTATGGTGCTCCAGAGGGCCCACCCACCCACCCATGCTCCTTACCAGTATTTGAGGTTTTCGGGGCTTCCGCGCACGGAGCATACGACACTTGCACAATGCCTCCACTGAGCAGCTGGAGCGTCGCGGGCAGTAAGTACGCATGTGCGTGCACGTTCATTTAGTGGATGCCCAGACCCATTGCACTGTACCAGTTGCAACGGGATCCGGAACCCACTACTGCCTCAAACCCTCCATCCCTCTCATAATCTTCCTTCTCATTCCCTCCCTCCTTCCTTTCTTCAGTCTCATTTTCCTTCATTCTCATTTCCATCTTTCTTCCTTTCTTCTCTCCTTCTCATTCCATCTCTCCTTCCTTCCCTTCTTCTCAGTCCCATTTTCATTCCTTCCTTCCTTTTCATTCCCATCTTTCTTCCCTTCCTTTCTTCCACCTCCTCCCTCCTTTTCCTTCTCCTCCCACACTTATTCCTCCTAACATTTCCCCTTCTTTCTTTCATTCTTCCTTCTTTCCTTCCTCCCTCTCCTCCCTCCCATCCTTCCCCCTTCTCATTGCCATCTCCTTCCCTCCTTCCTTTTTTCCTCCCCTCCTTCTCATTGCCATCTTCCTCCACACTCAGGAAGCAATGAGGGAGAGAGATTGGCAGCGCTGCCGGTATTGATGCCCACCAGCAGCTGTGGCTTTACTATGTGGAGGCGGGAACAGTACCAATGAAAGGGAAGCCTTGCGTGCTTCAAGGCCAGGGTGGCAAGTGTGCAATGGAGGTGGTGGTGGTTGGAGCAGCACTGAGCTACAATTTGTGATGACCATCTGGACCAGAATGCAGTCAGCCTTAGATCTGACCCACCCCCGGAGCTAGCGAGGGGTCACCCTGCTGCCTCCGTCCTGCCCCCTGGGGCCTGGGCATGTGCACAGGAGACAGCAAGCACTGGTAACCTGGGTGAAAGGGATGCACTCAGAATGCAATCAGCCTGCAGGGCAAGACAGTCCCCAGGGATGCCAGATCCTGTGTGCTCACCACCTGGCAAGGGCCCAGTGGGCCGGGTGGGGATGGTTCCTTGCCAACTCCAGGGCAGCCCTGCAGATCTAAAGCTGACCACGTTCTAGGCCGGATGGCCACCATCAGGTTGCAGATTAGCAGCTGCCCAGCCTGAGGCACTGCAGACCGGTTCTTTGCTGTTTCCAGAGCAGCCCTGTGGACCAGAAATAATCACATCATGGGCTGAATCTGACTCACAGGCCTTGAGTTTGACACCCCTGAATCACAACTCCCCCTTTAGACTACACAGCATAAAACATTTTCAGCCAAAGTTGTATCATTCCAAGCTGCAACTTGGGCTCTCATCAACAAAGGGCATAATCAGATAATAATTTCTATCTTGAAAAGAGCCAGTTGCAGTGCTATAATCTTAATTCATTCCTCCCAGTACCTATATTTTTCTGTGCATCCAGATCTCTAATTTATTCAGAATTTTTCTGAATTAATTTTTCTGCATTAATGCATTCATTCATTATGCACAAGGTGACTGGATACTTTGCATTATGAATTTGCAAATATCTTTTTGATATTGAAAAATGAGATACTACATTTAATTGCTTGCAAAATATCCATTAATATATTCTTATGGCCTTCCTTGATCCATTTTTGTTGCTAATACAGCTATTTTCCTTCTATTCAATTGTGTCCAATTTTCAGAGTCTGCCTGGACCAGTGGTAGTCAACCTGGTCCCTAACGCTCACTAGTGGGCGTTCCACCTTTCATGGTGGGCGGTTGGGGTTTGCTGTAGCTCTGCTTTATAAATTTTATAAAGTAAGGTTACTTCCCTACTTTATAAATCATCATTACAGTGGAACCGGTGGGTGGTTAGAAAATTTTACTATTAACAGAGATACAAAAGTGGGCAGTAGGTATAAAAAGGTTGACTACCCCTGGCCTGGACATAGTGGACAAGTCCCTGCCATTTCTTGGCAAGGTTTTTCAAAAATGATTTGTCATTGCCTCCTTCCTAAAGCTGAGAGGAAATGATGGCCAAAGATCAACCAGCTAGCTTTGTCTTCCGGTTTCTAGACTGATGCCTTAACCACTACATAAAACTGGCTCAGAACTGCTGCACTGTACTTAAAAGGCTGGGATGCTTAAGACAAAAACCAATCACTTGGACTTGGACACTATACAGAGTCTCAAGTCACTTTAAAGATTAGCAAATGTTTTAAATGTAGGATAACATAGCATTAAACTTCAACATAGTTGTCACTATCATAACAGTTTCATTACATTTTCCATTGAGTTCAGTGAGAATTTTAGGAATTGAAGTACAGAAATCTTCAAATTGTCAAATTTGAGAAACACTGGTCTAGACACTTGATATAATTGTAGTCTTGCCAAATTTGGATTATGAACATCAACTATTTTTTTTAAATTTTGCAATATAATCTTGCATTTGGTTATTCAGAATTGGCTCTAATGCAGCATCTTTGCACATAAGCGCAAGATCAAATATGCATTATTTGGTCCTAAGTGCCATCTAATGGTTATCATTGGAATTTCACGTTTTTATAATCGGTGAAGGGTTGCAGAACATGCGCCAAAAGCGAAAGAAGAATATTAAATGAGTAGGGTGCTGGGAAGGAGCTATTATTGTCATTAATCTTCGGAATGAATGAGAAATCGATTGCACTTCAACATATGTTTAATCGCCGATCCAATTTCTTGGGAAAATAATAAATTTAAATAGCAACCTGGTTGCAGAAAGGGAAGGGGACCGGAGGCAAAGAAAAGGGATAAAATATCCCGGAAGCGAACATTTACTTTTTTCAAATATGGCTAGTTGAAACTGTCACTGAACGTTTTTTTTTCTTCTAATCGCTGTACTTCCCTCAAGTGAATCAAAAGAAAGCGCCGCAAAATGTGAGGCTGAAGAGTTCTATCACCCGGGCAACATTTATCACAAACATTCTAGAAGTCCCGCCCCTTTCGTGATTCTGTTGTATTCGCCGCTGCCGCTAAGGCAACAATCCATTAGCAAACATGTCCAAAAAGCAGGGGCAAACATGGCAGGCACTTTCTCCGCCTTTCCCTTCGGATGGGAGGTGGACTCCGGCGCGCTGGTACCCCCCGAAGTCCGCCGACAAGACTGGAGACTGACAAGCAGTGGAGTGGGGCTCAATTACAGCCCATTATTGCCTTTCCCGCCGCCCTATGCGCTAGTAAGCAAGCTAATTTTTAGCGGGGTAGCTGATACAATCCGGATTATTTGTAAACATTAAGGCTTGGAAATGAGGAGGGTAAGATCCCTGGGTTCTCCGCGAGAGGGCCGGAATGACACCAAAATAGGACGCGGGATTCTTTTAAGGCAGATCCACGTGATCCCCCTTTTTTATTGTTCATTCTGTGTACTCACTGTTCCTCCTAAACTTTATTATTAGTCCACGATCCAGGAACCGTTGCCACCTGCCTCCCAGAAAATATGGCGGGACGAAGTCATTCCCCGGCTGGCTACCACTGCACAACTTGCCCACTGCATGAAAACTCAAAGGGAACTGCTAGCTCAACCCCGCTACTCTGTCGCTGCCTCATATCAGGACGTCCACTACAATAAAGATTTGAGAGAAAAGGTAAGTGGTTCTGAGAAAGTTTTGGCAACTAAGGTGCTCTTCAGAAAGTGTTTTGAGAAAACATTAAGAAGCAGATTTCTGATTTTGCTCGATAATTAGTTAAGATCCTATCTGGTTTCCAGGAAGACCTCTAATGCAGCAGGATGAACAGCCTGATAGTGATATCAATCAGCCCCAGAAGGAAGAGCTCTGGGAACACACTTATATTATTAGCTTTGCTTTTTCCTCTTCCTCCTGACCCCTTTTCCTTTGAGCAAAACTCTTTTATTGCAACCCTGAAGGCAGAGCCTACATCTTTATCAAAACAGTACTGTATTTTCCCTACATGCTTTTTTCAACTTTCCAAAACAAAAAAATGGAAGTCTGTTTTGTTTCAATTACCATAAACTCTGGAAGGAATAGGTGATAATAACAAAATGCAATAGGCCAAAGATATTTTGCCACCAAAAGTAAAATCAAATTGCAAATTACCCAAGGCTACTCTGGCATATGAAATTAGAGCATCTCACAACCTTCCTTTTTATAACTTTTTATGTTACATTCTATAATAAAGTAATATCTTCTCTCATAAATGATTACCAGCCAATGATGATTGTAGGGACAGAGGTAATTTGTGAATAACACAAATAACTTTTCTACTTTGAATAATAAAGATTTTTAAAAAACCAACACTTAACATGAATAGAATCAACACAGATAATCTTAGAAATAAGCAATTTCTCCACTCACTCCCCAGCCTTAGGACCAGTAATAATTGTCATTAGGTCAAATCATCTGTCTTTCTGCTTTTTTAATATAATTTCTAAAATTAGTTTCACAAAATATGAAAAACTAACACCAACTAATAAAATGCAGAAACAGGAAAGAATAAAAAAGTGAAAGTGTAGAAAGAAAGAATAAAAAAACAAATACAAAGAAGTTTTCAATTTCTTTTACAGAAATATTACATTTACAAAATTCTCTCTTACTCTGATTACAAAAATCCTGCCTTTTTCTATTCTTTTTGTGTAATCATCAAAACCACAAAATCACTTATACATTTTTTCTGTTTCAGGCAAAAAAATAAATGGTTTCTAGTCCACCATAAATGTAGTTATTTTTCTCTAATTTGTCAAAAATAAAAATAGCACTGTAAAAATTAAAGATCGTTCCTTAGTCATTGAAATCTTTCATAGGTCCTCTCTTAGTTTTTTGCAAATCTTTAAATCAAAGTCTCTCTTGTATTTCTGTAGTCTGGAATGTCTTCAGCTGTAATTGATTAGTTCTTAAAGTGATTAAGAGATGGGGAGAGTAAGACTGTAAAGTCTCTAGCGGCTCCACTGTAGTTAGAAGTGTAGATGAAATTCTAGGATTCCCAGCAGCTCAACTCCTGATCTGGCTACAAAACCTTTTTTGTTTCTGCAGTTTAATTAAAAGGAGCTGCCATCCAGAACTAATGTAGTTAATATCTCAATCTCCCCTTGATCCAGGGAGATAAAAGCCATCTAGAAATCATCTCCCAGCTGGCTTTCAAAGGCTACAGCAGTGCTCCTCACTTTGGAAAGTATCAAACTGTCACTCCTCAAAGGAAGCAACTCACCTGTCCTTTTACTATATGTTCTGTTTTCTGGACTCTCAACCTGCTCTTCTCACTGACAGATAAAGCTTAGAGAATGGAGGTTCCCCTTGACTATGGGCAACCAGAAGAGTGAGATCCAAGCAAATTTTCGTGGTTGGCCCAATCTGCCGCACGACCCTACCTTTCATGCTGGGCCTCAGCCATTCAAATTGGCAGCTCATCACACAGATGGAGCATCCAAGGTATCTTGAATTCCAGGGATAAAGGGATACCTTTTCCCCCCTGAACTCATTTTTTCTTGCCAGTCAGGATCTCCAAATAAAGGATGTCATGCACATTTGTGAAGTTTTCTTGCACATGTGTCTCTATCTTTTTGATACTGTTGAATGTTTAATGCCATTTAGGCTCTTGTCAGATCTATTTGCAGCTTGTGTACACTGGAGGCACAAAAACTAGGAGTGGCCTAGGAGAAGGGATGACTTCCGATTCACAGAGGAACAGCCTCCGGAGGAAGCTGGATAGCAGAACATTGATAGACTCTGTTAGTTTATCTGATAGGGACAATAGATAGCTATTTAAATTTCCCATAAGTCTACTAAGGGAATTGTGGAAATTTTAAAAAACAGTTGTCACGGGGGAGGGAATTAGATGCCCTTGCTAATTGTTGCTGGGCCTGACTGAAGTGTCGCTTTCTTAAAGATGTCTCCTGGAGCAGAGAAAATGTTGCATAGCAAATTCAGAACATCCTCTCCAATAGCGGTCTTTATTCTTTTCACTTTAGGCGGTGGTAGCCACTACGCAAAACAACAACCTCGCTGGAAGACCCTTCTACATCTGTGACAAGACAGTGTTTCAGCTTAATGAACCCTACTTATCTACCACTGCTCAGGACTTCCGAATCTTCACACAGTTAGTGGAACATCTGTAGTATCTTTTCCCCATTCCTTCAAAGCCATATATATAGTCAACTTAAGAACACAATGAAGGCCAGAATTTCAGTCATAAATCATTGTGGTTGTTTAAGGGTCTCAGTGATACTACTAGCTTTCATAACACCTTCAGAATCTGTATTTCACAGTAAAGGTAATTCTTAACTTACAACCGTAATTGGAACTGGATTTTGGTTGTAATTCATTAGTTATTAAGTTGATGTATCTATGCGACCAGACCCAATTTTATGACTTTTTTTACAGCACTATAGCAATAGCAGTTAGACTTATATACTGCTTCATAGGGCTTTCAGCCCTCTCTAAGCGGTTTAGAGTCAGCATATCGCCCCCACAGTCTGGGTCCTCATTTCACCCACCTCGGAAGGATGGAAGGCTGAGTCAACCTTGAGCCGGTGATATTAGAACCGCTGAACTGCAGATAACAGTCAGCTGAAGTGGCCTGCAGTACTGCACCCTAACCACTGCGCCACCTCGGCTCTCATTAAGCTGCACTTGTTAAGCAAACTTTATAGTCATAAGTGTAAATCCATTCTTTCCACTGGGAGTTTTTGCCAGACAACAAGCAAAAAAAGTTGTAAATCGTGGATCAAATGACTATAGGTTAGGATTATGCATGCCAACAGTCAAGACTACAAAACATCTGTCTGAACCTGTCATAATTTTAAATGGTTGTTAAATTATTGGTTGTAAGTCATGGACTACCTCTATTAATTGCTGGGGAGTAAAGTGGGAGGCACTTTAAGTTCTTCAAAACAGTTGGAAAAAGGAAACTGGGCTCCCTAGGATTTTGCTTTGACAAAGCTGTACTTTTGTATTTCTATTTTTGCTAATCTGAATTTTTGCAATCTCTTCATTAGCCCATGGAGAGAAGTGTCACTTTAATCACGGTTAGGTTCGATTTGCCAATTGCGCAAAATATGCTAATTTGATCAATATATAAGTATGACAACAATTGAGCCCAAAATTTCCATAGCTAAGTATTATTGCTTAGCTACGTATTGTTAAGTATTATCCTATTTTATGACCTTTCTTGCCACAGTTGTTAAGTAAATTGCTATGGTTCTTAAGTTAGTAACATGGTTATTAAGTAAATCTGGATTCTTCAATGATGTTGCTTGTCAGAAAGTTGAAAAGGGTGATCACATGACTCTAGGACATTGCAACAGTCAGAAAGTTATTCCAGTTGTCAAGGGTCCAAATTTTGGTCATATGAAAAATGGTCATAAGCCACTTTTTTCAGTGCCATTGTAATTTTGTACAGTCATTAAATGAATGATTATAAGTTGAGAACTACCTGTATCTTGTTTTGCTGAATTCATCCTACCTATGCTAGTCTATAACCATAATACATTTTGATTCATCCTATTTATTTAACGAGGAAAAGGTGAAGAGCTCTCAATCTCTCTACTACCATAAAAGCTCATAAAACCTATAATTTTAGTAGACATCATCCAGTTTCACTGAAGTCATAGAGACTAGAAATATTTCCTTTTTGAAATTAAAGATTAGTTTCTTAGGAAGTTGAATTCTAAGTTTAGAGCTGTATTTAATGCCCTCAAAGCAGCACATACAAACTTGAGCAGAATTGATTCTTGCATTGTCATATATAAAGAAAACAAGCATCTCCAGAGGTAACCTCTGGAGTGAAATAAATATCCCTTTCTTGTCCTCTTGTAATTTAATCTCACTTCTTACATAACATTGCACATATTTCCTGCTTTTGTCTATCTTCCTGAAAAAATGATTTTTTTTTTGGTTCTGTCTCCATAGGAAAGAACTTCAAGGGTGTACTCGGAAGCAAATTCTCAATTTGGATACTTACCCTCTGATTCGTGTACCTGGACCTATGCGGGATCTTCAGACGTTTCCAAAGGCTACCCGGGTGCCCCACCTGATCCTGAACCCAGCTGTACCTCACCGAGGTTTATTCAGCCTGGCCCAAGAAACCTACCAACTCCCCAATGACCACAAGCGTACCTGGGATCGATTCTGTCCTGTGCAGCAGCCACCTAAAGTTTCCTGCCGGGTGCCTGTGGTGGAAATCATGTGTGTGCCACACATGTATGAGACAGAGTATAAATGCTATGGAAGTGGAAAACCTATGCCAGTGTGAGATGGACAGAGATTTGCACTCCTTCACTATTCACTTTCTCCTACTTCATCCAAAAAGAAATATATATATATATATATCACCATGTTTAGTTTTTGATCATTTGTTGAAATAACAAAAACAAAAATTCTAGATACATTCAAAAAACGGAACATTTTGACTTTGCCATACTGTCTTAGAATTTTAGCCTCAGACAGCTATGATCAAACAAACAAAAAAGTTGCCATGCGTGTGCACTCACTTGAATATTAACTCCACAGAAGTAAGCAAACTAGTTCAGGATTAATGTGCAAGAATTGATTCTTGCATTACTGTATATAAAGGAAACCAGGTGGGACTTCTGAAGTGAGATAAATCTGTCTTTCTTGTCTTCTTATAAAGTAGATTAATCTCACTTCATACATAATAACACTAGAACAACAGGTAGTCCTCAACTTAAGACCAGTTGCTTAGCAATCATTTGATGTTACAATTGACTCAACCCAAATGTGAAAGATGAAACAAATATAATTTTCACATTCCATATTCCATATTTCCTGGTTTATATGAGGTTTTCCTATTTTCTCTTCAATATCACCTGGGAGGTTGGTTAGCTACAGAGACAGTGACTTGGATTGCTTAAGTAACAGTGGCACATTGCATGGATTGTACTGTTCTAAACAGATTTTCTAGCCAGTTCTATATTTGGATACAACACCCAGAATAGATGCTATATAGAGTTCTCAGGAGAAGTGAGGAATCATTGGCTCTTAAGATATTTATCTTCAGCCCCATTATCAATAAATAACAGCTGGAAGGCCACATAAAATTTTGGATTGACAATAAACATGAGATTCAGATCCATTGCCAAACAATGGTGACAAGGTGACTATCTTCTAAAAATATACTTTATAGTTTATATGATTGTGGTATGAATAATATGTGAGAGAAAGAAACAGTATTTATGATGTGAGCTTCTGGAAGGGAGATGGCATATCAATGTAGTGAGATTCTTGATTTACAACCACAATTAAGGCCATAATTTCTATTGCTAATGGATGCACCATAATTTCTATTGCTAATGGATGCAGTTCTTGAGTCATGCCTTTCATATAATCTTTTTTGATGCAGTTGTTAAGTGAATCATGGTGACCGTTAAGGGAATCACATCTTTGTTAAGGGAATCTGGCTTCCCCCGATTTTGCTTGTCAGAAGCCATCCAAGGGTCATAAATGGTAATCACATAACTCCAAAATGTTATCATCGTAAACACATGTTTTCCAAGTGCCCTAATTTTAATTATGTGATGGTATACTACCATAGTAAATGAGGCTATGGGTCCTAAGTTACTTTTTTCAGTGTTGTCGTAACTTTGTAAGTTGAGGGCTATCTCTTATTACATAAACTAGTTACTGCATTTGTCTCTTGATTGCAGAGAAACATAATGACATGGGCAGGCAAAAAAACCAATGAGAGTATCAGCGACTTCCAATTTCTTGCTGATTTGGCTAGATCTGACCACTCTTTGGCAGCCAGTGATGGACCAGTCTACCCTGACTCTGGAGGTCTAGGCCAGAATTGGTCTACCTGATCTCCAGAAGCTGAAGGAAAAGCCAATTTACCTGCCTCTGGAGGGCTAGATAACTTAAGTGGACCAATCAAAGCAGCAGCATTGAAGTGACCATAAATACCAAATTTTCAGTCTAACAGGACTCATGGATCCTAGATTCTAAAAGCATTCTGTATGTTGGCCCATCTGAATTACCTTGGTTTAAAAATTATTAGACTTGATGCGCCCTTTTACCCAGGTTACAGACACGAGACTTTTAGTAGAGATAAATTTGAATGGAGCCTGTCCATTGTAGGTTGGGGCAGTCATAAAGTGAAACAGTGGTTTATATGAGAGCAATTTTGAAAATCAACCCAATGCCAATTTTCAGTTAATAAAATATGGTTTCCTAAATTTGAAAAGGAGGCATGGATGCCATGCGAATCTTAATATCAACTTTATTAAAAGGCTAATAATAAAGCCTAAAATCCTAGTAATAATAGTAACTATTGGGGGATCCTTCCCTGAGCCGGATCACCCACTCCAGAAATCCGAGAGCTGCACCCTCTCCCCTCGATATACCTTCCCTGCACCAACTCTGATTGGGGCTTCTCACCTTTTTCATTCATAAATCTCGATCGATTAACAAGCATGCCCTGGCCTCCTGCGGCCAGGTAACCGAGAGATGCATAAACCCAGGACTGGCCCGGGGTGTGACGTCATGGGAAGCCGTTGACCAGCCCCACCGGTTGAAATGGAAAACCGTTAGCCACGAGCGCCGTTTGGAGGCGTGGCCTCGCGCACAGCGGCTTCAGTTCGGCTAGACGAAGACTGGAGCTGGAGCGGCTTCAACAGAGCAGCTCGCGTTTGCTTTAACGGCGTCCTTTTGGGCATTTATGAGTTAGTCAAATTGTCAAGCTACATTCACACATTAGAAGGACGTGTCGACCCGCAACAGGTCACACTGGCAGATGATCTGGCCATGAGTGAACAACCGTGAAATTATCTGAACCGATCTCTGCTGAGATCCAGGAAGGTGTGGGACACCGCCTTCCAGATTTCAGGGATAAGAATTGATTTTGGAACTAAATCCATTCTGAGCTTTAAAAAAAAAAAAAAAAAACCTCTGAATGTGGTTGTAGGAACACCCCCTCTAGAAGAATGAAATATTTTGAGAAATACTAAAAAGGCGGAATATTATATTTCCCAAAGGGAGAAATGGAGAAACATGTTCTTAAAGGTAGAAAGCAGATTAAGTCTTTCTTAATATAAATTAATATTTTAACTAGTTTAGCAGAACCCAATAAAATATAAAAGTAAAAAAAAAAACTATGTTCAAATATTAATGTCTAGGCCAGCAGTCTCAACAACTCCCATTTGAGTGAGAAGCAGGCACACATGTGCCACTTGTACAAATGGAGCTTTGTGAGCGCAAGTGGCTGGCACTTGCACAAATGGAACTGCACATGTGAGCACAAATGACCATAATCAGCGCAAATCGAGCTGCATGTGTGTGCTCACCCACCACTTGTGCAGCCCAATTCTGAACAAGGCATGGCCCGGTAGTGGGTTGCGGCCCAAGGGTTTGGGACCCCTGGTCTAGGCCATCTAACCATTGAAGTACAGAACTGTTTAAATTTAAAAAAATCAGATACTAGGCAGATATATTCCCTCAGTTTATAGCCGGTCACAATGTGATCTATAGTTTGATGTGGGACCCCACAGTCATACCGGGGGGGGGGGGGGGGGGGGGGGAGGATGTTATGTCCCATTTATACAGAGAGTCCCAGCAGAGGCCAGGCGAGATGTGAATCCTATTTAGGATTGTTCGTTGTTGACTTAGTAGTTCAAAGCCTGGCACCTTTTTTGTAACATTTATGACATCTAATTTACTGATATCACAGCTGTTAAGCCATACAGGCACAGTATTCTGCTGTAGAGAAGACCAATCCTCGGGCTGATGACCTGAGGTTAGTAGCTGAAGAACAGATCGTATGCACATTTATCTGGAAGTCTCTGTGTACAGGTAATCCTTGACTTATGATCAGTTGCTTAGTGACCAAGTAACAAAGGCTCTCCTCTGTGGTACTAATGATCCAGTTCCAAAATTCTGTTGCTAATCCCATCCCCGCCCCCCATTACATGATTGCATTTCAGACAGTTCTATGACATTTCCATGCCATGCTGTGACAACCATGCTACCATGGCCACCTTGGCTTGCCATTTTGACACAGGATAAATTGCTCTGGGAACATTATCAAGAAACAACTTGACAAAAACCCCACACCTACCTTAATAGGGGGTGGTTGTCAACCATGGTATTATGACAGGCCATGTTTCCCCATGCAGGGTTGGCACCCTACGAGCATGACCACTATGTCAGGTCAGAGTGTATCCACTTGCATGGCTGTCTGCATGCAAGATGTGTGTCCCACTTGTTGCTCCCCCTTCCCCCCGGTGACTGAATGACTCCCACTTGGCCTGCTTTCAAGTGGGGGGAGGAGAAGGGCTTTATCTTCTCTGAAGCTTTCATTACTTCACTTTCCTGCCCCCTCTCCCCCCAGCAAAAGGCAGGCTAAACGGGAGTCATTCAGTTGCCAGATTGCTGTCACCATCCCTGCTTGCTTCTTTCCCTGCCCAGGTCTAGCGCACCCAAGGAGAGATCCACAGCTGAGACTGGCACAGATGCCACCCTCCCAGGAAGATGATTGCTTCTCAATACCTTCATGGAAGGGTGAATTTTATCATCTTTTAAATAAACAAGTACAGTTTATTTTGCATTTGTCTCCCCATTCTCACACTTTTTTTTTTGCAAATGTCAGCTTGTGGGACTTTGTTTTTTAATATCACAAGATTTCCAAAATGTAAGCAAATCTATGGAGAGTGGTGGGGAGGATCCCTGGTAAGCTTGACACCTTAATACAGTTTCCTTTTCTGCTGTAGAGTGTGATATACAAAAATCTCATGGATTGCCTGGCCAAATTAATCTAGATGAAGAGATTCTGAAGGCTGAATAAGGCAACTCGCCGCAGCCAACTTACCCTGGCCAACTCACCATGGGCCAACTTGCCATGACCAGCTCACCACGAGACAATTCCATAATTCAATTTAACTATTTTAAATTATTAAAACATTATTTTAATTTTTGTCATTTACATTTCATTTTGTCTCTCCTTTGGCACCCTTTCTTTAATTATTCCACTATTTCTTCAATGTTAGCATAACTTTTATCCTACGGTGAGTTGACTGTGGTAAGTTGGCCCAAGCGAAGTGGCCATGGTAAGTTGTCGTAGACCTTTCTGGGATTTTTTGCAAAGATATAGGAGTTTCTTACTGCTGCATCAAGCCACACACAGTCTTCAGCCTTTTCTTCTGGGCTCAGCTGCACCAAGCAAACTTCCATTGATCTTAAGAGTGAAGCCAGCCATGAGGAAATGGATGTCCATCCCAATTTCCATGTTGCTGTTTATCTCAGGAGGAGACCAGATTTCCCTGATGGTCAAGCATGTTCAGATATTTGATGCCTACAGGCTAGTGACTTTTACTACATAGTTGTTGGTTGCTCCTATCTGCCCCTGTGTACTCAATGTTGGCTGTTCCATCCTCTTGCTCTCCTTCCCTTTCCAGAATAGGACATCTTGCCACAGTGAGCTCAGCATAGTTAGCTCACTGCTGCCAGCTTGCCATTGCCAAGTTGTCTCTGCCAACTCAACCACTGCCAAGTCATAACATGGCCAATTCATTACGGGGATAACTTGCTGCAGGCAGTCAGATAAAGAGCTACATGGGCAACTGAGCAGGTGGACAGAGCAGACTGGCGGTAGCAGCTGTTGTTGATTTTTATTTATTTATATGCCGCCCTTTTCCCCCGAAGGGGACAGGGCGGCTCACAACTCAAACCAGGGAAGGGGGGATACAGACAAAATTAAAAATGACACAAAACAATACATGGTTTAAAACACACAGCAGTCATACCATTCGAGACGGGGGCAACGGTTCTTTAGCCCCAGGCCTGTCGGAACAGCCAGGTTTTAAGGGCTTTGCGGAAGGCCTGGAAGGTGGTGAGGGTTCGAATCTCCACGGGGAGTTCGCTCCAGAGGGTCGGAGCAGCCACAGAGAAGGCTCTCCTCCGGGTAGTCGCCAGTCGACACTGGCCGGCGGATGGAATTTGGAGGAGACCTAATCTGTGGGATCTAATCGGTCTAGTGGAGGTAATTGGCAGCAGGCGGTCTCTCAAGTACCCAGGTCCAATACCATGAAGGGCTTTATAAGTGACGAAGCTGGGAGCACCCCATTTTTCACAAATCCCACAGCTGCCATTGCTGCCATACTGACCTATAGGCCAAAAAGGGTGGGGACAGTAGCAGGTTGTGTGTGTGAAAACCTGACACTCCTGACTGTCACCACCTCCCTTTTACCCACTCACCCATCCTATCGCTGCTGCCACCACTGTTCCTGGCCTCTTTGGCCAGAGCTTGGCAGCAACAGTGAGTACATGTGAAAATGGAAAGTCTACAGCTACCACTATCACTTTGCACTCTACACCTGCTTTCTTGCCTGCCTGCCTGGCTCTGTCTCTGGCTACCCATGTCAAGTTATCCTCATAGTGAGTTGGACTTGCATATGTAGTTGTCCTGCGGTAACTTGATAGCGGTAAATTGACAGAGGCAACTTGGTAGTGATGAACTGGCCACAGCAAGTTGTCCTAGAACTGTGATGGTGAACCTATGGCACGTGTGCCCTAAGTGGCACATGGAGCTATGTTGCCTGGCATGCGCAGAGTCATCCATTCCTTTTTCGGGTTTCTGGCACACATGTGCACATGACAATCAGCTGGCCTTTATGTGTGCGGCAGTGCTGGAAACTGGAAGAGCTGGTCTTCCGTTTTCTGGTGTGAGCATGTGCACGCCAGCCAACTGATCATCACGCATGCATGCAAGCCAGTAACCAGAAGACTATTTGGCTGGCACACATGCGCGTGCTGGAAATCAGAAGTTCATTTTCTGGCATGTGCATGCCCTTCGGGCAGCTTCTCTTCTGGGTTGTAGCCTAGATGAGCTCCCTTTTCAACACTCAGTGTTGAAAAGATTTGCCATCACTGTCCTAGATCTTCTTTTTCTACTGCTACAATTTAGGGAGAAGATAGCATCCAAATATTTCTTGTGCCCAGAGCAATAATATGGCAATTACAACTTTTGGATTGAGGAAGCCAATGCATCAAACCAAAGTCTTTTTTTTCTGATTTGAATTTTTGAAAAAACAATGCGCCATCCATCCATTGCTGCAGATCGACCACTGTCTACTTGGTAATGGCTCCTGATTACAGTCATCTATGAGAACTCCTAAAAGAGTTACCAAGGATTCCATTGGCTCACTTGTATTCAGTCTGCAAAATTATAGGGTTTTAATAAAGATTGAGAAAGAGGTTCTGAGTTTCTCAAACTGCTGCCATATCAACCTATTAGATCCACAGCTAGCCTTCATCTGTACCTCCGTTAATTGGTATTGCAACTATGGCCCCTAGGTGACGATAAAGTGTCATCTTGCTCTTTAAGATTTATTCTCATTTTCCCCCCTTATCTATATCTCTATACTACTAAAAAAATCTTGTGGGATTTTTTTTGCAACCTTGAATTAGACAAAACGGTACAGCGTAGGGTAACAGTTTTTGAATCTACATATACCAAATGAGTTAGTTTATAGAATGTGCCCAAATCTGGCCCTCATGACTCCTACAGAATTGGCATTTAGGAAATTTATGGCCAATTCAGCACTGCTGCGCTGTCACACCATCATGGTCAGCCACAATCACATATTTATCATTTCCAGTGGTTCTGACAGTTTCCCACAATGCAATGGGGAAACCAACAGGAAAGTCAAAAGTTGCCCTGGTAACTCTCTTCTGCTCATTCAATATTTATAGCCCCCGTTTTTGCTGCATTGACCATTTTAGACCCCTTTGTACTATTTACAGCATGTGCTATACCCATATACATCCTCCCCAACCTATGTAACATCTCTTGCACACTCCTATACATCCATCATAACCTATTCTGCAATGCCCTCCTGCATGGACTTCTCATGCACTGAGGAGGGAATGCAAGGGTATGGCACAGATCAGGATGGCTGTTGAGTGAGAGAGAGATGTTACATGGACCGGGGGGGGGGGTGAGGCAGGGACGGATGGACGGACAAATGAGAATACAACATGAATTGGCAAGGATTTGCACTACTGCAGGAATAGCCAAATATCTGAGAGATGCCATGTTATTCAGAGGGGGCATACAGTGGTAAATGGGAAGGACGAGTAGTCTTCTGACCGCAGAGGAATTATGGTTAAGTTGCACAGGTGGGAGAGACTTGCTCAAAGAACTTGCAACACTCCCTGCTGTCTTCTCCATTGCCTTGTGGGAAACTGTAAAGAAATTATGGTTGCACAGGGCAGCTACCTGTGGCAGTGTAGTGTGGTATAAGTAACATTGAAGCAGCTACAAATTTGCAAAATTCAATTGTCTGAAATTCATTGTGGGGACATTGTGGAAGATTACTTGTATTACAAGGAGGGTAGTAACATCCTTTCACTTTGGATCAATGCCTTATTATGCAAATGGAGCTGCTGCATGTGTCTGCTTGCCCGCCACATACATGGAACCATCTCCCCTCTCCCCCTCCCCCACAGGTCCACGAAGCCAAATGGTTGGGAAAACTGCTTTAAAGAACAATATTGAATAGAAATCTGGAATGTAAGATGTGTGAATCAAGGTAAGCTGGATGAGATGGCAATATCAACATCTGGGGAATCAGCAAACTAAAGTGGACATGAAAGGATGAATTTAATTCACATGACTATTATATCTACTACTGTGGGCAAGAATCAGTGATGGTTTCTGGATCCCATTGCAACTGGTATGCTGCGCCAGGGCCGGGCGGCCACCTTGGGCATGCAGTCAGCGCACGCATGCACATGCCACCATCCTGATGCTCCAGCTGTTTGGCGGAGGTCGTCCAGGCGCCATATGCTGTGCGCGCATGTGTAATTGGCCTGTTTTCCTCAAAATGCGGTAAGGAATGTGGGCAGATGGGCCCTACGAGCCACCATTCTGGTACGGTGGCCGCTGCTCCCAGCTGCCACAGGTATGCCGGTACTAGGTGGTACCGCCTGGAATCCACCACTGGCAAGAATCCCTTAGAATATCGGACTGGTGTTCATAGTCAATAAAAGAGTGGAAAAGTTGTACTAGTGGACAGTCTCAAAAAAGATAGAATGATGATTTGAATCCAAGACAAACTATTCACAATAAACCAAGTCTACACCCCAACCACTGATGCCAAAGATGCTGAAGTTGACTAGTTCTATGAAGACTTACAACACCTTCTAGAACTGTCATCAAAAAAAGATATCCTTTTCATCATAGGGAATTGGAATGCGGAAGATGGAATTCAAAAGGTAACTGGAATAACAAGCAAGTTTGGCCTTAAAATACAAAATGAAACAGGGCAAAGGCTAATAAAAGAGTTTTGTCAAGCGAGCACACAGGTCGTAGCAAACACTCTTTTCCAACAATTTAAGAAGTGATTCTCAGAGGGACATCACCGTATAACCAATACCAAAATCAGATTGATTATGTACTTTGCAGTCAAAGATGGAGTCTATACAGTCTATACAGGGCATGGTAAAGGACAAAAATGATAGAGACCAACAGAAGGAGAAGAGATTAAAAAGAAGTGGCAAGAATATCCAGAAGAACTATACAAGAAAGATCTTAATGTCCCTGATATCCACAATGGTGTGATTGCTGATCATGAACCAGATCTGGAGTGTCAAGTCAAATAGGCCTTACAAAGCATTATCAACAAGGCCAGGACAGTTGACAGTATTCCAGATGAGCTATTTAAAATCTTAAAAGATTATGCTGTTAAAATTCTGCACTCAATATGGTAGCAAATTTTTAAAACTCAACAATGGCCACAGAACTGGAAAAGGTCATGTTTACATTCCAATCCCAAAGAAGGGCAATACCAAAGAATGTTCAAACTATCATACAATTGTACTCATTTCATGCTTATTCCATACTAGTAAGGTGATGCTCACAATCCTATCAGCTAGGCTTCAGCAGTATATGAATGAGAACTACCAGAAATGCAAGCTGGGTTTCAAAGAGCCAGAGGAACTAGTGAACAAATTGTCAATATTTGCTGGATTATAGGGAAAAAGCAAAGTTAAAAAAAAAACTATTTCTGTTTCATTGATTATGCCTTTGATTGTGTGGATCACAACAAACTGTGGCAAGTTCTTAAATATATGGGAATACTAGATCATGTTACCTGAGAAACCTATATGAAGGCCAAGACGCAACAGTTAGAACTGGACATTGAACAATTGACTGTTTCATAATGGAGAAAGAAATAAAAGGGTTATATTGTTATTCTGCTTATTTGATTTATATGTAGAGAACATCATGCGAAATACTGGGCTGGATGAATCACAAGCCAGAATTAAGAGTGCCTGGAGAAATACCAACAATCTCAGATATGCAGATGATACCACTCTAAAATGGCAGAAAATGAAAAGGAACTAAAGATCCTCTTAATGAGAGGAAAGTGCAAAAATTGGTTTGAAACTCAACATTAAAAAAAATGAAATCATGCACTCCAAGATAACTGTAGATGGTGACTGAAGCCAGGAAATTAAAAAAAAAAAAAAGCTTGCTCCTGGGGGAAAAGCTATGGCAAACCTATGCAGCATATTAAAAAATAGAGACATCACCTTGCTGATGAATTCCTCTATAATCAAAGCTATAGTTTCCTATGAGTAGTGTATGTGTGAGAGTTGGACTATAAAGAAGGCTGAGTGCTGAAGAATGTATCCTTTCAAATTGTGGTTTTGAAGAAGTCTCATGAGAGGTACTTGGATTGCAAGGGGATAAAATCAGTCAATCCTTAAGGAAATCAACCTTAAGTGTCCTTTGGAAGAATGGATACTGAAACTGAAGCTCAAATACTTTGGCCCCAAATGAGAAAAGAGGACATTGGAAAAGACCTTGATGTTGGGAAAGTAGGGGTTAAAAGCTAAAAGAAGGCACGGCAGAGGATGAAGTACTTACATTATAATGTCATTGACAACAGTGAACATGAATTTGGGAGAACGTAGAACTGGGAGAAAGTAGAGGACGTGCCTGGTGTGCCATGGTTCATGGGATCATGTGACTGAATAACAAAGCAACATCCTTTAATTTTTCTTTAATATTAAGAAGATTCTAGAAATTTGGGATTCATTTGACCTAAGATACTTCCCAAATTTTCTTGTTTTTCCCCACTCCTGCTGACAGAAATTTTAGTACATTAGGGAGGAGCCCAAGATTACTTAAATTGACAGCTGTTTATACAGTTATCAGGCATTTGGTCTAAATTCCAAAGTGTCAAAGTGCATAATGAACAACAGGTGTACCATGTAGCTAAGGTCACATCATGTAAATAAGGTCAACAGCTTTTGGTATCAGGTATAAACTATCAACCTTGACACATAGTCTGGTGAAAGATAGGGATAAAGAGACTCAAATTGTCCCTCAAGTTTGAAGTTTTCATACGCTTGCTGTCAGGTGCAGTGGGTTAATTACCTGGCTTGGGTTTTTTCTGCTGTTGTTTCACTGGGACTCAAGATAGCTGAACAGAACACATTTTGCTTGGTATGTTATGCTCTTTTTTCTGTTTAAGTCTGTCTGCTAAAGTGAATAATAAAACTTAAAATGTTTTTTACTAACTGATGTGTTTAGTGTCTCTGGATCCTAAAAAAGAATCAATTGCTTGGCAATACATTGGGTTCAGATTTTGGATGCATTCTATAAGTAAGTTCATTTGAGATACATTAATTTAAAATTGTTGCCCTATAATGTACCATTTTATAATGTACCAAAGATGAAGGCAAACGAGGTCCAGGAAGAAGAACATCATGGTTTCAAAATCTAAGGAACTGGTTTGGACAAAACTCAGCAACATTTTTTTCATATGGCTATTGACAAAAATAGGATTGCCAACATGATCACCATGACCGATGATGGATATGGCACAAGAAGAAGAATGTACCATTTTGCCAGCTGATGCTTACAAATAGACAAACAGTATATAGATGGATAAAGCAAGAATTGCAGCTTTTGTTTAGTTTTAATCATCCTTCTATTTCTCTTGGGATGAGGAAAAATGATCCAGATAATGAAGTCAGAGTGCTCATCCAAAGGTCTTGGAACCCAATGCTTCTGTGATCAGGACCATGGTGGAGCCAAACTCAGTTGTAGGAAAAGCGAACAGAGAACTGTTCTAACCAAGCAGGCCAGGCTTTTTTTAAAAAACATATTTTTATTTCCATTTTCATAACATACAATCACATGCATACTATACATAGCCAGTATTATATAGTAATAAATGATGATTACATCAGTTCCTCTTGTCCTTAATGCCCCAAAAATTAACACCCATTATTAGCTCTTCTACTCTCCATACACCTCTTTCTTCTACCTCTCTCTTACTTCCTATCTTCCCTCCATCTTCCTTTTCTACTCTACTTCCCCTTCCTTTCTCCTTCTCCTCTCTTTACATTCCACTCCTCCTTATCCTCATCCTCCTCATCTTCCCCCCTTACCCTCTCTCCTATCCCTCTCTTCCCCCCTTTCTTCTCCCTTCTGCTTCCCACTCTTCCTCTCATTGGTGTATTTCCGCTTCCATACTACTCTACTTCCCCTTCCTTTCTCCTTCTCTCTCCCCTTACCACTCCTCCTTATACACCTCATCTTCCCCCTTCACCCTCTCTCCTATCCCTCTCTTCCTATCTTCTTTTCTCCTCTACTTTCGACTCTTCTACATCCTGTCTTTCCTCCATCATTTTCTACTCTACATCCCCTTCCTTTCTCCTTCTCCTCTCTCCCCTTACCACTCCTCCTTATACACCTCATCCTTCCCCTTCACCCTCTCTCCTATCCCTCTCTTCCTATCTTTCTTCTCTACATCCCACTCTTCCTCTAATTCACTTGGTGTGTTTCACCATCTGAGCAAAATCCCTTTTGTGTTGATGGTATTTATAATTCCATTTCAATATACATAAAAAAGAAAAAATAGCAGTATACATGTACAATCATCCAACATCCCTCCTCCAACTTAGTAAACTCCACTCCCTCCCCCCCAACCCCTCCAACCTTCCCCCACCCTGACTTCCCAGAACCAATACAAGGTATAAATCTTTAACAAAAACAGTTTAAGATATACTTAAGAGAAAACGTAGAAAGTTAACATCTTTGAATTGATCTTAGCTCCTCCTTGCTAGGCTAACTATAAACAATTTGTATCATTTCTGATCAGTCATAAACTATCTGAAATTTCCTAGACCCATATTTATTTTGAATATAGTGAATCCATTTTTCCCAGTCTCATTTATATCTCTCATTTGAATTATCCTTGAGATATGCAACTATTTTAGCCATCTCTGCTAAGTTTGTGATATTCAATATCCATTCCTAGACAGTAAACAAATCTTCCTTCTTCCAGTATTGCACCACCAACAATCTGGCTGCAGTTATCAAATGCAAAGTCAAGTTAATCTCTACTGCTGTACAGTCAGTGATTACACATAACAGAGAATAGGTGGTGTTTTTTTTGAGAGAGAGAAAGAGCATTTTACATTATCCATCATATTTTTGTCCAGAATACCTTAACCTTTTTATAAATCTACCATGTAATTAATATTAATGTTTTTTCCCAACCCGTAGCAAGGCATTCCCCAGAGCATGACCTTTAAAGTTCTCATCCACCTCTTTATTATACAGCAAACAAGCAGCCATACACCAAATCAAACCCTTCAATACTGAGCACTCCATTTCCTGCTAAATTAATCCAATCGCTTAACATTCCATATTAGAGATTAAGTTACCATCATTAGCCCCCTGAAACTTTTTAATAGCCATCTGAACCTCTTGAAATTTAACCTTTGGCCTAGCTCCTCCCACTGTTTTTGATGTAACACCTGTATGCTCCTGAACGGTGGCTTGTGTACGTTGCTTTCTTAATTCCTGTTCCATTCGTCTGGTAATCACGTGGTCTTGTCTTTGTTCTTTAGCTTCTTGTACCTCTGAAAGAACAAGTTGACCCCCCCTTGTTAAAACTTGAGTGGCTTGCTTTCTATCATATTCTTCTTGTTCTCTTTGTCTAGATCTAGAGGAAGAGGGTTGTCCACCCTTCAGTACGTTGGTGTAGAAATCTTGAGCTTTCCATACTGTATTGAGGCGATGTCTTTTTCCAAGATAGCTAAATGCGATGCCGGTTGGTGCGTCCCATCTAAACTGTATCTGGCAATTTTTGAACTCTTCCAATAGAAAGGCATAGTCTTTCCTAGATCTCAGCATTTTAGGTGGTATCTCCTTCAAGACAGTCACTTTCCGACCCCGGATTTGAAGCTTATTTTTGTAGGATTCCTGTAATATCGTATTTCTCACATCTCTAGTGGTGAAGTAGACCACTATATCTCTTGGTAATTGTTTTTGTCTTGCCAGTGAGGAATTAATGCGATAAACCTTTTCGATTTGCCAATCAAGATTCCCTCCTGACCTTCCCGCCATCAGGTCGAAGGCTTCAGAGAGAGTCTGTTTCACGTTCTCTTGTGTATTTTCAGGGAGGCCCCTTATCCTTAAAGCCAATTCCATTTGCCTATACTGTAGCATTATGATTTCATTTTCTGCATTGCTAACCTTTTGCTGAACCGCCTCCATTTTCGTTGCCAAGTTCGTATTAGCGTCACTAAGTTCTTCTAACTTTTCTTCAAGGGCCTGTGCATAACCAACTATTGAATTCAGAGCTGTCACCAAGTCCCCTCTAATGATTTGGTTACATGTCATAAGTTTTTCAGACATCTGTTTGTTAGAACCAGCTATCTCTTCCTTAAGTTTTGTTTCTATCGTAACAGCATGATTTTTTAATGCATCGATTAATTCCTTCTGCAGAATTTCCCTTGTCAGGGGGTCCCCTGCAGATGTAGAAGGGAGTGATGATTGTATTTTAGCAGAAGGCGCTGGTGAATTTCTGGCACTTTTCGATGCGGGGGGAGGAGGGGGGATTTTTGCTTAGAAGCCACCTCAAACTTAATCTTCTTTAGTCAGTTAAAAAGTCCAGGCAGTCCAATCATACAGCAATTGCTATTTGTTTTGATAATAAATCTCTTCTTGATAGTAAAACACTTTTAGGCTTCACAAAAGCTCTACCCAAGGCACGACCCTCCTACACAGCTCGGCGCCATTTTTATAGAACTTTCAGCAAGCAATCAGCAGAAGGAATTCTTTACAATGGAGCTAAGGATTTATACATACAATTAAGAAGTTCACAAGTATTGGTTCAGCTCGGCTTGAAGTCCATAATAAATCATTGTGCTGAGAATGAGCGAAAACCTTCATTCTGCAACAAAAGGCAGAATAAATCCTGGCACGGAGCTGCCATGCTACAGCTGGTGCTTTCCCACTTTCCTCCCAGCTTTTATGCTGAAAGAGCTAGTTGGAAAACTTCTGATGCATAGCTGCTCATCTCTCTCTTCTAAGCCCGAAGGGAGATTAAATAAACTGCTAAACAGCTTGATAGATTGCTGTTTAGACAGATTAACGATGCCAAGATTCCAGAGCTGTTAGAGATAACAACTCTCTGTGTGGCCCCGCCCACCGGAAGTCTCAAGCAGGCCAGGCTTGAGAAGCACAGGCTATGTGCAAAAATGTGGAACTGCTCCACTGCCAAGAAGATCAAAAGGGTGGCAAGGGGACCTCTGTAGTTTGTACACACCTATGCTTAAAAGACGGCCTCAGAAGAAAGAAAGAAAAGTAGTTGGACAGAATTGCAAACTGTGAGCCAAAACCCACACATCACCAGCTAACTACCTTGCAGACTGGAGCAGAAAACCCCCTAATTATTCTCCATTCTAGGGGGAATGAGAGAGGAATTTAAAAAGGCTTGGTTTAAGAAACTTATTGCACATCTTTTAAACATCTTCAACTCTTACCAACATAAGTTAAGGACACATTTAACATGCTCTGCAAAAATCAGTATGGCCCTCAAGCAATAAGAAGTTGAATCTCTCTGCTCTGAGGATATTCTTAATATTCATTCGCCCAATTTTTCTCATCTTTTCCCTTTCCTTCTTTCCATAGAGCAATGATAATAGTGATAATTATTGATAATAACCCTGTAGCAGGGAGAAAAGAGAATTAAGGCAGGGTCACTTAATCCACGTGGACTTTTTGAAGGTGACAGGAAGATTTTACTCGAGGCATAGCAACACCAAGTGATTGGTCACGTCATTTTTGACCTGTAGACCTAAAATAATAAATGTCAAGCAATTGTGCAGCAGATGTCCAAATGAAGTCAGAGATGCTGACACAAACTTGCAGTTTTATAAATAAATATATATTTAATCTATAATTACAACAAACAAGATAGACAAACAGAAGCATCATGAGGTAAATCACAGAGCAATAAAACACACCAAAGGAAAATGTGGCAAAGCACCCCACAGCAACCAATCAAAGTGCAGATTGCCAGCACTCTCCAACCAAACAATAACTGCGTTCTGGCTTATTGTACAACCCTACTCTTCCAGCTACTAAATTTAAATATCTTAATACCCCTCCAATTTATAGCTGGACAACATTTAAATAAAGTTGTTTACACAACACAAGAGCCTTATGTTTTTGTATACCCAATGGCTTTGTTAGGAAGTCAGTCAAATTATCTTCTGACGGACAATAATATTACATTTTCTTTAACTGCTTTTCTGACATTAGAATATTTTATTCCAACGTGTTTGCTTCTGTCACCTGTTGCCATTTGTACACATGTTGTGTTATCTTCAAATACCGGTATAGCTCCTTTCACTTCAATATCCAGATCCTTTAATAATAATTAATAATCATCACAATTATGACAAATCACGGCTTGAACTATCTTGCTTTGCATGTAATGAGTCTATCTCATATATTAGTTTCACCTTTTAAGTTGCATTACTGGAATAAATGAACTTTTGCACGATATTCTAATTTTTTGAATTTCACTTGTATATACCATGTTATCTCTAAATACAACTGTGACAATGTTATGAATTTTGTTTCAGCTGTGGAAATGGCAACTGAAGTATGTTTTCTCTTTTTTTAAGGAGATTTTTTATTATTTTTCCCTTCTACAACACCTTACAGTCATTATATCAACATTGTTATGTCATCATACCTGTACATGTTTATAATATTTCGCTTCTATGTTTACACATCTTTATACACAGTTCTATATATATTTATATATATTGTTTTTCAGCTTAATTAATTTTATTCTTGTTTTGCAGACATTTGTACCAATTGTTCCAAATTTCATAATATTCCGACTCTTCTTTATCTTTTAATTTCAGTGTTAATTTGTCCATCTCTGCACAATCCAAAGTTTTTTTTAATCACTAATTCATCCGAGGGAGTATTATTTTATTTCCAGCATTGGGCAAATACTATTATAGCTGTGGTTAGCAAATGTATTAATATGTATTTAATTTTCTTTGTATATTTCCCCTTGATTATTCCCAGCAGAAAGATTTCGGGTTTGTATTATGTCTGTTCTCCTGTAATTTCTTGCACCCATTTCCAAATTTTTGTCCACTATTTTTGTGTTTCCGGGCAGGTCCACCATATGTGATAAAAAGTCCCTTGTACTTTTTTACACTTCCAGCAGGTCGGTTTCATGTTTGGGTACATTTTAGCCAATCTTGTTGGTGGTAAATGCCAACGATAAAACATTTTGTACATATTTTCTTTAAGTGCTGCTGATCGTGTTAGTTTATAATTTGTGTTCCAAATTCTTTCCCAATCCACTAAATCTATGTTGTAATCAAACTTTTTGGCCCACGCTATCATGCAACCTTTACCTTTTCCTTCTTCTAATGTTACTTCTAATAAATATTTGTAAATTTTCGTTATGAATTTATTTTCCAGGCCAATTAAAATTTTATCTATTTGTTGTAATTCTGTGTATATTCCATATTCTTTTACATCTTTTGTCTATCTCGATTGTAGCTGGAGATATGGCCACCAATCTATATTTATATTTTGCTCCTTTAATTCTTGATTTGTTTTCAAATTCCCTTGGCTGTCTAAAATTTCACTATATCTAACCATTTTCGATAGAAAACCACTGGGAACCACTGATCTAGTGTATTGGGATGTGTCACGGCTTCCATAGTGGAAAGCCATGTCGGTATTTTCATGTAATGTTTTTCTCTAATTTTATTCCAGACCTGTATCAGTGCATCTTTAATATAGTGTCTGTGAAAGTATTTTTGTTTCTTTTTACCCTCTTCCCATAGGAAAAAATGTCATCCCGTTTGCAAATCATGGCCCTCTAATGTTAGTATTCTTTTATTTTTTAAATTTATCCAATCCCTGATCCCTGAAGTCTGTTTTCTAAATATCTAATCAATTAGTGTGTTTACAAACATTACAAGAAATCAGGTGTTTTTTTAACCGCGAAGCCCGCCGGCGCTCAGAGGGTTACTTTGTGGGACGCGCCAGGAGATGCAAGAAGCTATCAAGAACGCTGGCAGTCTTCGCAGTCTACAAAAGCCCAGGGACTGGCTGAGGCCTTCCTTACCGCCAGTCTCCTGGCTCACTTAAATTGCAAAGCTCACCAGCGCTCAGAGGGCCACTTTGCAGGGGCACCGGGGGAAGCAAGAAGCAACCAACAGTGCCGGTGGGTTTCATGGTCTACGCGAGTCCTGGGACAGGCTGAGGCCTTCCTTGCTTAAGGTGACCAGATTTTCAGATTGGTAAAGAGGGACACCATTGACCGGGGGTGGGGTCTTGATTAAAAATTTTATTTTTTGTCAAAAGGTCACCCCAGGACACTGAAACCAGCATAAATATGAATCTGTTGCCAAACAAAATTTTTATCACGTGACCATGAGGATGCTGCAACGGTCGCTAAGTGTGAAAAATTGTCGCAACGGTCGCTAAGTGTGAAAAATGGTCATCAGTCACTTTTTTCAATGCCATTGTAACTTTGGTCACTAAATGTTTTTCCCCTCCTCGAGACTCCTCACTTCTTCCTTCATTCCTCTTGCTTATCTACCTTCACCTTATCCGTCTTCTGCTCTTTCCCTCTCTTCCTTCCTTTCTCCTTCCATCATCTCTTCTTTCCTCACTCACTCCCTTCCTCCGTTTTTCTCTTCCTTCCTCCTTCCATTCTTTCATCTTCATTTCTTTTGCCCATCTACCTTCTCTGTCTTTCTGCTCTTTCCATTTCTCTCTTCCTCTTCGTTTCTGTTCCTTCCTCCTTCCCTCCTTTCCTATTTCTTCCTTCTTCCTTCCTTCTGCCTATCTACCTTCACCTTCTCTGTCTTTCTGCTCTTTCCCTGTCTTCCCCTTTCCTCCCTCCCTCCCTTCTTTCCTTTCTAGTTCCATCTTTTCTTCTTTCCTCTCTCCCTCTTTTTCTTTGTTCCTTCCTTCCCCCTTCCTCTTGCCTATCAACTTCATCCTCTTTGTCTTTCTGCTCTTTCCCTCTCTTCCCCTTTTCTTCCTACCCCCTTCCCTCTTTTCTCCCTCCCTTCCTCTTTTTCTTCCTTCTTCCATCTTCCTCCTTCTCCTTCCATTCTTTCTCCTTTCATCCATCTTTTCTCCTTCCATCTTCTCCCCCCCTCCCTTCTTCTTTTCCTCTCCCCTCCCTCCTTCCTTCCTCTCCTTCCCTTTCTCGCACACAGGAAGGGGAGGGGGGGCTTTCTAGTCGCTTTCACAGCATAATTTCTTTATCTAACTTTTAAAAAACAGTGTGCAAACCAAACGAGATTTTCGTAACCTGCGAAGCACCAAGTTATATTATGTTGTTACAAATTCGCAGCTACTCCATTCTTTCCAATAGGGAACTGCATTTCCCAAGATGCCTCAGGTCCTCAAAGCGCTGAACGCAGTTTTGCAATTGACTCCAGCGAGGCCCGGTAGCCTCCGGCTGGGGTGGCTGTTAGGGCACTGCGGAGCGGACGCGCCGTTTGCTACTGCTTCCAGCAATCGAGACGGACAAGGGAAGCGACTGAAACGGACGCTGCAGCAGGAGACTGAGGTGGCTGCCAGCCGTTTCACCTCGCGCAGAGAACTTCCACTCAGTCCCGGGGCTTCTGCCGGGTGGCACAAGCCCTGGAAGCGAGTGGAAGTTCTCTGCGCGACTGAAACGGACGCTGTGGCAGGAGAGCGAGGCAGCTGCCGGCCGTTTCACCTTGCACAGAGAACTTCCACTCGGTCCCGGGGCTTCTGCCGGGTGGCACAAGCCCTGGAAGCGAGTGGAAGTTCTCTGCGCGACTGAAACGGACGCCGCGGCAGGAGAGCCGCAGGGGAGGGCGGTGGGACGCGACCACGCCTCGCGGACTCACAGTGTGGTCACTGGGAACCGCACAGCACAGGCACCGCCACGCCGGCAGAAGCTCCGTGAGTCCGTGACTGAGTGGAAGTTCTCTGCGCGAGTGGCGGCGGCTGTTTCACTCGCGCAGAGAACTTCCACTCGGTTCCGGAGCTTCTGCTGCCCGTGGCGGCGCAGCACAGGGGCTGGCAGTGACGCGAGGAGGTGAAATGAACTCCGCAAAGGGGGAGAAGGAGGAGAGGAGGGCTGTCTCCTCCCCCCAGCGCCTCCCGATTCCCACCGGTACCAATTCATAACATGATTACTCACCAGTGAGTAAGCGCAGCTGCAACCCCAAAAGACGAAATGAAATGGAGACTCGCGCAGGCATGTTCAGCTAAGCGGAGTCCAGCCAATCAGTGAGCTGGTTTGGATGGAAAATTTTCAGCACGTGGCGTGCTGAAAATTTCCCATCCCAGCCAGCTCACTGATTGGCTGGAGTCCAGGCCAATCCAATCAGTGAGCGGCAGGCTGGGCTGGCTTAAATTTGTAGGATAGAACGGAACGATGAGCCAGCCCAGCGAGCTAGCAGCTGATGGGTGGGGGAGCGAAGGAGCTGCGAGCGCCAAAAAAAGTGTGTTTTTTAAAGAACCGTGCGGGACGCAGGAAAATTTATGAAAAAGCGTGGCTGTTCCGCCAAATGCGGGATGTCTGGTCACCCTATCCTTGCTGCCACTCCCTAGGCTTGCATAGACCACAAAGCCCGCTGGTGCTAGGAGGGTGACTTCATGGTGCACACTTGGGGCACCACGAAGCTATCAAGAGTGGTGGCAGGCTTCATGGTCTAACGAGCCTGGGGAGAGGTAGCAAGGAAGGCCTCAGCCAGTCCCCAGGCTCACATAGACTATGAAGCCTGCTGGTGCTTGGCTGAGGCCTTTCTTGCCATGCCCCGCCAATCCCCAGCCTCGCCTGGCTGGCTAAGCCACTTTGGCTCCATGCTAGGCAGGCCTAGCTGACTGGTTTGTCCCTATCTCCCTCCAGTCCAGCTTACCTTCAGCCGGAGTGTCTGGCCTGGTTGCCTGCTGCCTACATCTAGTCCAGCATCTATCACATTGGAGAGCAGCTAATTCTGCCTGCTGGTAAGTGGCTGGGATTTTTTTCTTTATGCTTTTAATGTTTTTTTCAAAGGATATTTTATTGTTAACTTTTTTCAGGAGATTTGGTTGTTTTGTGGAAATGTTTTTTTTTTTAAATATTGTTTTCAGGAAATGTTTTAATAGAAATTTTATTGTTTTGAGAAAATGTTTTTTTAATTGTTTTTAGGATTTTAAAAAAATTGTTTTCAGGAAATGTTTTTTAAAAGAAATTGTATTGTTTTTAGGATTTTTTTTTAATTTACTCTTTTTAGGAAATGTTTTTTTTAAATTTATTATTTTGAGGAAATGTTTTTTTTAAATTTATTATTTTGAGGAAATGTTTTTAAAAGAAATTTTATTGCTTTTAGGAAATGTTTTATTTGTGATGCATATCTTGCTTTTAAGTGTGCAGGTTGGTGCATGGTTTGCAAGATTTTGTGTGTTTTAGTAGTGAGTGTGAATCACTACAGAAATAAACACACAAAATCTCTCAAAGCTGCCTTGCACAAATCTACACATATAGAAGCAGCCATTTTGGGGCACATAAATTTTATGTGCCTCAAAATGGCTGCTTTTATATGTGCAAGTTGATTCAAGGCAGCTTTGTGAGATTTTTGTGTTGTGTGTGATAACTGGTTTTTGAGGTAATTATGAGATTGGTTTATTTTGTTTGTTTTATTGGACTTATATGCCACCCTTCTCCCAAAGGACTCAGGATGGCGTACAACATAAAAACACATATAACAAAAGGTAAAAAAGATTAAATAGGAAATCCAATAACCTTCAATTGACAATTTAAATCAGATTTAGGATTAAATTAAAATTAACAATTAAAATTAATAATTTAATTTATTCTGTTCAGGCCAGGCCGGCTTGCTGAAAAAGCCAACTTTTTAGGGCGCACTAGAAGGACTGGAGGTTGGGGATTATGTGAAGCTCCGGGGACAGCTCATTCCAAAGGGAAGGCGCTCCCACAGAGAAAGCTCTCCCCCTGGGGGTTGCCAGCTGACACTGCCTGGCTGACAGCACCCTGAGGAGGCCAACTCTCTGGGATCGTACTGGATAGTGGGAGGCTACCGTTGGCAGTAGGCGGTCTCGCAAGTACCCTTGGGCCTAAGCCATGGAGCACTTTAAAGATCATAATTAACACCTTGAATCAAACCCGGAAAACAACCGGCAACCAGTGCAAGCCGCCTAAACTTGGGAGCACCTAGGTACCCCCATGGCAACCCGCGTGGCCACATTCTGGACCAGCTGGAATCTCCGGGTGCTTTTCAAGGGCAGTCCCATGTAGAGAGCATGACAGTAGTCCAGGCGAGAAAGGACAAGGGCATTAGTGACTGTGCACAGGGCATCCCGATCCAGGAAGGGGTGCAACTGGCATACCAGGCGGACCTAGTAGAAGGCCCTCCTGGTCACAGCCATAAGATGTTCTTCCAAACTAAGCCGTGTATCCAGGAGGACTCCCAGATTGCGGGCCCTCTCCGAGGGGGCTAAAATTTCTCCCCCTATCATCAAATATGGTACATGATGCACAAATTGGGCTGATGGGAACCACAGACACTCAGTCTTGGAGGAATTAAGCTTAAGCCTGTTCATCCCCACCCAGATCCGCACAGCCTCAAGGCACTGGAACATCACATCAAGGACATCGTTGGGGTGGTTTGGGATAGAGACGAAAAGTTGGGTATCATCAGCGTATTGATGATACCATCCCCCAAACCACGAATGATCTTGCCCAGCGGTTTCATATATATGTTGAACAGGAGGGGTGAGAGAACCGCCCCCTGGGGCACCCCACAAGTGAGGCACCTCTGCCCTCCAGTCAACACGAACTGCAAAACGGTGCCCCCCACTCCCAATTCCCTGTGTCGTCGCAATAGGATATCATGGTCGATGGTATCGAAAGCTGCCGAGAGGTCTAATAAGACCAGGACAGAGGAGCAACCCCTGTCCCGGGCCTGCCAGAGATCATCAACCAACGCGACCAATGTGAGCTCTGTAGAGTATCACATGAACCCTGTCTGACAAACCAATTCCGAGATCTTTTTAGATCAGAACTCCCTTGGAGGGGAGGGGACGAAGAAGGGGCAACATCACATCAGACCCAGGGAGAGGCAACAGGTCCCTCGCAGGTTGGAGATTTGCCCTCTGAATCAGAGTAGGGGCAGCAGCATGACAACATGGCTGCACAAGAAGTTAGCTTCCAGCCAAAGCAACTGAACAGTAGTGTGAGGACAAGATGAAAGACTGGTAAGAAAATTTATCTAACCCACAGTCATAAATCAAAATTTGGAAAAGGCAAAGAATCTTGAGAGCACAAATAATATTGATGGACGGATCGGGATTTTTGCAAAAGAAAGAAAAAAAAAGGGAAAATTAAGGGTTGAAACATTACCACCACCACCCCCAAGAAAGCACAGAAGTGACAAACCCACTCAAATACTAACTTTAAATTCAGTTTTGGACTTGAAAAGATTGTTTTTAAAGGAGTCTAGGAGTGTGAAGATTTGCTTCATCAGAGTGTCTTTTAACTAATATATTTTAAGCAACTCCAATTAACGAGACGTGGAATGCAACAAGGGAGAAAGATCAAGAAAAAAATACTATCTCCTCACTGACAACTGATAACCTAATCATGCCTGTATGGGAACTTTTAATTAACCAACTGTCATAAATCAAAACTTAGGAGGAGGGCAGGAGGGAAGAGAAACATACCTGAGTTTGGCTGTAGGCAAGTTTGTTCTAATTAATGTATTTTGAGCAATTATAACTAATGAGAGGTGGAAAATAGCAAGGAAAAAAATAATAACAAAATCAAGAACTGGGAAATACGAAGTCTTTAGCAATTTTGGAACTGGACATTAAGGAAGAACAAAAGACAAAGATGGCTCCCGTCGCTCTTCTTCACAACAGCCAAAGTAGATGAATTTAAGGTGGACAAGAACTCTGAAATAAGGACTGTATAACTAACTGTAACTTTGGGACTGTACCAGTGGTGGGTTCTGGATCTCGTTGCAACCGGTATGCTGCAACGAGGCCCAGCATCCCCCATGTGCATGTGTGCATACTTACTGCTGACAACGCTCCAGCTGCTCGCCGTATGATCCATGCGCGAAAGCCCAATCAGCTCAAATACAGGTAAGGAGGGCAGGTGGGCTCTCCGGAGCACTGTACTGGAACGGTACCTGGTGCTCCCAGCAGGCACCAATATGCCCTTACTGGGACGTACTGGTCGTATCCCACCCCTGGATCATTAAAATCAAGTCTAAATAGAATTCTGAATTCAGAGAAGCAGGTATTTAAAGAAGAAGGGAAAGAAGAAGTGGGGAGAGATAATGAAGGGGTAGAAATGGTGGGAAATAAAAAGCAGACAAACATCTCCATTGGGCTTGGCAGTGGTATAAGGAAAAATGTAAAGGGGAGATGTGTCCCAACAAAAGGGAATAAAAACCAGACAAAAGATGTTTAGGAGGTTGACAGTGGCATAAGGAAAATTGAAGTAGGAGGTTATGCCCCAACAAAGGGAAATATAAAAGATCTTTCTGATGGTGGCTTGGGGAAAATTGAAGAGGGTAGACGTTTCAAAACAAACAAAAGGTAGAAGGCAGGAATAGAGAAGTGGGACAAAAGACTTATTAGGAAAAAAATCAGACAACTAGAAATTGTTATATGGGAAAATATAAAGCTGAGATAATGGGTTTATTCCTAAATATGACAATAAAATGGAGTTGCTAACTGATTGAATATGATAATGGAAAGATAATTAAATAAAGGTTGAAGCATGTGGAATATGGACAAATATGAAACTTATATGGGGAGATTGTAAAGCAGAAGATTGTGATTCACTTTTATACATAATAATTAAACTGAGTTACTAATTGATTGAATATGACAATAGAAGGACAATTAAGCAATTAAGGTTAAAATATATGAAAGATGCAGATATATAGAACTTTTAAGATGATGAACAAAGTGAGATGTATACCGCTTGTTATGCTATATAGTAGATTAAGGGAATTGTAATGAACATTGAACAGTAAGAATTGCCATTTATAGACAACTAAGGGGTAATCTAATCCAAGATATGGAAAAATGGAGAGGGAACTAAACATGCCTACAATGGGAAACTATTGAGATTTAAAGACAGAATCACAAAGTGGGGGCATGTAAGGATGTCTAATTATATAAATATAATGATGAGAATAGCTGGGAATTGTAACCAGGTCTACATCTCGGCCAAAATTAGGCGGGGGGGCGGCGGCGTTAAAAGCACAATGACTATATATGTATACTTTTTTTCTCTCTCTTTAAAAAAAGGAGGAGGATATATGTTAAAATTAAATATGTATATTGAAAAGGAATTTAAAATACCATCAACATAAAATGGAGCTCGCTCAGAAGCTGAAATACACCAAGAAAATGAGATGAAGAATGTGAAGTAGAGAGAGGTAAGGGAAGAAGAGAGGGATAGGGGAGAGGGCAAGGGGAGAAGAGGAGGAGAGAAAGGAGGAGTGAAAAGAGGAGAGGGGAAGGAGAGAGGAAGGGGAAATAGAGAAGAAAAGGGTGACGAAAGAGGTAAGAAAGGAGGTAGGGAGGAGGAGGAGAGAGGGAGAAGAAAGTGATGGATATGGTACAAATATGGTATATGGAGAGCAGAAGAGCCAATAATTGTTTTTGGGAGTTGATGGAAAGATGAATTGATGTAAAGATTTAATAATACAATACGATGTTGGTTATGTAATAGTATACATGTGGTTGTATGTTATGAAAATGAAAAAATAAAAAAACTGTGTGTATGTATGTATGTATGTATGTATGTATGTATGTATGTATGTATGTATGTATGTATATATATATATATATATATATATATATATATATATATATATATATATATATATATATATATATATATATATATATAATGACATCAACCAACTGAATCACTTCAAAATATTCCTTGACAAGATGCACACCACTTTCCATAAATCCTGCAAGAGCCAGACGGAACTTTTCCAAATCTCTGAACAACTGGGCATTGAAATCGTGAAGATTGGCAGAGTTTTGGGACCAAGCCTGTAGTTTAAGGTCAACCATAGCTGTGTGGCATGCTTATCCAGCACTACATCAGTTTTTTCTGGGCAACGAAAAATATCCAGGCACAGCTGCCTATTTTGAAATTTTTAATTTTTTGACTGATATGGCCCTCATGATTGATATTCTAAATGAGATATTTCTTCTGTCAAATGCCCTGCAAGGGAGAAACACAGACATCATTAAGGCAGAAAAATTGGTATTGCGATCAATTAAAGCATTTGAAATGCTTAGAGAGGGAAAGGGCCCATATGAAAAAAAAAGGTTGATGGAATAATAGCTTCAGAAGCCTTCCAAAATATAAAATTTGTTCAAAATCAATAATTTGTTGCACTTCATCATGAAAATCTTTTGAAAAGCATCATCACCAATTGGAAGAAAAGGCTGATGGATTATGAATATCTAAAAACAGGTAACCAATTGCCAGATGCAAACAAATTACAATTTTTTACATATTTGGAGCCAGATAACTGGAACATTAAAGATGTAGTTGTTCTATAGGCAGAAGCAGAGGAAGGATTGATTGAATTTGGTGATGTTTAATTATGAAATTGATCTGAATGACTACAGAGATTTTTTGGAAAACATACTCAAAGATCCAAAGAACTACACAATTCCTGACAGTATCAAAAAAGCTAGAGATATTGCTGTTAGTTCAGCAGAGGCAGAAAGGGGGTTCTCAAAAATGAACCTCATATATTTAGAACCCGCCTGACTATTCCAAACATTAGCAATTTGATGACAATAAGGGTTATTGGCATGCCTGTAAGATGGGACCCACTTCCTTCAGTCAAAAAGTGGCTCAGAGGCCACCATCACATGGCCAATGATCCACAAGTGAAGAGCAAGAAAAATGTAACTGAAGAAGCCAGAAATGAAAGAACGATGTAGAAATATCTTCAACCATAAAACCAATAACACAAGTAAGTATTTGAGTGTATCTCTTCCTTTGGTTTTTCTTATGTAAGGTGTAAGTGTATGCAATTAAAGTCTTCCTTTCTGTGTCTCTTCTTTGTGTAGGTCATTGGAGCAAGGTGGTCAGTTGGTGGTGTTGAAAACGAGCAGGAAAATCATTTTTCCTCTGTAAGTAGCTGTCTTTATTGTTTTGTGTGCTTGTTTCATTCTAATGTAGTGCATGCAATTGAAGAGTTCATTTTTGTGTCTCTTCTTTGTGCAGGCCATTCATTGGAGCAAGGTGGTCAGTCGGTAGTGTTGAAGACAGGCAGGACAATCATCTTTCCTCTGTAAGTAGCTTTTTTATTATTTTATGTATTTGTTTCATCCTTATGTAGTGCATGCAATTGCATAGTTCATTTCTGTGTCTCTTCTTTGTGCAAGTCATTCATTGGAGCAAGATCGTCAGTCGGTGATGTTGAAGACAGGCAAGGAGAATCATCTTCCTTCTGTAAGTAACTGTTTTATTGTTGTGTGTGCTTGTTTCATCCTTATGTAGTCCATGCAATTGAAGAGTTCATTTTTGGGTCTCTTCTTTGTGCAGGCCATTCATTAGAGCAAGGTAATCATTGGTGTTGAAGACAAGGCAAGGACAATTATATTCCTTCTGTAAATAGCTCTTTTATTGTTTTGTGTACTTATTTTATTCTTATTTAAATAGTAAATTCACAAAATAATAAATTTACTGTTTTTATACCCCCTTTTTGTAGGTTATTCATTGTGGCAAAGAATTCAGTGACATCGACTTGGTGACTCTCCCCTGGTCAACAAATAAAAGAATATCTAAATGGAGAAGAAACCCCGTCAACAGAAGACATGAAAGAAATGTTATTAAAAAAATAACGAAACTAGAATTGAAACAGGCAATTCAGAAACAGAAAAATAATAAACGCCAGGCCCAGATGGATTCTCAGCAGAATGGTATAAAATAATAGATAAATTGAACGAATTGATAGAACCCTTGATGTTGGAGATGTATAATGAGGCACTGATGAAAGCAAAAATACCGGAATCATGGAGGGAAGCACATATTACATTAATATTTAAAGAAGGTGCAGATAAAAAACAGATTCAAAACTATAGGCCAATCTCATTGTTAAATGCCAACTATAAAATATTCACAACAATAATAGTGGAGAGATTGAAAAAACTATTAAAAAACTATATACATCCAGACCAAAATGGATTTCTCCCAACAAGACAAATCAGGAATAACACTAGAATAATAGCAAATATTTTAGAGTACTATGAGGCACATCCAGAGAAACAAGTGGCACTTGTCTTTCTGGATGCACAGAAGGCATTTGACAATTTAAATTGGGAATTCATAACACAACAAATTAAGAATATGAAATTAGGGGACCAATTTGAAAGATTAATAGAAACGAAATACTCCACCCAAAGGACAAATATATTATTAAATGGGGAAAATACAGAGACCTTTAAAATAATGAAAGGAGTAAGGCAGGGTTGCCCACTATCACCTCTGCTCTTTATCCTGACGCTTGAAAGTTTCTTAATAAGAATTAGACAAAATTCGGAGATAAGAGGAATTAAAATTAAAAAAAAGAGGAGTATAAAATTCAGGCCTTTGCAGATGATTTGGTATTCTTTATAGAAGACCCACTAGAAACAGGAAATAGCTTAATGCTAGAATTAGAAAAATATGGAGATGTAGCAGGGGTAAAGATTAATAGAGAAAAGACTAAACTGATAACTAAAAATTTGAAAGAAGAACAAAATAAAGAATTAGAAAGAATAATAGGACTGCAAGTGGCAAAATTAAATATCTTGGAATATGGCTAACTGCAAAGTGCTCAACTATAAAAGAAAATAATTATACAAAATTAGTGCAACAAATAAAAAAAAGATCTAGAATTATGGGGGAAACTACAACTATCATTATTAGGGAAAATAGCAGCGATAAAAATGAATGTACTACCAAGACTATTATATTTTTTTTCAAACAATCCCCATAAAATTAGGACATTTTTTTTACTGAATTGAATAACATTATATTAAAATTTATATGGCAAGGAAAGAGAGCCAGGATAAAGTTGAAAGCTCTGCAGGATGACAGAAGCAGAGGTGGTATGGAACTTCCTGACTTTATTACAAAGCATCAGTGTTGCTATCCTATTATGCCTTTCCTTTCATGCCTTCACTGTCTGTTAGCAGGCCTTTTGCTAGGCCGTATCTGGCAGCAAAACCTTCTATAGGAAATGGTTTAGACAGGTAGCTAGATAGGACTTGCAGAGTCTGCACACCTAGCCACACAGGACGGATATAGCCGACCACAAATTGTTCTTGACACCTGTAGAATTTGCTTGTTTTGTACTTGCTTGAAAACGCTAAATAGGGTACACGTGAAACTTAGGAAGCGCGCAGTTATCAATTCTGTTATTGGTCCAGATGCATAATTTGTAACCAATGATATTTGCAATGTTTGAAAACCTCATTTGCGTATGAAAGTTTATATATTCAGCCTTGCTACATAATAAAGTTGTCATTTCACCCAGAGAGATCTCGTGTCCTCAAGTTCTTTCTAGGATTAGCTTCATGGGTGACCCCCCTTGATTGTTGTGCCCAGGTGCCGCCCTGGAGCCGTTTCCTCCAGGGACGGACTGGTGAACAAGTGGTGACCCCGACGTGATTTTTTCCGCCGGACCGACGCAGCCTCGCCGCCGCGTGCCTGAGACCCCATCGCTTACCCACGCACTCGTCGTCGTTCGTGGAAATGACTGATCTTTCGTAAGTATGGGGGCGGGTCTGTCTAAGGAGCAGATTGCTCATGTTAAAGAACTTGGCCAGATTCTCAGAGCTTCTAAAAGTCAATTAACAAAGAAATTTGTCTTTCCTACCAAATCTGAATTACGCCAACTGTTAATACACATTTTGCAAAACTGCCCCTCCTATCCTCACCATGGCTCCCTTAAACCTGGACCATGGGTGAAAATAGGCACATATCTCCATCAGGAACCTCGTGCTCCTACTCCGATGCTCCTGACTTGGAAGGTCATACTTGCTGCTCTTAGACTCCATCATTCTGATCCTTCTCCTGTTTTTCCCATAGAACCCCCTGATCTTACTCCCCCACCTCCTTATTTAGATCGCCCTTCAAATTTTGTCCCCTCCGTCTCCTCTCCCTCTGTTTCCCCCCCTCCCTCTCCTTCTGTTTCTGACATTTCGCTCACATCACCTCCCCCTCCTTCTTCTGATCCTGCCGGCGTTTATTTTGCTTCCTCTCTCTCTCTCCCTACTATGGCTGGCAGTGCTGTGGCTCGTGGTTTGGCTTCTGCCCGAGCCGATCCTTCTCTCACCCCAGATGATCTGGAACTTCTTTCTGCTTTTCCCGTTGACATAACGGGCGCCGCTGCTCCCGTCTATGAAGCCCTCCCTTTTAGAGTGCTGAAAAATCTCAGACACTTGTCCACTATTTCTCAGATACCCACCCTTTTTGCAGCCCTAATTACAAAAGCCCTTCCACTCCAGTGGAAGCCTCCTTCAACAGCTTTTTTCTATCAAAGACGCTATAACTGTCTTTGCCGATGGGAGCATGTGCCTGGCAGGAGGATGGTACATGGCACACCCAGCTCACAGAGCCACAAAAATCTGCTCAAAGAGATGAATTGGCCACTTCCTTCTTGGCCTTTCAGTTATTTGACAAACAACCGTTTAACTTAATTCTTGCTAGTCTTTATGTGACTCAGATTATAACTTCTTTGTGTGAGTCTTATCTCTCTTCTTCTGTTGATTCACAACTTTTGTCTCTGTTTCTCACTTTACAAGGTCTTGTCTCCTCTCGCTGTTATTTTTTCCATGTCTCCCATATCTGAAGTCAGCCCTTCCCTGGGCCTCTCCAGGAGGGAAATGATGTTGCTGACGCTGCGGCATCAGCCCCCCCACCCCATGTCAATGTTTGTTCTGCTATCACACCTTGGGATAGCCACTCTTACTTTCACCAGAATAAAAAAGCGCTCATAAAACCATTTGGCATTACTGCAAATGAGGCATCAGCAATTATTCAACTATGCCCCACCTGTAGCCAGCAGGCAAACCCTCTCCCTATGGGAGTTAATCCCTGAGGGACAGAGTGTTGCCAAATTTGACAAATGCATGTTACCCAATATCCTCCATTTGCTCCTTGGAAATATTTACATGTTTCCATTGATACGTGTTCAGGCTACATTATGGCATCCCCCCAAAGGGGTGAAGCCACCAAACATGTTATTAATCATTCGATTCGGACCTTTGCATCGCTGGGACACCCAAAAGAGAAATTTGGCATTCCTTATAACAGCCAGGGTCAGGCGTTGGCTGAGCGCGCCAACCAGACATTAAAACATGCCCTGGACAGATATATTGGCAATAGGGGAAAATGCCCCCTGGCCTCCCAGCAGTGCAACACACCGGCAGCCCACCATCTTCGGCAGCGACTCGTCATTTTGCAGCTCCACCTACTGCAGACACCTCCCGTCCACCTGTCTACTATCGCTGCTTGCCTGACTTGACGTGGCGAGGACCTGCTGACCTGCTGACCTGGGAAAGGAACTACGCTGCAATCCAATTAAAAGACAAAGTTCTTTGAATCCCAGGACGGCACGTAAGACCATATTTGCCAAAACCACCTATACAACCACCTACACAAACACAGAAGCAGCCTGACCATGACCAACCAACAGGAACCACAGCTTGAGGCTGTCTCTGTCTCTGACCTGGAACACAGAGCAGAGCACCCTCCACCCTCCACTCCCCCGACCGGCTGCCCTGTCTTTCGCCGCAGATCCCCCTACTATGTGTTTGGTTGAATGCTACCTGTTGTCATTATTTGAACCAGTCCGGACAAATTGAAACCAGTGTGGAAAAATTACATGATACCGTTCAAACAGTTGGACAAACATACAAAGCCTTGGACTCCTGGTGGGATTGGATGATCTCTTGGTTACCAAATTTTAACTGGTTGGGAAATGTTTCCAAGACCGTTATAACCCTTGTTGCTTTGCTGATACTGTTGTGTTGCTGTATTCAATGTGTACCCTCTTTATTCACTATGTGTAAGAATATACTCTAGCTTGGTTCCACAGAAGAATATTCACATTGTCAACCACATGGAGTTACATGAACAGTCAACCCCTTCATGGGGAAAGATCCCTTCCGCATGCCCAGCGATGAAGAGGGAGACGCTGCCTTTTAACAAAAACAGTGTTGGAATTCATTCCGGGTGTGTGTGTGCAGGGCAGTTTCTGCTGTCTGAAACACACATACACAGGGATGCAAAAACATCACACCAGAAGCATCCTTCCGGCCTAAACGGCCAGGACTCATTATGCAGCCTCATGTAACATGAACTATGTGAGCCAGCAACTCCCACACATGCCCTTTCTCCCCGCTATGCTGTGCTGTAACTGTTTATTCCCCCTTTGCCATGATGTGATTTTTTATTGGTTTATGTGTAGAATGCTGTGATTAGCCCTGGTAGATGAAGAGGAAGAGTCTTTTTGACAAAAAGATAATAAAAAAAAGGAGGAGATGTTGCTATCCTATTATGCCTTTCCTTTCATGCCTTCACTGTCTGTTAGCAGGCCTTTTGCTAGGCCGTATCTGGCAGCAAAACCTTCTATAGGAAATGGTTTAGACAGGTAGCTAGGTAGGACTTGCAGAGTCTGCACACCTAGCCACACAGGACGGATATAGCCGACCACAAATTGTTCTTGACACCTGTAGAATTTGCTTGTTTTGTACTTGCTTGAAAACGCTAAACAGGGTACACGTGAAACTTAGGAAGCGCGCAGTTATCAATTCTGTTATTGGTCCAGATGCATAATTTGTAACCAATGATATTTGCAATGTTTGAAAACCTCATTTGCGTATGAAAGTTTATATATTCAGCCTTGCTACATAATAAAGTTGTCATTTCACCCAGAGAGATCTCGTGTCCTCAAGTTCTTTCTAGGATTAGCTTCGTGGGTGACCCCCCTTGATTGTTGTGCCCAGGTGCCGCCCTGGAGCCGTTTCCTCCAGGGACGGACTGGTGAACAACACAGCAGCACTAACATGGATCAGGGATTGGATAAATTTAAAAAATGAAAGAATACTAACATTAGAGGGCCATGATTTGCAAATGGGATGGCATTTTTTCCTATGGGAAGAGGGTAAAAAAAAACAAAAATACTTTCACAGACACTATATTAGAGATGCACTGATACAGGTCTGGAATAAAATTAGAGAAAAACACTACATGAAAATACCGACATGGCTTTCCACTATGGAAGCCATGACATATCCCAATACATTAGATCTATCAAAAATGGTTAGATATAGTGAAATTTTAGACATCCAAGGAAATTTGAAAACAAATCAGAAATTAAAGGAGCAAAATATAAATATAGATTGGTGGCCATATCTCCAACTACAATCAAGCTGTAAAAGAATGTGGAATATACACAGAATGACAACAAATAGATAAAATTTTAATTGGCCCAGAAAATAAATTCATAACAAAAATTTAAAAATATTTATTAGAAGTAACATTAGGAGAAAACGTTAAAGGTTGCATGATAGCGTGGGCCAAAAACTTTGGTTACAATATAGATCTAGTGGATTGGGAAAGAATTTGGAACACAAATTATAAACTAAAATGATGAGCAGCACTTAAAGAAAATATGTACAAAATGTTTTATCGTTGGCATTTACCACCAACAAGATTGGCTAAAATGTATCCAAACATGAAACCGACCTGCTGGAAGTGTAAAAAAATGCAAGGGACTTTTTATCACATATGGTGGAACTGCCCAGAAACACAAAAATATTGGACAAAAATTTGGTAATGGGTGCAAGAAATTACAGGAGAACAGATAAAATACAAACCCGAAATCTTTCTGCTGGGAATAATCAAAAGGAAATATAGAAAGAAAATTAAGTATATATTAACACATCTGCTAACCTCAGCTAGAATAGCATTTACCCAATACTGGAAACAAAATAATATCCCCTCAGACGAATTAGTGATACAAAAAAATTGGGATTGTGCAGAGATGGACAAATTAACACTAAAATTAAAAGATAAAGAAGAGTCGGAATATTATGAAATTTGGAACATTTGGTACAAATGTCTGCAAAACAAGAATAAAATTAATTAAGCCAAAAAACAATATATATAAATATATAGAACTGTGTATAAAGATGTGTAAACATAGAAGCGAAATAATATATACATGTACAGGTACGATGACATAATGTTGATATAATGACTGTAAGGTGTTGTAGAAGGGGAAAAAAATAATAAAAAAGAATAACCATGAAGACAGGCAAGGAGAATCACCTTCCTTCTGTAAGTAACTGTTTACTGTTGTGTGCTCTTGTTTCATCCTTATGTAGTGGATGTAATTGAAGAGTTTATTTCTGTATCTCTTCTTTGTGCAGGCCATTCATTGAAGCAAGGTGGTCAGTCGGTGATGTTGAAGACAGGCAAAGACAGTCTCATCCTGTAAGTAGCTGTTTTATTTTTTTTGTATGCTGGTTTCATCCTTCTGTAGTGCATGCAATTGAAGAGTTCATTTCTGTGTCTCTTCCTTGTGCAGGCCATTCATTGGAGCAAGGTAATCATCGATGTTGAAGACAGGCAAGGACAATTATCTTCCTTCTGTAAGTAGCTCTTTTATTGTTTTGTGTACTTATTTTATTCTTATTTAAATAGTAAGTTCACAAAATAATAAATTTACTGTTTTTATATCCCCTTTTTGCAGGTTATTCATTGTGGCAAAGAATTCAGTGACATCGACTTGGTGACTCCCCCTCTGGTCACATGATTGCCAAGCGACTCCTACCCGGTCATATGATACCAATCACTCCCAGCCAGTCACATGACCGCCAAACCCTACCCACAAAATATGCCATGCCCACAGAACCAGTAGTAAAACATTTTGAAACCCACCCCTCCATGCTACATACTGTTCCTTGCCCTGTAAAAAAGAATGATTACCATTTGCCAGGTTTACATATTCCTGGGCAGCTGGTCCTAAACTAGAAAATAGAACTGGGTTATTTACAATATGCTCACTTGCCCCACTGTCCAACAATCAAATATCTTTAGTGTCTTTGTTGTTTGCCTTCCCCAAAGAAATGTGTCTTCCTTCTTTTGTTGTTGTGTTGTCTCTCTTATGTTTGTATCTTTTAGTTGTCTTACTGAGCAATTTCTCACAATATGTTGAGTGGATCAACATGCAAATCAGTGTTTCACCACAGACTTTTATCATCCGCCTTTTTATCTCTCTTGAATGCAGTTCCTTTCTGACTGAATTGTAAATTACTATCATTTCTCTCGTGTACATTTCTCTCAAATCTTTTCTGTTCTTGTTGCAAAAGCTTCCCAGTTACATAATTCATAGTTAAATCATGCTCATCCATGGACTCAAGTCTTGCTACTAAAATGTCCCAAGTAACATCAAGGGAACTAAGCACAACATATACTTTGTGAGCTTCTGAAAACATCCTCACTCTTCCAATGCAAGAAAGTTTTCCTCATGAACTGGAGGTGATCTGACAGACTTTCTCCAGACTTTAGCCTTGTTCTCTAAATTTTCTGGTGAGACTTACTTTGCTGCTTGCCATCTCTCTATTTTGCATAAGGCAAGTCAGCATTCTCTAGCAGATGTTAAACCATGCACAGGTATTATGCCTGACTATCTTCCAAGCACAAAATTGTGCTAATTAGTGCTTTTTCATTTTGTTGTTTCTCTTTGAAATTTTCTGGAAGATTGCTTACAACTGTCCACAAATCCTTCCTCCACAGAAACATCTCCATGTTTGGCCTCCATTCGAGATAGTTTTTCTCATTAAGTCAAGCAGTGGAAAGGAAAGGAAATCCTCCTCCCATTTCTGTAACAGATAGCATCATGTTGTCTTTATAAGACAATCTACTTCAACCTCCCTCCGTATCATGAAGAAACTTTTACCTCAGAGAAATTTACTATAAATATATTATACATCTTTATTTACAGCAAGCAAGATAGGCAAACAGGAGCAGCATGAGGTAAATCACAGCGCATGCAGAGCATGCAGAAGAAAAAGGCAGCAAGAGGGGAAGAAACTCCCTCTTCACATGCACAGCAACCAATCAGTGCAGTTTGCCTCATGCAGGACCCAGCATTCTCCAATCAATCAACTATAATTGGGTGTTCTGGCTCATTGTGCAACCCCACTGTTCCAGCTATTAAATTTAAATATTTTAACAGTAAGTAACAAGAAATTAATTGGGGCAGCATAAAGCTTCCCATTTTATACTATTTGAGCATGAATGCTGGCTTTTCCACACCTCTTAATTTGCTATGGTTGAGAAACACTGATAAAAGTAATAGTATTATGGACTTAATTTGGCCCTGGCATTAATTAGAATGATTTGTCTGCCTCAAATAGACCATGATTTTGGTGACATAAATGTATTGGTTTTTTTTTTTAGTAAGTGCAAGAACTATAGTTGCAGAATTTTCTCCCTAGTGGGCCAAGGAGAAGCATTGAGAATTATGGATCTTGAGTATGTGTAGTGGTTCTGGTAATACTGATAGGTCCAGCTCCAACTGATCTTATTGATCCACAGGTTATCTTTCAGGAGGTCTGCAAGGAGGGACCACTGATAATCACCATGATTTTGTTCTTCATCTTTGCATTTCCACCTTTTGCCAGAGACCTTAGAGCAGCAAAGAAAACAGCTCATGTTAACCTCACAATAGCCCTGTGAAGTGCATTACATAGGAAGAAGGACTCATCCAAGGCTGCAAAATAATCCCCAAGGCAGATATCTCTAAGCAGATGACGAACTTGGAACCAGCTGGAGCTTGTCCTGTACTCTTAAAATCCATTATCCCATTCATCTGACGTAAACAATGCCTCCACCACCGCTCGTAGGTAGGAAATTACTGCTAGCAACCTTTCTGCAAACCTTCACAGAGGTATTGTTTTTTCTTGGGAGAAATCACCAAGTACCCAAGGCCAACTTACCTCAGTTCATAAACCTTGCTGGCTTGACTTAGTTGTAAGGGCCAACTTTTAAAACCAATACTTTAGCTGGCAAAACTATCTTTAGGAAAATGGGAGAAATTGTATCCATATCTTAGTTGTCATATTGCTCAGAAATACTTAAGTAATTAATCACAATGAGGACCAGAATAGGCCTTGAGAGAGAACCCTGCCAAGAACTGTGGAGGCCATGTGGTCGCCAAAAATATCAGATATGTACAGTTGATTTGTTAGTCAGGTCCTTTCTTCCCTAGGTCCTACAATTAATTGACCAGCCCGTCATTTATGGAAGCAAAATTGACATTTTACATCCTCTACAAGTGTTTGCCTGGCTCTCAACTGGGAAACTGAATTTGAGCCAATTCTCACACTGAAGAATGGTTGTCAGTTAAAAAGAAAGAGAAAAAGCTCCTTCCATTACTGTTGTTTTTCTCAATGAATACAAGGCATGGATGTCAAATTTGATCACGTCACATGACATATTGCAATGTATCATAACTTTTTTTGCGTTTGCAGAGCTTGGGTGGGCGTAGCCTGCGTGTCATGCATCTGGCCCTTGGGCAGCCAGTTTGACACTCCTGATCAAAAGGGAACCTTATATATAGAGGAGCGGTGTGGTGGCTCAGAGGTTAAGATGCTGGGCTTATGGCTGGAAAGGTATCAGCCCAGGGCCGAAATCCAAGCTCCTTGTGACTGGGTGAGCTCCCATCCACGCCCTAATTCCTGCCAGCTAGCAGTTTGAATGTAAGTAGATAAATAGGTACCACTTCAGTGGGAAGGTAACAGTGCTGTGTGATGTCATGTTGGCACATGACCACAGAAATGTCTTAGGACAGTGCTGGCCCAATGGCCTTGAAATGGAGATGAGCACTGCCCTCTATTGTCAGTAATGACTAGCAGAGTAAAATCTGCAGGGACTCCTTCACCTCACTTATTAAATAAAAGTTATGTGGAGGTAATGATAAAAATACTGTATGAAATATATGAGTCCAGTGTGTACGTGGGAATCTGACAGATAATCTATTGTGGGACAGGGAGCAGAATTTCCCATAATGCTTTAAGGCAGCTTTTCAGAATCTGGTGTCCCTCAGTTCCCCTGCAGCTCTCAGCTAGCCTTGACTCCAATCCCACTGGGTCCTTGAAGCTCACTTTGACATCAAGGACACCATATTTCAGCAATCCAAGTGGAAAGCAACTAAGGCAGAAAGAGATTTCTTACCTAGCAACATCTGGTGTAGCCCCGAGTAGCGGCCTTGGAGAAGACGCAAACAGCATGGTTGATGGAAAATATTGCATGGTTCTGAAGCTATTGCCAAACAGGGCTTAGGAGAAGGCAACTACCATGGGAGTGGGAGCAGCAAACTATGGGCCCCATCAAGTTCTTTAGAAACCAATTCGTGACTCTAAGAGCCCTCTTCCTATGTATTGTGGGCAGAGATGAAGTTCCCTTTTTCTTTTCATTGGGAAGAAATTTAAAGGGCAAAATGATGCTTTAAATACCAAACTCGGAAAAACTACTTCTTTTGTTCCTTTCAGTGATATCAGATCACTGATCATGGACTTAAAGTAGGGATCAAAGTTCAATCTATAAGCAGAAGGAATTAAAAGTCATAGTGTTTTAATTCACCAAATTTAGTAAAAACGGTCGTCTGTGTCTAATTTCCTCATTTCTGTCCTAGAACATGCACTCACCAATCTAAGCATTTACTACATTAAGAGCAGATGGAGTCAAGAACTAGTGTCAAATACTAGCAGTGTACTCTTATTCCTTCACCTAGAATGGTCATTCAAACAATTTTGCAGAATGCAACATTTCCAACCACAAAATATTATTAATACTATTACTACTACAACTACTGTTGTTATCATTATCATAATTTATTATCATTATTGATCATCGCATAGCCAGTCAGATGTTCAGACTGGGTTTGGCATTTTTGTCTATATATCGAGTACTTATGAAGTACCTGGTATAGGCAAATGTGGATGTTTAACAGTGTTACAGATATTGTCACAGAATGGAAGCTGTTCCAAATAAAGCTGCCTTCTGTAATTGACTGATGGCAAATTTGTCAATGCCTATGGTGTTCAAGTGGTGCTTCAGTTGTTTTGGGATTGCTCCCAAGATGCCTATTATTATTGGTACTACCATTGCTTGCCTTTGCCATATCATTATTATATACTTTATTCATTAAACATGAAACTCAGTTACTGAACTTTCAAAAATGCAGACAAATGCCATTGACTGGTGCTACTGATTGATACGGGTTGATATTATAATTATTGTTATTTACACATTTCATCTTTCCATTAACAAAGGATTCAGTGCATTTCTCGCTCTAAGAAAACCTACCTTATGCTTGAAACTCATTGACTTTTATTATTACAACGTATGTTCCGATCTTCATGTTCTAACCATTCTTGATCCCAATTACTGCTCATAAAATTTGGGTCCTGTCTAATCTTCAGAGTGTCAAATGAATAAACTTGCCAGATATAAATCCTAGTTAGAAAAGCCATTGTGATCTGACTATCAATCATCACTAGATAGTAGCAAAAAAGCACAGAAAAGTCCTTTCCCCTAATTGGTGATCTGGATTTTTGCAGCTCAAATCTGGTAATCCTACTGTAATATAGTATCCAGGTTGCTGCCCATAGCAGATTGGGAAGCTTAGTTTTCCCCATCTGAAATTACGAATGTGAGCTTAGCTCAGTCTCTTTCAACTATATCCACTTGACAATATTGTTACAAAGATGGAGAAGTAAAGTTGAGTGAGAAAGTCCAGCAGCTGGGCAACTTTCTGATTAAATGAAGATACATCAATATACAGACTTGAAATGAAATAGGTTAAATGTTGCTTCCTTAATCTAGGAGCCAATAGTTAACCAATATTTCCAGCAGGAACTGTGATGATGCTGTTAAAATCCTTTGTTGTTTTTGCATCCTGGTTATTAGATTTTTGCCCTTGAGTCTTTTTATCAGCTGTATGATGGGAGGGGGGAAAGCCCTATAAAAATGCAAGAGAGAGGCAGATACACCACAGTTGGAGGACAGCCCTGGAGACGCTATGAAGTTAATGCAGGTATGTACAAATGAGGCGGCAGATAGCTGGGTCAATGATATTTCTTGCACATTAACATAATCTACTAATGTTTCAGATCATGGTATGTTGCTTTGGCATAATAGGACATTGCAAAGAAGTTAATTGTTGGCTAATATTGGCTTCTCAATGGTTAGGAACTACCTCCATGAAGAGTTGGTGGATTCACTTTAATCAGTCTAGGAATTGTTGAGGATACTGTAAATACATGTCTTTACTAACAGGTTGAACAATTTTTTCCAATTCATATCCAACAAGTTTATGTTTGCTTTCTCTGAGTGCCTTCAGGATGAGATGGACACATTTAAAATAGCCATGCAGGCTAGGAATTCTAAAGTTGTGATAAACACAATCAACATTGGGGAAAGTTTGCTTTACATGTTTTGGTGAAAAGAAGTATTCTGTGGTGCTTCACTAGGCACTACTTAGCAAGCATGGATTGGGTATATGAACTCTTGAGAAAATACCTGCTTCAGACTATTGACAAAACAGATCTTTTTCAAAGGTTTCCATATCTTTCCAGAAAAAAAGTATATTTTATGTTAAGTTTTTAGGTTTATATATATTAATTCAATTATGTGGTATTGAAAATTAAATGATTACAGAAGGCCTAGTTCAGGAAGAGCACCCAACCCCCTCATAAATAGGCTGCAGCTACCTACACCCTCCCCCTTTCCTCCCCCTCCCTGATGCTCTCTCCTTGAATTAGTATAGAAATACAATTCTGGCACCTTTGTCCATTTATTAAATAATTTTGGTAGTATTTTAAATTCAGCATCCGAGTGTTTTTTAGGTATACTAGTGACTGGTAAAACAGGTCACGATCTGTGGGCAGAGATTTGGGCAATTGGCAGTGATCAGAAACCTGGAAATGGTTACTAGGAATAGTTAAAGAGAAAGCAGTACAAATATTTGCATATTTAAATTAGATGCTAAATTTAGGAGGAACAGTGAATGAACTTTTGTGTGAAAACCTTGTAATCTATGCAGTTCAATATTTGTGCTGCCAAAAAATCCTGGGCTCAGAGATATTCTCTTTTGTTTGTCTCTTATGACTATGACTCATAAACAATAGTAATAAAAGGCAGATCCAGCAGACCAGATACCTGTTGAAGCTATAATAATTTATTAAATGTGCATACTGCCCAACAATATCAGTCCCATTTGCATAACATCCCTTAGATATTCTAAACTATGTTCTGATACCGATGCCAAAGTAATGAAATCTTTCTCATTTCTTCCCTCTTTTACATCCAGGCAAAGAATCAGTTGCTAGCAACTTTCTTGTTCCTGGCTGCCACTCACTGTTCCATTCTCCAAAGTGGCGTGGCCAGCAGCAATCAAGCCTGCCGTCCTATCAATGCTACCATCGCAGCTGAGAAGGATGGCTGCCCTGTCTGCATGGCCATCACCACTTCCATCTGTAGTGGTTACTGTAATACCAAGGTAGGTATATGAGGGAGAAATCACCATTGAGAAGTGTTAGGACAACGTTCCTTGTCCCAAGGTAGCACAGATGACCATAATGCCTGGTGAGTTTATGTGCCCAAAAGGCCCCTGTATGAGAAAGCTATCCTCTATCCCAGCACCCTTTTAAGACTCAAGCCAACGCAATGACTTGAAAAAAACCTGCATTCAGTCATAGCTACACATTTCCCTAAATAGGGGTTGCTACTGTTTGTTTCCTGCAGTCAGAGACATAATGGACAGGTAATATAAAGTTGCCAGGAAAGGGACTATGGCCTTGGTTTACAGCAGATAGTTTTCTCATCTTGGTGACTTTTGGAGAGAATTCTAAAATCTTGTAGATGTAGATTATGTTTATTAGAACTGTTACTTTGTGGTTGACAAAATGCCTTTTTGGGGATGCTCTTGAGAGTTGACTTCAGTTGATGGGCACATGAATCCTGCATGGGGGTACTTAAGCATTAGCACAGAAAGGAGGTTGGGGGGAGCTTGCTTTGCAGCTACCCACTCCTCAGTCTCCTAACCATTTGGCGCCTTAACATTAAGGGCATTGTAACCTTCATAAAATAGGGCGTTACTTGACTCAAGGAGATAACTGCTCTTCACTTGCTTGGTTACTACTGGGGGGAAAATACAGACACCCCCGAACAGTGGATTTCCTGTTACATATTACAGCCTAGCAGGCTTTGCAGTCCATCCTAGAAGAACAGGCAACTTCTTTCTATCAAGAGGCTTTGTGCAGCCTTAGTTTCCCAGACAGAAAATGTCACTTGGAGAGCCTTAGTTCTTCATTATTTGCTTTTATCTGACCACTTTGCTGCCCAGTGTGCCATTACATTGTCCTACTACTCTCCAGAAAGGCAGTGAATGTCCCACCAATTTCCCAGTTTTGGTAGCATTGAGAAGGGACCTCAGGAGGTTTCTGGTAGCAGCATGTTTGTGGTAGTAGCAAGCCATACACACGCAAATAGGCAGGTAAACGAAATTAGACCAACACTAGGCAGAAGGATGGCACCTGTGACATTTTTGGGTGCTGCCCCATGAAAAAGCCTGTCATGTCTAGCTAATCTCTCTGTCTTTTACAGGATATACTGTGGAAGCCTCTCTTCACCTCCTTCAGACAAAAGGTCTGCACTTACAAAGAAATACAATATGAGACTGCACTTCTGCAAGGCTGTCCCCCAGATGTTGATCCATCTTTCATCTACCCTGTAGCTCTCAGTTGTCATTGTGACCTATGTAACATGGATTCCAGTGACTGTACTGTTCAGGGCATTGGGCCTGACTCCTGTAGCAACCAAAATCTCCTTGCCTAATAAAGAAGGGTGACTAATAAATGCCTGCTAGGCCAACAATAGTGCACATGCTTGTAGAAATGCTTTATTGAATGTAATTGACATACTTCAATCTAGTCCTTGCATGTTCACTCCATCTACTTTTCCATCAGGTTCATATATTAAAAGAACTCACTCTGATTATAATCTTATATTATCTCTGTTTCTGAGAAGGATAAACTCTAAAATGAAATGTAGCATCCTGGACTTAGATTTTTACTTCTTCCCTATGAAAGCCTCTGTTGTAGCCAAACCGTTATGTGTTTGGAAAGCTAATTTGAATACAATGTATCATCTTTTAATGACCCCATAATCCCTTGCAGGGTGGAGTCTGGATAGCTGAAGAGCTAGTATTTTAATGGCTGGATGCCCTTCCTGTCACCAATGCAGAGTTTTGTTCAACAGATATATTCTCAGTGTGCCCAGAGAGAGAAATATCTGCCTCTACCTAGGATCGAACTCTCAGCCTCCTGATTGTGAGGCGAGAGTTCCACTTCTAGGCCACTGCTCCATTCCTGAATTTGAATACAATGTATATGGGTTGCTATAATTTGGACAGTTGTAAACCAAAAGAAGGGTTATTGTAGGGATTTATAAGGAAGTGATATTTGAATTAGGGTTCCAATCAGGGTTTGAACTCCTGCCTGCTGAGGAGAATGGAAGGTGCAGAAGGTTCACATCTCAAATGTGAGATGCTGAGGAAAATAAACTTCTCATGCCTTTTTTCCTCTGATATACCTATTAAAATAACTCATCCTTTGAAAGACGAGTGTCAAACTCGCCACATCATGTTGCCATCACATGATGTATCAACATTTTTTCCTTGGCTGAGCTGGGATGGGTGTGGCTGTACATGACAGATCTGGCCTGTACGCTGTCAGTTTGACACCCATGCTTTGGATCATTAGATATATACTCTTTGAGAGATATTGGATCTCTCCAATATCTCACAACATATCTCACAACAGGATCATTTTTATTTTCCCTCTCCTTTCATTCAATTATATTTCCATACCAATATTAATTGAAAACCCACTGAGGAACTTGGGAAGCTGGACTGAACTCTTAGTGTGCCCTACAACACAGCAGAACTGGGTGACATTCCTAAAATTGCAGCAGATGGAGTGAGAAACAGAATGAATCTCAGGAAAGACCAACTTCAATGAAAGTGTGTAATATTTCTTAATAGAAGAACAAAAAAAATTACAAATGAGAAAAAAAAATATTCTCTGGAAAGGAAGTACCTTCCCAGTTTACAGAGATGATTTCAGCACTGGGTGACATTGGAGGAATATCCTCCTGCGTCCTCAGATGAGGTCTCTGAGGATGTCATCTTCCATGATGCTGGGGGCAGGAACCTGCTGCAGGCCTGGTTGAGAAACAGGCCCCCGGGGACCAGGGTTCATTAACATTTGACCTGGGAGAGAAGGGACAACACCAAGAGGCTTTAGAACAACAGTGAAGAAACTTTGGTTACAGGATTAGCTATAGTATTCTGCTTAGTTTTATATCCACTGGGGCATTCTGAACAAATGCTTTACCCAGAAGTCTAATAAAAGATTTGTGCCTTTGTTTCTCTTCCATCCCCAGAAATAGCTTATGTATGAATCCCTCTTAAGATAGCTAGAACATCAGGAAATAGCATCATCACAGCTTTTACCTCTATACATTACTATATTTCACATCTGTTGCCCGTGTTCTATAGATAATAACCTGCTCAACTAGATAGCGACATATGCTCCTGTCCAACCTATCTCCCCCACAGCTGCAAGTTAATGTCCCTTGATGAAAGAAATAGTTCCTTTCGCCAAAAGAAAAAATCCTATCCCAACTCTCAGCAGCTTGCAGCTGTTTCTGGGAGGGGAGTAGCAGTTTTTGTTTTTGGTTAATTCAGACCAAGCCTGCCCATACCTTGCAATTGTGGCCGTGGTGCCATCTGGGTTGGCCACTGCTGTCCAGGAGCTTGGTGCATAAGAGGCTGTCCTGGAAGCTGGAGCTGTTGCTGCCCAGGAGGCTGATGCCCAAGAGTCTGCCCCATGGACTGGTGTGGTAACATTCCTGAAGACCCTTGTTGTAGGTGGTGAAGGGGCTGCTGGGATTGAGGGACTCCAGCTTGGGGCTGTATATAAAAGAAGAGAGAAGCATAGCATTCTTTTCGGACTATTACAAGTGCTAAGCTAAGCAATGCAGCCACTTCTCTTTGCTCTTAGAAGCAAAGGAGCTGCGGTGCTGGACTGCTCTAATATTCCAGCAAACTTCTTCAGTTTTAAAAAGTGGAAAAGAATGGGGGGGTGGGGCAGGGGGCTTGCGGAGAGCAAAAGATAGCACTCACCGGTTGTTGGCTTAGAAGAAGACTTCGGAGCTGAGGGTTGGCTCCTGGGTTTTGGGGCCTAAGCATGGCCCCTCCTTGGGTGGCCTGTGGCCCAGTCTGTGGGGGACCCTGTGCTTGTGGAGGTTGGTTGGTAGGTGGGGCAGCTGGCTGAGGTTGCTGCACTCGGAGCTGCAACTATGAAAAGGAAAAGAAATATTTCGTTGCTTGCAAGAATCTACAAAGCAATTGATTATTTCCCATAAATCTGGAGACCAATGCAGAGGTATTGTAGGTAACCACCAAAAAACATGGGGTTAGTGCTAAAAAGAATGTGACTTTTTGACAGGGATTTGCTATGTGGAGTGCAGCTGAAGGACTTCTGCAGTGACCAAATAATTTAAAGACACAAAGAGACCTTGCCTGAAGGCCAGTTAAATAAGGGAAAGTCATTTCAAGCCAAAATAATATTTGGGAGAAAATGAACCATAATAGGAACATATTTGTGTTCTTCATCAATAGACTGAAAAAAAGTCTATTGGGCCTGTATATGAAAAGCCAGACAAGTATGGGGCAACTCCAACCAAAATAGTGTTTTCCCTTAGGGTGATGTGGTATATATCATGCTGAAGGCCATCTTTCTAATTACAGTGTAGTGAAAAATACATTAAATTTGTTTAATAGTTAAATGACATTCTTTCTTAAACAACATCTTTCCCACTTATCATCTTAAATTTAGTTTGTTGGCAATATTTGGCAGGGTATGGGAGCCTATGTGCAGGGTCACGAGGTCTTAGCTTGTGTACCACTCAGTTATGAAAGGAGAGTATTGAATTAACCCAGAGATAAATTTGCTTAGCCTCCATCCTCTTTCCATCCAGAGCATGATCTTATAGGACCAAAGAAGTGGAGCTGCAAGAAAATAATGATTCAAAGATGGGATGAATCCACTTAGAAAAAATGCAACAGCTTCCACCTCCACAAAGGACTCACCAAACCCTGTTGCCGTTCTTCCATGATTCCCACCTGAGGCATACCGGGGCTCACCTGTTGCCCACCCATCTGCAAAAAGATAAAGGGAGGGGCAAATCCAATAAGGAGTGGCCAATGAGGCAAGGAGACAGGTAATGCAGTTCTAAGCCTAGGCATGATGCCAAGATCATTTAGCTTTCTTCTGTGACTGTTGCCCAAAGGCAGTCAGGGCAAAATCTACTCTGCTTAATGCCTTACCTGCTGCTGGACTCCTGGAGTTACTGGCAAAGTGCCAGGCTGCTTTGTCAGGAAGGATTGTGTGTTGGGTGTGGACCCCATGGGCTGAGAACCCCCCATCTGCTATAAAGAGAGATGGAGAATAAATAAATTACAGCCTTCTGGAGTTAACTGTAGCATTACACAATGCTAGTGTTAAATGTTTCATAGTCCAAAATATTTTGAATGTACTCCCATACAGAAGCACAAATAAAACATTCTGTACAAACGCAAAAATGTTGGTCGAGGAATTAAAGCTAAAGGTGCTATATGCTTAGAAATGGCACAGCTTCAATTTATTACCAAGCAAAAAATACTGTAAGAAATGTAATAAATGAAACTTATGAAATGTGGTAATTGTTCAAGACACCCAGAAGTAATTTTCAGTTATAAAATTTCTCTTCTGTTTTTTCATTACATAGAATTCCAAGGCAGAAATTTGATACAGAATAGCTGAATATCAATAGATCTTATCTTCCAGTTTATCAACAAATTATGAACACAAAATATACTAACTAGAAGTACAGGGAAGCCTATAATTTTGGAGACAAAACTGGTATTTCTCTTAGGGAACACACCTGACATAGCTCTAGAATTCAACAGATTCAGTCTGCTGAAAAGCTTGAACATACAGCTGAAGGGGGAGGAGGGAAATAAGACCAAGAGAATCAGCTACTGACCTTTTGCTGCTGAACTTGTTTATGATTAGTGATGACTTGGCGGATCCCGTTGACAAAACCACTCTGGTCATAAGGAATGAGCCCCATGAAGATTTTCTTCTTGGAGGAGTACAGCAGCATCAGAACTCGCACCTCACAAGGCGTTGTGTGAGGGAAGTGGACACAGCCTGCCTGCTCATGTGACAAGAAAAGTGCATCGGCTAAAGGGTGGCGGTTTCTGAGAAATGTTCTTTCAAGATGAAATTCTTTTGCCCCATGTTATTTACATTTGTATGCTGTATTGCTTTTCTCTCAGGGATCACAAAGTCATTTAATATCAGAAAAAGATATAAAAGTCAAGAAGAAATTTTTAAAAAACTACATTGGCCCAAACTAAATGCACCAGGAAAAACGGAAGAACACAGATGAATTGCAATTTAATGCAATTTATAAAACTGTACTACTAATGAATCCTCAAAATCAGGGATCTCTATAATGTCACCCAAACTGAGAAGATCCTCACTAATCATCCCACTTCAACACTACCATTAAAGGATCTCTTCTAGCAATCTTGAGAGAATAAGGAGCCCCACTGATATGTCAGTAATATGTCATGATTTACCAGTTATAATTCCAGGATTTATATTATCCTGAGCAAGTGAATTCAATTCCGGGATTTATAACATCCCAGGCAAGTAACTTCACCAACATGCTAAGACATTTTCCATTAAAATCACTTTCTAAAAAGTGTCAATAATATTAGAAATTTTATGTACTGGAGTACCAGTATATGCAGTTATATGTATCAGTTTACTCATCAGGCAGCTTTCCAAGCAGGAAAGAAAACAGGCTGCCTTAAATTGTCCATCATGACCAAGCCTCAACTGGAAGCCTCTACTTCTTCAACTTAGTTGAATCTCTTTTAACCATGTCCACATCCCAGCAATTGTAGAATCTTACAAATCCATTGCCCATGATGCGATACAGTCCCTTGAGGGATTCCAAGTCTTTATTGGTGAAATGGAACTGCACCATGCGAGAATTGCGGAACAGGTGACCCAGAGTTGTCTGTGAAGAAGAAATGGATTAATTCAGGTGGAACCGAATCTGTGTATACTCCAAGCCATGCTAATTTGTCAATAATTTCAATTAAGACAAATTTCTGGGAAATCCAGCGATGCTAAAAAATAAAGCTGAAGGACAAAAACTATCCTATAATACTAATTCTATAGACTTACTGTAAAAATACAAGAACTTACCGTATTTTTCAGAGTATAAGACGCACCTTTCCCCCCTAAAAGAGGGTGAAAATTTGGGTGCATCTTATACACCGAATGTAGTCTCACCCACCCACCGGCCCCAACCCTTTGGCCTCTGCCTTCTAGCAATTTACTAGCAATTTACCTCTTTGCAGCAAACTGGGCTTCAATAAGCTATCGCAATCCCTACAGCCTGTAACAGCTGATGATCCAGAGAAATTGAAAGTGAAACTAGCTGTTTGCTCCACATGGCAAATTGGTGGGAAGCAGATTTTTCCCCCTTGTGCTAATCAGGCTGTTTGCTGCAAGGAGGTAAGTCAATAACTATAAATGCCTATAGAATGTTCAAATTATTTTTTAAGGACTGTACTTATTTTTTAAAGACTGCTTTATTATTATTCGAGACAACTTAACAAAATGAAGAGGCTTTTTAAAATAAATGCTTGATCTGAAGAGGCCCACTGCTATTGTTTTAAAAAGTGCTATTCTTTTAAATAGCAGAGAATAACTGTACTTCCAGAAAATACATTTTAACAGTGTCTGTACAAGTATAGTCTCAAATATAACACTACAAACAGTGTATATTGTCTGTACTGTTGTTGCAAGGAGGCGAATTGCTGGGAGACAGAGGCAGATATTTTCCCCTTGTTTTCCTCCCCAAAATCTAGGTGCATCTTATACTTTGGAGCATCTTATACTCCAAAAAATACGGTATATATAATAATACAAGAGATTTAAAAATAGGCAGGCTAGAAGTTTCAGACACCACCAACTTAACAATATACCCTTTTTTTCCTCATAACACACAAGACTTCCAGAAGAAAAGCCTGCCCACCTGTAGTGTGGCATCTGTCATGCCCATAGAAGCAGACCACCTTTCACTGTTTAATCCTTATAAAAAATGTTCAGTATGGCAAGGCTGTTCCCATATCCATAGTTACAACTAAGATCACTATAGCAACAAGAATAGCATGCCCAATAGAAGGCATAAATCAGATTTGTTAGAACTAGCCTCAATATTACCATAAATCTTAAGAACTAGCCTCTTTATTCAAATGCCCCTCACGTCATCTGCAAAGCTAAGTTTAATATCAATGTTTCTTTGCTGTTCTTAATAATGAAGGAAAAGGCACTAGAAAAAAGACTCATGGGATGAGAGTAAGATTTTAACTTAATCCTGAAAACTGGGCAGGGCAGATTAAGTGAGATGGGAAGAGGGTGAATTTAGACCAGCATTTCTCAACCTTGACAATGTTAGGATATGCAGGTTTCAATTCCCAGAATTCCCATTATCATAGCTGACTAGGAAATTATGGGAGTTGAAGTCTGCATATTTTAAAGTTGCTAAGGTTGAGGAACACTGATTTACACTTGTCTCCACACTGATCCCTGTAGATGACTGTGTACAGATCAAAGTTCTAACCAGTGCCACTATATTTACTTTGGTAGCTCTTAAAAGATTTTGACAATATCAGGGTGCCATTCAAAATGTTACACAGGCCTGTGAAGTGTTTGCCTTCAGAAACCCCATACATTTCACTTACCAAGAGCTGTTGGGGAATTAACTGCATAATGAGCTTCTGGGGCCACTGCTCAGCTTTCCTGCAAGAGAACAAGGAGAGGAGAGTCAGCTGTGCATTTCTCATCCCACCTCTGATATTGTTATCATCTAACAAATATAAACAACTGAAAATACAATTTTCCAAATATTAATGTACTCAAGGTATTGTATTAACATATTGTTTTTAACAGTTGTTGCATGCTTCACTTTTATTGGTTAGTTTATCAACAAATATTTATGAAAGCTAGATTAAAAAAATAAATCTAAGGATTACACAGGACTGCCTGGGGAGAATAAAACCAGGGTCAGGAATAATATTTCCAAAATAGTATCATATAAAAAGTCTGCAGAGGAACAAACATTTTTTTGTTCCTTATAGAAGACAGGTAGCTCAGAGGACTGAATGTGCTTAAGAGCTGAGGAATGATGACTGTCTTAGTGAGAAGCGACTCAGGTAAATGAGGAAATTGGACAGAGTATCACGGAGAAGGACATGACTGACTGAAACACTGATGACACTGAATACTGCAACATTTTGTTACACATCTAACTTGTTTCATCTATTTTAAACATCGCCTATTAAAACATTCAAAACTACATACAGCTAAAAGTAATAATTTTCACAAATTTGGAAGCAATTAAAAACCAAAGTAGGAAATACAATAGCAAGGAGCATTTATACTATATATTCACCATGTAGTAGCAACTTCAAGATGAGTCAATGTCAGTTTTCAAAATTCCCCAACCAACCTAGTTTAAAACACTGGCTTAAAGATTCCTAGGTGGGAAATCAGCATCCCGCCATGGTTTAATCTGAGACATAGTCGGAAGGTTCTTTAGAGAAGGAGGGTTCAAAAATACAGTGGGGTAAAAAAGTATTTAGTCAGCCACCAATTGTGCAAGTTCTCCCACTTAAAAAGATGAGAGAGAGAGGCCTGTAATTGACATCATAGGTATACCTCAACTATGAGACAAAATGAGAAAACAAATCCAATCACATTGTCTGATTTGGAAATATTTTTTTTTGCAAATTATGGTGGAAAATAAGTATTTGGTCAATATCAAAAGTTCATCTCAATACTTTGTTATATATCCTTTGTTGACAATGACAGAGGTCAAAAGTTTTCTATAAGTCTTCACAAGGTTGGCACAAATTGTTGCTGGTATGTTGGCCCATTCCTTCATGCAGATCTCCTCTAGAGCAGTGATGTTTTGGGGCTGTCACTGGGCAACACGGACTTTCAACTCCCTCCAAAGGTTTTCTATGGGGTTGAGATCTGGAGTCTGGCTAGGCCAATCCAGGACCTTGAAATGCTTCTTACGAAGCCACTCCTTCGTTGCCCGGGCGGTATGTTTAGGATCATTGTCATGCTAAAAGACCCAGCCACATTTCATCTTCAATGCCCTTGCTGATGGAAGGAGGTTTGCACTCAAAATCTCACGATACATGGCCCCATTCATTCTTTCCTGTACACGGATCAGTCGGTCTGGTCCCTTTGCAGAGAAACAGCCCCCAAGTATGTTGTTGTCATCCCCGTGCTTCACAGTAGTTATGGTGTTCTTTGGATGCAACTCAGCATTCTCTCTCCTCCAAACACGACGAGTTGTGTTTCTACCAAACAGTTCTACTTTGGATTCATCTGACCATATGACATTCTCCCAATCCTCTTCTGGATCATCCAAATGCTCTCTAGCAAACTTCAGATGCACCCGGACATGTATTGGCTTAAGCAGGGAACACGTCTGGCACTGCAGGATCTGAGTCCCTGGCGGCATAGTGTGTTACTGATGGTAGCCTTTGTTACCTTGGTCCCAGCTCTCTGCAGGTCATTCACTAAGTCCCCCCGTGTGGTTCTGGGATTTTTGCTCACCGTTCTTGTGATCATTTGACCCCATGGGGTGAGATCTTGCATGGAGCCCCAGATCAAGGGAGATTATCAGTGGTCTTGTATGCCATTTTCTAATTATTGCTCCCACAGTTGATTTCTTCACACCAAGCTGCTTGCCTATTGCAGATTCAATCTTCCCAGTCTGATGCAGGTCTACAATTTTGTTTCTGGTGTCCTTCGACAGCTCTTTGGTCTTCACCATAGTGGAGTTGGAGTGTGACTGTTTGAGGTTGTGGACAGGTGTCTTTTATACTGCTAACAAGCTCAAACAGGTGTCATTAATACAGGTAATGAGTGGAGGACAGAGGAGCTCTTAAAGAAGTTGTTACAGGTCTGTGAGAGCTAGAAATCGTGCTTGTTTGTAGGTGACCAAATACTTACTTTCCACCATAATTTGCAAAAAAAATCTTTCCAAATCAGACAATGTGATTGGATTTGTTTTCTCATTTTGTCGCTCATAGTTGAGGTCTACTTATGATGTCAATTACAGATCTCTCTCATCTTTTTAAGTGGGAGAACTTGCACAATTGGTGGCTGACTAAATACTTTTTTGCCCCACTGTATAATCACGACAAAAGTTCTACTCAATTAGTTGTATAGGTTTTTTTTTTCAAGAGGGAGGGGAAAAAGAACTTGCTCCAGAATTCCTAACTTTTGAAAGTTAGTTCCACTCCCTTTGTTAGTTCCATTCATTTTCACAAAAGACCTTATAAATTAAAAAGATAGCCTGTGGCTAGAAGAAAACTATCCAAATAGACACGATGGTGATGTATTAGGATTGACTACTTCCTACTCATTGCACCTCTGATATATTTTTCTGCCTTCTTCCATCATAAATCCTCCAAAATTCAGCTTGTTTCTATCAGTATCAGGACATCAGTTTTGATTCCATCTCCCTGCTCTCAAATAAGCAACAATGTGTCTTTTTTCTGTTAAATGATCCAGAGGCACTCACAAGTTCTCTCCTTGATTGACATACACCTGGCAAGGCAGGGAACGTGTGAGCTTAGTATTGGAATCCACAGAAGTTGGCTTCGGCTTCTAGGAAAAGAGGATGGGATACATGGTCAAAATGCATCAGGGTAAGGAGCTCCTATGAATCTTTCTTCTTACTCTTCCACAATTCAGCTCTCACCTCCTGCCATTCCAGCACCCCACTCCATGCCATCACTTTGTTTGGGATAGATTGCTGGGGTGCTCCAATTTGTGCCTGTGTTGGCTGAGTCACATTCATACTGTTGGGAGGCACACCACTAGTCTGGGTAGAGGAAGAAGAGACGCACAAAAGTCAGTTGGCAAGCCAGTCACATCCTGAAGGAAAAAATGGTAAGATTTATGTGAGTGTCTGCCTCCCACTGCCAAAACTATCAGGACCCATATGTACCATGGCTGATGCACCAGATTGTGGGGAGGCTTGCACAGGTGGCTGAACCAGCAGGCCAGAGCCTGTGGTTACTGTGGAGACCAGACTAGACTGGGACGAGGCAGGGAGCTTTTGAGTCAGAGCTGGAACGGAGCCTGTTGGAAGGGTCTGCGGAGGAGGTTGACTGAAAGCTGGTTGCATGGTATTCAACGAAGGGACTGTTCAGAAGGAAGGAAGAAAAAACATGGATGTGTAAATCACCATCCATAATCATCACCACTTCTGATACTTTTTTGTCCTCAGTTCTAATATCCTTCCCAACTCCAAGCCTAAACTTTGAAAGCACTGCTTTCAGCCCCAATCCTGGGAGACACATAGGGACTCACAGCGGGGGCCTAGAACAGCCTTTTGGTTCTTGGCAGCGTCCACAGCAGACTGAGCAGCTGCCTGCGCCGCAGTAAGAGTAGTGGATTGTGTAACCTAAACCAGAAAGAAGTAATCAGGAAAAGAAAGGAAAGGTCCCAACCCATTTGTTACTTGAGGGCAAAGGATGTACCTGATACGGCTGAGAAACCTGTGGCAGAACTTGTGGTTGTGCCGGAGGGAGTGGAGGAGGAACTGGGGGAGGCTGGGATACAGGTTGTTTGGGCTGCAGGTTGTTATTGGTTGCTCCTGCTCCTCCTACTGCATGCAAATAAGAGAGGTTGACATTAAGTATACACAATAAGTAATATACAGGATTTGCAAGAGATATTATTCATCATCAAAAGGGCACATTCCCTACTGCCAATTACATCTTGTTCATATACATACACAAATACAAGCATGTGAAGGAGATGAAACTTCACAAACCTTATTTCTATCATGCTCCCCTGCATTATAGAACATTCAAATTTCATATTATCAATCTAGTGTATATATATATGCATTATTACAATTATTAATCATTTATTTAGCTATAACTATTATTACTTTATTTTATACATAATACTCTAATTTTAACCAAATTTAACTTAATTTTTATTCTAACATTTCATTTCTTCATCCTGTATCCTTCCAGTAGTAGTGCAGACTATATATCTTGCCATTTGTGGTATCTGTATAATAAGTCTTGTTTGGACTTCTCTTGGCACCTTGTTGTTCCTTGCGTATCTTATAAAGACTCGAAACCCTCCATCTGTTCCTTCCATCCGCTTGGCTTTAGTTATCACTGGTGCTTCTGCCAAAATTTATCTCATTGTTTCTGCCAAATTTTTTCCCTTCTCTTCTTCCATGTTTTGAGGTTTGAGATAGGGTTCCAGTTCGTTAATCTCTCCTTTCAACATTCCATTAATGTCAATATCAACAATTTTCTTATCACTTTGTTCATATTTTTTTTGAACTCTATCTTCAAATTTCATCATCATTTTATAAATATTCTCAACTCTTCCCTCTATTTTTTCTGTTTTTTTGTTCTGTTCTTCATTCCCTTTTCAATGTTTTTGCACTTATTTGTACTTTTTGAATTTCAAACATAATCATTTGCAATGTTAATTGTTTTTCTTCTTCATTTGCGCCATTCTTCCAGGTTATAAACACTGCCACTAAAACATCCAAAGCTTTTTTGTTAAGTTTCAAACAAGTTCACTATAATCTTTCAAGTCAAAGTTTTCTCTTTACTCCAGTCCAGCTATTGATAGTACTCCAGAAGAGCACCTGTATAAACAATTCGTACTCTTCCCATTATCAGTAGCCTTGAAGTATTAAATATGAGTCAAATGTTCAAAAGAAATAAAAAAAGCCTACAGCTTCTAGATGGCAGTGTTGCTTCTTTTTCCTCTGCCTCTACCCCTCTCTTTAAATTCTGGGCTTAAGAAGAAAAAGTGCTTAAAAACTAACAATCCAGCCAAGCGTTGTAAAAAGAGAAGAAAGAAAATCGTATTCTACAAATATGAAAAAAGAGGAAAAATAGAAGAGGGAAAAACGAAACCAGTCCAATTTAAAAAGAAAGAGGCATTTGTAAAAATCCCATCCATAAGAAAAAAAAGCTAAATTAAAAAAAGATAACACACTAAGGGATTAACACAGGATTAATTCGCCGTTTACTCTCTTCTATCTTCAATTTTAATTTTACTCTAAGTCTTTTGGGTGTTCTCTAATAGTAAAATATCTCACCATTTCAACACACTCTCTCTCCTGCTTTTCTGTTCAGGGGCTGTCCCAACCTTCTGCAGCTTCAATGGCTGGTTCTCATTGTTGCCGGAAAAAAGAGCTTCTCCTGGATCAACCAGGGACTTTGCGATATCCCTGAGATCAGCAGGATGTGCCCTTCTTTATCACCATCTCTATGGGACGGTTTAGGTCCAAAAGGACCGTCCAGTAGCAGAGATATTGACAACAATCCTGGAATTCCAAGATTGAATGTCGTGTCATAGCGACGTCACCCCTGCCATCCCCTTTAATCTTGAGCAGGGGTTGGACTAGAAGACCACCAAGGTCCCTTCCAACTTTGTTATGCTGTTATTCATTCATTCATTTGTAAAACTTATTGGCCGCCCATCTTACCATAGGGTAACTCTGGGTGGCTTACAGCTACATCTAAATTAAACATGAAAAGTTAAAATTAAACATTGAAACCAAAGACCTAAAGAGGGCGGGAGTGAAGTGGGGGAAAGATGAGATCTGTTATTACTCAATCAACCACCTCCATTGGGCTGATCCGCCATTGGGGCCCCAAGCCGACAGGCACAACCACATCTTTAGGCCCTTACGAAAAGATAGGAGGGTTGGAACCAACTTCACATCGGGGGGACAAGATGTTCCATGGGGCAGAAGCAACAGTAGAGAAGGCCTTCCTCCTGGACCCCACGAACTGGAATAATTGGGCTGATGGGACCCACAGCATGTATCCTTTATTATTTCATTCCATTAAACGTTCGGCATATGGGAACAGTCTTCATCCCATTACATCGGCTTGCCCCACCCAGTCAGGCAGGGAAGGTATGTGGCAGCCAAAGAATTCCAATTGGTGGGATCCAGGAGAAGAGCCTTCTCTACTGTTGTCCATGCCCTGTGAAATACTGCCTCCTCTGGAGATGAGATGAGCTGCCTTCTCTTGGCCTTCCATAAAGATGTAAAAACGTGGCTTTGCACCCTTGCTTGGGGTGCACATATAAGTGTGGAGCCAAGAGGCTGGCTGGTGCTATAAAAGCCTCCTCTTCTTTTAACCAATTCTTAACATACATTTAAAATTTTATATATTTTTTATGCTTTTAATATTTTATTGAACACCGCCCAGAGGTCCTCTGTGAGGGAAATAAGTGGCTCTTGACAAAATAAACAAACAAACCTAGAAACAAATAATAGAAGGTATATAATTCCTTTTTAAAAAACAATTTGATCATAGATCATTGTTTTTACATTACTTGGTGATACATTGGAACTTGAAAACTATTTTCATATTTTGGCTCTCACTGTTGTGATAAAATCACTCACTCAAATGAGTTAGCTATAACAATATTTGTATAAATAAAATAAAATAAGCAAGTCCTAGCTATACTGCAATATGTCCTGAAACCATTCCCCACAACCAAAAATGCTATGGCTCATTCTTGGCACCAACAAGTTATCCATTCCAATGCAATCATTGTAGCCAAGAGAAACATACTAGCATACTAAACTTAAAAATGAATTAAAATAAAGAAACCGAAGCTGGCCTTGGTCAGTATTACTTGTAATGCTTTTACAATTTAATGCATTATTTCTAAAATGCTGAATTCCAATTTTTTAAATTAGAAAAATAAGTATGTGAACGAATCAAATGAAAATGTTAGATATAGCTCCTACTTATTCTAGTTGGAGGGCCATAGATACTTTTACTATGATATCTGGATTTGATGGTTTGTGTAAGTTCAAGCATATTTTTGTAGCCTGATCAGTCTCCTATTTAAATTTGCTTCTGCTTCTGCTAGTAAAGAAAAATCAGAAACAAAAATGCACTGAAATCCTTTTTCTAAAAATAGCTATTCCTCTATTTTCCAGGACTTCTTGCTTGGCATTTTGGACAGTAAAACAGAGTGCATAAAAACTGATAATCTGGACTTCTGATAAAAGGGAAAACTGGAGATTCCTGGAGCACTGAAATCTAAAACGATTGTCATGATTCTTTTCCCTCTTGAATTACTTCATGATTATAAAAAGCCTCCCCCCCCCCCGCAAAAAAAAAAACACCCTAAACAAGCCCAATTCTTGACTTTGAAGACAGGATCCCTTTGGAAAACAAATTTGGGCTACCATGGAGACAAGGCAGAAAATTGAAATGCTTGCTGTGGAAAAAAGTAGTGTGGGTGAATGATGACAAAGAGTACTCCCCATATCTCCCTCCCACCCCAATTTCAAGGAGGAGAAAGAGGAGCATGTACAATTAAATACATTGGAGTTATATTAGCTGTGATTAGACCCATTAATTTTAATAAATCCACTCTAAATACAACAAGTCTTAATCTAATCAGATGTCCCAAGCTAGCTTTTCAAAATGCAACTTTGTTTTTGTTTTTCCTTGAAGACATTTTGCTTCTCATTCAAGAAGCTTCTTGAATGAGTAGTGAAATAGTTTCAAGGAAAAACAAAGTCCAGTTGCCTTTTGAAAAAGTCATCTTTGGGACAACCATGGCCTGGATGACTGAGAATCTCCCTGGAAACCTAATCAGATGATTACAACATGAACTTAATGATCATGTAATTAATTCCAAGTTGTAATAGGGAAAGAGTCAGGCAAGTCCAAGGACCAATATCAAATCTCATTACCGTCTCTCCTCCCTTCCTTGCCCTTTGTGGGATACTAAACACCCTGTATTGCTTTTTTCATTCTTCTCTAGGTTAAACTTGTAACAATCCAGTATGATCTATTTTAGTCTCATCCGCATTTCCAAGATCAGGTCTTACCTGGAAGTACCATACCACGGATAAGGATCATGTGTCGGGGGTCCTGGCTGTAGTCTTTCAATTGAGTCTCCAACATGTTCCCTGTCACAGATTTCTCAAAGAGAATGCGCAAAGCTGGCAGTTTCCGTGGGGAGATAATAGAAAAATGAATTCCCCGCTGGGGAAGAAAAACAGAGTAGATAAACAGAGAGAAGAACCATACAGTACATTTCTTCCCTCACAACTGCAGACGATGTGTAAAGACACTGTTGTACCATCTTTGTTAAAGCTAAGCTAGTAGTGATCTGCTCAATATTGAAAGCAACATTGGTAGAAAGAAAAGCTACATGTCCAGTACAAAAATCTGCTGTTTCCCCAACCTGGATAGCCTCCATATTTCTGAAGTAAATTTCAAAACTCCCCAATGCTACAAGGCTGGCAAACTCAAGAAGCAAGAATTACACAAATTTTGGATAGTCATTTTGTCAGAGTAATCAACATAATATTCAAAGAAACATGTTTCCAATAACTATAGTAAACCAGTTAAGGGGGAATGTTTCTTTTCAATGGCCCCCACGCTGCATTGTGCTGTTTCACCCACTTGCTGAACTCTCTCACACCCAACCACCAAGGCGATGGATGGCAACTATAGAAAGGGAAACCCGCAACCTGGAGTGTTCCCAGTTTAGGCAAACTGAAGAAAAATATCTAACGCTACTCCTTCCCATTTTCTTCCTTTAGTCTTCCTCCTTAGTCTTAGCTATTTCAAAAAAAAAATTACAATGTTATTTCAAATGTCTTCTCACTTGGGTGCTTGCCATTTTTAATTGCAAAGTAAATTTTAAGCATCTTTCTAACAATGTTGGAGGCTGCATTAGTTATAGAAGATTTATTGTCATCTGATGTGATAATATTTAACTTGGGTGTATAGGAGAAGAACTAGACTTGGCTTTAACAACAAAGTATAAATATGGCGAAGACCATAAAATATTTCTTGTTTAAGGAAATATTCACAAGAGGAAATGCAAGAATCAAATTTATAAATAAAAAGTTTTCATAACAAAAGAAGAGATTAAAATAAAAGCTAGAAGCTGTACATATTGAATTGATTTACATCATTATTAAAAGTATGCTCTCAACTGAGGATATATTATTTTAGCAAATTCATTTACTTTCCTCCCTGGGAATACTAGATTCCTTATTAAGAGACAAAAGAAGAGCTACTGAGGTCACCAGAGATAGACAATCCCCTGTAGGAGATAAATTCAGACATCTGCTAAGAGAATATATGTCATTTTCTCACACCCTGAGGCTTGAAAGAGAAAAGGGTGTGTCAGAGGATCGATATCTCTGGTTGCATTAGGCTTTGGCCATGCTTTGCTACCAACCATGGCATTCCAGCATAATACTCCTTCAACAAAAGCTCTTCATATATCTGGCTGAAATCTCCATTTTCCTCTAGGCCACAATGTGTCAATATTTGAGAAGATTTGGATAGAGCAGAACACTCCAGAAACTGGTCCGCACAAACAAGGAAGGCCCCATCTGTGGGATGCAGGCAGCACACAAAACCCATCCCGGAAAGAGAAAAAATATTGCTTAAAGATTATGATCCAGCTGAGCCTTGAGAGGAAAGAGGTTTTGAATCCACAAACACAAAAAATGGGAAAAGAAGGGGGGAGGGAGATCAGCCCAGTTTAAGAGGCATTTGTAAAAATTCCATCCATAAAAAACAAACAAAATTAAAATGAAAAAGATAACACGATAGTTTTAAATCAGGGTAAATTTGCCACTTGTTTCCTTGTGTCTTCAATTTTATTTTAACTCTGAGGTTTTCTCTTCTCTAATAATAAAGATTTTTCTCACCATTTCGACACACAGTCTCTCCTGTGCTGCTTCCGTTTCAGGGGCTTGTCCCAACTTTCTGCAGCCATATTGGCTGCTTCTCTTGTAGCTGGCAAAAAGAGCTTTTTCCTTGATCAATCAGGGACTTTGCGATGCCCCTGAGATCAGCAGGACATGCCCTTCACTATTACCGTACCTTCAGAATGGTTTAGATCCAAAAAGGATTGTCCAGCAACAGAGATATCGACAGCAATCCTGGAGCCCCAAGATTGTGTGTCGTAGCGATATCAAGACCCGCCCTTTCCGGAGTTCGGAGTTTAGAAAAGAGAGCCAAAAACAGAGGGAAAAGATGTAACACTGCCATCTAGTGGCTAGAGGCTTGGCAACATCTGATATTATAAAGCTATCGGCTTGGTTTACTGAAAGGGTCAGTGGAAAAAGCTTCACTGAATTTGTCTGAAACCTAGCAAAAGCCTTGGATGTTTTAGTGGCAGTGTTTATAACTTGGAAAAATGGCACTATATGAAGAAGAAAAGGAACTAACATTGCAAATATTATGTTAGAAATTCAAAAACTCTTAATAACTACAGAGAGAATTGAAGAGAGTCTTGAATTTATAGATCAAAATACAAAATATCAAAATACAGAAAGTATGGAGGGAAGAGTTGAGAATACTTATAAAACAACGATGAAATTTGAGAACAAAGTACAAAAAAATTACAAAGACATATGAAAGTAATAAGAAAATTGTTGACATTGACGGCAAATCGAGTGTGGAGGGAAATGATGTTTGTGGAATACGGAAAGGAAAGCGATGAACTGGAACTCTGAGATGTCAAAACATAGATGAAGAAAGGAGAGAAAATTTGGCAGAAACAATGAGAGTAATTTCGGCAGAAGCTCCAGTGATAAAAAAGTCAAGCAGAGGAAAGGAACAGATGGAGGGTTTTGAATTCTTATAAGATATCCAATGAAAAACAAGTTGTCAAGAGAAGTCCACATAAGACTTAACAAGAAAACACTTAGAATACAGATTCTACAAATGGCAAGAGATATTGGACTGCATTATTTCTGGAATATCATCTAGGATGATGAAATGAAATGTCACAATAAAATTTAGTTAAATATAGTTAAACTTTGTATTATGTATAAGATAAAGTAATAATAGCTATAGTCAAATAAATGATTAATAATGATAATAAAGCATTTATATATACTAGATTGATAATATGAAATTTTATATAAACTGTAAGTGATGATAATGGAGATAATGTTGAAAAGTCTTTTTATAAAAGATAAATAATTCTATATAGAATAGAAAGATGTAATATCATTGGATAATTTCAGGATGATGTTATGGAATGCATTACATCATTTACTTCAAATTTAATATGCCTCACATAAAAAGGATGTAATAATAGCTATGGTTAATTGAAGTTTAACAATTACAATAATTTGTATAAATGTACATTAGATTGATGATACTAATAATGGAAAAAACACGGAATTGAAAATTATTAGAGAATGTTGTTAATGCTAAAATAATAGAATGATTTAGAATAGGATACAAAAAAATTCTTCATTATTAGATATATTGAAGATGATATAATGAATCATTATAATATAAAAAGATACATATTTAGAATACTTTGTTTAAAATGGTGAAACAATAGTGATGTTTAAACAAATGAAGTACAATAATAATGTATACAAAGATATTTGATTGACAATAAGTGATTTTTGATAAAGCTCAAGTGATGACTATGGAAAGGATGGAGAAAGATTTTATAACCAATCGACACACTGCATGTAGTTGAAGAGGTTTTGCATGTTTATGTTTGTTTGAAAATAAAAAATTTATATATAAAAAAAACCAAACCCACCCACCCCAGTCCATGGAAAAGCTTCTCTGCATGGAACCGGTCCCTGGTGCGCAAAGGTTTGGGACCACTAAGATGGAGGAATGGTTGGCAGCATTAACATATCTTACCCAAATAAAACGAGTAATGGCTACTGAATATTTTTTACTCACCTCACCAATCTTTTGAACCAGATTTTCTGTTGTATAGCCTGAATATGTGGTACTCTCCACAGCTGGAAGCAGGTAGGGGGGTGAGTTGCATATGAGGATGCAGACTTTATGTGTGGGACCTCTGTTTGGGAGAGAGCGCAAAAAAGGACACAATGAATGAAAATTGGGGAATTACACATTCAGTACACAGTGCATTATTATAAGTACTCCCTCACTTACAAACACAATCGAGAACAGAATTTTCTTTGCTAAGCAAGAGTTATTAAGTGGGTCATGTCTGATATTTGGCTTCCCCTGTTAACTTTGCTCATCAGAAGCCAGCTGGAAAGATTGCAAATGGAGATCACATGACTAGGAATCTGCAACTGTCATAATTACATACTGGTTGCCAATTTTGATCACATGATAATGAGGAGTCATAACAGACACCAGTGCGAGAACCAATTAATAACCACTTTTGTCAGTGGTCACTGTAACTCTCAAACAAATGGTTGTAAATCTAGGATTACCTGCAGAAAGTAAGCTACACTGGCAACAATGTTACAAATTTGCCCTTTATTTTAATGTTTCTGGATGGGACTATCTTGTCTCAAGAAATACCACACCTGAGTGAGAGATTTAACAAACCAAGCATAATATTTCTTTAGTATGATTATGAATGAAATGGAATTTATCTGCATACTGGGTGGTTTTAAACTCCACACTATTTGGATTTTCCTGCTTCATAGTTCACAGCAGTTTTAGCAGGGCGGCACTTAAACACATAAAATGGTGTGGAAAATGTAATATTCCTTTCCACATGCCTCTGATCAAACTGGTAATAAGTTGCTTTAATTTTTTTTAAGTGCTAATATACTGGATCACAGATTTCCTATATCGCAATTGTTTCAAGAGCTATGCCAACTGTTTTATCAATCTACTTTACTTCTTCACTGCCCTAAAATTGTAAACAGATCAAATATTACATATATTAAGGCTCCTATTTTCATGAATTGACCCCTGAAACTATAAGCTCTTTGAAGAAAGCATGTAGCATTACTTTAAAAGAAAACAAATTTGCATGAGGAAAATTACAGCAGCGGCAGAAGCACAATTCTTATGCCATAACCTCTCATTCTAGACACTGCATGATTTACTGAAGTAAATGTATCTAAAAGATACAATTAAAAAATCATTTTATTTAATCTAATTCCTGGTAGTGTAGAACAATTCCAGTTGCATAAAAATTACAGCCACAAAATCAACCCCAACATGAGTCATGGCCATTTGTGCTAATATTAAAAACAGATGGGTGCTCTCAAGCACATTCACTGAATGTACTTGTACATTTTCTGCCCTTTGTTCCATCACCACCTACCCCCACCCCTCATGATCACTTACATTTGCTCTCTCATCTTCTTGAAGTCATCAAAAAGTTGTAGGGCAGTACTGAGACCTTCTGAGATGAGGCTGCAGCTCTCACCACCACCACCCACAAACCTGCAAAGACAACAAGGATACGAAAACTGGTGCTGAAGACCAAAGCCTTATTCAATTTAGCTCAGTTCTTAGTGTAATAAACAAACAAACCAAAAGGCTATCTAAAAGTATAGTTACATCCAAATCAGAAAATCATGATGAATGATTTTATATCCTGGTTTGTTTTTCAGGCATGAGTCCACAAGTTTAATTCTTCTTATGTGTATGTAAACTGAATTACAATAATCTGAACAAAACTATTTTTATGCTCTGGCAGCATAAACAAAGCTGCTATATTTGATTCAACAGCTGATCCAGTTTTGTGTCTGTGCATCTGCTTGAATCAGTTTTGAGTCCAGGTAGCTGCCTGGACTAGTTCCTGGAGTTTTCTTGACAAGGTTTTTCAGAGGTGGTTTGCCATTGCCTCCTTGGTCCAAGGGCACCTAGTTAAAGTCTAAAATGGGAGCTAGAATTTATGGTCTCTCAATTTCTAGCCTTGTGCCTTAGCTTTCTTGAGCCATCTAGTTTACTTCAATTTATTTCAAAACAATGAGCTGCAAAGGCTTTAGACACCATTTTTTACTCTTGGTCTGCAACTAAAAACCTTTTAATCTGAGATGTCTGAATTTAAACTTAAAACTTTATATAATACTTATTATATTTGAATTCCAGCATCAAACTACCCAACATCCTTTAACTTGAGTCTCCCAAATGAGCTGGAGTTGAACTTCCATGGCTGGTAATTATGAGATCTAAATTTCAAAAATACTGCAGGGACCACTTAGATATGTTTTAGTCTTCATATATGCTACAATGGTAAATTTTACCGCTTGCCTTATAACACACATTTTTATGGGAACCCAGGGGTCTTCGCTTCTGATCCAATTGCTATGATTCAACTTTAGGTATTTTGGTTTTTTTTTTAATCTTTCTTTCCAGTTTTTCCTAAACTGGGAATCTACATAAATTTCTAAATTCATTGTGTTCAGTTATCTAGCCAAATATATTACCCATAACAGATTATAGGCTAAAACATGTCACAAGCAGAAGAAAATAATCTTATGGCACAACACTGACTAAACATTTGTTCTACTAGCTTTCCAAGATTATTTTTCTCATCTCAGTAAGATGCCACATTTAAAAATTACACTCAGACAAATGTATTCTAAAGAAGAAACAGCATTAACACAGTCTTATACTCACTGAATGCTGTCCAGCCATGTGACAAATTCATACGCACTGCTCGTTGGCGCATGGCACTGTACATATGATTCAGGAGCGCAGTCTACTGTATTGAACACCACCAGACTGTATTGGGTACCACCATACTGTAGAATAGGTTGGAAAATAGGTTGGATATAGAGTGGCTTCTGGACAGAGATATTTTCAACAATATTTCTGATTCACATGAACATGAACACTCTTCCTAGTTTAAACTACTATTACTAATTAAGGATTTTGGCTTCTTTTACAGTATACATATAAACTGCTGCTCTTGAGATGTGCAAGACTCAAATTTCACCCACATTGGGTGCTGATACTTTGACTTCATAAAAGAGAAAGTTGGTTGTTATGATTGAAACAGAAATTTAAGCAACTATGACATTAGCAAGTATGGCAAGGCTATACCTTCCTATACGGCTGTCCTTCCTATAACCAAGAAGAATATATCATCTTCTATCTATATAATATACAATTTTCTCATAAACAGTAGCTCCAGTCTAGGTTGTCAACTGACTGGCATCAACACGAAAACCACAATACTTGAGAATATGGTGTAAATTTGTAAGGATGCAGTTCAATATACTCTGGATCTTATAATTCTGATAATCTAAGAATTATGATCTTAGTATTCCTTATTATTCAGTTATACAAGTGGGAATTACTTTATTCAAAATGACTTCACTATGACATAAACTATTAGTATTTTATTCAAAGATGTAATATATACTGAAAAATTCCCTTTCTACCTTTTATCTCCTTCTGCAACAGACATATATGAAAAATATAAGAGAATTCTTGCAAACAAATATGTCTAGGTCAAGATCTGAATCATCTCAGCACCTCAGAAAACTTCCAATTCCTACACTATTTTTAGTCAGAAACTTTTAAAAAAAGGCTAAGCAACATCACCTCCACCATTTAAAAAACGACTACTCTCAGTGAATTTCCCATATCCAAACAAAGAATATTTCATCTCTCTCTTCAGCACCTCCCAATAACAGGAAATAATAAATTATTTTCCTTCTGTTTGCAGGGTCCTGTGATCATGTGATCAGGTTTAATAATACTTTTACCCAAACCTGGCATTTCTTTCTGATTTTCTGAAAAAATGGCCGATAGCAAATAATGGCTTTACTTTACAATTGTGGATTCACTTTTCAGCAATGGCATTCAGTTAACAAATACTGCAAAAATGGTTATAAAAACAGGTCCTATGAGGTGGTGACCTTTTTTATGAGTGCCGCGACATGGTTTACACTGCATTCAAAAGACCGCATTAGAAATACATCTAAGTTACTATGTTTCAATCCTCATATACTTTTTGGAGAATGAATGTATAGTTGCAGAGGCCTATTGTATACCAAAATGGCACTGGCTATTCTCAGACCTTTGTTTCCCCCTATTTATTTTTCTGGGGAATATTCATTTCATAGAATTGAAAAAGGCTTTTCAAGCCCACTTCCCTGCTTAGCAGACAGTACTTTTCAGCTCCCTATTTATTCAATTTAGAATCTCAAAAATATTTTCACACTCACATCTCCTCCAAAGTCTGTTTCAGCTGGAGGACCACCATTAAAGTACCTGAAAATGAAAAGAAGAAATCCTTAGAAAACAAAAGGAGAGAAAAGTTATCCTAAATAAATATGGCACTAGAAATTCAATGATGATAATAATAAATCATGGTAAAATCGCAAACGGTAATGGAATTGAAATACCAAATGTCTAAATTACCAGAAGCCATCAGATTTCTGGACATTTTATAATTAGATAATATCAAACATGGGGCACTTAAAAGTAAGTTTAGTAAAGAATATATCCAGGGTGAGAAAACTGCTAAAGACAAAATTGAATTGTGAAAACATCATCAAAGCGATTAATACTTGGACTAAACCTGTGATACAATACATTGCGGGAATAAATTTATGGAAATGGAGGCACAGGTTTCCTTCAAGTCAAACAAAATATTGAAGAAGAAAAGCATGAATTAGCTGATTAGAAAAGACAACCAAGAACAGGCATTGATACATATTAAAATTGAACTTACTGAATATGCAGGAAACAAAATATGAATATCAAAATTATGTAATGAAAAAGTACAGAATTTTGCAAGGAAAAACATTATATGATCACTTTCTACAAAAGATCAAGGGGAAAACAGATAAACTTGGCAATGGCTTATAACTGGAAGATTTTAAAAAAAAGAAATGGAACGTTTGATTCTAGCTGATTAAGAGCAAGTTATATGAATTAATGCAATCAAAGACAGAATTGAAAATTTGTCAAATGATTCAAACTGCACTTTGTGTGAACAGGCAGAAGAAACGGTAAATCATACTCAACCTATGCAAGAAGATTGCACAAACTGAATATAAACAAAATGACACAGTAGCAAAAATGATTCACTGGACCATTTGTAAAAATTACCATCAGCCAGTAATGAGAAATTGGTGGGAACATAGAATTAAGAAAGTAGTAGAAAATGAACTGGTTAAATTGTTATTTCTAAATACAACTGATAAACTCTTGGCTCATGACACAAAATTAAACTGTAATTAGAAAGAAGAAAGTATTGACTTAATCAATGTGGCAATACCAGGCAACAGTAGAAGAAAAACAACTGAAGATCAAAAATACTAAGTTCTGAAAATCACAATTGAAAGATTATGGCATAAGATTGACTGTGGTTGTCTCAGTGGTTATTGGCATAATATGTGCCTTACCAAAAAATTTGGGCAGCACACAAAAAAATCTGCATATTGACAAATTTTCCGTCAATTAAAAAAGGCTTGTTTGGCTATGCACACACATATGCCAATACATTACAATCTAAATTCTTGAGAACCTGATGTCTATGAAGGCCAATACCAGCTAAAGAGCTGGCAGCTGTGATTTCACATTTTTATGTAACTGTAGCAGTAATGACAAACTGATAAAATGCCTGTCACTGGTGAGACACCAAGCAATTTTTGGTGACATGCAAAGCCTCTGGACTCTCTGGAAGTCACACAAGAGGGCTTTATTCTTGCGCAGTCTCTTAGGCAATTGAAAACCATGCAAGCATTCTCGTGTGATTTTTCTATGGTTCCATATGCCCTGCAAGAGCCCTCTTGTGCAATTTTCAGAGGTTCTAGAGCATAGGATCTGAAGGAGAACAGATAATCCGGACAGAAGGTGCAGAAAAGCCTCTCTGCTATAGGGTGATATATAAGAGTTAACCCGCAGCAGAGTCAAAGTAGACATTTTCTGAATTTTTGACATGACTAGGCCAAAACATTTGCCATCACTGACCTATACTACTGGTCAACTCTCAACAATTCTGGGCAGATCACAATAATAAAAAATCAATAAAACATAAAAGCTAAAAGGAAGCAAGCATAATGAAGCATTGTGCTGCCCCACATACTCACACACACTTGTGTGTTTTAGAGAGTTTATTAATGTTACCCAGCAGTCCCCTTCACCCTGCATCAGAAGTGTCCCAAATAACTCCAGCCACAAGCAGATCAAGATTAGTCCACAAGGCAATGGCCAATAGTCCATACAATAATAGAAAGTTGCTCCGACAAGTAAGTCCACCAAATAAACTTAGAGCCACCAAACAAAACTGAAAGTACATCTAGGAGAGCTCATTTGACAGAAGTTCAGTCTCTCCAAGGCATAAAGTCAAGCAGGAAGCACAAACAAACACACAGCTGTAAACAAAACACATTGTTCCTAGCAACATCTCCCTTTGGCTGCCGTGATAAATAGCTTTCTTGTGCAGCTCATCAAGATGGGTGGGGCCTTCTCCTGAGTAATCTGGCAGATCTCCTTTGCTCTTTTCTCTGCCTTGCGTGCTGTTGGGGATCCAACACAGAAGGCAGCTCCTCCTCCTCCTCTTCACTAGCCTGTGAACTATCCCCAGTCGAAGCGCTCCATAAATCTCTTTTAGCCAACAGTTCAGAATCATTAATTAACCCAGTTCCTAATGTGCCAGGAATAAGCTCATCCTCTCTAGAGCCAGCCTACAAGGAAGACATCACAAGCATATGGTCTTACTTTCCCTCACCAAAGGTCTGGGTGAATGAAGATCCAGGTCTTCACACCTCTTCTAAACAGCTATGGGGACCATTTGGATCTCAAGGGGATGGTCCAAATTTCTGTTTCAGGGGACAGACACTGCTACATAAAAGGCACTCTCATGGGGTCTTGAGAGATCATTGCTTAATTGAAGCAACCCAGAGCGCACCCCTAAGCAGATCTTTGGGGAGCTAGGCAATCCCTCAATAATCTGGCTCTATATCAGTGATGGCAAACCTTTTTTGGCTGCCGTGCCAAAAGCAGGGGGAGCACTGGGGGGGTCGTGTGCCAGCATGCCACACACATAATGCTATGGGCATGGCCCCTCCCTAGCGCATGTGTGCAATCAGTGACACCACCACCCCACTTTTGCCGTGTTTTTTTCCCCTTCCCCAGGCTCCAGAGGCTTTCTAGTAGCCTGGGGAGGGTGAAAACAGCCTCTCCTGCTCCCCTTCCCCGATGCCTTCCAGAGGCCTCAGGAGCTTCCCTGAAGCCTCCGGAGGGTGAAAAATGGAACTATGGGGAACCCGGAAGCCTGTTCCTGAACTTGCCCATAGGGCCGGTTTTTTGAGCTTTGGAGGCTTCAGGGAAGCCTCCGGAGGGTGAAAAATGGCCTCAAAAAAGGCCGAAGTCAGCTGGCCAGCGCACGCATGCACGTTGGCCAGCTGACTGGGCAATATCTCACTTGCCCTGACAAATGGCTTTGCGTGCCACCTATGGCATGCGTGCCATAGGTTCGCCATCATGGCTCTATATCATGCAGGGCTTTATAGATAAAACCCAATACCTGATTTTTTGCTATTATCCTGCTCAGGTTACATTGAAATAATTGAAGTGCATAAATGGTATTCTGGCTGAGTTATTTAATACATTTTATCATCTGCCAGTTTGATAGAGTTGAGACTAAATTGTAAAAACTCTTAGTGCTACCTGAAAAAAAATTCTTATTTGAGGCATATAAGATAATACACTGTCCCAGTTTTACAGGAGTTGATTGGAGAGACTTTAACACTGATAACAAGATAGTTGGCTCAGATTAGGTTACAGGCTTAGAACTGTTTGCATGGCATATAGCTGGAAAGCTCAGTATCTGCTACATGAGAAGACTTCCTCACTTGGCTATGGTACTGATTATTTTGACACTGCACATATTGTTTTATTTAATTTAAATGTTGTGAATCTAATTTGGAATCTAGAAATTTATTCTTTCTATATGACTGAAGTTCCTTTTTTCATCTAGGAAAAAAATAGGTCCTCTGTTTTACTACCAACTTTATTCCAACATACTCCAACACAGAAATGCATCATATATATCTCATCAGAAGAGTTTCTACAAATCATGACACATAGGCTTACTAAAGTCAGAATATAAGTTGTATATACAAAACACAATAACGGCCAATCACATATTACTAGCATTGTTTTCTACCTACAGCCTCTCCTGACAAATCAAGGGAAGCAAAAGGTATCCTGAGACTATGAATACTCACTCAATTGCAGGGAGAAGATAATGCTTGCGCAAAGATTCAAAGTAAGGCCCAAGATTGGCAGTGCCTTCAATAACGAATACAACATCAGCAACCATCCCGATAGGTTGAGCAGGCATGTCCAGCATTGGTACCACCATCTCCTTCAGCTACCATCAGATGAAAACATAGAAGAGTAGTAAAACAAAATATTAAAGACAAAAGCCAGTTGAAATAAATGACTTCTTAGTATTTATTCAGTATTAAAAGAAGACTAAATGCTGTGCAACATAAATGAATTATTTCTGGATAAGAAAACTATTTACATTAGACAAGTGAAAGAACAAGAATAGTAGAAGACTAATAAATGAAAAGTGGAATGAAAGCATACAGAAGAGACAAAATGGACTATAATGGGCAGTACATCCCTCATTAGTTCAAAATAAAAGATTCCTGCAACCCAAAGCTTTATCTCTAGACCTTGTTTTACTATAATTATCAGAAGAACTAGCCTTCTGAACCTAAGATTATGAGGCATGAGTGAGAATTATACTTCAGAAAGATCTGTAAAACATCATTCTCCATACCTAATGTTGTCTAATTTCCAGCCAGAACTCCAACACATGAGTTCCAGTATCCCTCACTCTGTAGAGGTTCTGGGAAAAGTTGATTTAGACCAATATTTAATTCCCAGAGCAGTTAACAGATACTTATAGGAAGCCTCCAAGAAAGGATAAAGGCAACCCCTTCTTATTCTTCACCTTTACTACTCCCATCAAGAGCCATTCTGAAAGCCAGCAACTAGTTGCCACGCCCTTTAGTTGTTATGCGTCCCGAAAATTAAGAAAATGAAAAACAAATATTGCTTCCGCGACAGCTTAGGCTTTGCTTGTTCTGATTTTACTCTCAAAGCTTAATTTAGTAAAACCAAAGCCACGAAGGAGAAATGGGAAGGGTGTTGTTTTGGCTTTGCTCAAATGAGACGATGGAGGAGAAGCAGGAAGGTTATTTGTGCCTCGCACTCGGAATTTCTTTCTCTCTCCCCTCCACACTTCAATAAATGCCTCTCCCACTTTGAATTCTCTCCCCCTCCCATCTGCACTTCCCCATCTCCGTACCCGAAACAGACATCCGGCTTCTAGAGTTCTCTTCTTTTACAGCCGCAGGAAATGCTTCCCTTCAGGTCCGCTTCGGCACGCATGCGCACAGGAAACAGTCATCAATTTAGCTTTCATTCTATTTTGATAATTAAGAATTCTTTTACTCACTCCCTTCCTCCCCGTAAAGAGTGAACGAATCACAGACACAGGTGGGAAGGGCCAAAGAAGAAAAGAACCAATCATGCATGATCGCACTTGTTACCATAGCATCGCCTCTGCTTACATCCCGGCATATCGTGGGTTACTCAATATGGCGCCAATGAATCCCGAGAGTGAAAATGTGCGGAGTAATAGACAAAAGGAATAGAAACAGCGGAGTCTTGCTAGAGTCTCGGTAGCGTTGCTCCCGCTGCCAGTCCAGTGTGGAAAAAGGGCTGCCAGGCTCAAAATGTGGGAGGAGGCGGAGAATTCCGTGACGTTGTTGTGCCTTACCGCCAGTAGTGGCGTGCCGTTATACTGTAGGAGCAGAGGAGGGTCTACAAAGCAGCAGGTGAGAGGCGTCCATCCTGCTTTTCATTCCAATTTATAGCGAATCACTTTGTTTTAAGAAATACTTGTACTGTGGAATCTCGGTGCCTTTTGAGCAGGGTTGTTTGCTTACAGTTACCCAACTAAGTATCATCAGTAGTGATGAATTTGGAGTTTGCTCCATGTTCTCCAGCAGCCAACACTCAGATAGGCACATATCAACATCAGGCAAACAATCAAGCAGAAAACAATATTCTAATCAAAGAACTATCAAAGAAAAAAAATACCCCCACCAACATTGGCAGGGCACGTTACTGTATATAAATGGGGAGCAAACCCCACACTCACCAGCATTGATGAGGTAGTGATTGGCAGCCAAACTACTAAACTCAAAGAGCAACAAGTACTTCTGTCATTCCAACTCTGCACTACATATATTTTCTTTTATTGAAAATATATGCTTGCTAAAATGCTGCATGTTGGGAGAAGATAATAATTGACCTTAATCCAACAATCTAACATGTTGCATAGTTTAGTTGGGAACAGTATAGTACAGTGCTAAAACACTTCCTTTGATTCTTTAAAATAAAGTTTTTAAAGTTTAGCATGATAAAAGAATTAAAATTGCTAGTTATCTAGGTTGTTATGAGGGTGGGAAAAATGATATATCTGGTTTAGCAACTGCTCTGCCTTAATCCGTTTTGCTAAAAGTTATGTTAAGAAAAGTGATAAAAACGGTGCTAAATATTTTGGAAAACTGTTTTCAATTTAAATAGATAATTCAATTGTCTGACTGTCTAATGTATTTTCATATGTTCTTATATGAATAGTACACTAATGTTTATCTCCTCTTTCCCAGTTACCCTTTTCTGTAATTGGCTCCCTGAATGGGGTTCATATGTTTGGTTCCAATTTAGATGTCCAGCTGATAGCAGCCCGTACAGAGAATACTCACGTGATGTGGAAAGTGTTTCATAATAGGTATGTAGAATCAGGAATATGTATGCCCACAAGATGCCATGTTGCTAGCAGGTGGTCAGTTTCTTCAGTAGGCATTAATGCATATAGGTTAATTTTTACAAGAATTAAAAGAACTGTCAGCTTTGTGTATGTCCTTAGCATCAGTAATTTTAGAATATTGAAAACTTCAGTGCTTCTGTAATTGCAACACTGCAAAACCTTCTGCTGATAATCAAGATGCTAGATATCTTTATCCAATACAAATTAATTATTTTTCATTGTCTCTGGATTCCTGAGTTTCAATTAGTATAAAGTGTTCTAGACCTCTCCATGCCAGTTCAAGTTCTTGAAGCAGAAAATTGTGTGATATGGAATTAAATATGCGGCTGTTCAGTAGGCTGTTAATGCCTATTGAATTATGTGGAATAACAACACATGATCCTAATGTTACTCAATATTTAGTTTCTGGAATGTTGCGTATTACATAACTACTTCTGTCTTGAATAATGTTAAATCAAAACATTGATATACAAATATCCACAATTCAGTTTTATTTTCTTTATTGGATATCCCATTCCTTCATGATACAACATTGGGCCTTCTTATTGAAGCAGACATTCTGACATATATTGATGTTATTATAACTTTTAATGCATGGTAAGACAGTCTAGAGAAAGGTTTTTTTTCATTCCTCATACTTGTTTAGGTTCAGGGAGGTACAATATGTTTCACTGAAGTGCAATTATTTCAGTTTAGGAGGAGGAGTTAGGCTAGGTTTAAGAAATTTGTTCTTTATTCTTGCCATTTCAAGATACATTATTTATGCTGTCTTTCTTTTAGACTTCTGTTCTAAACTAGAATGGCTAGAATGAAAAGAGCTGAAAACAAAACTGGGAACCTTATTTCATTCTCCAGTTCTATTAATCTTCAAAATGTATTTTATATGTAGAAAAATTCTTTCAACTATTTCAGATTAACATAGCAAATTGGGACACATCAATAGTTTTTATTCATCTTTTCAACTAAATATGTTTCTAGATTTCCAGAGCTCTTAAATACACAGTATAAAAATGGGAAAAGTTGGAATGAAGGAAGAAAAAAACAACTTGAGGTACAAATTCCTATTTACAGAGTTGTTATAAACACAGCCAGGGAGTAGAAGGAAATATAAGACAATTTCGTACTTCACAAAGTAGTTTTTACTGACTGTGAACATTCCAGCTGAGTTGGGGGTATTCAGAGAAATTATCAATCTCTTGCAGCTATCTTATATATTCTTAATGATTTTCAAGTTCCAGTAAACTTTGATGAAATATTGGATTTCTTCTACATAATTTGAAAACTTGCAAAATATGGGAAATATATTTTTCTGTCTATCTGCTGTAAATATTTTGCACTCATCAATTTCTCTTGTTTGTTGTTCCCAGTATCACCCTCATTGTGTTGTCCTCAGAAGAAGATGCCAGTGACTTCAGTCTTGGAAGACTTCTTGAGAATGTTTTCAATGCCATGGTGAGTGATCAAAAATGACCTCTGTAAAGGAAATTGGAAGATAAACCTAGTCCATTGGGCAAAAAAAATAATTTCAAGTAAAACAGTTATTTTATATGTTCATATATACTGTATGTGTGCACATGGTTACAAATCATGAGCCTATACAAGCCAGATTTTTCTCATCATGGGGAATTAAATGGTGATGTACCTGGAAGTTCTTTTTCTAGTAATATAGAAGATCAGCTAGTCTATTTTTACAGGAAACGTTTGTAGTAGTATTTAGGATAAGTATGAAAATATCATTCTTTCTATGCTCTTGTTCTCCTTAACTCACCCAATTCCCCAGGGGCTTGTTTCTGCATCTGAATGGCATGATGTATTTTAATACAGGTACTAGTACTGGGCTTGGAGGAACTAACCAATGTTCGCAACATTGAACGTCTCAAAAAAGATCTAAAGGTAATGTCTGACCCAACTGTCACTAGAAATGTGGAGAGAGTAGGTGTATATCATATGAAAATGGAAGGCAAGAATGTGGGCTGCAGAGGAATTTTTACTTGGGATTCATTTTTAGGAAATGTTTCCTTTTTTTCTATAACAGACTCTTTGGTCAGTTGAGAGGCTTTTATATCTAATCTTATATAGAGGAACATTTTAGCCTACTCTTTGCCCTTGAAACCACCTGCCTTTGGCTTGAGGCAGTTATGTCTTCTGCAGGCCTGTATTATATCAAGAAATTCTAGCAACAGAAGAAGTGAATTAGTGGTAATTCTTACTGTTCATTTCACTGCCTAATAAACTGAATGTTTGGAATATTTTAATCCTTTGCCATTTAATTATTTCTTGCACTATTCTCTAGTCGTGTTTTAAACTGATTGACAGTTTCCTGGAACCGGGCAATAGCTCTGCTGATCTGACCCAGTGTGTGGAATGTGCTGTGATGCCCTCCAGAGCAATTCTGCAGGTGAGAGACCATCTAATTTTCTCTTCCCTCCTTCAGTATGTCTCAACACATTCAGTCTTTCAGTCTGGGATTTTGAAAGCTGATGGAAAAATACCTGGAAAATAGATTTATGAACAATTTCTCCATCAAAACACTTACTTTAAATTAATTTAAGACATGTCGAATATTTCAAATCTGATGCTTTAGTTCAGGCATGAACATACGTTTTACATCTGTTGTTGCTTCCTTGCCAAAGCAACAAGTTTTGTGGATTTGGGATTAGCTGTTCAATCCCAAAAAGATTTAAGTGGAAGTAAAGGAACTGTTGATAGTGCCCACTCTAAAATTATTAGTTGCATCTTATCGTGTTTTACATCTCATAATAATGAAAGTTACAAATTGAGAGTTAAGGGTAATTTGGAGAATTGGAAACAAATCTTAGTGCTGTCTTGTTCTTTCCTGCTCCAGGAATGCCTAGAAGCCTTCGCCTCTGCAGCAGAATCCCGGTTTGGTTGCTTACTTGTGGGCAGTCGTATCTTATGTGCAACTGAACAGTGGTGGCAACTTGCAGCCCCAGAAGCCATGCTGCTGGTGTGGCTTGTACGTTCCCTTCCTCCACATACTTCCCGCGATCTGCCTGTTTACCTTCCCCAAGGCAGTCCCACGGTGAGCAGGTTAAAAATTTGAAGAGGAAGTGAGGAAATATAAGTCCATATTTCAAATTTTTTCCTGTCCCTTTGTTCCAATAGGTTCCGCACCGTTTCCTGACCTTTCAGCTTGTGCCTGATATGGAAATAGTATTGCTTTGTGGGCCTAATCCCTCCTTACAGTGCCTGACTGATGAGGTGTGTGTGCTGTCTTTCAAATGTGTCTGATCTCTTTATCTAGAAGAGCAGTTTTTCACCCTTCTTAAAGTACAGTTGGTCCATCTGTTAATTAAATTTATTATTCTATTTGTTGGCCATTGCTGATTTACATGCTGGGTTTAATAGAGGAGGCATGCTTGAAGTCAGTAGTGTGCAGCTACTTCAGATTAATAGCCATAATGCAGCCCCCCAAATTTCTGGGTGAAAGGTGTGATAATATTTTTCTCTTGACTTTGGAGATTTTAAGGATTGGAATGGGAGCAGTTTATTTCTTGGTAGCTTTTACTCTCACTCATACCCTTTAAAATTAACAATAGTGGTCATTTGTTGTTGACTTTCAGTGGTATGATTTCAACGTGCTGGGGTTGCCTAAGGGGCATATAAATAGAAAGACACCTGTTGATCTTTGAAGTTGGGGCCAAATGTCTGTTGGAGCTTTTCTTTCTTTCCACAGCTAGTTAATCAATTTTGGCAACCACTGCTGGATCTGCTGAAGGCAACTGCCAGAGGCCCTGCCAGATGCCTACCACCTGGCATTGTCCTTTCTCCTGGTATCCTGGGGTGAGTTTCAAATTTCTGGGTGGTCTAAGAAACTAATTTCATTTAGGATATGGACTCAGTGTTTGTTAAACCACATTCTGTCCTCTTTTTAAAGTCTCCTGAGGCATTCAGGGGCAGTACTTTTACCATTATTTCCCAAGATATAAGCCATGGGCTCATCTTTTACAGGTTACTGCTAATTAATCAAGACCAAAGGAAAAGCCTCTTTACGGTGCAACCTCATGGGGCTTCAACTGAAGGTATAACTCATACATTCTTGTACTAGGGGAGAACAAATTAGCAATCCCTTCTATTTTAATATTATGAAAATCATAAAGCTGACAATGTATGGTATATAAAAGGATAGCCTATTAAAATATCCTGATTTCCTTCATATAGCATCTGAAATGTCCATGAAGAATCGGCTTTGTGCCCTCCGTTCTTTCTATGCTTTAGTTACTTCCTTATACTTTCCTTGTGAGAAGCAAGAAGAACACACAGGTATATTCCCATCTTTCTGTTGAGAAAAATATTTGCATACTGAGCTTTTAAATGTCTGACTGGTCATAAATATTGGAAGAAGTCCTATGTGACTAAAAGAATCAATAGGCACTAAGATATTTCCCAATTTCTGCTTGTACTGCACATGACAAATTTTGTGGCCATATATATTATTTAATAAAACTAAAATAGTTTATTAATATAAATAAGTTTATTAATAGTAAAATTATATGGCTTGAAGAATTGGAAAGAACCTGAATAGAAATACTTCAAATGTATAAATGATTGTGATTGGTACTAAAACTGTATACGGAGATATTGAATAATGGAAGAATGAAGGATGAAATTCTGATTTAATTAAGGAAACATGAATAACAAAATAGGTGAAAAACACATCTTTGAATATTATAACGATATGAAGGAGGAAAAAAGTTAAAATAGGGGTAGAAAATAGAGGGGAATGATAGTAATTATATATTAATATGTTAAGATATACAAAAGGACAGAAAGGTTTAGAAATGAAGTGTGATAACAAAAGGCATGTATAAATAATATGAAATAATGGAATTGTAATGTAATATTTAGGAGTAATAAAATTATCTGTTCTGAAGTGTATGATAGCCAGATACTACACCATTCACGAGTGATATGTATAAAGAATATAAAAATAAAAATTTGGAGAAAAAAACCTAAAATAGTTGAAAGTTTAAATACTTTTTAGAGTAAATAGCAACATTATTTAGTATCTAGTAGTACATCCCAGAGTTGATCTTTTTGTTGCATTTCTTTGGAGCATTTATACCAAACCTGAGAGGTTCCTGTAGAACATAATCAAAGATCTCAGTACTGGGGGGAAAATAGGAGGAGGAAAATATGTTGGATAAGTTTACTGTCTTGAATTATTTGTAAAAGTTATATAGGCTGGATATAAATAAATGAATACATTAATATTTATTTTCTCCCAGTCCCTCTGCAGGAGGACTTTCATGCTGGTTTTACCCATTGTCCTCAGCACTGTTATATGGTCTATACTACACACAAAGCCTATGTTATCCATGGGAGGCAGCACCAGCTCTTCTTAATCTTGAAGTCAGATGTACCTACCTTTGCTTTACGATCCTTAGCAACCTGCACGCTACAGGCTCTCACAGCTGAAGATTCGGCCTTTTGATTTATCTTGTTGAACTCGATGATGAAATTTGGACTGGCGAGCTAGAGCCTCTCAGTATGGTTAGAATGACATATTTTCATTCAAATGTTGTAATGAACTTTTCTTTGTGCAAATGATGATTTAGGCTGCAGAGAAGGATTTTGAATTTATGGAAATACTTTCAGAAACAGGAGAAAGTGAATAATTCAATGCAATTCAATTCTACCCTCTTATGTAAGTAGGAGGCAATACAGCTAATACAGCTGTAGGTGATGACTAGTCTTTGGTCTCTATTCTCCAGGTGTTTAACATTGGTAAGAATTTTGTCTCCCATAATTTAATGAACATTATGCACTAACATAATGTTGTCTCCTATAACTTATTATATATTATACACTAAGAAAGGTGCTTGGGCCAGTCTTAGCCCTAACCATGATGTAATTGTGTAGAATACAGCAATTAATCTTGAGAACCAGTTTGATCCAGTGGTTAAGGCACCAGACTAGAAACCAGGAGACTGCAAATTCTAGTCTTGCCTTAGGCATGAAAGCCAGCTGGGTGACCTTGGATCAGCTACACTCTCTCAACCTAACCCACCTCACAGGGTTGTTATGAGGAAAAGAGAAAGAGAAAATATTATATAAATTCACCATCTTGCATTATTTATAAAAACAATAAAAGTGGGATATAAATAAATAGGTAAGGAAGCTGCACTGTGACACAACTACTGAATTAAGTTTTCCTTTTAAATACATTTCATTTCAATAGCATTTAGATTTATATACTACTTCATATTGCTTTACAGCCCTCTATAAGCGGTTTACAGAATTAGCATATTGCCCCAACAATTTGGGTTCTCATTTTACCGACCTCGGAAGGTTAGAAGGCTGAATCAATTTTGAGCTGATCAGGATCAAACTGTTAGCAGTCAGCAGAATTAGCCTGCAACACTGCATTCTAACCACTGCATGAACTACCTCATGCATTCACCTATAAATAGAAGGCAACTCTGTGTATGAATCAGTGCAGGAGAGGGAAGAGAGTTACTGTATTTCTTGGAGTGTAAGACGCAGCTTTTTTCCTCAAAAAAGAGGCTGAAAATCTGGGTGCGTCTTATACATCAAATACAGCATTTTTTGTCTCCTGAAGCCCCCCCTTCACCAAACTGGCCGTGCATACCCTTATGGAGGCTTTCAGAGAGCTCATGGGGGCTTGGGAGGGCAGAAATGAGCAAAAAATGGCCCGTTTTATGCCTCCCCAGCCCCCAGCAGCACTCTATAAGCCTCCACATGCAATTTTTTTTACAAAAAGTGGGCCCGTTTTCATGAAAAATGGGCTGTTTTTTGCTCATTTTTACCCCCCCCCCTTTCCAGGAGCACTCTGCAAGGTGCTATTCATGCCTTTAAAAAAAAACTGGCCTCTTTTCATGAAAAACAGGCTGTTTTTGGGAGGTTTGCAGAGTGCAAAAACTCCCCCCCCCTTTGGAAAGCTCTTTAACTGATTGGTGAGAATTAGATTGATCAAGTGCTGTGCCAGCAGAAACAAAGTCAGATGCTGCAGATTATCAGAGGTTTCCTTCTCCAGCAATGGATAAATACACCTGGAAACATCTACCTACTCTCTCTCCCTCCCTACCTACTGTATTTCTTTCTCTTTCTCTCTATCCCTCTACCTACCAACTTTCCTACTCTCTCTCTCTCTCCCTACCTATCTACTGTATTTCTCTCTCTCTTTCTATTTCTCTATCCCTTTACCTACCTACCTACACACACTCTCTATCTACCTACCTACTGTATTTCTCTCTCTTTCTCTCCCTCTCTATCCCTCTATCTACCTACCTACTTTTTTTTAAATTTGCCTCTTCAAAACCTTGGTGCGTCTTATACTCCGAAAAATACGGTATGTTTACAGAAATTTACTATCCTCCTTATTTATAGCCAGCTGTTCATATACTATGCATTTGTTTCTGTTATTTTTTCTTTAGAACATGCAAAGAGCCTTGATCATATACAAGGTTTTTTTTTTACTGTGTAATAAAAAGTATATTGAACAAGGCAATTTTGATCTATATACCTTAAAATATTCTCATGAGTTTTGAAGGAGTTAAGCTAACCAAGCCAGTAGGCCAGATGCAGAGGAGAGACTCTCATTTGCTTCAGTCTTTGACACTGAAGTGTATAGGGCTGGGAGGGGGGAAGAGAGTCATCATAGTAAGGAGTAGGTTTTTTTTTTCTCCAAAGACTTTGCTCACAGAAACACACTGTTTATGTTGGGCTTAGCTTTTGGAGATCTCAAAGGGCAAAGCAATGAGAAAGTGGGATTTTGCAAAGACTGCTTTCTACACCTAGGAGGAACGTAACTGGAATGATTAGAGTGTTTTCCACTTTCTTAATTGTCACACTTTTTAAAACTGTATCTACTGGTGGGACTGGGAAAAGCACAGACCTTTCAAGATGCCATCCTCCACTACTGCCAGTAGTCCTCACAACACTAACTGGGACTCGAGTACATTTGTAGGCAATAACAATGGTAAAGTAGGGCAACATGACTGCACTGCTTAGTAACAAAAATTCTGGCAAAATTCTAGTTGTCATTGTTAAGTAAAGTTCATGCCATCATGAAGTGAGGGTGTTATGTGATTACCATCTGCTAGCTCCCTATTGACGTTGCTTGTAGAAAGCTGGCAAAAAATGTTGCAAATGGCAAATGCATGACTGCAGGGCATTGTAAATTAAAGACCAGTCATGAGTACCACTTAGTGTCATTGTAAGTTTCAATGGTCACTAAACAAATGAGGACCCCATCAAATGAGGAAGACATTTTCTTCTGCATACACATTTGCATAAAGGAAGAGAGAGCTTTCATGCTTTCCACTATATGGAAAAAGCAATCCTGACGAGGCTCAAGCTTACATGTAACTAGTTTGATACAACTTAGCTGAACATTGTATTGCAAATGCTAGGGCCAGGCACAGTGTGAAAACATTGTGTATGGTATGGGACTGTTCTCTATCCATTTCTACCCTGTCCACATATAAAGAGCAGTATGCAACAAATCAGTCAGCGGTGTGGGGGTGACCCAGCCTGGCTTGATTCTGGCTCTCCCCCACTCTCACGGTTTTATTAGAGTCACATGGAGATAGATACAGGCATTCAAAACCCAGATAAACTAAGATGCGCTAGTTAACACCTACACAGCAGAGTAACATGGAGCCCGGGCCAGCATGGGAAGCTGGGACAACCCCAAACTAGCATGATCTGAACCCTTCCCCTCTTTTCCAAAATGCACGGAGGGCAGCATTCTGGAGTCCATCTCCCAAACTTTTGTACCTGCTTGAGGCACTTCTTCCTGGGAATTGAAAAGATGGTGAGGGGAGGCAGAAGAGGAAATAAACTGTCTCTTTTCCTCTCATCTTCATGTAGTTTCCTTCTAGAGCTGAAGAAAGAGGCAGGATGCTGTCAAAATTATGTTCCCACAAATACACGTAACTGTAACACTGGAATGATCATAGCAAAGGAAAAGGAGAATTTACATCCCCATCCATGGGGAAAACACACAAGGCAAAGAAACACAAAACGACTGCCTACAAGAATACCCCCTCCTCCCCATAGGCCCACACAATCCTATTCCTTCCCCCCAGCCAGCTCAAGGGGAGCCAGAGAAGCTATCCCTTTCCACAGCAGAAAGGGGAAAGTCCGTGGGTGAGAAAATAAAGGTACACATTGTAAACAAAACTAAAATGCCAGCTTAAATCATATAAAAGTAGTGGTAATGGGTGAAGAATTAAGACCACAGATTTCAGCCTCATCCCAAAATGAGATTAACCAGTTTACAGCATGGGACGAAAGCTAGCTTTCTTCCAAAAATTGCCCTTTTGCCCAAGGGGATGGTTACTGCTGAAAGAATGCCCTGCATCAATACCCATCATCCCTCCCCTAACCCAATTTGATTTTGTCCAACCAAGGCTCCATACTTTTGCTCCCCCCTCATTTATCCCTCTTGATGCTGGCCCGGGCTAGGCAATGAAAACACAGAGGTTATCACAACAACAGGCAGGGAGCAGTACAGTCTTTCTGGAGGCCCCTGGTTTGGAGAGTGTTGGGATGAGATGTACAGAGGCATCTAGTGTGCAGGAATGGCCTCCCCTTCCTATGGTGTGGTAGATGCCTCAGAACTGCTGGGAAAGCAGCTCACAAAGGTGCTTTGAAACAGACTCCTTACTGGTACGAAGGGTCAGCCGGTACATCTGTAGGAAGGATAAAACAAAGTTGGTTAGAGCTTAAACAACATGTCCTTTCAGTTGTCCACAATCAGTTTGGTACTTTGGTAAGCTTTCAGCTGCATCTCTTCATATAGTTCCCATCAGTTCCTTAGAACTCCCAGAAGTCTCTGTTTCCCAATTTTTATGCTTTTATTTCAGTGCCAAGTTGTATGCCTGAATTCAGGCCTTCAGTCCCAGAGGTCTCGGGAGCTCTCACCTGTGCCTGAGCATTGGGTTCCAGTCGCAGCAAGCATCCAACCTGCAGTGCTTTTGTCTGGATGATCCCAGCTCCTACGTAGTTATCAGGGTTTGGATCCACCTTCTCCAGGAGTGCACTGCCAAAACCTAACAGCTGTTGGAGGAATAGACTGGAACTTAATTGGAACTATATAATTGCAATAGAGAGTCTCACTGCAAATTACACCCACCTTAGAAAGCTAATAATGGGAGAAAGATATACCTGCAAAACTGTTTCAGAAGTCTGCAACACAGACATTTATACAATGGCTGCCTCTTCTAGCTTGATGTTATGCCAATTTTCATAAGAAAAAAAAATCTGGTGATCAATGGAAAAATCAACAGTCCTAAATATAATACACTAATATTCCCAAACTAATACTAAACAATTGAAAAAAATGTCTTCCATAATTGCCCTGAACAATCACAATATCCAAAGCTTTAATCTTTACTCATCTGAGCAAATTAATACAAAGATATATCCTGATCTGAAATTAAATTAACTGAATTAATTGCCCTGAAATAAATAAAAGCTTGCAAGTCTTTCATAGCATTCAAAAGAACTTACTTTTGCTTTTGTCACTTCTGAATCCATGGGGTGGTTTGCCTTGAAGATTTTCTGAGCTTCCTGTTGTGGCCTGCAGAAGAGGATCTGATCAGTAATTCAGGTCCTATTTTTTAGACATCTATCCTGTTACATGCTTTCTGCACCTCAGTCATATATGGTGATGGTGGAACCATTTAAATTTTTTTTTAAAAAGGCAGAACTTTGCCACATTCATGCGTATTCTTATTCACTGATTATTTAGTTGAAGAATTCTAAATATCTCCACCCCTTCAAGAAACAAACCCATCTCATTCCCTTTTTTTCTCACATTAAGTCCTTGCTTAATGATGGGTTGCTTAGTAACCTTTTAAAGTTATGGTGGATCCTCCAAAAGCTACTTATGACCCATTCTGAAATTACAGTTGTTGCAGCTCTCCTGCAGACATTTGCCTTTACAACTGACTATAGGGGTGCTGCAACACTTCCCCCCCCCACCTATCTCCAGGCCAGGTCCCCAGAGGCCTCACCCCACCCCAGTCCCAGTAGGGATAGGGCTACCTCCCCAGCACCTGTCACCCATCACACACCTGCCTTTTGAAGATTTCAGGAACTTTCTGGAGCGCTGTAATATGAATAGTTACATAGCGCAATTCCAGAAGTGTCCTCCATTTTCTAAAAGACTGCATTGAATTCTAGTTGCTCAAGAAATGGCAGCTGCTTCTGGAATCACACCACATGGCTGCCTGACCTAATATCTGAGAGATGGTGGGGGAGGCCTGTGGCAACCTGATTAGGGGAAAAAGGTCTGTGGGGACCAAGGGGGGGAGGAGAGAAAGCAAGATTGTGGGAGTTTCCAGGGTGAGAAATGGGGCACTGGGTATCTCGGGATGGGGAAGGCCAAGACAGGCAGGCTTGGGCCTGCACTAGGCCTCTCAGTGCCTTGTCTAGTCACAAAGTACCTCTTGCTCCATTTATTTAACTGCCACATCAGAAAGAACAAGGTTTGTTAAGCAAGATCATCTAGCTTAATGGCCATTACCACTTGTGATCATAATGGCCAAACTCCATTATGATCATCTCAAGAACTACCTACAGTATATACAAAATATCATTTGTGAGTCCTCATTTCCAGTTATTTCATATTGTGCAAACTTACAAGCTGAGTTGTTTCCAGCGCTGGAAAAAGTCTTGCGACTGCATTTCTGTTGCCTGGAAAAACTTGTTGACAGTGATAGGCAATTTGAGAGTGAGATTCTGCAACGTCCCACCATAGCTATGAGAAATAAGGACAAACAGACTCATGAGTTTGCATTATTTAATAACATTATTGACAACTTTAAAAGGGGGGAAAGGCCAAAAGAATGAGGTTATTATTAATTACTGATCATATCCATTTTCTAGGATTAGAGGCCCTGACTATCAAAAGCAGGTTTTGGGGATTGTTTTCTATTGGGGGCTTCCTAGAATATTGACCAATCCAAGCATATTTTGAAATAATTAACAGAAATATGATATAAGATGATAAATTAGTGGCTGATGGGATTTTAGAAAATGCAGCTCATGGAAATGTGGGAGACAGGGATGAAGCAAAGCAAACGTGTGTCAAGGCAAAAATTAAAATGCAAGTTTGTGATTATTAGTACCACTTGTTTAGTTTTGTTCATAATTCTGAGAGTTAGAATCCCAGCCTGTCCAGCTTTTCATATTCTGACTCTTTAGTATTCTCTGTGTAAGCACAAAGGTGGATATGCAGGTTCCAACTGCAACCACTTTGAAATGCCTTTGATTGCTCAGATATAGAAACTCTTCCTTCTTTAGAACTGAAGACTAGGCTGAGATGTCAAGCAACGATACCGGAATTTGATGTTGATAAGGGGGGCGTCCGTGAAATCATTCAGGCATTCAATGTTCAGGACCTGTTGAACTTGAGCCCCTCCCTCCACCAGTGGCTCCACTGTTTTTGTCTGAATGTTGAGCTGTGAACTGCGCTAAGGAAAAGGTTACCACTGCTTCTGAGCAGTGCACAAGCAGAATACCCCAGGGCCTGAAAGCCACCCAAACCAAACTCTTCTGTTTCTCACTACTAGCACCATTCGTAAAAGGATATGGTTCTGCAGGTCACCAGGATAACTGACTGTTGGGGTGAAACTCTGGAACTGGACGGATGTTTTGTTCCCATAGAAAAGATACATTCGGCCTAGAAGGATGGAAATATATTATGCGATGGCTATGGCCCATACTTTCTTGCATTGTGCCATAGTTTATTTAATTATAAGTGCCTGAATTCAGACACTACACAAGTCTAGAATTGGTATTGCAATGTCTTTGATATCAATTGGCAAACCCCCAAAAGTAAATGTAAAACAATACAGAGTGATTTTGAGGGACTACTAAACATTTCACCCAAAAAATCTAATTATTCTGAGTTTTTAACCATTATTAAAGTATCTTTCTGTGGTACCATCAAAGGTTACTGTGTTCAGTGATTAACTGTAATTTACAAATTTTAATTTACAATTAAAATTGCCTAATTTAATTTAAATAAACAAATTGTTACAATTTATATAATTTGTGAATTCATGCACATTTGGCTGAGGTTAGACTGGAAAGAATACATCCTCTTCACAATCCATCCAAATTAGGGCTTTGCCATTTCCTCCCACCTAGCTTTGTGTTGTATACTGTCATTTCTATTTAGTAGTTCCTTTCCTCATTTTCCCTCTCTTGCTTAAGATTATGAAATTTAGGCAAACTTTTCTTTTTCCGACTATTAAAAACTATAGATTCACACAAACCCTCTAAGACACAAAAATCTTAAAATGCTATTAGGTTTCATTCACTTTTGCTAATTGTGGCTTTGAGAGTTTTATGAACCATTCCATTCAATATATTGTACAAATCCAAAAATGCATTATTTCAGTATTAACATTATTGACTAAGTGTGTTTGTGCCGATAATGGGTATCACATGCAGAGTAGAAAACCTTCCTGTCTTTAGTGAACTATAAGTGAAATATCTGATAAGGAATCACACAGTAAAGTTGATTTAATTTTTTTAAAAAAATATTGTAGAGTTTGGAGAAAGGCTGTAAAGACCCGGCCAGACCTAGTAATGAGTCATTCTACCTTTTTATAATGGGAAAGTATTGGGGTATTTAGCAATATAGGGTCTCTCAGAAGGGGTATGCTCTGCGTCCCATTGGGCAAGGACATTCATTTAGCAGGATTTAATAGAGAGCCTTTTCTGTCCTCTGGAACGGAATTTCTAACTCTGCTGGCCTTCCAGAATACTCTCAAAACTTGGATGTGTCACCGGGCTTGGGGATCCCATGAAAGTGTGACACCCATTAAATGGCTGCACTGTGTAGAAGTGCAGCCATTCCCTTACCTTTCTACTGTAGCTTTTAACTGTAGTTTTGAATTGGTTTAATTGGTTTTAATGGTTGAATTTAATTTTAATTGTGTATGCCTACCAGAATCACATATAAATAATATGGGCAGCCGTATACATTGTCTGTCTGTCTGTCTATCTATTTGTACTTACAGCACTATCCTAGAACAGAGAACTTAGCAAATACAGAATATTTTGTTTTTGAGTTTCATGGCTGAGTGGGAACTAGAAACTGGGTATCATAAAACCATTCACTTCATATTGGCTCCTCACAGAAATGTTACGGTAAGACCAGTATATATATCCCTAACATACACCTAGTCCCACATGTCTTCCAGTCTTCAACTGAAAAAAGACCACTTATTGTCTACAATGTATTCATTTTTTAAAAGAAGGCTGCCCTCATATAAGGTCACAGGATGTATCAGATTTGTTTAGAATCTTGAACACATCCCAACTTGACTACTGTACTCAACCTACTACAAATACTTACCTAAATTCTGCCGGAATTCTGACTTCACCCCAATTTGCAGAAGCTGGTTCTCAAAGAGCACCCCATTATTCTTACACACAAACCTGTGATAGTTCATGAAAATTTGGTTAGATGTAGGCAGAGACTACCCATTATTTGTAAACGTGTATGTCATTTCTACTTGGAAATGCCAGTCACTTTTCCCACATGTACCAATTCTGATACCAAGCCACTCATCCCTTTCCCCCCCCACTAAGGTATCAAGCTCAACCTATTAACTCCTCAAGCTCATACATTTAAATTTATCTAGCATACTGGGATGGCCAATTTCTTTCCAACCATTCCATCTGGAGAGTATTTCCTGGAAATAAAATTATGCAACGGGTAATAATGTTGACTGAGGTTTCAGTGTTTCAACCAGAGGAAGTCATCCCACACATGTCAAAGAGGAGTGGCATTTAGTCCAGTCCCCTGCCCCAAATCCCAGCATTCAGGAGCCGCAGTCCTACCCCGGGATCTTACTTGTGAAGCAGTTCATCAGCCTCAGCAATAGGCAAAGCAGAGTCCTCAGAGACAGAAGCAGTAGCCCCTGAGCTGGTGGTGGTGAAGGGGCATAGCAAAGGGGCCAGTAGTTGACAGAGGCAGGGAAGAAAAAGAGCAGAAAAGATGAGTCACCTGGTATAGCACCATGTTAGTATCAGAAAAAGAAAAGGAGGAGGGAATCAAACCACACACATCTAAACATAAAGAGAACATGCCACAGAGCAGGTACCAAGGCAGAAGGAGAACTGTGGATTATTCCTGAAAAATACTATAAAGGAGAGATTCCAAATCTTAGCTTTTCAGAATTTGTTTGATTCCTACTTGCATCAGCCCAGACCAGATTTTAGGGAGATGATGGAAGCTGTAATCCCACAACATCTGAATTCCTGAGCATAAAAACTCTGTAGAAGATGAGAGCCGAGCTATCTTTTATAGGTTATGTTTTTATATTTTCACTAACATATTCACATTCCTCACATTTAAAAGCCAATGAGAGAAAAGAAGTCTAAAATTCATGGGAGCCAAGACTTTTTCCAGTATATAGTACATATTCTATAATTCTGAACCACCCTAATTAAGATACTGATTCAAATGGATTTTCATCTAGAAATCCTGTCTACAGGTGAAACTCGATAAATTAGAATATTGTGCAAAAGTTCATTTATTTCAATAATGCAACTTAAAAGGTGAAACTAATATATGAGATAAGACTCATTACATGCAAAGCAAGATAGTTCAAGCCGTGATTTGTCATAATTGTGATGATTATGGCGTACATCTCATGAAAACCTCAAATCCACCATCTCAGAAAATTAGAATATTACATGCAATCAATAAAACAAGGATTGTACATAGAACAATATCGGACCTCTGAAAAGTATAAGCATGCATATGTAGTCAGTACTTGGTTTGGGCCCCTTTTGCAGCAATTACTGCCTCAATGCAGCGTGGCATGGAAGCTATCAGCCTGTGGCACTGCTGAGGTGTTATGGAAGACCAGGATGCTTCAATAGCAGCCTTCAGCTCTTCTGCATTGTTCGGTCTCATATCTCTTATCTTACTCTTGGCAATGCCCCATAGATTCTCTATGGGGTTCAGGTCAGGTGAGTTTGCTGGCCAATCAAGCACAGTAATCCCACGGTCATTGAACCAGGTTTTGGTGCTTTTGGCAGTGTGGGCAGCTGGAAACTGAAGTCAGCACCCCATAAAGCTCGTCTACGGAAGGAAGCATGAAGTGGTCCAAAATCTCCTGGTAGATGGCTGCATTGACCCTGGTCTTAATGAAGCACAGTGGTCCAAAGTCCTGTTGCTCAGTGGTCCAAAGTCCTCTTTTTTAATGAGAGCAACTTTTGCATCTCATTTGGAAACAAAGTACCAGAGTATGGAGGAAGAATGAAGAGGCCAATCAAGCACAGTAATCCCACGGTCATTGAACCAGGTTTTGGTGCTTTTTGCAAAAGTTGCTCTCATCAGAAAAGAGGACTTTGGACCACTGAGCAACAGGACTTTGGACCACTGTTGAGATCGAACAATGCAGAAGAGTTGAAGGCTGCTATTGAAGCATCCTGGTCTTCCATAACACCTCAGCAGTGCCACAGGCTGATAGCTTCCATGACACACCGCATTGATGCAGTAATTGCTGCAAAATATGCCCAAACCAAGTACTGACTACATATGCATGCTTATACTTTTCAGAGGTCCGATATTGTTCTATGTACAATCCTTGTTTTATTGATTGCATGTAATATTCTAATTTTCTGAGATGCTGGATTTGAGGTTTTCATGAGCTGTACACCATAATCATCACAATTATGACAAATCATGGCATCAACTATCTTGCTTTGCATGTAATGAGTATCTCATATATTAGTTTCACCTTTTAAGTTGCATTACTGAATGAACTTTTGCATAATATTCTAATTTTTCTAGTTTCACCTGGAAATCTGGATTTCCTGACAAAATACTGCAATCTATTCTCAACCATAAGAAACCCAATTCTGAATTGCTGTTTTCCTCAAGTCCCTTGAAAGAGGATTCCTCTATTTCAAATCCCTATCCTGCCTACGCCACATTGAAGCAATCATTGGCTCTCTCGTTTCCACTCAAAGATGTATGACTTTGTAATTTTCATGCTCTGAATTCTGATCATATGAAGAACAGAAGGAGCTTGAGACAGTTAAGGATCAGGATTAGATCAAATGAAGAAAAGGCTATAGATTGCAACTCTATAGGCTATAGCATGTTTCTAATAAGTATAGATTGAGTTGGGAGGCAGGGAAAGACTTAGTAAATGCATAGGTGTCACATAAAATAGGCAAGCTTATGGTCTCTTTTTTATTTTACAGTTTTGTTGGGAATTTTTGTTTCTTTGTTTGTTTTTTGTTACTATAACAATGTCAAGATTAGTTTAGGAGTACTATTATGTAAAATGTTCATTTTTCCCCACATCAACTAAGAAGAAACCTACTGGTGATTTTTGGCAACTCTGGTTGACTTGGGTATTACAGACTGTATCCTCCTAATCTAGCAACACACCAAGAATGACCTTTCTAGCAAAGTGTATTTCTCACTCCACTCAATTCTGTGGAAACTATTATTTTATAAGTGCATAGTAGTTTCTAATGTCCAGATGGACAGATTCTTGCTCCTGCAGTCTTAATGTCTAGACTTTATCTTGGAAATCATAAAGAGATTAAGAAATTGCAGTGCGGTAAACACAAGCAAAATGCTAAAATTATGAGTAGCGCATGCTTACATTTGGCTATTTCCAGCTGAACATGAGGAATAAAAAGAGATCCCCAATGTTTCATTAAAAATGGATTCTGATGCAGAATTTGGAAGAAAGCAAGCAATACAGCAGGTATTCTGGGAGGTAGTTCTAAGCATATGGGTGACCACTGACACCGAAGGGAGCAGAAATGGGACAAAGTTACAGAGGGCACATTTATAAGTTCTTGTATAGACTCTCTACACATCACATGTTACATTGTGACTTTGCCATTCATTTTACTTTTTGAGAATTCACAATGTTATCACACTAACATCTGTGATCCTCCTCTTAGCGAAATCCAATGAAATGCAAATAGTGATGGGAAGGTTATAACAGCAAACAGAAAGAGAAAGAGAGAGGGAGGGAGAGAGAGAGAGAGAGAAAGAAAGAGAAACAGATTCAACCCCTTACTCTGCAGACAGGTCAGCCTCCATCAATAGGGATGCAGGATTCTCAGGAGTTGTCTCCAAGTCACTGATTCATCCAAGGTAAAAGGTGTGAAAGGGAGAGAGAGAAAGAGAGAGGAAACCATTCCAAAAAGGCAAGAGAGAGAGAGAGAGAGAGAGAGAGAGAGAGAGAGAGAGAGGGAGAGAGAGAGAGAGAGAGACTGACTCACACCCATGACAAAGAGAGAGCAAGACAAAGCCATGAGAACTGACGTACTAATTGCCCACCTAGAGAAAGGAAGCCCAAAACTCCCAAGCTACTTGGAAACAAACATCTGTAGATCAATCTTGCCTATTCTATACAAAGATGTATGTATAACATGGTCATTTTATTATTGCAAACATATATCTACCTACTTTGCCCCTTTTGGATGAGGATCTCGAACACAAAAAGTCCCCCCATTAACTGCTACTCAGATTAGATGGCAGATGATGATCTACCCTTTGAGCTGGAACTTTCTCCATTGGATAAGATACTCAACCACTATGACTCATTCCTCACAAACATCCATGAGAGCTATAGATCAGAATCTGCATTTGTGACAGAGCAATCTCTTGTATCCTATATGACCTCCCAGCAATTATCTAAAAAAGAGTGGCATTCCCTTGACTACAAGACATGCTTAGACTGATCCAATGTGTCAATCCTTTTTCTTAGGAAGGCTTGGGCAGAGACAGCCTGGACCTGAGTCACCATATTACCTTAGGAAATTATCTTCTGCACCAGAGGCCAGGCCAGTTGTGGTAGATGGGCTGTCAGAGAAAACATCCACTAGAAGGTTGCCAGTGCTGGCAGGCGCACCAGATGCAGTCGCTGGTGTAGCTCGGAGACCTAATAAGTCAGCAGATGGGGACGGCGTTGACTGCAAGAGAAAGAACACTGTAAGGGGCAAATATTTTTAATGTTTTCATGATCCTAACTTAGAAACTGAACTCAATTATTTATCTCTATCTTAGGAATAGAAATAAAGATTAGGTCTTGAGTTCTTTACTTCTGTGCTGTGTCAAGATAAAATATCTGCAATTAAAGTATTCCCAGAAGTTGGGCTTCATATATATCAGTTTCATTACAGCTCTTTCCTCTGGGATTTGACGAGCCTGTTAAACTGTTTCCAAAAGTTTCATGCTTAGTTGACATGAAAGGCAAGGGGAAACAGTGAAAAGAATAAAAGGGCAAACTGAATTTGAAATTAAGTCTCAGATAACACATCTGTTTGCTGTCTGCCCTCTGAGGTAATAATTTATTTTTTGGCCAAGACCAGGAGTAGAGGAGAATGCTCTTATTGGTGATACAATGAATTACATATGACCCTCGAAGGAAATCTACTAACATTTCTTATTGTATGTACCAAAATGTTCGTGTCATTGAAGAAAATAATTAGAGCATGAAAAATCCTGCTTTATTATCTGATAGGTTGTAAGAGATTAGAATTTGTAATTGTTACTTTCCATCCTTTCAATTTTTCCTTCCCCTTCCCACAGATTTCCCACAGAGCCTACTTTTCTTTCTAGGAAGCCTTCCAAGACCCCCACACTCTCCATTTCCAGCCTTGTCTTTTTCCCTTGCACTCACAGCAGTGCTGCCTGAGGGATCCATGCCTCCATTGATTTCAGAATTTGGATCCTTTTTGCCATCGTCTAACTCGCTGCCAGCCCCGGGACCCTTTTTTTTCTTCAGTTTTGCCAAAATGGAAGATTCACGTTCAGGGAATGGTGGCATCTCTTCCAGTACTGTAGCCTAAAGCAGTAAGGGTGAAAATTGGAAACAAGTATCAACATGCCCTGTCAGTCAACCTTGTAGTTATATAAAAAGACTGGAACTCAAAAGTTCTACAAAATAAAAAAAAATCCTAAAGACAATGTAACCACCTATTGCATATGGATTATCTGCTTTATTATAGTGGCAGCCATCCACTTTATCTACGATGTTTGCTCTCTGCAAGTCACCTGCCTGGAACTTCTCTAAGTTCACCTATAGCTTTCAAGTCAAGTAAGTGACTTGAAAGCTATAGGAGGTTCCTCATATCTCTTTTAGATAAAACCACCACCACCACCAGCAGTGACGTTTTGCACTTTTTAAACCCCCAAACATTGCAAATAGTTGCATTATGCTTTTCTGGGATGATATGTAGTAGCTCTAGGCAATGCATTTCAATCCCAACTCTGTTCCTTAAAGGAAACAAATGACCTAGAACTTTTAGTTCCATTTCATTTGGAGACATCACTGTAGTACACTCCTCAAAAGAGTGTATTCAGCTGAAGAACCACCCTAGCCCACTCCACTTTCAGGTAAAAGGGTAAAAACTGACTTTGGACCAACTACAAAAATGCGAAACTTTGACCCATTCCACCAAAAAGAGAAGTTTCGTATTTTTTCTTTTCCAATGCTCTCTGAATCAACTTTTCTCAGATATGGCTGCAATGTTTTAATAAGGAAAAAGTAAGAATCTATTTTCCCTGTGAGAGACGGGGATATCAGTGCCCCCCTCTCAGTTCTTCTCTCACCAGGACATCGGTGCTGGCAATAGAACTGAGCTTGAGGTACTCAACGGCACGTTGCTGCAGTTCCACATCAGCATTGCGGATTTGGCTGTCTGAGCGAAGCACTTCCTGGATGGTGCCCTTTGTTTCAGGGAAGAGATTTATGAATTTGATGTAGGTAGAGAGAAGTAGGGCCCGAGTGGAAACACTGCAGAGGTGGAATTTGGAGTGGAGAAGGTTGAATTGAACCAGAGGGCTGATGGAGAAAGGAGAACAGGAGACGAGTCAGAGCCCCTGAGATCTACAGGTGAGGAAATGTGAAGGAAACATTCTCACAGGCTTCCCTCACAACATCAAAGAATGAGACAATCTCCTTAAATGCCCCAAAATCAGCAAAACAGGAGAATGATGTCACCCTTCAGATGTGCTGAGGCTGCAACTTTTATAATTTTCTTTGGTCAGGCTGGTTGGGAATTCTGAATGCTACAGTCCCAATACAATCCCAGCATCTGCTTTCCCCCATCCCCCTCATAGAAGCTGCTCTATCTCACCCCATTCTACCCTACCCCCTATTCCAGGTCAAGCCATTTCCTCTCATATTATCTACCTGGAACGGGGATCCCCAGCAATGAGATTCCCAAATTCCCCAAGGATGTAGCCTCCAACTTTCACCATGTTTTCATGACAAGCAGGTGCCTGAAGAGCCTAGAAAAAGTAAATCAAATAGGATGCATGGTGGGCAGTTAGGTAGATGCAACTTGAGAATAAGCTCCTATTTTTGTTTATTATGATATCATTGCTCTTAAAAAAAGGGCAGGTTATATATTTTTGAACTCCTTTCCTAACCAATCCCATGAGATCAAAGGCTTAAACAGATTCAATTTTTTTTCCAGACTGTTTTAGATTGACTGACAGCCTCTGACATTCTAGAATCTGATATATTCAGCATCTAACATACTGCAAAACTATGTGCATATGGAGGTCAATAGTCATACCCTCCATTATTGCCCTCACAATCAGCCATAACCTACTTCATAATACTTTATTTCATTCCCTTGTCTCAATAAATATTTAGCATTTTTTAGACACTGAAGATGCTCAGTCATCATTAAGCTGAAATCCCTTTTAGTGTCCTCTGAAGATATTTATTTGTTATCTATGGCCATATATATTTGAACAATGAAATAACAATGGAGAATCCACCTAGTTTTCATATCCAGACTCACATACTCATAAAGGGAGGGAAAATAAATCTCTTTCCTTGGAAGAAGGGATGGTCAGTGTCACGACCCACCTCAAAGACTGTCTTGGCTGCATATCCTTGCACATCATCCCGGTTAATGACAATCTGGATGACGCGGTACCACACCTCCTCACTCACATAGTCACCAGCAATGCGGATCAAGTTGAGGATGGTATCCACATACCAGCTATAATCTACGGCGTATTTCTCAGCTAAGATCGCCACCTTCAGTACCTGACAGAAGAAAAAGAAAATGTGACTGCCAACTCCCAACTGCCTTCTCCAGCCCAGTTTTCCTGTTGAGACAGGCATTCATTATGTTTCTCTGCAATCTACTAAGATGAAAAGACCCAGGTTCTTCTACCAGTTCCCAATGAGCTGGAAACCCGTACTCACAATCTCTTCACGAATTGAGTAATCTGCTGTTTCCAGATAGCTAAGCATCTCTGAGACTATTTGCTTGGCATTTGTACGGTCACACATGGCATAGAGAAGGTCGGCAGCTCGCTGGCGTACACTCACATCCCGTTCCGTCTGTGAAAGGGGCAGTTAAACACAGACAATTTTTTTTTTACCTTCAGTACTAATTAAGAGTCAATTACACCCCCAATTTAGCTTAAGCAGATACAAGTTGCAAAATGTATTAGAGACCAATGCAAAAGATTAGATATACAAGGAAGAATTAAAAGGATGTCATATTTAAAAGATGCATGAGCCCTTTCAATTGGATTTTCCCTTTCTTCTTTTCTCCCTTTATCTCAATTTTGTGCTCCATTACTCTGATCATTAATCTAATAAGAATTCTCAAAATACTTTATATGAAACAAAATTTTCAGTAAGGAAGTAATTTTGGTCAGAAAGACTCAAGTGGCATTTGGACTCAGTCAGGGGCACTCCTATAGACTTAAATTTTTCTGTTAAGATTCTGTTTCTTCTATTATTTATGCAAGCTGATTCCCAGTTACATTTCTAGGTGAAATCAAAAGATCATTTTTATTCAATGAAGCTCTACATGTCTTGGTAGCCAAGTATTTGCAGAACTGCTTCTCTTATTGGAGTCAACATTTCTGATACATTCTTCCCCAAAAAAGCTACTGGTAGTTCTCCTGTGAGGGGAAAAGGGACTGCTCCCCCCCTTTTAAAGTTTCTTACACTAATGACTCTGGATGAGCAATGAGCAACGAGACAGCCTTACTTTAGAAGTTAAAACAACTTGGTAATCTTGCCAAAGTTGGTTAAAATTGAATTCTTCAAAGCCATTTGGAGATTAACTAGAGAACACTATTTCCAGTTAATGGGAAGTAATTTATATATATTTTTAGTTTAGCAACTGTGGACATTTTAATTTTCATTATATATAAACTATTGTTAACTTCTAGGAATCCTATAGATTACAACGGCAATATGTACAGGTAATAAACAAGTGACAAATGCATATAAGATTTAATTCCACATAACATGTCCATTTTTAAAAAAATTGAACCCATTGCCAATATTTTCAAGATTTGTCTAACTACTTTTCAAACTATAGAAAGATGCAAAAACCAAGCAGGATACTAAAGCCTAAAAACATTAAATTTATTCTTGGATCTTTGCCAGGCTTTTGACATTTCATCAATGTATATTGAAGTAATTAAAGTAATAATGTTAGAAAGCTGCTTCCCAAAACAATCAAATAGATCAAATAAAAAGAACAAAATTTAGTTTCTAAATCTAAATGCTGTATTTGACAAATGACTGTAAATTCTACATAACCTTGGCTATTTCTTTCTGACTTCAATTGAGTTTTTCCCTAGGTTTCTTCCCAATGCTCTACAGCAGAGGTGGGCAAGCTTTGGGCCGCATTTTTTCATGTACATCAGTGGTGGGATATGACCGGTACGCCCTGGTACAGGCATACTGGTGCCTCCTGGGAGCACCAGGTATCGTTCTGGTACGGTGCTCCAAAAGGCCCATCTGCCTGCCCTCCCTCCTTACCTGTATTTGAGCCGATTGGGGCTTACGCGCATGCGCACCTGTGGAACGCTCCGCTGAGCAGCTGGAGCGTCACAGAGCGTTGTGGGCAGTAAGTATGCGTGTGCATGCTGCTTGCATGCATGTGGTAGACACCCTGGTCCATTGCATCGTACCGGTTGCAACGGGATCCTAAACCCACCACTGATGTACATATATATTTCTGACTTTAAGGGCCACAAAGGTCATTTCCCTTTGATACAACAAAATCACTAGGAATTACATGAGAATTTTCAGCCCATTCTTGAAAGTAGCATTGAGATGACTTGGAGGAATATTAAAGAACAGATGTATTTTTACCTATTATTTGCTGAGAAAAAAAGCTAAAAATTGAATGACTCAAAATTCTGCCATTGAATTTCAGTGGTACAATCTTAGCACCTCAAGTTGGGGTGCCTCATGCAGCACATGATTCAGTTTGTTCCTTCTTGTAATTTTAATCTTGCCTCCCATCACTTGGGGATGAAGGGCTAAGATTGTGACATATATTCTAACTGTTTAATTCACTCTTAACAGAAATTATATTTGGTAGCAAAGAAGTTACTGAGGATCTTTCTTTGGAAAATGGCTTTGTGACTGAGCTTGCATTCTCCCTCACTATCTGGAAACAGAATTAAGAAATTTGGGGAAGTCACTCTCAATCAGTCTTACACCCTCGCTCCCGATAAACGTCACTTTTCTCTGCATATGCCATTTCAGAGTCTGACCTTTAGAGCATTGATGACTGTTTCAATGTGGGTCTTGACAGCTTCATGTGAGAATTCAGAACTGGCTAGAGTACACATGCTCTCCAAGGCTAGATATCTAAGGTTGGTCTCTCGATGCTGCAGGAACTGGCCTAGTTGATTGCATGCACGTACCAGCAGGTTGGGTTCACTGCAGAACAAGAAGTGAGGTTTAATTCCAGAGTAGGAGCAGCAGGGAGTACTCTATACATAGCTCAGCCTGACTATGAGTCTCTCAACTTTTCCAATGTTCCAGCTATTCATCTCATTCTATAAAATCACTCTTTCTTTCATGATTCTATTTGTTTCTCTGGTTCTGCTGACACTTAATAGAAAATCCTGAAAGTCATACAATATTTCCCCCCATACCCACCACGAGATTTTGATCAATCAAAGCAATACTGAAGAATTTTGGGTCTGTGGGCCAAAGAGACTATATTATTTCTATTTAACCTACTGAAGTCTAAGCCAGATCTTGTTCCTTCTCCACAAATTGGGAAAACTCAAATTGATCAGATCTTTTAACCTGCTTCCTTTTAATAATTAATTGAAATCAAATTGTTTTTATAAAAATGATATTCTGAGTTGAGGAGCATTTAGGATGATTCTTTTGGCTAATTCTCCTCTTCTCAAATGTTGCAAAGACACATATCCTCACTCCACCATCCCACTGCAACTTAGTTTTCAAAAAGTTTCCAATAGTATCAATGTATCAACAGTATCAATGGAGGGTTTTTAAAAGTTAGCTGTGCAACAATATGAGCATTTTTGAGAAGAAGCAGAGTATTATGGAGAACAGGGTGTGAATGCAGCTCTGGAATTGCATGGTTGAGAGCACACCTCCAAAAGAGATTATCATTGCCAATGTAGATGCCCTCGAAAGAGAATGCATTCCCACATCCAATCTAATAGACTTTTAGTCAAAAAAAACCCACCCCAAAACAAAGTTAGATGCTTGCCTGTCATAGTGGATGATGAGACTGATGGCTTCAAAAAGGATAGCATTCTTGGCATTGGAGTGCTGGACTTTCTTGGACTTGGGGGGTTCCTGCGCCTTGTTGAGGATAGTCTCCAAGCATTCAACCAGTCGTCCTTTCACTGCTGCATCTTCTGCAGAGAAAACAAAGTATGGAGTCAAAGAGTAGCAACTTTGGAAGGAACTTAACAAGTTTAACAAGTAGGAATCCTAATCCCTATTAAGTCATTCATCAGTCTCCCCCACCACCTGAGGATCTATATTTCATTCCAGTTTCTCACAAGGTTAGGACCATCCATTCTCTGTTGTTCTGAAAGGCTCCATAAGGAAATGCAACCAAAGCTCAGTGTTTTTGGAATGCTACAAAAATTACAGATATTATCAGGGTGTCCCTTCAAGAAATGCAGAGGGAGAGGAGAATAGGAAGGGCATGAGCATAATGTTTGTGTAGGCTTTTTAATAGAGGAAGAAAAAGGGACTTCCTTAGGCCTAGGGAAAAGGTGATGAAGAGAAGCTAACTTTTATTAAATTCATATCCATCTATTTGCCAAAAATGCATTCAAAATAGTCAATTATCCTGAATTACAAATAAAAATTGTGATGAAGAGGTAAAAGATTAATAATAAACTGTTGCTTATATGCCTTTTACTAAGGAGGGAACTGCAAACCAGCAATAAGTTCAGGCAACTATTCTCCAGTAGAGGAATATGGCATATTCCAGTATTATCTTGACTATATGACTTTATTGAGCATGTTTGTTACCTGGGGGAGGGTAACACTGTAGCAGCCGCAGAAGCTTGACTGAGAGCCAAGGGGCTGGCACAAAGTAATAGGTGTAGTCCTGGAGGTCTGTGGAGGCTGAAGAGACAATCTGAAAGGAAAGGATACAAGCAGGGCAGCCCAGAGAGCCGGTCAGAATTTCAACATCTGGTCTATCAAAACAATCATGTTCCCCAATCATCACTGTGCCATTATCACAAAAGTTCATGGTTTGCAACTCTAAGTAAAATTAGCGATATCACAACATTCGGGGCAAACTATAGGGCAATAAATAGCCCCTATACCTCTACTCCCAATTTAAGGCCCCAACATCCCAAGCTAGTATTATGGTCAGAAAAGAAGTCAGCCATGTCATTCAGCAAAAGAACAAAGAATTGTGTGCTTAGATATGTCAGGAAAAAGTTGGAGAACACCAAACTAAATCTATCAATATGCATTATTGCTCAATCATTATATTGTATTTTGTCCAAATAAATATTGCATATACTGCAACCATGTGAACAATTTGCACAATCTTAATAAAACAGCAAGAAGGAATGGAGGAAGCTATCAGCCAGGAAGAGAAGCTTCCATTAAAGGAAAACGTTTATGGGAGAAACTCCAGAAAATCCTCCTCTACATCCTATAGGCAACTGTCCATGTTCTCAATCTATACTCTCAAGTGGATATTTGTTCCAAAGCAGGCAAACTCATAGCTCTGTAGAAGGAAATGATTAAGACTCCATATCAGACCTCCTTTTTTTGTCTCTCCACCATCCAATGAGGGGAGGACAAAGCCATTTATCACATCCATGATTACAATGCTGTCCTCTCTATCACCTATCCTCATTGCCCTTTTTGGGGTATCTAAGGTCAACTTCTGTATCAGACAATCCATGCCCAACAAATAATAGAATGCACAATGGGGAAAAAGAACAGTCACTGTATTTTCTTTGGAGAATTAAGATGTTGCAACTTCATTCCCAGATTCCTTAATTAGTCACACAGAAGCATGCCAGGTGTTGCTGTTTCCACTTTTAAATCCTGGTCATTCTGATTTATTTTAAAATGCTATTATTACATCAATCTGACTCCATTTGTCTACAATTAAGTACTATTCAGAAATCTCCACCTGAGATTAGATTTGCTTCTAAGCCCCCTTAATATTTTAGACATTCTAGAATATTTATGTAATATTCATTTCCTTTCTTTTGTATCTTATTTTAGTTAACTGTCATTTCTGTATTCTCCTGCTGATCTATGACCAAATAAATAATTGTTTCTGTTAATTAGTCACAATGTATTCCAAGACCATTATGGTTTTCCAACAAACACAAATTCTATCACAAATGTCTTTGGATATTCTCAGTCATCAATCATGATTCTCCTAAAGGTGATTTTCCGAAAGGCAACTAGACTTTCTTGCTTTTTCCCTTGAAAATGTTTTGCTTCTCATCCAAAAAGCTTCTTCAGTTCTACTTAAATGGTAGAGAATTGAAGGATTTATATTTTTGTGCAGTCATCTGGTCACTGGCACTCCGAGGATCAGTTGTTAGCTCTCTAAGAATTTTTGAGGCCACTTGGGAGTTTATCTCTATCCTCCAAGTCACTTGAATCAGAACATCATGGGGTCCCATATTGTGGCCAATTTCTACATGAAAGAAGTAGAAACCAAAGTCCTAAACACCTTTACCCATTTACTGGTGTAAGATATGTGGATGATACTTGGGTTAAAATTAAAACATAGAAAGGGGAAGCGTTCACCAAATACATCAAACTTATGGACAGGAACCAGAGATGGGTACTGGTTCGGCCAAATAGATAGTAACTCGGCCAGACACGTGACCGTACCGGTTCTATCCTGGGTGTCGCCATCGTTATTTTTTTGTTCTGCACATACGCAAAACAATCTTCATTGAAAAAAATGTAATCCCACCCCCCTTTTAATGGTGTGCACATGCCAGTCCCAGAGAGGTCCCAGAGATGGGCTGTTTTTCACAAAAACAGATGCATTTTTGCCTTTCCACAGCCTCCAGAAGCACTCTGCAGGCTTCAGCAGGGCTGGGGGAAGGGAAAAATGCCCCCATTTTTGCAAAAAATAGGCAAAAACTAGGCCATTTTTCACAAAAACGGATGCGTTTTTGCCTTCCCCACCCCCAGAAGCATTCTGCAGGCTTCAGCAGGGCAGGGGGGAAAACAAATATGCCTCTGTTTTTGCAAGAAACCGACTGTTTTCTGTCCATTTTTTGCAAAAATTGGGGCATTTTTGCCTTCCTCCTGCCCTGCTGAAGCCTGTTTAGTATTCCTGAAGGTCAGGGAGGATAAAAACTTTTTTTTTTCCTTACTGGGAAGTATGCAGGTGTTCCCTTAGCTCCGGCGGGGCTGAAGGCCCCTCCTGCCATCAAAACCTTTTGCCACTGTTTCGGTGGGCATGGCTTGGTGAGGGGTTCATGTGACTGAGTGTGTGGGAGTGATGTAAAGTTGGCCACGCCCACTCAGTCACATGCCCCCATTTAGCCACACCCACCAAACCAGTAGTAAAAAAAATTTAAACCCACCCCTGACGGGAACATTACATTTACTTGGAAAGATGTTAAGGAAAACAGTCTGGTCTTCCGGGACAGTACAGTACATATTAAGGAAGACTGAAGCCTTAACACTGAAGTTTACAGAAAATGCACACACACAGATCAATGTTTACATTTTGATTCTCACCACCCACTGGAGTACCAATGGGGAGTAAGTAGAACCCTATACCATCACGCTGAAGGTTTGCCTACCATCAAAAAGGGAAAAGAAAAATATTAAAAATATATCAAGGAAACAAAGCTACTAAAAGATCCAGTAGGAGCTCCTGTATAACAGGCAAAAGAGAACATCAAACAGACCAAAGTTGTTGTTTATTCCATATGTTGCAGGAATATCTGAAAAGCTCAGAAGGATTTTCAACCAATATAACATACATGAACATTTTAAACTAAGAATACACTAAGGAAAATGCTTTTCCACCCAAGTATAAAACACCCAGACCAGTTGTGGGTTTCAATTTATTTTACTACTGGTTCGCTCGTGCATGCGCGTGCAACAAGAAAGTCCAGTTGTCTTTTGGAAAAGTACCTCTGGGTCTACTACAAATGTTTAAAAAATGCTGAAACAAAACATGGCAGTGCAATCATGCTAAGCAAAGAAATGGATTCTTGGCTCTCCTTTCTTCACTTACCCTGCTGAGCCTGGATACTGCCAGAGAGACACATGTCTTGAAGTCATCAGGATTTTTTTTGCAGAGGCAAGCAATGAGGCTGACAGCAGCTGTGACCACACCCTGTATTGTGAGGAGGCATAGGGAGAAAGATGAAAAACTGAGACCACTTCTGTAAGAACTGTAACAAGCAATCAATGAAGAAACTGACAGTAAAATCACAGATTGTGCTCATGTAATATCTTGCTTAACGATCACAGGCGAGTTGCTTAATTACTGTGAAGCAAGAGAAGTAATTCTAGCAGAGCCACATTATTTTCACTTAGTGACCTATTGCTACATGAGGGAATTGCCAGGATCAATTGTGACCATTATGTGAGGACTACCAGGTAGGACAGAAATGATGAGACCAGATGGCCAAAAAATTTGAAAGGTACTAAGTTGGAAGAAGGTCAATATTCTCATAACTTCTGTTCTTACTAATTTTATTTTATTTTATTAAATAATTTTTGTAATCATAATATATGGTATGCCATATTGTAAATTAATTAAATAAATTTGATATTTGGAATACAATAATTCACAAAACTAGGAACAAGATGAATATTAATTAAACTTCATTGGTCACACTTAGTTTCACATATATGGTATGAATACACCTCTTTTAATAGCTTGGTTCCTGCATTTAAGGGAGTAAGAATGGAATGTTGAGGGGACTCTGCTATATGATAATAAACCGGGAGGACGTACCATGTGCAAATTATTGCGAAGGTGACAAATGATTTCATATCCAAAGAATGGAACTTGAAAGGGACAACATACCATGTGCTGGTCATTCAAAAGATGCACCACACGTGATGTCCATTCTCCCATGGGCACCAAATCAGGTGAAGTTTTGTAGAGGCGCAAGAGGCAGAGAGCAGCACTCTGCTTCACACTGTCCATAGTATCACTGAGGACAAGGACAAAAAAGGATGAGGACAAGGATTTTATTAGAGGAATGATCATGTCTTGCTATTGGGAAGTTTTAGGTTCAATCTTTGATATTACCCGATAAAAGGATCAGACAGCTGGTAATAGAGAAAATACTTGATGCTTGAGGTATTGGAGAACCTCTTGTAGTCTTCCCCAATTTGAAGTATGAGCAATTGAGACCCAAAATTGTGCTGAACCACAATTCCCAAAAGTTTCCATTGAGAGACCTTGGTATTGTACTACTTCCAGATATTACAGAACATTGCTAAAATCTGCCCAAACCCAGATATTTTGGATATATCCAAGGCTACAATTCTTGGAATTTTCACCATTCTTTTTGGATGGAAATTCTGGGGATTTTAGCTTCAATGAAACTGGAGGGTCTAGGGTGGGATCCGAATGATGTAAATAATGCCATGCTGGTGAATAACATAATCTCTTATGTTATAAATTATCTTCTGATATATCTAAATGTAATAATGAAAACTATCCAACTTACTCCATATAGTTAGTCCTTTCTATATTGACTCTATCTTACCCAGCCACCAGGATTCGGGGGATCTCGGAAGCAAAGGCCTCTGCCATCTCACGGCTGCCAACATTGGCAATGCAGTGTAGAGCTAGGCACATGAAGGTGGGATTGCGACTTGCCAAGTCATTCTTGATAGCATTGTTGATGAGACGGATCAGCTCACTATTGGAGTTTACCAGCACTGAAATGAATAGGTAGCCCTAGAGGAGTAGACCAAAAGGCACAGAAAGAACAAAGGATAAATTAAGCATTGCAGGGCAACCAGAGGCATACCTTTATTAAAGGGATCAATCAATGGTCCTCCAAGAAAATCAATGGTCCTCCAAGTCTTGAGGCACTACAAATCTCAGCAGGCCTAGCCAGCATAGCTGTGGTCAGGAATGCTGGGAACTGTAGTTAGGAATAATTGCATTTCCTCCAATCCTGCTTCAGTGAGGCAAATGGCATGCAAAGGATCACTTTGTTCTTCAGCAGACAAAGGCTGTTGTAAAGTTGGCCAGATGCACAAAAGTGATAAGAGTGTGTAGTCAATTAATTTTGATTTCTCCTCTGGAACCGTAAGTTTGCAGAAACCTTTCCTTTGGCACTTTCATTAACTGCCCCACTATTTCCCTCCAAAGCACGGGGAATATTTTTTTTCCTTTTTTCAAATTTCAACAAGCTCAGCTACTGCTTTATTAGGGAATAACAATACTTATCATCTTATCAGAATGGCTCCTAATTCAAAAAGAAAAAATGCATCTTGTGATATTATTTGAAAAAGGGGAAGAATGGAATGCTCAAATCTCCACTGAAGATAAAATAACAATCAAGATGGGAACACTGATTCTGGATAGCAATGATCAGTGGTGGGATTCAAAATATTTTACTACCAGTTCAGTGGGCGTGGCTTGGTAGGTATGGCAGGCGAACAATATTGCAAAATCCCCATTTCCTCCCCACTCCTGGGGGAAGGATACTGTAAAATCCCCATTTCCACCCCACTCCTGGGGGAAGGATACTGTAAAGTCTCTATTCCCTCCCCACTCCACTAACCTGCTTTCCAACTCTGTTCCCCTGTGCAGGGCAACAAAAGAAGACCCAGTTGATCAGCTAGGGCTCCGATCAGCTGGGACTCAGGAGGCAACAAATAGATTGGGGCGGGGACAGTTAGAGGTTCTCCGAACTACTCAATATTTCAGCTACCAGTTCGCCAGAACCTGTCAGAACAGGCTGAATACCACCTCTGGCAACAATCCATAAGATTATAAAAGTGAGACTAGAAGGAGTTGTGCATCTTAGTGCTTTAATTTGGTTTTTTTCATTCAGTAACTTGCAGGAGGAAGGCATTGCCATAGTACAAGTGAACTAAGCCATAATATTATTTAGACAAATGTATATGCAGCAACTATGTTTTGTTTACTTCCATTTAAAGCATAGCATGCTGCATGAACTCAGCCATTTGACTACATTCCTGGAGCCAGCATGTGCATCATTAGAAGGTCAGACTAGATTTAGTAGAATCCAGGCTGATCTTGTGCCAATTATCCTTTCTCCTACAACCTGAAAGGTTCGTTGTGTGGATTATATAAATCTGAGCATAACAATGTTGGAGGGTGAACAGGATAATCTAAATATAATATATAATTCAAAATCAGAACCAGAATCTTCCAAATACAATGTGTTAAAAGCCTTTTCTCTCCACTGAAATATATCACTAGTGTAATTTACTTTTCACAAGGAAAATCAAAATAACGAGCTAGTAAAATCTAGGATTTTTTTTTTAAAATCCCACTACCATTGGGATTACTTACAATTTGTTTTTCTGTGTATTTGTTGGAGCTGAGCAAGTTGACTGCCTCCATATGCCCAAAGTCGATGTCATGGCCCAACAGGAAGATGAAAAGCAGCTTGCAGACATATTTCTTCTTGCTGTAACCATCTAAGGCTTTATCTCCTGAGAGGGGAGAGTGACAGGTGGGGAGTGGGGCAGGAAGATCACTTGCCCTGCTGGAAGGAGAGAGGCATCTGCAAGGCAACTTGGAGGGGAAAAGGACAGCTACAACAGCACTTTGACCTTCTATTACAAGCCCTCAGAAAGCCACTTTTGTCAGCAGGAGTCAAGGTCACAGGTAATATCTTCCTGTTTTCCTTTTTATGTGGCCAAATTTCCTGATAGATTACTTTTCTCAATTACTCCTCCAGAGACCCAGTTTGAAGGGGACTTCAAACTGGCATAATATTTTATTCTGATACTCCATCTTTAGATTGGAGTACCAAGGTAGGGAAAGCTCTAGAGCAGTGGTTCTCAACCTGTGAGTCGGGACCCCTTTCGGAGTCGAACAACCCTTTCACAGGGGTCGCCTAAGACCATCGGAAAACACGTATTTTCGATGGTCTTAGGAACCGAGACACCAATTTTATGGTTGGGGGTCACCACAAAATGAGGAACTGTATTAAAGGGTTACGGCATTGGGAAGGTTGAGAACCACTGCTCTAGAGTCTAGTTCATCAGATACCTCAATGGCATAAATGAAGCTGCCAATGGATTCAGAAATTCCGTTTACCACAAAAGTCACATTGGGGAACAGTAATGGCCTTGATTAACACTTCCCATCAATTCTCGATTACTCTGATCAATGAAGCAGAGAAGAACACAGAGTTCTCTTTTTGTCCATTCATTTACATTCTGATGAAAAAAGATATGTTTTGCTTCTATCTATGGACATCAGTGAATGCATTCATAAGAATACACATCAATGAGAAAATAATACTATTTGAAAGTATTATAAAACACACTTCTGCTCCAATCTACAGATCAATTTTGGACTGCAACTGGATTTTTCACATTCTCAAACTCTAACGATTTACAAGATTTACAGTAGAAAAAAATGAATGGACTATAATTTGAACTTTGGGGCAAGAAATCATTCTTGTGCATTGTTATGACTACCTAATAGTATCTTTTTTCCTGCAATTTTGACAGTTGTCATAAATATTTTTATCAGTGCATATAGGAAAGGTTGGCATTCATAACCAAAGTGGAAGCATTAGGGATCAAAGGCAACCAAGAAAAATGATAGCCAGATGTTCTTTCTTGGAAATGATTTAGATGCTAAATGGGTTAAGAACTTTGGATATAATATACTGATGAAACAATAGGAAAATATGTGGCTGAAAGTATTGAGATTTACATTGTTATGATTTAAAAGGTATTTTTATGATGTAACATTGGTTTTACACTCCATAAAAATTGTCTGAAAGAATGTATGAAAGTGTTGAAAATGTGGACAATATTAAGGGTCAATTTATCCTGCCTGAAAAAGCCAGAAAATATTGAATTTAAAGACACATAGTGAATTATACCCACAATGGGGGAATGGCTGGTGAAGATGACAGAATTCACACAGATGACAAAAGTTAACTTGTCTGATAAGAGAAAGGGCAATAACCACATTTATTAATGATTGGAAACCCCTCATAAGTTTTTTGCTGGAAAAAAAATGAACTTATAATTTATGAGTTTGATGATTTAGAAGATGTAGATTATGTAAAGGAGATTATATCATAGCCTTAGAAAAGGAGAGGATAAAATATAAATGTACTTGTGACTGTGGTAGAATCTGATGCTGAATTAGGAGATGGGGGAGTAAAGGGAATTATTAGCCTTGCATCAATGCTATGTAGGATCCCCTAATTTCTTCTTGGCATTTAACTATGCTTTAGTTTGGCAAGATTTTGTCTAAGGACAAACATATAATAAAAATAACCCATTTGGATCTTTTACACATGTTGTGCACACCCGAAGTAATTGCTGTTAACAAGATCAGAAGACACTTCTTTCTAACTTTTTTTCTTTCTCTTTTGTTTCTCTTTATTTCTTTGCACCCTTTCATTCAGTATCACTTCTCTTTTTTAATGTTTATGAAAAGAATTTGTATATATAATAAGAAATAGATTCAAAGAAAAAAACTATAGTAAATGTGGAAAAAGAAAGAAAACCAAAAAGAGATAGAAAAAAGAAAAAGAGAAGAGAAACATGAAAAAAATATAATTAAGTGGTTTCTGATTTTATACCTGGCAGTTATTGATACAATTTTAATTGAACATCTTTCTCTAGATTTCATTATAATTCCCTTCTTCCTACAGCTTGTTCTTTTTAATCATCAAAACCCTAAGTCACGAAATCATTTTCTTTTTTATACAGAATTTATAAGAGATTTCCAATCATTGATGTATGTCAATATAACAACAATCTTTAATTTAAAAGTTTAGTTATTTCAACAAGTTTTGTGAATTTTAGCAACCAGTCTTCCAAAGTGGGAAATGTTGAATCTTTCCATATTTATGCATATAATAATCTGGCAGAAATGTTACATATTGAAATAGACTCTTAGGAAGTTTTTTTAAAGTATGCATTTATTGGTCCTAAAAATCAAAGTTCTGTCTTCTACTGAATAGTAATCTTTAAAATTCTATGTATCAACATGTGTGTTTGAATCCAAAACTTTATCTATTTATATGCCCACCAACCATGAGAGAATGTTCCTTCATGTGTTTCATATTTCCAACATACATTTGGAATGCCTTTATATGTTCTAGATAATGTTGTTAAAATTAGGTATAACCTTTCCATATATGTTATTACATTTTCTCTTTTTTAACAGAATAACGGTAACACAGTTATAATCATTTTGGGAGCAGAAGATTTGCAGAGAAGATTACATAAACCAGTAATTAAAATTTCTTTTATTTTTATTTTTTGTGAACATCTATGGATACGGATGTTTGGATCCAAACCTGTCAAGTAGATTCAAACAGAGGGATAAAGACATTGTGTTATTTGGAAATCTGAATTAGCATGTGTGTGTATGTATGTCCAATCAATTCACTTCCTTTATGTTGGGCTAGTTTTCAAGAGCATAGCTGTCTACTTTGGATAAGAAGATTTTGCCTAAAATAATTGAACTTGTTGTTGCTTTCTCCTATGGAGCTCTTATTCCTGCCTTTAGCTAGACCTTTGGCATGAGCAGCTGAAGTGTGCATTCCAAGAAGCTACTTCCCTGATTTAATGTCCTGACCTTAGAGATAACAAATTGACACTTGTTAAATCTTGCTAATCAAAGCTGAAGCATGGAATGATGAACAAGGAAATATAGGAGGAGGAGGAGTTGTTCCTTTCCATAACAATATGAATTGTGCTGCAAAAATCTCAGATATATGGAAATTAATATTGAGATCAAGGAGGGACAGAGTTGCATCTAATGGGCTAAATGGAAATAACTTCTGGGAGAAATAACCCTTGAGTTTCATTAGATAGGAATTTACTTTACAGTGCTGTGTAGGGTACTGACACAGGCAACTCCTGGACAGAGAAGAGACAGGAAACTCCTAGTTCAATTTGAGGGCTTAGAATTACAGGCATCCACAGGAAAAACAAATGATGGCACATATATGAGCCACGGTGGCTCAGTGGTTAGAGTGCAGTACTGTAGGTTATTTCTGCTGATTGCCGGCTGCCAGCAGTTTGCCAGATCGAATCTCACCAGGCTCAAGTTTGACTCAGCCTTCCGTCCTTCCGAGGTGGGTAAAATGAGGCTCCATATTGTTGGGGGGCAATATGCTAACTCTGAAAACCACTTAGAGAGGGCTGTAAAGTATTATGAAGTGGTATATAAGTCTAAGTGCTATTACTATATAATGATATCATTACAAAAAAATCCACAAACTACTTTTGTCAGATGTAGGACACAAATAATCATACCATGTACAAGATGCTATAAAATGTGTCATCATTTTGACATCATTGTGGTTTATTATAGTCAATACCACCTAAAATCAGATATTTTCGACTTTATTTCATTGTTCCAGCTGGAACAGGTTAGCTTTTCAGCATCTGAACCTTGAATCCCACAGAAATGCTACACACAGTTGCTTTCTACAAAGCATCAGTGATATGTATAATACAAGTTAGATGATAATGCTTAAACCGGCTTGAAAAGTGCTAGAGAAAAGCCTGGTTGTCAAGGGAGAGAGAGAACAAAAACAGGAGACAGTGAGTAAACTGGACTGAGTCACTGATAGAACTAGAGCAGGGATTTGTGGTGAGAAAAAGATAGATTATACTGCAAAATATCAAAAGAAAGAAGGGGAGAAGGAGGAAAAAATACAGTACAAGAACTCACCCTTAAATTTGGATCGAATATTGGCCAACTCCTTGTTAATTCGTTTAATTTCAGCCTCTTTACTCTTACCTGGAAATGAGAAGCAAGGAATAAAACATGGATAATACCCAACCTCCATACATAATCATCTGGGTATTTGCATAGTGCTGATTGCATGAAACAACTAAAATAAATATGATGAAGAAAGTGGTCAGATGCATATCTGTAAATGCCAAGAGATAATGACAAATTGCCACATATGCTTCTTGAGTAAAACAGCATGAAAAAGCAAAACCTCCCCCAACCTATTCTCCTCTAAATGAGTTAGTCTACAATTCCAGAATTCGATGCAATTCCCACATATATGGAAATACCATCTCAGAGAAGGCTGCTGTATATTAAAACCCAGGAGCTACAGGGTCAAACAGGAGGCTCATATTTTTGATCAGAACAGGAAGAGGCAGTCTGCATTATTGTACTGTTTTTCTTCAATCAAAATACATTCTTCTCAAGCCATTGTTCAGAAACAGCTAGTGAAAAGGTATTTAGGTGAAAGGAATGGTGTAATTTGCTTCTGGTACCAATTCAAGGTGCTGGTGTCTATTCACACAAACATTTACATTTATTTGTGACAGTGTGTGAAGGAATCTCTTTCCATATATTCCAACTCATTATAGTAAGATCATGCTTAAAAGCCCTGCTCCAGTGCCATGCTGATCTGCAATTAGCAGATGCCCACTAATTGTTCCAGGCTATGGATGGCTCCCAAGTAAGTCAGGCCTGGTGTCTATTATCCTTCTGGCCCTAGGCAAATATATTTTAATTCTTTTTCATACATATGATTCATATTTGAAATGTTATACTGAGACACTTTCTTAAGCAGTCTTTATCTGATGTCCATACATTTTGTTTTTATGTTGTATATTTTTGTCATTTTATTTGTTTTCATAATAGCTTTTAGAGTGTGGTAAGCTGCTGTAGAAAAATATGTTACAGAGGAACAAAAGCATAATAAATAAATAATAACATTCAGAGAAAAGTTTAGTGTGTACACACCCTAGGCCTAGGGGCTGTTTTGCAATTAAAATCATTTTTCCACAGTTGTGGATTTTCTATATCTTAGAGTCCCTTGGTACTTTCTGAGGTGATAAGGCTCAGACATCAGTATAACAGAGCAATGCACCCATTCTTGGATAGTTGCAAAAACCATTGCAACATTGCTACATAAGACAGAGAATACAGATCTACATCTAACAAACCTGGAGAGTAAATGCTCCCAGGAGGTTAAGAGAACATTTGTCCTAACAGGCAGAAGATGTTCACAATTAAGTTAGCTCAGCAGGATGAGGGCTGAAATAAATACAGGGATTTTATGTATAAATGCTCCTTAGGATGGAGCTGTTTTGTACAGGAGGAGTAGTGGCTGTGGAACATGAGGAAAAAAATGATTCCTTGTCCAGGATTTAAACCATTAAGTAGAAAGAAAGATGACATCACAGGAAGAGAAAGTTAGTTACTTGATTCAGAGAAATTGACTGTAAGAGGCCACATCTGTAACCTTAAATTAAAAAGTACAATATTAATAAACTCAGGTGCCAGTTGAGACTGGTAACAATTTCAATCATCAATAATAGTGTATAACATCTGTTGGACTTTATTTAAATGAACGTAGATGAAAATTAAATTGCTAAATTCTGCAATGGAAGTAAAGAGCTTTGAGCCCTTTGCTTTAAATAGTCCACCAATATCTTTTCTGCTAAATTCAGATTGCTGTATCTTTCCTTCCATTTCTTCTATAAAGTTCCCTTATTTAACACCATGCAACCAACAAGTACAGCACGATCTGTTTTAATAGTGGGGAAAGCTGTGCTAAAATAAGTGGATGAAAATGAGAGGGAATATTATTTGATTTGAGATGTTTCAAATTACTTCAGAAGAGATAATAATTTAAGAAACATTATTAAAGTAGATCCATCCGTCTCTAAGTGTGAAACAACGTACTAGTACATTTAATTCATTCATTCTTCTCTCAATGAAAGCAAAAAACAACAACAACCCATCACCATCTTGAAAGATTACTCTTTGGGTTTCCAATCACAGAAGTATCTCCTAAAATGTCAATTCAAACCAGAAATACTTTCTTTAAATCATAATTTAACCACGAATTAGCTACTCATACCAAAGACAAGAATATTGAGATACGTGCATGTATTACCCTGCAGTTTATTCCCATGTTAGTTCATCATCTTGGGTTTCAGATTAACTGACAATGCGATTGGAGAGTTACCACAAGGTAGATGCTATTATTTACATCACACCATGGAAGCGATCCTTTCAAGGCTATCATATTTCTTTGTTTATTTCCTGGTTTGCATATTCCACAGATAAAAGGAAGATGACCAAAGAAGGCATTAGAACCCAAAACACATGCTTCCTTCTTTGACCTGCCAAAAGCAAATGATCCAAATACTACTACTTCTATTCCCTGTCTTGAGGCAGGGAAATCAGCCTCTAAAAAGAGAAAGCTGTGTTCCCTCAAACATTTCCTTCCTTCCTTCATAGGATGTTAAAACAAAAATCACACTCATAGGGGTCTCTCCTTTTGTCCCTATAGCACCCTGTTGAGGATATCTGAGGCCTGCCAACTTTTCTTTGCTTAAGAATTGCAGTTCCTTAAGAATCGGCAATGTAAGAGCTCTTTGTTCATCTCTCTGGGTAAATGCAACTGTATTCAGAAGTGGGAAATTCCTTTTCCAGGGCATGTTGTATTACAATTCCCATAATCCTTGTCCAGTGGCTTATGGTCAGGCTTATCTGAGTTAGAATTCAATAAAATCTAGAAACAGATTCCACTTTATAAGAAGATCAAAGAATATATGAATGCATATCTAAAACAATCCATGCCACAACAATCAGTGGCCACCAGATCTGTAAAAACATATTTACTTTATTTATCACATCCTGCTCATCCAACGGGAAGTTCACAGAAGTTCCAAGGGCCTGGATTTCACCATAGCTATGCTTTCTTGCACATCAGAAAGTCCTAAACTCAGTTTGAAATTGACATTCCTTAGTTATGTGGCCATCAGATCTCATTCAATTTTGTTAGAAGGCCTCTTACATCTCCCTACAACCCCCCCCCCCCACAAATATATGTGTTTAATATAAGATGCAGTCTTTTGTCTAACTTTTTGAACATAGCTCTTCCCAATTATTCCTCAATGCTTCCCTGGCTTCTTATTGCTTCATTTACTATTGCTAAATAAAGTCTAAATCAATCCAATCTGTTCTCTGTTGAAATTTCTCTCCCACAAGTTCCAGCCCCTGTTTCTGCTTGTTTAGTGATTCAAAGATCTCACATAACATCCTAAAATGTGGACCCCCAAGCCATGGGAAATATATGCCTGACTTCTACTGATTATACAACACCAAAAAACATCAGGTCCTATTCATTCACCAATCTACACTATTTATAAACAGAGTATTTTCTGAAACACTGGATGGGCATTGCACAAGAAGGACATGGCTTCTTCATTTTTAATTGCTTTTACAAAAAATGTTGGCAGAAGCAGCTTTTGATGTCTATGCATTACAAGCTGCATCTAACAAAATACCATCTTCCTCACAGCTGTTAAAGCCACAGAACTTTCCTTTCCAATTTGGCTGTTTTAGGACAATACCTTTCTGGAAATGTGTCACAATCCCTTCCCAAATTGTTCTGACATCTCTAATCAGATATAAATGATGGGTAAGAAAACATAGTTATATAAAGCAATTTAAAAAGAGGCATGCTGAATTGTCTACTTGCATAAAAACAGAAGAAACTATACTCATATTATAAAGCACCATTGCTCTATAATGTTTTTTCCCCTTTAGATAAAAGATCTTACCCTTTTAATCACTCCTGTGAGCAACCTCAAAATCTTTTGTACAACAATTCCCATAATTCCTGGCTGGGAGTAATGGGAGTTATCACCTGAAATCTGGAGACCACTAGATAGCCTAATCCTGTTTTAGTTGAAGTTTTCAAATAATTCCATGGCATAAAATATTTTGCATGCAAAGAATGTGCATTACCACCACCATGGAGTTAAAATCTCTTCTGGTAATATTTTCAGAGATGTTAAAGAGACTAGCTGCTGTGGAACTAGGGCCAAAAATCCCACACATGGAAAGCCTCTGCCTCCAAGCAAATTGGCTTATATGGTCTGCTGGTGCTAGGCCAATTCACATGGCTACAGAATGACTTTTCCCTGAAATTTCAGCATACAGAAATTGTTGCGACATAATTAAAACTACCTGATCAAATCAGCTTTTAATATGTTTTCCAGAATAGTGGAGTTATGCTTTTTTCTAGATTTTTTCAATGAACTGCAGGGATGGTTTAGGCTAGAGGAAAATCAGTCAGAGCCTTAAAAAGATTGTGAGCTCTGTTGATTTCACTCTATAGAAAACTGCTCTAGGACTGCTATTTAGCCTTATTGAATATATTATTCTTGCAAAAGTAACATTGCAAAATGTTTTTTCATTTGCTGAAAAAAGAAAGGGCCAGGGCAATGATTAGGATTCCTGAGAAGGAACTGGGGGGGGGGGGGAGGGACTGAATCAAATGTAATATTAATATTCAGCCACAATGAAACAACCATACCAAAATCTAAACAAAAAAAAATCTAGATCTGACTTAAAATCTCTACATTTTAAAATATACTCTGTAACATCCTTGGTCTCCTGATCATTAGAGCTTTTTTCATGACTAAAGAAGCATATCTGAAAAATAAGGGCAATTAATACAGGCTATCAAAGCCAGTAATTGGATGTTTTTTTCAGCATTACTGAAGGAAGCTACAAATATATGCTTTAACCATGCTCCATCAGGTTCACCCATTTGGCTTCAATGACAACTAAAACTTCTCCAATTTCAAATTGATATTAATGGGACATGAATGAAATAGAAAAGCTGTCAATTTATAGTGATTAGAAACCTTCCCCGGTTTTCACTTGTTTTCCATAGGACAATCTGAATTCCTCAATCTTTCTTTCTCTTATGGAGATTCTAAATAGCAACCTCTTATTTTTCAGCAACATGCCTGCAATAAGGCTTATATTTAGGCTGCAAAAATCCAGATGAGAAATATTGTACAAATTTCAAGGAGTTCTATATCATATATAGGGAGCCTACATTTAAGACCTTCTGCAAAGGTCCAAGAGTTCTTTTTTATGTCATCACACACAGACTTCCCAATACATACGATCTTTCCTCCAAATTTACAAAATCAAGCCCTAGCCTATCGCAGTTAGCAAGCATACTGTATTTATCCATCTGTCATATGACAGCTGCCTACCTCCATCTTTGGATTATATTTATATATAGGGGCAGCAGGAAGTAGAAGGGATGGAACCTTATCTCTAAGCAAATCTCAGAACCCCTTTCTTTATTCTCAACCACTATAATGACCTATAATCGATATTATAATTTCCCTATAATGGCCAAGATCCCCAATTTCCACCCCTCTAAACAACTTTTCCCACTTCTCTCCCCACCGCCCTCTTTTGTTAAATAATAATAATAATAATAATAATAATAATAATAATAATAATAATAATAATAATAATAATTCAGGATTAAGCAAAATAGCCAAAGCAAATACAAATCTCAGGTTGAATGATCTCCACGTTCAGGGGAGGGGGGGGGGAGGCGCTTCAAGTAACCAGCATCCTCGCTGCCTATGCCATCTTTACCCAACTTGTACCCTCCTCCAATGACTGACAGGCCTCTGCCTATCTACCCAAACGGCGGGCATGTCTGGTGACTGGCAGCCTCGCCCTTACCTTGACATTAGGTGGCCTCCTTCTCCCAGCCTACCTGCTTTCTCTTTTCCGAAGCCACGCTGGGCAGAGGATCGGGCAGCAAGCGCCTCTCCCGGAGGTTCAAGTCTTTTGCCTTCAGTCGACTGAGCCCCCCCCCCCCAGCCCCCTAAACCCATCACCACACTTAAATCTTCCGCCGCCGAGGACAATCACGGGCCGCTTCCATCCACCCACCCACTCAGCCTAATTCTCCCCAAGGTCCGATGCCTCCCTGCCTGCCTCCCCGCGCATATACAAGATCCATTCGGTTCTGAAGGATCCCCCTCTGACCTCCCTGTTTTCCCCATAGCCGCAACCACTTACAGTTTCGGATATCGGAGATAAACACGGCCAGGCCCCGCATCCCGTCTCCCTTGGAAACGGCCGGCATGGTGACGATAGAGGATCGGGACCACGGCGATGCTCCGTTCCGCGCCCGAACCTGGCCCAGCTGCACCAAACCGACCCCAACATATCCGATTGGCCTCCTGTCCCATCCGTCACGAAACGTTTCCACTTGCTATTGGACAGAGGCTCCGCTTTTCAAACCCGCGGTGCTTTCTATGGGCGGAAATAACCCAGCCTTCTAAGGGATTGGCCGGTAGGTTTAAATCCCGCCTGCCCTTCTCCCTATTGGACCCGGTGAGTCTTAATGTCAAATAAGTCCCCTCTACAACTCTGCGTTTTCTATTGGATGCAGGCCCACAAGAAGCCCACCTAATCCGGCCTCCCCTTCGGTTTGAATATCTTGATAGATTTTTAGAAATGTCACTCAAAGGTCGCCCCGCCCACTTCCTCTTCAGCTTGAGTGATGCTTCTTGCGAAATCAGCAGGCTGAATCTCGGCCCGCTATTGGGCGGGGAAGAGTTCTTGGAAGCTGTGTATTGGGCGAGACGTCCGCGTCCTCCGAGCCCAAGTCCCCGGTCTATTGGCCGAAAGGGCTGGCGGTGGAACGGCGGCAAAAGAAAGGCTGCGGAGGAGAGAGGCCTGGAAACGGAGCTGCTTTGCTTGGAAAAGAGCGGCGGGGACCGTCATCAAGTTTCAGCCAATTGGCTTCGGAAGGAGAAGGCACGACAAGCAAGGGCGGTCGGATGTAGAAAGATTTCTGCCTTTCAGTTGCTCAGTGGATTTCCCCCCCTTCTCCTTTAAGGGCAGAATTTACTTTAGCAAAGAATCAAATGTAACTCTTATTTCATTTGGATAAAAACCATAGGTATATTCCGTTTTTTTAGGGTGGGCCACAACGTTACATATTATCCAGTATTTGCATGTTTCCTTTCCCATTCATTTATTTATTTTTTCCTGTTGGAGAAATGTTTTCCCTGTAATACTTTTAATAAATCATTTGTCCCACCTTTCCATGTGAGTATAGGAACTAAGGAAACCTGAAGGTGCGAGTATTGTTTTTATGGTGGCCATGCAAACCTGTGGCTTAGCAATAGCATTTAGACTTATATACCGCTTCATTGTGCTTTACAGCCCCTTTATAAGCGATTTACAGAAACAGCATATTGCCCCCAACAATCTGAGTGCTCATTTTACCTGCTTCAGGAGGATAAAAGGCTGAGTCAACCTTGAGCCTTGTGAAATTCGATCTGCCAAACTGCGTCAGCCGGTGATCAGCTGCACCACTGTGGTTCATCTATTTATTTATTTTATTTATTTTCTCAAGCATGAATAAGATAACAGATATAAATATAAACATGATTATGAATACAGGAAATGGATACAAATAAGTGGGGACAGTAGGACAGGAATAGTAGGCATGTTGGTGCGCTTATGCACACACCCTTACAGACCTCTTAGGAATGGGGTGCCGTCAACAGTAGACAGTTTAAGGTTAAAGTTATGGGGGTTTGGGGATTAAACCACAGAATCAGGTAGTGCATTCCATGCATTGACCATTCTATTGTATTTTCTGCAATCTAGATTATTTGCTACATAGATCCTTTTAAGTTACCTGAATACAGCTTCTAAAACTGACTGAAACAGTTTGATTAACACACAGCGCTAAGGAGAAATGTCAACGCTTTGACATATCATAATAGCACGGTATGTATATTATGCTAAGATATAGGTAGATTTTCATTTATTAAGGCAAAGGATCAGATTATGGTTTTGTATTATGTGAAAACTAACCAATGAATATATTTATTGCATTCATATCCTGCCTTTTCTTTTTGGAGTTCAAATTGGCATATCTGGAGCGGTCTCCTCATTTTATTGCCAATACAACAATCTTAAATAGATTGTGTTGAAACGGAATAACGATATCAGGTCAGTTGATTGTGGAATGTGAACCCATTCAGTTGGGTAGATTCAGGTGGTTAAACATAACATCGACCCAACTATTGTGGTTAGTCAATACTTAATATTGATCAAAAGAAATACAATTTTTTCTTTGATTTACTGTAGAGCAATACAGGTAGTCCTTTACTTACAACAATTCATTTAGTGACCATTCACAATTATAACTACTGAAAAAAGTGACATGACCATTTTTCACACTTACAACCATTGAAGCATCCCCATGGTCACGTGGTCAAAATTCAGATGCTTGGCAACTGACTCACATTTATGATGGCTTCAGTGTTCTGGGGTGATGAGATCACTTTTTATGACCTGCTGACAAGCAAAGCCAATGGGGAAGCCAGATTCACTTATCAACTGTGTTACTAACTTAAGAACTGTGCTTCACTTAACAATTATCAAGAAAGGTTGTAAAATGGAACAAAACTAACTTAACAAATGTCTCTCTTAACAACAGAAATTTTGGACTCATTTGTGGTCATAACTTGAGGGCTATCTGTACTAGTCTTTAATATAGTTGCATTTGAACCAGCCCACTGTCTGAGCAATCAGTCAGGTGTCTTCGATAGTTTATGAGTTATGTGTTTCACTTCATAAATAAATTTTTCAAAGAATGCTTTGGATATTATTTTTTGGTAATATCCAATAATGTCATTACATCTTCAGCCCAACCTGGAATCTCTGCTGTGATTTTGAAGTCCAACACGGTTTACAGTACTGACAAATGCTGACAAATGGATGCAGCTTATAATTTTTTATTGAATTCCAATTGCAAGCAGTGCAGTCAAATATGACCTTAACATGGCCAGAGGACTGGAAACAGTTTCAAGTTGACATAGAAAATCTACAGCAAATGATACACTATCTTTGTAGTCTTGTTCAGATGTTATACTTTTGAAAGATATGGAAGAGATATAAAATAGTAAGGAACACAATAATCATATAATTATATTATATTGAAATATTATATAATGTTTGGATTTTATGTATAAAAATCATACTGGTAATATAGTTTATTTGGTTTTGAGTTATTACATGGTGTGAACTTTGATGCATATGTTTGTGTGTGATATGTAAATCTGGTTAATTGTTTAACTGTGATTTGTAGAAATCTAACAAACTATAGCTAACTAGTAGTTGAATCTAACCTGGACAAGGTATAAAGAGAAAAAGGCAATTAGCAGTTCAATATATTTCTTCAGCTCAATCCATGCAATTCTTTCAAATTAAGAAAGAATTATTTGAATTACTTTTCTTTTCATTGAGAACTGTGCTGATTGTTGGTGATACAATGGTGGATGGAAGATTGTGATTGCCAGCTCCGTGGCAACTGTTATGAGGTCATGAAAGCAGCTGGAAGATTCCTGCCCTACCTAGAGAGCCAGTTGGCTTGTAGGTAATAGATGTTTCCTGGTGTGGTGCAGGCAAGAAAATTTGTGCTCATATTAGATATCGACCCAGCCAATAATGGCCAACATTGTGGTGAAGACCATCTGGCAGTCCAAAGAAATAAATGAGGCTGGAGACACGCCAATAGGGATTGACAGTCGGGCTCAGGTCACCAAGGATCATCTGGGAAAGCCTACTAGCATCAAAGGCTTCCCCAAAAAGAAGAAAGCCGTCTCTTTCCATGGGTGGGTCACCTGGGAAGGTAAAGGGTGGAGGTAGAATTCAATAGCTGCAGCATGTGAGACCATATAGGAAACATAGGATGCACAGTAGCCCATCTGCTTTGTGTTCAGATTGTGTTTCAGATTCAATCCATGGCATCTCCAGATGAAAAGGCCTCTGGTAGTAGAAGATGCCCGCGCGCACATACACATGCGCGCACACACACACACAAAATTTTTCTCCTTCAGATCATGGAAAATTGCTGCCCTGAGATCCCAGCTTCGTTGGCTATAACTCTCAGAATTTTTAGCCTGTATAGCCAAACTGGCTGAGAATAATGAATATTTGTAGTCCAACATTAGGCGAAGTGGGCAGTGGATCTCATCTGATCTAAAGCAGGTACTGCAATAGTGGTTATTACTATTAACCCAAGCTTAAAAGAGCCTAACTTAGGCCTGGAGGTAGCATCTCACACCAGCATTGGCTTGTTTCTAGCTAGATCTGGTTTGGGGTTCTAATGACATGCAGAGCCTTTGCTCATATCTCAAAAATCAGTCAGCCCTTCTTCTGCATACATTGCCTGGATTTAAACCCATGAATTCACTCTCTTACTTTACTTTTTGGGGAAAAGTTTTGCTCTCTTCCTGTGCTTTTTAAAGACTTATTTCTGATTCCAGCCCAAGCAAGTGGGGAAAAAATCCTTCCTCTTCTCGTCTTCATCTTCTGGTTCCAAACATAATGCTGGAGAAATATCCAGGGTTTCTATGTACATTGCTCCTAATATTGCTTTCTTAAGTAAGACATATGTATGTTCAACTAGATAAGAAATTGCACCTTAAGATGGTTGTTACTGAGATTTCAAGAATCCTGGCTTTGTATTTGTTTGATTTATTTCTTCCAATGACTTCATAGATTCAGCTTTTCCTAAAGATTTCGAACTAACTTAGATTTCTTCTGGGCAGAATCCAATAGAATGACAGGGAGAGCATCTAAAAATGGTCTTTTGGGGCTTGATTTGATCTTGTGAACTTTGAGGTAGCAGACAGGGCTCTCAGCGACATTAATTTTGCCATCAGCAACTTGAATTCATGTTCCACTAGCTCCTCTGTATGCATGTATTTGGGGTCATATTTGAGCGGAAGTTAATGCTTCCTTAAGGGAGGAAATGGCATAGCCTGAAGAAGGTGGCTCATGATCTGCTTGTGTTGGATACCTTCTGCTAGGTCTCCAGACTTTCTTTTCCCCCCCAGGAAGATCTTGAAGAAAATAGTGGGGTGTCAGTTGCAGACAACTCGATAAAGTGGATAATTTGATATCTTTCGTTCCAGTTTTCTCAGATCTGGCTGTGGTATAGAAATTGTTTCAGTTGCTCTTGTGGGATTGCATTGGTCATGTCCTTGTTCATTTAGACTTCTCGGTAAAGTTTTGTACCACTGATTGTGATACTCTGCTAGACTATCTAAGAGATGTGTGTGTGTGCGTGCAAGTGGATGGGTGGGTGGCCTTATTCTACAGTGGTTCCATTCTTTCAGAACCTAGGGTTGGTTATATTTGGTAATATCAAGAGAAGAAAAGTGAGACGTTGGGACACTTGAATATACATGCCCCAGGACTTGATTCTTTCCCCTCTGCTGTTTATTATATAAATGAAACCACTGGGAGAGGTCATTTGTTAGTTTGGAGGGAAAGTTATTATACATAATGATACCAAACTTTGTAGCTGTAACAGAGCAGGAAATGCAGAGGCAATCCTCATGCAGTGTGTGAAAAGTGATAGATTCAATTTCAAGAAATGTGGTTAAACTGAATCATAGCAAGAGGATGTTATTGCTTATTCAGAAACAATTGGTCTTATTTTGTGTTCCAGTGTTGGTTTTAGAGAGGTTCACATTCCTTGAAAGAGTTAGGATTAGCAGGTGAATTCTATTATCAGGAAAGCCCTTTTCCAAGTGTTCCCTAGATTTCTGTTGTGTCCCTTGGGAGGGGAAGACATTGGCAATAGTCCCCCTTATTCTCATTACCTGTTTATTTCAATGTGTTGGAATATCACATTACCTTTGAAGATGACCTAAAATTATAGTTGGAGCACAGAGGCTGCAAACTGAGATCTGCTTCAGCAGGGCGGCATTATGCTGTGGTCTCTGCATTAATTAATAAATTTCCTTGTATAAAATGCTGAGGGCTAAAGCCTTCCATGATTTGGACTGTGCTATTTTATGACTGACCTTCAAATAGGTGCTGTGCTATTTCTTTGGTCTCTTCCACTTCAAGAAGTTAGGGAATGGGAACATTTTTTTTTACTATTGCTCTATCTCCTGGAACAGTCTGCTCCCTGTTCTGCTTATTGCAATTTATTGGAGAGATGGATAGGATTTTATGTGAGTCACCAACATTTTGTTAGACTTGGGGGTGGAATATAAATGATGCAATAACAAAGTAAGAGCAGATGCCTACCAACATGTTGGATTTCAAATTTCAGTGTAATTTTTGGGGATTTCTATACAGTAATCCCAAAATCTTAGTTTGCCAAAGAATATGTTAGCATCAAGGTGTCAGAAAGTCCTTTGTTGTACCTATCTGGGCCATGGTGGTGCAGTGGTTAGAGTGCAGTACTGCAGGCTACTTCTGCTGATTGCTGGCTGACTGCAATTTGGCAGTTCATATGTCACCAGGTTCAAGGTTGAGTCATCGTTCCAAGGTGGGTAAAATGAGGAGCCAAATTATTGGGGGCAATATGCTCACTCTGTAAACTGCTTAGAGGGGGCTGTAAAGCATTGTGAAGTGGTATATAAGTCTTATTGCTATTGCTATCTCTCTTCAATATATTATGTAAGAAATAAAGTAGTCTGGTACTATATCTAAGGATAATGAATGTACTTTTTTCAAAACCAGAGTTGAGCCCCATTTTACCAGTGAAAGTCTCAATCTGAACCTGAAGCGTTCTTCTGCTTGCACTAATGTTTCTCTTCTGAATCTAACTGATGGGGAACGTGATGATTCCACTACGGAAAATGAATCCACAGATGATGGGAGTCCACCAGGGGGAGCAGGGTGCGAAATACAGGATATTCTATTTCCCATCAAGCCAGCTTGGTCAGAAGATGAAGATGATACTTCCAGCCAGCAGGTGAGGCAATGAGTAACAGTCATACATACCTGGTGCTGCTTTGTCAATTAAGAATCCAGCCCTGAAACATTGTTCTAATAATAAACAAAAAAGAATCTATGACATTTTAAATAATAACTTAATTAGGTCTCTAGAGCTACTTTTATGCCATAATATAGTTGTTTTTGAGATGAACAAAACTCCTTTTTTACATATTTATTTTATTGATATAACATATAAAAATTCAATTTCCATGAACAGTGTGTAGTCTGGGTACAATTGTTTTTTAAGCAAACATAATAAAATATTTACAATAGTATTCATCACAGTAATATTGATAATATAATAACAATAATATTTAACATTATCTACTTTAACAACTTCATATTAACATTTCCTCTTATTACATCTCCCCATTTCTAACTTCTGCTTCTGTTGTCTACCTATTGATAAAATAAATCCCATATTAAAAAATATTCAGTTTCTTTTTTATCCTTAACAATAAGTGTTAGTCTATCCATTTCTGCACATTCTAATATTTTCTTAATTACACACTCATCTGCCTGGATCTCATCATTCTTCCATTGTTGTGCAAATACAATTCTGGCTGCAGTTAGTACATGTAAAATCGATTATATAGTCCCTTCTTCATATTTTTCCAGTAAAATGCCCAATAAAAATATCCCTGGTTTCCAGTCTATGTATTATTTTATCTTTTTTTTTTCAACTAAGTATGTATGGATACTAATATACATATTAAAAACTAAGCAGGGACTTAGTAGTTTTTAATTCCCCTCTTTTGTTCAAAGTATCTTTATATCATACAATTTTTTCCATGTTAATAACATTTTGATGTACCAATGCTTCCATTGTAGAAAGCCAGACTGGTATTTTCGAATAGTGTTGTTCTTTTATTTTAAGCCATACTGATAACAATGCATTCCTAATGTGATATTTTTAGAAGTAGCTATGTATCTTATTCTTCCCATACCATAAAAAAGCATGCCAACCTAGTTGAAAGTTGTGACCTTCTAAAATTATTAATCTTATATGCCTTAAGTTGATCCATTCTTTCACCCAGATAAGAACCAAGGCATGGTAATACAATTCCCAATCTGGTAGGCTAAAGCCCCCTCTTCTTTTTTGGAGTCTTGCAACATTTTCAAACCTATTCTTGCTTTTTTTCCTAACTAAATATATCTTGATATTATTTTATTTAATTCTTCAAAATGTTTCCCCTAGTGTGTTGGAATTGTTTGAAATAAATATAATAGTCTTGGTAAAATATTCATTTTTATAGTAGCTATTCTTCCTGTTAATGATAGTTGCAGATCTTTTCATTTCTCCAAATCTAGTTTAATATGCCACATCAGTTTCATATAATTATCTTCTTTAATTGTTACACATTTTGCTGTTAATACAGCATTTTTTGCCTCCCGAAGCTTTCAGAGAGCTCCTGGGGTCTGGGGAGTGCAGAAATGAGCAAAAAGAACCCGACCATTTTTTGCCCCTCCCAGCCTCCAGCAGCACTTTATAAGGTTATGCATGCAATTTTTTTTTGACAAAAAATGGGCCTGTTTTTTGCTTGTTTTTGGTCCCCTGCATCCTCCTAGGAGCACTCTGCAAGCCCCACAAGACTATTCATGCCTTTTATTTGAAGAAAAACAGGCCTGTTTGTGCGAAAAATGAGCCGTTTTGGGGAGGTTTGCAGGGAGTTCAAAAACTTTTTTTTTCCCTTTTGGAAAGCTCTTTAGCTGATTGTTGAGAATTACATTGATCAAGTGCTGTGCCAGCAAACACAAAGTCTTAGGTGCTGTAGATTTTCAGTCATTTCCTTCTCCAGCACATGGATAAATACACCTGGAAACATCTACCTACCTACTTACTCACTCACTCGCTCCCTTCCTACCTACTATATTTCTCTCTCTTTCTCTCTAACCCTCCATCTACATACCTACTCTCTCTCTCCCTACCTATCTACTGTATTTCTCTCTCTCCTTCTATTTCTCTATCCCTTTATCTACCTACCTACCTACCTACCTACACACTCTCTCCCCCACCCACCTATTGAATGTATGTATGTATGTATGTATGTATCTATGTATCTATGTATACCTACCTACCTACCTACACACACATTCTCTCTCTATTTATTTCTCTCTCTCTATCCCTCTACCTACCTATCTACCTACACACACTCTCTCCCTATCCACCTACTGTATTTCTATCTATCTATCTATCTATCTATCTATCTATCTATCTATCCCTCTATCTATCTATCTATCTATCTATCTATCTATCTATCTATCTATCTATCCATCCCTACCTATCTACTGTATTACTTTCTCTTTTTCTATTTCTCTCTCTCTATCCCTCTACCTATCTACCTACCTACCTACACACACTCCCTACCTACCTTCTCTCTCTCTCCTCTCTCTCTCTCTGTCCCCCTTTACCTACCTACCTAACTACACTCACTCTCTCTTTCTCTCTCCCTACCTACCTACTGTATTTCTCTCTCTTTCTCTCCCTCTCTATCCCTCTTATCTACCTACCTACTTTTTTAAAAATTTGCCTCTTCAAAACCTTGATGTGTCTTATACTCCGAAAAATACAGTACTTTACTTTTTTGACTATTTATTAATTATTTCCATCAGCACTTTCTTTTGTGTATCTGTAAGATTTTTAACTAAAATCTTTTCTAAAGGCAAGACTAAAGTCTTTATTTATTTTTAGTCCTGCAATTTCCCCATATTCTTCTATCTTTCTAATTAGCTTCGGTCCAGTTTCTAAGGGGTCTTTTAATATAAAAATCAAGTCATCTACAAACACCTATAGCTTTTATTTCTCTTTTTTTTAATTTCCATTCCTTTTATTTCTTCATCTTGTCAAATATTCCTGGCTAAAGTCAATATAAATAGCAGCGGGGACAGTGGGCATCCTTGTCTAGTGTCTTTTTTAATTCCAAAGTTCTCTGTCATGTCCCCATTTACCATCACCTTAGCTGATTGTTTGTAACATATTGCTTTAATCATATTAATAAATCTCTCACCAAAGTCCATATATTTTAATTGTAATAGTATAAATTGCCAATTAACGTTGTCGCATGCTTTCTGTGCATCTTTTACATCAACATCTTTTGCTTTCCAGGGTATATTTCATAATGCTCCACTGTATTTAAAATAATTCTCATATTATTTTTAATCTGTCTCTTTGGCAAAAAGTCATTCTGGTCTAAATGGATACATTCATTCAAGTATTTTTAAAATCTCTCTACTATTATCAAAGCGTATATTTTATGATCCACATTCAGTAAAGATATTGGCCTGTAATTCTTTATCTGCGTTAAGTCTGTGTCATCTTTCGGTATAAGAGTAATATTTGCTTCCATCCATGAATTTGGTATTTTTGCTTCTAGCAGTACTTCATTATAAACTTCCAACATCACTAAGCTTAATATCTCTTCTAGTTGTATATAAAATTTTGCCAGTAGCCCATCAGACCCTGGTCAGGGGTGGGTTCTGGCTGCTGCTACTACCAGTTCACTCAGGGACGCACTGCGCGCACATTTGATGTGTTTGATGCATGAATGTGCAGTACTAACAAAATGTTTATGCGCAGAAGCAAAAAACAAGATGGCGTTGCCTATGGTGCTGCTGAGAGAATCAGTACCAGGCCAAGTTACTATCTACTTGGCCGAACCGGGCCGAACTGGTAGGAACCCACCTCTCGCTCTGGTATTTTATTATTCATTTGTCTCTTAATCACTTTTGTCAATTCCATCATAGTTATTAGTTCATTAAGCATATTTTTAACTGTTTCATGTACTTGGGGGAGTTCCGATTGTTCCAAATATTGTTGTATTTTATTTTCCAGAATTTTCTCCTTATATAGTTTCTCATAGTACTTTTTTATTATAGGTTTTCTTTTCCTCCTCACTCTGATAATGGAAGTTCCTTTCTCATTGATTAATTGATGTATCACTTTTCCCCCTTTCTTGTTTCAGTTTATATGCCAACCATCTTCCTAGTTTATTCACATTTTCAAAAAAAAAATGTTTTGCGCTTTTAATTTTTTGTGCCAATTCATCTTTTTCCAATAGAATTACAGAAGGAGCCACAAAAATATATATTTAACAAAGCAAATAGATTTAATAAAACTCCTTTTTAATGGTATAATTGACTAAGGTTTTCCTTCAACAAATCCCCCCCAAAGGTTTGTATTTTTGATGGGCTTTGAGTTAGTTTATCTTTTCAGTCCACATTCTACTTTAAAGATGTTACTTCCAAGTCTCTCATCTTTCCTTAGTGAACAGAAAGGGTCAATCCTATTGGAACTTCTAGTTTTGTCTATGTCTGCTATTCTCTCTTCCACATTCTAGATTCAGAGGAAAATTAGTTTGGTATTAATATATAGCAACCAAGGTTTAAGCCAAACAAAGAATTCCTTACTGATGCTTTTGCAAATTCAGGAATGCTTCCTGAGGGCATCTTGAATGTCTGGTCAGAGGTTGCAATTGATTCAAGAGCCAGAGGATCATAACACTGTATTTTTAAAGAATAATCCAATCTGTGGGCCTCCTACAACATTTTAGAAAATAATTCCTATTTCTTTATGTTGTTGGTATTAGCATTTGTTTGGGCAAGCAATTTGGATGTTTATCTTAGTTTTTTTTTTAAATTTATTGTTAACTTCATGTTCTTAACCAACCCTGAATTTAACAATGTATTTGTATATTTTTTCCTGAAAAGGGCTTTTCTTGGAGATTTTATTCTTCTGCAGTACGACTTCTATATTTGTGCCATTCCTTTTTCTTCATTTACTTTCTACACCCGCATGGCCTTTTATATTGTTCCAAATATTTCTTTGCCTTGACCCAAACCCCAGCTATGTAAAGTATATTGTACATACAAGCTTAATTTCTATTTTATTGGCTGTTCTATCATTGAAAGATTCTAACTATCAGTAATTAACTTTTAGATCCCTAACAAGACCCAGCTTAAGTCTCTTAAGATATAGAGAATGTTTTTCAGATGATGCTGGTAAGCAAGCAGGGAATTAGCTTGATGGGATTCTACCAATTCGGACCAGTTCAGGTGAACCAATAGCTCAGAACAGCTGAAAGCAAAACTGAAGGTCAGAGGGAACCTGTTTGCTCTCAGCTGATCTTCAGAGCTACTGGTTCGAGCAAACCTGTCCTTGTTGTGTGGGTGTGGTGTTCATATGTGAAAGCTGCCCCCCCTCCATTTTAAAATCATTGAGACTGAAATAAATGTCTGGAAGTGTGTATTAGTCAGAAGTAAGTGGGTTATAATTTGTTTGATCAGTTCTCTCTTACATTCTCTCCCAGCAGGAAGTGAGTAATAGTGGCCTCTTACGAGCCAAGGATTCTATCACCAGCCTCAAAGAGAAGACATCCAAGGTCACCCACCATCTTCAGAATCTGCAGGTCTGGAGCTATAGGTTATTTGTATAGGCTACTATGTAAATGAAGTTTTAGACTCTCAGGTTCACCATTCTCGTTCTGCTTTTATACTCAGGAATATAGAATGGAATTAGTCTCTTTCCCAGGGCTACCAATGCAAGAATGCTTCAGTCTGACTCACTTGGCCAATTTGAGGGAATCCTGTCCATCCTGTGAAATCATATTTAATTTAATTTTTAATTCAATTTAATTTTGCCTCATTTGGTTGGCTTTACTTTTTGAGCTCTGCTTGGAAAAACTGGTTGCTGATGTCCCAGCAGTGTGGGAGCAAGTTCTGACAACAATTCAGCTTTGGATGTATAAGCTATGGGCTTGCATTTACCCAACTAGATTCCTATCAGACTCTGCTCCAAATGTTGGTCAAGCTCACAGCTGCTTGTTTAGGCAGAATGAGAGAATTTTAACAGTGATATGGCTTTTTGTGTAAAATATATCAGGCTTCCAGAAACCAACTTGGAGCCCTGTGGGATCACACTCTTAAGTTTTCTACTGCTTAATCCATTGGAGTAAGCGTACAATTAATACATTATAAGCAAATGGAATAATTCATACAAAGTCTTAATACAATTATCCACAAACCAAATATATTTGTTCCAAACTAATTTGCAGGCACTTATTTTCTCAAGGCAAAATCCTTCCTGGCTATCTTCCAACAGGAGCCATAGGTCAAGAAAGATTCCTTGACTTTTGAATTAACATTATCGTGGTTGGCTTCAGACTGAGTCTATTTTTCCCCATCCTGGTTCTGAAGTCTACACTACAGGCATTGTCACAGAGCTATTGCTTCTACATGCAATGATTATTTTATTTATTTAATTTGTTATTACATTTATTTGCTGCCTCTCTCATGTGGGGCTACTCTAGGTGGCTTACAATAATAAAAATGAATAGAATAGAATAGAATTCAATACTTTATTGGCCAAGCGTGATTGGACATATAAGGAATTTGTCTTTGGTGCATATCCTTCTCAGTGTACATAAAAACAAAAGATACATTCGTCAAGAATCATAAGGTACTTAATGATAGTCATAGGGTACATGAATGAAAAGAATGTAATGAAATGCAAATGAATGTAAACAAATGAAAAGAATGTAAACAGAACAGAAGTAAAATAATATAACTCATACAATAAACAATGAAAAAGAAGCACAAGAGAATAAAAAGTTATCAATATGATAACCAAAAATGGGTGGGTGGAGAGCAGAGGGCAAGTGGGGAGGGGAGGTGGAGTCTGCCATCAATTCAGCAACCACCTCCAGTGTGGAATTCCCCCCATTTGGTCTCAAGGCCAACCGGCAGACCAGGTCTTCAAGCTCTTATGAAAGGATAGGAAGCTGTGGATAAAACTTACCCTAGACAATAAGGTGTTCCAAAGGATGGGCACTGCAGTGGAGAAGAGTCTTTTTCGGATCCTGATAGTCAGAGTTCTTTGACTGATGAGTTCTGAAGTAGGCCCTCATGTCAGTAGGATGGGCTTGTCCTAACTGGACAGAGTGATTCATCAGGTAACCTGGATCAATGCACGTTTCATGATAATGTGATATTCTTTGTAAGAGGGCATTGCTCCATTGTAAGACAGTTAACATCAGCTTTGCAGAACCAGATGGCTGAAAGAGACCTCTTTGCCAAGTACATTTCTTCTCTAGAAGAAAACAGTGCATGGAACCTGGGCAAATGCTGCCAGATAGCTAGGCAGCAGGTACAGTGCCTGCTTTTAGAGGTTAGGAGCAGACTTAAAGATTTGTTTTTACTTTTATTATGTATTCAGTGAAACGGCAGGGACAATTGGGAATATTAAAATAGTTTTCCTTAAAAAGAAATCCCTGGGAATGGAGATTTGGATGTGGGAGAAAATTACTGAGGTGCCATGTTTGTTTCCAATGCTGTAATGGAATGGATATCGAACTCGTCCTTTAATAGAAGTTCAAGTGATCAGATTTGTCATTTAAAAAAAGAGAGAGAAATGGGAGAATTTTCAATCTCCTCCTTGCCCTAACTTCTTGGTAAGACTTTTATAGAAAAGGAGATGGCTAGCATTGAACGCAAATCCATATTAGCTCATTCCTTTTGCTTGCTTGCTTGCTGGGCCACTTGAGTTTTTCCCCCCTCCCTTGAAATTTCTTGAAGGAAAGCTGCCGAAAGGTGACAAAATCTGTGGAGGATGCTGAAATTAAGACCAGCGTGCTGGAAGAAAACTCAGCCCAGTTGGAGGTGAGAGAGAGAGGATGCCCATTGTCTCTTTTAAGCCTTTCCCCTTTTTACATTTTTATCAAGGGATTCTCTTTCAAATTTAAAAAAAACCAACAACCACAAAACACAAACCTTTTAGCAGAAGAAAACCATTCCCTATTAGGGATCAAGGAGATTATAATTCAGGGCCGCTATCAATCATCAAAGCTCTCCCAGGCTCACCTATGCACAAGATGATAGTTGGAAAATTTGGAAAAGGGGCTGCGCACAAGAGAAATAAGCACCCTCAACCATGCTTGATTTCTTGTGGTATAGTTTTTTTTTAAAATAGCAATATGAAAATGAAAATGGTTTGTGGTTACCTTTTCTGAGATTTTGCTTTTAAAGTCTCACTAGTATTGTATAGGGGTTAATTTTGGACTGGCACTAAAGAGATTGTAGCTCTAGCCCTCTCCTTACCCCAAGAAGCACATATGGTTGGTTTCTTCAACCACATCCCTTTGAGGAGGCTGGGGTGAGGGAAGGAGGGTCTGGGGGTCTTTGGGCCAGTCCTTTACTCTATTAGCCCAGTCCCCTGAAAGGAATAGCCCTGGAAGGAACCAGAGGAGTTAGACGTAAGCTTGCCAGCTAGAGTTTCTCATTCAAAGTTGGGGTAGAAATCTAATTAATCATTATAGTTATTTATGGTCATATCATTTCCTGGTGGGTTATCTGCATATATATGGTTCTGTCAAGACAGCCACATTCAATTAGTTGCTGACCTCTGTAGACTCTTAATAAAAGGGAGAAGAGAAGGAGGAGGAAGAAAAGTTAGCACAAATTCTGCATCTTGCCCATCCTCGGATTAGTGGCAGATGAAGTCCCCCTTTTTTAAATGCTGTAAGTAATCCTGCAGTTTATCCCTTTCATTTAGCCTCTTATTAAATTCAAAAGGTTTGGAATTATTTGGATTTCATCACCAACACTCACAAAGAAAGTAACACAAGACTGCATCCTTCTCAGGATTTGCTGAGTTGCCTTTTATAATGGTTCACTTTTAGATGAACAATGTGTTCCTTCTCTTGCTTTATCCCAGTTGTGTATCACATCTGCAACCAAGCCAAGCCAAGGTGGCTAATTATTCCAGCAGCCCATTGGGCAGGAAGGAAAAGATGAACAGATCAGCCTGTTAAATAAGATCAGCCTGTTAAATAAGATAGTTGGAATCACCTAATTGGAGTTCTGGCCCAGTTTTAATCTTGTTGCAATATACATAACAAAATGGATTTAATCAAGTGATTACAGCTGTCATGATGACTTCTTTGATCCCTGCCCTGCCAGATGCCTCCAAGTGAAATTAAAGTCATTCATTCATTCATTCATTCATTCATTCATTCATTCATTCATTCATTCATTCTCTCTCTCTCTCTCTCTCTCTCTCTCTCTCTCTCTCTCACACACACACACACACACACACACACACACACACACACACACACAAGCAAGGATACTTTTGTTCTATGTTAGCCTTTCCCAGGCTGGCATTCTCCAGATATTGGACTACTACAACTGGACTGCTTAGCTAACTCAGCTATATGGTTGGGAATTAAGAGCATTGTGATCTATAACATCTGGATGATGCCAGGTTGGAGAAAGATATTTTGTTGCCTTTGTTGCTTCCTGTTACTTTCTATGTGGATATGAATTCTAAACCATTTTATTCTATCAGAATGCTAATTGGAAAAGAGAACAGCACATAAACTCAATACCCCAAGTTAATCTTATTCTTTCACTTATTCTGTCCTCCACTCTGTTTAGGAGAAACTGCGTAACTTACAGCAACAGGTTCAAGTAGAAGATTTTCGTTGGTAAGACCTTGTGACAATTGGTGGACCAGGGGATGGCGAGTGGGGTCTCCAAACAACTTTTGTACTTGATAAGTAGCATGATGGCTACATCCCCAAGGTCACCCATCTTTGGGAAGAGGGAACTCCAGTAGTGCACTGCTGCTCTTTTGGGACTTCTCTGAGGAGGGAATGGGAGGGGAGGAGCCTTGATTTTGGTAGAGGCAACAAGATATCCTCCAACCTGGTCTCTCTCTATCACATCCCACTCTAGGAAATGCATGCTGGAGTTGGCCCAGAAGGAGGTGTTGCGGCTATTGGCCCAGCTGGGGCTATGCTTGGAGGGAGTGCTTCCCCAGAGGGACAGGGTACAAGTGGAACAAGGCCAGGAGCTTAGCACGCTGAGGGAAGAACTGGATGAAGTCTCTGCTGCGTATGTGCCTTTTTTGAGGAAAGAGGCTCCCTTGAAGCTGGACAGCCATGTCTCTCCTCCAATCTCCAGTTCTCTTCTGAGTTGTTGCCTCTTATTCCCAGTGAAAGAAGGACCAGATTTAAGAGATGATGGAGTCAAGAACAAACCATTGATTACTGTTGCTTAGAGATAATCTTTCCAGTTCAACTAGAGGTCTATTATTAGATAATGATAGCAAGTCTTTGTAGTGCTGGGGTTTATACTAGAGTTTTTTCTCCCATAGAGGTGTAGTTTAGGAAAGTTGACTACAAGTTCCATGATCCTCATTTTGTATTGATGAAGTATTATGGGCTACACATCTGTAGGGAATATTAGTATATTAGTAGTTAGTGCCCTGATTACTGTATTTTTTCTTTTAAAAAGTGAAACTTTCTAATGTTTGTGGATCTTCCAAGGGCAAGCTTCATTAATTTCCCAATGATCCCTTGTCTCTGCCTTTTTTTTCAGCAGATCTTTCTTCTGTAACAGTGTACATTTAATTTTACCTCTCTTTGCTTCAAAAATATGAGATGGTAGAAACATTCAAACATCAGGTTGAGAATAAATAGGGTGCGTGGGAATCCTCCAGCATTATTTTGACAAGTCTCCACTTCCAGATGAAATCCCTCATCCAGCTCCCCCACTTCCCCCATTGTAATAAAGAGTAAGAGAGAATAAAATGTAAAGGAACAGGGAGTGTGCAGCTTCTCCTGGAAGACAAATATTCCAAATCAGAAAATCACCATTCTTCAGTCAACCTATGATGTGAGAGGATTGTGTAAAATGAGATTGCTCCAATTTCAAGACATGCTCCCCAGATAAGAAAGCCTATTGTTCCATGTGGCAGGCAAAATATATGTCTCTCTGAGCTGATATAGGTCTATGAATTTGGAAATTGTGGAAATTCGCTGTTGCACTTACAGCTGTTGTCTTCCCTTTCTTTTATGCCAGGGCAAAGCGGGCATCAGTATCACTCACTCAGATCCGGATAGACCTGGATGGACTCCTGAAAGACATATCTCGACATCTTGCAACATTGAAGAATATGGAAGCATCTGACCGGCCTCCTCCTAATTGTGCTAGATGTTCCAGGTACCTAGTTAAACCTGTAGGTCAGAATTGAAGAATACAGACCAACCTGATAATGAGAATCAGAAGGTTAGACTAAGGAAGGATGTAGAGTTAGGTTTGATTTCCTTGATTTCACTCAGGGCAGTGTCATAAAACCACTAAGCAATGATTTGCTTAATTACAGTTTATTAAACAAAGCATTAGATTAGTCTGTGTCTTACTATTGTAAGCCATAAACCACAGATGGACCTGTACTGTTGCTTGACTTCTCAGCCTACTAGTGGTTGCAACAGGTCTTCCGGTGACTTGTTTATCCCAGATGCTATACCAGAGAGATTTCCTCTTGTGTCTGAAATTGTTAAGAGAAAAAAATTATTTCATCTATGGATCTCTGGCTTCTATTCCCAGACTTACTTTCTCTTTTTGATTCAAAAACTATACCATAGAAATTTGGTATTCTGTCTTTAAAGTGTGACAGTACATTTTGGGATGTTTTTGGCATGGCAGATGGATGCTGGCCTTGGTATAAGCTCTGGTTTATAATCTCCATGGGCCACAAAAACTAGATAAAACCAAACATACCATATTATGACTTAGCATGATGGATTGACTGATTAAATCAATGTAATAGCTTCCCAGTTGACACAGGGTAGTGTACACAAAGAGAAAGCAATGTGTAATAAACTCTCAACATTAAAATTCCCAAAGTAATCTCATCCAACGAAAACCAATCTACAAGCAGTCAAACGGCACAAAAATCTCACACCCAAGATTTGAGAGGCGGGGGTGGGGAGAGAAAGTCAGGTCTTGGTAACTAAGCTGTATGAACGTCAACTCCCAAAATTCCTGAGCCAGTTCACAATTCCTGAGCCTGAGTTGAAATCCATGTAGCTTAATGTTGCCAAGATTGAAAAATACTTTCTTACTGGATGGGCCTGATATATCAGAACAGCTATAAACTCTTAGGATTTTTCTTTCAAGGCCTATCCAAATTTTTTGCTTAAGCAGCCTATGAACAATATGTCAGCTAGAAAGACTGACTTGATATTATAGATTTCCTTTCATAGACCAGCAGGTAATTGCAGCTTTCCAGTTCACAGAAGAGAAGGTTCAGTATTACAGAAGCAAATGAATTGACTATTCACATGAACAGTTAATTGGCTGCTGCTGAAAATGCAGTTTTCTACAAAATCCAGTATCTGGCATTGGCTTTAGATTCCTGAGAACATCTGTTTTCATTTATTTTTTTAAAAAGCAAGTTGCTAAAGCTCATGTAATTGGCATGCATGTTTAAAGAATCAAGAAGAGTTGGGTTTTAAAATGATTGCTTTTTAAAACACTCTTTGCTGCTTAGATGTTTCATACATATTGCCTACCTCCCCTCCTTTGTTCTAATAAGTATTTTGAGACCATCCTGTCAGTTCTGGGGAAAAATGGAATTTGTCCTAAAGCAATATTAAGTTGGACCAGTGCTTCTGTGTCATATTTATGTTATTTTCAGTGCAGCAAATTGCACTCTTCTGACATTGCATGGAGGGAACTTCCTTGACGCTTTATCTGGCTGTTTCTCTCTCTTTCAAGATTTAAATCTATCATATTTTCTACATTGACTGACTGTGTAAATGGCATCTCTTCTTTTCTTTTCTTTTTTCACCTCTTGGTTCCCACCCACAGCTACAGCATTGTGAATGCAGAGGTGCTGAGAAAGATGTTTGAACATGCAATGGCACCCATTTTGGAGGAGCTGAAGCAGCGGGGCCAATCAGAAGGAAAATGCCCCGGCTGCCAGCGTTTGCAGAAGACGATGTCACAGTGAGGCACAGAGTAGACTAACCCCAGACCCCCCTGCCCCCAATAAAATGTTTACAGAGTGCAGTCTTTCTGGAGCAATTTTCTGATCCTAAGTTGATGCAGGCCAGACCCTGAATCCTATTCCCATTCTAATCGGACATCAGTTCACCAAAATTTCTGGCAGAAAAATATAAATCCTGGAGGTAAAGTTCAGGATCTTCAGAGGGCAAAGTACAATAACTCACTAAGCTTTTCTTTCTCTCCTCTTGGCTCATACAGAGAATTCAGTCCACAGGCCAAAAGTTAAATGCAAATCCTGCATGTTCTTTCCTGAGCACTTCTGTTAGAATGATAGATTCACTGTGACTGAAACTCATTACATTGATAGGGAACAATCAACAATATTAATTGTAAAGATGAACATAAATTAAAATGTGTTTTTTCCTAGTCCTATTGATTTTGGAGAGAGCAACCTCTTGTTATTTTTCAAGTCCAAATATGACTCAAATCTGATTAGCGCCACATATCACTCAGCTAGTTTTGCACCAAGTCCTCAATGAGTGGTTTTCCTCTGCACTTCTCTATTGCTCTTCTTCTCCTCTGAATAACTGTTCCCAAAGTTTATGGGGAGGATAATAGCATTAAGGTTGGTGTAGCACAGTAAAACAATGTGAAAAAAATGTTAGCTAAACATCAGGGTTTGCTCCTGGACAATAAATCTAAAGCCATTGAAGGAAAAAAGCCTTTCAAAAATAGTGAATTCTGTGTGATGCAACATATTCTCTGTCAGATTTTTAGGTATGGGATTCTCAAAAGATGTTTTTTGTTTGTTTGTTTTTGTGACCCCATTACTGGACTTCTGCTGGACAACTGTGCCAAATTCATTCCTCAGCTTGGGGCTATGTATATAGATAGGTCACATAAAAACTCAAAGCAGGAATCACCACATTTGGGAATTTAAACGAGGGTGCCGCGCAGTGGCTGAATATGTAAGTACATTTAAGCTAATTTCTAAGAATTTGACATAAAATAATACTGCATATATCTATTTAAAGAAGGTTTGATAGATGAAACTTTAGATGATCTAGCTAAAACCGAATGTCCAGATCTTTTGAAATAATTAATATAGCTATGTCTTCATATAGAAGACCAAGTGTGATTGGACACACAAGGAATTTGTCTTTGGTACATATGCTCTCATTCTACATAAAAAGAAATATATATATATATTCATCAAGAATCTATAAGATACAGCACTTAGTGATAGTCATAGGTTACTAATAAGCAATCAAATCATATTGGAAATAAAACCATATAAATTGTAATGATACAAGAAACATGGTTATAGCTATTGACGGGTGTTTACAGTAATGGAATATTAGATCTTAAGCCAACAACATATTCTCAAGCCTGTGGTCTCCCTGTGGATCGATGCCTATCTCTGAACATGCATCTTCAGAGGAAACCACACAGGTCAGGGTACTTACCCTCAACTGAAACAGGAAAGGCTCAAAGCTGCAGAGAGGGTTGTATTTATACTGTGGGCATCACATACCCTGCCAGGACTTGCTTGGCTTTGTCAATTACTATTGAAAATATGTACATTCTTTTGTAGATCTCACTGCACCTCTGTCCCCGCCCACTGCTCAGGAAAACATTAATTTGGAATGAAGATGCACAGCATGTTTTTGGAGCTTTAAAGACTGCTTTTGCATCAGAATCCATCCTTCTTCAGATATGACTATGGGTAGTATTAGTAGAAGCAGCAAATAGTCAAGCTTTTGAAACATGGAGATATATCTTAGAGAAGGCATGATATTCTATGTAAGTATGCACTGACCCCGGAATTGACAGCATGTTTGTAGATACTCTTAAATTCTGGTGGTTAGTGCATACTTCCTGCAGGCCTCTTGGACTCTTCAAGACAATTTAATTATGGGATTTTTGATTACCATGGATCAGGATGATGCAAGGCGGTATGTCACCACCTGCTCAGCCTGTCATAGAACAAAAGACACACCAGGCAAGTAATGAGGGCTTTTGGTGCCATCACCCATCCCAATATATCCTTGGGCCACTACTGTATCATTAAACTTTATAACATTTAACAAGGGCGAAAGGGGCTTTTTGGTGATAGTGGACACTTTAACAAAGATGGCTCATTTCATAGTCTCAGGGCTGCCCCCTATCAAAGACGCAACAATTTTTACAATGTATCTTCTGTTTACATGAGTTATCTGACCCCTTGGTCTCAGACTGTGGCCCACAATTTACTCCCAAGTTCTGATAAAAACTTTTCAAAAGTCATGGGGTCTAGATCCACTTCTGCACATCATCTGGAATCAGATGGACAGATGGCAAGGATGAACAGGAATCTGGAGATTTCAAGGCAGACTTCACTACAATCACTACAGCAAATGCAAAAGGATTTTTAAAGAGATGATACTGAATTGAGTGCCGTAGATATTGACTTGTCTACATTCTTGGCTTGACCATAGATTACAAATGTCTAATGTGGAATATAACTGGAGCAAATGCTCTCCCAAAGCAACTTTTTTCTTTATATTTAAAAAACTGAAACAAAATACTATTTGTTTGCAAGAAACTCATATTAGGCAGAAAAATATAAAACTTAATTTAATATTTAATTAATAAAAATTTGGATGAAGAATTTATTTTATCAACCCCTAAAAAAAGTTTTGGGTCCTCAACTAAAATAGTTTGTATTGACTTAAGAACATGGTAGATAACATTGAGATGAAGGTTTAACTAATAGGATTAAGACTAGTATTCAGAATGTATATCCTAAATGAGGATAATGAAGGGTATTTTCTTTTTCAAATTGACATGCAATTAATACTATTTTTTAACAAAAATTGTTTGATGGGGGAGTCTTAAAATATCTTTGTGGCTTTCAGCACATGAATCATTCTACAGAAGATAAAATGGTTAACTTACTCTGAGAGTAGAATTGTTTCATGGAGAATGTGAAATAAAGTGCCCCAACACTGGAAGTCTTTAAGAAGATGTTGGATAGCCATTTGTCTGAAATGGTATAGGGTTTCCTGTCTAGGCAGGGGGTTGGACTAGAAGACCTCCAAAGTCCTTTCCAACTCTGCTAGTGTGTGTGTGTGTGTGTGTGTGTGTGTGTGTGTGCGCGCGCACACACACACACATACGTTATTTATCAGCACAAATATCACACAAACACACACACACACACATATATATATATGGTTTTTTGATGTACAATTATTACAAAAAATTAGATAAAGATCTTCAGGTCTTGAACATGTTTCAAGACAAAATTTAAAAAAAAACTGTACAAATGATGAACATACATAAATGTATACAATATTATTGAGATTTGAAACAAAAAAAGGACAAATGAAAGAATATATGATAATGTGGATTATACCAGCAGAGGAGTCCTGTTGCAAGCATGTCGCCCTGATTGCCCCCCGCCCAGTCAGTGGGGTCTAGGAAAAGGGCGATTCTGCTGTTTTACCTGCCCTCTGGAGTATTTCCAGAGTGGGCAACCTGCGGCTCCAGAGCCACATGTGGCTCTTTGGGCCCTCTGCTGTGGCTACCTGTTGGGTGATCCCACCACTGGCTGGCCCCACCCCTCGCCTTCCCCTCCCACTCCTTGCCTGGCCTGAAAAGATAAGGACAATGGCGGGGGATGGAGAAGCGGCCAGGGCTGATTCTGCAGCGCCTCACTTGCTGGAGTTTCTTCCACTCCTTGTTGGTGCTAAGTGTGCCTCGGTCACTTGGGGAGATACGCAACCTGCTCTCCACCCCAAGATACTGACCTGACCTGGCCGCGACCAACGCTGGTTTCTCTAACATGAGGGCTGGAGGGATGGGATCTGGGAGTGTCACACAGGCACCATACGCTCCGTGCGTGGAAGCCCCGAAAACTTCAAATATCGGTAAGGAGTGCAGGCAGGCGGGTGAGTCCTCCAGAGCACCGTATCAGAATGGTACCTGGTGCTCCCAGCAGGCACTGGTATGCCCGTACTGGGGCATACCGGTCATAACCAACCACTGATACAGTCAAATGACTAGGTTCATGCAGCATGCTATGCCTTAAAACACAAATAGCTGCATATGCCTTTAACATGTTAACAAAACCCAATTGCTGCATATACATTGGAGACGAGATGAGAAGTATTATTCACTAAAAGCAGTAGCCAAGCTTGTTGGCAGTTGAAGAGAATGGGGGGAAATACTCCCTGTTCTTTGGAGGAAAATAATGGGGAGGCTAATAAAAGTGCTAGGGGAAGAGCAACTGCAAACTTGTGTTCCAGAGAGGAAATCAACATTAATTTGACTAGCATATTCTTATCACTTCTGGGCATCAAGCCAGCCTTTGAATAACCCTTATCTGCTAAAGAACAAACAGATCCTTAACATGCCATTTGCCTCAGTGAAGCAGGATTGGGGGAAATGCAATTGTTCCTAACTACAACTCCCAGCATTCCTCACCACTACCATACTGGCTAGACCTGCTGAAATCTGTAGTGCAACAAGACTTGGAGAGCCATACCCTTGTAATAAAGGAATGCCATTTGTCCTACAGTGCTTAATTATAGCCCAGATATACCCAAAAGGCCTGTGTTAGGGCAGGCTTTATCAATGTTTTGTAATATCTGGAGATAGTACACCACCAAGTGTCTCTCAATGGAAGCTTCTGGGAATTGTTCAGCAATACCTGCAAGATCTCAATTGCTCATACGTCAAATTGGGGAAGACTACAAGAGGTTCTCCAATACCCTAAGCAACAAGTATTTTCTCCATTGTCAGCTGCCTGATCCTTGGTAAGTGCTGCATATATATTGGAGATGTGAAGTATTATTTACTAATAAAGTATGGTATTGGTAATATCAAAGATTGAACCTGAACCTTTCCATTAGCAAAAACTCTCATTCTTCACTAAGCAATAGTCATTAAGTGAACAATCATGTGACTAGATTTATGGCATCACTTCTGCCATAATAGTTAAGTGATTCACCTGTGATCATTAAACAAGACAACACATGACAACTATGCTATTGCTGGATTTTACTCTATTGACTCTCCTTTTTGGGAAGTTGGCTGTAAAATGTACAAATCCTGAAAGCATGACTGTGGGTGACTATCACAAATGCCCAATTTGACAAGTGTCCAAATCATGATCACATGTCTGCAGGGATGCTGCAGGAAGTATGAGAACAAGTTATACTATTCATTTTTTCAGTGCTGTGGTAATTTCAAATGATCACTAAACAGGGCAGTCATGAACATTACCCCTATATGAGTAAAAGCAGTTTTGTAGAAGAAAGTATTTGCTTGGGGAAATGGTACATGCCAAGAACTAATGTGAAGGTAGCCAATTTCATATTTTGCTGGAAGTGAGGCTCGCTGGCTGAAAGGTAATGAACATCTCTAGCAAGTTTCTTGAGTATTTGTTTGTGTCCTGCTCAAAACAGCAAATGTATTCAACACAACTTCCACCTCCTATTTTCCCCACAAAAATCCTGTGAGATGGGTTGAGCTGAGAGTGACTGCACAAAAGTCACCAAGCTGACTTTCATAGCTAAGACAGGATTTGAACTCACGGCCTCCAGCTTTCTAGGTTGCTGCCTTAACAACTAGACTAAATCAGAATGAAGTAGTATGGATATACCTTTTTAGTATCTTGGCACTAAATCCTTGATTCCTTATCTTGAAAGCTCACATATCCTGAGCTGTGTGTGTATTGTGCGTTGCACAGTAAATTAGGCTAAAATCAGTATGGTTGTTTATGTCCAGTAGGTTGTGGTGAACTACTACTACATGTTTTAGCATTCTTTATAGATTTCAGCATACCCTATAACCGTGATAGCGAACCTATGTCACAGGAGCCATTTGTTAGAGCATGCGAGGTGTTGCCCTGTCAGTTCTAGCATGCATGCAGCTGACTTCAGCCTTCTTTTGAGGCCATTTTTCGCCCTACAGAGGCTTCAGGGAAGCTCCTGAAGCTTCCAAGGGGCCTCTGGGGAGGCCGGAGGAAGTTCTTTTGGCCTTCCCCAGGCTCCTAGAAAGCCTCTGGATCCTGGGGAGAAAAAAAGTGTGCCAAAAGTGTGGGGGGGGGAGCACTGGTCATGCGCGCGTGGGGGGAGCATGCACATGCACGCTGGAGTCACGTGCATAGCATTATGGGTGTGACACGCCCGCACTTGCCCAACTGCACTCCCCCCCCCGCTTTTGGCACAGGAGCCAAAAAAAGGTTAACCCTTACTGCCCTATAATATGAGCACTGCAATTGTGCTTTATTGGGATTTATGCTTAACTGATAACTCGGCATTGGCCAAGTATTTATAGTGGGGAAATGTGGTGTGGTCACAACTGCTGTCAGCCTGATTGTTTGCCTGAAGAATCCCAATAACTTCAAGACATATGTCTTTCTGGCAATATCCAGCAGATTGAGTGAGGAAAGAAGAGCCAAGAATCCTTTCCTTTGTTTAGTATTATTGCATCATCATGTTTTGTTTCAGCATTTTTTTTTTTTTACATTTGTGGTAAAGTTTGTGCCTGTTGGGAAAGCTGCGACATCTTAATTCTCCAAAGAAAGTACAGTGACTGTTCTTTTTTCCCATTATGCATTCTATTATTTGTTGGCCGTGGATTGTCTGATACAGAAGTTGAGTTTAGATACCCAAAAGAGGGCAATGAGGAGTACTTGAGTGGATGAAAGGGAGGACAGCATCCAAGTCATGGATGTGATAAATGGCTTTATCCTCCTGTCATTGAATGGTGGAAGAACAAAAGAAGGTAGCATCAGCGTTCCAAGAAATACACCATAAAAGCAGATGTGGAGTCTTAATTATTTCCTTCTACAGAGCTATGAGTTTGCCTCCTTTGGAACAAGTATCCACTTGGGAGCAGAGCAGTAGATTAAAAGCATGGACAGTTGCTACAGGATGTGGAGGAGGATTTTCTGTAGTTTTCCCCTTAAACTTTTGCCTTTAATGAAAGTTTCTCTTCCTGTCAGATAGCTTCCTCCATTTCCTCCTCCTGGAGAATATGTTTGTTTTGATAGACCAGATATGGAGATTCTGACCAGCTCTCTGGGCTGCCCTGCTTGTATGATCTCCTTTCAGAGGGTCTCTTCAGCCTCCACAGACCTCCAGGACTATTACTTTGTGCCAGTCCCTTGGCTCTCAAGTCAAGCTTCTGCGGCTGCTGCGGTGTTACTCTTCCCCAGGTAACAAACATACTTGATAAAGCCGCAGATAGTACTTGAATATGCCAGCTTCCTGAATTTAATAAATAAAAGTTAGCTTCTCTTCATCACCTTTTTCCTAGGCCTAAGGATATCCCTTTTTCTTCCTCTACTAAAAAACTATTTTCCTAGGCCTAAGGAAGTTCCTTTTTCTTCCTCTACTAAAAAAGCCTGCACAATCGTTATGTTCACACCCTTCCTATTCTCCTCTTTCTCTGCATTTGATGAAGGAAGACACCCTGATAATATCTGTCATTTTTGTAACATTCCAGAAACACTGAGCTTTGGTTGCATTTCCTTAAAGGAGCCTTTCAGAACAACAGAAAATGGATGGTCCTAAACTTGTGAGAAACTGGAATGAAATATAGATCATTCTGGGTGGGTGGGATAGAGATGATGGCTGACCAAAAGGGAGAAGATTCACTAACAGAGGAGCTTAAGAAAACTCATTCAAGACTTTCAGAGACTGCATTTAACTCTTGAACTGCTATGAACATAGCAAGAAGGGAACCAATCAGTCAGAAAGCAAATGTTCTTTGCAAACTGGCGATCACCTTCAGTCTGTTAAAACTAAAATATTTGAAATTGACTTCTGCCAGAAATTTTGGTAAACTGATGTCATATTACAATGGGTACAAGATTCAAGGTAGGCAGCTTGGCAGTTTGTACATCCATAATGAAGCTGGATCTGCTCCAAATCTCCCAGATCTTGATCAGACCTACATTGATTTAGGGTCAAAAGAATACTCCAGGAAGCTGCATTCTGAAATCTTTTTATTGGGGGCAGGAAAGTCTGAGCTTATTCTATTCTGTGCCTCACTGTATCGTAGTCTTCTACAAATGATGGCAGGTGGGGCATACACCTTCTGATTGGGCCTGCTGCTTTAGCTCCTCCAAAATGGGTGCTGTTGCATGCTCAAACATCTTTTGCAGCACCTCTCTATTTGCCATGCTGTAGCTGTGGGTAGGAAATGAACCAGGAAGTGAAATAAAAGAGTCAATTGGAAAAGGATTTAAAAATACTATTAGCAGGGGAAACAAGGGGGAGGGGACACAGGGGAGAGGAGAAGAGAAGGTATGAAAATTCTAAACTTAAGAGAATTTTAAAAAGTCATTTAAAATCCAGCTCCTCTTGATTCTTCTAAACATGCATGCCATTATCATGAGCTTTAGCAACTTGACCTTTTTCAAAGAAATGGAAATAGATGTTCTCGAAAATATAAAGCCGATGACAGATGGTCAATTTTGTAGAAAACTCCACTGTTCAGCAACAGCCAATTAACTGTTCATGTGAATAGTCAATTTGCTGGCTTTTGTAATACTGAACCTCCTCTTCTGTGAACTGGAAAATTGAAATTACTTGCTTGTCCATGAAAGGAAATCTGTAATATTAAGTCAGTTTTATTTGTTAACATACTGCTTTTGGATGCTTAAGTAAGGTTTTTTTTTGGGGGGGGGGGGGTAATGATGGAAAAATCTTAAGAGTTTGTAACTGTTTTCTTCATCATGTCCATCCAACTAGAGTGTGTTTCTCACCCTTGGCAATGTCAAGCTGTAGAGGCTTTAGCTAATGAAAACTGGGGAAATCTGGGAATTGAGGTTCATACAGTTTAGTTTAGTTTAGTTTAGTTTAGTTTAGTTTAGTTTAGTTTAGTTTAGTTTAGTTTAGTTTAGTTTAGTTTAGTTTAGTTTAGTTTAGTTTAGCGTAGCTTAGCTTAGTTTAGCTTAGTTTACCGTATCTTAGTTTACCTTACTTTATTATCATTGCACCTCATTCAACAAAACTAAATGCCATCTTCAGTGTACATTATAATTATAAAAATAAAAACACAAACATGCATCCTTTACTTTCTATATAATTGAAATTGAAAACCTGATATTGCACTATATCATAGAATTCAATATGGTTACTGCCTGGGATAGAAGCTGTTTTTCAGCCTATTTATCCTTGTTTTTATAATCCTGTACCGTCTGCCAGATGGTAATAGTTTAAAAAAAAAGGGTGCCCAGGATGAGATGGATCTGTAAGAATGTTTTGAACTTTCTTAAGGCAGCGGGAGCTATAAAGCTCTTCCAAAGAGGGGAGAGGGCAACCAATGATCCTCTGGGCAATGACGTTGACCCTCTGGAGTGCTGTCCTTGTGCAATTGGCAAATTGGCAAACCATACACAGGTGCAGTAAGTTAAAATAGTCTCTATGATGCAGAGGTAGAAGGTCACCAGCAGTGTTTCATTCAATTATTGTTTCCTGAGAAGTCTCAGGTAGTATAATCTCTGCAGGGCCCTTTTGACCAGTGCTGTAATGTTAGTGCCCCAGGTCAGGTCCTGTATTATGCTAACACCCAGAAATTAAAACTGGTAACTTGCTCCACTCTATCTCCACTGATAACCAAGGACTGGATGTCTAATTTATTCCTTCTATGGTCCACTATAAGCTCCTTGGTCTTATTCGTGTCAAGGACCAAATTATTGTTTCCACACCACGAAAGCAACCGGCCCACCTCATCTGGATAAGATGCATAAAATTGTCAAGTTTGAGAATCACTACAATAAGCTATGGCAAAGGTACGCATGTTTAGAGACCCCTCACTTAAGTTACATTATTTGGAGCAAACAGGACTACTTTTTCACTGTGCCTACCCTCTTACAGCATTCTTCCCAAGAATCAAATGGCCTGGACAATATATTTCAGGCCTTTGAGACAATATCTTTCAGACCTGGCTTCCTCAGATACTGAGTAGGGAGGTTTTTCCCCAGTTGACCGTTTCTGGATTGATTTTAGTTGATAACGTTATTTTGGGAATATATTTTATTGTATTTTAATATTGAGGATTTTATTACTTGTTTTTTTTTATTAGTGTATATTGCTCTGGTTCACATGTCAATTGGACAGTGATTACATTGATTTAATCAGTCAATCATGCTAAGCCATAATATGGTGAGTTTGGTTTTTGTGGCACTTGGGGATTACCAAATCCAGCACCCAATCTGCCATGCCCAAAACATCACAAAATGTCACAATTAAAATGCAGAATGCTAAATTTCTTTTTTTTTTAGTCCAAAAATGGCAAATAGGATGGGAATGGGAGTCTGAGTCCAGAAGATGAAATATTTATATTTGTTAACAATTTCCTCTAACAGAAGCAGCAGCAGAAAACCCCTCTATAACTTCCCTTCTTGGATAAGAAGTCATTGGAAGATTTCCTGCAGCCCACCAGCAGGCTGAAAATTCAAGCAGTAATCCAGGCCTACCTTTGATTTATAGCTTAACACATGAAAAGTAGCCAATGATGATAGTCCTCGTTAATGACCACATCTCCCATGTTTATGGATGCTTGCATGGTTCCACAGTTGTGGGACCATGATTTTCTGAGGGTTTTTTACTGCATTTCTGACATTTATCTCTGGATTCTGGTAAAAATGCACATTGAGTAGAATTGAACCACTTGACATCTGTGGTGTTTGCTTAATAGCTTCTACAAAAATTGTAAAAGCAGGTGCAGTGAGATAGTGACCTGCTTAACAGCCAACATGACATAAAACTTTAATTCCAGGTTCAATTAGTTAAGCAGTAAATCAAGGACTATACTTTGTTTAATAAACTGTGATTAAGAAGACCATTATTTAGAGGCTGTATGACATTAGCCTCCATGAAATCAAGGAAATCAAACTTAACATTGCCCCAATCTACACATCCTTTCTTAATCTAGCCTTTTGATTTTCATTATCAGGTTGGCCTATATTCTTCAATTCTGACCCCCGAGGTTTGAACTAGGTACCTGGAACATCCAGCACAAGTAGGAGGAGGCCAATTAAGTGTTTCTATGTTCTTGAGTGTTCCAAGATATTGGGATACATCTTCCAGGAGTGGATTCACTTGCCAGAGTCCATCCAGGTCTACACGGAGCTGAGTCAGAGATACTGATGCCCGCTTTGCTCTGGTATGAGAAGAATGGAAAATGACAGTGACAATAAGTAAAAATATCAAATTCCACCACAAATTCCAAATTCAAATCACTGTAACAGCTCAGACAGATACAAGTTTGCCTCTCCACATAGATCTTCGCTCTAGGGAACGGTAAACAGTGGATTATTCTTCTCTCCATCATCTCTTAAATCTGGTACTTCTTTCACTTGTAATAAGAAGCCACAACTGGAATTGGAGAAGAGAAATGGCAGTCCAATTTCAAGAAAATGGAGCCTTCTAGCTCAAGCGAGGCACATATGTGGCAGAAACTTCACTTGTAATAAGAAGCCACAACTGGAATTGGAGGAGAGAAATGGCAGTCCAATTTCAAGAAAATGGAGCCTTCTAGCTCAAGCGAGGCACATACGTGGCAGAAACTTCATCGAGTTCCTCCCGCAGCATCCTGAGTGTTTGGCCTTGTTCCATTTGTGTCCTTTCATTCTGGGGAAGCACTCCTTCCAAGCGTACCCCCAGCTGGGCCAATAGCTGCAACACCTCCTTCTGGGCCAATTCCAGCATACATTTCCTAGAGTGTGATAGAAAGAGACCAGGTTGGGGATATCTTTGTGCCTCTATCAAAATCAATGTTCCTCCCCTTCCATTCCCTCCTCAGAGAAGTCCAAAAGAGCAGCAGTGCACTACTTCCCTCTCCCCAAAGATGGGCAACCTTGGGGATGTTGCCATCATGCTACTTATTAAGTACAAAAGTTGTTTGGAGACCCTATTCACCATCCCCTGGTCTACCAATTGTCACAAGGTCTTACCAACGAAAGTCTTCTACTTGAACCTGTTGCTGTAAGTTACACAGTTTCTCCTAAACAGAGTGGGGGAAGTGACAGGGAAAGGATAAGATTAACTTGGGGATTGAATATATTTATGTGCTGCTGTCTTTTCCAATTAGCATTCCGATAGAATAAAATGGTTTAGAATTCATATCCACAAAGAAAGTAACAGGGAGCAACAGAGGCAACAAAATATGTTTCTCCAACCAGGCACGCTCCAGATGTTATAGATCACAATTCTCTTAATTCCCAACTACATAGCTGGACTAACTAAAAAAAGAGGCTTAAAAAAGAGATATTTAGGGGCAAACTGGATATCCTCTCTCACCTCCAAGAGGTCTGAATTTTCTTCAAGCACTTTTGTCTTAATTTCAGCATCCTCCACAGATCTTGTCACCTTTTGGCAGCTTTCCTTCAAGAAATTTCAGGGGTGGGGAAGAAACTCAGGTGGCCAGGCATTAAGCAATTGGAATTAGCTAGCATGAAATTTGCATTAAATGTGGTACATCTCCTTTTCTATAAAAGTCTTTTAAGAAGTTGTGGCACAGAGGAAGCTGAACATTCTCCCATTTCCCTTTTTTCTAATGATAAATTTGGGAAATATATGTATAAATACTTCTGACTAACTTCTCAGTTTGAGATGCAAAATGTCCCTTATGGAGGAAGGACTGGATTGGGCAGCACATGAAGTTAATAATAAATTAAAAGAAAAGCAAACTCAGATGAGCATCTAAGGTTGCTCGCCCAAATAAATGCTAGGCCCAACAAAAAGACATTGGAATTATTTTATGAGTATTATAGGAAGCCCACAATGGAATTATTTTCTGGGACCTTACATGAAATCCACCATGGAGCTAAATAGTACAGCTTCCATTTATACTACTATGATTCTTTGGCCCTTGAATCAGGTGCTACCTTAGGCAGACATCCAGCGTGCCTTATAGAAGCATCCCTGAAGTTAGAGAAACGCCATAATGGTTTCTGCGTTTGACTTAAAATTTGGCTGCTGTATTTCAATATCAGCTTGCTTTTCCTCTGGATATGGAGGATGGAAGTTATAATGTGATAAATCTAAAGTAGCAGACACAGAGAAGACTAGATGTTCCAACAGAACAGACACTTTCCCTTCACTAGAGAAATATGAGGAGTTGCATCTCCAAGTGGAATATACTGTACACTTAAAAGTTATACAGACTCCAAGCACATGAAAAGTACAAATGATTTTTGGGAACATTTGCAAAAGAACTTGTTAATCTACTGTAGCACTAAGGAGACTAGTCTTTTGTGCACTTAAATAACTATCATAGTATACAATAGCTATTGGGATAACCACCTTATTATTTAAAGAGCCATAAGTTAGTTATCTTTGGGGGGGAGGGGAAAAGGAGCATTTTTACTTGTTTATTATTAGAACAATACTAATTCAGGGCAAGAAAATTAATTATCTAGTAAAGCAGAAACAGGTATGTGGGCTTGTGACTCATTTCCTCACCTGTTGGCTAGAAGTATCATCTTCCTCTTGTGACCAAGCTGGCTTGATGGGAAGCAGAGGATCCCGTCTTTCATCTCCTGCTCCCCACGGCAGGCCTTCATCATCTGTGGGTTCATTCTCACTGGTGGAATCATCATGTTCCCCATCAGTTAGATTCAGGAGAGAAACATTAGTACAAGCAGAAGAACGCTTCAAGTTCAGATTAGGGCTTTCACTGGTAATATGGGGCTCAATTCTGGGTTGGGAAAAAGTACACATATTATCCTTAGATAATAGTAATGGACTTTTTTCTCACATAATATGTCACAGTGAGGTAGTTTTGATAATTTACTACAGCAAAGAACCTTGTGATGCCTCAATGGCTAACATATTTCCTGGCAACCTAAGCTTTTGGGAACCAAAAAAAAACCTTGGCTGGTATTTTATCATTTTTTGCTATGCTTTCTAAACTCCCTTCATGAGCAAACATGTTAATACATGAAGATATTAAAATAATGACAAAATTCTAGCCTGTCCCAAACATGATGCTTTCTAAGTGGGTGTTTGTTGTTAATATCCTCAATTTATGGGATTAGTAAATGGAAATTCTGAAATATCATTCTGGAAATTTTGAGAATTGAAATCCAATGCATTGTTAGAGCACCCGGTTTTACTTATGCATTGCATCACTTATATACTGCAGCCAAGTTAACATATTTTGAGTGACTCATATACTATCATATCCCTCTAGCAATAAATTTAAACAACAGATTATTCCAAAGAGATAGGGCAATTATCAAAAAGGCTCCCATCCCCATCACTTTTTGAAAGTGGGGGGGGGGAGTCCAAAGATGCCCTTCCCAGATAGGACCCATAATATCTATGTAAAGAAGATGGTTCATAAAGTAGCATATATAGCCCAACAGGGGGAAGGCTTTATCGATTAAAATAAGGATTTTATACAGGGAAATTTATTGTTAACCAATTCATAGTTCACAGCCCAATGCTACCCTGCTGAAGCATATCACAGCTCACAGCCTATGGGCACCAACACAAGTTTTAAGTAATCTTCAAATACAGCCCACACATAATATATTGGAATAAACAATGTTGAGTAATAAAGATAAGAGTACTGTCAGTGTCTTCCACTCCCAAAGGACACAACAGAAACACTAGGTAACACTTGGAAAGGCTTTCCTGGTAACAGAATCCACCTGCTAATCATACCGAAGGATCCCTATTTTTATCCTAACTCTATCAAGGAAAGCCAATACTGGGGCACAAAATAAGACCAATTGTTTCTGAACCAGCAATAACTTCTGCTTGCTGTGATTCAGTTTAACCTAGTTTCTTGCCATCACATTCAATCTCTCACTTTTCACACCCTGGGTGAGGATCTCCTCTGCATTTCCTGCTATGTTCAGGCTATAAAGTTTGGTGTCATTATGCATAGTACCTACTGTTGAACTCTCCCTCCAAACCAACAAATGACCTATCCCAGAGGTTTCATTTAAATAATAAACAGCAGAGAGAATCAAGTCCTGGGGCACTACATATCCAAGTGACTTATGGTGTCACTTCTCTTGACATTACAAATATAACCAAAGAGTGGAACCACTGCAAAATAATGCCACCTACCCATCCACCCACGCATGCACTCACATCACATCCATCCAACTCTCAGATAATTCAGAAAAATTTCATAGTCAGTGGTATAGAACATTACTGAGGAGTTTAATTGGACGAGGATTTCGAGCTGCTGGTCGCAAAATTAACGTCACAGAGAATCCTGCCTGCTACCTCAGAGTTCAGAAGATCAAACCAAGCCCAAATTTTAAGATACCGCTTCAGCCACTCTGCTGGATTCTACCCATAGGGAGTCAAACTCTATAGAAAAGGCTACGTTTAGAAAAAGTCACTGGGGAAAATAAATCAGGCACATACAAAGCCAGGATTTCTGAGATCTCAGTGACAATCAAGGTGCAATTTTTTATCTAGCTGAGTGAACAAATGAGTCACTTAGGAAAGCAGTACTTAACCGCCATGTATATAACCTGGATTTTTCTCCAGTACTATAATTGGGACCAGAAAATGAAGAAAAGAATGGGAAGAGGGCTTTCATCCCACCACTTGCTTGGGCAGGAATCAGAAATGAGTTTTTTAAAGAAGCAATGATTCTGATCCAGATCTCCGGATGCGCTTCAAGGTGCTACTAATCACCCATAAAGCCCTACATGGCAGTGGATCTGGATACTTGAGAGACCGCCTTCTGCCAATTACATCCCTGCGACCAATAAGATCTCATAGATTAGGCCTCCTCCGTATTCCATCGGCCAGCCAGTGTCGGCTGGCAACTACAAGGAGGAGGGCCTTCTCAGCGGTGGCCCCGGCCCTTTGGAACGAGCTCCCTGTGGAGATCCGTACCCTCTCCACCGTCCAAGCCTTCCGCACAGCCTTGAAGAACTGGCTCGCCCGCCAGGCCTGGGGATAAGGATAGTTACCCCTCCCGAATGATGAATGTATGTTGCTTACCATTTTAGTATATGTCTCTATTTTGTTGTCTGTATCCCCCCCTTCCCAGTTTTATGTGAGCCGCCCTGAGTCCCCTCAGGGAAAAGGGCGGCCTACAAATTCTAATAAAACTCAAAACTCAAAACTCAAAACTCAAACTCATATGCTTTACTAGAAAAGTAAACTAAAGTGTGATCTCTTGAGATTGAATCAGCACAATGTATGTAGAAGGGCTGACTGGCTTTTGAGTTTCATGTTGTTGGAACCAAAAACCAATTTGATTTGATAGAATCTAATTATTGCTGCTGCCAAATACGCCCCCCCCCCCTTCCAGGCTGTATTCATTTTCACAACACCTACCCCGCGATTGTCAGCAATAACTATGGTTATGGAACCTGCCGTAGATCAGATGAGATTCGTTATCTACTTTTAATTTGTATTGTTTTTATTTCTTTCCTAGTATGATTTGATAGCTTATTGATAACCTATGACTAAGTGTTGTATGTTTTTATTCTTGATGGAAGTATTTTATTCTTCTATGTACATTGAGAGCATATGGACCAAAGACAAATTCCTTGTATGTCCAATCACATTTGACCACTAAAGAATTCTATTCTATTCTATTCTATTCTATTCTATTCTATTCTATTCTATTCTACTTAGCCTAACGTCGGAGTAAAACTTTCATTATTCTCAGTCAACTTGACCATACAGGCTACAAATTCTGGAAGCTACAGTCCAACAAAGCTGGGATCTGAGGGCAGCAGCTCTTCATAATCCATAGGAGAAAAATATTTTTTGTATCATTTGCTTTGGTCTTTTCACCTGAAGATGCCTAGGACTGAATCTGAAAACATTTGTAGGCAAACAGGTGTGTTACTGGGCATACTCACACCTTTCCCTGTATATCCCCACATGCTGCAACAAATACACTGAACTCTACTTCCATGCTTTCCCTTCCCAGGTAACTCACCCATGGAAAGAAATAGTTTTCTTCTTTTGGGGGATGCTAGTAGACTTTCCAAACTCATCCTTGCTCTCCTGAGCCTGACTCTCAATTCCTGTCGGTGTGTCTCCAGCCTCATTTATTTCTTTGAATTGCCAGATGGTCTTCACCATGTTGGCCATTACTGGGTTTGGGGGGGGGGGGGGTGTCAATACCTGGTATGAGCACAAATTTTCTTGTCTGCACCTGGGAACATCTATCAGTTATAATCCAGTCTGCTCGCCAAGTGGGGGCAGGGATCTCCCAGCTGCTGCTATGACCTCACAACAGTTGCTATGGGGCTGACAATCATGTGATCCCATTTTCCCACCAACAGTTTATATCACCAACATTCTATGATGTCAGTATAGGCAAATGATTTATACGATCTGAAGAGAAACCACAGCATAACATTCAATAGAAAGAAAATTAATCCAAGACTCTAATGCTGACATCAAAGGAATTGCATTGATATAGCTCGGGGATCCTTAAACTACATACATACATACATACATACATACATACATACATACATACATACATACACACACACACACACACACACACACACACATATATATATATGTTGTGCGTGTGCTGATAAATAAATAAAGGGGGACTAGTATAGATCTATTTCAAGCTATTTAGCTCTCATCAGCTAGCCATACCCTTACTGGGATTTGATGGCTAGCTGATGAGAGCTAAATAGCTTGAAATAGATCGCCCTTTATTTATTTATCTACTAGTCTCCCTTTATTTATTTATCAGCACAAACACAACACAAATATAACAAAGGCAACAGTAAAAATATTGGGTTTCTGTCTGGATGGTCTCTTATGACGAGCCGATGGACAGAGAATGGAAGTAGTGACCTTCCTCCCATATTTGGGCATACCAGGGGTTGTGACTTTATATATACAGGTTCGAATCCCAGTAAGGATATGGCTAGCTGATGAGAGCTAAATAGCTTGAAATAGATCTATACTAGTCTTCCTTTATTTATTTATCAGCACAAATAAAAACACACACACATATATATATATATATATATATATATGTATGTATGTATGTATGTATGTATGTATGTATGTATGTATGTATGTATGATGTATGTATGTATGTATGTATGTATGTATATGTATATGTATATGTATATGTATATGTATATGTATATGTATGTATATATATATTGTGTGATTGTCCTGGCATTTCACTTTCCATGAAAACCAAAGTGAAAACCAAATACAATATATACTATTTAAACAGTGCTAGTATTGTATGCCAGTTATTTTGACCATCATATTTATTCTAATACACTGATGCATATATAGTATCTTTTTCCGAGTCCACCTAATCTAATTTTTCTATATCTCAACTTCCACCTCATACTTCTAGTCATTGATAGAATCTGTTCCATGTGTCATAATATTCTGTCTCTCCTTAGTCTTTTATTTTTAATCTATCCATTTCTGCACAGACTAATATCTTCCTTATTATCTCCTCTTCTGAAGGGGTCCTCAAACTTTTTAAACAGAGGGCCAATTCACGGTCCCTCAGACTGTTGGGGGGGGCTGGACCAGCTGGTAGCATGGCGGTGGTCATGTGACAGTGGGTGTGACTAGGTGGTCATGTGACTGGATGGGTGTGGCCAATTTAGCAGTCCATTTTGCCAATTTAGCAGTCCATTAAACAATACACACAAATTAAACTTTAATTTGTTTTGCTCCTGGGGGATGTTTTATTTGCTTTTGTTTCCATGTTGCTCTTTTGGTTGACTTTTCTTTTTACTAGTTTGTTTTTTAAGATGTTTAGAAGTCTAGTGGTCCACTTCAGGAAACTCAGTTTTGCAGCAATTCTTCTCAACCTTATGGAGCTTACAATCAACAAATAGAACAAACCATGGAGGCATTGCCTCTTCTTGTTTTGGGTGGGTAGGGGGCATGGGATTCAGCTCAAGAGCTGGGCCTCCTTGAGGCAAAGGAGCAGGTTTATATCTACTCCAGAACATGGAAACAGGTACCCCTCTGCAGCAAGCTCCCACATACTTGGGACTGTTCCCAGGAATGAGATTCTGGCGGTTCAGACCGATTTGGGTGAACCAGATGCTAATTTTTCATTTTTATTTGCTTGGATAAAACCAACATTGGTGTGTGGTTTTTAATGTTATGTGGAAACTAATGAATATAGTTATTGCATTCATATACTTACTTTTCTTTGGAAATACAAGTTGACATGTATGGAGCTGTTTTTCCATGTTATATCCAACACAACAATCATGTCCAATATGTTAAGCTGAGAAAGAACAACTTGATAAAATCAGATCCAAGTATCTTGTGGAATGTGAATCACTCAGATGTGGTTGATTCAGTTGTGGTTGATTCAGTAAATAATAGTTAAGCTATTTATAAATATATAATAGTTAATCAACTCAACAGTTGTGGTTAGTTGACACCTCATGATGATCAAAAAGAAAGAAAGAAATTACGAATGTTTCCTTTGATTAACTGTAGACAATACTAGCCTTTGGTTTAGAATTGCATTTGACCCATCTCGTAGCCAGAGCAATCAGTGAAATGCTTTGAATTGTTTTCAAGTTATCTTTTTTGTTTAACAAATAGCTAGATCTTTCAAAGATAATACATTTTGATAGCATCCTATAGTGTTATTTCATTTTTAACCCAACTTAGAATCTCAGCTGTGACTTTTTTCATGCTTTTTACTGACAAATGCTGATATCAGCTTGATGCAAAAGAAGAAAAAAAAGAGAAAGATAAGGAGGAGGAGGAGATTATAATCTTTACTGAATTGCAGCTGTAAGTAATTAAATTATATATGATCTTAAAGTTTATTTCCCAAATTCCCTTTGTGATTACCTATCAGCTAATGGCCATAGGATTGGAAAATAAAAAAAACCAAGTAGACATGGAAAATATGGGCATGTGAATACTTTATCTTTGTAGGTTTGTAAGGATGTTATATCCTTGAAGCTTGTGGAAGAGGTAGGAAGCAGCAAACAACACAAAAGTCATACAGACAGATTATTTGTAAAGCATAAAAAACAATTTCATTTGATACATTGGCTTGAAAGTTTATATAATATTTGAGTCTACTTATAACTAAGCCATAATGTATTTTTGTTTTAGGTTCATTGTACTGTGTGAACCTCACTTTGTGTGGCATAAGTATGACTGATTGCTTAACTATCATTCGTAGAAAACTTATAAACTAGTGTAGCAGTTGAATCTAGACATTGCCTTCCTGGACAAGGTATAAAAGAGAAGTTCATTGTACAGCATATTTGTTCAGCTCAGTCAATGCAATTATTTCAATATCAGCATTACATCATTGGATTAGTTTTCTAATGCCATAGAATGTTAGTGGTGCAAATTGTTGATGGAAGAATGGGGTCATATGATTGGCATCCCCGTGGCAGCCATTGTGAGGTCATGAGATCAACTAGAAGATCCTTGCCCTACCTGGAGAGCCAGTTGGCTTGTAGATAGTAGATGTTTCCTGGTGTGGTACAGGCAAGAAAATCTGTGCTCATACCAGATATCGACTCCCAATCTATAATGGCCAACATTGTGGTGAAGACCATCTGGCAATCCAAGGAAATAAATGAGGCCGGAGACACACCATCAGGTATTGAAAGTCGGGCCCAGAGCAGCAAGGATCAGCTTGGAAAGTCTGCTAGCATCAAGGGCTTTCCCAAAAAAAAGAAAGCCGTCTCTTTCCATGGGTGAGTGACCTGTGAAGGGTAGAAGTGAAATTCAGTGCAATAGTTGTAGCAAGTAAAAACCTACAGGAAAGGGGGATGCAGAGTAGAATTTCTGCTTTGCTCATAGATGGGTTCGGATTCAGTTCCAGATATCTGGAAAGGCCTCTGGGAAGAGAGTATGCAACACCCCCCTCCTTTTCTCCTTAAGTTCATGGAGAGCTACTGCCATGAGACCCCACCTTGGTTGGACTACAGAACTTGTAGTCTGCATAAAGCTGGCCAAAAATAATGAATGTTTGTAGGCCAACACTTGGCTAAGTGGATATGACTCTCATCTGATTTAAATAAGGTACTACCACAGTGGTTATTGCTGACAACTCTGGCCAAGCATTGTGAAAAATCATTTAGATGTTTTCTAAACTATCTGTGAAATGGGTTTGTGTGTGAGTGGGTGGATGTGTGGCATTAATTGCAGTGTTCACTGTTTCATAAGTGAGTGATTCTACTTGGTAATGCCAAGAGAAGAAATGAAAACCTGGAGCATTTTTTATATGCAGTGCCTCGGGACTTTATTCTCTCCCCTATCCTATTTAATATTTAAATGGGGAAGGTCATTTCTTGGCTTGGAGTTCAACAATATCTTCCTGATAGCTAGCTTTGAACTAAGCAGGAGATGCATTTTCTCCCAGGGTGTGAAAGGTTAGGGATTGAATGGAATGGATGGAAACAAGGTGAAATTGAATCAAAGCAAGAGGGTGTTACTGCTTCTTTGGAAACAATTGAGCTCCTGTATTGGGTTTAGAGAGGACCATATTTCTTGATGGGGTTAGTGTGAAAATGGAGATCCTGCTATTTGATTAGCAGGTGGAATATTTTTTTTATCGGAGAAGACTTTGCACAATGTTGTCTAGTGTTTCATTTGAATTTCTTGTGGGATGGGAGATCTTGGCAATAAGTCATCTTTATAACATTGATTATTCCAGTATATTCTTTGTTGGGCTGCTTTTGAAGGTGTCCTAAAACTAGTTGGTGCTCATTGGCTGGGAGTGCAATCCGTTTCAATAGGATAGCATTGTCCTGTGGCTCTGCATTGGTTAACAATTCATTTTTTTGTATAAAATGCTGATTTTGATCTGTGAGGCCTTTATGTTGCTTTATGACCCATCTTCTTGAAATAGGTACAGTGCGTTTGGGAGGAGCTTCTTTAGATTCTCTCCCACTTCAAGAAATGATGGGCACGAGAGCCTTTTTGATCATTACCATATCTTTTTGGAACAGCCTGCCCCCTCTCCCCCCTGTTCTGTTTGATTTTATTGGCTAATGTGTTGACTTGGGGGCAGGATGTAAGTTATAGAATAAATAAGAGTAGATACCCTATCAATATGTTGCAATTTAATTCTCAAAATTTTCAGAGCAATATTCTACGATTTCAATACAGTAATCCCTTAAATTGAGGATGTTGAAGACCAACACACACATAAAAACATCATATTTGGGAGAGCTGAGCTAGGATTTCATATTGTTTTGATATCTTCATATATCAATATTTATTTGCTCATGAAAGGAGTTTAGAAAATTTAGTAGACGATAATAAAATTAAGACCAGCCAAGGGTCGCTCTTAGTTTTCAAAAGAATATGTGTCAAATAATATATTAGTCATTGAGGCATCCTAAGGCTCCGTGCTATATTAAAGTAATGCTGCAATCTCTCTGCCATATATTATGTGGGAAAGAAAATAGTCAGCAGCTGAATCTAAGGATAACATATGCCCCTTTTCCCACCCAGAGTCGAGCCCCATTTTACCAGTGAAAGTCCCAATCTGAATTTGAAGCGTTCTTCTGCTTGCACTAATGTTTCTCTTCTGAATCTAACTGATGGGGAACGTGATGACTCTACCACTGAGAATGAATCAACAGATGATGGAGGCTTACCAGGGGGAGCAGGAGGCGAAAGACGGGATCCTCTATTTCCCATCAAGCCAGCATGGTCAGAAGATGAAGATGATACTTCTAGCCAGCAGGTGAGGCAATGAGTCACAGTCTCATGTATTTGTTGCTGCTTTCCTAGATAATTAACGTGCCTTGGGTTAGTCTTGTTCTAATAATAGACAAGAAGAAAACCTTGTGTTAGACCTTCTTAATTCATTCCTGGTCAAATTTTCCATCCATCATTCCTTGTCAAGCTTTTTTTTTGCAAAGTATGTTTAAAGATTAAATATTTAAATCTTTTATAAATTTGTAATCCAAAAATGCACTTTCCTGTTGTAAAACAAAACTTCCATCAGGCTGTAAAATAAATTCTAAATGTGGTTTAAAAATGGAGTGGCAGTCAGAACTAAACAATGTATTTTCAATGATAGAGTAATTTGGAGTAAAGAAAAACTAAATGAAACCTTTGATATAAAAATAAAATTCTGAATTTATTTTTATTTCATTCCTTTTCTTTATCTTTGATAATATTGCATTAGGCAAAATTTAAAGAAAATCAAGGGGTTTTTTTTAATAGCAAGGGCTTTTTTTGCTATTATTCTTTTCAAGAAAAAATATCCCTTTAAAAAAATCTTCGTATCATTTGATTATTTAGGACTAGGAAAGAATTTCCCGACATAATCCCTTCAAACAGAGCCTATGTTAGTTTTTTTAGAAGATTTTGTTCTCTTGAGATCCTCCTTCTGCTGTGATCTGTTTCTGTCATTTTTCATTCCTAATTTGCTTTCTGTGCATGGCCTTTTCGGGCATATCAAATTTTTCCCCTTTCAATTTCCAAACATTAGGGTGCTCAAAAGTTGTGATATGCCTTGAGGATTGTAAATATATTTTGATTACTTTAATATAATTTAAATGTGCTTAATAAGTAACTACACAAATATATTTTTTAACATTTTGTTTGCTTCATTTATATTGTTCGAAGTATTTCTTCCTTTATTTTCCTTGACCCGCAGTTGCAAAAGGTTCATTGCAACAAGCAAATTTCTACTTTATGTCTCTTGTGTCCCTCAAATATGTCACTAACTACTTCTGTCACTTTCAGTAATGAATTTCGTCAGTGGTGTATTAACCATTAAGCGGACTAAGCACAAGCTTAGGAGACTAGACCCAAGGAGGTATCACAACGTTGAGAAAGAAAAAAAACCCAATGAAGATTTGTACAGTATGTACAAATATGGGGGGGGGGCAACCAAGATTTGTCAGTCCTTTGGGCACCAGTGAGCCTTAATCCGCCACTGAATTTCGTAGGTCTTTATAAAGACCTTTCAGTTGACACTGAGACTGAAATAAATTATTGGAAAGTGTGAAGAAGTCACGAGTAAGTGGATGATGATTTGCTTGATCTGGTCCCTTCTTATATTCTCTCCCAATAGGAAGTGAGCAATAGTGGCCTTTTGCGAGCCAAGGACTCCATTACCAGTCTCAAGGAGAGGACATCTAAGGTCAACCACCATCTTCAGAATCTGCAGGTCTGTTTTTGTTTGTATAGACTGCATAGCTGAACAGGTATAGCTGCTTTAATAGTCAGGAATGTAGAATTAATTTGTTTTTTTTTAAGGCTGCCAATGCAAGAATGTTTCAGCCTGACTTACTGGGCCAATTTGAGGTAGAAGGCGCTAAATTCTGTCCATCTTGTTGTAAAATCAGATTTGACTTTGCCTTGGCTTTATTGTTTAATTTTTTAAAAACAATATTGTTGGCAAAAACTGTCTAGCTAAAAATTGAAAAGCAAGGTATGTTGATCCTTAAGAAAATAAATTCAGAATTAGGCAGTATTTTGCCTAGAACCATTTATTGTGCAAGCATCTGAGTTTTTCAGTACTCTTAATCCAGACAGAATTATAGGGGAAAAACAGAGGAAAGGGTGGGGAAAGGCAGGGTTGGAATGAGGAAAAAGATTTAAAAGTAGACTATGCATGTTATCTACAAGATTAACATTTGCTGGTTTGCTTTAGTCAGATTATGTACAATTTTCATTTTAGTTTTCAGTGATATTGCTATCACTTAGGCTTACTGGTTTGGGATTTTATATATATATGTCTCTGCTCAAATAATGTGGCAGCACATGTAACTGTCAGAAACGAGGTAGAGCATTTTCTAGAATTGCCCAACCCCCAAAACCCAAAAATGAGCATGGCTCTATGTAGTGGCCCTGGACAATGCTATGAAGATTCTAGATGAGCGTGGCAGAGATTTTCTAAGACGATTGGAAGAGAGTTTTCATTTGTTCCATCTGATCTACACTAAAGTCAAGGCAGCCTGCAGCTGAGGTGCTTCTGTGTCAAAGAAGTCCCCATAGCAGAGGTGGTATTCAGCAAGTTCTGACTAATTCTGGAGAACTAGTAGTGGAAATTTTGAGTAGTTTGAGAACTGGTAAATACCACCTCTGACTGGCCCCACCACCATCTATTCTCTGCCCCCCGAATCCCAGCTGATTGGGAAGAAATGGGGATTTTGCAGTAACCTTCCCCTGGAATGCGGAGGGAATGCAGATTTTACAGTATCCTTCCATTGCCATGCCCACTGAGCCATGCCATGTGATGGCCACCAAACCACACCCACAGAACTAGTAGCAAAATTTTTTGAATCCTTCCACTGCCCCACAGGTATGAAAGGACACTCGAGTCAGACGGTTTCATTTGGCTGAATCTTCATTACAAAGAAGGAGGGATAAGAAGAACCTTGTTGATTGTTTTGAACCCGCTAGAAAAGTAACGGAAGAGGCATGTAGATCAAGGGTGACAGCCCAGTGTAGTGGTTAAGGGTGAAAGCCAATTGGTGTAGTGGCTAAGGTAGTGGTCAAACTCAAGGCCCGCAGGCCAGATCCGGCCCATGGAGTGCTTAGATCTGGCCCACGCAGCCACTCTGGAAACAGTGAATGACCGGCCCGCGGTGCCTCTGCCAGCGAAAATAGCGCTCATGAGGGCTGCGTGTGACACTCACAAGCTTTGTTTTCGCTGACAGAAGGTTGCAGGAGGCTGTCACAGTCAGAAATGGAGCTTCAGAGCCCGTTTTCGCTGGCAGAACACTCGGGTCATCACAGGCACCCCTGACACAAGTTATGTTGAGCTGGCCATGCCCCCCCCCCATGTTCCCCGGAGGTCAAACACAATCCTGATGCGGCTTTCAATGAAATCGAGTTTGAAATCACTGGGCTAAGGCATCAAGCTAGGAACCAGGAGAATGAATTCTAATCCTGACCCATGCATAAAACAAGCTAGGTGTCCTTGGATGTCACACTCTCTCAGACCTAGGAATTTGGCTGTGACAAATCACATTTCCAATGTAAAGCAGTTAAAATCAGCCTTAGAATACCAAGTTAAAAAAAAGAGAGATTTTTCAGCTTTCTCCCAGCTTCCATTTCTTGAAAAGACTTTCAAAAAATGAAACGCAACACTAGTTGAAAATCCATATAAGCTGATTCCATTTATTTGCTTCTTGGCTTCTAAGTTTCCTCGTTCCTTAAAATCTCTTATAGGAAAGCTGTCGAAAGGTGACCAAATCTGTGGAGGATGCTGAAATTAAGACCAGTGTGCTGGAAGAAAATTCAGCCCTCTTGGAGGTGAGGGAGAAGATTTGAGACTTGCAGGAATATGGGGTGGTATCAACAGTGCAAGTAATTCACAGCATTTGGAAAGGTAACCAAAGCTGCTATGAGCTAGTAGATTGATGGAGAACAGTTGTCAGAAAGTAAGATTATGAGCAGAAACTATTATATTGAGTGACCACTCATAAGGAACCAAGACTGGTTTCCTCTAGCATGAACAGAGGCTGCGATTCAAGTTTCTACATCTTTTGGTAGCAAAATAGAAACAAAAGCAATTTTATGTGCAGATTTTCAAAGGTCAGACTACTGGGCTGGGTTGGTCATCTGACCATCTCGCTGCCACTCATCATCTCTCCGTCTGTCCCTTTTAAATATTTTCCTCTTTTCATCTTCGTCAAGGGATTCTTTTCAAATATTAAAAAATATGGACCATTTAGCAAAAGACAGCCACTGTCACATAGGGATTAAATTAAGACTGCAATTAAGTTCCATTGGCAACTATAATAATTTACTCTTTGTCAGGCTGGCTTATAGCACAAGATAATTGTTTTAGGGGAAATTTGAAGAGCTGTACACCAGAAAAATAAGCTTCTTCAATCATGCTTGATATCTTTTGGCATAATGTTTTTGGAACAGCATGAAGGTGTTTCGTTGTTATCTTTTCTGGAATTTTCTTTTTAAATTGTGTCTCACCAGCATTGTTAAGCTTTGGATTGGCATTGAAGGGAAAGATGCTCAAATCTTATCCCACTCTTACCTGTAGAAGCTCATTTTGTCAGTCTCTCTCTCTCTCTCTCTCTCCAGCTCAGGCTAGTTCACAGGGGTATTGTTGCCAGAAATCAGAATGAGAACTAAATTTACTTGTTGGAGCTTCTGAATAAAAGTTGGGGTAGAATTTTAATAAATCATTATTTATTGCCATAAGAATTCCTGATGGGCTGAGTACTACAGGTTTGATTGTCCATATCTGTCAGAATTAGTCAAGTTGCTTCTCTCTGTAGATCCTTAGATGAAAGGTGCAATGGTGATAAAACAATATTGCAAACTCAGTGTTGTTGTCTTGCTACATTTCTCCATAGGATTGTTTCTTCTTTAAATGCTGCAACTGCTTCAGCTGTTTGCCCCATTATTTACCATCTTATTAAATTGAAAAGGATGGGATCTACATCAAACTGCTTTCTTCTATGGATGCACTGTATTTTCCTCCAAATCTGCTGGATTACAACAACTAAAGTTTCTAGCTAACCCAGCTAGACTGATTGGGAATTATGAGTGTTATAATAATTATGCTCAATACCGAATTAATGCTATTGTTTCCCTATCACTTCCCCCACTCCATTTAGGAGAAACTGCGTAATTTGCAGCAACAAGTTCAAGTAGAAGACTTTCGTTGGTAAGACCTCATAGCAGTTGCTAGAACAAGGGTGGCAAGTGGGGTCTCCAAACAGCTTTTGGATGTAATAGGCAGAATAGTAGTGATACCCTCAATATCAATCATCTATGAAGAAAGTGATGCTGTTCGGTTGGCATCCCTCAATGGCCTATAATGGGAAGTGGGCAATTGCGAGCAGGTCTTGGGGATAAGATGGGCATAGTTGAAAAGCCAAGCATGGCTTCCACCTTGGCTTGCCTTGCTCTGCTGGGAGAGATCAGGTACTGTGAAGTGGGAGTGGAAGAGCCTTGGTTTTGCTAGAGGCACCAACCCATCAACCTGGTCTCTTTCCATCACTCCCCACTCTAGGAAATGTATGCTGGAGCTGGCCCAGAAGGAGGCATTGCGGCTGCTGGCCCAGCTGGGGGTGCGCTTGGAGGGTGTTCTTCCCCAGCGGGAAAGGACACAGGTGGAACAAGGCCAGGAGCTCAGGATGCTGCGAGAGGAACTGGATGAAGTCTCTACCACGTATGTGCTTCTCCTGAGCAAACAGGCTTCCCTTTCTCTCCTCCAAGGAGCCCTCTTTTTCCCAGCAAAGAAAATTCCAGATTTTAGAGATGAAGTAAATGCAACCCATTATTTATTGTATCCTAGATTAAAATACCAGAGGTTCAATTCAGTGTTGGGAGTCAGCCAGTTCGCACCTATTTGGGAAAACCGGTTGTTAACTCTCTAAGCAGTTCGGAGAACCAGTTGTTGGAAGAAATCTCATTTTGTTTCTTCCCACTTTCCAGTTTCTAGCCTAATCTTTATTGTCCTGCTTACATAAACTGCCTCTCCGGTTAACCCTTATTACATTGTAACAGCTAAGGCAAAGCGCCCATCAACTGTGTGACGTTGAGTTGGCCATGCCCACTGAGCCCCGCCTACCCATCTGGTCATTAGGGCAGAGAATCGGTGGTTAAATTATTTGAATCCTATCACTGGTTCAATTAGATAACGTTCGCTAATGTGATGGGGTTTGTTCCCTACATTCTTATAGTAGAACTTTTTCCTCCTAGAGTTTTGGTTTTAGAAAAGTTGACTACAACTTCCATGATCATCACTTTGTATTAAGAGTTATAATTATTTGTAGCTCTGTAATCCAGTAGGGAAGATTAGTATATTATGGCCTTGTTGTCCTGGAACATGTCCTGATCACTATAATTTTCCTTTTAAAAAGTGAAGCTTTCTAGTGTTTATGAATCTTCCAACAGCGATCTTCATGAATGTGCCTATGGTCTCTTGGCCTTTTTCTTCAGCAGGTTTTCTTGCACATTAATATATACTTAACTCTACCAAATTCTTTGCTTAAAAAATACCAGGAGGTGCAAAAATTCAGATTCAGAATAAAAGAGGGTGAGTCCTCCAGTATGTTTTTTAATAAAGACCTACAATTTTAGATAAAATTCCATATCGAGCTCCCCACCCCATGCCCCATTGTAATGAAGAGTAAGAGCGAATAAAATGCAGGGGAACAGGGACTCCTGGAAGACAAATGCCCCCAAATCAGAAAGTCACTAATCTTCTGCCAACCCATGACTTTGTAAAATGGAATTGCTCCAATCTCAAAACCTGATCGAGAGATAAGGAACTTTATCAGTCTATGTGGTAGTCAAAGTTACATTTCTCTGAATTGTTACAGGGCTATGAATTTGGAAATCTTCCCTTTTACTTACAGCTACTTTCTTCTTTGATAGGGCAAAACGGACTTCAGTATCTCTCACTCAGCTTCGGGCAGACCTTGATGGGCTCCTGGAAGACATATCCCGACATCTTGCAACAATGAAGAATATGGAAGCATCCGACCGGCCTCCTAATTGTGCTAGATGTTCCAGGTACCTAGTTAAACCTCTGGGTCAGAATTGAAGAATACAGTCCAACTTTTTAATGAGACTCAGAAGGCTAAACTAAGGAAGGATATGGAGATTAAGCCAAAGTTGGGTTTGATTTCCCTGATTTCACACAGGTCAGTGTCATAAAGCCTCCAAGAAATGTTTTGTTTAATCACAATTTATTAAACAAAGCATTACAGGTAGTCCTCAACTTATGACTATAACTTAACCTGGTATTATGGTTGCACGTCATAGTGGCTGTTAAATTGATTATTGTGCGACTGCACTCAATTTTATCTTTTTTGCAGAGGTCGTTAAGGAAATGCTATGGTAATTAAGTGAAACCATAGTCATTAAATGAATCTATTTTATTTATTTGGGCTTTTTTTTGCTAGTAACCAGATATAAATGTCAGAAATCAGCAAAAATCTTGAAAAAATTTAGAGCAAGCAATTCTAAATGTGAGATGCCATTGTTAAGTCCCCAATAGGGACTCCCCCTATTGGCGACATTCACACATTAAGCCATAAATCATAGTTGGGCCTGGACTGCTGGTTGAATTCCCAACTTGCTGGTGGACTCCAGGAAGTTTAGTTTAGTTTGGTTTGCCTTTATTTGTATGCCGCCCTTTTCCCTAAGGGGACTCAGGGCGGCTCACAATTCAAAAAGGGAGGGGGAAACAACAAACAATAAACAATACAACATATTAAAAGAGAAAAAATGCAACAGTCATACCATTCGAGTGGGGCTATAATCTTAGCCCCAGGCCAGCCGGGACAGCCAGATCTTTACAGCAGCGCGGAAGGATTGGAGGGTGGTGAGGGTCCGAATCAACACGGGGAGTTCGTTCCAAAGGGATGGAGTAGCCACCGAGAAGGCCCTCCTCCGGGTAGTTGCCAGTTTGCACTGGCTAGACGATGGGATTCGGAGGAGGCCTAATCGATGTGATCGAATCGGTCTGGTGGAGGTAATTGGCAGTAGGCGGTCTCTCAAGTACCCAGGCCCACTACCATGAAGGGCTTTATAGATGATAAGTAGCACCTTAAAGCGCACCCGGAGATCAACAGGTAGCCAGCGCAGCTCGCGGAGGATAGGTGTTACGTGGGTGAAACGAGGTGCACCCACTGTCACTCGCGTGGCCGCGTTCTGGACTAGCTGGAGTCGCCGAATGCTCTTCAAGGGCAGCCCCATGTAGAGCACATTGCAATATTCCAGCCTAGAGGTCACAAGGGCACGAGTGACTGTTGTGAGGGCCTCCTGGTTCAGGTAGGGACGCAACTGGTGTACCAGGCGAACCTGGGCAAATGCCCCCCTGGTCACAGCTGACAAATGATGTTCGAAGGTCAGCTGTGGGTCCAGGAGGACTCCCAAGTTGCGAACCCTGTCTGAGGGGCGTATAGTTTGACCCCCCAGCCTGAGAGATGGAGTACTTGGCCAATTCTTGGGAGGGAAACACAACAGCCACTCGGTCTTTTCTGGATTGAGCACAAGCTTGTTGACCCCCACCCAGTCTTTAACAGCATCCAGCCCCTGGCTCATCACATCCATCGCTTCGTTGAGTTGGCACGGGGCGGACAGATACAATTGAGTATCGTCCGCATATTGATGGTACTTTATCCCGTGCCGTCGAATGATCTCACCCAGCGGTTTCATGTAGATGTTGAAAAGAAGGGGGGACAGGACCGAACCCTGAGGCACCCCACACGTTAGGGGCCTAGGGGTCGATCTCTGCTCCCCAGCTAACACCGACTGCGACCTGTCCGAGAGGTAAGAGGAGAACCACTGCAAAACAGCGCCTCCCACCCCCACCTCCCGCAGTCGTCGCAGAAGGATACGATGGTCGATGGTATCGAAAGCCGCCGAGAGGTCAAGGAGCACTAGGATGGAGGCGTGGCCTCCATCCCTGGCTCTCCAGAGATCATCAGTCAACGCGACCAAAGCGGTTTCTGTGCTGCAGCCAGGTCTGAAGCCAGACTGGAACGGATCGAGATAGTCTTTCAATGACTTTCTTATCCAAGGAAGGGATGTGTCAGAGAGATTGTTGATGACAGATGAAATTATTAAAAGCAGCAACATCTTTTACCTCTGGGAGTCGGGTTCCAATTCCCACGTCATTTGGCTTTTTTTTACTCAAATATATATTTGTGGATTGTTTTTGGCATATGGGTCTTGGCATAACCTATGGTTTGTAATTTCCAAGGACCACAAAAGCTAAGATAAAACCAAAAATAGCATATTATGGCTTAGCCTGATAGACTGATTATATCAATTTAACAGCTTCCCAGTTGGCACATGGAACTGGGCAGTATACGTCGATAAAAAATCCACAATATTAAAACAGGGTAAAACAGTCCCAAAGTAGCTTCATCTAATCAAAACCAATCCACAAACAGTCCAAAGGCACAAAATCTTCCATCCCATGTTTGAGGAAGAAGCCAAATCTTGACAATTTTAAGCTGTATGGATTTCAGAATCCTGAGCCAATTCCTGATTCCCAAGCCAAGCATGAGTTGAAATCCACCCAGCTTAAAGTTGCCAAGGTTGAGAAATGCTCTTATTGGATGGCCATGATGTATCAGGACAGTTACAAACTTTATGATTTTTCTATCAAGGACTATCCATAATTTTTGCTTTATCTATGAACAGTATGTCAGCTAGAAAGACTGATTTGATATTATAGCTTTCCTTTCATAGACCAGCAGGTAATTGCAGTTTTCCAGTTCACAGAAGAGAAGGTTCAGTATTACAGAAGTAAGTGAATTGACTATTTACATGAACAGATAATTGTCTGCTATTGAAAATGCAGTTTTCTACAAAATCCAGTTTTTGGCATTGGCTTTAGATTCCCAAGAACATCTGTTTTCTTTTTTCAAATTCAATTTCCTAAAACTCATATAATTGGCATGCATATTTAAAACAATCAAGAAGAGTTGGGTTTTAAAATGCTTTTTAAAACTCTTTCCAGTTTAGATGTTTTGTACATATATTGGCTACCTCCTCTCTTTTCTTCTAATGATATTTTGAAACTCCTTTCACTAGTTCTGGAAAAAAGGGAATTTGTCCTAAAGCAATATTAAGTTAGACCAGTGCTTCTTTGTCATATTTTTATTAAATAAGCTCACTTCCAGAGATGTCTTTTTTTTAAATGTTATTTTCAGTGCAACAAAATGCACTCTTCTGATATTGCATGGAGGGAGTTCCTTGATGCTGTACCTGGGCTGTTACTCTCTCTTTCAAGATTTAAACCTATCATATTTTCTACATTGAATGACTGTGCAAATGGCATCTTTTTTATTTTCTTCTTTATCACCTCTTGGTTCCCACCCACAGCTACAGCATTGTGAATACAGAGGTGCTGAGGAAGATGTTTGAACATGCGATGGCACCCATTTTGGAGGAGCTGAAGCAGCGGGGCCAATCAGAAGGCAAATGCCCCAGCTGCCAGCGTTTGCAGAAGACGATGTCACAGTGAGGCACAGAGTAGACTAACCCCAGACCCCCCTGCCCCCAATAAAATGTTTCCAGAGTGCAGTCTTTCTGGAGCAATTTTCTGATCCTAAGTTGATGCAGGCCAGATTGAGATGGCCATATGCTGGGAAGTCTGGAGACAGGCCACCTTGGCTATGGATATACAATCTGCAAAACTGCCTTACCCTGAGTTCTATTCCCATTCTGATCGGACATTAGTTCATCAAAATTTCTTTCAGAAATTTTTCTAAACACTGCTAAAAATATTTTGAGACCTTGAAAAATGAACCTGTGATCTTCAGTGGGCAAAGCACAATAGCTTTGACACTAAACTTTTCTTCCTCTGATCTTGGCTAATAAAGGGAATTCCACAGTCCGAGAACATAGTCCAACAATTAAATGCAGCCTTTGAAAATCCTTAATGTACTTTCCTGAGTACTTCCATTAGTGCTGAATGGTAAATTTAATGTGACTAAAAATGAAAGTCATAATGAACAATATTAATTGTAATGATGTGTTAATTAAATTTTGTTTTGTCCTGGCCCTGTTGATTTTGACAAGTGCAACCTCCATATATTTTTTGCAAGTCCAAATGTGACTGAGAGGGAAATAATGCTACAAATTGCTCAGCTATAGTTTTGCACTAGCTTCTGAGTGGTCTTCCTGTCTACTTCCATGTTGCTCTTTTTCTCATTTCCATCTATTTTCCTATAAATATTTTTTTGTATTTTGTAGGAAGGATAATAGCACTGAGGTTGGTGTAGTACAGTGAACTAACTTTGGGGAGTGAAAAAAAACCTTCCCACGTCCAGCTGAATAAATCTAAGGGCATTCACAAAAATAGTGAATTATAGCTGATTGCCTGTTCAAGCTTCAGGTGTTGGGATACATGAGCTCAGAAGCAGTGTTTTCCTTTTCATTAATAGGCAAATTAGCATATGTGTCTCTCCAGTTTTCTCTTCACTCTTCTTGCGAAACTTGCTTACTGCAAGTTTAGAATGTCAGTTTTGTTCTATTTTATTTATCAACACATATTTTGCATATATGGAAAGCCATCATTTTTGCACTCTTATTTATTCCATGGACATAGTATCTTAGTCTTTTGGTGGCTTTATGAAGGACAATTTCTACATGGCCTAATTTTAAAAATCCTTTGTAATTGATCTGTCTCTTCCCAGGTATTTCTATAAGGGAAAATGGGTAAGGGGTGGGGGAGTCTGAGAAACAGTAGGGTGGAAGAAAAGGAAAAAGAATCACTGAGGAGTTGCTAAATGAAATTGTATGTGAAGAGAAATTTAGTTTTGCTCTTTCTTTCCCTTCCAGCTTTTTGTGTCATGTAGCTGAAATTCTCAAGAGAACCCCAGCATTTGGCTGGGGCAGGCATTATTTGTTTAATCATTTCAAATCCTTCTGCAGCCTTGTAACTAGGCTAGCAGTCTTCAGCAAATTGTTATTTTATGTCGGAAGCATTTTTTTTTAAAAAAAAAAACCCTGAACATCAGCTATTGCAAATCAAACTGAGCTATAATGAATCCCTTGATAAACCACAAGTTAAGACCAGTGATGGAAAGGCACAAAAATGGTGGTTCCGTGTATTTCCCCTCTTCAGAGATAAACATGTACTTCTGTTAGAACAGAATGCTACTTCTGTTGGCTATAATTAATTGCCAAATGTCAGAAATATGTAAGTTACAGGTACTTGGGTTCATTTCGCAATCATTCAGTTACGACAGTGCTAAAAAAAGTGATTTATTCTGATCCTTGCACATAACAATTGCACATCCCTGTGGTTTGGTTATGTGATTGAAATTGGCTGCTTTGCAACCAGCATGTATTTATGACAGCTGCAGTTTCCTGGAAGTTGAGGGCATAAAAGGTCTTAAAATCAGGTGCACCTTACTTAATGACTACCTTACCTAACGATGCAGATTCCAGTCCCAATTGTGATTGTCAGTTGAAGTCTACTTGTATCTGCTGTTTTTGTTCAGCTAAAAGGTATGAGTCATTTAAAAAATAAACTCAATTCTCACACCCCCATTTGATATTCCTTGCCATTTCTCTGTCTATGATAGTTCTCAAGCCATCCAAAATATAAACTAAAAGGGAATCTTTCAGCTGCTTAATAGTTGTTTTCAACCCTGCCCTAAGATTTAAACTATGAATAGTTTTGTTTTTAAGCCATCTTATAGTTTGGTGGTGCAGTGGTTAGGATGCAGTACTGCAGGCTAATGCTGCTGACTCCTGATTGCCAGCAGTTCAGCAGTTCAATTCTCACTGGCTCAAGGTTAACTCAGCCTTCCATCTTTCTGAGGTCAGTAAAATGAGCCCAGATTGCTGGGAGCAATATGCAAACTCTGTAAACCACTTAGAGAGGGCTGTACTACTGTGTGGTGGTATATAAATCTGCTATTGCTATTATATTCTAAAGAGCTTCCTGCTCAGTCTCTATAGTATGTAATTCATAGCACAACCTTTGAATTTTCAGGACTGGGCTTCACATATATGGGTAAACACTTGCTTTAGATTCTCCTTGGTTACTATCTTTTTTTTACACATTACCTACTAAACTCAGGTGACCGGTGGTGGGAGGGGAGCTGATGTTTCCCTTGTAAGGACTGTCAGGAGCCAATAGCTCTCTGCCTCAAGCATTACCACTCTAGAAAGTGATCTGAGTCATTAGATCCAAATCTATCCCTTAGTATTTTTTTCTTTGACTTTGCTGTTCCCATCACTTGCTACAGTCACAGGCCTGACCATGCCTTGTGACCCAATGCATGCAAGCCATCAGGAGGCAGTAGAGTCCTGTGGAGGCAGCCCTGGGAGAATGCAGGGTGCTTTTCCCTGTGGTATTTTGCTCCCTTAGATCAAATCAACTGAACTTGTTTATCTGTTGACCTACAGTGTCATGATTACCAGTATTGCACATACTGTTTGTTTGGCTTGATGCCCCAATGGGTTAATGAGCTCTGTAGGCCTTCCTTTTCTCTCCCTTTTCCAACATCCATTTGCCCTGATCAATGGAAGCAGGATCTGGAACAGCCTTGGAGGCTCATGCACAAACAGAAGCCCTGCTGTAAGACCACCCAACTTAAACCAGTATGTCCTGCAGCATGCCATTCAAATGTCAAGCATTGTCCCAATCTAATAAGTTTGCATTCAACACAATAAGGAGCTGAAAAACTTCCCCATCTTGCTATCAACTCTTAGGAGACAACGAAGTGCAAAAGCTTTTTTGGAAGTTGCATGAAAATAGAAAAATCTGAATATGTGGTCATAACACTGTCTACTTTTCTAACTTGCAGTCTGGGCGTGCCCCATTTTTCACATAGTTTCCCTAATGTTCTTTCTTGTATGTTCCACAGGTCAGCCCTTATATTTTTTAAAGAATGGTCTTCAAATGACAGAAGTTTTGCAAAAGGATGGTAAACTAAACTAAAGGTCTCTGGAAGGGAGAAGTCTGGCTTGTCTGATAAAAGGACATTTAAAAGAGGCAGTATTAAGCACTTCTGCAACGGAGGGCTTTCTTCAAAACCTCTTGGATTTTAAACATGCTCCTTATTGCTTTCTAACCCTTCAGTTGACCAAAACCAGACATTTTTGGCAAGAACTCCCATTCTGGAGTTTTATTAACATTTATAATGCTAAGAGATAGACCAACTGATTGGCTTACATTAAGATTCCCTTCCCCTACAATGAATTTATAGTGACTTCCTATTACCTCAGGAATTAAAGGGTGAGAATGAGGAACTCAGTTCTCAAAAATATCACCTACCATCAACCTATTTGAAGCACTTTATATAGGAATAGTATAATCACAGCCACAGGGACTGAGTCCTTCATGTATGAAGTACAGAATAGGCAGGCAATCAACCACTGGTCTTAAAGTGGCTGGAGCACAGGGAGAAGAGATTCTTAGCAGCTGGTTGCAAATGGATGAGGAGAAACAGCTTCAGAAAATCCATGTGGGAGCTTGGAGCAGAAACCACAATCAGCTAAGCTCCCAACTTTTCCATTCTAATCCAGCAACGGATGGCTTCTTCATCCACAAACAAGCCTTAGTTAGCAATCTTCCCCATCAGATCTTTAGGAAATAGAGAAATGTGGGACGGGTGGATAAGAACTCTTATTTGCCTAAAGATCTGTGGGATTTGATATACAGTAGAATTCAGGCCTCTAAATCCAAAGGTGAATTCCACTGTGCTTGCAGATATCTTCGGGACTGGCCCTTGGGCTTCCCCTCCCCCGCTTTCCAAAAAATCCCTGCTGATTAGCGAACAAAAAAACACACTCAACATGTGTCGTTGATAACTAACTGTACAATATTGCTGGCATTTATTCAGTCACTTGCCAGCTGTGGCATGGGCCATTTTGTTCTCTTGGAAAAGATTCAAGATGTCATTCATGGCTTTCCGGATATTAAACCCAAAACGGTGTGAATCCTGTAGGAAAGAGGAAGAAAGATAAAGAAATTTAGCTAAGAAAATAGAATCGCATATCAATGAAATTTCAAAACATAGATGTAGCATTACATAGATAAAAACATCCATGCAAGATTCAAATTGTATCATCTTAATAGGAGATGAGCATTAGAAGGCAGACAAACAGTTTCATATTTTGCGGCTGGGGATAGGTAGTGGTGGTTCCTCAGACAAACTGACTTGGAATTCTGGGAGCAGACAGCTAATCCCTATCTATGCACCCTAATTGTATGGGCTCCTAATAGCTAATCAATCCCATCTAATATAATCCTAATATCTACCAAAACAATTAGATGCTTGCTTATGCTTTGCATAACATATGAACTCACCCCACTTTGCTTTATTCAACAAATCATGGCTCATGGTTCATCAAAAAGTAAGAGTGCGTTGAAAGAACCTAGCAATTTATTTCCAACATCTTGCTGTCATAAGAAAAGACCTATATACTTCAACACTTATGGGGGAATGTACTTTGGATTGCATTCCACATGGCCAAGAGGTAGTAGATAGTTTAGATAGTTTGACCAGAGAAAGAGAGTGAAGAGGGCTCTTCCCCAGCAATTCTCAAATTATATCTTTAATGATGCAAGCAGTTGCTTTAGTTTGGCAAAATTTAGTTTGGCAACAATAAAGGAAACTGTTCAGAAGCAATTACGAATTGTTCTTGGGGCCTGAGAACACCTGAGATGCATTTAACATGCATCACTTTAGCCCAGGGCTATCAAACTCCTGGCTCGTGGGCCGGATGCGTCACGCCGTGCCACCCCACCCACATTTTAGCGAAGGGAATAAAAGTCCCAATATGTCACGTGACACGCTGTGACGACATGAGTTTGACACCCCTGCTTTAGCCTTTTAGAAGACCCAAGCAACAATAGAAAAATAATCCATGAAACAATTGATTCTGAGGAAGAAACAGGTCATGAAATCAGCATGGGAATTAGGCAGCAATAAGCAAGCTCAGCAAGCTCATGATAAATCTGGCATTTGCCATTGCATATCCCGATGAACATTTACAGTTGAGACAGATGATTGCATATGTGTATTAGAGTTTTTTAAACTGTCTTTTGTCTAAAACTAAACTGCATTTTCTATTGGCACTCAACTGGCAGGGGGCTAGGGGGCATAACACCATAACCATTACCTACTGTACATAAACCATTGATGCCCTACCCAAATCACCAAAGTATCCTATTCCCCAATACATCATCATCTCCCCTGCTAGGAAAACTATTAGTCCAGACTCACTGTCCCTTGGCCGGAGAATTTGCATGACACGTGGAAATTGATGAGATCTTCACCGACAATGATGTAAGATACTCCATATCCATTGTCATCGACCTTTCATTGGCACAGAAGAAAAAGCAACATGAGGCAGGACCTTTGCTTCCAAAGCCCCACTATTTTCCATATCAAACCAGCATTCCTAGTGAATCCAGTATACCTGGGTTTTATAAATATGCATCCCCTCCAACTTTAACCCAACCATGGATTTTCCCTCAAGAAAATCCAGGAATCTTGGCACTGCTTACCGGTCCAAATCCACCACCACAAGAAATATAGTCAGGATTATTCTGGAGGTCAAATAGCTCTATCTGCTGAATGGGAGTCTGACTAGTGGAGAGTCTCCATGGTTCAGATAATACCTGACAAAGAAGAAAGAAATCAGGGAATAAGGAGGGAGCTCTACTATCATTGACTGTACTCCATTCCTCACTTGTGCAGCATAGAGTTTCAAAGAAAACTATGCAAATATAGAGAAAACATGCTTTAGAAACATGTTCAGCCTTAAACGTCTCTATAAAAACCAACACCCTATCCAAAGGTGAACAGTTTTAGTCCATACATATTTATTGTGAATATATAATTAAAAGGTAACATTTAAAAATAATTTAGAATAAGGGGTTCTAAATTAATATAGGAGAACCTGTCAGATTTGGAGGTTCTAGACTGCAAAAGGATGTTTAGATACATATAGATAAAATAGTTCCCAGATTCTAATGGATTTAGAGTTCCAAGGTCTCTTCCAACTCTGCTATTGTATTGTATTGATTTAAGAAAATATATATAGATCAAGCCATCCCCCCCAGTACATTAGGAAATCTCCAAATTGATGGTTGTCACTTTTAAAGGAAAATTAGCAATTTACCTGCAGTAAATATCAACTCTAGCATGTTTCAAAATCACTGAAACTAAGTACTAAAACATGCAAAATCGGTTAAAATCCTTCACACTCACTGCCGAAAAACTATATATGTCATAGTTATATTTTAATATAGAAATTTAAACCTCAAACAACCATATGGACTGCTATAATGATATTTATTTGGTTAGTTAATCGTGAATAATAGATGAATAAAAATCAGCAGAGTTGCTTTAGGTTTTAAAAAATCCAGCAGATAAAATATTCTGACACATGGCATTCACAATGAGTCAAATCATAGACCTTGAGCTTTAAAACAAAGTCTTCAGGACTACTGCTGGCTGAGTTCACTTCCTTTAGTGATAAAAATATAAACACCTATTTTAAAAGGGGAACAACCTTGACCATACTTATAGGAAGTTCTATCCCTAGAAATAGAAATGCATGGACAAAAACATGCAAGATTCAAGATATAACCTGAGAGGAAAAAGTGACTTATTTTTCTGATTCTTCACCTCACTTTCTGAGAACAATTGTCTTAGGGGATCTTCACATAAACAATGCCAGCAGAATTTACCTCACGTAGAAAAGGAGAATCCAGGCCAAGGTATTTAGAGACAACATAGAGGCAGAAAAGGTGTCTATCGATGCCATCACCTATCATGGCTTGCCGATAAAGATTCTGGTGTTTCTCAGCTGCCACTCGGAAGAGACGTAACCTTGAACTATCCTGGAAAGAGAAATTGATTTGGCATGATCTAACAGGTTTTACTGTAGATCTTCATATTCTACACCCCCTTGAATAGTCCTTCAAATCTAGCTTGGAGGACCAGCACTCCACATATCTGCTGCCCAAACTATTAGATTTTTCTTCACCTTATCAGGTGGTCCAGTGGCAATTAGGGAGAAGGAACTTTCAGTGGTGGCACTGCATATCTGGAATTGCTTCCCTATCAAGAATCTACTTTCTTGTTCTATTTGTCGTCATCCCATCCCCCCCACCATTGCCAAAATAAAGGGTTTTTTTGTCAGTTTGTTGCAGAAATCACATCCAGAAAGCACACACAGATAACTGATTCAGTGGCATTCATTAACTTCTCTTTATATATATATCAACATATGAAGTAAGATACACAATACCAATACCAAGAGCTGGTTCACAGGCAGAGGAGAGAACATGGTATTCTGTTTCAGTTCAGAGCATAATACAGACAAAAAGAACCTCCTCTATACAGGGCAGTTAAGCTAAGCCTAAACCATGCCCAGGCTCCTAGATGTCTGCAGCCAATACTGTTTCAGCTTCTAAACAGCCCTCATTAGCTGACCTTGTTACCATGTCTCTGCCAGTCACGAATATTCTGACACTTTTTACTTCTCCCAACTTTTTCAGTGTTTCTTAAACCTATGCTGCATTACGTTTTATTATATAGTTACTGTTTTAAAAAATGTATTTAATTTTCAAAATGTAAATGAGACTTTCAAGGAAGATATGGTAAACCTCTATTCACTTTATAGAAATTGCCTACCAACCATCATAATGTATTATAGATCTTCAGAACGACAATATTGCAAAGTGTTCATTGGTGAATTTATCTTCAACTTTGAACAAAAGAAAAATTAATTATAAGGTTTGATGTTTAAATAAACAGCAAAAAGTGAAATAAGCTTTTGCTATAAGAAATATAAGTAGATTAGTTTTTCTGGATATTGCGATTAAAAAGATAAGTAATGATTTTAGAAAATGGAACTAGAAGCAACTATAGGTTTTAAACAGCAAAAAAAAAAGCCTGCAATTGATGTCAGTTAATACTGGGACATACAAAACAATATTTTATAAAATTGGAAATATTAAGGGAAGTCTTTGAAGATTGAATCAGAAATTCTAACCATAATATCAACAGTTTCAGCAATGATTCTGTTTCTATGACTAGATTATGTCTAAAATATGTTAATGAGGAAATGAAAGCTGCCAAATTTTACTTATCTGGACAACAAAAGAAAATTACTCAATTTTTAAAAATAAAAAGGGAAATAAAAATGTTGAATCAAGAAAATGCTCTGGAAATGTTTTTAACAGCATCCACAAAAGAGACTTGTTAAACCTTGATAAAATCTATATGATGAGATGAAAAAGACTTGAAGACAAATCAAATCCCGTGGCAATACTTAATTAAGAATGTTAAAAGGAAGGAATATCAAGTTGGCTTATTTGAAAGTTAAAATAAGACATTTTTATTTGCTAGAACATTTTTTATGGATGTCATCCAAGTCATGGTTGTCCCAAAGGTGCTTTTCAAAAGGCAACTGGACTTTTTTTTGTTTTTTCCTTGAAAACATTTCAATTCTCATCTAAGAAGCTAAAAAGTGAAATGTTTTCAAGGAAAAAAAAACCCAAGGAAATCCAGTTGCCTTTTGAAAAGCATCTTTTCAAAAGGCAACTGGAAAGTTTCATTTTCACTATTTGGAGCTTAGCCATTTCTCAGTTAGTGTGGATGAAAATCTTACTTCATCCATAGTTTCCTCATATATTTATATTTCCCCTCTCATTAGGTCTATGTCAGGCCTGCAGCGGTTCCTTTAAGAATCTTTGGCCTGCCACACTCTCATTAAGTGGGGGGAATAGCAAGGGGTAGAATGTGTTGTTTTCAAAATAAAAAAATCCTTTCTAGAAGCTCAAGGTTATTCTTTGTCTCCACACCTTTGCACCTGACCAGAAGAAGCTGGGTGGAGTCCTAGTGAGGAAGAAGAGGATTGGACCATGTGATGGATTTGTAGGTGGGGGGACAAGATCATGAACTTTAAACTGGGTGGAATCCCAGGAAGTTTTAGAATTGGGATTTCATAGCATGATGCCAACATGTCTGTTTTATTAAATTGGAACTTTAAGGATGACTCTGCCTTGGACTCTGATTTAATCCTGCATGAACGCTGACATTCTACTGTATTCAGTCTAGTATTACATCAATTATAGGTTCTCTTGTCTTGTTTATATCGGATTTATTCCAGTAGCCCACTTATTGTCCAATTGCTCTGATTCTCCAACATCAACCTGAACTCCCACCTTCAGCCACCTTTTTTTCTCCACAGGAAAGATCAAGGAATGGGGAAATGATGATAGAAACAGATATTTAGCAAGGGAGCGAAGAAAAAATATGTTTATTAAATTTAGAGGACCTCGAAGATATCAGGTCTTAGGTCTCAATGGAGCAGTCCTAAAGGTATCTTTCTTCCTTTTCCCTCATTAATTATTTTCTTCTTTTTCTCCAATCCCCCGGCTATTGGATTATAATGCAATCTCCATTGCCATCATTAAGTAGATTTTATCAGTTGTTATCAGAGGATCCTAGTCATTTCTCTCAACCCTAATCTTGAATAAGATGAGGGACTGCCTCCCATCTCCATTCCTTCTTTGTTCTTCTGGCTGTAATCAAACAATCGCTGAACAAATGGTCATAAATCAAGGACTATCTGTAGAAGCATCAAACTTAACATTCCCATTTGTAACATAGTGTTATAAATCATTATAACTTACTGACTTTCTCCAAAATCATTCTTACTAGACATCAGAACTCACACTTTGAGTAGGATCCATCATTGCCTTCACAAAGTTGCAAGATTCAATACTGCAGGAACGAACTGTTTCTGTTCTGCCTTCCCGAAAAAGACGAGTCATAGATGCTTCATAAGTAAGGCAGAACTTGTTCATGTCCTAGAACAGCAAGAGGAGGACATATAGACTAACAAGAAAGGGCTCTCTATTTGAGTATTGGTTCTGAAAATTAAGCAAAGTAAAACATTGATACCATAGAGGTGGAAAAATATAATGGAAAAATACAACCCCTTGTACCAGAGATGGCAAAATGTTCTTCTGGAAGCAAGAGCCCAAGGTATTCCATTAACAAAATTGAGATTACAAGAACACTGAACAACCCTGAATCAGAATACCGTATTTTTCAGAGAATAAGATGCACCAAGGTTTTGAAGAGGCAATTAAAAAAAAAAGTAGGTAGGTAGGTAGAGGGATAGAGAGGGAGAGAGAGAGAAATACAGTAGATTCGTACGGAGAGAGAGAGTAGTTAGGTAGGTAGATAAAGAGAGAGAGAGAGAGAGAGTAGGTAGGTAGGTAGAGGGATAGAGAGAGAAATAGAGATAGAGAGAGAGAAATACAGTAGATAGGTAGGGGGAGAGAGAGAGAGAGTAGTTAGGTAAGTAAGTAGATAAATGGAGAGAAAAAGAAAGAGAGAATTACAGTAGGTAGATAGGGAGAGAAGGAGTGTGTGTGTGTAGGTAGGTAGGTAGAGGGATAGAGAGAGAGAAATAGAGAGAGAGAGAAATACAGTAGATAGGTAGGTGTTTCTGCTGGCACAGCACTTGATCAATATAATTCTCATCAATCAGTTAAAGAGCTTTCCAAAAGGGAAAAAAAAGTTTTTGCACTCTGCAAACCTCCCCAAAACAGCCCGTTTGTCACGAAAATGGGCTTCTGTTTTTTTCAAAAAAAGGCATGAATAGCCTTGGGGGGGCTTGCAGAGTGCTCCTGGAGGGGGGGCAAAAATGAGCAAAAAACAGCCCATTTTTCGCAAAAACGGGCCTGTTTTTTGTCAAACAAATTGCATTCATAGCCTTATGGATGCTTATAGAGTGCTGCTGGGGCCAGGGGTGGGGACAAAAACTGCCTGTTTTTTGCTCATTTCTGTCCTCCCCAGCTCCCAGGAGCTCTCTGAAAGCCTCTATAAGGCTATGCATGGCCATTTTGGTGAAGGGGCGGGGTTTCAGGAGGCAAAAAATGTTGTATTCGGTGTATAAGAAGCATCCAGATTTTCAGCCTTTTTTTGAGGCAAAAAGGTGCATCTTATACTCTGAAAAATACGGTACTTCCAATTCATTTCTTCTGTATAAATGCAATCAAAGTTACTACTTATTCTGCTATAAGGAAAAAAAGACTTTTTCTTCAATTATCTTCTCCAATAATTTCTTAATTATAATGTTTCAAAATAAACAACATATTTACAACTGATTAATCAAGTGTCTTACCCGAAAATGTGCTAGTTGAAGGGCAAGCTGGATGAAAGCATCCGGACTAGTGCGACATTTCTTGATGACGCATTTGCCAAAGTCCTTAAAGGTAAAGACGTGAAAATCAACGTCACTGGCCAAAGCGTGGGCCACAATAAAGGACCGTAAAATCACCTGTTGGCACTGTCAAGAATAAGAAACAGAAATGATTAACAAAGCATAGAGCAGATGTCATGGGAAAATCAGCTTTCCCTTATTTCTAGTTCCCTTCGCAATAGCTCATTACTGGCCCATGGGGTACTTAGATTTGGTCCATGGGACGTCCTGGAAACAGTGAAGGACCAGCCTCTGCCAGCAAAAATGGAGCTAGGGAGGGCCTTGTGTAGCCCTTGCAAGCTCTGTTTTCACTGGCAGAGTGTTGCAAGAGGCTGTTGCAGTCAAAAACAGAACACCGGAGCCCGTTTTTGTTGGCAGAGTGCTCAGGCCACCACAGGCACCCCCAACACGAGTGATCTCGAGCTAGCCATGCCCATCCTGGCCACCCCATCCCCCACCCCCACACCACCACCCCAAGGTCAAACACAACCCTGATGTGGCCCTCAATGAAATCGAGTTTAACACACCTGGTCTAAAGTGTCTACTAACTTTAGTCTTCAGCAGGGGTAACTAAATTAACCAGCAATGGGTAATGTGCTTATATCCTGTACATTGTGTTTAATGTATTGTTAACTGCCTAGAGCAGTGTTTCTCAACCGTGGCCAAGGTTGAGAAACACTGGCCTAGAGTGACTACAGAGTGGAGCAGCTCCAATTCAATTCAAATCAAATCAAAAATAAATAAAGTAAAGGGATGGGCAGCATGTATATCTCAAATCTCTCTCTCTGTTTTTTTCTTTGCAATCCTTTGGTCTCCAAACTTCACATCATTAAATTCAGCAGCAAACCATCAAATTGTATCAAGAAAAAAAAATTAGTACATTGTTTAAGAGCTAGGTTTACCACAAGACGATAAATGAGAAAAAAAAATCAAAGGGTTAGAACCCGGTTTAGCATATTGTACAAACTTAATTGAAAGGCTTTTAAGTAATAAATTTTCAATTAGCATTGTTGAAGAAAGGCAGCAAAATAAAGAAGGCCACTCCCAGACATTAAAAAGGGCCTCAACTACAATTCTTCCTGTAATACCTTCACTGAGGCCACTTCCATCAATAAACACTGTCCTATCACAACTCAGTTGACATACCATTGTGTGAGTGTGTGTGCACGCGCATGTAAGTGTGTCAACCCTTTTGTCTTCACCAGAGCCTAAACTTACCTCTGGTGATATTTCCCACTCCAGTTTTTGGGGTGGAGGGATGCTGGGGTCCATCTTGCCTTTGCAGTTCCCATCTTCATCATATCCCAGCAGGAATACATCTGTGGCAAGTGTGTACTGTACAAAAAAAGGGTGGCCAAAAGAAAGCTCAACTGTTTTGATTCCCTGCGGCATCATTCGTGTTGAGCTAGCACCCCATTCCCTAGCACCCCGGGGGAATCCAAGAGTTCTCCACTTCACCCCCTTCCTTCCGACCAATCCTATGCTGGAGAACCCAACTGGAGATTTACCTCCCAAAGATGTCCAATAATAGGTGCATCAGCCCATGAGTGTTCTGCATTGATTCCGGTTTTCCCGTTGCGGTAAACAATCAAGTTGAAAGATTTGTCAAACCACCTGTGAGAAAAGAGTTTTTCCATAGGCTGCTCCCTATTCTTCTCATAATCAAAGATGCACACATGGACAGGTATGCCTCCATCATGAGGGCACAAAACAATGTGTTTAAAGGCCCTGGCAACAGAGCAGATCATGACATCTCTCTCTCTCTCTCTCTTGCACTTCAAAATGTTCATTCTACCACTGATACTGGAAAAATGTTTACTGGCATACAAGGAACTTAATAGGGTTCTGTGAAGGGTATCACAGCCAGCAGAAAATTATTTGGCAAACAAAACCAGTCCTTATGGGAAAAGTATGAAGGAAGTGATATTATGGTACGATTTCTGTGTTCAAGAAATGCAAGGGATATGTGACCCAAGATCCTTATGACCTCTGTTGTACCATCTTTGCAGGTTGGTTGCAGAGAGGATATACCTACCTGTCACAGCAGTGCCCGTGTAGCAAGGATTTTGCGTAGACATCCAAAGCCTGACCTGGATTGTCCCCTCGCAGGCCCTGTTCACTTGTGTCAAGAGTGACAAAGAAAGCAGCTTTCTCAATGATACTCAAGGACTGCTTGTTAATCCCAGAATCGAAGTAGGTCTGGCGGGCCCGGGCCCAGGCATCTCTACAAAAAAAAAACATTAAACCATCAGAGTTACGAGAGGTGGCCATTATGGATGTCCTGATCCAAAAAAGTAACAACTGACTTTGGTGAGAATGGGTAGTCATTTCCTAATTCTAACATAGTCTGTTCCATATTAAAGAAGGACATAGTGGATACCCCTTCTTCTACCCCCTTCGAAGTCACTGCATGGACTCGTATCTCTTTTTGCTTCATAAGCAGCAACAGTGAAAAGATGCAAAAGAGGATTATCTGAACTCCAAAGATCAGTTCTTATGGCAGGGCTAAAGAAAGGAACAACAGATTCTTTCCAAGCCCAATTTTCATTTTCCTCCGGAAGGAGGAAAGATAGATATGGAGATGGTAGAGATTCCAAAGCGAGCAGAGGTTGATTCACTCTTTTCTACCATCTTTTTGCCATTCCCTTTCTCACGCTCTACCAAGTCAGCTATGGAAGTGCATGAGCCACCTTAGCTCTGTGGGTTGCATAATACCATAATGAGGACCACAGCAAGGGTTCTGAGAGACTGCCCTGTAGTATTTTATTCAGAAGGAGGGAAACATGAAAAAGGATGAGTTTGTCTTAAGCTAGGGTTTTCACCGTCTCCCAGTGAATGGAGGGCCCCAGACGCTTCTGAGAGGCATGGGAGTTACCCTCCTGAAGTGGGCAGAGCCATCTAAGAGGGAGAGTGCAAACCAGGTATGCAAAGTACTCCTTAAATAAGAAATAAAGATGTTAAAAGCACACTCAAATATATAATTATACCCACATGGTGGGGAGCAAAAGTAAAGAACAGCATAAAGAAGTGGCAGAGAATAGTAGGGCCATGAAGGGGCAGGGAAGCAAGGCAGCATGGCATGAGGGTAGAGCAGGACAGTTAAGTGGAGAGGCAGGATGACTAATGGGATGTAGAGGCCTTGAAGGTCACACCACACAACACTCCTGGGCAGTGGTGGGATTAATTTCTTTTTACTACCAGTTCTGTGGGCATGGCTTGGTGGGTGTGGCAGGGGAAGGACACTGCAAAATCCCTATTCCCTTCCCACCCTACTAACCTGCTTTACAGCTCCATTCTCCTGTTCAGGGCAACAAAAGAAGATCAGCTGGGAGGCAGCGGGGGCGGGGCCAGCCTATTTGCCGGTTCTCTGAACTACTCAAAATTTCCGCTACTGGTTCGCCAGAACTAGTCAGAACTGGCTGAATACCACCTCTGCTCCCGCGACACACTTGAATTTCTATCTAAACTTACTCTCTTCAAGCCCATTGAATGAAAAAGAGCATAGTGTGAATCAGCCCATCTATAGTATTAGCTGCCACAGGTCCAACTTACCTTTCACCTGCAGTCATTGAAGGCAATTTCTCCTCCCCAGGCAGAGGGGGTGTAGGGTCCTCAAGAATAGCTTCAAACTGTGCCTGAAGTTCACAGGGCTCCAGCAGCTTCCCCTTGTAATACAACGATACCCGGAATAAGCGTCCTGCATGGTATACTGCAATGTGATCACTGTCTTGTAGATGTTGGATCTTATCTGGGAAGCAAGGACATAAACAAAATAAAAACTCCACTGGGTCTCACTCAATACGTATATAGGCAGCCTAACCACCTGCCTCCTCCCCAAGGCTCCCCAAGGAAGTCATAACTCCGTGAAAGGTTATGTCCTGTACCGTAATTCAAATTTATCTCTCATCCCAAGCTAATAGTTCTAATTTTAATAAAAATAGTAACAGGTCAAGCACCTTACATTCAAGCAATTGCAGCAAACCCTTGCAGTTTCTCTGGTGTTAAATTTTCACAAAGTGAAACCTTGCATTGGGATATCCAAAATTCCCAGCCAGCAAAATGTGAGTGGAAATTCTTATACCTCTAAAGTGCACCAACTAAGGAAAGCTGCAGTAGTCAAAGATTAGTAAAAGAAGGCCGCACAGAATTAATACGGGCTGAAACAAATCCCCATTTTTCTCTTTGCCGTCCTGTGTCCAAGACCTGCGCACACAAAACCTTCAATCTTTTAATATTGTCGGGGAGGGTTTTTTAAAAAAATTCTTGGACCCTCTTTACATAGTTGCTGGAAACTGGTAGCAATCCCCCCTTATTGGACATTGCCACACTTTGCCAAACATGCAAATGTACTTGCTCAGACATCTACACTACTCTAGTCAAAAGATTCTGAGCAGTTCATGATTGATGCAACAGTCCGATTTAAACAATACACAAATCTAACAATTGTTGAAGTTAAATACTTAAACTAACTAGGCTTAATTTAAAAATCTTAGAAGCCCACAAATAAATAATGAAAATCCAGAAAGGAAAAACAAAAGGGAAATACTAGAATAACTTTGCTTCATAAAGCTCTTTTACTTTGCATCATTGTGTTCTGCCCACAACAGCCTTTCTTTTATCAATTAAGGGGGGCTTCCAACTACTAACATAATTGCCCACTCTTAATTTAAGGAAACAGTAAAAGCTGATTCAGGTGTCCAAGTTTTGAATACCAAAAAGAAGCTATTAAGAACTATTCTCAAGTATGGTAACCAGGATTGGTTCTCTAAAAGTCTTATCAAAAAGACCTTTGAGAAGTTTGGACCCATCCCTCACCTTTTAAGTCTTTACATCTGGAGAAGCATACGTTCACCACCCTGCTTTAAAATAAAACATGGCTGCAGGACAAAACATGGCTGCAGGTGGGGGGAGGAGTCCATTCATCCCCCCTACGATCCACATGACAGTGTACAGGAATTTGTTGGAAAAGGAGGACAAGGTATGCAGAAGCGTCCTACCTCCCTCCAGATCAGGCACACGAGTTGTATTAAATATGCGTTCAAACTGAGCTGAGCACGTTGGCAGGCAACCTTGAAGCAGCATCTGAGAAGCAGAGGGAAGCAAGAAAAAAAAGAAAGAGAGAGAGAGAAAGAGAGAGACCGAAAGAATAATCAAGAAGCTTTGCCTGCCATGAAGCTTTGAAAGAAGTAGAAAAGAACCCAAGGAGAATTTTTATTTCTCTTAGCAACTCGAACAGTCCTGCTAAGAAAGGAATCCAATAGGTAGCCAAGCTCCAAAAGTTCTAACTTCAATAGGTAGCCAAGCTCCGGTTCTAACTTCATGAATAGGTGTGAGTTACCCATGTTGATAAGAGCAAGAAGAGATACCAGATTTCCTTTAAAGCCAGGGGACTGATTGCCAACTTGGTACCTTTGAATGACTTCTACCACCCAATATGAAGTAGACTGCAATAGTCTACCATCATTCTTAGCCAAATAACACTGCACTGCTGGAGATGATGAAAGTTCTTGACACAACGCTCACAGAGGCACCAAGTTGTCAAAGGATGGTTAAGATAGAAGGATTTAGAGAATTATGGGTAAGTCCTGAAATCATAGAATGCAACACTGAAGATATGAATGAGACAAGCCAGCAAAAGACCCCATAGAGGAGATTCATCTTGCACAAGTCTCCCATAGCCAGATGTGAGAAGGAGATTATTTCTCGGGGTCTTCCAGTTCACTTACCCTGCCCCTCCCCAGGCAACCTGGTGGTGTTGAAAAGGCGCTGCCACTGGGCCGAACAGAGGGGGATGGTGGAATTAGGAACCATACTCTGATATCAGGTGAGAAGGAACCCCAAAATTAGATGGGGAAAAGAAAACCAAACAGGGAAGAGATTTATTGTTGTTATCTTTAATATACTCAGTGACCCTAAAACATTTAAAATCAAGGCATAAATAAATGTAACAAGCAAAAACCCAATGAACAAACTTTAGAAAGATAACTGAGAATGGGGCGTTGATTCTTACCTGATACGCCCCTTCTCTGGGCAGATAGAGACAGTGGTCATGCATGGGTTAACTCAGCCAGTAACCAATAGAACTGAGTTTACCAAAGTGATGTCATCGCCTCTGAGGAGTGTCCTCCCGTTTTCTTGACAAAGAGATAAGTAGACTGCTGTGCACTTTTCAATTGCTCTCAATTCCTTGATGCTCCAGCATTTCTTCCAGAACTCCTTCTGCGAACTAGGCCAGATCCTTAGAGGGTGGGGATGACCGCTGTCTCCACCTGCCAGAGAAGGGGCATATCAGGTAAGAACCAACACCCCATTCTCCAAAGTTGGTGGAGACAGCGGTCATGCATGGGATGTACCAAAGCTAGGCCTGTCCCCAGATGGGAATGAAACTGGACTAGAAGTCTGAAGAGGGAAAAACTTGTTGAAGGACCCACCGGCCAAAGGCCGCATCCGCCAAAGTGTATCTATCCACCTTATAATGGTGGATAAAGGTAGTAGTAGTAGTCCAGGTAGCCGCCTTGCAGATCTCCTCCACTGAGGCCTGCTTTGTCCATGCTGCCGATGTAGCCGCACTGCGTGTGGAATGCGCTGTGATGTCGGATGGAGGAGTGAGGTGATGTGCCAGGTAGGCACTTGAAATGGGAGATCGGATCCAGTGCCCAACCATAGATGGAAAAGCTTTTAGTCCCCTATTTGTGGGATGGAAAGACACGAAGAGACCTTCAGTGCGACTGAAGATGACCGTCTTGGCAATATAGATCTTAAGATCATGTCTTACATCTAACCTGTGCCATTTGCGTTCAAGTCTGTGAGAAGGATTAGGACAGAAATTTGGAAGAGTGAAGTCTAGAGATTGATGAAAGGCTGAATTTACCTTTGGAACAAAGGTGGGATCAAGACAAAGGACCACATGGTCTGGGTGAAATACACATAGATCCGATCGGATGGAGAGGGACGCCAGTTCCGAGATGTGCTCTACATGGGGCTGCCCTTGAGGAGTATTCGGCGACTTCAGCTAGTCCAGAATGCAGCCACGCGAGCGATTGTGGGTGCACCTCGTTTCACCCACGTAACACCTATCCTCCGCGAGCTGCACTGGCTACCTGTCGATCTCCGGATACGCTTCAAGGTGCTACTCGCCACCTATAAAGCCCTCCATGGTAGTGGGTCTGGGTACTTGAGAGACCGCCTACTGCCGATCACCTCCACACGACCCATCAGATCTCATCGTTTAGGCCTCCTCCGAGTTCCATCCGCTGGCCAATGCCGACTGGCCACCACACGGAGGAGACCCTTCTCGGTGGTAGCCCCGACCCAATGGAACGATCTCCCTGTGGAGATTCGTACCCTCACCACCCTCCAGACCTTCCGCACAGCCCTTAGAATCTGGCTATCCCATCAGGCCTGGGGCTAAAGATTGTAACCCGCCCGAATGGTATGAATGTTGCGTTTTAATCATGTATTGTCCTATATGTAAAAGTTTGTCTCCCCCCCCCCCTTGGATTGTGAGCCGCCCTGAGTCCTCCCAGGGAAAAGGGCGGCATACAAATAAACAAATACCAAATACCTCCATGCCAACGTGATGGCCACCAGAAAGGCTGTCTTCAGTGTAAGATGATGCAATGAGACTGATCTGAGAGGCTCGAAGGGCGGAGCCAACACCTGTCGCCGAAGGGTGTTTGGCGAGAGCCCTTTATCAAGCCCGTGTTGCAAGAACTCCAAAACCTGGGGAACCGAAGCCTCCAGTGGGATGGCATCTCGAGAAAGGCACCAAGTAATGAAAATCTGCCACATTGATTCGTAGATTCTGTTAGTGGCTGGGCGGTGAGAAGCCTGAATAGTTTGAATTACAGTCTCAGAAAGATTAGCCGCCCTCAAGACCGCCCACTCAGCCTCCATGCAGTTAGGCGGAGCCAGGACAGTGAATGGATCCCTGCTGAAGGGACATTATCATTGGAAGGCACCACACTGGGCCTACTGAGAGATTAATCAGGTCCGCATACCAGGGTCAGCGCAGCCAATGAGGGGCGATTAGGATGAGCTCGGCCTCTTCCTTTATCATTTTCTGAATCACCCTCTGTATCAAGAGAAAGGGAGGGAAAGCGTATAGGAGACCATGAGGCCACCTGCACCTTAAGGCGTCCGTCCCTTTCGCACCTGGTGTCGTGTAACGAGACAGGTACAAGGACAACTGCATGTTGGATGCCATTGCGAATAGATCTAGCACCCAAGTCCTGTACCTGGATGACAGCTGTTTGTAGATGTGCTGGTTCAGGCTCCACTCCGCAGGTCGATTGTTGTGCGGCTCAACCAGTTTGCCAGAGTGTTGTCAGTGTTCAAGATGTGTTCGGCATGGAGAGAGAGAAGATTGGCCTCTGCCCAGATTCCTAGGCAAAAGGCAGACTCCATGAGAGATACCGCCCTCATCGCCCCTTGGCGGTTGACATGTGCTTGGCTGTTGTCTGTCCGAATCAGCACGTATGTGTTGCAAAGTGAGGATTGGAAATGAAGGAAAGCCAGATGAATGGCCCTCAACTCTAGCCAGTTCATACTGTGGGAAAGGTCGGAATTGGACCAGAGACCCTGAGCCACTTGATCCTCCAAGTGAGCACCCCATTGTTAAGCTCACGTCCGTCGTGATTACGAGACGTGGAAGTTCCTGAAGAGGAATCCCCGAGAAATGGCTGGAGAAATCCACCAGTCTAGAAATTGTATTACCTCTGAAGTCAACCAGCTGCTGTTGGTTTTCTGGAATGGCAGAAGAAATCACTGAAGGCAGTGGCTGTGAAGCCACACTCAAGGAACAATGGAGAAGCATAAGACCATCTTCCCCAGCAGTTGAGACAGCTGGAGAAGAGGGACCAGCTATCTCCTCCGCACCTTGTTGGCCAAGTCTCTGAGGCTGATCTGGCGTTCCCAAGACAGGAAGACCTTCCCCTTGGAGGAATCGATGAGGGTTCCTAAGTGTACTAGACGTGAGGTGGGGACAAGGTGACTCTTCTCCTGATTGATGGAGAATCCCACCCCCCTGAGACACCTGTAAGGTGTCCTGATGGTCCCGAAGAGCCTGGTTGTGTGACCTGGACAACAAGAGGATGTCGTCCAGGTAGCATATGATCCGAATGAGTCTGGCTTGCAAGTGGGCTGCTACGATTGACAGGAGTTTGGTGAAAATCCTTGGGGCTGATGACAGCTCGAAGGGGAGGGTCCAATACTGAAAGTGAACGGCCCACATAGACAAAGCGTAGGAATCATCTGTGTTGCTTGTGAATGGGCACGTGGAGGTAAGCCTCCATGAGGTCCACTGATGTGAGGAGATCGTGTTTGTGCACACTCTCTAGGATTGACAGGAGAGAGTGCATTTTGAATCTCCTGTACCTGATGAATCGATTTAGAAATTTGAGATCGAGGATTGCTCTCCAGCCCCCCAGAGACTTTGGCATGATAAAGAGATGAGAGTAAAAAACCCACCCCACCTGGCCTGGAGGCACAGGTTGAATGGCCCAAATGAGGCGCAGATGATGGATGGCCTGCTCAACTAGGAGCCTCTAGTGAGGATCCCTGGAAATAGGGCATGTGACAAAGTGATTTGGAGGGTTGGAAAGCAAGTCCAAGAGAAGGCCGAATCTGATAGTGGACCTGACCCATGCATCGTTGGTGATGTTGTCCCAATGATCTACAAAGTTTGCCAGACGTCCCATGATCGGAAGATCCTCCAGGCAGCCACTTCTGCATCTTATAGGGGTGGTTGGTATTGTCCTTGAATGACTTTCTGGGATGAAATCTCTAGTTGTTTCTGCCTGGTCTGTTGGAGAAGGAGGGGCCCTGTCTGGGAGGAGCCTGACGCTGTGGACGGGAGTTGGACGAACCCCCATCCTGACCACGAAAGGGCTGCCTATGATAAAAGGACTGATTTTGACCCTCCTGCTTCTTAGTGGCCGGTTACAGGACCTTCCACTTGGACTCTACTAGCAGAGGTTCTAAAGGAGGGCCAAAGAGAAGGGAGGAAGAATAGGGAGAGGAGGCAAACCTCCACTTGGCTCAGGCTTCTGCCTGCCACTGCTTCAGCCAAAGGAGCCGGAGGGTGGTGATAGAGGATGCTATGGCTTTGGACGCCAAACAAGCCGCGTCTAAGGAGGTATCTGCGATGTATTCTAGGGCTGTTTTCAATTTGTTAATGTCCCTGTGAGGCCTAGAATTCCGGGCCGGAAGTCTCCCTTGAAGTTGTCAGCCATAAGAGAGCAAAGCGACTAAAGAAAGAAGCAGAGGTAACTACCCTGATGGCCCAGGCCGAGGCCTGATGTCCCTTGATCAGAGTTTGTTCTATTCTCTTGTCTTCAGGGCGAAGAGCTTCCTCAGGAGCTGCTGAGGCTGCGTTAGGAAAGGAGAGGCTAACTATAGGTAAGTCAATGGAAGATACTTCTAGAGCCTTGGTGAGTTCTGGTCCCACCTTGTACAGGCGCTTGTCCAAGGTATTGGGGAGGGTGCCTGTATCTGGTGATGCCCATTGATTCTGGACCACATCTATGAAGAGTCTGGGCGATAAAATCACCTCCTTTTCCACCTTAGGCTGGATGAAGAGGGGGTCAGTGGTATCAGTCTTGTCTGTTTCCATTCCCTGAGGAATCTTGGGTAAAGGAATGCCAGCGATCTTCTTGGCCTTAAAGAGAAGGGACCGAAAGGTTTAAAGAGACTGACAAAAGTAGGATGGTCGGAGGGGAAGGCCCTCGTCTTCTGAGATATCTGAATCTCTTGCCGGACGTTCCTCCGCTCTGAAAACCAATGGTTGACTGGTAACTCATGCGATGAAGAAGCCAAGAGATCACCATCTCTGCGTCTGGAACCAGAAGAAGAAGCAGACCTGCATGGAGTGGAATGGTTAGAAGACCTGTGTTTAAGTAATGCTGCTACGCCTCATTCGATGGCCTCAGAAATGATATCAGCCATGCCAGGAGAGTAAGAATGGCAGCGGGATGGGGGAGAGATGTGCTCCTGATAAAGGGGCTCCTCATCATGAGTGACGTTCCTGCCACCCTCGGATTCATCCCCACTGCAGGCCAGATCGCACATGCCCCTGGCTTCTTCAGGTTGGATAATAGATGCAGCAGGGGAGAGATCATCTTCCGAATCAGAAGATAGGTCAGGAGGAGGACTAGGATGAATAGACCTCTGGGGCTGAAACAGATGGGATTCTGTGTTTTTGGTATTGCCCTGGCCTTTTTAGGAGGAGCCTGAGTGACATCGCCATCCTCCCAAGAAGGTGAATTGGCTGTATTCCTGTGACTAGACCTGGGAGTCTTGGAAGTGGGCTCAGTGAGGGGAGCCTCTGGGGCAGGCCTGCACCTATGGGTTCCGGATGGAGGGGGCTCGGTGGTGGGGAGCAGGGGCCAAGGCAGGTGGAGACACTTGTGGCTCATGGACAGGAGAGAAAGCTGTGGCTTGTACGCATGACTTCTTGTCCGAAGGAGGGAATCAAAATGACCGCTGGAGCTTTTTTGCACCAAAACAAAATGGCCACTGAGGCTACAGAGCCTATGAGTGGGGCGCCATGAGGTAGCCGAGGCCACGGAAGAAATAAGGGCATTGATGGCCCTGCGGAGAGGCTGCGGAGGTGATGGCAGCACCAGCGGTGATCTAGCAGTGGCAGAAATGGTGAGTAGTAGTGGCAGCATGCAGCAGCGGCGGCAGTTTCCCACCGGCGGCAGCGTTTGGCGGCGTTTGGTGGCAAGGGAGAACCAGTAGAGGTAGCAGCACTGACGTAGCCACCAATGGCCAGTGCTAGGCAGTGCTGCGTCCAGGGAAGCCTTTGTAAGCCGCAGGCAAGGTCAGGAGGCTGAAGCCTCGAAAGAAACCCTGGCAGTCCTCTCAGTAGCCCTGGCTCCGAGAGGAGCTATCAGCAACGATCCGCCCTCCACCAGTAATTTAGAAGCCAAATTTTTCGAGGAAGGCCAATTAAAACCAATTAGAGTAGCCAATTCAGTATTTTTAAATAGATAAGTTGAGGAGAGAGCAATTAGCACAGCCAGTTCTGATGAACTGAGTCTAAAAAAAGCGGGAGGACACTCCTCACAGGTGATGACATCACTTTGGTAGACTCAGTTCTATTGGTTACTGGCTGAGTTAACCCATGCATGACCGCTGTCTGCCCCAACTTTGGAGAAAAAGAAGCATGACTTGGACTTTACAATGTAGCTTGCTGTGCTATCTTACATTTAATAAACAAAGCAAAGCTACCTGTGCATTTAAGCATGTATAATACTCAGCCCAAATACATTGGGGCAGGCCCATCTTTATTCCCCTTTAGCTTTGCTTTAAGCCTCTTTTCTGATCTTTTCTTTGCTGCATACTTGCAAAGAATCAATTCAGTATTTGAACACTAAGTTGCGCTTAAGACAAACTCAAAACAGTTGTGACACGGTGAATACAGGATTTGATCTCCTGGTTGTGATTTCCTTTGTTTTGTTTTTACTTCCAATGAACTATAGAAATATCAATCCAGAGTAGCTCCTGCCCCCATAGTAGGAGAAATTCATATATATTGCTTGCTCTGGAGGAACAACTAAGGAGTTTAGGTCTAGGAAAAGAACAACCATCCTCATCAGAACTGGAATATCATGCAATTGTCTTGATACTAAAGAAAAACATGTAGCATAAGAATGTATTATCATTTTAGCCCTTGGATCAGCAAGGCGAGGAGTAAAATTGATGTTCATCTGTGAATTTCACTGAGATCCTTTGCAAATAATTGGCCTGATCAGCATGTGAAACTAAACCGTACTGTATATGTTTAGTTTTAAATTAGTCTCATAAGCAAATGAGATGTTATAATATGCAAATATGGCTATTCTTTTTCCAGGGCACCAACATACCCCAGAAGTTCCTTAGCATGAGTCCTGGAAGAAAATGTGGGATTCGTTGTGATTTTGTAGACTATGCTTGCACCACAGACCTGGCTCTTTCTACATGTCCACTTCCCCTTTGTCTAGTCTAGGCAAATGAAAAATTTTCATTGATGTGTGCTACACAAATGATATGGTTAGTTTATCATTAACATTAGTTTATAAGTTCTTCCACTTTTGAAAGCACAGCAGCAAACTAAACTGACCATAAGGACAAAACTATCAAATGGTACGAGAAATATGTCTGTATTCAGGAGTGGGCTTCAAAAATTTCAGCAATGAGTTCTCTGCCTGGTTGCTGGATAGGAATGGCCATGGTGGATGTGGCCTAGTCAGCCTTCTGCATCATGGCAGGAGGGCCATTTTCGTCTTCTTCCCCCAGGCTCTGGGGACCTTACAGAGGCTGGAAATAGGCTGTTTTCTGGAACTTATGAGAGACCCATTCCCCGCCCTCACCGAGCCTCTGCATGGGCCCTGCACTTACCTCGCATCAAAAATGGCCCATATTGGGACTCCTGAGAGGGGAGAGATGGGAGGGGCCAGCTAGGATGGGATTTGGAGGTTCTCCGAACTGGCCAAAATGTTAGCTACCAGTTCTCCCAAACTCAGACGAACCTGTAGCAGGCCACCCCTGCCTGTATTTTTTCTGCCTTTCAGAAAAAAACAGCCTTTTCTAACCTATCATGTGTTTGAGACTATAATTTCCAAAACCTACTAAGTATGGTGGTTTGGTGGGGGCGGTTGTAGTTCAATTCATCTGGAGAGTCTCAGTTTGGAGAAGGCATAACAGCTACTTTACAAAGTAAAACGAGCTTACGACCATCCGTTTAGCAACCATTCAAAATTATACCAATGCTAAAAATAGTCTGGTTCTCATGCTTATGACAGATCTCACACTTATGGCCACTGCAGCATCCCCATAGTGAGGTGATCAAAATTCAGATGCTTGGCAACAGGCATGTATTTAATGATGGTTCATGTGATTGCTATTTGTGACCTTCTCAGCTGGTTTCCAACTAGCACAGGCTGTGGGGAGAACTGAATTTGCTTAACCATTGGATGATAACAACCACTTAACAACCACAGTGATTTGTTTGAAACCACAGCAAAAGGAGCTTGTAAAATTGGGTGTGACTCATTTAACAGCCATCTTGCTTAGCAACAGAAGTTCTAATGGTTGTAAGTTCAAGACTACCTGCATAATAAATCTTGTTCTCGGTCTGACTCCAACTAACTAATTAACACAGAGGAAGCTTTCATTCTCTAATAGGCATATTTCCTATCCTCCCTATATTTTGATCTCACTCACTGGTTTGATTTCCTCTCGGATGAGTTTGCGTCGGTACAGCAGCATGGCATAAACAAGATTCCCAGCACGAGCAGATTGGACTGGAGTAGGTATGACATAAAGGAAATCCTGCAAAATGAGTGCAGAAGAAATGAAAACATGGGGAGAAGGTTCGGTCAGAAATGCTGGAAGAAAAAATGTCCTGTTCAATGTTGGTATTCTTCTTTAGCGTTGGTAACTCACCATGGCATAATAGTTGCTATTTACCATCAAGGGGCTCCTCCCACGGAGATACACATACTCTTCCCACCAATCACTTACCTAGCAAGAGATGGAAGGAGGGTGGAAAAGAAGACATTAAAAAGACAGCACCACATGCATATTCTCAGTATACTACACTGTTCTTCCCAAAGAGCTCCTTCTCCCCTTTAAAAGGCCCACTCACATAGTTGGATGCCCACCAAGATTTCAGTGTGAGATACCACTGCAGTTGTGGTCCAAGGGTCCGTTCAAAGTCACGGACAAGACCTGTCATTCGATAGAACTCTGTATCATTCATCAGCGGTCGTATGGATTCCAGATACTAAGGGAGAAAGAAAATATGGAATTAGATCTTGGCAAGTGCAGAGTTCATTCTTTTATCCAAAAGCCTTCCTCATTCCAAACTCAAGATGACATTTGTTCTCATTCTCTCTCCAAAGACAAAAAAAATTAAAACTCTCACAAATCGACATGCTTCTCTCCAGCGCTTACGTTCGGGACAGTCAGCAGTTTCAGCAGCCGTGAGGCTGACTCTTAGACGCTGGAAAAGGGACTTCTTCCCGGGTCACCAGAGACTTTGCGGGTGTCTCTGGGATCAACAGGATGTACCCCTACCTATCACCGTATCTACAGGACGGTTTAGGTTCGAATGGACCGTCCAAACGACCAGAATTCGGCAGCAATCCTGGGACTGCAGGAAAGTCTGACTGTTCCACTGCGACGCCATGACCCTTCCCGAGATGCTATGATCTTGTAGTCCCCAAAATTTGGAGAGCTCAGCTAGAAAAAGCTATCAATCAACAGTCTATCAGAACATGAAACATTCAAGGTATCCTTCCCAGCTCACCAGCATCTGAAGTCACCCTGGTATTATATGTTTTTGTTGAAATCCCATTGTAGCCTATTGCTATTGCTAACTGCTATGCCCTGCATGTAAAACTTTCGTTTAATTACTATAGATAGCAAGAGAAATAGCACAAACTTATATACCATTTCACAGTGCTTACAGCCCTTTCTAAGCAGTTTAAGGAATCATCAGGTTGTCCCCAACAATCTGGGTCCTTATTTTACCAACCTTGGAAGGATGGAAGACTGAGTCAACCTTGAGCTGGTGAGACTTGAACTGCCAACAGTCAGAGGAAGTAGTCTGCAGTACTGCATTCTAACCACCCTGCCACCATGGCTTTTATGCAACAATAGTTCCAAAATACATTTTTTAAAGATCTCAGCTTTGTCTTTCTTAAGGATATTCCATTCCTTGTGTTCTCCTTCATTCTTTCTTCCCTTATTTATTAATTTCGTGTATGGCATTCTTTCTTCACTTTGCCCATTTCTACCCTATAAACAGTTTTCTAGCACTCCTTCAGTTGCTTTTGGAGTTAGACAGTATTTCTTTTTTTAACAAAAGATTATCATTTTATTTTAATGCAAATTTTAGGGCTTCAGATACTAATTTTTATCTCTTACGATTATGACATGGTTAATCCTCCCATGTCAAAATAGAAAATGCTTTCTCTTCCTAAGAGAGTTTAAGATCACTGTTAAGCGCATTTGACAATGTTGGATTATAAATTACCTCATATCATAGAAATAAGAATTCCATGTTAACGTTTTTGTTAATTTATGAAATCTATCTACAGAAGTTTACTGTTGTAACTATGCATAAATGCTGTCTAATTAACTCAATGAATAACTCAAATGTGTTATCTTAAGTGAATGCAAATGAATCACTCCCACAGCAAATAAGCAATGGAAAAACCTGATTCTCATGTTAGGCCCCTTTTTACAGCTCTTCCTTTGTCTCTAGCCAGAACTTTTCTTTCCAATAATCAGCAAAGAGTCCCACATTAGGAACCTATAATCAGAGCTAGGAAATGAACACCATCTGAAATAATTACTAAAAAAGAGTTCACAGGGTATGCCAAATGTCAGGACCAAAAATTAGTACCAGAAATGTCAGGCATGCTAAAATAATGAGATGCCTACTGTGATGCAAAACTTTTGATTTTCCTCCCTTTCCATAAGATCCAAAGACCAGTGAGGGGAGGTGGAATCAGTCAACATGGAATATTCTTTGTTTGGGTCCTGCTGCAATGGGCAATAGTTTCTAGCATTTCTGGAGAGAGGAAAGGGAGTTACAGATGGTTCTTGAGATATATCCATAATGGAGCCTGTATATTACAGTCATATGTTGCAAAGATTGTAAAATCGGTCAGTCACATGACTGAATCAATTTTATTATTATCTTTGCAGGGGTCATTAAAAATACTGCAATCAGTAAGTAAATCAATGATTGCTATGGATGCAGTTTTGCTGAAAACTGGAATTCCAGGGCTACCTGTATTAGTGATCATTAGGATCAGCTGCCAGGGATGGGGAGAATGTGTGATCTTTTTCCTTCCCTGCTTTAGTTCAAAGGAACACCTATCATGGTTAGTTTACACAAATAGTTGTTTCTATCAAGTAGCAGACTTTCAAAGCATCAGCCAATGCATGGTGGTATTATCCTAACTATAACATCACAATCTACGGTTGGAATACAAAGGATGGAGGCAAATGTAGGTCTCTGTCTTCCCTGTTTCAATTTCTCCTGTGAACACCACTACTTCAAAGATGCATTCCTTCACTTTCAAACCAAAATGTCCAAGAAATGTTACAATCTTTGAATGCCCTATTGTAAGTAAGAAGTATATGGACAAAAGCTGCAGACTCACCTTCCTCATTGTATCCGCAATAGCTGGAACAGGCAGACGAGGTAGTGACGCCTGATAGCTATACAACATGGGTTTACGACCAGAGAAGATTTTCACCAAAGCCTATGAGGTGAGGGGATAAAGGGAGAAGTGAGCAAGACCCCCACATTTCAACGTGTTCATTTTTTTCCTCCACCATTTTTCTTTGGCCTAATTCACAATAAAGTGGCCTGTTTTATATTGGAATAGGACATGGTGTATCCTGCTATAAAACAGAGTGAGATATTTGCTTCAGGTAGCAGATACTAGTAAAAATATTGTGGGGCTCAGCTATCTATGCTTAGTAGCCTGTCCCACATCCTCCTACACCCTTCAATAAATTATGCTGAAGCAAAATTCAACTGCCAGTTCTATTATTTTTATTATGAAAAAAAGGGAAAGCAGAAAGTCCATCTTGTTTTTTTTATTAGAATACAAATTACTAAGATTTCTCTGACACTGGATTACTACAAACTGCAGCCACCGAGGTTCGTTACTGACAGCGCAGAAGTTTAATCTAAAGGTTATAACAAGGGTTCTGCAGATTTTTGGATCCAAAGTGGAAAAGCAAGAATATGGCTTTCATCTCCTTAATGAAACTGCACCTTTTTCTGGACTCATGTGGTAGGTCTGTGTCCCGTCCCCCCCAGGAAAAATGATGCCAACTGGGTGTAGTGAAACCATTGTACTCTGGATGGAACTTCCTTCTTTTCTGACATAGTTTACTACATGTCTGGAAGCTGGTTATATGTTTGTTTGCAAAAACACTCAATCATATGAGAACCAAGCCCCAAGGATATTTATGTTTTCACATCTTCCCTAAATCTTAATCTGATCTTCTTAGGTATAATCACCCTTTCATCTAAATGCCTTGGTGGGAATTACAGACACACCTGCTGCTCTGTCTTAATGTGTATCTGTGCTCCTCAGTTTGGCTTCTTCTCAACTGATATGGCCCAATATTTCATCTCATTTTTCTCCAGCAGCCTTCTCCAAATGTGTACCTCTCAGATGTGCTGAATGGAAATCTTATCATCCCATACAGCCAGACCATGAGAATTCTGATAAAACAACAAATCTAAAAGGCACTGGATTGGGAAAAGCTGCTCCGTGGTGTTTTTCACCATAAACCATCATTAACTTTTTAGCTAAACCTGTTCATCTGCTCTTTAATTGTGAACATAGCTATTGTAAGTAGTTCAGGGACGTATCCCTCTGTAGGTGAATTGTATACTGCCTAGATGGCATGGTACTGAGAATGTTAGGGAGAACCTACTCATTAGGTGACTTTAAGTCCCTCCTTCTTTCTTTCCTATCCTATTTATAAAAATATTATTACAGAACTATTTCCCTGACATCCTGGAGGAGTATTCTGGAACATTTGTTTTTTAGTTTTTGTTAATTGCAACATTTCTTTTCTTCAAGCATTTGGTAGCAACATCTGATTAAATGTGACTGAGCTCAAAAACTAAGGTTAGTATTTGGATGAGAAACTTTCAGGGAATAGCTAGGTTGCAAGTTAGACTGGGAAGATAAAAAGCATCCCAGAAAAAAATTAGTGGCACCATGAAATTTTGCCAATAAAACAGCATGAATATATACACACACAGTTACCTGAAATCAAGCTTGACTTGAAAAAGGGGTTTTGCCTTTTATAATAATGTGCCTAACTTTTAAAACCAGTGTGAAATCTTTGCCCTCATAACTGTTTAATTAAACAAATAAATATGGTAACCTGTGCTATAGAGGAGAGGGAAGATATACTTGCAATAAATGCATTCAACATTTATAGTTTCTCCTCTGATAGCCTTGCTCATATGGTGCTCAGCAGATGTGTTGAAAACTCCCATATTTTTAGCTAGAAAAATCTATCTGCTCTGTGCTATAAGCCTGCTTCAACTCCACCCAGGATTATGGTAACTAGGACATTGTGTATGCTGAGTCTACCAACAATTGGCCCCATGTCCACTCTAAGAGTACACTTCTCCTGTAAGTACATACCAACCAGATCTTTGTGATGTTGGATACCCGACCATGCTCCTCATATATCCATCCATGATAGCATAGCAGCATCTTAAGAATGCTACGCATGGTCATAATGAGAGCCAGCCATAGTGCTGTGGAAAAGGCCAGGACACTGAGGACATTCAGGCCCTGATCTGACAGATAATCGCTGGAGAAAAAGAGGAGGATGGCAGAAAGACAAAGTCAACATTTCAAGAAAACTAACCTGTATTTGTAGATTGCAAATTAACTTAAGAACTGTTAAAGATTGGGGGGGGGGATGAATGATCACATGTTATAGTAATTCAGCTGTTTGGTTTACATTTCAATTAACTGTACAATCTCTGAAAAAGTTTTAATTTTAAAAGCATGTCTCTGTACAGAAAATATTAGGCTATTGGTCTTATTCAGTATAAGAGCTTTCTATGCCAGGATAGACATTTTGGTAGGCTGAGAGTGACTTTTTAATTCTTTTGCTTAGCTAATACACAATATTGTCTGCCTTGCTAATAGGAAAAAGATAACTGGAGTGATGAAACACAATATTATCCCCATAATGCAGGATAATAAAGCATTAATGCAGACAGGAATCAGGAAACATTGGATTTCTGTATTCCCCACAAGGCTAACTCTTTACCCAGTTACAGAAACTGTGTGCTGCTAGAGCCAAAATTAAGGCACTATGTGAGTTTGTACCTGGCTAGGTTAAGGATGCTATCTGAACTCAACCATTAGCTCTGACCGGATCTTAGCTTCTTCCACTCTGACAAAATTAACAGTTTCTAGTTCAGTTTCTAGTTCATCATGAAGACTTGCCTCCTTTTCTCCCCTAATTACCTGACTGGCAGATGTTCCTTTATTTTGTCAATCATGCCCATGGAGGGGTCAAGACGAGAGAACTGGGTTACTAGGATAGCTGTAACCATGAAAAACCAACTGGAGGGGCTGGCGGGATACACACCTGTCACAAAACCATTCTGTTTGGAGGCAATATAAGGAAATGGAGGTGAGAGGTAGGAAAACAAAGAATTTGAGAGTTTTGATTTTCTGCTACGTTGGCACTCTAACCTGTTTCTGAAGGAATAAAATCCTTTTCTTGGAACTCTGACTCACAGGTTGAACTTTTGCCTACATTAGCAAATTATCCTCTGACTTCTTTTCCTCCTAGGCGAAACTGTCCTTTTTTTTTTGCAGAAGCAACAAGAACGTCTACATATTAAATATTTACATTATTTACATTATTTCAATATATTTCAACACATTTAAATAATTCCAGCATTAAAAGCCAATCTACTGGCACTTACATTTTTTTCTTCAAGGATAATTTTTACTCGAATATTAGTGATCTTTGTTGAGAGCCAGTCTGTGTAGTGGTTAAGGTGTTGCACTAGCAGTAGGAAACCCAGACTCTAGTTTTCCCTTAGACAAGAAAGCCAATTGCTTTCTTTCAGTGAGGCCCATCACTTCCTCTCAGCCCTAATCAGCATCAGGCTCTGGAACAAGCCAGCTGCAAAATAAAACTCCTGCCACATCATGCATTAATAGCTTTGCTATATGAATTGAAGCAAATACAATACAGGTAGTCCTCAACTTGCAACCATTTGTTTACTGACCATTAGATGTTACAACCTTTCCAGAATCCCTGCGGTCATGTGACCAAAATTTAGGGACTGGACAACCAACATGTAACGGTCTTGAGATTACATGATCACAATTTGTGACCTTCCTAGCTGGGCTTCCAACAAGTAAAGTGAATGGGGAATGTTGGATTCCTTAATGATCATTTGATTCACTTAACAGTCACAGCAAAAAAAGGTCATAAAATTTAACACAACTCACTTAATGACTGACTTGCTTAATGGCAGAAGTTCTAGTCTCAATTGTGGCCATAAATTCAGGACTACTTGTATGCCTGCAGCCAAATGGGATAAGTACTAGGAACAACATTATGCATGGTCTTTGGGCTATCTGGAAATGTAAATCTCTGTGAAATTGAAGGGAAAATTATTATAGACAGACCTGGCATTCAACAGTAACAGAGATTAGGGCCTCTACAGATGCTGTAACTTTTCTCTCACTCTGAAAGTCATGTCACCACAAGTGGGAATTGATGTTCAGTACCTCATTCTCTGGGAGTGGTTTGTTCCTGCCTCCCACCAGTTTCCCTTTGTCATTCTCTTGATCGTTATTCCCAAACCCCTAGCCATTCTCCAACCCTAACCCATCAACCCAACAGAGAGCTACATTCTACAGACAATACTCCAATCCCCTCTAACACCAATCACTTATTCCACCAATTGGCCAAATGTGATACAATTTTACTCAATCTTCTACATAAAATCAATGTGATTAATTGCATAGTATAGCAGTTGATAATAGTGTAATGAATTTAGACTCTCTAATAAAGAACCAAGCAATCACAGCTCTTTGGCTACTTAAGAACTGACAGTGAGATCTCATTTTTGCATTGTTAAGAACTCTTTCTTTGTCCTCTGGTATATTCTTGACTGAACTCCAATCCTTACTATTAAAATATTAGAGATGACAACTTTGGTGTCAGCAAGAATCAACAAGACCCAACTTTAATACCCTTAATACAGGTAGCCCTTGACTTACAACCATAATTCAGCCCAAAATTTATGTTGCTAAGTGAGACATTTGTTGAAATGTGGCAAGAAAGATCATGATCACATTTGTTAAGTGAGTCACTGCAGTTGTTAAGTTAGTAACATAGTTCTTAAGTGAATCTGACTTCCTCTGTGACTTTGCTTGTCAGAAGGTTGCAAAAGGTGATCGTACGACCCCGGGACACTGCCAAAATGTGAGTAAATTACCAAGCATCTGAATTTTCATTACCTGGCCATGGAGATGCTACAACGGTTGTAACTGTGAAAAATGGCCATAAGTCACTTTTTTTCAGTGCCATTGTAACTTTGAATGGTCATTAAATGAATTGTTGTAGGTCAAGGACTACCTGTACACAGAACTCTGTTCCCTTCTGAGAATCCCCAATTAAGATTTCACAGCCAGATTTTCAAGTAGCATTTGAGTTGTATTTTTAACATTATGACTGCCCCCTGAATTACCCGTAGTTGGTTGAATTTCTTTTTCCAGGAACGCAGGCCTGAAAGGTAAATCTCCTTGATAGCTGCATGGCTCAACTGAAGGTCAATACCCTCTGGAGAGACAGTGAACTGAAATGCCACAGCCTGGTGAGCTTCTGCCATCGTGGGAGGATATTAAGTTGTTGGCTAAGCAGTTAAAAGAAACAGAAACAAGTGATATAATTAGCCTTCATTAATACAGTCGAGGTGTGATGAAAATACGTCTACCATTGCTCAGTCACTGATGGGTTATCAGATCTACAAAACGTTTAGGCAACCCCTGGATGGTGCAAAAATTATTTTCTATATGTCATCATTGATATCTAGTAGCCAACAAGATTTTTTTCAGACAAAATTAAGCAACTCTGAACAAGGCTGATACAAACCCACCCCTAATATTCCTCCAAATTTGTTTCCAAATGTATATTTATTTGCAGAATTTATAACTCAGCTTTTACCATTAGCCAATAATAATAATAATAATAATAATAATAATAATAATAATAATAATAATGCAATGCAAAGAAGGCATGCAGTATCTTCCAAACAAAAATAAAACTACCAGTTAAAACTACTAATTTTCAACAGATTAGAAATTATAATGGATTAATGAGAAGAAAAGGGAACACCCTGAAAAAGAACATTTAAAATCTGAAAGGAGATGAATAAAAACATAGTTCTTTCCATTTTATCTGATAAAAGAACCATTAGACCGTCAGTTAAACAATATGTAACCAATATGTCCACCATAGAAAGTATCCTCACATATTGCGTTACAGTATGGTATGCTGGTTTAACAGCTGCGGACAGGAAGGCATTAAAGAGAGTGATCAATTCAGCACAAGAAACCATTGGTTGCCCTCTGACACCACTGGATGACATCGCCAGATCCTGCTGCTTTAGCAGAGTAAGGAAGATACTCAGAGATGATTCACACCTTGGTCAATGCCTCTTTGCACTTCTACCATCGGGCAGAAGACATCAAAATACAGCCAGCCAAACAAATAGATTTAAAGATAGTTTCTATCCTTGGGCTGTCAGACTTTTAAATACAACCACAATCACTCCATGCACACAAGCTCCCCGTGGAGATCCGGACCCTTACGACCCTCCCGACCTTCCGTAAAGCCACTAAGTCCTGGCTGCTCCGGCAGGCCGGGGGCTGTTGAAGTATCCAGCCCCACGGTAACTATGAATGTTGTTGTATTTTAAATTGTTGTTTGTCTTATTTATTCCCTTTCCCCTTTTTATTGTAAGCCGCCCGGAGTCCTCCGGGAGTGGGCAGCATACAAGACTAATGAACTGCTAGGTTTTTTTTCTTTTTCTTTCTTTTTTCGTTTCTGCTATAATTTTGCACCAGTGAGGTTAAAACCAATTTCGTTGTATTTATCTTGTTCAATGACAATAAAGATTATACTTATACTTATGTAAGGAAAAAGCTCTGCACCCACAAAGACCCTCTTTTCACCAAATTAATATTCATTAATAAAGAAGGACAATAGTTCTGCATACAGTTCCCAAAATTTTGTCTCCTAATCTTCCTTCTATTTTTCATCCTGGCATTAACTAATCAAACACTACGGGCATTTCATTTGCTTATTCATAGCTGTTTAAGGACTTAACATGCCGCCCCCTGTGGGTAATCAATAGAAAATAGATAGAGTCCACACTGAACAGAACATGCTGTGACCTTGCCACCAATGACACAATAAAAGCCATTATACTATAGCAGGTGTTTAATAAGAATATGCTACCATTCAGAGGTCCTTTGGAGTGGGTATGGGCCCATTACACCTCTTAGTACCTCCTTAAATAAGCTGCTTGTGGAAGTATTTAATGATGAAAAATAAAATAAAGCTAATCTTTCCTATCACAAAAACCGGCAGGAAAAAGATCCATAGCTACAAAATGGATCTACTATATACAGCGTAAGAAGTAATCCCTAAATATCTGGGTTATTCCAACAGATGCCAGCTTTCATTGAGAGAGTAAAAATTCCAAAGAGAACCTTAGGTTTTCTGCACACTATTTTTCTACTTACATCCTGCCAGTTGCAAATTTGGCTGCTATGGCAACCTTTTTCTATGCCAAGAAATTAAAAGGGAATAGCAAGTAAAAAGAGGAGTAATAACAGTATAATAATTTAAAGATACAATTGGTTTGAATAGTTTTAACTTGATCTTTGCTTGCAGCTTCAGTAGTTCTCTCCTTTCTTCATGAAAAGACCCTATTCAGTTCTATCTAAGCCCAGTTGTACAACTAGACAGTACAGAAAGGGAGTCAATAAATAAAACATAAAATCTTGGTTACCACCTGCAATTCAACCTCATTATCTTATACAAAGAAAATCTAGGAATATCAGTTCTCAAAGCTACTATTGGTACTAATATCAGAAATTCTCTGGACATAAATTGAAGTCATAAGGTGCCACCCAGCTTACTTCACCAGCTGTACATAGTCAGTTTTCCTATCCCCTGAAAGGAGTGCCACTTTGTTTACCTAATACAGGTGAGAGTACCCATGATGTCAGCACTATGCCAATATGAGGTCACAATATAATGTCTGGAAAGTTTGAAAGAAGAGATGGAAAGGATCAAATAAGCTTACTTATTTGACACAATTCATGACAAGTGAAAATTTAGGGGACACTCCCAACCAATAACAATCTCATTTCCATTACATAACTTGGACTACAACTGCCATATTCTCTGGTTATCCCATTCTTTCGATAAGCTGCAGATTAGAAATGACAGATTTCACTCAATGTATCAAACAAATACTGTGGAATGCTGACAGCATCTTGGAGTCCTGTTTAGTCATCATTCAAACCACCCAGTTGCCACATACTGTAGCTCTATAGACCAGAGTGAGAACAGATTACAGTAAGGAGAACAGTATTGTCAAGGGACAATAGTTCAAGGGAAAGGTTATGACACCCAACACAGAAGCATAATACTCTGTTGTTTTATTAGATGTTTTTTCTATTATAACAGGCAAAATATTAATTTAGATTTATTTTTTGCTTTCTGTTGTGAAGTGGACAAAACATTTCCCAATTTTCCACCCCACGTCTCCATTATTTCCCACCATTTTGATCAATGACATTCCTGAGATGCATCAAAATCTTAAAGATTCTCAAATTCTGAGTGAAAGCCACTGGGATCTGCTGGAGGGATTTCATCTGCGACAGCACCTTATCTCAGATGAAGAATTGTGAGGCAAATCCTGAAGAATTTCCTCACTTAAATAAAGATATTCACACACCAACTACCATTATGCACCCCTGGCAATTCAGAGAATTGCAGCATTTTTGCTGCTATCTTTTGTGGCTGCTTTGAGATATCCTAGATAATGAATATAATTTTATATAATAGGTCAGAATTGTTATTCCCATACATACAAGTTAAGTGAAGGGTTGCTGAGAAATAGTAGGTTGCCTAAAGTCACCTAACACATTTATCAAAAACTGAGATTTAAATCAAGAGTTTCTTAATGGTGGAAAGTATTTGATGATCAAAGGTTGTACACTGAGATTTCAACAGGTCTTCTTACTTCACAGTTTGAAGTAAACAACTACATATTTTACCTTACCTGCTTGCAATGCTATTTTTTTACCTACCATACTTTAATCCTTTGCTTCATCACTTTCCAGCTTTGGATTTCTCTATAAACCCACTACATGTCATTTTAAATAAATACAGAAAACTCTCATTCTTGGTTGTTATTCCATTTTGAACTCTTAGTTGGAATCTAATAGCTTTCTACCATCGGACTCTATTAAACAAAAGGTTTCTGTAGTTTGTGGACCGAAAAGAAGAACAGCTGTGCTATTATTGTTATATTCACATAGCTTACTAAACTCTAAACCTGGCTTATAAAATAAGACGCCAAAGGGTTCACATAACACGCTACATGCAAACAACTAATATTATGATGTACTATGTGACACATCCTATTTGATTAAGACGATGTTCAGATTCCCATAAAACACAAAGTACTCAATTTCATTTTATTCTAATCAGTAGATTGAATGAACCAGTGATAATGTCATTGGTGAGAGGAAATTATTAGAATCTGAGCAAAAGTTAAGAATGGCATATAAGCTTCATAGGAGCAGTTGAGTTCAGTTGAGCATATTAATTTGGGGATAGAAAAATTCAATTTGCAATCTTCCATCCATCTGTTGGATTGCAAAATAGATTATAAAAGTCATGAGAGATATAAGCCTTGGAGAAAATATCTAGATAAATCAGGATCACATTATCTACAAGAAATAGTGATATGAAACAACTATTAACCCGCCTTCTCTGGGGATAAGGTTTGAGGTGGCTCAGGAATTCATGGCTGTCACAAGAGCCATGGGCTTATCCCAGGTCATCCAGAGCCTGAAATGGAGCAGTGGTCACAAACTGGATCTGATGTTCCTATTAAAGCAGTGCTATGTGAAATTGGGAGAGCTTTTATGTACTCTTTGTCCTGATCAAATCATGCCCTTGTTACATGGTATTCACCAGCACTATCTACTGCAGGGAGATTAGACCTTTAGATCTGTCCATCCTGATGATCGACAGATTTCAGAGGGAGCTGGAGTCCTGCTGGTATGCAGCACAGTCATTATGAAACCCTAGAATATGAAAGTGACTGAACCTTTAGGTCAAATCATACCTATGCAGCTTCTCCCCTGTTGTAGATTCTGGCCCTCCTTGTGGTTCATGGAGGAGTTAAGGGAATTGAAATGAGAGAAAAGACACCTAGAACATAGCTGGCACTCTATGGGGGATGAATTAAATAGGATATGGGTTAGAGCTGTTATTAAGGCCTAATTTGTAGCAGTAAGGGTGCCAAAGCATCAGAACTTCCCCACAATTATTGAGTCTGCAAATAGTGACTTGGGGTGGGATGTCCTGTGAATGAGTTGTAACTGAGGTAAGTTTGAATGAAGGGGGTGTTCTATTACATTTTAAGGGGGCCTTGGTTCACCTCCTCCTCAAGGAGCCATCGCTCAACTCCTTTATATTGGACAATTTTTGTCCAGAATCTAACTTTCCCTTTTTTGAGAAAATTAGTTGAGAAGATGATTGTGCAACAGTTTCAGAAAACCTTAGATGAGCAGATCTGGAAATTTTTCAGCCAGGATTCAGACATGGGTATGGAATGAAAATGGCATTAGTCAAATTTTTGGATGAACTCTGATGGTGGGTAAGATAGAAGTTGTGCATCTATTGCCCTAATTGACCTCTTGACAGCTTTCAATACCCTCAACCATAGTATCCTTCTGGATCAACTCAGAGGATTGAGGGTGGGTAGCATGGGAGTAGGCTGGTTGACTTCTTTTCTCCAGAGTCAATTCTAATCAGTAGCTAATCAGATGAGGAAGGATGGTCCTTGTTCCCTTTTATGCAAGGTGATGCAAGGGTCTGTGCTTCTAGATTCTATTCAACATCTTCTATTCAACATCTACATGAAGCCACTGGGCGAGCTCATCTGTCACTCATGTAATTGAGTCCCTGCACTAGGAGTAGATAGCAGTTATAGCTAGGACAACCTTTGCTCAACTTTTTATTGTTCCTGTGCTCACTGTCATTCATGACCTCATTACCTTCTGGTTGGATTGTGTAATGAGTTTTACATGGGGCTGCCCATAAAAAGTATTTTGAAGCTTCAGCTGGTGCAGAAGGCAGCAACAGGAACACTTGTATATATTTCTAGATAGTGTGTCATCTCTCTTCTCTGGGAGCTACACTGGTTACCATTCTGTTTCTGAATCCAATTCAAGGCGCTGATTTTGGCTTTTAAAGCCCTGTATGGCATGGGGCTAAACTATTTGACAGGCTGTATCTCCCTTATTACATCTGTGCATTCCTCCAGATCCAACGCTGGGACATTCTACAGGTGCAATCAGCTAGTTAAATTTACTTTACTTTATTGTCATTGCACATGGTACAACGATATTAAATGCCATCTTCAATGTACATTATAACTATACAAATAAAAACATTAGAGAGGAAGTTTCATTTGAACCTTAGATGGTGAGACTTTTCAGCTGGGTCCTTGCTTTATGGATCATTCTTCTCCCTCCAAAGTGAAGCTGACTTCATCCCTTTTAACTTTCCAGAAGACCCTCAACATTTTCTTGCATCAACAGCCCCCCAGAGACTGGTGATGCATTCAGATAGCTCCTGTGTAATTGACACCTGCTCTTTGCCCAATATTTTTTTAGTTTAGTGCTTTTCATAATTTAAAAACTTTTAATAATAATATTACTTCTGTCAGGATTCTGACCAGTGATCTAATGCTATCAAGAGTCTCAAGCCATCCGGCAACTTGTTTGTAAGTATTGTTTTTGTCTTTCTTGCTCACCTTTCAGAGTAGCTTGTTTGTGAAATGTGCAGCCATATAATTATGACGAATGGAAAATAAATAAATAAACAAACCATTTATTTCTCAAGCAACAGGGTGTGCATCAAACTGTTTTGGCTAAAGTCCAAGTAGGCAAAAGTTGATGCTCTTTGCCTTAGATTGGTTGAAAAGAGCCCTGGAGAACTTCGTCATGCTCAAATGTTTAGCTTCACAAGTTATAACGTATTCCCATTTTTGGGGATTCTAAAAAGATAGGGAGAGGGCCAAAAAATTCCTGTATGCGCTCTTCTTCCCACAAAATAATATTCCTGTATTTCATGCCTACAGCAGAGAGTCCATGGCAGATCAGTCTTTCTGTTTTTTCTCAGAAGTTGCTCAGGATATTTGAAGGTGAATCAAGCTTAGTTTATTCATTCTGCAAAGCCATGATTTGCTTACCTAAATGACAATGGGCTGAATTCTCAGACTTGCTAAGTCCAAACCAAATAAACCATATTTTTATTTAGGAAAAAAGAACTTCTTTAAGAACTAGCCATGGTGTAATATGACAGCCTAAAACTGTTAAATTTCCCCTTAATCAAGAATATCCCAGGTTATCTCCCCATTACTATTCTACTTCCTATGTGAAATAGGAGTAGCAGCTACATAGCAAGATTATTGAAATAGGCATCAAGCAATATACAGCTGATTAAAATAATCTGACTCATCTTTAGACCCAATATAATGTTTTCTTGCACAAATTGATAACTTTCTCTTCTCAAGCAGCAGCATCTTAGCAGTTGTGAAAATGTTCAGTACTTTAGAGTGGGGGTGTTAATTGGTTAACTTCTACTGTACACAGCTTGCCAAGAACCGGATGCAGCTGGGCTGATATATAAAGAAAGAAACGGATTTCTTTTTTCCCATCCAGCATAAGCAAATATTGTTGCCTTGGACTTGGCCTGCAGCACCAGCAGATTTAAAAATAACTGCTGCAGGGTGTAGAGTCTAGCAGGGTGGAAAAGACATGTGTAGACAAATACATTTGCTTCATGGTAATTGCCTATCTCTATCTTCTTCACTTGCAGAATATTCAGGATATTAGTCCAACGGTCTTAACTGAATTCACTTCCCATTGAATCAGTGTAAGTTGACATACAAAATTGACTTTGTTATGTGAACTATTAAATCTGCAATCCAAATCCTACAACTGGTCTCCTGTATTTTCTCTTTTAATTTTCTGATCACTCAGGAACCACTTTTATGGCTAAAAAAAAGATTCTATGTCTGGGAATAAGTACTAGTGAATCAGTAAGATATTTATATAAATATATGTGCCAAATGAAGAGAATATACATATCAGAGTTGAACTGTAAGTTCTTGGTGCTCTTTAACCTTGGTTGTTGGCTTGTGAAAGTTTAATTATCCAACTAAATATCTAGTCAGTTATTTGCAAGCAAACAGCTGAATTCAGAGGGACCAAGGATTCCATAAATATATTGTTTTATACTGTTAGCTTTTTACAGGATTAGAATTTAAAGCCTCCTTTAATAGTGAAATATTTGATTCTATAAGTGGGAAATGGACTAAATCAGGTCCGGTTCTGTGTTACTAGTACCCCAAGATCTAATAAATAAAGTCTAGGGCAAAATTAGTATATTTAGAATTTAAAGCTATTAAAATTGTTTTCAATGTAAGAAAAACCCTCTTTATTGTAGGAAAAACTTGACATTTTGCAGACATTTTTCATTTCAATTTAAAACAGAAGATGAAGAGAATGTCAGTTTTTGCTAATAAAATTGGAACTCAACAATCTTGATTTACTACAAATCATTTAGAGAACTGCTAAATAAGTATTAGAAGCTACTCATTGTTAGGCACTGCCAATTCTTAATAACTTATATAAAACTAGAGAAATGTATCAATGAACAGATCTGGTGGGAAATAAATATGCTTTTAAATGAAGCTTTATGAAGCTTGTAACTTTAAAGAGATCTATTGGTATACAAACCTAATCATCCAGTTTGAAGATATAAATTTAGGGTGGGATCTCATTGAATCATTATAAGCGACACCTGTCTGTAAACCCTTTCTAAATCTTTTCATAGTTCCCGTAAAAAAAGATTGTCTTGCTTCCGATATGTCAGATATATCCAAGCTAAACTTCCTTTAATTTTGGCTTCATCAGCATAACTTGATATATTTCCCCAGTAGAAGGTATCAAATAGTTACACACAATATTTTATTTGGAGTGCTGTCCACAATAACTAGTGCTGAATTGCCCCAGGCAATTTTTGGTTCTGTTTTATTTTTGAACTGGGTTGATGGAATGATGGAGACAACTGAATCTGAGTTTTTGTCTTTAACTGTGTGTTCATATTACTTTACTTGGTCTGGTTAAAAAATCTGGATGACAATTTATAAGACAAGAAAAGAAAACTGATCATTATTTACCAACTTTGTTGTCTGTCATACAGCAGTCAAATAAATAAAAATCCCCCTTTACTTTGCGTTTTAGAAGAAGAATGGACAAAGGCCTATTTCTTTTTTTAAAAAAAAATCTGACTTCCAGTTGTTTTTCTCTGTATCAGACTTTACTCTAGTTTCAAAATGCAATGTCAACAGGCATCATTTATAGCAGGGATGTGCCACAAAAAAGAACACAATCAATTCTTTTCTTAACAGTAGATCACTGATATCAACATGCCTGGTTGCTTGGGTTAGTCAACCCAGGATAGGTTACAAACCATTTATTTCTCCTGGATTTAACAGAACTTTATCATCTGTCACTATTTTCTGCTTTTGGACCGGTCATTTTATACCAATAATATATATGTATGCTATACACATGGAATATTTTACAGAGCCTCATTATCAAAGAGGATCTTTCAGTAAGAGAATCTTACTGAAGATGAGCACATAGTCACATTAAAAACAAACACCTAATTCCTTTTTGGTTCTTTCCAGAACTTCCCTTCAGCCATACCGGTAATTGCTGAAAATTTATGGTTTAGTTTCCTATCCTTAAATTATGCTTCATATAAACATTCTTGCCTGTGGAATAATGAGCAACACTTCCTGCCTATGTGTAACAAATGCCTCAAACTAATTTACTGTTTATTGGAGCAAACCTCCAACAAATATTGAGTACCTCTATCTACCCAAAGGTTTTTTAGCCTGTGCCAGAGAACCAGGGAGTCCTTTCCTGCATTTGCAAGTTGCCTTGTCTTTCCAAGGACACATACTTTAAAAGTCTTACCTGACTTAGCTACTATTTTGCACCAACAGCTAGATTTATCTGCATAGTTAATGATTCCAAGCGCTCTGAAGGTATGCTATGAACGTGTGTGTGTGTGTGTGTGTGTGTGTGTGTGTGTATGTGTATGTATGTATGTATGTATGTATGTATGTATGTATGTATATTTGTGCTGACAAATACAACACAAATGTAACAAAGGCAACAGTAAAAATATTGGGTTTCTGTCTGGATGGTCTCTTGTGACGAGCTGATAGATAGAGAATGGAAGCAGTAGACTTCCTCCCATATTTGGGCACACCAGGGGTTGTGACACTAAATAAATAAATAAACAAACAAACAAACACACACACACACACACACACACACATATATATACATACATATTATATTTACAATCACTGTCCAATATTTCTTCTAAGTGAAAAACAGGATTAAAATGTTCTGTCGCTCTTCTGCATTTTCTTATTCAAGCAATTAAGCAATACAAAAATAAAGCATTTGACTCACCTTATTGCTTTTCCCAGTTAAGGCAATTTATTGTGAATCACATAAAGGAAAACATAAGGCTGCAATGTTACCTAGAAATTAAGTTCACACACACATCCACTGACTTGGCTATGAAGCTTTCCAAATAACTAGGTTGATTTTCACTGCCTTGCCCATTACAGCCAATGGCAATCTCAAAAAAGGAACTAAAAATGTGTGATACTCAGCCTACAAAAAGTTGCCCCCCCCCCAAACGTAGGAATCTGCGCTATACTGAACCACTTTATTGTTATATCCAGCTCAATACTATCTGTACATTAATTTTCTTTTGTAAATATACTTAATTTGATTACAGAATTAATTTATTTAGATAACTGCATTTGTACAAGATATTGAAGATGTGAGTTGAGTTCATATCAGATTACTTGCCACAACACATAAAGCAAGTTTACCAAATGTTGAACAAATACAGTCACCGCATCTTTAACTGACCTGCTTAAATCATGAAAATTCAGCCACTGTATCGGACTTCAACTTCATATTTCCATAGCCAGCATACTATATATCTTCTTCTATAGCAATGAGAAGGAAAACAGCCTAAATATAGGTGAAATGTCAGACCACGTGCAAGACTTTACTAGCTTCTGACTCTTTGCCTTGGGGCCTCTACTGTCAGCAGTGCCAAGAAGAGAGGAGGGTGTGTTTTGAAACAGAAGAACCACCCTGAGAAAACATTTAGTAGAGGCAGAAGATAGTAGCATCATAGCTCACAGCCCCACCTACTCATACAGGATATGTCAAACAAAAAAACACCTTTTCCTTCAGCTCTAGTAAATTAACTAAATTGTTTATGCTTTATATTGTGTTTTTAAGTATTCAAAGTACTTCACCTGTATTCTCTAAGAGAATGTTAGAGAATAACAGTAATCTTGTTATAAACCCTAATGAAGGAATCCAATATTATCTGTTTTTAAAGAGCCTTAAAAATCCTACCTTCAAGACTCTAAATTGCCACAGTACTAGAAAATCACATATAAAGTTTGAAGTGTCACAAATATTGAACTTGCAATAAAAGATTTGCTATTTGATTTGCACTGTTCTACTCCTATTTTTAAAAAAATTGCAAGAAGAGAAGGGAAACAGAACTAAAAAGAATGGAGACAAAGATGGAGACAAAAACATATTTCCTCTCGGTAATCATTAGAAACATTATCTGTGGCCCAGCATGATTCATTTCCCCCCCCTAAAAGAACATTGGATTACGAGGAAAATTAAATACCAAAAACAAAATGAAAACAATCCTTTGATCATATCGAGTGCTTGACTTTAGTATAGAAAATATCTGTAGCTCCTCTCCCCTGAAAATCCTAAACAAAATAATAATCATTTCTAGGAACTCCTTGAAGTTTAAAAAAATTATGTAAATGTAAAGCTGTTCATACAGTAGGAATGAATCTCCCACCAGTGCTCCAGATCAAAAGTAGGACTGTATTCTTAAATCCTCATCCATTAACTAAATCTAACCTCTGCCCTGTGTACAATAAATCAAGTGCACTAAAACTAAAAATGCAAATTTTTCTGGAAAACAAACTATGCTAATTGATTAGAGCAGAAATGTATACCTTTTTCTAAAAAAGAAGCATGCAGGATCGTGGAGCTCTGTTGGAAACATTATCACTCAAATGGCAAGCAAATTCAGGGCAAAAGCTAAACGTGATTTCATTTCTTTAACAAGTATATTTAATTAATAATCTAATTATTGTCTTCTTCCATCAATTAAACATTATGGTACCATAATCATTCTGAAGGTTTCAGGGGGGCCGCTTGTAAAACTTTCAGGCAATATATGTAGCTATGTATCTCCGCTATGCCTCCTTAGGTCAGGGCAAATTTTTCGAAGGACTGCAAAAGGCTACGGATCTATTCTTTCTCTCGCAAGACATTGCTATTACATCTTTGTTTAGCATGGAATTAATAAGCAACCCCTGCAAACTTAAAAACCTCCCTAATAACTTCTACTTGAAATCAGGAAGTATACTCCCACTCATAGACTGTGTTTTTATTAGGTAGAAGATTAAGCACATTTCTAAAAGAAAACTAGATCAAATTAGAAAGGAAACAGGGCAATGGCAGGAAAGATCTGAATTTGCTCACAAGTTCTGAACTGTGGAGTCAAACTATCAGCTCCTTTTTAGATTCCATTCTGCACCCAAGAAGTTAAAAACCATCTTTTTCTCCTCTGCAGCTACTTGTCTCCCATTAATTCCATTTAAGAGACATTACCACCTACATCTTCGATGTCCTTCTTCAGCAATATCATTTCTATTTCATCCGTTCCGTTTTCTTTGGTTTGATAACTTATTCTTACCTCTATGGAAGATTGGATCTCTTCAGCCAGATGCAAAACCCACAGCCTCCTCCAGGGAATGAGCTTGCAGACTTTTCCGTCAAATATCTTCTCCTTAAAACAAGTTGGACTTGTTCCTTGTGATACAGCTGATGCATTGGCTGGTACACCTACTCAACACACACACCCTACGTGTGGAAAGAGAAGGAAGGAAGGACAGATATGAAACCATTGAACTACACAGGTTACAAGTAGGGTCAGATGAAGAAACAATCTGCAACTCAAAATATAGGAATGCTGCCTATCTCCTAACTATTCCCCATCCATTCCAAAATATACAGTAATACTTTACCCCGCCATAGTCTACTTATATTCCTTTATTTCAAATGCTCTGTGCTATCTTTTTATGTTATATAATCAATTTGGAATATTCCCTGTTTTTAGACTCCTGCTCAGGATTACTAATATATTCTCTATAGCCATCCACTAATTAGAATTCCTGAGTTGTAATATTTACAAACTTGTTAGAAATCTCTATCTAATAGAGAAGCAAGAAATTTTTGGACAAGACAACATCCGCCTTATTTTTAATACAATAATATTTTAAGTGTTTGTGTCAATGATTTTGCAAAAATGAGGTCATTTTTTCTGTTCTGTTTATATTTAGAGGGAAAGGTTTTTCAGCTATTTCTTCACTGTTTTAAGTGACCTAAATCTTTCAATTAAACATTATGGTACCATAATCATTCTGAAGGTTTCAGGGGGCCCGCTTGTAAAATTTTCAGGCAATATATGTAGCAGTAGGATCTCTGCTATGCCTCCTTAGGTCAGTGTCTCATTTCTTTAGTTTCCTGATGTCACTGTTCCTGAATTTCAATTTCAATGTTAGACAACCAGTTTGGTCTAGTGATTGGGCATTAGACCAAATAGAAATTAGGAAACTGTGAGTTCTAATCCCATCATAGACATGAAAGGCGGATGACTGAGCCAGTTGGTCTCTTTCAGCCCATTATGTCATGCTCAGACAACAAGTCGGTTGGCCAATTCCTATTGGAACCAATGGATTAACGTTTGATTGCTTAAAAAAATAGTGGACCCTTTACTTGCAGGAAAGTGCAAAAAAGAAAAGAAAAAAGTCAAGGTTTGTCAATTTGATGCCTTATTCCCATAATGTAATTCCACAAATTCTTTGCAGATAATTTCCTGCCCATTCTAATTACTGGCCTGCTCTAATCTCTCAGGTACTGCTATAATCAGTTCAGAAGGATTTAAGAAGCACAAGTCTATCCTTCTTAATTCGGGTTTTCCTAGTACTATATTTGTTAGAATTAGAATTATGGCTGTTTTAGAGAGAAGATGTGCCGCAACAAAGATACAGTATATAGTATGTAACAGCCAACAGAAAGCATATTTTAGATTTATTCTTTCAGAATAGATGGCTTAAATTAACTTCTCTTTATGAGTGGAAAATAAATTGATAACTTTGTTATAGTTCTTACATATTGTTATTTGCAAGATTTATTAGATTTATATTCCATCTTTTTTTCCAGATCCTCAAAGCAACATATATAATATTCCTACTTCATATTATTGCCCACAGCAATCCTATGAAGCAGATTCAGCTAAGAAATAGCAAGTGGTTCATACAATGAACTTCTGTGGCTGAAGAAAAAATGAAATCTCAATATGTTACCAAGAGTGTATGCCTGTGTACCATTCAACAGAAATATTTATAAACTGCATAAAAAAACTTGAGGTTCTACTTTTCAATGATGTACCAGAAAAAGTTAAGTTGTTAAAAGCAGATAAACTACTCAATATTTTATGGACTGGTAACTTTTACTAAATTCTGTATAGACAATGCTGTTATTTAATGCAGAAAAAAAGATGTAATCTTAGTGTATACCCCAACTTTCTTATTTTCATAAAATCCAAATAGTAAAAATATGTGTTGTAAGGAGCAGAGATCACCATTCCTGCAGGAAAAATGTTAATTACATATGCATTAGATTTATAACTCTCTCATTCTGGACTTTTCAGACAAATACGGAGTTCTCAACTATGTTTCCAAACCGATGGTGCTTAACTCCCAGGCATTGTATGGCTATTTTTCTTCTCTCCATATGCACTTTTTAAGTGAAGAGATGATGATGATGATGATGATGATGATGATGATGATGATGATGATGATGATGATGATGATGATTGTTACTGTTATTATTTTATCCTGCATTTCAAGGCAGCAAATGTACCTAACACACTTACCTCTTATTTCCCCCACAAAAACCTCCCTGTGAAATAGGTTGGGAATGAGAGAGAGTGGCTGACCTAAAGTCACCCAGCTGGCTTTCATGCCTAAGAGGGGCCTAGGACTTCTAGTTTTGAGGCCAGCACATTCACTGCTACACCAAACTGGCTCTGACTACATATGAAAGCAAAGCAGTAAGAAAATAGCGGGTGATTACAAAAGATGAAGTGTCCGGATTACCACATATAAAAATCCTTCAATGAGCCAGGAAGCAATGATATTCCTCCCATCCTTTGAATAGACTTGAGTCAATTTAATTTCTGCAAGTGGTTTCATTATGTGCCCCCTGGTCATATCATTTGCTCTGGGGATTCACTGAGAAGAGATATCTAAAGCAACCAATATTACAGACTTTCTTATTTTATTTGAAATAAACACCACAGAATGAAATATGCTTGTGGAGAAATGTACAGAAAAAGTTACTATATTCATTTTCTATCCCCCCTCCCATCAATACACAAATAAGATAAGCAGTAACCTAAGAAACATAATACCAAAAATTAACATCTTCTTAATAGAACTGTTTAGTCCCCTCCACTTCCCTATGTGTCTCCCCCCCCCCATCCTTCCTCAGCAGTGACCCAGGCCTTCCCACAACTAGTTCTTAATGTAATTAGGCCTTGAAGAAGCAGTGACGAGAAGCAGCAACTCACTTGGCATGAGAAGCAGCGACACACTTGGCATTCCCACCATTTGTCTCTAAACTGACCAAGCAGCTATAGCATTGGCATGCTGTAGCCATGCAAATCCTGGACAACAGTCAGAACAGAGTGTTATCTTTGGACCACAAGACAAAGCATCTTGCTCTCAGGGCAGCCAGGAGACAGACATCCACCTGCTCTCAATAGGCTCCCCACTTCTTTTTAAGGAATTCAGAAAACCAGCCTTTCATGACCCCCTAATCCATGAGATCCCCTACCCCCACTGCCCAGCACCCTTCTCTCTTTCTTACTGTAGATACAATACATGGGCTTCTTCTGGAACGCGGCATCCTCGGCTCTTAGCTCAGCCCTTTTTCCTCCGGGACCCAGGACGCCCACACATGCCTTTGTTCTTGGGTCCTCCCCCCCCCTTCACATCTTGGGCCCAATGGACCAGACCCCTCCCAGCAAGAGCTCATGCATCCTGGGCCGTTCTCACCTTGCCGACTTGGGGGCGACCTCCACTTCAGGGCAACCTGACTCACTTCTGGATCCAGCCATGCCCAAACCTCGGGACCGCCTCCATCACTGCCAGCCCGCCCTCTGGGGTCCCTTCTTCTTGATCCTCCTCTTCCTCCTCTTTTCCATCCTTTCTTTTCCCCGCTTCCTCTGCGCCGGTCTCTCTTTCCCTGGTTCTCTCTCCTCCTCCCCCACCCCCACACCCCGTGTGTGTTCCTCTACCCCGCTTAGCCTGCGTCCTTCAGCTCGTCGCCCCTTGCTCGGTCTTCGGCCTTCAGCAGCATCTCCCGGCTTCCCATGCCGACTCCGGAGGTCCAATAATTCTCCCGAAATCCCCCGCGCCGTTTTATTACTCGCAGGCCGGCTCAGCGGTTCGCCTATAATAATTAAACAGTGCTGCGGCGGGCTTTGGAGACCGCCCGGAGCAGATTCGATGGCGCTTGGAAATGGACAGCTGGATTCCCGGATTTCGACGCGGCGTGATGTCTGATTGTTAAAGCCAGTCCCTGGATTTCCAGCTTTCTGTATGCACGAAGTGGCCGATTGATCGGTTGATTTATTGCATGCCATCAAGTCGGTTTTGATGCCTAGCAACCACATTGAATTATTTTCTTCATGACGATCTATCTCTAACCTGTTTTTTGAAGTCTCAAGGATGCACTAATTTCCACTGTAACTGGGTTATCCTCTTTTCTGTTCTTCCGTTTTTCCCAGTATTCGAACCTTCTCTAGAAATAAAGATCTTTACGTAAAGGTCTCTGAAGTAGAATAATTTAAGCCTGATCATTTGTGCCTTGACTGAGAACTCTGTGTTGATGTGTTCAATGAGCCACTTATTTTATTTTCTTGGCTGTCCAAGTATTCTCAGGAATCTTCCCCAACATCAAAATGCCAATACTCTTCCTATCTTGCTTTTTTCAAAATCCAACTTTCATTCCCATAATGTGCCACAGAGAATAGGACAGAATACAATGGCTTGCACCGCTTTGATCTTTGTAGGTATAGCTTGTTGTTAGTTGCAAAATCATGTCAGACCCAGTGGTGGGATTCACTTACCTTGGCTACCAGTTCGCAAATGTAAGTGCACTTGCTCACTACACACCACCTTCTGAGCATGCACACCACCTTCTGCACATGCACAGAAGATCACGCATTATGTCGGGGTGGGCGGGCAGAACCTCCAGCAGCCGCCACTACTGGTTCACCAAAACTGCTAAGAACCGGCAGAATACCACCACTGATCCAACCCATCGTGACCCCATTGACAATGTTCCTTCAGGCCTTCCTGTCCGCTACCATCCTCCGGAGTCCATTTAAGCTCATGCCTGCTGCTTCAGTGACTCCATCCAGCCACCTCATTCTCTGTTGTCCTGTTCTTCTTTTGCCAATCTTTCCCAGCGTTATGCTCTTCTCCAGTGAGTCCTTCCTTCTCATTAAGTGGCCAAAGTATTTGCGTTTCATCTTCAGGATGCCATTTGAATAGCTTTTTCAGGCCTTCATAGTTACTGTGTGTATGGGGAGGGGAACAACATGAAGTTGCTTCTCCCTATTATTACAACATTTTTTTCAGAATTTAATAGACATAGTTTCATGTGGGGGCTTTAAATTCATTGTCAGAGTAAGTTAGCGGCAAAAAATTGAAGCTACTCTTTGTAGTTCACTTGCTCTTTTATATTTAAAGAAGTTACATTTATGGTGGGGGAAGTGAATGTCCTGTAATTCTGGGACAGTTTTTCCCAACCTGCTGTGATTTGTCATTTAACAACTGGCAAATAGTAGAGCAAGGAAGTCTGTCCATATTTCATGAATCTGCACAAACTCTAAGCCATTTTTCAGGCTATGCTATATTGTACCTTGCAACTGCTGAATTATATTTTGAATAATCTTTCAAAACCAAAGCATTTTGATTATATAGCTTCTTTTTTTTTTTGCTAAGGTGATGTACCCTGAGATCCTCACATAAAGAACATTTTCATAAATTAGAGATCCTGAACCGGTGGGGTGAAAAGTGATTGTAGGTTATACTGTCAAATTTATTGAGACATGTTCATATACTTTAAGCACTTAGTTATTCAAAGTTGTTTTCTTTCTTGTTCCATAGAACTTCAGAATTGGAAGGGACCTTGGGGGTCTTTTAGTCTAACACTCTGCTCAAGCAGAAGATTCTATACTATTTCAGACAAGTACCGCAGCTGTCCAGTCTTTTCTTAAAAGCCTCCAACTTTCAAAGGCAAACTGTTCCACTGATTAATTGTTCTGTCAGGAAATTTCTCCTTAGTTCTAGGCTGCTTCCCTCCTTGATTAGTTTCCATCCTTTGCATCTTGTCCTGCCTTCTGTTGCTTTGGAAAATAGCAATAGCACTCAGACTTATATACTGCTTCACAGTGCTTTTACAGTCCTCTCTAAGCAGTTTACAGAGTCAGCACATTGCCCCACAACAATCTGGCTCCTCATTTTACCCACCTGGAAGGATGGAAGGCTGAGTCAACCTTTAGCCTGGTGAGATTCCATCTCCCAAATTGCAGGCAGTAGCCTACAGTACTGCATTCTAACCATTGCTCCACTGCCGCTCTAAATAAGTTGATTGCTTCTTCTTTATGGCAGCCCCTCAAATATTCGAACACTTCTAACATGTCACCCATAGTCCTTCTTTTAACTAGGCAACATATACCCAATTCCTGCAACTCTTCTTCATATATTTTAGCCCCCCCCAATCATCATTGTTGCTCTTCTCTGCAATTTTTCCAGAGTCTTATATACAGTGAAAGCATTTTTACAGTTGAATTTCTAATGCATATGATTATCATGGCAGACAAAGAACTAGGAATACTCAGGACACTGTAAATTTTATTGACATTCTTTGTTATGTTGTGCATGGTTCATTCACTCAGGTTGTCCCAAAAGTGCTTTTTCAATAGGCAACTGGACTTTCTATTTTTTTTAAAGTCCAGTTGCCTCTTGAAAAAGTATCTTTGGGACAACCATGGCCTCAATGACTGAGAATCTCCATAGACGTTCACTCAGGTTACAGTTCCTCCTAAGGCTTAGGATCTGTAATGGAATGTGTGGGTAACCTTGTGACTTGAGGAATGAGGGGAAAAGGCCTAAGAAATAATCAGATAAAAGAGGCAGGAGCCCAGTGGCTTACGAGTCAGAGAGAGACACTTAGGATGGGTCCGCTCTCATTTTTCTAATAGTTAAAAGTGGCAACAGAAAGTTCATACTTGGAAGATTTTATGTAGTCTTACCATAAATTTTATATATTTACAAAAGATACTTTCCATCATTTTTATTAGGTCACAATATGTGTATTTGTTACCTAACAAAAATGATGGAAAGTACCTTTTCATAATTAATTTCAAGCGATGGATTGATTAAAAAAAAGTAAGTTATTTTAAAGTATTATGAGTCTTCCAATGTTAATGAATAGCTTGAGAATTAGTGAAGTGTCAACTGATCAATTCATTTGAACACCAAGATTTTGGGTGTGTGCAACCTAAAAAACTCAAGGTCATCTGATTTTGGATTTCTTCAGAAGAAAAGCAACTAAGGTTTGTAGGGTCATTGTCACTTTACAGGAATTCATTCATTCAATATTCATTTATTTCTAGTGTGGAGGTTCTGCTGCATTTCCAGCCTTAGCATGATACCCAAAGCTAAACTGCTTCCAGTAGGGGTAACCTGGCAGTGTTAATCAACCTTATGCTATAGAAGAATGGGGTTTTTTAGCTAAAGACAGGAAAGGGCTAAAAAAGCATCGATTTTGAACCACTCTTTTCAGCTATACAGTATAGAGATAGGCACAAAAGCATCATTTACAACTCCAAATTGATCGATCTGTTTACTTACAAGCTCCTCTCAAAACAAATCCATTATGCACAGATGAAACACAGAATCCAACAAGACAGAAATGCCCCAGGGGAATTGTTTCTCCACCCCACCCCACCCCATGGTGCTAATATCAATTTCTCTTTTGCAGAAACAAGTTATGCTCTTTCAGTATCTTTCTGGAGATTCCAAACCCCTTTTCTCTCTGCATCTGTGGCTTATTAGAGCATATTCATGTGCATTCTGTGCCCCAATGGATAGTGGGCTCTTGATGTGATCTGCTGCAAATACAAATGTAACTCCACTCTACTAGAACAGCTCAAGCCAGAGCAGAAACAGGCAGTCTCTCTGAAGACTGCATGCTTTTGAAATTTCAGGAAAACACAAGGAACCAAATCTAAACTGAGATGGAGGTTAAAAGGCAGAAGAAAGTTGCCATCCTTCATCTCAGATGATGGCCATATTCACCCAAATGTCCACTGTAGCATGGCCCCTGAGCACTGGGATCATCCAGCCTCTTTCTCTGATCTTTGCAGGTGTCCAGAACCTGATTCATGCGGGTGCCCATCTTTCTCTCATCATCAGAACATCTTTTAAGTGGGACTGGATACTCCATGGCCAGCTGCCCTGCGTTTCCTACGCCCATAGCCCATGGGGTCATTTGTTCCCCTGTTGTTCTTGCGGGATTCTTCTTTTTGGTTATTGCCCCCATAACGGTAAAGTAGATTGGCCAGGTTCTGGACTTGGCAAGTGCCAAGATGGCATCCACGGGCAGGAGGGGAAGCTAACAGCTGCCGGGGCACACGGTGTCCAGGAACAGAGCTGCTGGAAGAAAGAGAATAATAAGAAAATGCTGGGGTCTCAAGGAGAGTGCTACACTGAACCCAGAGCACCCACACTATGAATGTCTTTAAAATGGGAAGAAGCAAGAACTAATTATTCAGTTCTTAAATTTGGTATTGGGTGTGATTAAGGTTTGAAATCACATTGTCATAAAGCTAGGAGCAGCTTTTAACTCAACCAAGTTATTGGCCTATGATTCTCAGATCCCATTTTGGAATGAATGAGGCGGGATTTGGGAATAGGATGGGAACAAGAGCAGGGAGTTTGTATGAAGCTTTATCATCATTCCCATCCTAAACCAATTCCCGCAAATCAGCATAAAATCATGCTGCCCAAATCCAAGCATTTTTGTTAGAATGTTAGAATTGTTGTATGAAGGAAGAAATGAAAGACTTCTGGGAAAGTCCTCCAGAGGTCAGAGGACTCCATCAGCTTCAAATCATGCTCAAATCATGTTATATGTATCAATGCTTTTAGAAAACGCCAGGTTCTCTGACTCTGTTTTTTAAAATGACATTCATATTAAAAAATAAGAGAGTTAGCACAAATCTCTAGCAGCAGGCCAAGCTAACAAAATAGCTAGATCCACACATCACATCAAATTCTTGCTTATTAGTAACCTTGACTATCACAAAGTGTTGTATCTTATTATTCTTGATGAATATATTCTATTTTATTTTTCATTATGTACACTGAGAGTATATGTGCCAAAGAAAATTCCTTGTGTGTTCAATCATACTTGGCCAATAAAGAATTCTATTCTATTCTGTTATATTCTATGCTATGCTATGTTATGCTGTGCTATGCTATGCTATCCTAAATTTATCTTCTTCTGTATTGGTTCCATATATTATCACAATATGTAAACCCAGATAATTTTATAAAACAAAGTTTGTATTATTCATCAATTTGCTACAGACTATGCATTATATACTGTCAGCTTAGTCATGGGTAACCCTGCTGTGCAAACACAATTCATTACATTTACCTTCTGAGCAAGTTCAGCTGATCTCTTTCTTGCACCAATTGTGCCCATGTGGAAGGTCTTTCCTCCAATCCCAGATCAGATTCCCGAGTGACTCTACCATTTACTCTTCCACCCATCTTCAGAAGTTGTTCCAGAAAGGAAGCAGCAGGAGGGGGTTGCCGCCTGCAAGAAAAAAGTAGGGAAACCTCTTTACAGCTTCAGTCTTATAAAGTTGATGCAGGAGAATCTTTTCCCTTGTAGGTCTCTTCTTTAACCACATCCAATACTGATTTTGCTCCTTACCTGTCCGTCACTCCTGATGTCCTCCAGAGCTGACATGAAGATGTTGTCAACCAGATGAGCATCAAAAGAACTCTTCTTGAATCCATGATTCTGATCTGGAGAGAAGGGAAAAAAAGATGGGTCATTAGAGCATCCTGGCTTAATATCAGAAGAAACAATGACAGTGCCTCTGAAAATGGAGCACTAGCCTTTCCTTCCTTTTTGACAACTATGAGCATCCATCTTCAATCAAGGTATAATTTTCAGATGAGTTTTCACTACAGCACAGGGGCATTTCTTCCTTCGGGGTTAGGTGACTGGATGCCTTGCAGATATTTTGGATGGCATCTCCTCCTAGTTCTTGCCATTGACCCTACGCTTAGGAACTGATGAGAATAAATATTCAAGCTATTTAGAGGGCATCAGATTACCTATCTTTTCTCTGTTATCCTACTAAAAGCGAAATCCTGAGCAATTTCAATATTCATAGCTTAGTTTTTTACAAATGCTGGCATTTTTACCCCTGTAGCTACTACAAAAGTCCCCATGGCTCACAAAACCTTTATGCAAGTCCATATGCCATTTGGGGGGGGGATCCCAGAGGGATGGAGATACTGACCTGATATCTCTGGTAAGTCAAGCCCAGTTGGTTGCTTTTCCTTCTTAGAAATCAGTTGGTTTTCTCTAGGAATAGCAGAGTGTTTGTGTCAAGCTGGAATGGGAGTATGGTTTATATGCCAGTAATCAGGAGGTGGAGCCAATGAAAGAGACGAAAAGTTTTGCAACTGGACAGGATGAGGGCAGGTCCTTCTGCTTGTTTGCAAGGCAGGGTCTGCATCCTCTCCCTGTTCCCAGTCACGGCTGCCTCCATGCTTCCAGTCATGCACTGCACTGTCACACTGACTCATCAAGAACTCAGGCATCCTGTCTGACACAGCAGGGGTCTTGTTCCCTTTATTCATGTCCTTGAGACCTACTCCTGACTTCACGTAGACTTACCTATATTGTACAATTACTAAATACAGTTCCAGTCTCTGTGATATTTTTCTCCACATCCTGTATGCCTTGAGATTTGAATACCCTTATATCTGGCTCTCTCCCACATAAATACCACCTAGGATTGTCTGGAATAGAACTAGGAAAAGCATTCTATTCTTCATTCCGCTTCTATGCCAATTGCCAGGAAGGCGAATGCGGGAATATTGACTTAGTTTAAACAGCCTGATTTTCTGTGCGCTCCTCTAATGGGATAGTTGCACATTTCTAAACTCTATCAAGATGCCCTACATTGCACAATCATAAAAGCCTTGTTTGCTTTGGAACTTTTAAGGTACCTTTCCTTAAATTCATGAGATAATGTGATGTTCAAAAATAATCCAATGGGCTCACTCTTAATACACATTGTCCTCAATTTACAACCACAATTCAGCCCATAATTTCTGCCGTTAAGAGAGACATTTGTTAAGTGAATTTTGCCCCGTTTTACAAACTTTCTTGCCACAGTTATTAAGTGAACACTGCAGTTCTTAAGCTAGTAATAAGGTAGTTAAGTGAATCTGGCTTCCCCATTGAGTTTGCTTGTCAGATGGTCACAGATGACACATGACCCCAGGGCACTACAGTCTTCATAAATATGAGTCAGTTCCCAAGCGTCTGAATTTTGATCATGTGACTGTTGGAATGCTGCAATGGTCGTAAGTGTGAAAAATGTTCATAAGTCATTTTTTCAGTAGCATTCAAATGGTTACTAAATGAATTGTGGTAAGTCAAACAGATAGTAGTAGAAGAAATAGGCATTTTAGCTACAAAACAATAATTGCCTCAATAATTCTACCATGTCACAGCTGAGTAAATCTGATCTCTTCTTAAAGTTTAGCAATCTAGCCACTGCACAGGAGCAGGTGGGAAGTATATCAGACAAATCTGCTGTTGTTGTTAGTTGCAAAGTCATGTCCGATCCATCGCGACCCCATGGACAACATTCCTCCAGGCATTCCTGTCCTCTACCATCCTTTGGAGTCCATTTAAGCTCACGCCTACTGCTTCAGTGACTCCATCCAACCACCTCATTCTCTGTTGTCCCTTCTTCTTTTGCCCTCAGTCTTTCCCAGCATTAGGCTCTTCTCCAGTGAGTCCTTCCTTCTCATTAGGTGGCCAAAGTATTTGAGTTTCATCTTCAGGAACTGGCCTTCTAAAGAGCAGTCAGGGTTGATCTCCTCTAGACTGACCAGTTTGATCGCCTTGCAGTCCAAGGGACTCGCAGGAGTCTTCTCCAGCACCATAATTCAAAAGCCTCAATTCTTTGGTGCTCAGCCTTCCTTGCGGTCCAACCTTCAGACCAATGTATTGCGGTGCAATTACAGTACAAAGCAGTGAGAGTTATTAAGCAGCTTGCCACCTGGACCCATGAGTGCTCCAAAGAAGGTTGTCTCAGATGGCCTGATGATTCCAACCTTGAAAATGAGTTTGTACTAAAAGACTTCCCAGGTTCTTTCCCACCTTATACTTCTTTCAACTCAGAGGTCCATAGAGGGCAGAGGGAATGGCTTTCAGAGACAGGAGAAACAGCCACTATTGAGGCAATGGTCAGATAAAATGGGACCTGCATTTGGAGTAAGAACATAATGTGTGTATTCATGATCTTTAGTTCACACAAAAATAAAAGAGGGAAGGGAGGAGTGCATATAGACTTTACTATACTATAATTGTTACTAAACTTTGCAATAACTGTAGCACTGGCCTATATGACAAGACTCATTTACCTGATCTGTTTTGAAAACTGACATTTCTATCATTCTTTGGCCTATAATAAGAAATTGTATAGAAGAGTTGGGAAGAGGTCAGAAATTGATTAGTATGAGCATGGGCTTGTAGGCTTAATCTAACATTTACAGGAAGAATCTTCAGGTATCCATCATCCAGAGTGCAAGGTGGGTGACACTTTTGCTGAGGAATGTTCTTCCTCTGCAAAAACTAAGTTGGAAAAAACTAGCTCTTATTTAGAAGAGTGTTTCATCTATTATGGTATTCCAGCAAATGACATCAATACCCCATTCTAAATAAGGTCAGAGAGTTGCCCCACTACATCCCGTGTGTGTGTGTGTGTGTGTGTGTGTGTGTGTGTGTGTGTGTTGTGTCCTGTATGTATGTATGTATGTATGTATGTATGTATGTATGTATGTATGTATGTAGGTATTGTGTAAAAATATTGGGTTTCTGTCGTGATGGACTCTTGTGACGAGCTGATTGACAGATAATGGAAGCTGTTAGCTTCCTCCCATAATTGGGGCTTGTGACACTAAATATATACCTTCTTCCCTGGCTTCAGCTGATGAGGAGGAGGACTTGTGGCTTAATGGCTAAGACATTTGCCTAAGATGTAATATAGCACAGGTTCGAATCCCAGTAAGGGTATGGCTAGCTGATGAGAGCTAAATAGCTTGAAATAGATCTATACTAGTCTCCCTTTATTTATTTATCAGCACAAATATAACACAAAATGTGTAACAAAGGCAACAGTAAAAATATTGGGTTTCTTCCTCCCATAATTGGGGCTTACCAGGGGTTGTGACACTATATATATATACCCTCCCTCCCTACCTTCTTCCCTCCACTCAGGGGTGAAATCAACTTACCTTCGCTACTGGCTTGTAAATGAGAGTGTGTGCGCCATCTCCGTGCATGCGCAGGACCTTCTGCGCATGCGCAAAGCATCAAAAACAGAACGTGATGACGTCTGGGTAGGTGGGCAGAGCCTCCCATCACCACCACTACCGGTTCGCCCGAACCGGATAGAACCAGCTAAATTGCACCACTGCCTCCCTCTGTCCTTCTCTTCCTTCCTCTCACCTTTTCAAAGTTTTCCCAGATGTTCTCAGAAGTAAAATATAATTGCTGTAACCTCACTAGTAGTTTTGGTGTCCCCCCCCCCTCATGCCATTCAAATGGCCTTTCCTGTTCAAGGAAACAACAAAGATAACTTGGCTCAAAATAGCAAGCCTTTGGTCACAACTTCATTGATTATTAGGCAGCTAATATTTAATTGGAACTGTACCTTCCAAGTAATAATGTTTCTCAACCTTGGCATGTTTAAGATGTGTGGACTTTAGCTCCCAGAATTCCCCAGCCAGCATGATGAGAAACACTGATCTATGCAGGGATGGGATGCTACCTGTTCGCACAGGTTCAGGAGAACCCGTAGCTAATGTTATGGCTGGTTCGGAGAACCTCTGAATCCCACACCTGTCTGGCCCCACCCACTCATCCCTCTCCTCCCCTACCAGGAGTCACCACAGATCCCATTTTGGATGTGAAGTAAGTGTTGGGCCTGCACGGAGGCTTGGTGAGGGGGGGGAATGGGATTCCCAGAAGGCCTCCAGAACCCCAGAGGTTCAAGGAAAGCGTCCAAAGCCTGGGAAAGAGGAAAATGCCCCTCCCCTGCCATGGTGCAGGAGGCCGACTAGGCTACACCCAACCTAGCCATGCCCACCCAGCAACAGGGCAGAGAACCCATTGCTAAAATTTTTGAAGCCCATCCCTGGATCTATGCCATCATAATCCACTATGCCAAATTAGCCTTAGACTGCAGAACAACATTTGAAGGGGGGAATTTTGGGGGGAAGAGACCAATGGTTCAAAAGCTACAAAAATTGCTTGCTAGTTGCTTGCTCCTTCCTAAATGGTCCTGGACCATGAGTATTGTTCGTAAGAATATAACAACAGTTCTGATAGAAATGCAAAAAACCAGGACTGGTAGGTTTCACAGAAAAAATGCCATTATAATGCCACAATCAAGTCAGACTTCTTCATCAAAATGATCTATTAGGTTCTGGAGAAAAGAATGTGGTTCTACATGACTGCCTGTAATATGTCTTTATTTTTTTTTATTTTTTTTACTATGGGGACGTGCAGTTGTGCTGGACTGTTTAGCCAGCTGTTTCTGGAAGAGGAGTGACTCACATCTATGCATTTCTGTTAAAAGTAGAGTCATAGACCATATCTTTGAAATTGGAGTAGAGAAATATCAGAAGCCATAATTATTATAAGAAGAGTGAGAGGAGTTCATGATGAATGAATATGATGGGAGCTGAAGTCTATCCCAACAGGATTACCAGAGATCCAGCAAAATGAGGACTTTGCCTCTTTGTACTCATGTCCTCAATCTAAGAGGCATGGCCATAAAATAAAATATTGTCCAGTTTTTTGAACAGTAGTCATTCAAAGCTTTGTGTCATTCAAACCTTGTAAATTGTCTGCTTTCTTCTTTCTCTCCTTTCTTTCTCTTTGACAGACTTACTTACGTCATTTATTTCTAGATTCCAGCAATTTGCTTCAATCCAGCCCCTTATTAACTCATTTCCATGGTGAAATTTGAGAAGGGCATATTTATTTATTTATTAAATTTATATGCCACCTGTCTCATCGATAAGGCGACTCTGGACAGTTTCCTGATGGTAATCACTGTTGATTCTGTATAATTGCTAGGATATGTTCTTGAAAATAAGTATTTTGGATAGAAATATCCCCTAAATCTAGATCATTCATCCACTGCCCAGAGACAAAAATCAGATCGAGCATGTGTCCCCTGTTATGGGTGGGGTCTTGAATTAACTGAGTTAGGTCCATAGCCGTCATGGAAGCCATGAACTCCTGTGCTGACTTGGATGTCTCGCCAATGGAAGACAGATATTTGGGCATACCAGGGATTGTGACTTTAAATATATACCTTTCACCCTGACTTGGCTGATAAGGAGTCGAGCTCTGTAGCTCAGTGGTTAACACATCTGCCTAAGAGGCAATACAGCACAGGCTCGATTCCCAGTAAGGGTATGGCTAGCTGATGAGAGCTAAATAGCTTGAAATAGATCTATACTAGTCTCCCTTTATTTATTTATCAGCACAAATATAACATATATATACACATATGTGTGTATATATACATATATATATATATATATATATATATATATATATATATATATATATATATATACATACACACACACACACACACACACACATACATACACACACACACACAGACATATATATATATATATATATATATATATATATATATATATATATATATATATATATATATATATATACATACATACATACATACATACATACATACATACATACATACATACACATATACATATACATATATTCATAATGCAGTCATGGTGGTTTGAACCTGAGCAGATGTAAAGTTCATTTTCTAAATAAATAATCCCAGGATTATTTTAAAAAATGTATCCCTAGAAAAAATTGTACAAGTAATAATATTATAATATATAATAAACAATTGTTTCTATCTCTTTCCCTCTGTGTCTCAAAGCACTGGCATCTCTCATATAGCTGTTATATGTTTCCTGCTTAAATAAACAATAGATATGGTTTTGAATCTCACAGTAAACATTTGTTTTCTTGCTAGAGAAAAATATAATCTAAATGTTCAAGTGGCAGCCTTTCATCTGGCATAGGATATAATTTTATCCATTTCTAGACAATCCATGCTCTGCTGGGTAATTGTTTCAGAGGTATTTCCTTACCTAAACAGAGAAACAAAATGACCAAGGGAGGGGGGAAAAAAACAGTCGGAGCAGGTGTGACTTCTAACTTCCTGCTAGTTTTTCCACTGAGTTTTCTTGTGGGAATCTGACAAGCAGCATCACAAATCTCCCTTCCCTCCCCCCCCCCCCGCCTCTCATTCCCAACAGGTAAATGGCTGTTGCTGGGTAGACGAGGGAGGGAAGGATTGTCTGGGATTCTGTCCTGAAATGTTGAAATGAAAATCGTGTGATCACAACAGCAGCACATTAGCAGCCAGTAGCATGGAACCAGCCACAACTTTCTTAATTTTTATTCCATGATTCCCAGATTTTGGATACATTCCCTAAATTAACCACTTTGAGTATCTTGGTTCAAAAATTGTTGCTCTGTGATGCACCATTTTTCTCAGTTAAAAGTGATGACAAGAGTTTTAATAGTATGCAGACAAAATTAAGCTAATATGAGATTCCAACAATACTGAGATAAGTGCCAACCTCAAATCTGCCTGAAAAATCAGAGTCATAAAGAACCAGGAATATCAGAAAAATAATTGCTGAATAGTTTCTCATTTTCATTTTCCTAGTTCCCACAATTCGTACGGTGAATTGCTAAGTACCTGCCCCCCGCAACTTAGTTCTAAGGTTCTAAATCATATTCTCAACACCTAGAAAAATCCAATATACAGTAGTCATCATCACTTAAAGAATTAAAATTATTGTATATTAATTAATAAATTAATTTTAATTTATTTAAAGAATTTTGGCCCAATCTGTAAGCCCAAAAAAAGTTACTAGAGCAGTTTACAAATGACAGAAATTAGATTACTTCGGTCAGGTTTACAATTTTTTAAAAAATACATGAAAAATTACAGTTTGTTTATTTATCTATTTCCCACCTTGATAGCAATAGCAATAGCGTTTAGACTTATATACCACTTCATATTGCTTTACAACAGTGTCTGGCCAATTTACAGAGTCAGTATATTACCCCCAACAAATTAGGTACTCATTTTACCAACCTCCTTGAGCCAGTTAGGATGAAATTCTTGCCTATGGGCAGAGTTAGTTTACAGTACTGCATTGTAACTACTACGCCACCATGGTTCTTTATTATTTTTACGAAGTGGTGAACATAGTCAATACTACTACTTCCTTCCTATTTTTCTTAAAATTCTAAGAAGATGAGTCATAATAATTATAAAAATACAAACACAGACTAAAATGTCAGTAGTGTGGAAAGTCTTCAGAAACTACTGAAGAAATAAATCCATAAAGATTCTTAATAAGGTTATATATCAGAACATTAAAAAAAAGGAAGCTAAACTATTTTTGTTTTACATCTCCTAAAGTTTGAATCATTTAAAATACTGAGTTTCAAATCTTATTAAGATCAATATAAAAAATGTTTACAATTAAAAAATTAAAATTACTAGCTTCTTTTATCAATATTTGTGCTGAACAATTTATATCAACTTCATTCAAGGTACTAATTATGATCTTTAAAGCGCTCCATGGCTTAGGCCCAGGAAACCTGTGAGACCACCTACTGCCACCGTTAGCCTCCCACCGTCCAGTGCAATCCCACAGAGTTGGCCTCTTCAGGGTGCCGTCGGCCAGACAGTGTCGGCTAACAACCCCCCAGGGGGAGAGCCTTCTCTGTGGGAGCGCCTTCCCTCTGGAATGAGCTGCCCCCGGAGCTTCATATAATCCCCGACCTCCGGTCCTTCCGACGCGCCCTAAAAAGGTGGCTTTTCCAGCAAGCCAGCCTGGCCTGAACAAAACAAAATAAATTATTGATTATTGCTAATTTTAATCATTTTTTTAAAAAAAATGTTATTGTGAATCTTAATTGGGTTTGTTTTTTGGATATTCTATCTAATTTTTTAAACTTTTGTAATATGTGTTTTTTTAATGTTGTATGCTGCCCTGAGTCCTTGGGAGAAGGGCAACATATAAATCCAATAAACCAAACCAAACCAAACCAATCTTGCAAAAGTATGCATTAAATATATCCATGAGTAATCTTAGTTTAATTATGAAACATTGAAAGATATTATTTCTGTAATTTCATCTCGACTTGTCATTTGTAGGCATATTAGTAAACGGAAAGGCTGGGGCAACAGACAGTATGGAAATATCACTCTTTTTGTGGATACACTATTCCTAATCACAAATGTGGTTACTCAGAATAAGAAAATATGCCCTAATCAGGGGTGAGCTGCTGGGGGTTTGCAGGGGTTCAAGAGAACCTCTTGCTGGGAGAGGATGCTGACGTCGCAATGACATGACGTGAGATCTTGGAGCTCCAAGATCGCAGTCAATACTTTTGCCCCGGACGGTCCTTTTGGACTTAAACCATTCCGAAGAGACAGTGAGAAGGAAGAATATGTCCTGCTGATCTCAGAGACACCACAAAGTCCCTGATTGATCCAGGAGAAGCTATTTTTGCCGGAGACAGAAGCACAGCCATTGAAGCTGCTGAAGTTGGGACAGTCCGGAATGGGAGGAAAACGGAAAGAGAAAGTGTGTCCATCTGGTGAGAAAATCCTTTTGTTATAAAAGAGTCTACCCCCAAAAATGAAAGCTAAATTAAATTTGAAAACAGAAGAGAATAAGCGGTGAAATTAAGCCACATTAGACAGTTTGTTATCCTTTTTTTAATAGATGGAACTTCCGCAAATGTTTCCTATTCATTAAATTGAATGGATTAGTTTGTCTTCTTCTACTTTTTATATTCTTTCTTTTACTTATGGATTACAATCTTTTTCTTTATTTTTATAATGTTAGATTGATGGCCTTTTTTCTTTTTTCTTTTGCTCCACTTAGAATTTTTGTTTTCTTTAAGCCCAGAATATGGAGAAGATATAAAAGGAATACAAAGAGGGCTGTAAAAACAGAGGGAAAGGAAGTAACACTGCCACTTGAAGGCTGGAGGCCTGAGTCTTGGAAATATTGTCCTTTTTTTTTCTTTTTGATCATTTGACTTTGTATTTAAAGGTTCTTCAGCTTGCTTACAGAGAATGATAGTGAGAAAAGCATGGGTTATTTATATAGGTGCTCTTCGGGAACATCTTTGGCAGCTGGAGTGGAATGAAAACAAAACCTTGTCTTGAAAGATTATAAATGAACTTGCTTTAAACCTAATAAAAAGTGGCAGTGTTTACAAGTTGGAAGAATGGTGCAACATGGAAAAGAAACCTTAACATTGGAAAAGATTATGTTTGAAATTCAAAAATTATTAGAAGTAACAGAGAAGAAATTGGAGATCATAGATTGTAGAAAGTAAAATTTAATAGAAAAATTGAGAATGTTCATCAAATGAAGAAAGTTGAGGTCAGAGAACTAAAAACTGAAGGAAAAAATAAACAAAGAGATACGAAAATTTTTGATACTGACAGTGAATGAGCGTGGTTGGAAATGGAAAGAATGGAATATGGAAAAGGGAGAAAGGGTAAACTGGAGCCATACCCCGGATTTCAAGGCATAGAAGAAGAAAGGAGAGAAGAATTTATGGAACCAACGAGAGAAATCTTGTTAGAAGCACTAGTGATAACCAAAGGTAAGCTGATTGAAGAAGCAGGTGGAGGGTTTCGAGTTTACACAAGATATGCAACAAGCAACAAGTTGTGAAGAGAAGTCCATACAAAATTTACTAAGGAATTAACCAGAATACTAATGCCACAAATGGCAAGAGACATAAGAATGCACTATTACTGGAAAGACACAGGTTGATATATAAATGTTTATTATAAAAATTAAGCCAAACTTAGTTAAATTTAGAGCATTATGTAAAAAATGAAGTGATAATGGATATAGTTAAATAAATGATTTATAATGATAATAATGTATACATATATATTGGTTTGATAAGAGGAAATTTGATATAAATTGCAAATGGTGACTATGAAAGGAAGTTTAGAAACTCTATTATGTATGAAAGCTTATAATAAAAAAAATTAACTCAAATGTAGTTAAATTTAGAACATTAGATAAAAAATGAAGTGATAATGGATATAGTTAAATAAATGATAATGATAATAATGTATATATATATATATGTATTGGTTTGATGAGAGGCAATTTGATATAAATTGCAAATGGTAACTATGAAAGGAGGTTTAGAAACTCTGTTATTAAATATAACCAATTTTTATTTAGAACATGTTATAAAGATGTAATGTTACTGGATGATATTGGGAAGAGCTAATGGAATGCCATTATGTGGTTTTGCTTTAAATTTGGAATATTTTAGATAAAAAGACGTAAAAACAATTACAGTCAAATCAAGGTTGAGGTATGATGACAGTAATATATAAAAATATATTTGATGTAAAATATATGATTTGACATGAATTGTAGGTGACGACTGTGGAAGGGATGCACGGAAGCTTTTGTAACCAATCGACACACTTTCTGCAATTTGTAATGGAAAATGGTTTTGTGGGGTTTTTTGTGTTTTGTCTGTTTGTGTTTATTCAAAAATAAAAATTTTAAATAAAAAAGAGAACCTCTTGCTAAGATTTTGTGCAGTTTGGAGAACCCCCAAATCCCACTCCTGGCTGGCCCCGCCCACCCCACCCCTCCTAGAAGTCTCCAAGTGGCCCATTTTGGATCCAGGTAACTGCAGGGCACATGCAGAGGCTCGGAGAGGTGAAAAAACAGTCGTAATGGAAGTTCGGGAAGGCCGGAAATGGGACTATTTCTGGCCTCCAGAGGGCCTCCAGAGCATAGGGAGGATATTTTTACCCTCCGGGAGAAAAGCATCCTAAGCCCGGGGAGGACAAAAATGTCCCCCTGCCATGGTGCAGGAGGCCAACTAGGCCATGCCCACCATGTCTACACCCACGCAGCTACTGGGCAGAAAACCCCTTGCTAAAATTTTTGAAGCCTACCCCTGTTTTTCAAATTTGGCACCTTTAAAATGTGTGGACTTCAACTCCCAGAAATCATAAACCAGCAATTCTGAAAGGTGCTAAGTTTGAAAGAAAACCTGCTTTTGCAAAATTTGCAAATGACCAACTGATCCATCTGCGTAAACTAATTTCACAATTTTATTTCATCTTATTTTTTCCTTTATAACAGTAAATGCCACAATACTGTTTTAGCATTCTCAAAACTTTTGATTTTAGTAAAAGGAACATGTTTTTAATTTTAATATTAATGTGTTGTAACCTAAGATTTCCAAAAACTGTTGCAGATGATGGGGAAAGAAACAATATAACTCTGTTCGTCTTTTATATATTATAGTCAATATTATTTCCAATCTAATTTGTTTCCCAAGCATCCTTATTTAATACAGTATTGTCTGAATTTAAAAATGGGTACTTTTGTATGAGTGTAATACAAAAATAGCTATATTTTTAAAAGTCCTTGTTATATAAATTGGATTCTTGACAACGACAGGATATGTCAAAATGTTTTCAGTGGTTTGAGCATTACAAAAGCTTTCAGTTGCAATGCAATAATTTACCTGGCTGGTTAGTGAATTCTGGGAGTGTATGTTCACATATCTTATAGTAATCAAGGTTGAGAAACACTGCATTACATTCAACATAAATGAACAATATATAGACTGCTGCTTGTTGTGCCCATAGTTATTCATCCATGATATTCAAGGGATGTATATAGCATATATTTGCCATAAAAGAATGCTGCACTGTATTCAAGTATTCACATATAAACTAGAGGAATTTCTAGAAGACAATTCACCATCCTTTTGCCTACTGAACAGTATTTTTTCACAAATAAACATATCTGATGTAATATTGTAATCCAAACATTACATACACATTTTTTAAAAAATTAACGATCAGTATAAATGAGGGCTACATAGATTTTGGGAATATTGGTTATTTCTTGTAAATAACTCAAGCATTACTCATATAAGTATTGCAATGACTAAATGCAGATATTCAGGGGATTGTGAGTTACACTTCTATCTATAACAAAACCCTATAAGCAGTCTAGCTTATAGGAACCCTGTCTTGCAAGGTTCAAAAACAGCTACTTAGTTTTAAAATTATACAGATGTATGCATCAGTGATGGACTATGAAGAAGTGGTTGTTGAATTCAATATTATAATAAGTAATAGAACAACACTAAAAAAATGTTCTAAAACTATTGGCAACTTTAATGCAAAAGCTGAAAAGGAACCTACATTAAAAACAGTTTGAAAATTTGCCCAGTGTTGCAGGGCAATGGCAGTTATGCTTCTGTGTAGAAATGGAGTATGTTACACATCATTTTGACAAAATAAAAAATAGCTCTCCACCTACACCATCTTAAGATGGACAACACCATAATAGAAAAAATAGATTGCATTTAATTAAGCAACATATGGAAAATACATGTAGTAACTTTTAGAAAAGCTGTATAATGAGTTGCAAAAGATTGCTGAGCACCTCACTATGAAGTCAGCAATCAAAGAAATACAAAAAAAAATCAATCATAAGAAATAAGCAGAGAAAGAAATTAATGATGGAGTGTAATCTAAAAGAAAGTAAAAGAAACATATTTAAAAGCAGTACAAGAAGGCAAAAATAGGCAACATCATATTTACAAGAGAGGAATATCAAGAGGAAACAGAGGTGTTTGAAGAGGAAGTCAGATGGGCAGAAAACAACCAACGAATAGGAAAGCCCAAGAGTTATTAAAGGAGGCTGGCATGGGAACAAACAAGATCATGTCAGTCCTCTGCCAACTAACATGGGAAAAAGCAGCATGGCCGAAAAACAGGAAAAGATCTATCTATATCTCAATCCCTAAGAAGGGAGATTTAGAGGAATGTTCTAATTATGCCCTAACAGCTCTAATAATACCATATGCCAGCAAGACTCTGTTAATAATTCTGTAGAATAATTAGGAGAAGTAGAAGTTGAACAAGCAGGCTTCAGAAAGAAAAAAGAAACATAAGGCCATGTAACTAACTTTAAATGGATCATAGATAGAGGAAGTGAATATCAAAAAGAGTTCTGTTTTATGGACTATGCCATTTTTAAAATAATGTTAATCGGCGGAACTTCTTCAAAGCAATTGTTATTCCCTATAATCTGATTTTTCGGAGAAGAAAACTCTACAATAGCTGGAAAACCACAGTGAGTGACGATAGAATTTGCTAACACCCAATAATTTACCCATAGAAAAGAACTCCTCAATTTATAAACTAAAAATGGGCCACAGGTTTGGAAGAATTAAAGATTGAAGTCAATTAATGGCAGGAATGTCAATAATCTAGCATATTTGAATAATTCGTTGCAGATACTGAATATGATTTAAGAGCAATCAATCTAAAAAATAAGGAGACCAAAGAGATGGGGCTTTCCTCATAAAGTTGAATGGCTAGGAATTGAGGGATTTCAGTCAAGTTGAAAGGTGTAATGCAACCTATATACATACACAAGTCTAATTTCTTAAACAACTTTGGGTGTAATTAATTTTTAGCTAAAAAGAAGAGCTCCCTTTTACTATTTCCTTTGAAATTGAAGCACTTTCATTTTTTGATTACAATATTGCATGTGGCAGTATTGCAAATAAAGCAAAAGCAGGGAGGAGGAACAGAGAGAAGAATTATATCAGATTTATTCCAGAAAATGTTTAAGGAATTAGACAATAAATTAGATGAATCATTTGATTTGATTGACAGTTTTGAAATAAAGAAGGATCAAAGGCTTGTAAAGATAAAAGAGGAGATGAAAAAAGAAGTTAAGTGCCTGGAGATATAAAACAGATTAATGGCACAATGAAATTCTGAAGAGTAAGACAAAAGCTATAGACAGAGTTTGTAAGAGAAGTACTGTAGATAATCTGATAAACTAGAAAGGTAAACTAGACAACCAGAGGACAAAATAAACACAAACTACTTTGGATGAGCTAAAGAGAAGAAGAATCAAAAACATATTCAAGAGAGAATAAGTATTTTTCAATAAGTTAAATTTGTATAGGTCAGTGTTTCTCAACCTTGGCAACTTGAAGATGTCCGGACTTCAACTCCCAGAATTCCCCAGCCAGCGAATTCGCTGGCTGGGGAATTCTGGGAGTTGAAGTCCGGACATCTTCAAGTTGCCAAGGTTGAGAAACACTGGTATAGGTAGTCTTCAACTTACAACCCAAAATTTTGATTAATAAGTAAAACAATCGTTAACAAAGTTTTGCTTCATTTTATTACCTTTCTTGCCCCAGTTGTTAAGTAAACCATTGCAGTTGTTAAGTTAACCCTATGATTGTTAAGTGAATCTGGCTTCCCCATTGACTTTGCTTGTCAGAGGATCGCAAAAGGTGATCAAATGTCCCTGGGGCACTGCAACCAGCATAAAAACCTGCCAATCGTCAAGTGTCTTAATTCTGATCACATGACCATAGAGAGGCTGCAATGGTCATAAGTGTGAGCAATGGGCTCATAAGGCACTTTTTCAGTGCTGTCATAACTTTAAACAATCATTAAACAAATGGTTGCAAATCAAGGACTCCCTACACAACTAAAGTTATCTATGTTAACAGTACGAAAAATGGAAATAGAACACGAACTAGGTAAAGCAAAAAGAAATTGAGTTTGCAAGTAAACTCAGAGAAAGGGGTTGGCCTATAAATTATTAAATAAAAACAAAAGAAAATGATGTTGAATTTTCAGAGAAAGATACTATATTAATGAATAGAGTGGCTATATAAAAAGCATTTCGTTAATATTAGTTCGACTTGTATAAAGGAAGTGACAGAAAAATAGATGTATATTTTTTAAAAAATTATGGAGAAACAGAAACACATTACAAATGGTCACCGCAGGCAAGATGGGTGTCAAATTGTAAATAAATAGCATAACAACATAACATAAAAATATCACAACACAACACAAAATAATAGACTAGAATTCCTTATTAGCCAAGTGTGATTGGACACACAAGGAATTTGTCTTTGATGCATATGCTCTCAGTGTACATAAAGAAAAATAAAATAGAATACATTCATCAAGAATCGTAAGATACAACACTTAGTGATAGTCATAAGTTACTAATAAGCAATCAAATTATACTAGGAAACAAATAAAACAATATAAATTTAAAGATACCAGCAACAAGGTTATAGTCATAAATGAGAAGAGATAGGTATTAGGAACGAAGAGAATAATAATATAATGCAGTCTTAGTAGATAATCTGACAGTGTTGTGGGGATTAGTTGTTTAGCAGAGTGATGGCATTCGGGGGGGAAACTATATATAGTTTTTATATTATATATAACATAGAGTTATATGTTATATATAATATAACATATGAATCTAAAACAAGAATAAATTTCTAAATCTATAAAAGATTAAACCAGGAAAGATACATAGTCCATATGTATTCTTATATGTTTTGATGATGAATTTTTAGAACCTTTTCAGAACATGATGAATTCTATTCTAGAAATAGGAAAGTTACCAGAGAGTTGGGAAGAGGCCAATATAGAACTAATACCCAAAAAGGAACAAGGTTCAGTTTTAACAAACAACTATAGGCTGATACAAATATTGGATAATGACTACAACTTGTTTACAGTGATTCTAGCTCAGTGTTTCTCAACCCTGGCAACTTTAAGCTGTGCTGGCTGGAGGATTCTGGGAGTTGAAGTCCACAGGACTTAAGGTTGCCAAGGTTGAGAAACACTGTTCTAGCTGATAGATTGAAGACCAAATAGGCAGCCAGTGCAGCTCGCGAAGGATAGGTGTAACGTGGGTGTACCGAGGTGCACCCACGATCGCTCGCGCGGCTGCATTCTGGACAAGCTGAAGTCTCCGAATGCTCTTCAAGGCTGCCCCATGTAGAGCACATTGCAGTAGTCCAGTCTTGAGGTCACAAGGGCACAAGTGACTGTTGCGAGGGCCTCCCGGTTCAGGTAGGGACGCAATTGGCGCACCAGGCGAACCTGGGCAAATGCCCCCCTGGTCACAGCTGACAAATGGTGTTCAAAAGTCAGCTGTGGATCCAGGAGGACTCCCAAATTGCGAACCATGTCTGAGGGGCGTACTGTTTGACCCCCCCCAGCCTGAGAGATGGAAAACTTGGCCAATTGGTAGGAGGGAAGGTAATGTATGTTCTGTTCACCTTTGGCATATAGCCATGCTGGCCACATGAGCATAGAAAATGCCTTTGGACAATGGTGGCTCTGTTGGCCAAGAAATGGAGATAAGCGCTATGACACAATTGGACAGCGAAACCTTTACTTTCACATTAATAAACTTTTATTGAAATTTTAAACAAGAACATGTGAAAGTGGATGTTTTGTATAAAACAGAAAAAATAATCTCATAGTTTGTAATTTTTATTATAGAAAAAAGATATTCATATTGTTACATTGGAGTAAGAAGAAACTATTTATTGTACTTATAACTTCTGAAAGAAAACCAAAACTAATTTCTTTGTATTTTTTACTTTTCTATTTTTTCCCCTTTTTCTTTCTTTGTGGCACTTTTAGCTTTCTTTCTGGTTTTCTTCTTTTTCTCTCCTTTCTACTTGACATCAATTTGCATTAGTTTTTGTCTTTTAAAAACTTTTAATATATATACATGTATGTATGTGTATGTATATGCATACAAGAAGCATGAAACAAACCATATCATACTTTGGACGCTTCATGAGGGTTGATGCATCTGTGGAAAATACAATGCATAACAAGGTGGTCAGAAAGAGAAGAAATGGTTGACAAGGCATCAATTGATAAATGAACTACTGGAAAAATTACACGTAAGACCTGTGTAATTGTGGCAAGAGACGGGCTTTTATCCACAGAATGATTAGGAGTTGGCTTCCTAGAGAATTCTGGGAGTTGACCTCCAGACCTCTTAAAGTAGCCAAGGTTGAAAAACACTAGCTTAGAGAGAGTGGTGGGAGGAGTATAGAGAGAATACCTATGGACGCCCCACACCCTGTGTATATTCCAGTTTAACACCACTTGCTGAATTATTCCTTTTTATTTATAGTAACTAGAAGAGATAATCTCCTTTTTCTTCAAAACTTCTGAGTGTCACAAGCTGAAACTCACTTGCTCCAGGCCCCCTTATCTGTCTTGGTTGCATAACACTGCCTCCAATTTATTTTCCATATACAAGGGAGGTTGCCATAAACCATCATCAGCCATCCTGGCATAAAAATAATATATCCCTTAATCCAGCATGCTTTTTAAAAAGTTGTGTTTTACCTTCCATTTCTTTAGGAACAAATACAGATTACCTGTATGGCAAATATAACTGGAGTTCAGAGTATTGGGCAATGTATCCCAAGCTTGGCAGCTTTAAGATGCGTAGGCTTCAGTTCCCATAATTCATCAGCCATCCTTCAAATCTACAGATCTTAAAGTTGCAAGATTGAGAAATATAAAGTATTGGGAGATGAGTGCACACCTCTTCTGCTCTGATCACCACCCTATTTCACACTTCAACCATTTAACAGATTAGCAGTTGGAAGGGATCTTGTAGGTCTTCTAGTCCAACCCACCACCCAAGCAGGAGACTCTACCATTTCTGACAAATGGCAGTCCAGTCTCTTCCTGAAAGCTTCCAGTGATGAAGCTTCCACAACTTCTGAAGGCAAGATATTCCATTGGTTGATTGTTCTCACTGTCAGAAAATTTCTCCTTATTTCTAGATTTAATCTCTTCTTGATCAGTTTCTATCCATTATTCCTTGTGTGGCCTTCGGGTGCTTTGGAAAATAGCTTGACTCCCTTCTCTCTGTTGCAACCCCTCAAATATTGGAACACTGCTATTATGTCTCCCCTAGTCCTTCTCTTCACTAGAATAGCCATACCTAGTACTTGCAACTGTTCATGGTATGTTTTAGTCTCCAGCCTCCTAAGCACCTTAGTTACTCTTCTCTGCAGTCTTTCTAGAGTCTTGATATCTTTTTTATAATGTGATGACCAAAACTGGATACAGTATTCTAGATGTAGACTTACTAAGACTTTATAGAGTGGAATTAACACCGCCTTTAATCTTGATTGTATCTCTCCGTTAATGAAATTTAGGATTGCATTGGCTATTTTGGCTGCTGCTGCACAGTTGGCTCATATTTAATTGGTTGTTCACTACCATGTTTCCCTGAAAATACGACATGTCCTGATAATAAGGCCACACCACATTTTTCTGGTGGGCAAAAATATAAGCCCTCCTCCACAAATAAGCCCCCTGGACAACCCCCCACCTCCAGCCAGGCAGTGTGCCGCTCACCAAGCTAGCAGTATCTCGAAGGTGCCAAGCCACAGGAACCAAGGGGGAGGCAAAGGTGATTGTGTTGTTTGGTGCCTTCGGGATACCACTAGGTTGGTGAGCAGCGCTATGCCCAGCTGAAGACGGGGGTTAGGCAGCTGCTCTTTTGCAAGCAGGCTCCCACAGAGCTGGGCACAGCCTCATGGAAAATGGCTGTGTTGCGCTGTCGCAGCAGTGCAACACAACAGCCATAAAGTGACCACGCTCATGAGCAGCCACCCGGTAAACCCCCTTTCAAGCTGGGCACAGCGCCATTCACTAACCTAGGGCTATCGCTAAGCCACGTGAGCACCTGTTCACCACCGCCCAGCTCCCGCGGCTTGGCGCCTTCGAAATGCCAGTGAAAGGCGCTCTGCATGGCTGGAGAGGGGGGTTGCGCGAGTGGCTGTTCTGCTCCCACTTGTGCACCTTCCAGCCTCACGATGCCCTGGCCCAGCTCTCCCCAGAGAGCCAGAGTACCTCTGCTGCTGCCGCCACCGCCATCCCAGCATGGCTTTTTCGGCGGCTTCCAAACTGAGTCTTCCGGCAGTGGTCACTCTGGGCATACACTCTATGGTTGTGGGCCAGCTGTCGGCAGAGCTGTTGTGTTGCGCTGCTGATGTTGTGACAGCGCAACACAGCCATTCACCCATAAGGCTGTGCCCAGCTCTTTGGGAGCCTGCTCGCAAGAGAGCACCCGCCTGGCAACCCCAAAACAATAAACCCTCCCCTCATAATAAGGCCCAAACCATATTTTGTGGGTAAAAAGAAAATAAGACCCTATCTTATTTTCGGGGAAACACAGTAAGACTCCAAGATCCCTCTCACAGTTACAATTATTATTATATCTCTTTCACTCTTTGCCTTTTCCATTTGCATGTTGTGTCCCAAAAGCCTTTTATTGGAGGAAAAGAAGGGTATAGTTGGAGCTATTTGTCAGTTTGCATTTCTTCTTTCAAAGCTAGAGAGGTCCTGCTTAATATCTATGCAGTTTCAGTTCTCTCACTCTATATACTGCATCTAGCTAATTGTACAAATTCTGGGCCTATTTCTACCATGGTATCTTCCTTGTTTCCTTACTTTATGTTATTTTAACTTGGGAAATGCTCAGAGGTTTTGGAAGAAGAGATAGACAAATTAGCCTAGAAAAGCCAGATTCCCTGAGGTCAGATCTTCCTTGTTCCTGTTCTATTGCAGTGCCATGACTGAATGCAGTTTTCCATTAGTTGGTGACATGCTAAAATATAGATGTCAAACATAATGCCCATGGGCTGCATCTGGCCCGCAATGTGGTCGGATCTGGCTCACGGGGCTGTCCTAGAAAATGTAAGGGGCCGGCCCATGTCACTTCAGCCTGGTCTACCCACGTTGCTTTGGCCCAGTCCGTCTGCATTTCTTTGGCCTAGTCCACCCATGTCACTTCAGCCCAGTCTACCCAATGCGAAGAGAAACATCGGGCCAGTGTGGCTTCGGCCCAGTCTACCCTAGGCAAAGCGGAAACATACCAACAGTTTGTGAACTGGCATCAAGCTGACCATGCCCACCCAGTCAGCCATGCCCAGTCAGTGGTGTCAATAAGGCTACGCCCACCCAGTTGGACATGCCCATCCAGTCAGACATGTCCACCTGGCCCACCAAGGTCAATCACAGCCCTGATGGCCTTCAATGAAATTGAGTTTGACACCCCTGTGCTAAAACAAGACACTAGCAAAGCCAGCGAGAAAAACAAACTATCTTGCCTGTAATAAGTTATACAATTACAGATCAGAACACATGATCTATAAACAGATGGACCAAAATAATTGGGAATAGAGACAATTCTGTGATAGCAATGCAATAATTACCAGGCAACATTCATGAGAAAAGACCATGAGAAATTATATGGGGAAAGACCATGAAATAACAAATTGATTAGAGAAGCAGACTGGTAGCATATAAGACGGGTTGGCTAGCTCATACACAAAAAGCATCACTCCACAATGCAACATTTACTTGTGTTGACATTAACAGTGTAACTGATGTTATCTAAATAGACTGCATATTTGTTCCAATAAAATCAGGGTCACCTCTTTGGTTTCACATCCATCTTCTGTAGTAGATTAGATTCAATATTTGTGGAAGGTCCATGGCAAAACAAAGATCTGAACTAAGCAAAGGTGGTATTCAGCAGATTCTGATCAGTTCTGGAGAACCAGTAGCGGAAATTTTGAATAGTTCAGAGAACTGGTAAATATCACCTCTGATTGGCCCCCATCTAGTCTCTGCCTCCTGAGTCCCAGTTGATTGGGAGGGAATGGGGATTTTACAGTAACTTTCCCCTGGAGAGGGATGGGAATGGTGATTTTACAGTATACTTTGTCACGTTCTGAGCATGCTCAATAAAGTTGTGTTTAAGCGGGAGTTACTCGACAGCCTGATTGGCTGGTCGTCTGACAGCTCCTAGTATAAAAAGGGAGCTATCAAATGAACAGCTGTCGTTCCTGTCTGAAGCCGGTTCCACACTGTTAGCTTGTTACTGTTAGGGAATAAACTTGTTAGCCTCTCTATTCCCGTCTCCGCCTCAGTCATTACGGCTCACCCCAAGGTCCTGGTACACAATACTGGCAACGAGGATGGGATCGCCGAACTGAGGTGTGAGAGAGCTGGCCACTACCGCTGAAGTCACTAGCTGAGTCACTAGGAACCATGTTTCTCTGCCGCGATGAGACGTCGCCGCCAGCCTGACAGGAATGGCCACGTTAACTTTCGCACCGTTCAACCAAGGCTCCGAGACATGGGAGTGCTATATGGCCCATTTTGAATGTTTTTTTGGTCGCACATGACCTCACCGAGTTGACAGTTGAACGAAAATGCACGTTTTTCCTGTCAGTTTGCGGAACAGATGTGTTCCATACAGCAAGGGCTCTCACAGCCCCTGAACCTATCAAGGCCGTCCCGTGGCCAGTGCTGATGGCTAAGCTGAAAAGCCATTATGCCCCATCGCCTTCCAAAATCGCCCACCGGCATGCTTTCCATCAGCGTAACCAAAGTAAAGGGGAATCCGTCAGTACTTATGTCGCTGCTCTACGGTCAGCTGCCCTCCACTGCGAGTTCAGGGACCTCGATGAGCCCCTTCTCAACTGCCTCATTTGTGGCATTCGTGATCTCAAGCTCCAGAGACGCCTCTTGGCATAGGCAGACCTATTGTTCCAGTCCGCTTTTGATGAAGTTCGCGGCGCTGAGATGGCTGCCTCTTCTCTAGCCACTATCACAAAACACCAGCCTGCTGCTGTCATGCATCCCTCCAGCACATGCAGCATGGCTGCCGAACCCCAAGAGGATGAGAGGGAAGACTCAGACCCTGAGGGGGAAGAGGACATTAACCGCCTTCACGAGGTGAACAAAAAGAGCTCCCAAAGACAGAAGGGCGACCCTAGATCTGCATGTAGTTGGTGCGGAGGTAACCACGAGAGAGCTGAGTGCAGATTTAGGCAAGCCCTCTGCCAATGTGGCAGGAAAGGCCACATCGCCAGGGTGTGCCTGGTCGCCCAGCCTATGTCCTCCTCAGAATTCCAGAATGACAGGTCGCGGCAGTTCCGGGGCAGAAAGGACGGTCCTAAGAAGCCCAGAGTGGATTGCCATGCCATTCTCCGGCATGCCGCACACGGTGACCTGATCAACTGGCAGTCAAGCCACAGTCTCCAAAAGAAGATCCAGCTGACTGTCAACATTGAGGGAAGCCTGTACCTGATGGAGTTAGACACCGGCTCCGCAACCTCTATTGTGTCATGGAGCACCATCAAACGCCTCATTCCACATCTTGCTAAGCGCCAATTACAGAGTTGCAATTTGACTCTTAGAGACTATCAGGGCAACCTGATTCCAGTAATTGGCGCTAGCAAAGTTAGAGTGAAGTTCAAGGGGTTTGAGGGCCGGTTGCCACTCATCATTGTTGAAGGAAAACTTCCCAGCCTTCTCGGGTTGGACTGGTTCAAGTCCCTCGGTTTGCAAATCAACGGCATCCATCATCTCAGAACCACTGATCTGGACTGCCTCGTTAACAAGTTCCCTACCGTGTTCGATGGCCAGCTGGGCCAATACACTGGCACCCCAGTGTCCTGCAACCTCGACCCCTCTGTGCCACCAGTCAGGATGAAGCCACGTAGGGTGCCCATCGCCCTCAAGCCGAAAGTGGACGCTGAGCTCGACAAGCTCATGGCTCAAGGGGTCCTGGAGCCAGTGAACCATGCACAGTGGGAGACCCCCATCGTTTTGCCCATCAAGCCAGATGGCAGCGTGAGGATCTGCGCTGACTACCACTGTTCCATCAACCGCGCCCTGCCATCCAACGCCTACCTGGTGCTGGTGGTCTAACAGCTCCTCCACACCTTGGGCGAAGGGTCCATCTTCGCAAAGCTGGACCTCACCCAAGCTTACCAGCAGCTGGTAGTCGACGATGCCTCAGGTGAAGCGCAAACCATCATCACACACCGGGGTGCCTTCAGGTGCCGCCGGTTGCAGTTTGGGGTCAGCATTGCCCCAGGACTCTTTAAAAGTTTAATGGAGCGGCTGCTCCAAGGACTCCGAGGCGTCGTTCCATACTTTGATGACGTCCTCATTTCTGCGTCCAACCATGAAGAGCTCATGGCACGACTACGAGCTGTACTACACAGATTCCAGCAGGTCAGGCTTAAAGTCAAACGGGACAAGTGTCAAGTCACCGTTCCCCAGGTGGAGTTTCTGGGGTTCCTGGTCAATGCCTAAGGCATCCACCCTACCGCTGCCAAGACCAAAGCCATCATGGATGCCCCTCCTCTGACAAATAGAGCTGAACTACAGGCCTTTTTAGGCCTCCTGAACTTTTACACTGTGTTCCTGCCTCACAAAGCCTCTGTGGCTGAACCGCTCCACCACCTACTGGACTCTGGTGCGGCCTGGCTCTGGGGCCGCCGAGAGGCTGCCGCTTTCCGAGCTGTCAAGCACCTCTTGGTTTCCAATGCTGTGCTTGCCCAATACAGCAAGCACTTGCCTCTCATTCTCGCCTGCAATGCCTCACCCTACGGGGTGGGCGCCATACTTTGCCACCAACTGCCCAGCGGTGCAGAGGTTCCTGTGGCATTCTTCACCCGCACCCTGTCTGCCGCTGAATGGAACTATGCACAAATAGACAAAGAGGCCCTCACCATCGTGGGCGGGGTGTGCCATTTCCACCACTACGTCTATGGCCGTCGTTTCCTCATCGTCATCGACCACAAGCCGCTCCTCGACTTTCTGGCCGATGACCATCAGGCTCCGTAGGTCCTGTCCCCTCACATGACCCGCTGTCTGTCTTGCCGCCTATGACTACTCGCTCCAGCACCGCCCCGGCAAACAAATCGCTCACGCCGATGTCCTCAGACGGTGCCCCCTGCCCGACACCCGTGACGACCCTGCTGCCATTTCCCCAGTGTTCCTGGTGTACGATCTCCACCTGTCGGTCTCTGCCAATGTTCCCTCTAATTTTTTTTCAGTGTGAGCGGAAAAGTATAGTGTTTGAGCTGCACAGTTTCATGCCTGAGCACCTAAGAGAGCAACAGTTTGAACTGCTGTCACGTCTGCTGGACATTTGCGCAACATTCCAAGCACAGTTTCATGCCTGAGCACCTAAGAGAGCAACAGTTTGAACTGCTGTCACGTCTGCTGGACATTTGCGCAACATTCCAAGCACAGTTTCATGCCTGAGCACCTAAGAGAGCAACAGTTTGAACTGCTGTCACATCTGCTGGACATTTGCGCAACATTCCAAGCGTCAAGCGCCAATTGCGAATGGGGTTTCAGCCTGATGAATGCCAGGCATGAAAATGTGCCATTCAAACACTATACTTTTCCGCTCACACTGGAAAAAAAAGGCTCTCTGCTCAGCTTTTACATTGTTAGACTGGCTAGAGAGAGACATGGCACCAACAGCCGGGGTCCTGGCATTTTGCAGGCAACCTGTCCTCTCACATTCCTTTGGAATGCAACCCATCACATTTGAATTAGATTTTGCCAATTATCCTATTAAAAGATAATCCTATTATTCTAAAATATGACTAACTCAATATTAAAAACTGTAAATATTTAATGCTGATAAATAACAGCAGTAATTGTTATTTACTATGATTAAAATCAGTATTGATATATCAATATAATATCTATCAAAATTGACAATAAACACTAAAATAACAATACAAATATATAATTTGGAATATAAATGTAATAAATATAATATATAAATGCAACATAAATGTAATAAAATAATTTATCATGAAACTCTCCCCCTTTAAAGTAGTAAGATCAATTAAATAGTCTAGCAAGTTTGGACTATATGCTATGTTATGTTACTTAAGAATATATATACCTCAGAATCAGATACAACATCCATATCATTTCCAACTGAGTCAATAAAATCATATGCCATGCCAAAACTATTTTAAATAAAGATATGAAATTAATCAAGTATTGCATTTATTTTTCAAAATGAATGTACAATTTTTTTATTATTTAAGTTTTGTACCCCATCTTTTCATTTTCAAGGTATTCAAAGCAGCTAACAGATTTTTTTAAAATTGAAATCTACTTAAAAACTGGTGCTAATCTAATTCAAAAAGCCTGGCTAAAAAGGGAATTATCCTTTTCTAAAACCAAAAAAGAAAGAAGAACTGCCGCAGGATTGTATTCTGTAGTATTTAATCAATGCATAGCTTTCAAATGTAATCCAAATTATATATCTAAACAACATTATAAATCATTTAAATATCAGAAGATTTGAGCATTGTTTTTTCTGATCTCTTGGCAGAAAGGATGTGTACTGGCATTTTATGGAATTTAAAATGATTAAGTCCATGACACAAATTGCACAATAGGAAATCCAGACCAGAATGCATTTAACTCATTGTATCACCAGGGACCAGAATTTAGCAGGCCCAGGGGAAAAAAAGTAGGTAAAGCCACATTATAGCTAAATTTGATATCATTAAAAATTAAATAGGATTAAAATCTGTGCTTGATAATTTACCCAGTTGTGCCATGTAGTCCCCCCCCTCTCCTTTCACCGGCGTTAGCCCGCTGCAGCAAGGGGGCATGTAAGAGGGAGGGGAAAAAACAAGAGGAGATACGGCCGCAGCTAAGCATGCAGCAACCTCGACGTCTAAGTGGGCGAGTCCACAGCATTCGCGCCTGCATGTCTGAGACAGGGCATAAAAAGGGAAGAAAAGGCAGGGAGGAGATGACTGGAGCCAGCTCTGTTTGGGGCGCCAGCTTGCACGCAAGCACGTCCCCCAGCGCAGGGTGGGGAAAGGCTTTGTTGAAAGATCCAAAGCGCTGCAGTCCATGTCCAGTAAACGACTCTGCACGGCAGTGGGAAACTGCTGCGCAATGTTTACTTGCCATGTGCGCGGCCGCACACCTTAGAGGGAACAGTGGTCTCTGCCGCTGACATTGCCCGGTTGTCTGCAAAGGATCAGGTAATTTCCTGAGTCCTAGATTGGGTTAGATGGGGGTGGCCCAAGGACACCATGGGCCCTGAGTTCCTTCCCTACAAATCACGGCTAGCAGAGCTTTCAGTTCAACGGGCTGCCTTTTATGGGGCCATCGCATTATTGTTCCGGCCTCAGTGAGGACTACTGTCTTGAGGCAGCTGCATAGCGCTCATCCCAGCATTGTCTGGATGAAAGCCCTGGGCCAAAGTTATGTATGGTGGCTTAAGTTACATCAGGACATCTCTGCCCACATTGCAAGCTGCCCTCAATGCCAGGGAGCCCAGGCATTCCCCCCCAAGGCCAAGCCCTGCGTTTGGGAGCCGCCCTCCATGCCATGGTCCCATTTGCATGTGGACTTCGCGGGTCCAATTCAGGGCCACATGCTCCTCATTGCTGTGGTCGTCTTCTCCAAATGGGTGGAGGTCGTCCACATGCCCTCTACTACCTCTGATGCCCTGATAGCGGCCCTCCGGCGTTTGTTTTCCATGGCCTCCCAGACGTGCTGGTGTCCAACAACGGACCCCAGCTTACGTTCGCCAAATTCAAGGCTTACCTGACCTTGTTGGGGGTCTGCCATGCACTTATCTCCCCATTCCACCCGGCTAGTAATGGGCTGGTGGAGCGCATGGTGCGCTCTGTTAAAGAAGCCCTTGCCAAAATGGGGCACCTGGGTTGGCAGGAATGCATTGACGCCTTTCTCTTGGCACACCATGCCGCCCTCTCCCTGGACACCAACACCAGCCCCGCAGAACTCTTAATGGGTTGCCGCCTCAGGACGCCCCTAGACCACCTGCATCCCAACTATTCAACCCTTACACCCCTAGACTCCCATGGGGTGCCCATTCCTTTGCCCGGGGAGAGGCAGTGTATGCCAGAAACTACGTAGGGCATCCCTTGTGGCTACCAGGCGTTGTGACTGACCAGACCGGACCCTGCTCCTACAGGGTGAAGCTGGACGATGGGAGGACCTGGAAGCGCCATTGCAACCAGTTACGGAGCAGGAAAAGTGCACCGACTGACCAGTTTGTCCCGCAACCAACAGAGAACAGCGCAGGACCCAGAAACGAGGAGGCCGCGACCGGTCAAGAAGCCAACACCAAAGTCCGAAGCGACGACTTACCTGGTGGGCCAGCCCAGTCCTTGGTGCCTCTGCGACCTGTGCCGCTGCCATCCTGCAAAGTAGAGTCCTCAGACGGTCGACCATCTTCCCCAGGCAGCGACAGAGGGCCTCGCGTTTCCAGCCGCGTTAGGCAGTGTCCAGCCTATCTTCAGGACTGCGCAAGCATAGGGGAAAGGAGTGTCACGTTCTGAGCATGCTCAATAAAGTTGTTTTTAAGCGGGAGTTACTCGACAGCTGATTGGCTGGTCGTCTGACAGCTCCTAGTATAAAAAGGGAGCTGTCAGATGAAAACAGCTGTCGTTCCTGTCTGAAGCCGGTTCCACACTGTTAGCTTGTTACTGTTAGGGAATAAACTTGTTAGCCTCTTTATTCCCGTCTCCGCCTCAGTCATTACGGCTCCACCCAAGGTCCTGGTACACAATATACTTCCCCTGCTATGCCCACCAAACCATACCCACCAAACCATGCCACACCCACCAAGCCACACCTACAGAACCTGTAGTAAAAATAATTGAATCCCAACACTGGAGCTAACTCTTCCTTGTAACTCTAACTATCATGCTCCATTTCCCTGAGTGGCAAGAAATTAGCCTAATCAGTTAACCTAATTCTCAATTAGTAACTGAGAATATCCATGACATCTAACCTAATTAAATTCCTTTTAAAATGCTTATGTGCCATACCTATGTTTAATTGACACAGATTCCAGGAATATTAAGTTTGCCCATATAACTCAATAGACTCTGTTACTTCTTCCAATGAATCTGAGGATTAAACAGTTCTGGTTTCTTAAAAAGACCCTTCATGTTACAATTTACAATACATGTTCAATTTTTGAAACAACATACATTTTAAAAGATTATGTATAATTTTAGACATGTATTATGAATATAGTTCAGAGGCTAGATTAAGTATTAAACTTAAGAGGATGGATTAAGTGGAAAGGCTCTTACAAAGCAACTGATCTATTGATAATAATTTATTGCTGGATGCCATCTCCCAAAGTTTATTTTATGAGACCAGCATCTTCTTCCTGGAGGTGCACAAGAGTTTGTTTTTTCATGCTGTCCTTGGATGTTTATAATTTTCCTCAGCAGCTGGAAAGAACCGGAAAAAATATACATGACGATTATATGTCCGTGAAGAAGGAACAATGGGGGGCCAGAAGAAGGTGGGATGGAGGAAACAGCTGGAGCTCAGAGAAGGTGATGAGGCAAGAGTGGGTGAAATATCAAAAATCAAAAACTTTAGCTGGGGGAGATTAAGATAAACCCTCAGACTGGATTTTTATGTTGAGAATTGAGACTGCAGTACACTTTTAATCATGTGAGTAAATTTGGAAAGAAAGCAAAGATGGCAGATATGGGAAAGATATGGAAAATCACTATCTGAAGAAGTAAATCAGAGGTAAATCAAATCTGGCTGAGGAATTCTGGCAGCTGAGGTCCACTTATCTTAAAGATGCTAAGGTTGAAAAACATTAAAGTAGATCCTTGGAGGAGCTAATTTACTAAAATGACATCAACCAGAGAGGTTGTGGCAACTCCCTTCTTTTATGTCATAGACATATCCAGGTTAGTCATTTTTGGGGGGGGATATCCTCTTCTGCACAAGAAACCAAAAATCCAAACAAAAAGTCTTATTCAAAACTCCTTATAGAGAAAAGAGAAAGTATTGAGAAATAGAGCAGCTTGATCTATTTAAAAATGAATAGGTCAACCTGGAAATGATTTACTCTTTGTAGAAAACTTCAAGGGATTTAAGAATTTGGGGAAAGGAACTTCCATACAATATGCCAATACCAGATTTATTTACCTTAGCCTTCTTTACACTGACCACCAACTGCTCTCTCGTTTCTAGGAAGAGTGGCCTTTTTCAGCTCACCCTCTGGAAATGTCAGGCCTGGATTTTGAGTCTCCCAATCATGTTCTCTTACATTGAGTTGTACTCCTTTTCCCTTACAAATTATTATCTTATTTTTTTAGAGCCACAGAAGAAAAAGAAGTTATGACCAATTATATTCTTTTCCATAACTTTATTATACTTTCAGGGTAGAGAAGACAAAGAACTCACATTCTTTTTGTGGAAAGACACACATGCTGATTGTGATTGTTTTTTATAATTAGCAAAAGAAATGGAAAATGAAATCGCCTGAATTTGGGGAAATCTTTGCCTGCTAGTGTCTTCTAATGCTAATCAGTTTCCTGTCAGTGGGGGAAGTTTTCTGGGTGATCTGGCACCAATTGTTCTCTCTTAATCCAACCTATCTTACAGGACAGTTGTTGTGAGGAAAATAGAAACAGAGAGTACTACAAACGTTGCCTTGAGCTCCCAAAGGAAAGAGGGGATATCAATCTATCAAATACATGAACATGTGAACTTTAATAAATTCTTAATTTAGAAATACTATTGAATATGTCAAAAGAGATATTATGATTTAGCAGAAAAAAGGAATGGCTATTTAAAGAACTATGTCTCTTACTCCACAGAGGGGGGGGAAGGCTTTTTCTTAAGGCACCCCCCCTCATTTAGAAGTGTTTAGTTCAAATCTAATACAAAGACATAAAACTACAAGAAAGGTCAGCAGAACTCTAGAATGTCCATTTACAGTTAATACTTGTATCACAAACCAATCAAATATAACAGTTACAGACCTTCTTGTTATAACAATACATAATAATTGTTTGCAACTATGCCACAGTTAATATACATTTGCACAATTTGGCATGTCATCATGTCAAGAAGTCTTCATTCTTTCAGAGAAGAAGTGACTGAGGAAGTTGAACCACAGGGACTGTGGGTGACCATTTCATACTAGAATTCAACATAATATAAACACAAGCAATAGACCGTAATGATACCAGAGTCCTAGATTTTAAAAGAGCTGATTTTAACAAACTCTCTGAGAACTTGGGAAAGATTCCTTGGATGAAAATCCTAAAGGGGAAAACAACTCAAGAAGCTTGGGAAACTCTGAAAAATATGATCATAAAAGCCCAGTTCAACACAATACCACTGAAAAAGAAAAACAAGAAATCCAAGGAGAAACCAGCATGGCTGTACAAAGATCTCTCTGACAAATTGAAAGACAAAAAGGCAAGTACAAAAAATGGAAAGAAGGACGTATTACTAAGGCAGAATATCAGCAGTTAGCCACAATCTGCAAAGATGAAGTCAGGAAAACAAAGGCTCAGAATGAAGAAAGACTTGCAACAAAAGTTTTTTTAAAAGGTTCTTCCAACATATAAATAACAAGTAATCAAAGAAACAGTCAGTCCACCAAATAGAAAAGATGCCAAGGAAATAACAGGCCGCAGAGAGAAAGCAAAGCTGCTCAACTCATTCTTTGCCTATGTTGTCACGCAAAAAGAAACTATAGTCCAACTATCAAAAACATAACTAAAAAAAACAGACTAGAAATAAAAGTTAAAATAAGCAAAAAAAATGGTAAGAAAACACCTGTCTGATCTTGATGAATACAAATCACCAGGACCTGATGGATTACATTCCAAAGTTCTAAAGGAGCCAGCAGATGTCATCTCAGAATCATTGTACTATATCTTTCAAAAATCCTGGTGCACCAGGAAACTACCAGAGGACTGGAAAAGACCTGATGTGGTTCCCATCTTCAAAAAAGGAATAAAAACAGACTCAGGAAACTACAGACATATTAGCTGAATATCTATACCTCGGAAGGTATTGGAAATGATAATTTTAAAACAATAGATCTGCCAACATCTAGAAATGAGGAAAGTAATAACTAGAAGTCAGCACAAGTTTGTTAAAAACAAAACCTGCCAATCTTATATCATTCTTCAACACAATGACTAAATTACTAGACCAATTAAATAATGTAGACCTAATAGATTTCAACAAGGCATTTGACAAAGTAGACCACAACCTACTTCTTGGTAAACTAGAAGAAAGTGGGATATATAACATCATAATCAGATGGATTTGTTACTGGCTAACAAGTATTCCTTAATGGTACTACTTTTACATGGAGGAGTATAAGCAATGGGGTACCATAAGGTTCCCTCTTAGGCCCAGTACTTTTCAATATCTTCATATCCGATGTAGATGAGGGAATAGAAGGGGAATTTATCAAATTTGCAGATGATACTAAGCTGGCAGGAATAGCCCCAAGAAGATGACAGGCTCAGGTTCCAGATGAATCTTGACAGACTTGAACACTGGGCCCTATCTAACAAACTGAAATTCAATGTACACAAAAGTAAAGTCTTACATTTAGGCAGGAAAAACCAAACTATTTTCCAAAGCACCTGAAGGCCAGACAAGGAATAGTGGATGGAAACTGATCAAGGAGAGATTCAACCTGGAAATGAGGAGAAATTTTCTGACAGTGAGAGGAATCAACTAATGGAACAGCTTGCCTTCAAAAGTCGTGGGAGCTTCATCACAGAAAGCTTTCAAGAAGAGACTGGACTGCCATATGTCAGAAATGGTGTAGGGTCTCCTTCTTGGGTGCTGTGTTGGACTAGAGGACCTGCAAGATCCCTTCCAATTCTGTTAATCTGATTCTACCATTTAGAGACACAGATATTGAGGAATTTAGTATGTGTTACTTCTGAGATTTGACTTCATATTTTCTCTTAACTGTATTTTCTGAAGATAATAATTGAATTTGCTTGAGCGATCAACATTTTAAAAGCAATATACATAAAATGTACATAAAATTTGTCCAATCAGGTGGCTGCAACAAAATTAAGTTGTTCAGTTTTTAAAAGGTGTTACTTCTCTTCAGGAGATCACAAGCTGCCATGTATTTTTTAATTCTGATAGACCATTTTGAGGAATAAACTAGATGAGATGCTTACTATGAAATTTGGAATTGAATAGACTTCTTTAAATTACAGAACTGTCGCATTCCGACAGGTTAAGATGGGTCTGGTAGTAGAATAATTAATCTTTAAATTGTTGCTCACTTCTTTGGCAAATGACCAGCATGCAATAAGAGAACCTAATAAGCCTAATATAAAGAGCCTAATAAAAACTTGAAAGTTCAGTGGATTGAAACTATGTCCCCAGATTTGTTTACAATTCAATTCCTTTTGCCCACCTGTGACTATTTCATTTCTTTAAAGTCTTCAAAACATATTTTTAAGAAGTTTTAGAATTTGGCTTTAATAGCCTTCCAGGGCTTTCTTTAGTATTTAGTATTCACTCACAGGTAAAATATACTATATTTTCATTTTAGGCCCTTCCCTTGTGTTCATCCTTCTGAACGGGTTTCTGGATCTGAGCCTTAAGTTCCTTCTCTAATAGTTCCATTCACAACTATTTAGTTTCACCTTGAAGTTTAATTCTTTAAGTAAACAAGCCAAACACATACATATATACAGATGAGTATGGACCACATGTCTGAATATCATTTGAAGTAATGCAAAGAGAAAGAAAAATGGTGCCAGATCAGTATATCTGAAATTCCAGTTTGCAAAGATTTGGGGAATTGTTCAGCCTGAGAAATGTCTTATATAGACATAAATCTAACCTTTTCCTCATAAATCTGTTCTCCCTGTAATACCAGCACTTTAGACCCAGTTTATGTGCTGCAGAGAGACACTACACTCCAGCAACAGAGAGGAAGTTAGGTGTCCTTGTCATATCCTCCATTTAAAAAGCACCTGCATGTTTTGTCCTCCTTAGTATTGTGGTGGCTATTTCCAGAACCTGGAACTTTTGTCTATATTAATGTTGGTTCTGAGTGTGTGTCCCTTGAACTTTAAATATGTGCGTTTGAAGGGACAAAGGAGCGGAAACGGATGAGGAAACCTAAAGGAATGCGTCAAGGAAGGGCCAACTGTGCTCAGAGCAACTTCTCATAAATGGGGGATTCTTCACATAAGATATTCCAGAAATGCAATGAACAAAATGGGAGAGAGGTATTAATTTCAGCAGTTTTTAGAAAACTACTTCCTGAATGTTCTTTCTCTAAAAAACACAATAAGCAATATTCTTAGAATGGATAATAAGTCTGGTTTGAGTTTCCTGATTGGATGTAGGGAATGTTTTCCCTCAATTTCTCCCATCCTTTCTGCCTTTTCAACCTCAGTCTTAAATTTTAGATCTTTAAGGTACATCATCTTTAAACAGAATTGTAAGGTTTGTTTTCTTCTGCATCTAACTATGGTATGTCTAACCTATAGAAACTATACTGGTTGCCAATTGCACAGACTGCACATATGCTAATCATAACCTTTCCAAAGTGAACAAATTTAGGGCCAGGATCCATTAATAACTGCCATCTCTTCAAAATATTCTTATATATTTATTTTATATAAAATTATGTATCTTGGGCATAAGGCAGCAGAGAAACTACAAATACAAAATACAAAAGAATTTTAATCCAGAGGACATTTGGTGGACTTGTAAGAAAGCTAAGAAAGTTTGGATACAAATTCAAATAATGATGCAAAGAAACTTAGAGATTAATATTGCTAAGAGACTATAACCTTTTTCATTGAGGTTTATGGAAAATGAATTAGAAAAGACCATGATAGACTGACATTGTGTATGATATGCACAATTATACAACTGTAATGAAATTCCCATATTGGAAGACTATCAGAATTTGCAGAATGGTGAAATTAACCTGTTTGATCAGACAACAAACAGAATTCCCCTGCCCTGCCCCCAAAGACTGAAATCTTATGGAGGAGGAGGAGGAGAAGGAGGAGGAGGAGGAGGAGGAGGAGGAGGAGGAGGAAGGAGGAGGAGGAGGAGGAGGAGGAGGAGGAGGAGGAGGAGGAGGAGGAGGAGGAGCCGAGGTGGCGCAGTGGTTAGGGTGCAGTACTGCAGGCCACTTTAGCTGACTGTGATCTGCAGTTCAGCGGTTCAAATCTCACCGGCTCAAGGTCGACTCAGCCTTCCATCCTTCCGAGGTGGGTGAAATGAGGACCCGGACTGTGGGGGCAAGTTGCTGACTCAATTTGCTAAAAAATCTGTAAACCGCTTAGAGAGGGCTGAAAGCCCTATGAAGCGGTATATAAGTCTAATAAATAAATAAATAAGAAGAAAAGATGAATTGATGGTTGCTGGATTTGAAGATTAAGAAAGATGTGGATAAAATAAGGCGATGAGGGGATTTGCAAAGTATTTTGGAGAGGGGAGGGGGCCCATGGCACCTTTTCCTCTATAGGGGGAAGGAGATGGGAAGAGTTGAGGAACCAAGGCAGGCAGGAGTTCCCACCAATGAAGAGTCCAGAACTGCCTCAAAATTTCTATACTTTGTGATTATTCTTGGACAATAGCCAACAGGAAATGAAATGATTTGATTTTGAGGATATTAACATGGGATCACAGAAAGACAATACCAGTCCAGGAACAACTTGAAAGCCCTTTGTGAATTTCTTCCCTAGCATTCTACCTTGTTCTGGGAAAGAAAAATAATTTAAGTGACCTGAAAAACAAGTCACCTTAATGGTTAGACTGGCTTTCCTCTCCTCTCTACAAACTGTGCAAAGTAGCATACTGTGGGCAGCTATGTAGAGCGCTTCAGATAGATGGTGATGATAACAAAACATATGATAACAAAACTGCTGAACACACCACTTCCTGAACACACAAGCTGACCTTATTTTCAGGTTAATAGGACAACTGCCAGATGATTGGCAATTATATCAAACAAGGGAAGCAAATGGTTTCTTCTTTGTAATTGTTTATCTTTAAGACGAGGTCTTTGTAAAGTTTTCTTATTTGGCTTGGGGATATGGAGCAGATGACTTCTGGTGATAGGTGGAGGATACACATCATTTGGATCAGTTGTTTGTCTCTAACTATTCTCTTTTAGTCCTGAGCCTAGTTCCTACCAGACATTTAAATGTACCACCTCTCAAATCTGCTGGACTCAATAGGCAAATATTTATTGCAGATATAACTTTTTTTTAAATTAGATATGTGCCATCAGGTTAACATCAACTCTTTAAGTCTATATAGATTTTTTTCAGGATAATCTGTATATTGTTATGCCTCTGTGTTACATAACACAGAGATCACTTGAGATCAGGAAGGATGTTCCCAAGCTTTATAAATCACAAAAATTGCATATCACATGTTCCAAGGATTGTGCTGGATCTTGGGAAACCTATTGATTTTTGCTCATATTAAGGGACAAATTTCTACAACGAAAGTTAGAAACCAGGAATGAATGGTTGATCTTCCTTAATGAAAAATGAGTATCTCTTGATAATGCTAATATTAGATTGTCTTTCTAATAATGCATAGTATATTCAGAATAAGGAATTACGATCAACCTTCCCTGAAACTATTTCACAAAGCTTTCATACCACAATTATATTTTTCTTGATGTATTAAACATAACTTCTGTTGACTGGGAAAGATAGATCTGCATTTAGTCCACTGCTGAAGCAGAAACAGATCTTGGAGATAAAATATTTTAATGTGTAAAGTAGGTATCTTAAATCTCTTAGAATGTAAGAATCAAGCGTTTCATATATACAGTGTCTCCAGTTTATGGTTATTTTATGAAATCCCCATACACTACATTTATAAAGACAGAAAGAAAGAAAAATAAGGAAGCTATAAACTGAAAACCATGTCTCGATAGAAACAGGGAATTTGCTTTTTTATTAGGTCTGTTCTGTCTATATTGCTACACATTTTTTAAAAAGGCTTAGGTAAAATAAGCATAAATATTACCAAAAATGTTGTAATTTCCAGTTAATTAAGGACATCAAACCTGGGTTAAGCACTATTAATTCTTATTATTAATGCTTAATAAATAAGCCTTATTTGTTTGAATTAGAGTTTGTATAATGTCATAGGCTCTGAGTTCAAAGAACATGCCAATCGATAAACAATATTCTACACAACATAGGAGATGAGTTCAGTGAAAAAACTAGGCTTGGCAGAAATCACATTAGAAATCATATTATTGCTTAAGCAATGTGTGAATTATGTTAAGCACTAAGGACAATAGCTGCTGAAACAAACCAAACTTTTTGAAGTTATCAATGTTGGAATCATGACATCATTGCCTTGATTTAATAGGTGCAGATTTCACCTGAGTGATGTTACCATCTTTCATAGTTACACATGCAGATTTGCATTTAATTAGGTAAGAGATTTATTTCCCAATCCATAATGGTGAATATAAAAGACATGAGCTGAAAACAGTGAGATTGGGGGGGGGGAGGTGATATTTGTGACTGTTTTATAAGTGTTGTTGTTGTTATATACTTTATTCATTAAACATGAAACTCAGTCAACTGAACATTCAAAAACACATCACAAATAGCATTGATTGGTGCTAATGGTTGATACAGGTTTCTGCCAGTGTCGTAGGTATCAACCAGGGGTGGGTTGCTAATCCCGTTCCAACCGGTTCGGTTGGAACGGGGCCGGCGGCGTCCTTGTGCACGTGCACAGTTCACGCATGCGTCTTAGCGCCTGCGCGATGCTCCAGCTGCTCACGGAGACTCGCGCAGGTGCTATATGTGCCATCCAGCTGCTCATGGAGAATCGCGCAGGCACTGTATGTGCCATGCACCTGCATGGAAGCGCAGAAGCCTTCAAAGACAGGTAAGGAGTGCGGGCGGGCGGGTAGGCCCTTTGCCGTTCCCGGAAGTTACTTACTTCCGGGTTCACCGACCAACCGGTTCACGGGGACCGCCGCGAACCGGTTGAAATCCACCCCTGGTATCAACCAAGCACCTTCTTAAGATATACAGTATGATGTTCTGAATAACAGAGGTTTTTTTTGCAGTTCTGCAATTTCTTGATGTCTTTTATAAAATTCTTGGACATGGTACCAAGAGTCCCGATGACAATGGGTATCACTGTTTGTTTGTTTTTTATTATTATTATTATACAATTGTATCACAGCGGCCAGTTGTTTCGCCAGATTTGGCATTGGTTTCTAGTCGGGCCTCACCCAGGGGCCTAGGACGTTGTAACGTATTTTCGTAATATGCGTGCAGATCCAAGCAGTGCAGCTTTTTGCATTTGACTGATGGTGATTTGTCAATTTTTAACTGATTTAAATGTAATTCCAGTGCTTTTGGAATAGCACCCAGTGTGCCAATTACCACTGGAATTACCACTGCTGGTTTGTGCCATAGTCATTGAATTTCAATTTTTAAGTCCTGGTATTTTGCAATTTTTTCATGTTCCTTCTCAGCGACCCTGCTATCACCTGGTATTGCGATGTCTATGATTGTGACCTTATTTTTCTCAACCAGTGTGATGTCTGGTGTATTATGCGCCAGTATTTTGTCTGTTTGTATGCAAAAATCCCACAAGATCTTGACCATCTGATTATCGGTGACTTTTTCAGGCTGATGTTCCCACCAGTTTGTTGCTGTTTTAATATTATAATTTTTGCACAAATTCCAATGGATCATTTGTGCTACTGAATTGTGCCCCAATTTATAATCAGTCTGCGCGATTTTTTTACAGCAGCTGAGTATGTGATCAACAGTTTCATCAGCTTCTTTGCAAAGTCTGCATTTGGCATCATCAGAGGATTTTTAGATTTTGGCCTTAATGGCATTTGTGTGGATGGCAAGCATGTTATTGGTCTGTAGTTTTCAGGTGTTGTTCCTTTAGTTGCATCTTTCTGAATCAAGTATGTTTTTCCAGTTGTCAACCATTCATCAATTTGGCCCTTTTGTAAAATTTCATTCAGTTGCCTGGCCAATATTGCATGTAAACTGATCAGATATTTGAGCCAGAAACCATGTAATTGGTCCTTTCCAGGTGATGTCCAATTCTTTACCTTTTTAACTCGATTTATGACCATCTCAGTTGTTATTTATAATACTTGCATTTGTTTGTTGCCAATGCTTTTCTCAAAGTCATGTATCCACTTTGCTTTCTTGTTGTAGTCCTTTGCATTTTCCCACAATTCTTCCCAGAATTCAACTGTGGCCTGTTTTTCTGGTTTTTCACTTTTGGTGTCACCATTCACATTAAGACTTTGATAAAAACGCCATTGGTCTGATCGAAATTGCTGATTTTGTTTATATTGGATGATTCGTGCCTCATATCTTTCAATTTTTCTAGCTGTTGCTGTTATCTGCTGTTTTACAATCTCTACAGTTTCATTGATGTTTCTTGTATCCAATCTATATCTTCTGATTAGCCGTTCTATTATTTTGTTGCTTTTAAGCCGTTGCTCATGCATGTTCTTTAAGTTTGATTTTTTGTTCTAAATGGATTTTCCACTTTGGCTTTGATGCTTTTTCTGTTGTGTGACTAGGTACTTTAATTTTAATGCCTAGTTCATTAGTGACTATTACAGCTGCGCTGTACATTAGCTGGTTTGTTTCCAAGATGGATCCCGGTTCAATTGTTGAAAACACTGCATTAACCATTTTCATGATAGGGGTCAAAATTTTCTTAGGCACAGTTTTTAGTGATGGTAAACGTTGCCTTTCCTCATTAAGCAGAAAATGCTCCATGATCTTATCCTTCAATTCTTTTTGTTTTTGAGTTAGTTCATCAGTTGGTTCAGTGATAACTGGTTCTAGTGGTGGTGATGTTATTTCCTCCCCGAGAGCTTCTTCTGGGAGTTCTACTATAATGTCTTTAGTTGTGTCTTGAATATCAGTTATTTCCGCTTGTGATATTGTTTTTTGGGTTTTGCAATTTGCCTGAATTTCCTCATGTTCAACTTCACTAAACACTTTATTCCATATAATAAATCGCCTTTGATCTGATAGTCGTTGTTCACTAACATTTGAATCTGGATATTGTTGTTTCCATAATTCATACATTCGCTTTAAATAGCCTCTTTTTTCTGGCTCTGAGTTGTAGTAACAGGCCATTATGGCACGGTTTTCATCTGCACTATATTTTTGTCGTTTTGTTGGCTGGTCCACTTGTAGCCCACTTGTCGACGGATGTCCAGGGACCCCAACATCCGCCGCGGCCCTTGTTAACCCGCGCGACGACCGATGCGGTATGGAATTCTTATTTGTTTTTTTCACCATATTGTATGGGTTGGCGGGGTTTTTTTACGGGACCAGATGCCAACCTGACCCCAACCCTCCTCCTTTCTCATCCGGGCTTGGGACCGGCAATGGCGGTTGTTGTTGTTGTTGTTGTTGTTATTATTATTATTATTATTATTATTATTAGAATTTATATTGCTGCCTATTTGCCCATGGTGACTCAAGGCAGCTTATAGAATATAAACCTTGTTTGTTAAAGAAGTGCCCCAGTAAATAATTGAACAATGTTTAGGTCATCCTAATGTTTGATATATGGTTATTTCATGCTTTGGAATTTGGAAATTGTCAGACTAGGCAACTTTATCCTGGCCACCTGGATATTTATGAACTCTTGCACTGATTTGAATGTATTGGATTGTTTTTCTGTTAGGAAATGCAGAACTAGGTCCTTGGAGAGCAGAACAAGGGCAGTTTCTTCTTTGTCCTACAGTCAAAAGACAATCTTATCAAGTTCATTTTGGGAAATAATTGTACCTGGATTTTGCCGGGAAATAAACTTAACTTTTTGCCCCTGGCCTATTTTTGACTGGAGAGGAAGGATACCCAGTCCCATTGACCCACCCACTTCAGTCCTTCTTTTCTTCGCCTGGAAAGCCCCATGGTTATAGGACTGGCCTTTGAAGGAATTGTTCTCTGTTCCGAGAAAGGCTGTTGGAAAATTATGTTTGTCTAAACTCTATATTACTTTATTTATTTAAAATATTTATAACTAACCTCATGTCGACGGATCTTACAATGGCCTGTAAACATATAACAAAAGTCTCACAGTAGGGAGCCAAGGCTAATCAACAGTGGGTTGAAATCTAATTATTTGGAGTGAACAAAGGGGGCAAATTAAAACTAAAATATGCCTCCAAACAAACCATTCCATAGTCAAGATTATGAAAAAGTGTTATGTTTTGGGAAAACGCAAGATGTTTTCTAAAAGGTCCCCCACATGGTCCCCCACAAGGGAAAGGGGGCAGTTTTGGTGTAATGGTTAAGTTGTGAATTAATGGCCTGACTTTACAGGTTCTAGTTCTTTTTTAGGGATGAAAGCCACCTGATTTGTGCCAATCATTGACTCTCCGCTCAATCCACCTTACAAGACTGGTGCTGTCTGGAGGAAAAACTGCTTGAACTGGGCAAAATACAGGTGGATTATAAATCTTTTTTTAAAAAATGCCATGGTATATATTTTAAACAAATAATTCTCTTTGTCATCCAAGTAAGCAGGTGTGAGGAAGGAAGGAAGTTTATAACAGGCTTTAGCTGACTTTGGTGGCTGGTCTTGAAAAATTAGAATGGAAGAGAAGACTAGTATAAATATCTCAGGAATGTAGATAGATTGGAAATAAAAAGACAGTCTCTGAAGGAGCCAATGACAGACCATGGCATTATTGTGCACAAGAAAATAATACCGACTTGTCTGCATAATGACCAGTAGTAAGTACTGAACATTCAGATAGTTTATCTTCATCAAGTATCATTCAGCTTTTGAGATTGCTATGATAGATAACAAGAACCTTAATTACCAGTAACTTTAATTAGGTTCTTCAAAAGTGTTACATACTGTAGCTACAAATGGTTGCCCCCTAGTGGCCAATACCTTACTATTAAATTAACTCAAAACTCTGGATTTGCACAAAGCACTATGCAGATATCCTCACACAACTTAACCCCTGAAAAACGTGGCCAGGTACTTGACAGGTTGTTTGAATGAGGCCACTAGGATCATAAAGATCTGTTAAGAATGTGGGGGACACTGGAATTGTGTCTTTTCTGTAAATATTTCTGGTACTTATTGAGGATGTTCAAATATTGTTGAATTGCAACTCCCTGTAGCCCTGACTAAGGCAGTCCAGGTGAGGAATGCTGGGAACAGGAGAGCCCAACACTCTTAGGGACCAGAGATCCATGACAATCTGCTTCTAGCTTGGCCCTCTTTCAGATCTTCCACTGGTGCACCCATCACCACTGTACAAGGCTGAGCTTCAAAAGTTTTAGCAAGGGGTTCTCTGCCTGGTTGCTGGGTGGGTGTGGACATGGTGGGGGTGATCTAGTAGGCCTCCTGCACCATAGCAGGGGGGGGCATTTTTGTCCTTCCCGGGCTCTGAAAGCTTTTCTCAAGCCTCCAGGAGGGTGAAAACGGCTCTGGAGGTCTTCTGGAAACGGGCCTGTTTCTGGCCTTCCTGAACTTCTAATAGGCCCATTTTTCACCCTCCCCAAACCTCTGCACATGCTGCACTTACTTGCATCGAAAACAAATCACATGGGGACTCCCGGGAGGGGCAGGGCAGGGTGGGTGGGGCCAGTCCAGAGTGGGATTTGGGTAAGGTGACCAGATTTTTAGATTGGTAAAGAGGGAGACCTTTGACCGGGGGAGGGGGGGGGCTTGATTAAAAATTTTATATGGAGCAACAAAAATTTTCATACAACGCAAAATAGTATTGTAATTATTTTTATTTCAACATAACTACAATTTACAAATATAAATTGTAACTGTTGCCAAACATCAAAATTTTGATCACATGACCATGAGGATGCTGCAAGGTTGCTAAGTGTGAAAATGGTCGCTAAGTGTGAAAAAGGTCATCAGTCATTTTTTTTCAATGCCATTGTAACTTTTGTCACTATACCACCTTTCTTGCCACAGTTCTTAAGTGAATAACTGCAGCTGATAAGTTAGTAACATAAGTGAATCTGGTTTCTCCATTTGACTTTGTCAAAAGGTGATTATATGACCCCAGGACACTGAAACCATCATAAATACGAATATGTTGCCAAACATCATAATTTTGATCGCGTGACCATGAAGATGTTGCAACGGTCGGTAAGTGTGAAAATGGTCGCTAAGTGTGAAAAATGGTCATCAGTCACTTTTTTCAATGCCATTGTAACTTTGGTCACTATACCACCTTTCTTGCCACAGTTCTTAAGTGAATAACTGCAGCTGCTATTTTGTATTTTGGATAGAATCTTTTTTTAAATAGTCTAAGACAATTTAAAAAAAGAATCCACACATAATAAAACTATTTTAAAAAATCCTATGCACAATAAATAAAATATTATTTTAAAATACATTAAAAAAATAAAAGAAAAAAACCCAGCTCACTTACCAGCAGGCACAAGTGAGCACTCCAAGTCAATCCAGAATGATGTAGATGTTAATACAAAGAACTGAGCAAATTAAAATGGTGAAATTAGTCAGGGAAATATTTTTCAAAAAAACTTTGCCACCATTTTTTCCACACGAGCCAACCTCCAACCTCCGTGCCCCTCCCTTCTGGAAAATCCAGTAAGGAACACTCGCTACCTCTCTAGCCAAGTATTTCCTGGAGCTCTATGGTAGTGGGTCATCTTTTCTTATAAAAGTGAGTAAAAGGGGTGGCAGGGGGGGGTCCATTTTCTTGCTTTAAAGTTTTAATATCTTCAATGAAAGTACTGAGACAGAGAGAGAGAGGTTAGACAGAGTGTCTTTTGTCTTGCCCGGTTAGGATTTCTTAAGCAAATCCACTGGGCTTTCAACATGAAGCCAGAAATCGGGACTTTTTTTAAAATGTCCCGGGACATGGGACAAATTGTTAGAAATCATGACTGTCCCACTGAAATCAGGACGTCTGGTCACCTTAGATTTAGGTGTTCTCTGAACTGCACAGAATCTTAGCTAGAGGTTCTCCCGAACTTCTGTGAACCCCCAGCAGCCCCCATGCCACTGTAACTGACTTCATCCACCCTGCTAAAAGTCGTCCTTGTTTCTTTCTGCATTTCCTAGAATTAAAGCCTTTTCCAGAGAGCTGGGCCCTCACATAATACATCCAAAGTGGATAATTTGAACTTGGTCATTTGTACCTTGAGGAAGAACACTGGAATAATTTATTTAATTGATCTATATGGGTTAATATTACTCATATTGTTTTGTTCACACCTTACATTAAATCGGGGCAGTTAAAGACTCGGTGACTGTACACAATACTAAACTTTACAGGCATTAAACCTGAATGGATTATTACTATTATTGTTTGCTCAAGATATTTCATGGAACCAGCCAACTGGTAAGTTTGCTATAGCTTATGAATCCAGAAAAAGGATTAATTTGGTAACCAGATTAAACGTATTATTACTGGCTGGGAATTCTGATAATTGAAGGTCACATATTTTGAAGTTGCTGAATTTGATAATTATTGTTCTAGAGAAGTGGCTGTTTCCTGTTCATTTTCTTTTATTTTGCCACCATTCTCTAAGGGCAACAGAAGGCATATCTAATGCTGTGGTGACTATATTAGGCATAGAACCAAAGTAGAAATTATTTACTGTGGTGTTGGTGCATGCATAGAAGTAGTGGGCCTTGGCTCTCCAAAAACTGCTGTACTTTCCTACAACTTCTTGGGAAAGCCTAACACAGCCACTTTTATTCCAGAAAAATATTCACTGATCCTACTTGTCCAACTTCACCAGATCCAATTACCAGGTCTTGCCAACGAAGAAACTTCCATTTGTGACTCACTTGCACAGCAAGTTTGTCTAGATGGGAAAATGGACCACTAGCTATTTGTTGAAGACATGAATGCACAGTCATGTCCTGAACCTACTCCCAGCCTATTGAATATGGCATCCTCCATTATCTTTTTCTTTCTTTCTTTCTTTCTTTTTTTCTTTTTTTCTTTCTTTCTTTCTTTCTTTCTTTTGCTTTACTTCAAGAGTTGAATCTTTCATTTTCTGCCAATGGAAGCCATATGGCTTGATCAGTCGGCAGCAAATCCTTTGAAGGGAAATTTGGGGCAAGGGAAGCTCCTGCCATGTGAGGCTACTGCAAGGATGCTACTCTGATCTCTCACCAATAATTTTCAAGGCCATTTGCCTTTGGGTGGTGGGATAGTCAGACGCTCCCCCCCCCTTTTTTTGTCAATCCTTCAAAGTTTTCCAATTGTATGGAATGATCAATTTATGGGTTTGGGAGAACTAAACATACCCATTTACTCCCCATCTGCTCCCTTGGCAAGAAAGTGATGAGGAGAGAATAGGTATTTTACCCAGTTTTCTTGCCATTGGAAGTAGGAGCAGCAAGGAAAGAAAAGGAAAAAAGAGAGCCATTAGAAAACATCTCCTTTGGAACCAGTCTTCCAATCTCAAGAATTAATTATTACCTAGAATTGGAGAACAGACAGCAGAAGAACCCACGATTACTGGTACCGACAGAGGCACTGGCCTCATTCCACTTTCCTCTTTCCCATTTCTGCTTTGCTGCCAAGATAAAATAAGGTTTGGAAGTGTAAGGAATGCTTCTTTACAGTGGCATAATATTCAGCTGCATCCTGCACTGGATAGGCAGTACCTTAAGAAGGATTAAGGATTATTTTGAGAATCAAGCACTATAATTATTTTTATCAGTCAGTCTGAAGCTGGAATCCTATACAGGTTTAAAGCAAACCTTATTTAATTCAGTTGTGTTTACTTATATAGAAATTATACTGCAATTTCTAAAAAATGCCTCAGGGTGGCAACATATTACTAGAGAAAGAAATAATCACCCTGCAATTTTTGGCAATACTGTAATATATTTGCAAAAGGAGTACATTGGTCACTTACTTATTCCTTTCCAAGATATTCACCTTTGGATCTGCTTCCTAGGCCATGCTTAAAGGTTGGAGGAGTTAAAAATTTCCCACCAGAGAGTATGTTCTTTACAGCTTTACTTATAAGCTATCCTAGCATAATTGGACTAAATAGGACTGACAGTATGATTTAAATAGGAATAGGAAATGGGTTTATATAAGACGGTATCCTATTATTCAGGATGGAGTTAATTTCATTTTGACTTAGTGCTATGAGTGAATTCAACCAAGGGGAGAAGGAATTGATATTCACCTAAGACTAAAGTTGCTGAGTAAAGACAGCAGGTTGAGGACCAAGTGTAAGAATTGTCTTGAGACCACAAATACTTTCACAAAACTAATTAAATTAGATTTTGGGAGCAATATGCTTTGTTAACACTGCTGTAACTTTCTGATTAAATGTGCACTTTTGGTTTGCTAATGAAGCTTTGGGTTATGGCAATAGCACTTAAGACTTATGTACCGTTTCACAGTGTTTTAGAGCATTCTCCAAGAGGTTAACAGAATCACCATTTTGCTCCCAACAATCTGGGTCCTCATTTTAGCAGCCTCAGAAGGATGGAAGGCCGAGTCAACCTTGTGCTGATCAGGATTGAACTCCTGGCTGTGAGCAAAGTCAGCCTGCAATATTGCATTCCGACCAGACTTTCATCACAGCTGGCGTTGTAATGGCTGGATTATGTAATTTGTAATTTCTCTATCTAGAATTTTTACTGTATATTGTCACAATCTTTTAATGTTTTGAAATGTTATAAAATTGTTTTATCTTAAAAGTGTAATAGAATATTTGAATTAAACTATGAATCACCTATTTTAATTCTTACAAGCCCTTTGGCTATGATCGATTGTCATCCCCATGATCATGCTGACTAGGAATTTTGAGAGTTGTAATCCTAACTCATCAGAGGATTGTCGGGGAAAACTATGCATGATAGTTTTTTGATGCATGCCAGTCACCTTGACCTACGCTATCTTTAAATCACAAGAAAACCATCCATTTTCACTTGCATACTTACTGTCACAATCATACAATGTTTTCAAGCACTGGTTTTCTAAAAAACCATACATATGGTCTATGTTCCAAACTAAACCGAAAGTAAGCAAATCACATTCTAGCTTAATCCAATTTGTAAATATTTCCCCGCTGCTGCATAAAAGCTCTATGGAGCTGTGATCCCTCATTTCCATTCCATTTTGAAAAACATGTAGCCAATATTGGCAGAGCTGTCGTCTGTCTGTTATGTGGGTGAAACACCTAAACTCTTTTGTGTGCTCCTCCACTAAACAACTGTAATTTGTTTGGTTACGGCTTAGCATATTTTAAGAACCCAGGAATTTATGGTTTTGTTCAGTAAATTATTTTGAAATAAGTCCACCTTAGTCCTATGGGTAAAACAAAGCCTTTCTTATGCTTCTTATTCTTACTCATACATGTATGTATGTATGTATGTATGTATGTATGTATGTATGTATGTATGTAATGTATGTATGTATGTATGTATGTTGTATTTGTGCTGATAAATAAATAAAGGGAGACTAGTATAGATCTATTTCATGCTATTTAGCTCTCATCAGCTAGCCATACCCTTACTGGGATATATATATACGTTTGTGTGTGTGTGTGTGTGTGTGTGTGTGTGTGTGTGTGTGTGTGTATATGTGTGTGTACACACACACACACACACACACATATATATATAGTTAAACCCCTTTAAACACAACTCATTCCACTCCAGCCCAAATCAAAAGTAAATCTCAGCAAATAATCAACATCTTTTAAGTTTTATTTGCTTCAGACAAAGAAACATTTATTTTTCTAGTTGATAGTATTTCAAACAAGGGACTATATGAAAGCAACAAGAGACATTTTTGCCAGGCAGTTGAAAGCTAAAAAGCAGCTATCGTAATAAAAGAAACAGTCCCGTCCCCCCGTCCCCCGTCCTCCGATAGTTTCAGGCTATCTGCTTTCAGTACTGGATGAAGGGCAGGAAGCTGCTGCCGATGGTCTTTTTCTTAGGTTTAGAGAGATCATCCAAGCTGGAAATAAATACATTCTGGTGTAAAACCCCTGAACCACTTCCCCTTCCATCCTCTGTACCAGTAGGTGTTACAACTGACACTGGTACAAGGGTTGGGAGAGAAAGGAGAAGAGTTTGGTAAGCCTTCTCTCTTCTTCAGGTGATGGGAAGAGATGTTCAACAGAGTGGATTAGCTGTAAGGGTTGGCAAATGAGAAAAAAATAATAATTAGAAAGTTTTAAATTAGAGAACCCAGTTACAAATGAAATCTTCAAACATGAAGGAAATTGCAAGTTTTCTTTAAATATCAATGAAGTGTCATGTTGAGAGCTTTAAACTAACAGTGGAGAAATCTAAGGTGATTATGAGAATTCAGTCCAGTTTAACTGACTAGTAAACAGGGTTGAAGAGGAATAAAAATACATTATTAAGTCAAAGTCTTTTCCAGTATAGTCAGTTAAATACTCTTAAAATGTTGCATTAATACCTATCTTTTTCTTTTCTTTTTTTCTTTTTGGTGCCTTTGATCAGTATGGACTCCTGGTGATTGTTTGGGCTAATCTCTGCTGTTTTCTTGGTAATCTTTTCAGGAGTGTTTTGCCATTCTCTGCTTCCCGAGAAAGTGGCTGGCTCAAGGTAATTCAACTGATTTTTTTATTTGTTTGTTTTTTGCATAAGGCAAGAGAAGAACTCAGCCTTGTGGTTTTTAACCTGATGACTTAACCACTAGACCAAATTGGCTTTTATCTATCAATTATAATATGCATTTTAGGTAAATCTGCCTCTCTCTCTTTTTTTTTTGGGTGCATGCAAAGTTCTGCTTGTTGTGGCAATGTGCTTATTTTATCTGTCGGTAATCTAAGGCTAGTTACACTTTTGCTCAACTCAATCTACGGTTCTTTGCAAAGTAAAATGTTTGCAACTATAGATCACCAGAGAAAGGCAGATAATAAATGTAATCAATATACTGAAATGTAAATAATTATTAGTATTTTAGAGTCATCAGATTTTTATTTAATGGTTAGACATTTGCATTATTTGCAGACAATTATGCATTGCTAAAAGATTTTCTCACATTAGAAAATCTTAAAATAGTTGTACAATAACTGAAAAACTGAAAAATCAGTGAAGCTAACCACAGATTTGTATTATCTTTGCCATGAATACCTTTATTCCAGGGGACAGAAGGAGGATTCTTTCAAATTCTACACAAAAGCGCCATGTTTTTTAAGAAAGAAGAGCAAATTTATATCTTCAACCCCAACGTTTTCTCATTTATGTAAAACGTCCAAAAGTTCAAACTAGAAACTATATTGGAAACCCATTTTCAGAATGATAGACAAGAAACCTCAAATTCTGTCTTTGTAATGTAATACTGAACTATTCTGAAGAATATTTGGACAATGAATGTCATCACTGCACTCCCTCCCCCCACACCTTTTGGTGTACTTGTTAAGGTTCCAGCCTAGAAACTGGAGGAACATGAGTTCTAGTCCCACCTTAGGCCCAAAGTCAGATGGGTGTGACTTTGTGCCAGTCACTCTCTTTCAGCCCCCCCACCCCAAAAAAAAAGGGGCAATGGCAAACCATATCAAAATCTTGCCAGGTAAACTGCAAGGACTTGTCCAGGCATTTGTCAGGAGCCAACATTGACTCAAAGGCACACAAAAAGAAAATCACGTTATGCTATTCTTCTTTGGTTTATAAAAACAGATCCTGTACAATATTTTTATCTTACTCTGTTTTTATATTATACAGTACAAATGTAATAAATAAAGGCCATGTCTTCCACAACCTCCCATCATTTCTGGGAAGAGCACAAAGATGGGGAAAATAGCATTAACTCATCACAAGCCTGTTGAACGAGGGAGGTAGAGTTCAAACTAAAATTCCAGGTTCAGAAATCTTGGTCTAGAGAGGCAGTCTGTATAGAATCAACTTAGCCAAAAAGAGCTCTGTCTTTTATTTGTGCTCTCTCTTTTAAAAAATCAGCAGCATTAGGACCACCAAGTTCTCCACTTCTGTCTATTTACTGCATATTCTGCTTATTAAAAAACATTTCCTTTCTGCCCCCAATCACGTTTCAATTGCCAGTAAGTACATAAATAAATAACATACAAAAAATAAAAACCACACAAGGAGTTTCAGGTTGAAAAAAAAAAGCATAAAACAGATTATAATTAAGATCAAATGCTTTACTCAGAAGGTTAGAAATCAGTTTAGCCTAACATCTAAATCAGAGTTTCCTAACTTTGGAAACTTTAAGAAACATGCATATCAACTCTCAGAATCCCCAAGCCAGCCATGCCAGCTTTGCTATCTGGGGAATTCTGAGAATTGAAGTCTATGTATCTTTAAAGGTGCCAAGGTTGGGAAGCCCTGGTCTAAATGCTAATAAATAACCACCAAATAAATATTGACAAGACAGCACTGAAAATATCTATGTTCTTGCATATTTGCTCTGTCTAGTTGCATTGAAACAGACCTTTAGTACATACAATCCTCTAAATATTTACTCATTAGTCAGTCCAAATCCACTTCTCCAACTGAACTGCAGATATTATATCTGCTGTATAATTTCTTAGAACATTATAACATAGCACATTGGAGGAACATCAATTCCTTTGCAGAATACCTCTGTAGGAGCTGTTCCATACTTCAGCATTAAAGTGTCATTGCATATTTTGGAAATTAAACAGAAGTATACTTTTTTTAACAGTGCTTATTTCACTTTTTCAGTTTAGCATGCTGGTGGAGTAAATCTTCTGAATTAAGGAGGAATTTCCTGTGAGTGAGAATAATTAATCAGGGAAACGGTTTAAGAGAGAGAGAAAGGGAGGGAGGGAGAGAGAGGGGGGGAGGGAGGGACTTCCTGGACCCCATGGACCTGATTCAGATAGCTGCCCTACTTCACAGGTAATTTTTACAAAAAAAAAAAGAGAGAGAGAGAAGATATGTTTGAGCATAGATTTTCTATCCCCTTTTTTGGGTAAGGCTCTATTTGTTTCTGCTTTTAATAGTATACTAATGCAAAAAAATGTCTTGTTCCTAAGACATTTGCAGAAGTTGGTAACCACATCAGCTTCTTTGCTTGAATGATGCGCACCACATTGGTTCACAAATTACCTTCCTCTCCTAGAAGAAGCTATTTACTTGCAAATTTTTAGCTAGATAGAGTGAATTTCTGTACTGCAATTTGAACAAGATAATTATGCCAGCCTAAGTGTAGGTGCAGAAGTCTCTAAGGGATTCGTAATAGAGTGAAGGTGAAGAAAGACAAATGAGATGAATGCTGGCAGGCAATATCCATCTTTAAATAGCAGTCATCTTTAAGCAGCAGTAATTCTTAAACATAACAATTTCCCTGCAGCCCTCCATTCTCCCATCCCACTTTCAGCCATTATGCCATTCAAAGTCAAAACAGTCTTGCTGTTTCCCCCCTAAAAAATGAATTACTAAATTCTTCTGCTAGCATAACCCACCTGCATAGATGAATGGACAGGATTCTTTTGTATTTGCAGAAATTGTTGGATTCAATCTATCCGCCTCTTTCACTTAGGCTATGCTTCCTGTGATTGTGGTGGTATGTAGTTCAGCTGCCCTGGGAAGGTCACAAATTCTCATCCTGATAATTAAGGAAAGACAAACATCATCAACTAGCAAGCACAGGAAAACCATTAAAAAGAAACAAGCCCGAGCCTGCATTTGTGGGATGATGGCTGGATTTGACAGTTACTTATGTATTTACATCCCCTGCAGTTTGGCCTCAATCACAGAGAATCAGAGATCTGTAGCTCATGGGTTTGCAGCCTTACTTTTATAGTAAAGCTGCTTTGGTCTTAGTGCAGGTGGCTGCTGAGAAGCCCTTTCTCCCACTTCTCTATTCACTTCAGGAAGGGAATCAAATGAAAGCAGATGGGAGGAGGTTCAATGAATCAACACTAAAATGATTTGCTTCTACACCTCCCCTTCTCATATTCTTATATTATCCATGGGTTGGCAAAAAAAATGGGGCAAAGGGACAGAGAGTCTTATATTGCAGTGGGAAGACTTTGATTCTATTGCTCCAGCCATCAATTTCAACAGAAAATCTGGAATGGGATGAGGCAAGAGGCCGCTGCAAAGAGTCCCAGATGGACAGTATTACCAGAACAAGTCCCTACCTCAAAACCCATATAGGAATGACTGACCTTGAATTGAAGTCTGAAGCTGAAAAAGACAATTTTTGAAGTGGAGCAGGAAACCATCTTCCAGGTGCTCCAAGAATTGGTGAGGACTGTACATTCATGTGCTCAAGAAACAGTTAATGGGGCACTTGCTTAATGCAATAAAATATATTTATGGGGAGATTATTAGGCTACTCAATGGAAAAGAATGTCTTTCTTTGCAAGTAGCTTTAACTTTGTACCTCCTGCAATTCTCCATTGGTGTTTCCTAATTGGTTAAACATTATTCCTACTCAGGTTCTTGGAAAACAAGGCCTATAGAGGTTAATGTTAAATTATATTCCACAAAGTTGGAAGTGGTTGATTTATGAAGAGTTTCAGCTTATCATGCCTTGCAAAGATAGTGACCACATGATCCTTGTTGACTTTGGGCTTTTGAAACGGCTGTTTCAAAAAAAATTGGATAATATAAAGCTATAAATTCTGAATTTAAGATAATGTTTAAAACTGAATTGTAATTATTTATATTTTGACATTGAATAAAAGTAGAAATCTTAAAATGTTCATTATTTTGTGTTATCAGATTTCTTTCTCTGTATTTTTAAAAGTTTTTCATCATTACTTTTTTTATGCAGACATTTTTTAGTTCATTATAGTTGTTTTTAAACATTTTCCTATGTTTTCATAAATATTTAATATTTAAACAAAATAATATATCTTTGTAACTAATGATGATCAATTATACTGTTTGAAATAATCATCACAAAATGAACAGGACACTGGAAATTTCTTAATATCAGAATAAACAGAATGTATGGATGGGTTTTCAAACGGACTGATGATTTAGATTTTACTGAAGTATCAATCTCAATAACCACAGGTAAAATGATGATGAAGCATTCTAGAAACTTGAGTTCAGTAAATATATGGAGTTTCCCATATTTTAATACAGCATATTAAATTACTACATTATTAACAAAAATGTATTCCTTTTATACAATAGGTTTAAGAGAGGATTCTGAAAGAAGATGGCTATTTGGTTGATAAAATCCTTATAGACTGCTAAAGGTCAAATATCTTTGTGCGTCAATCCACTCTCTGGCCTCAAGAAATCCCGTCTCATAACAATAACCTTTTCTCATAGCTGTTCCTTTGTCATTTGAGGGAAAAAAATCCTGCTCTAGTGGGATTATGCCAAATGGAACTGGGATGCTGAAAAGCAAACATCCTTTAAAAAAGTAATCAAAGCAGGATCGTATAAAGTAATGTTCCTGAAAACAGGAGAATTTCCAATAAAGTCACTTTCTGGTAAAGTGCAGGAAAGTCCAATCTGAATATTCTACAATAGTTGTCAGTATAATGTATTTAATTGTTTAAATGATTAACAGCCCATATTTTAGTACTACATACCCTGGTACCTGATTAGCAACTCTTTATATAAGGCAGTGGTCCCTGGTCCCTACCGCCCACCAGTGGGCATTCCAGCTTTCATGGTGGGCGGTACGGGTTTTGTCCGATATTGAAGCACTTTCCTTTTTAAAATTTAATTGACTTCCCTACTTTATAAATCACCATACTGTGGAACCGGTGGGTGGTTAGAAAATTTTACTACTAACAGAGATACAAAAGTGGGCGGTTAGTATAAAAAGGTTGACTACCCCTGATATAAGGAAAGATCAAGCAATTGACGGATAGTAGAATCTTTCCACTGCAATCCTACACGTTACCTAGGACAAAATCTTGTTAACTGAATAGGACTTGTTTTTGAGAAGATATGTATTATTCTTCTAATAAAAAACATATCCATAAATTCACTACCACAAAGGGTTTCTTTCCTTTGATATTGTTTTACACCTGTACATTAAGAATTTGTATAATTAAAAAAAAATCAGAAAACTTAGGCACAACTTTTGATCTGATTTATTCAACCGATCAGTTAAATATTAAGTTTGTGCAATGCTGGAGATTCAATTTTTAAAAAAATGTTTCACATCACGTGAGGGTAGAAATGTGGCAACTGTCTAGAGCTTTTTAAAGCAGCTGTTTTTCAGGATCACACACATGGCCGTTAGCACAATTTTTAAAAAAAAATTAATCCCAGTTTAGGTTGAACACCGTTTATGAAAGGCTTTCTGAAGATTCAGCCTGCAGCATTTTCATGTGATATGGGGTTTAGCAGCTCTCATTCACCATGCACTGGCTTAATGCGTGAAAATGTTTCCAAGCAGAATAGTTCAAAACACATCACAGGCTTTTCCCAGTGCGGTCACCATGCAGATGGAACTTGTGGATTTACAGTAGTTCCCTAGTCCAAATTGGCTGAAAACTGTTTTGTTTTTCCCCTCCTCTCACCTTACAAATTACAATTCAGCAGCAAAAAAGTGGCTATGAGGATCTCAGCATAAGTTATGGGAGGTTTCAGGTACTCGTTACTGTGTTTCCCTGAAAATAAGACAGGACCTTATTTTCTTTTGACCATCGAAATAAACACTTAGCCTTATTTTTTGGGAGGTCTTATTATTTTTGAGGTGCAGGAGCAGGGACACCTCATGGCTGCTGCTGTGTTGCAATATTTTCGGGGAGGGCTTATTTTAGCACATGCGCTCAAAAGCCCGATTGGGCTTATTATCTGGGGAGGTCTTATTTGGGGGGAAACAGGGTAGTTTGAGAAGGGGGAAAAAAGAGGAGAAATAAGACAAAGACCCTTTCCACAATTATTCATGACATTGGCCCACTTGATAGAGAATCATGCCCGTACTCAGAATTATTAAATAAAATTGGTTGGCAGTAGATTCAAGATGGGGAACCAAGGTATATATTCTTCAAACAATATGCAATAATGAAATTGGGGGGCATGAAATTATCAAAGGCAATTATCCGTGATACCTCCAGTGTCTTTTGGAATATCATCTGCAGACGTCAGCAGCAGAGATAGAAGAAGCTTTTGCCTAAAGCTGCCTAAAACTAGAGGCTTCTCCACAGAGGTCACTGGCCTAATCCAGGGGAATCCCATAATGAAAACTGTGCTCAAAATCTCTAGATTTGATTGTGAACTCTGGTCCCCAGTTCCCAGTGCTGATAGGATAATTTTTAAAGACCTGTTGGGACTCACTAGAAAAACAGTGTATGCACATTAATCCCTGAAACAAGAAGAAACGAGAAGAGCTAGGAATATATTATAATAATCAGGGTTGACACAAGGCAGAATAAGTTCCTTGACAGTAGCTGGCAAGTTTGATTCTCTTTAGTCCTAGAAGAACACAAGTCATTTTATACATACACACGTATACTTCACAAGTAGGTAAGACACAAATATCATTTTATGCATCCAATAATACATTCCAGTAAATTTCAGATTTACTATTCTCCTATTTTCTCTACAAAAACACATAAGATATAAATGAGACGTAGCTATGTATGGCAAACTATTGGAGGGAGGGGGCACAGCTTTTGGATCATATTTGTAGTTAGGAAATATTGAAAGAATTGAGGAAAATCATGGTACTCTTAAAAGTACTTGAAGAGTGATCAAAAAGAAGAGGGAAGTTTTTGTTCTCTCCACCATCATAGGGCAGTAGATCCAATGGCCTTAATGTCCAAGAGAGAATGTTTCAGCTGAACGTTGGGAGGAGCAGCCTGATAACAGGTTCAATTAGAAAAGGTGTTAGCCATGATAACTGTGGGATATGAACAAGCGGAGACATCTATCTTTTGCAGAAGCTTTAGGGCTGTGTTTCCTGCTTGAATGACTTTAGAATAGGGGTCTCCAACCTTGGCAACTTTTAAGCCTGGCAGACTTCAACTCCCAGAATTCCCCAGCCAGCTTTGCAAAAAATGCTATTCTAGAAGGGATCATAAAGCAGCGGTGTGGAAGCTGTAGTCACCAGATGCTGCTCAGGGTAAAAGTTATTGCAATTGCAAGCAAGATACTTATGCCAAATGGCATCTGTTTGAAAGGCTGGGTGGAAGTCCCGCAAGGAAATGGTTACCATGTTTAAGATTACTAGTGTGCTACTTAAATTGCTTACCAATGTTCATCTTATTTGATTTAAAAATAAAATTGAACCCAAAAGCTGTGTTGCTAAGCAAGACTGATATTAAGTAGAGTTTGCCCCATTTAATGATTTTTGCCACACTTGTTGAGCGAATCGTTGCATTTGTAAAATAAATCATGTGGTCATTAAGCGAATCAGGCTTCCCCATTAACTTTGCTTGTTGGAACCCGGTTAGGAAGGTTATACGTGGTCATCCCATGACTCTGGTACACTGCAACTGTCATATGTATATGTCTGTTGCCAAACACCTAAATTTTGATCATACAACCATGCAGATGCTGCAGCAGTCATAAGTATGAAAAATGATCACATTTACAAAATCCCTCAGAGCAGTCTTTTTCTACCTCAGCAGTTTTAAATTGTGTGGACTTCTACATTCTAGACTTCCCCAGCTAGCCATGCTAGTTAGGGAATTCTAGATGTTGAACTCCATACCTCTTAAAGTCACTGAAGTCAAGAAACACTGCCTAAGAGACTTTATATTCTATGCTTATGCTGGTGTAATTGCTTTTTTTAATTGCAGCACAGGAGTTCACTCTGTCCAGCTAAAGGTTTCCAAATGAGCAATCATTCATAGGAGAGGAAGCTAGCTGTGAGCAAATGCAACGTGTATCGCTCAAGCAAGGAACCTGGAAATGTTGGTTTTGATGACAGAGTTTACTTCTGCAATGTCTAGGAATAAGAAAAACTAATGCTTAATTCAACGAATTAACATCTGGCCTTCTATTCTAGTCATTGCATTTTAATATTTTCGTTGCTTGTGGAGCCCTTTCCAAAAAGTCTCCCCTTAAAGTTCTGTACTTCGAATCTTATAATTCCCTGCCTGTGTATCATATACCATATTAGGTATTGTACCTCTCATCATCTGATCTGGCATGACTGTACTGCCTGGGGATAATGGGAATTGTAATTCAATCCATTTAGATGCCTGATTAAAAAAAGCAAAGTGAGAAGTGAGGAAACAGTTGCATTTTATACATCGGTAATGATGAGAAGACGCAGTGATGGATTCCTACTAGTCAAATAGATATAATTGGCCAGAACTTCATTATTGCTTTTTAGAGCACAGCCTTTCTTTAAATAACATGGTAGTAGAATAAATGGCATCTTCCCTTATTTTATTGTGAAAGCCACCTGTACACAGGGCAAGCTGACTGAACAGCATGACTAAAGCCTGAATTAATCTTATGGGCTCAGAGCCTATAACACATCAGCGGTTAGTTAGTTGCGGCTAAGGATGACTCTTAGCTATCTGTCAGCAATCTAATAACATCTTCTCCACTTAACACGTTTTATTAAAAGGCAAGCTTTTAAAAAAATATGCTTGTTGGAAAAGTTGCTGATTTCTGATTTCTTGCCTATATTAACTCATCCTATTTAGCTATCGAATATCTGTAAGATTTTAAATGGGATGGGTTTTTTCTTCTCCAGATAATTCATTTGTTCATTTATTTATTAAATCTATATATTATCCAAAGCAACTGGAATTATATCCCACTTTTCAAACTAATTTCTTAATTAGCTACAGGAAAAGAATAACTAGCCTAAAACAAAATCCTAGACTTTCCAAATTCTTCAAGATCCTTTTCATTATAGATTCAGCTCAACAAAAAGTGCATTCACTTTAAATGTTATAAATATTTATGTTAGAGTAAAAATAACTTATTTTGGAAATTACACTAGGCTTGGACAATTATCTGTAATTGTAACTCGACACATAATTTAGTAACTAGAATTCATGGAATAAATGATTTTGCTATTAAAGATGAGTTGTACAGTACTAAAAAAAACCAGAATTTTACTCAAAAGAATGTTTGTTTGTATGAATTATACAAACTAGTTTTGGACCATGAAAACCTGGGAAAGGCAGCTACATTAACTTTCATTTAACTGTAAATTAGAAGAATATAATTTATGCTAATTAAGCAGTCCCCCCCCCCCCATCAATAATAATTTATGCAATTAAGAGAATAGGAGAATTCTACTGATGGATCTTCAACTTGACTCTCAGCAAGGTGACCAATTTGGTGCCTATCAAGTAACTTTCATAAAGGCAATTTAATTATTGGGAGACATTATCAGGCAGTTTGACACCCCAATTTTTTAGGGCTAGTTTTTTTTAAGAAATCAAGATCAGATGAGATTCTACAACTGCAAATGTAATTTACTTAGTAATATTCCAAAATTTGTTCCAATAGCATTGGAGAAACATGTTAATAGTCATTTTGGAAAAATAATATGAGAGAGAAGAGCTACATAATAGGCTGGCATTCCTTTGCATTTAATTAGAACAAGGGAATAGCTGTAAGCAGCATTTTCAACACAGTTCAGAGAATTGGCAAAGTTTGCTACTTTTTTGCCAAAATGTTCTCTTCTAAGAAACCACAAAAGAGCCTTGCTATTCCTACTTGTAGCAATCCTCTATAAATGAAGTTCACAGCAGTTGGTTTCACATAATTTATTTATCCTGGATTAATATTACTCACACCAAATTATGAACTAAACAAATGACTTCACATAACATGCTAAACCACTGTTTAAGGAAAACAAGGATTAAAACCACTCAAGTATTGCACTTTGTGCAAATTCAGTGCTTGTACCTTTAACTGAAATAGTTAAGATTTACCAAACAACTTACTGAAAATACTGAACTGGGTGCCAAGGTCATCTCTGCATGCTTTGGATATCTGATGAGTAGAGAACCTCTTTGTTAAATTGGACTCATTTCAGATTTCCATGTATGCCAAAGAAAGTAGGTGTCATGGATTAAAGTTAATCTTAATGAGTAGATTCATAGAAAAAACATTACTTTTTAAAGGATCATTGAGGTGTCTGAAAGAAATTGGGTTGTTTTAAGGGGCAGAATAAAGGTCTAAAGCAGTGGTTCTCAACCTGTGGACTCCTTTGGGGGGTCGAACAACCTTTTCACAGGGGTCGCTAAGACCATCGGAAAACACATGTTTTCGATGGTCTTGGGAACCGAGACACCAATTTTATGGTTGGGGGTCACCACAACATGAGGAACCATATTAAAAGGTTCACAGCATTAGGAAGGCTGAGAACCACTGGTCTAAAGCATTTCAGATTCACTTGTAAAGCAGCTCTATTCAAAGTGTTAGCAGCAGCTAAGAAAAGGGAATTACCGATAAATTTTCTTCTATAGACAAAAAATGTCTATAAACAATTACAAAATTTTTTTTTTCAATCTGGTTCCTTTCAAATGTTAAACCACTAAACCCACTCCTATCATCGTACAGGAAGGGTATAAGATTGATGAAGAGTCATTTACTACACTTATACCCAACCTTTTCCCTAAGATTTCAAAGCAATTTATCTAGTTCTGCCTCCTCTAATTCTTCCCCACACCAACCCTGTGAGGTAGGATGTGCTGAAAGGGTATGACTGGCCCCAAATTACTCTGAATTTCCATGACTCAGGAAATATTTCAACATGATCCGCTCCAGTCTTAGTCCAACACTTTAACCACTACACCACCAATTTGGTAAATTAAGGGTATACTGGAGGTTGGGGGAAGACTCATTTTCTTGGGAGGAAGAGAAAAGTTGGATGCACACTATACTTAAAAGTAAAATCGACTTCCCCTTGAACTGAGCGGAACATACTTCCCAACAACGTCCTAGATTAAAATCTACAGAAACCATACTTGCAGATTTGGGGAGGGGAAGCAATTAATGCGATATCTGTATGGCTAAGTTAGGAATACAAAGCAGAGAGGCCCCTGCTTGGTAGTTAGTTAGGATCTTTTCTGTAGTAGAGAACGGGAAAAACAGGCATGTCACGCTCTCCTAAACTACCCCTCTCCAAAGCTCGCCCACACCCGGCAGCCCTCCCGGCTCCCTCTTCTTACCCTTCGTGCCTCCTGCGCCTTTGCTGCGTTCCTCACGCATGACAGCAGGTTCGGCGCGCAACGCAACCCTTTAAAGTCACCCTCCCCACCTCACTCTCTTCTGCCCTGTACCCCACCCCACCCCAGCCGATGCGGTGTGGCGGGAAGCTGTGTCCTGCAGGGTTTCCTGTTGGGGGGGAAGTGAGCTCAGAAACCCACTGATGAAAGCTCCCGCTCCAGTTTGTAAACAGGAAGCAGCAGTCGAGGGTGGGGAGAGATTACTTGCGGGAGGGGGGTCAAAGGCAGGGTGGGGTTAAGTTGGATCCTCCCAAGAATTCTCATCAAGCGGTGGGGGAGGGGGAGAATTGAGGCTCAGGGAACCTGGGATCCCTGTTTGCGAACTTCCAACTCATGGATTTTTGGGTGTCCAGTCATTTCGAATACATTTCACATACATGTAAGGTTGCAAGCTGCCCAGAGTCGCCTTATGGCAAGATGGACAGCAAACAAATTTAATAAAATAAAGAAATTTTTAAAAAAAATTTTCCCTCAATTGCCCTTTTTTTTCTTTTATACGATTTAATGTGGGACTTTTTTTCCTCATTTTTCATCGTGTTGCAAACGCCTCTGACCAAGTACAGGAAGATATATCTCACTGACTGACAAACACATAATGTGAGAGATAAATGGGTTGATGCTAAATGCTTTTTAAAGACCTGCTTTAAATGCTGGATTAATTTCAATCCTGAGCTACCAGCAGACAAAATCCAGATAAATGCTTGTGCTTTTATTCCAGTCTAAGGCTATAATAAAGTATCAATTTGTACCTGAGAACCCACATCGCTGAGAATTAGGCTGCAATTTGTAGTTAAAATTTGGGGGCTTTACCTGTATATTCCCAGGGTGAATTCCAGTCATGTGCAGGCAAAACTGAAAAGTTGCATGTCTGAAACCATCCAGTAGTTTCCTTTAATTCCTTTGGATATGCTGCATTTCATTTTCCCACGCTTGTAGGAATTGAAGTCCTATTTCTGAGAGACACCAGTTTGAGCAATACTGTTGCCTACTCACGAGCTAGAATTTATCTATATCAATGTTTTTTTCAAAAATAACAACTTTAATAACAACATGTGGGCTTCACGTTCCAGAATTCACAGAACCAGCATGGACTGTTTTAAGTAGTTTTATATGTTCATTCTTACTTGCAAATAGGGGCATGGCTTGTTTCCCACTCCAAATTTAAGATTCAAGAGTTTAGTTGGCTAGAGCAAAAGTTTATGAAGTTCATTTTCTTTACTTGCAGGACATTCTCAATTCCACAGCCCCTCGGTCATCATGTGCCTATAATCATGTGGGAAAGCGATCCGTCTGAGCATAAGCTACATTTATGGATGAGCTAAAAGCAACTTCCAAAATTCTGCATTAGTTTTGATATATTACCAACCATAATGTTTTGGCTAGGAAGCTGCTTAAGTGTGAGTTAGCAGGCTTGAAAATAATTCTCAGCTTCAGAGCGGTTGATTTATCATAGTGGATTGCAAATGAGATCCCGCAAAGATAATTTCTGGGGTTTTTCCCCCTCTCATTCAATCAAAACTGATTCTCAGAGGCAGCCTGGACAAGTCCCTGCAGTTTTCTTGGCAACATTTTTCGGAAATGGTTTGCCATTAACTCCTTCCTAGGACTAATAGTGAATGACTGGCCCAAGGTGGTGGCTTTGAGCCAAAAGTGGGATTCGAACACTTGGTCTCCTAGTTCCTAGCCCGATGCCTTCACTACTACATTACACTAGCTCTCAATTTCTGGTACAGGCAAACCTCAACTTATTCATTTAGCGATGGTTTGAAGTTACAACACTATTGAAAAGAGACTTACAACCAGTCCTCACATGATCAAAATTTGGACACTTGGCAACTGGCATGTGTTTGGGACAACTGCAGCATCCTGGGGGTCTTATGATCACCATTTGAAACCTTTCCAGCTGGCTTATGACAAGCAAAGTCAATGGAGGAAGCCAATTTGCTTTATGACCTCCTGATTCACTTAACAACTATGACAAAAAAGGTCATAAAGTTGGGTATGACTCATGTAACGATTGCCTTGCTTAACAACAGGAATTCTGGTCAAAATTGTGTCATAAGTTGAGGGCTACCTATACTTTATTTTAAAATTTTCATTAATAATATGGATGAAGGAAATGGAATTTTACAGATTGCACAAATTGAGAGGGAAAACCTGTGCCTTGTTGCTCAGTCATTAACTCATATTAGTGGATCATAGCACACTAGCCCTCCCCCCCACCCCCATCCTCTACGGTCTCTCAGAGTCTTCCCAAATTCACACCCATTATGTCAATGACAATATCTAACCATCCCATCCTCTGCTCCCCCCTTCTCCTTTTGCCTTCAATCTTTCCCAACTCCTGGGAATTTTGATATCCAAAGTACTTGAGCTTCAGCTTCAGCATCTGGCCTTCCAAAGAACAGTCAGGGTTGATTTCCTCTAGGATCAACTCATTTGATCTTGCAGTCCAAGGGACTCTCAAGAGTTTTCTCCAATCCAGGTAGCCCTCGATATACAACAGTTTGTTTAGTGACCATTCAAAGTTATAGCGGCACTGAAAAAAAATGGCATGACCATTTTTCAAATTTACAACTGTCAAAGCATCCCCATTGTCATGTGATCAAAATTCAGCCACTTGGCAACTGGCATGTATTTATGATGGTAGCAGAGTCCCAGGGTCATTGTGACTTTCTGACAAGCAAAGTCAAGGGAGAAGTCAGATTCACTTAACAATGGTGTTACTATAGTAACTTAACAATTACAGTGATTTACTTAGAATTGTGGCAACAAAGATCATAAAATGAGGCAAACAAATTCACTTAACAAATGTCTTGCATAGTAACAGAAATTTTGAGCTCAGTTATGGTCAAAAAACTGAGGACTACCTGTACCACAATTAGAAAACATGAATTCTTTGACTCTTAACCTTCCTGTGGTCCAGGTCTCACAACCATACATAACTACTGGAGGCTATACTCTACAAGGCAGAAATGATCTTTAAAATTATCTTAAGAGATTGGATGAAAGGGCAGGAAGGAATTTACAGAAATAAGTAACTTTTTCTTTTTATAAAAAATAAAAATTAAATAAGCAGATATAGGATGAGGGATGCCTGACTTGGTACAGGTTACCTGTGAGAAAGCTGTCACAGGTAGGATAATAAGTGACTGTAAACTGAATGTGAGTCACAGCTGTGATGTGAGTACAGCAAAGTCAAATGCAATTTCAGGCTGAATCATAAAAGTATGTTTCCAAATCACAGTATTAGTAGTTTTATTTGATATATAATAATAGCAATACAAATAAAAATCACAACATATAAAACTTACTTCCACACAATTTATATAACTCAAACGTTTCATATTTAAATCAATATCAGATCCTACAGTCAAAACCATTGGTTCTTCCAACTTCATAAATATATTTGAAAAAAGCACAATTATTCTCCTTTATTTTGTTTTAACCAAATCCCATCTAAAATGCTGTCTTAGGCACCACACTTTAAGAAGAGTTAGAAGACAGTTTCAGAAAAGGGCAATGAGAATGTTTGAGAAGACTAGAAATTTGTCCTTTCAAGAGAGCCTGAAGGTCTGGGACTGAATGGCAGATGAGAAGAAATATAATCGTATTTTTCAAGCAATCAACAACATTATGAAGATGCTTTTATAATAATTTTTGAGGGACATGTCTTCATGAAGTTGCTTTCATCTGATCTCTTATCTTTTGTTCCATTATAAAACAATTCACATCAGAGTTTTCTTTCTTCTCCCAACACAAATATTGCCATACAAACTGTACAGCATATTGGTGATGCTACTGGTGATGATGTGGTTAAGGGTTGCAAACTATGCATTTCCTATTGGTTAAGTCTGCTTTGGGCATGCCCCCACCCAGGGCATTAATTAGACATTGACCTTTTTGGCCATTTTGGCTTGATTTTTAATGGAGAAGGGTTGGAAAGGAGCTGTGGTTGTGCAGTAGTTAGAATGCAGTATTGCAGATTTATTCAGCTTACTGCCAGTTCGATCTTCAACAGCTCAAGGTTGACTCAGCCTTCCATCCATCCGAGGTCAGTAAAACGAGGAACTAGATTGTTGGGGCAATATGTTGACTCTGTAAACCACTTAGAGAGTGCTGTAAAGCTTTATGAAGCGGTACAGAAGTCTAAATGCTATTGCTATATGGAAATATTGATCTCATAGATGATGAAATGTGGATCTTCCAGGAAATCAATATTCCCGGTTTCAATGCCTCCTAAACCCTTTAATCTGTATTTAGGCTTCATGACATATTCTGCAGTATATTAGATAATGATATTTTATACAGAGTCATTTGCCATCCAAGTTCTCCCTACATGTTTTAGAAAAAGAAGAAGCACAAATAAAAAAATACAGATGCCCACATCTGGCATAGCAGATGAAAGGATAATTGGGAGAGAGAGAAAAGTGTAGTCTGTTCTCTTTCAAAGAGAGAAACTGATGCTAGGCTTCATTATGGGGTGGGGAGGAGGGGGTTTGTATATTCTGGATGACTATTTTTTTCATACACCTAAATTCCTTGGCTACTGGTCCAGGCAATATCCTTGTAAGCCTTGGGCCATATAACCCTTGACAAAATAATTGCCAAATTGTAACTGCAAATCAAATATTGGCAGCTCTCCTTATCTTGCTTTGTTATCTATGATATTACCACCATTCCACACAATTGGGAGAGACATGTTTTAGCACCAAGGCTCTTGACTCCGCATTATTGTAGTGCTCTATTTCTACTCCTGCCCCCACTCCATAATGTTTCAGTCATTCTTTGGTGATCGTTGTACATGTTCTCCATACTTCCTGTGAAGATTGTGTGTTCCTCTATGCATTCCTCCTGCCTCATCAATCACTTTGGGGAGAGCAGATTATGCCTCCAGCAAGGCAAACCGCTACTTCTGAAATCCAGTGACTCTTAATTTGAAACCCCATGAATGATAGGAATGGAATGATAGGAATGAAACGATTTTAAAGTCGTTTCTCTCAAAGGCCAAATTTCTAATTAACTTCAGTACTCACACATATCCCTGAAAGGGAAGTCAGTGCCAGGAATCAAGGAGTGACCGTTTGTGGAGAGGCTCCAAAAGGAATGAAAGAAAAAAAAACAATCAATAGACAACAGGTAAAACAGTTGACATCTTATCTCATAAACGGCCACTTAGCCCAGGTGGAGAGAAAGTGTTTCAGATCCTTCAAAGAGGCTTCACCTTAACGAACTGTCTTTAAATGAGAGTTAGAAATTCCTTTTATAGTTTGCATTAACCGCAGGCTAGCTTTAGAGATACCTCAGTGAAATACATGTCATTCTTGATATCTCAATTTTGTCCAACTATGCAGGACTTGACACAAGGAGTGCGTATAAGCCTGAACGCTTTCTCCATACTTGTCATATGTTTTCCTTTTACACTGTTGGCTTTTAGAAACAGAAAAAAAGGAGAAGGAGAGGGAATCTATTATGAAGATCATTTCCAAGGGAAATACTGATTTCTTGATCTTCCATATCTTTCCTGAAAGATCAATATTCCCATGGCTTAAATGTCTTAAAATATTGTGATTGTTGCAGTTGGGAAAGAGATTGATAAAATCGTCAAGGAAATAGTTCCTCCATTCTAGAGCTCAAAATGTGGAATTAAGTGACAGGAGGCATATTCCAATGAATGTTAGAGACAACATACTAAAAAGAAGAGCAGTTTGACAATAGAACATTATCTGAGGGTGGGGGTGAGGAGAGCAGGCCCCTTCACTGAATGTGTTTAAGTGGAGGCTGGAGAGCCGTCCGCAGCTGTTTCCCAGCCAGAAGCAAGGGAAGGAAACAAATACCTTATTCTGCAATTATCAGGATTTCCAGTCTGGGAATGAAAGGCTCAAGCAATCAGCCAGAGGAGGATTCTTCTTGCTGAAGAACTGACTGCACGTTCATGAAAACAGGAGAGTTGACAGCCTGCCTAAGAACATTCATTGGGGAGGTAGGAAGCCATCTTGAGTTCTTCAGAGTCTTTTGTTTTGCTTATTAATGGGAATATCGACCTCCTGGCAGACCTGGGTCCAGTCTTCCATTCATATGATTGAAGGAGGAGGAAGAGGAGAAGATTGTGATAGTCCCTCACTGGTAGCCAAGTGGTCTACTCTTGAAATAGAGCATTATACTGGTTCTTGGGTTTAAAAGACTTATTCTTTAAAATCTACTACCAAATGATCCAGCAGATTTTTTTACCCATAAACCTCTGCTCCAGTACTCAAGAGGGCAAGCAGAGGGCACATTTGTCTCACCCTTATTTACGGTAGCTCCAACTGAAGTCGATGCCATTGAGGGAGTTGGTACCCAATCCCTGCTGTTGTCCACCTCCCCCCTCCAGCGCATCTTGGCAGATGCTCAAAAATACATCCCACACCCTTGGCCAACTGCCTCCAACCACTTCCTCCTTGCAGGTGCTCCAATCTCAGGAGGGTGCGGTGGTTTGTGGTTCTCATACTAGCTCTTGGGAGAGGGTGGGGTCTCTGAATAAACAGGAACTAAGAACAGAGCCAACGCTGAGAGAGAAAAAAATCTTAGTAAACAGAACCACATTTCCCTGGCAAGAAAATTGGCTCAAGTGTGGACATAATTTGGGAATCCACAATCTGGGTTGTTGCCATCATCACTACCTTCTCCTAGTGCCCATTTTTAAAGGAAGACCATATTTTTTTACCAGCCATCTGTCTATAATGTACTTGTGCCCAGATATAATTCATCCGATGCAGTGTATTTTCCCCACCAGCACAGAGCTGCAATGCTAGGATAACTTTGCATATTATAGTACGTCTGCAGCTATTACAAAGTGAAAAAGAAGAATATTGAATTGGGACAAGCAACATTCCCATTTCTTTCAACCCATACCCAGAGTGAGTCATATCCAGATTCAATATTTTTTCCTACCTATACTGAAGACTACACCTATAGCTTTTGTGCCTTAGGTATTAAACCGTTAGATATATTACATTTGTTGATCAGAATTCACATCAGTCAGGATTGCAGTGATAACCTTGGAGGAAAATTACTAGAAGTATGACATTAATTTGCTATAAGTTTGTTGATTAATACATCTCCAGTTGTATCATTTACAATTTTGAGGACATGCTGTGACTTTGGGAGATAAGGAAGCATTGATGAGAACCCTGCCGGTTCACAAGTATTTACCAAGGTCTTTGGCAAAAAGTTAGCTGAAGGAGAGCGAAACTAGCATGGAGGTTTATAATTCAATACACAGAAGGCATCAGATTAAGAAAAGCTGCATTAATCAGTTTAAAACAGTATATATATTCAAAGAAAACATTGTCAGTTATTTAAGCATGTTTTTAAAATTTGTTAGTAATTTGTAATACAAGTTCTTGGAAAAATAGATAGATGAGAAACTGGTTCAGCTCCATTAGAAATCAGGGCATATCTAATAAAAATGCAAAACATAAAGATATGTGCTTGTGCATCAGGAGTGGGTTGCTACTGGCATTACTGCTGGTTCGGCGCACAAACAATTTTGCGCACACGCCAAATGCACTCTCTGCACACATGTTAAAAAAGGGGGGGGGAATTACATTTCTGCAATGGAGATTGTTCTGCGCTTGTGCAGAACCAAATATCAAGATGGTGCCACCGACAAATAGAACCGTTTCGGGTTCGTGGGCGGCTGAGTTACTACCTACTCGTCCGAACCAGTAGGAACCCACCTCTCCTGTGCACATGTAAACAATTAATTTGACTAAAAGAGAGATGCATAACCTTAAGGAATACATATGATATTGAAAAATCTTGAGCAAGACCCCTAGAGGTTCCCCAACCTATATCTGAAATTGTGAATGATAAAGATTTTTTTTTTTAAAAAAAAATGTTGTGGCATTCATGTCTCATTTTTCTTTGGGAGTTCAGAATGAATTTTATGGATGGTCTCTCCTCACTTTACCCTTATAACAAAACAAAAAAAAACCCTGCCAGGTCAAATTAAGCCTAATTCAAAGTTATAAATATAAAATTAATATTTTTAATTATATGTAAATGTTAACATCGATTTCACTTTTTATCCCATCCTTACTATTTTCAGAGTATGGCACCTAACCAGTCACTTAAGGCCTTGAACATCATTTAGCCCAGGAAAAAAAAATTAACACAATGCTCACTAAAACGTATGATGCTTTCCCAAAAAATAATACTTCCCTCCCACTTTCATTGGAGATGCCTATTTTACAGATGAGAATCAGAAGGAAACAGCCCAATGCTTTATGCGGCGGAAAGATCCTCAATGTTGATGAGAGGTTAATTTCTAATGCAAGAAAGACATTTCACTAATGTTTTTTTTAACCTTCCCATCCCATATGCTACCAAAAAGACTGGGTGCATTGTTCGCAATTCACAAAGGAGTAGACCTGTAGCAGTGGTGGGTTCCGGATTCCATTGCAACCGGTACAGTGGAACAGGGACAGATGGCCACCACATGAACACGCGCAGCGCGCATGCACGCACATGTATTTCACGTGTACTTACCGCCAGCAACGCTCCAGCTGCTTGGCAGAGCGTCGTGCAGGCACCGTACACATGTGCAGAAGCCCCCAAAACTTCAAATACCGGTAAGGAGTGCCGGCGAGCAGGTGGGCCCTGGGACGGTACCTGGTGCTCCCGGCATCTGGTACCGGGGCGTACCGGTTGTAACCCACCACTGATCTGTAGGGTTCTTTCTATTTTTTAAAATCAGATATGGAAATGGAATATATAAAGAGGAAGAAAATTATTCCACTTGTCCCTCTAATATTGGACTCCCTACTCCCAGAGGCCACTGTAAGTTAATGATGAATAATGTCTGGAGGCCCATTGGGTTGCCAAACATGCACCCCCACTTCAGAACTCTATAGCGAGATAGCATTGGGTTTTCTCTCTTATTCTTGTTGCGTCCAATCTCTGGTGTGAGGTCATCATATCCTTGTGTGAGCTGGACTCGCCTTAACACTTAAACACAGGAAAAATATTTGAGTTCTGTATCTTCCTTCCTTCATCCCCTAGTCCTCTGCTCTTCATCCTGAATACAAGCCTATTGTCTTTGCATAATTTCATAGCTTTTTTCTTGCCTCGTTTATTCTTGTTTTCTGTTATTTAAAAAAAAAATCTGGAGCAGATTACAATTGCTCAGCCCTTCAAGAAGTGCACAGAAGTTTACTGTGTCTTGAATCAACAACAATCTTCATGTGGTTTAGAGCCCAAAGACACACAGCTCTCTCTGTTCATCAGCACCCCAAACCACAGGCCTTACTAAAAGCAAGAGAGACCAAGGTGGGACATGTTTGCTGAACAAAAGGTAGGGCAATACAGTAGAAAGCATTCTTGATAAACTGATACATGAGACACTGGAAAAAGCTGAGAGAGCAAGAGGCAGCTTTAACACTATTTTATAACAGACAGGTTCTAAAATCTCCTCCACAACATCCAAAGCTAAATATCAAACGGAATGCACTTGCAGAAAAGTTGATGTGTATTGCATCTTTGCATTGTAATAATACATCCTCTCTCCCTCTGCCTAGCCTCTTATCTTTCCCATTCTACCTCACTACCCCAGTTCTGGAATTAGACCATATTGCTTAGAACTGGGTGATGTGACTGTATTGTTCACATGTGCATGCATACATGTGCACATACAACACACACACACATATGGAGTATTATGTACACAGGTCCTTTATTAACACACATGAAACAGTGTGAACTTACAAGTAGTATGTGTGTTTGTGTAAGTAGTTAGAGAGGGAGGGCAAATATCCCAAGCTCTGGGATCCATGTAAAATTCTGCTAAATGAATTGCATGCAGGAAAGAAAATATGTGGGGCTGAGGAGATAGCAGAAACTAAGTTATGAGGCATAGGTTAAAGGGCAATTTTGAAAAAAAAATCCAAAACACTGGATATCACACATCAATGAAGTAAACTAGTATGCACCACCTAATTTTCCCACAATACTACAGGAGGGTTTTTCGTCCTCACAACCCTTTGCAAAACTTGCCCAAAATAGGAATTCTATGGTTTCCTGCACTCTTTTGCAATAGGTCAAAAGAGGATTGGGTATATATTTTTCCTCCCATGAACATTCTTGTGCTTCCCATTGCATCCTGTGATTCCCATTGAAAGGTAGGAATCAGAAGTCAAATAAATAAATAGTAAGGAAGTAAATGAATGAATGAATATCTTTGCCACTTTTTCAAGCTTTTACTAAGCATTTCTGTCCAAGGTTCCAACTTTTTTTTATATTGGACTTACTTTCTTTTATTCATTATTCATTTCCTGCCATTTGCAGCTATTCCTGCAAGGGGCACTAGTTCTCTTTGCTCCCGTCCTCCCAAAATCCTTTATGCTGGATTCCCCACAAAGATGTTCCATTTCTTTCCAGACCTGTTTTTTGTTGTGATTCGCACTGTTCTCGCTGGGAGGCAAACAGGCCGTCTGCAAGGTCTGGTTAAAAAAAAAAAAGTCAAGATGGAGTATGCAGCACTGATTGAAGCTTGGCCTCCATCTTGACTTTTTTGACCAGGCCTTGCAGATATCTCTGGAGCCAAACAAGAAGAGGAGGCTCATGGGGCAGAATGGCAACTGGGCATAGAGCGGCTGTAGATGCACACACAAAGTTGAAGAGAAGCTTTAGAGCAGCGTTATTTGAACTTGGCAACTTCAAGAGGTGTAGATCTCAACTCCCAGAATTCCCCATGCTGGCTGGGCAATTCTGTGAGTTGAAGTCCACAACTCTTAAAGTTACCAAAATTGAAAAAAAAACCTGCCTTAGAACCAAGACGGATGAGGTTGCCTAACTTAAAGACACAAAGAGGGAAGGGCAGGGAAGCTCTCCCTGTGTGCCATCCCCCCGCAAAAGTTTTTCACCATTCCTGTATTTCCCCCTGCAGAGGAAAAGCCCTTTTCTCTCCATTAACCTTCCTTCCTTTTTGCTTGTTTGCTTTATTTCCTCCACCACTTTTGTGCTCATTGCAGTCGTGGCCAATACTGGGCAAGATCAGAATCCCCACCTGGGACTTGTACAGGAACTGACACTCCTGGAGAAATCAACCCTAGAAAGAGAGAGAAAGCGTCAGAGGAGGTTGTGGGGGGAGGGAGAATCCTACCAGATCGGTTACAGAGTGCAAAATTCTGAACCCAGGATTTTCAGCTCAGCAACTGTAGGAAACACAGCAAATTGTAGGAAGTTGGGGACAAGAACTGAAACAAGTTGAACAATCCTGTTGCAATAATGTTCCCTGGGCCCAGACTGCTAAGGCTATTTCAGATTCCTTGAAATTTTTTTAGAAAAGGCAACAAAAAGATTGCTTCTTTAAAGTCTAGAGACATGGCAGGAGCCCCAGAGATATTCCTGGGCCCCTGAAATAATGTGTGTTCCTTGTGGTTACTACAGTTGCATTCTTAAGAACAATTTAAGAGAACGGTAGACTGTTTGCATAAAATAGGAGGTGCAAAACAGAAATACTCTTGCTTTGATCCCTATACATGGATACAAGCATAGAAGCAGGATTTCCACTTAGCTTTCAACACCCAGAGGAGCATAAAATAACATCAAGATTAACATTAGACCAACCACCAAGAAGCAAACAATATCCTCAACAAGGAACTGCCAAACAAGCTAACAGTAAAACAGCCCAACCAAAGAACTATCAAGGCCATTTCCATCAACACTGACAGGGCTGCCTATATAAAATAAATATAAATATAAAAAGAGAGCAAAGCCCATTCTTTATTAGCACTGGTGATGTTACCAAGTTTGGATAATGAAACATCTGCAAGAAAACAACCAAGCTCAGAGGCACCAAGGCTCCCCCACTTAGTTTTCTTCCCTTTCCACTGTCCCCTAAAGATGCTATATACTATTACTAGTACAATTTAGTAATGAGTTGAAAACAATAATGAAAAGGGCAATGCCTGTTGGGATGAAGTACTAGCAAATCTGTTTGTAAACATAATTTCTTTCTTTGTTCAATTTCTTTGGCAGACTTTGGCATAGCTTGTTCACTTCTTTTCTTTATTGTCTTTCTTGAGGCTGAAAATGGCCTTATGGTATCTGTAAAGGAAGACTCTGACACCCAATATGGTAGTTAAAATGGTGCTTGATGAGTAAATATTGCCTTTAATGAAAGAAAAATGAAACTAACACATCCAATTATTTTTCCATGACCATGAGGCTAGAAAGAAGCATCTTCAATTTTGTTTTCAAAAATATTAAAAGAAATCCACACAAGTGGACATCTTCTCCCAACTAGAGTGTAAGAATTAATCCCCATGTTCTTCACTTGTATTTGCCATGGTCATTATAACAGAATAACAGTTGGAAGGGACCTTGGGGGTCTTCTAGTCCAACTCCCTGCTTAGGCAGGAAACTCCATACCACTTCAAACAAATGGTTATCCAGTATCTTCTTAAAGACTTCCAGTGTTGGGGCATTCACAACTTCTGGAGGCAAGCTGTTCCACTGATCAATTGTTCTAACTGTCAGGAAATTTCTCCTCAGTTCTAGGTTGCTTCTCTCCTTGATTAGTTTCCACCCATTGCTTCTTGTTCTACCCTCAAGTGCTTTGAGAATAGCTTGACTCCCTCTTCTTTGTGGCAACCCCTGAGATATTGGAACACTACTGTCATGTCTCCCCTAGTCCTTCTTTTCATTAAACTAGACATACCCAGTTCCTGCAACCATTCTTCATATGTTTTGGCCTCCAGTCCCCTAATCATCTTTGTTGCTCTTCTCTGCACTCTTTCTAGAATCTCCATATATTTTTACATTGTGGCGACCAAAACTGGATGCCGTGTTCCAAGTGTGACCTTACCAAGGCATTATAAAGTGGTATTAACACTTCATGTGATCTTGATTCTATCCCTCTGTTTATGCAGCCTAGAACTGTGTTGGCTTTTTTGGCAGCTGCAGCACACTGCTGGCTCATATTTAAATGGTTGTCCGCTAGGACTCCCACAATTATGATTGTCTCCTTCCTCCTGCCAAGTTTTCCTGATATCAGTTCTGTTTTCCCCCATCCCAAGTGCTCTGCTTCCATCTCACCCTATCCCAATCCCACTTCCCCTTGTGTCTGCTACATTACCAGTAGAAGTCCCACTGCTGGAGTTCAGATTATGAGAGGAGAGCTGGGAGGGTGTGTATGAATCATAACTTCGCACTGATGGACTGCCAGGGAGCATGCAGGAATAAGACGATGTCTGGCTGGCAACAGGGGGCACTGCCTGCTAATGAGTACCAGAGAATATGCAACAGAGAAAGAAAAAAGGATATTAATATTGCTAGTGTATCAGTATTGGTTTTTTGCACACACACACACACACACACACACACACACACACACACCGCTTGGCACCATTCAAGACTTCTGTTGTTCCTTTTAAGCTCACCTGAATAGGGAGGCTGTTGTTGGCCATAGAGAAGGGAGCTAAAGGTGGGAGGGAACCATAGTTGTTGCTGAGGACACTTTCTGTATGGCCCAGCATAGCACCTGAAAAAAAAAAAAGAGGAAAAAGAGGTTTGTGATAGAGAAGAGCGGTACTCTCTAGGAAGCAAATTAAAAAATAGTCCAAGAAGCATTCAGTAGAATGAGGAAGTGTGTTCTTAAAAACATCTCAGCTGTCTCATCAATTTCTGCAACGAATAAATAACAGGCATTCCTGTCCAAACAGGTGATCTTTTAAATCCAGAATCTAAAAATGTCTCATGGCACCCACGTTTCCAAAGAGTACATGGTACCTTGATGAATTACGCTGCATGGGAAGGTCCCAGGAGTAGGTGGGGAATGAATGAGTTTGTTTGGGGACAGGGCCCTCACCTGACCCTATAGGCTGAGGGAGTGACTGGTAGACAGCACTGCCTACAGTGCCAAAAGTGCTGTTTATGATCAGGTGCCCCCCAGTGCCACCTGCTTGGCGCCTCTGGTTCCGCAGTTTCTCTTCCCGACGCCATTTAGCTCGACGGTTGGAGAACCAGACCTGGAAAAATTAAAAAGAGGAACTCTGTTGCCCAAGAGAACAAGGAGTATAATGGTAGAAAGTCCCTGCCTTTTTGTTTCTTGTTAAATGGCTACAAGGTCATCTCATTTACCTGGATCCGGGCTTCGGGAAGATCGATTTTTGCTGCCAAGCGTTCACGGGCAAAGACATCAGGGTAGTGAGTACGCTCAAATTCTGAAGATTTAAGTTGCAACATGTAAAGATATTAAAGACACAGCCTCCTCTTTACCAACACTTACAGTTCTTAACAAAATATATTTTCAAGCACTCATGCTGTACATATCACATTAAAGGTACATTGATAGTTCCCCTTGTTACATTGAAGTTTAGATTCAAAAGAACAGTTCTTTCATATGTGATCCTTCTCTCCCTCTAGTTCTCCTTTAGTGATCAGCAGAAGAATATGTATTTAAAAAAGATAATCCTCCTTCAATATTAGATTATTATCTGGTTACTCCAGTGTCAGACTTCCATAGGAATTGAGCAATACTGCAAATGTTATGTCCAGTGCTATCCATTTACTGTTCACATCAGTCATCTTCTTTCTTTTTAGTATTACGAGCCATATCTTTTGGAAACATTACAGTCTTAAAAATCATTGCAGTGTTTTTTCAAATTGGGGCAGCTTAAGATGTGTGGACTTCAACTGGGCCACTTTGAAGAAATTCTATGAGTTGAAGCTTACACATTTTCAAGTGGCCCGGTTGGTGAAACATGGATATAATGTATTCTATGTTTTTGGTACAAATATGCATTTTTGTATAATGCATGATTTAAAAATGGCAGGTCTTACGATGTTGATGACACAAAAAACAAAAAAAAAAAGCTTCGTTTGTGCAATACCAGATATGGCCACCAGATGGCCATGTATGTCTTTCCCGTCCCCATTCTGACTTTGAAATGGTATTTCCAACTCTGGACCACCTTAATGTCTGGGTTAGGGAAAAATAAATTATACCTCTCACAGTTATTACACAGCAATATTCTAAAAAAGAAGTTATAGGGAGTCAGTGAAATCATTATGCATAATCCAGTGTACTCCACTTCTTCTATTACAGTGTACGATTTAAAAATGGCATGTCTTATAATCTGTGGCAAAAATGCAGTTTTGTACATAGGTTGCAATACTATTTATGATTTCTGTATAGCATGATTGCCATCCCACTGAAAGGATTTCTAATGCCTTTGGTTCTGTGTAGTCAGCATGCAAAGTCCTCAAATTTATTTCCTGATATTTCTAGGTTAGAACTGGAAAAATTCCTATGTGAGCCTTGGGGGGTCACTGCCAGCCGTAATTCTAGTTTAGATGGAGTGATAATCTGATGCAATAAAAGGATATTTCCTGTTTCAGAAATATTCAGGCAATGTTTCTCCACCTTGGGAATTTTAAACTGTTTCCCAGAATTCCTCAGTCAGCATGGGGAGCATTCCCATCTGACTGGAGAATTCTGGGAGTTGATGTCCAAACATCTTAAAGTTCTCAAGATTGAGAAACATCATTTTCAGTCTTCATCTGTCAGGTGGCTTCAAAAATAGGGCAACTATACAACTGGCTTTCTTGAGCTGTGTGTCTGGGCCTGATAGCAATAGCCATATCACTTAGACTTATATAACGCTTCATAGTATTTTTACAGCCCTCTCTAAGCATTTTTTTTACAGAGTCAGTGTATTGCCCCCAACAATCTGGGTCCTCATTTTACCCACCTTGGAAGGATGGAAGGCTGAGTCAACCATGAGCTGGTGAGATTTGAACTGCTGAACTGCAACTAGTGATCAGCTGAAGTAGCCTGCAGTACTGCACTCTAACCACAGTGCAACCCACTGATGGGTTGTCTACATCTGTGATTAGGGTAACAACAAGTTCCTGGAAAGACTAACTAACTACTGACCTCTTCACACACCTTTTATTAAAGGCCACATGCTGGCAAAGTTTTATGTGTTTGTTTGAATCAGCCCCTTACTGCAATTGCTTAGATCAGTGTTTCTCAACCTTGGCAACTTGAAGATGTCTGGACTTCAACTCCCAGAATTCCCCAGCCAGCATTCGCCTGGCTGGGGAATTCTGGGAGTTGAAGTCCAGACATCTTCAAGTAGCCAAGGTTGAGAAACACTGGCTTAGATTAACGTAACAGGGTGCATCTACGTGCTGGTTATAAAAACATTGACATTCCCCATACTTGTCTCACAACTTCCTGTTCAAATTACCCATAAAGGAAATTCCACCCAATGGATTCCAATTTCACCAGAGAGCATTCCCTGCTTCCTCTTTGCCTTACCTTTCTCCAATGCCTCTATTTGCTCTTGTGTGAAAGAAGTTCTGTTTCTCTGCAATTTGCGCTTCAGCTGCAAATGGATTTGAGAGTCATCTAGGTCTTGGCTGCCACCACCTTGGGGGTGCTCAGAATCCAAGCTACTTTCTAGCTGCTGACAGCTGTCTGAGGAGTAGGATGGAGAACAATGAGCAGCACAGAGTTAATAACACTCTTCCCCAAACTGATGCTCTTCAGAAATGCTTGACAGTGACAAATACCTTGAGTTTGAGTTTGAGTTTATTGGTCTTGTATGCCGCCCACTCCCGAAGGACTCCGGGCGGCTTACAATAAACAAGGGAAGGGGATAAATAAACAAAACAACACTTTAAAATACAGAACATTCACAGTTTCCGTGGGGCTGGATATTTCACAAGCCCCCCGGCCTGCTGGAGCAGCCAGGACTTGGTGGCTTTGCAGAAGGCCGGGAGGGTAGTAAGGGTCCGGATCTCCACGGGGAGGTCGTTCCAAAGGGCTGGAGCTGCAACAGAGAAGGCTCTCCCCCGGGGAGTCGCCAGCCGACATTGCCTGGCAGATGGAATCCGGAGGAGACCTAACCTGTGAGATCTAATCGGTCTATGGGAGGTAATCAGCAGGAGGCGGTCTCTCAGGTACCCAGGTCTGATGCCATGTAGGGCTTTATAGGTGACGACTAGCACCTTGAAGCGGGTCCGGAGACTAATGGGTAGCCAGTGCAGCTCGCGGAGGATAGGTGTGACGTGGGTGTACCTGGGTGCACCCACAATCACTCGCGCAGCTGCGTTCTGGACTAACTGAAGTCTTTGAACACTCTTCAAGGGCAGCCCCATGTAGAGCACAGCCCCATGTTGACTCTGGGATATGGGAGTTGTAATCCTCCTGTATGACCATAAATTCTCAAATGGTTTAGGAGCAGAGATGGAAGCAGAGACATCATTTCAACACTGCTATTTTTTTCTTATTTATTAGCTTTATAGGTAGCCTTTATTTCTACGATTCAAGGTGAAGTAGTAATGGCTCTCTTTTTATTTGCTCCACAATGAGACAGATTGGGCTGAAAATGAGAGGTATAAAATAACTTACAGTAGTTGACTTTTTTGCCTAACCACTGTACCAATCTGTTTCTCCAAGCCCTTCAGAAACTGATGTATGGTGGTTATCACCAGCACTAGTCTTTACAGGTAGTTCTCTACTTACGACCATAATGATTGTAAATCACAACAGTCATAAAGTAGGTCATCATGTAACTGGATGTAATTTTATGATCTTTTTTGGCAGCAATTATTAAGTGATCACCATAGTTGTTAAGTGAATCCATTGTTCACCATGGAGCATTTTTGCTGCAAACTGGAGTAAATGCTGATTTTTGGCAAAAAAAAGATTGACAATCACGATCACATGACTGCTAGATACCGCAAACAGCCATAAATGTGGATTGGTTGCTGAGTGCCCAAAATATGATCATGGGGTTGGCATCGGAACTTTAAACTGTCACTAAGTGACCAATCGTAAGTCGAGGACTATCTATAAAATGCCACAGGAGCCACGCAGTGCTTCCTTCTGCTGACCAAGTAGAGAGGAAGAAAATCAGCAGCAAACTAGCCCCTACCCCAATTGTGGGTCTGTATTGTTTGGCATCAATTATAGACAATGTGTAGAGACTGCTTAGACTGCTTGCCCAAGGACTCCAGAGTTTTGCTGGAGATTTGGATTCAGTGAGTTTGCTGCTGAATTGCAGCTGAGATGGAAATAAATGGACTCAGGGCCACACTAACTATCTTGAAAAATTGTGCTGATGAGAAGATAGTTTACGTTCTTTACCATTTTCTCCTATTCCAGGTTGCTCCTCTCTCCTGCATAGCAACTTGTTCCAATGTTGAGTTGGGGCACCGTTGACCACTGTTGGGCAAAGCTTCATGCACTGACCAGTTTGTACAATATCTGTGAGAAAGTGTCTTGTTTGTAAAAGGTAAAAAGGAAAATGTAGCCACAAGGTGCTGCAAGATTAGGAATTCCTTCAAACCGTTTCCAGCCACTACTTCTCTTTCCCATGCTCCCCTTTCCTCTGTAAGATTAGGGTTCAGTTGAGAAATATCCTGCTCAACTTATCTAACTCATCAACTCAGACATGAAAGAAATCGGCATAATTTTGCTCACGGTCTCCACAGACCGTGAGATTTTAGTGCAGAATGCAAAGCCTTGGGGGGAGGGGAGCGTAGACATCCTGCTTGGTGTATTTGAAATGTAAAAGAATGGTCTGTTGGAATTCTTAAGAGAAACATATACATTCAAGATTGTTCAGCTTTCCACGAATTCTTTCCGTGGTCTAAGCCACAAGTATCAGGCCTCCATTTCAATTTCCCACAATGTTCTGCTTTGCAGTCAGAATCAATAGTTATAGCCGTTAGCTTCTTTGAGTGTGAGGGAGTTTCACAGCATTATGGGGAATTAATATAGTGGCTTGAGAAAGCCACTCAGTGCTGCTTTAGAGAACCACTGTTCCTGTCCTTTGCCCGTAATTAGAAAGATCAGGCTCACAGAAAGAAGATGGGCATTTTTATTTGGAGCACATTTAAAGAAGCTAACCAGCTGACAAAAATAGCCCTGCAGCACAAGCCCTAATCCTTTGGCATGTACATACAATGTTACGTGCACATTCAAATGAGGGTGAATTTTGCTGGGTGATGATGTCATTCTGTACAAAGATGTCATTCAGCTGGTTCTCACACAGATAGGGAGCCTACCAGCCGATTTCCAAACCATCAGAATACATAGGCCGTCCTTCCTTCCTCAAAGAGTTAATCTCTTTTATACAGAAAGGTAACAAAACAAAACAAAAGAAAATCAAGCCAAAATATTACCACCTTACATTGCCTGTAAAGATAATCCCTGACTTCGAAATGTATGCACTGCAATTCTGTGCTATAGCTATAGCCTTCTTTCTAGCCAATTTTAATAATCAGAATTCTGGAACTTCCTCTTCCAATAAATTGTGCCCACAAATCTGGCATGGGGGGGGGGTCTCTGAACTTCAAGTGGTGTCATGTGGGTATCTTGCTTCGTCCCCTGATGGAAAATAGACATTCTCCTCTGGCTTCTTAGCTTCCCCCACCCCGAGCCTTTTCTTCTTCCTGTCTGACTCTGTGGTGAGACAACTGTGTATTAATAGTTTATAAAGAGTCACTGAATAATGTGTGTTAAGAAATTGTTAATCCATGACTGCACACTCACAGTAGAGATAGATTCTTCTATCTAGTTTTAATTCATTAAGGTGGGGCAGAACCATCCCTGACACATGGCACATAAAATATAATGCATGCATACTGACTCAAGGGACAACAAATGGGAAGACATAAAAACAATCTCAGTCTCTCTGGCGGAAATGTGGTGGTGGGGGTGGGGGGGCAAATGGGAGAAGACTCCATTTCCAGGATAGCATGTAGGTTTTGTGTATATAGTGTGTATTGTGGGAATCTTGATCTCTCTGAGACAGGAAGTTTTCTTCCTGGTTGGCTCAAAATAGGGGCTGCAGGGAAACTGGTGACAGCTGCTTGAGGCCTTGGAGCCCATGAGAAAGGGATAATGGATGGGTGGCAACTGAGGGTTTGGGGAACCCACAAGAGCTTAACCTTTCATCCAAGGGGAGCTCTATCCTGAGCAATGACCTTTCCGTGCTTCTGCGAAACCAAGCACTCAGATCTCCGCAGGCAACGCAAAGCCACTGCATCAGCTGGGGAGCCTTAATGTGAGATGACACAGCCTTCTCCCTCCCCCCTGATTCTTCTAACTGTTTGCAGTCCCTGCAGCAAAGATATCCAAAATGCCTCGTTGGTGAAGAACATTTCTGCTCGGCCCTGGCCCAGATATAGGCCTGTCAGGGTCTGTCCTTACCGCCCATGTCACTTCAACCAGTCTGCCTCTCTTCCGCCCCCCCGCCCTCCCCATTCTCCCATATCCCCCTCAGTTCTATTTTTTGCTGAGATATCTTTGCAAAATGCAAAGGGAGGAAACACGCTTGCATACACCCAAAGGGGAAATGGGGCAGGAGGGCTAGGGTGGTGAGATGGAGGAGAGAAGGGAAATGGTTGGGGGTGGGGGAGAGAAAAGGTCTTGAACTGTGTCTGAAATCACCACAAATGGAGAAGTTGGGCAGAAAGAGGACCTCCTGCTTTTACACTTTGGTAACCACAACAGTCTCTCTGTGGAAGTGGGTCACATAAATGGGATCAAGAACATTAGAAGAGGATGTGCACATATATGGCATCTAGCACAGTCTCCCCAAACTTGTCAGTTTCCAAGCGTCCTGAGTAATTATTCTCTGGATCCGCAAGCTGGTTCTAGGACTTTTGTTGCAGGCTGTCCGAATGCTCCAGGTTGGACAAAACATCTGGAATTAGACCCCATCCATAAGGACATTTACCCCGGGTTCCAGGTGGGCTGGACTGTCCATGCGCCTCCAGGCCAGATCACACAATACAGGCAATCACCAGGCATGTTTTTAAGGTAATTGACTAGTCTAGCTTTTTAGGACACAGGGACACTCAGGTATGTTAGGCTTTTTGTCATCAACTATCTTGGAGGGATATTAGGTAACTGGTAATGTCTGGAGGTGAGAGAAGCAGGATAAGGGTTGGCAGGGGGACACCAAAGTTCGTGCTGGATTTATTTTTTTTCATTTTTATTATTTTTGCTGTGTCATGGAGGATAGAGAAGATGTCAGCTCAGCTGTGGGGAAAGTCCCTGGTGAATGGGCAGAAAGCCCAATGTAGTACAGCACTACAGCTTTTTATTAATTTTATTAGATATTCAGTTCAGCTGTTGAATGTCGCTAGTTGAGGAAAAGCAATGCCATGTGACTCAGCCGCCTGTTAGCAGTAAGCAACAAGGGTTATTGTGGTTTGAGGTGGGGTGGCAGTACCATGTATGAAATGTCTCACCATGGGGTCATGAACAACAGGAGAAACTTATTGAAGTGGAAAGATTTTGGAATATCAGCAAGAAGAGTCTAACGCCAAGGTCCATGCTTACCTTAAAGCAATCCCACATTCTGCCTACCACTTTCCCTACAGATTACACAAGATATTATTATTGGGGGGGATGATTATGGGTTTTTATATTGCAGAATTTTATTGTTGTAAGCTACCCAGAGTCACCATGGGAGGGTTGGATGGCTGTATAAGTGTGCTCAGTAAATAAGTAAATATTTATTGAGCACATATAAAATATTTATTTTATATTTCATAAAGATAGGTAAGTCTTTTTCAGAACACAAAAACGTCTTTTTGAATCTCTCTGGAGACTATGAATAAGTGGAATGCAAAGAACTGTCTCTATTGGAATGACTAGGGCCCGCAGAAAGGGCCCGCAACTTGGGAGTCCTCCTGGATTCACAGCTAACTTTTGACCACCATCTCTCAGCTGTGACCAGGGGGGCATTTGCCCAGGTTCGCCTGGTGCGCCAGTTGCGGCCCTACCTGAATCGGGAGGCCCTCACAACAGTCACTCGAGCCCTTGTGATCTCTAGGCTGGAATACTGTAATGTGCTCTACATGGGGCTGCCCTTGAAGAGCATCCGAAGACTTCAGCTAGTCCAGAATGCGGCCGCGCGAGTGATCGTGGGCGCACCACGGTTCGCCCACATAACACCGATCCTCCGTGAGCTGCACTGGCTACCTGTTGATCTCCGGGTGCACTTCAAGGTCCTACTCACCACCTATAAAGCGCTCCATGGTAGTGGATCTGGCTATTTGAGAGACCGCCTTCTGCCAATTACCTCCCTGCGTCCCATCAGATCGCATAGAGTTGGCCTCCTCCGTATTCCATCTGCCAGTCAGTGCCGACTGGCGACTACTCGGAGGAGAGCCTTCTCTGTTGCGGCTCCGACACTATGGAACAATCTCCCCGTGGAGATTCGTACCCTCACCACCGTCCAGGCCTTCCGCACAGCCCTCAAGAACTGGCTAGCCCGTCAGGCCTGGGGATAATCTTATTTTCGCCCCTCCCGAATGCTGAGTGAATGTTGAGTTTTATTGTCTAATTTACTTTGTGCACATTTCTTTTTGGTATTGTCCTACACTCCCCTTCCTTTTTTGATTGTAAGCCGCCCTGAGTCCCCTCAGGGAAAAGGGCGGCCTATAAATAAATAAATCTAAATCTAAATCTAAAATCTATAAGAGGGAATGGATTTAAAATGTCAAGACACCATAACCACATGATAGCAAGAGCACTTATATGCCGCTTTACAGTGCTTTACTTCCCTCTCTAAGCAGTTTACAGAGTCAGCATTGTTCCCCCCCAACAATATGGGTCCTCACTTTATCAACTTTGGAAGGATGGAAGGCTGAGTCAACCTTGAGCCTGGTGAGATTCGAACTGCTAAATTGCAGGCAGGCTGCATTCAACAGAAGTAGCCTGCAGTACTGCACTCTGACTACTGCGCCACCTGGGCTCTTATGATGAAAGCCCCACCCATTTTACATGTGAAAAAAGGGACAGAACCTCAGTGGCATGATCACGATTGCCATCTTGAAGATTCTGACTCCTCCCATGGATAATCTTGTCTATATATTGCAAGGGAGCACAAGGCTCAGTTCTAATAGGCATATTATCTTATGTAGAAGGATCCCACTACCTTCTTATCTTACGGTATGTGCTAATGCCATTAACTTTGGTTTTGAAGTCAGTAACCAAGGCTCACAAAAAAAAATGTTGAAGGAGGATGAGAAAATCTAGTGTTCCATCTAAAGTCTAAAGTTATCTGGAAATAAATGCTCAAGAGGGAAAAGCAAAGCAAGCTCTGAGGATTTCTTAAGAACGAAATAATAAATGGGCAGATAGGTGAGATACATATTAGGTTACCTCATCCATTAGATAATTAGCCTACATTATTCTAATTGAAAGTAATTTGAAGTAATTATTTAAGGTTTGCAATATAAGAAAATAAAATCAGTCCTAATTCATGGGTGCTCCAGGAAATCCATAAGCCAGCCCTGAAAACATCCATTCTCCATTTTTATCCTTCCTGAACGCCTTCAGAAACGAGAATTCAATGACACATCACCTTTGAAGTTCCATTTTAGCATTAATATTTGCTTTTAATTTGTGATAACCTCTAAATATTGTGGTGTGGTTGTATGCTCAAGAGCACAGAGGAAATGATGCCAAGACATGAAGATCTTCAATTTTGGCAGGTACAAAAGCTATGCTACTTTCAAATATCTGGCCAATCTCATTGGTTATTTCACATGTCAGTCAAGCAGGGCATAAAGTACCCCCCCTCCCAGTAAGCTTCGTTTAGAACCGTGAGAAGCCACATATGTCCTAATACCACTACAGCCATCTCCAGCCCCATTTTCAGAGCCTCCAAGGCATCCAAGGACAGACTCTGCAAATCACATGCTTGGGAATTCAAAGTACTTCTTATTTCATTTGCTCCATCAAACCCTCCTTTTAGGGAGTTTGCCCAAAACGTGAACCAAGTTTTCTCACAAGTTCTTTCCTTTGTTGATGAAACAGTCAATTGACAGATGTGTCTGTGATGCTGAGTGGAAAAAAAGATTTACCTGGCAAAGAGAAGGTTCTGGGAATCCCAGATTATTATTATTTTTTGGCAGGTGGGAGAAGAAAACCAAGGGAATTTCCAGCACTGATATTTGAGATGATTTGGTGGTCTGGACAAATTCTCTTTAAAGCTTACTTGATCAAGAGGAAGTTGGCAGCAGCATCAGACGGCAATGCAAGCTACCATTTACATTTCTACAATGAGAGTTGTGTGGTGGCCCAGAGGTGGTGCTCACGGCTCACAATCAGGAGGCTGTGAGTTAGATCCTAGGTAGTGGAGATATTTCTCTCTTTGGGCACAAAGAGATAATATCTGCTGCAAACTCCGCACTGGTGACAAGAAGGGCATCTGGCCAGTAAACACTCAGCTCCAATCTGATTCAAGGGATTACAGGATCATTTAAAAAACGGGGGAAGAGAAAAAAATCATTTCTACAATGCCTTTAATTGACTTTCCATTAGGGCATTGTGGGCAATTGAAATTGTGACTCAAAATAGACTCCTGCTGGCCTGAGTCGTGAGTTAGCAATAGTCTGTACCAAGGCATTTTTGTGTCCTGATGTAGTGGTGCTGGGGTTGAAAAAAGTAACTTGATTTAGTTGTAGAAGGCTGTGAGGTGATCATGCCCACTCTTGATCTTTGCTGTAGAGTATGATTAATGAAGAAATTTTCAGAAAATTCTAGAAGACCAGAAGACTTCCTGGCGGGATAGGCTATATTTAATATCTCCTACCTTTAATGAAGCATAGAATTGTCTATTTAGAAGCTAAAAGAAGACATAACCCAGAAAAAACAGGTTGGGGCAATAGAAAAAAAAAACCCTTCTGCTTTGCTTCCTCCCTGCTTTCCCAATCTCAGAGCTAGACACATTGAACTACCTAACTTATAAAAAACTCAAGGGAAAAGACAAAACATATCCTGATTATGTTTGCCTTTGCACATATAAACATATATACAGGAGGATTTCATACCAGGGTTGAGTTGTCCTGTCACCAAACTGTCTTGGTACCACTCCTGACGACTACTCCATGTGCTGTTTTGTATATTCAGCATTCTGCTCTTCTCATACATGCCATCCACCCCCATGGAATGGGGCTGAAGATCAGAGGGGCAGGAAGAAGGCTGGTGGAGTCAATAGAAGCCCCCCCCCCCACCTGGAGGGTTGCAAGCTGCAGTTGCCCAGCCTGCCTTGGATAAACCTGTAAGAAGAAAGGAAGGAAGGAAGGAGGGAGGGAGGGAGGGAGGGAGGGAGGGAGGAAGGAAGGAAGGAAGGAAGGAAGGAAGGAAGGAAGGAAGGAAGGAAGGAAGGAAGGAAGGAAGGAAGGAAGGACAGTTTTATTTTCAAACTCCAGAGGAGCCATGTTTTTATCACACAATGCATATTTGGTCACAATTACTATTTTTATAGTCCTCCTTCATGTTCCCCTATAACTCTGTGAGCAAGTTAGGATTACTCTGAAGACCTAAAGCACCATTTAAGTATAAAGGTCCTGCATTGGTAAATTAGACTATCTCAGTTTAATAAGACCTTACAGTATTGTGTAAATTACATGACTTCTAACAGGAGAAACATGTTAGAAAAGAATGGCAGAAATCAGACCAATATGAACTGATAGATTAAGTTTATCTAAACAGCTTCTGCAGTTTCTTAAAAATAATGGATACCCTTTCTGGATTTCAGTCTAAAGATCATAGAGTAAAACAGTAACATATAAATCCTCTTTTGTCCACAATCAGAAGAATTAGAAAAATATTGAATTATTATCTGCAAATTATATATTTACTATTCATTTCCCTATACTCCCTTTATACATGGCTACTATTTATTCTAATTGGTATGTCTGTGGAGATTCTCTGTCATCCAGGTCATGGTTGTTCCGAAGATGCTTTTTCAAAAGACAGCTGGACTTTATTTTTCCTTTCCCTTCTCATCCTTCAGTCAAAACTGAAGAAATTTCACGAATGAGAAGGGAAATGTCTTCAAGGAAAAATAAAGTCCAGGTTGCCTTAGGATGTCTAGTTGGTATGTTTGTGGCCTCCCACAAACAGAATTTTACAGCTCCCCAGGGGCCCATAGTTTCCTCAACCCATGAAAACCTATTTGGGGAATCTTGAAGCCCAGGTAACAGCTGTAGTTTGGTACATGTGTGGGGAGTGTGGATGCTTGGTCCTTCATCCTGGCAACTCCCACCCCACCCTACACTATGCTGTGAATGGGCCAATATTCTTGCCTTTGGCAATTCTGAGTGTTAGTCAAAGCGCACACAGGCACAGGTGCACATACACACACACTCATGCATAAACGTGCACGCGCGCGCGCACACACACACACACACACACACACACACAGAGTTAACACTTAGTTCTCCCCTCCCAGTATCCCAAGCTCTCTGCACATTTAGAGTGTGGGGCGGGAAACTTCAGAAAGAAAGGAAACTGATGGTCCAAGCATACATGGCTGGATAAAATTGGTGGATAAGAAAGAGCAAATGGAATCAAACTGCATATTAGTGAAACTTTTGCTAATCATGAATGCAGGAGGCAAATATATATCGCATAGCAGGGATGGGTTCCGGCTTCTGCTACTGCCGGTTCACTCAGGGACACACATTGTGCTTGATGGGGGCTACCCTTGCACAGAAACAAAAAACAAGATGGCACTACCTATGGTGCTGCCGATAGAATTGGTTGGGGGCATAGCTGGCCGTGTTACTACCTTCTCAGCAGAACTGGTCTGAACCGGTAGGAACCCACCTCTTTCACGTAGATATTCTGAGATCCTATTAATTTCTCCTGGGCATCCACGTTTACCTACTTAGGCATTGAATAATAATATCTGTAACAATCTTTAAAAACTCCACTGTATTGCAGCACCCTGTCGTGATTTTTAAAAACTTAGTACTCCCAGTGCGATAACATTTTAAAAATTATTTCTTAATTTATAGTCTTAAACCACAAGCAGATGAGAAACTAGTTTGACCTAATGTGACAACAGAACAACGAATCGGTGTTCTAAGGCAATGCTACATTTGACAATGCCACCTTTACATACCTTTCCAGAAGGGAAACCTCTGGATACTTGGAGTGAATCTATCTTCACTGCCTGAGGACAATCTCAATGTGAAGTTAAATGTGTTAATTAAGAAAGCAAATGAATAGGCTTATTAAAATAAGCTCTTGGGGTGGGGGTGGGGGATTCCAATTTTCCAGGGAGCAACAATAATTTCCTGAAACTACGGTAACTTCCTGGGAAGGGAACAGTTTTCATGTTGTGCAATAGCAAAAATTACACCAAAGATGAGTCGAATGGATCTTCCTTCATCCTCCAACCACTAATTATGCTACAAACTAATTGGCATAGATAGAGTAGAATGGGATAAAAATAAATCAAATGCATTATAAACCTGATAATAGTGAAAATTAATTTTGATTCTGTTGACAGCGGAAAAGCAATGAATGATTAGCACTAGGAGACTCTACTAAAACTACTCATTGGAAGTTGCCTCTTGCAATTCAGCATATAAATTTAATGAATAAAATATTGACCGGCAGCAGATTTTTAGGCCCTTAGTATATTGTCAGATGTAATTTCTCCTCCAGTATTTTTTATTTATTTATTATATTTGTATAGCCACCCATCTCACAAGAGATTGATTTGGGGCAGCATGCAGCACTTTATTAAGATGACAATTGGGAAAATGTGTTCAAGTTTTTGTTTCACATTCTTTTGCTCAGCTGGAAAAAAAGTAGATGAGAACCATCTGAAGATCCGTGCTCTTAATCAGTAAGAACTCTCCTTTTAGTTGCTCTTAACTTTAAAAAAATGGAAACCCAACTACAGCTTCTTGAATAATATTGTAAGTTAGTAACTAGAAATCAAAGGCATTTTAAGTTATAAGAAATATATTGGAATTTTGCAGCATGCAGTTGTGACAAAGCAATTCAGCAAAGCAGAGAAATAGCATCCCTGTCGAGTGGATATGCAAATAATTTAAACCACATCTTTTTTTAAAAAAGGGCAAAAGAAATCAGATTAACAAAAAGAGGAACATACATGAATATGGGACCTTCAATTTTAGCATAACAGTGTGCTCACTAGCCTCATAAGAAAATGAAAAACCACAGTCTTAGTCCTATTATAAAATACGCTCTACTTCCAAATATCTCAAACAAAATTTTTAAAATGGAAAACATAAATTTTGCAGCACCATGACAAGTAATTCAAATTTCATTATACTGCATAATTACAAAAATCATGTAAAATCTTTAATTAATTACAAAAACTGCTATTAAAATGTCTTTGGTATCAAACAATGTCCTCCTCTTATTGGCATACATATGGACTGCGAAAAAACTGTATGACCATTAGATGCAAGCAATAAGAAGGTTAGCAATTTCTGAATCACTTTTCTGCCACCTAGTGAGTAACCAGATTTTGGAGTCCAGGTTTTTTATGCTTAGCCTTGTAAACACCAGCAGCCTTGCAAAACATCATTCCAAAGAATAAGTTGCATATATTCAAACATCATTTGAAGCTATGTCTTACTTAATTGTGGTTTGCCAAATGAACCACTAATTAACTGCTTCATTAAAATTGTTCTCCCAGAAACCATAACTGCTTGGTATAGTTTAAGTAACCACTTCGTAAACCTACCAAATGATATTCTGCTTTAGGGGACTACATAAGAAGTCTAATATACAGAAGTGAGACTTCCAAGCTCTGGATCTCCCTCCCCAGATAATAAAATTCTTACATTAATGATTTCACTTTCTGTCCATGTGGTCTGCATCTAACCACTGTTATGTCACAATATTTTAGAATACCATCACATATACCTAGCAACTTAGTTTGTAGTTAAACACCATTAATCTTTCAAACCAAATATTTTTTGCCAGATCTATTCAGCTGATGTTAATTTAAACCAGGGATGTCAAATTCAAGGCCTGTGGGCCAGATCCAGCCCTTGGGGTGCTTGGATCTGGTCTGCAGAGCCACCCTGAAAACAGCGAAGGACTGGCACGCAGTACCTCTGCTAGGGAAAATGGGCTCCCAATCTCTGTTTTTGGCTGGGATGGCCTCCTGCAACCCTCTGCCAGCAAAAACAGAGCTTTGGAGGACCACATGCAGGAGTTTTTGCTTGCAGAGGGTTGCAGGAGGCCATCCCCGCCAAAAACAGAGATTGGGAGCCCATTTTCCCTGGCACAGCACTCGCACCAGTCCTTGTTACATAAGTAACATCAAGCTGTCTATGCCCACCCTGGCTTCCTGAGGTCAAGCACAACTCTGATGTGGCCCTCAATGAAATCAAGTTTGACACACTTGGTTTAAACCATTTCACTAACTGTCAAAATGCCTCAGTTATTGCCTATCTATATATACCACCAGCTGCCAGATACTTCCTTCCCTCCCTGAACTAAGAAAAGCTCAGCATATAGATTTGAAGACCCCAGTTCTGCTGGCCAATAAATTAGGTGTCTTGAAAACCAGATTAGCAAATTCATGTCTAATGAATGAAGCAATTAGTTGTGAAGATTGTATGATACCCCCAGGATTCAGAGGAGCTAATGATACTGAACAACAGAACCTGAGTGTAAATCAGGAAATAGTCTTTTGCTATCCTATTTTGCTTTTTGAGCAAATGCTGGACTAAAAGCCCATCCACAATTCCCTTTAGCTGTAACTTGAAGATGCCTTGCTAATGATCCTTCAAGGGCATATTTTCATTATACCGCTTTTGTCAACCCTATGTCATGAAATTACTTGACACTCGATGGGTAGCTATATATATTTAATAAACAAACAAACAAAAGTAAACATCTTCATTGATGATGGCTAGAGTTGAATTGCATTCATAAGGGCAACCATTAGTCACCTGTGCAGTTTGTGTAGCAGAGATGTTAAATGGGTCTACCAACATATGCCTATAATTCCTCACATTCTGGACCAAAAAAGGGTTATAAAAAGGGTTATAAAATTAAGCTGAACTCGCTTAACAACCACCTTGTTTAGCAATGGAAATTTTGTTCCCAATTCTGGTTCTAAGTCAAGGACTATCTGTAGTTGTTGACCTAATTGCAGAACACCACACAAAAGATTATTAAGAAATGACTTGCAGTCAAGAGACTGCGTGGTTAGTGCAGTACTATAGATAAGTCTGAGCAAAGGCCCTACTGACTAATGCTGCCCCCTGCTCTCTGAACAGAAATTTGAGAACTCTCAGACTGTGTATGAGGTCTGCCTGGAAAAGAGCTGCCTCATCAGAATTAAAGACATAAAATTCATGGCCCTAGAAAAACTATGAAGACATAGTGCCTCAATTTTGTCAGGGCTGAGCTTAAGCTTGTTGCTGTTACTCAACCACTAGAAAAAGCACTGGCAGCGTCACTTGACCTCTACTGATGTTACATGAGTGTGCCAACAACCTCACCCAATTATTTCATGTAGTTGTTAAACGGGAGGGGTGAGAATGTCAATCCATGCAGTGACTTATAAATCAACTTGTCTCCTGCCAACATCAATGGGCACTGGTGACAGAAAAAATGAGGAGAACCACTGAAACACTCTGCCTCTCATTTCCAATTCCCACAGTCAGTTGAGATGATATCATGGCTGATGGTATCAAAAACTACTGAAAGGTCAAGGAGAACCAGAATGGTCATACCATCCCTACCCCATTCCATCAGAGGTCATCAACAAGTGTAATCTGTCAGCCTCTATATTATGTTGCAGACTGAAACCCAATTAAAAAGATCCACCTACTTCATTTCCTTCAGGGCCCACAGAAATTTCAATACCACCACCTTTACAACAATCTTTATTAACAAGAAAGGTTGAATACTGGGCAGAAATTGTTCAGGATTGCTAGCAATGGCAGTGAAGGGAATTCTTCAGAAGGGAATTCACCATTTCCTTCTTCAAGGGAAGCAAAACCAACTCCATTCTGAAAGATAAATTCTCCACAATATGAACTCAGCCCTACAGGTAGTCCTTGACTTACAATTGAGTCCAAAAATTCCGTTACTAAGCAAGACAGTTATTAAGTGAATTTTCCCCATTTTATTATCCTTCCTGCCAGAGTTATTAGGTGAATTGCTGCAGTTGTTAAATTAGTTATACGGTTATTTAAGTGAATCTGGCTTCCCCATTGACTTTGCTTGTCAGCAGGTTGCAAAAGGTGATCACATGACCCCAGGACACTGCAACTGTCATAAATGCATGCCAGTTGCCAAACTTCCTACTTTTGATCATGTGACCATGGGGATGCTGCAACGGTTGTGTGAAAACGGTCGTAAGTCACTTTTCCCAGTGCATCGTAAATTTGAATGGTCATTAAATGAAGGACTATCTATATGTCACTTCCAAGGAAGATTTAACTAGCCAAGACAGCACCCTCACCAGACTTAAATGAGAATAGAGACGTATTGTTGGGGCAGAGCAAATTGTACCAGCAGTCATTTAGTTCTGTTTCAAGGACTGTAAGATAGCATGTTAAACTGGCTGTCTGACTGTACCCTAACAAGATTACTTAATTTCTTCGACAAAATTTGCTGCTGCCTCCAATAATGGGAGGATGAGAATATTGCTTCACCCATAAGCACATATTAAAAAGTCTAATCAATTAATCTTTCCAAATCAGGGCACTCTACCTGGGCTTGAATTAAAGCACCAAGCTAGAAACCAGCGAGTCTGTGAGTTCTAATCCCACTTTAGGCATGAAAAGTGGCTGGGTGATTTTGGGCCACCCACTCACTCTTAGTCCAAACTGTCTCACAGGGTAGTTGTTGAAGGGGAAATAAGAGGAATGAATATTATGTATGTTGGCTACCTGTGTTATTTAAAAATAATAATAAATACAAATAAATACACAAATAAATTGCATAACCAAATAATTTTAGCTGGGAAAAGCAATGTATCTGAGGGACACAGGTTGGGAAATGTTAGCGGAGAGAAAACATGAATACCCAATAGTCTTACAGTACAATGTATAGTATTCATAAGTTTTGTAGTTCTGCTGTTTTGTGTAGTATTTGTACATGGGATGGACAGGAGGGAAAGGAAAAACAAATATTCCTCCAGAAATACTTATTGTTGCCATATTTGTTTTAATTTGCTATGTTTCCAAGATATGTAATACCCTAGGCCACATTGTTTAAAGCAAAGATATGCACTTTTAAGATGATTTGGGAAATAATTGATGTTTTCTAAACTTTGACACCTGAGGCCAGGGCCTATTCAGCTTTAGATCCATGCCAGGCCCAGTATCCAAGCATTTCCAGAAGAGATGGGCTTCTCAGCCAGTTTCCTACCCAAATAGGCCAACCTGTTTAAATTTAAAAATAGATTTCTATCATAGACTTTCAGACAAATTTTGAAATTACCCTTTTCCTATCTCCTCTGTCCATTGTCCATGTACTTAAAAGAAGGGTCTATATATGAGCAGACTTGATGTGCATAGAAAGCCTCCTGACCTTTCTTTGGCCCCCCTTCAGCGCACAAAAAGGACACAAAACTAATTATTTTTACATATTTGAGGACCTTGCGTGCAAGCAAAGCTCTCATTGAGGCATTAAAAAGTCTGAGTATATTGTGATGCTGAAGCACTTTCAAAGAGAGTCTGAATCAAACGTATTTCTGAATGAACTCATTAGAATGGATAAACCATCTGACTGATAGATTTAAAAAACTGCATTCAGAAATATTGTCTTTTATACTACATATTATATAATACAATATAATGGATACTAAAATATTTATGTTTATCTCCATAGCACCCATCACTAACAGTACCAGATGTTATATAAACATATATGGAACAACTCACTCACTCCTTCTCTCATAAATGTACAATACCATTACTTACAAGCGCAATGTACATGTACCACCACTGCATCTCTCTCTTTATGATAAATGTATAATATTATTATTTACACACCCAATCAACATTACCCTGAAACATGTCAATGCAGTGTATAAACTAAGCCACATTTTTGGATGTGTATCATGCATCTTTTCCTATAAGAATGTATAAACCCCCTAATAGGGCTTTTTTCAGAGGTACAGTTGGTGTTGATATGTAGGCAGGAAATTATGCATTTTGTAGTTTAACCCTTTTAGAGGACATCAAATTAGAGAAAATAGATAAAATCATACTGAAAAGGCCCATTGCACATCATATTCCAATCATGACAATGTTTAAAACAAATCTTTTGAAGGTTATTCTTTCAATCTGCCACCACTAGGAATCTTCCCTCCTCCACAAATCTCAGCAGTCACACTTCATATGAAGACCATAAAACTCCATGTTTTCATGCTTTCTTCAACCTGATAGCCCCATAATTCGTTTCGAATTCAGCCATCCCACATACACAATAAACTAAATCAAGTACAAGACTGAATACCAGAGAGAGAAGATGCCTTATTACTCTTAAGCCAATAAATACCTCAACCCAAAATGGCTGCCTTCTCTGTTTTTGCCCAGGAACTCAGGAATGAGGAACCTTTCGCATTTGGGAGGAGTAAATTTGGCATTTGGAAATCATAACTTATGAGTTGAAAAGAAAAGCAGCAAAGGAGCAGAAGTAACGATTTAGAAATCATACTATAACCATTTTTTAACAAACTGTGGTATTTGAGGTTATATAACATTTAAACTCACACATATGTACTTGTTCTAAAGAACATATGGATAGTAATATTTCCCCTGAACAAATTTTTCATAAATGGAAATTTTCTTTTTTCTTCTTCTTTCTTTTCACTGGCTGGGGTAAATTCTGTTCTCCACAATCAATTATTTTAATTGAAGCCACATCTCACTCCATAATCTAGTAGTCTATATGTGGGCATATATACAACTGAGGCATACTCAAATTTTACAAAATCTGATGATGCGTTTGTCTCTTAAGAACTAAAAAAAAAACCTCATTCCATTCTGTTTCTTTGCTGTCTTCCTTCTCCTTGCATTGTTTCATATATCATACATATCATACATATTAGCAGAATTATTACAATCATAATTACCTGGAATCCTCTGATACTGAAATTTGCAACTGAACAGAGAAGGACAGTATTTGACTAAAAGTGATGCTAAGCCAGTAATTGGGTAAATTAGTTATGTATGAAGTAGGTTTGATCCATCTGCAATGATTGAAAATATTATGTTACCCAGGGAAGGGAAGAGAAGTAGAAAAAGAATATTCTCAAAGAATCCAGTGTCAAATGCAAGTGATGATACCTATACGAATATGTCAAGATTGACATATCTGAATATATTAACCAAAATCTAAATTGGGAGGGTAGAGGAGGGGTCAATAAGGAAAATGAGGAGGAAGAACATATATAAATCCAAGACCATTTGTAAACTAATCATTCATTCAAAACTTTTTGTGCATAAAATACACAAAATACAGTTCTAGAACAATCGATTTCCAATCCCAGCATTGTTCCACACCCATCTCTCCACTTATGTTTTTCTAAGTCCCAGGTTGTGTACCTACCAGTTTACTCGAAGTCAGGTAGTCTTGTGCTGCATAACTTTTTTCAAATCTTTGTTTAGTTTCTTGCTGCCCAGTTTTAATATTGCTTCCTTGGTGGCACTTTTTGATGTGCCTTACCTCGGAGTTCCTTTTTTTCCTTTTCCCAGTTTGTAAACCGCTGTGCTTTTCCCAACGTTCTTTGGATAGCTAATTTCCAACCTCCCTTTCTCTAGGCAATGCCCACCGTGTTGTGCCCTGAGGAGCAGCTGGCTTCTCTTGCACATACTCTCAGGGATGCCCAGTTTAGATCCCTGCTCCCATGCTACCTTCGCAATCCAATACTACTAACACTTTCACTCTTTAGCATCTTACCTTTTCATTCAACAATCCCATTCAAACACACATCCTTTTTTCGCAGAAGCTTTTTGGAGGTCTTATCATCTCCTCAAGTTTTACCCACTGTTTTCTGGTGCTCACCCAAAATGGGCTCCCCAAAATTGTTGCTCCTTGCGTGCCTACTGCTCATACCCACTCACTCTTGCTCTGTGCTATGAATGACTTTGGGGCGGGTGTTGTTCAAGAATAAATATCATTTCTGCAAACTGAGATTGGGGGTGGGGGAGTCTGGGATGCGCTGGGGGGGGAATGCAATACTGCTGTGACATTTGTGCTAAGTTGTCGTGTCAGATTTGAACTTAATTCCCTCCAATGGATCAAGGGTGGGAGGGGGCAGAGCAGGGAGAAATGTCCCCAGTTATACAGCCATGTGTTGTTGCTTACAGAAATCATAGAGAAGGAGCCTGTCAGAGCTGGTCAGGGCTAGAGGGTATGGTGAAGAAAGGGAGGGGGGAAATGGGACAGATGCCACAGACAAGCATGAGATGTACCTTGTACAAATGACTGCAGGGACAGAAGAGAAAGAGAAACCAGTATGCTTTTTCTAGCCCTTCCCATCTTCCCATCTTCTTCCAGCCTTTCCCATCTTTGCCCTTAGCTCTTGTCCTTAAGCATTATCAAGTCTCTCTCCTTTTAATCAAAGGAGCTCCAAAGGTTCCAAGATCATCTAAAAAAGGAATCTTTGTTCTGAGTTCTGCTCAGACCAGCTAAATTCAGGAGTCTCACCACAGAGACAATTCAAATTATTGATTTCCAATGCCTGTTATGTATACTTGCCCAGTCTTCCTTTCAGATGTCATAAATGAAACCAGTTTTTTATCGTATCTCCTTTGGGATTTCCATTCTCCAAGTCACACTCTCCCACCATAAAGCTGAGAATGGGCACCATGGTGCCTAAGTGATTTAGGGTAAACAATGAGGAGATGACCTTGATCAGAAGCAATTAAAATGGAGCTACTTGATATAGGGCAACTCAGCCTGAGGGAAATACAGTAGGTTGTGAATAGAGTACAAGCAATTAGCCTGATGGGGGATGCTTTTACACAAGGAGTAGGGGGACAGCTAGCAAGTAGAGTCTCCTAATTTATTGAACTTGTTATCCGATGGTATATCAAAATAATGATGCATTTATCCTCTGGAGCTTTCTATGCAGATTTTTATTAAGTTGCTGAATAGGTGAATAGAACATCTTATTATTTGCCCTTATTTAGTTCATTTTAGTTCTTGTAAATTCACATGGGAGACGTTAGCCCTGCGTGGAAGGTCTATATAAAGCTCCTTGATCTGGGTTGCAAAAAAATAATAATCAATTGATCACTAGATAGCAGCAAAGATATACTGTAATTATCTGCATATCTGCTGCCATCTAGAGATCCTCTAATTTTTTCAGTTCTGGAGGTAGGAGCCGTAGACTGTTGAGTGTATTGAAAGAAAGCAAGGGAAGACAAATCAAACTCAGCTCAAACAGACAATAAATGTCTGCAAAAACTGTAGTTAAAGTCTACAGGCAACAGAAATTCCCATTGCAACTGATTTTATTCTCTCTAAATATGGATATTTGTGACTAATCAGGCATTGATTTGCAAAAGAAGAAAACAAAACACTGTTATTTTTTCCTTTCTTTATTTAATGTAGAAACTATTTTTCTTCCAAATAATTTTAGGATGGCATGCAGGTTATTATATAATATACAATATAATTATTGTAAAATAATTATTTAAAATTAATAATTTAAATTATTTAATTATGTAAAAAAATATTTTGTAAAATAATTTTACAAATGTTAGCTGAGGACTGTCTCAAGAACATTTGTGACTGTGTAAATCTGGATCTCACCTATCTAAAGTAATGTTCCTATTATGAAAACTGGGACAGAAAAAAATCAACCAACTTGTATGAAAGAAATGCTTAATAGATCCACTAAAGAATTGCCAACAGAAAATCTGGTTTGGTTGGTGGGGTGGGGTGGATATAAGTATCATGGGGTGATTTCAAATCAGATTTCCAGAACTTTGTATTTTATTTTGTAATAACCTGAAATCCATCCAATGGAGTCAAGATAAAAACAAAAACAAAAAAATGAGTTTATATACAGAATTAAATATCTGAACGCAAGAATTGACTCACTGTTCCGGGTCTTAATAAAGCTCACAACTTTCCACTAAAATTTCCAGGTGTCCCAAGCTTACTTTATTACAACATTACAAATTCTAAGAGAAATGGATATTACTGTACTCTGTTGCTACTACAATGATTATAAGAACTGGGAATCAGAAATCCTGGTGGATCTAAGACAAATCAATCCGAGATCTACCAAGGGTGGTAACAGATTTACCTGTGACTTAAATGAAAAACAAAACAAAACACGAACAAACAAACAAACAAACAATTCTAATGCAAGGCATGGCAGGACAGGGCAATTAAGGGAAAGAGGATTGGAGAAATCCTCTGGTCACAACTAAGTGTCTAACGATAGGCATTTTGACAAAAATGTTTTATTAAAACTGTATCCAGAGGTTGTGGGTCCACCACGGAAAGTCTTGGCAATCATTAGTCTGAAATGCGATAGGATCTCCTGCTTGAGGGGAGGATTGGATTAGAACACCTCTAAGGTCTCTTCCAACTCTGTTATTCTGCTATTCAATAAATGTCTACTGATAGATATTTTGGCAAAAATTGCCATGTTAAAAGTGTAGAGATGGGGAAATAGGAGTTCTTAGAAAATCTAGGAGAGGCAGTGGTCTGTACCTTAACTGGGTCCATCTTTGTGAAGAGTAAGGGTATCCACGCGACTTCAGAGTGGCTGAGGCTAAGTACATATTTCTGTTGCTGCCACAGCCATCAATTAAAAATGCAAAGCAGATTGACTCATGTGGAAGGGGGCTTGGGGGGAGCGAGGGAATGTCAGGCTTCATCTATCTGTCCAGCAAGACATGATAGAGAGGGAAGAAGGTGACATGACAAGCGGGGTGATGCCTGTAGGGCTACATATCTAAAGAGGTTTAGCAATGGACCCTGTCCCACTTTTTAAAAGCAAAAGCAAATCTTTGCAGATCCAAGAATGTCAAGATCCTTAGAGAATCCAATATTTCCCTCTCTAATCTGGTTATGCATTGGAAGTAAAGTGTCCTTCCGACACCTGTAAAAAATACCCCCCATTGTAACACAGAAGCATAAAAAGGGGGCCCTGGTATATCCCCTACCTCAATACTTGTCCTTCGTTGGTTTGCACTGGCCCCATCTCCTCTCTCTCTCTCTTAACCCCACAACAACAACTCAGCTCCATCGCTTCAGATTATTTCTTGCTTCTGACAGAACCATGATTTTGTTAATTGAAACATTAAAGTGCTCCCTTTCATAGCCCTGACTTTACCCTTTCTTCAGCGAATGCTTGTCAAAGCTGGGTCAGAAATAGAGGGGGAGGAAATAGTGTGTAGGGCAAGGCACATAAGATTCTCAACTGCATCCCTCGGGGCCAGCAAAAAAGATGGAATTTCAAGAGCAGCCAGTTTATTTCATGGCCCAGGAATAGTTGGGTAAAGCAGAAGCACAACTAGACAAGATGGGTGTGACAGCCAGGAAGTGAACACATAAACAGAACCAAAGCAGTGTTGGAGACTGAACAGAGGGGGTGGGAGGGACAACAATTATAACAAATATAGCTAAGAAAACAATCTCCCTGCACATGGCATAGGTTATTTGCAGAACCACCTGTTCATAGGATCTCTGTCAGATCCACATATTCCAACAAGCCTCCTTCCTGGGAAACAAAAGCCAGTGTATGAGACCTTTGAGGTATGCCTTCTTGGTAGTAACCCCTGATTTTTGAAGTGATTTGCCCTCCCAATATACAATTGGTACTAACCCTGCAAGCCTTTAGAAAGGCAGTCAAGACATGATGTCAATCCCAAAGCCAAGAATGGCATGTGGTCAGTCTTCCAAATTGGGTTCTTTATTATTTCACACCTGTACACAGAATCTTTCCAGACTGACCCCTCTACTATCTTTGTCTATCATGTATTCTGAGAACTGTTAGAGAGCCCTCTTTTCTTTCACACATAATCTCTGAACTGAGTTGGAATGCAAACCCCTCCCTCCCGGAAATCCACCTCCTTACTACTACATTTTATTACATTGGCTTGTTCACAGCCTTTGGCTCTGGATGAGAAGAACCCCAATTGTTAAACTGCAGCATATTTTAGTCTGGTTGCCATATTATGATTTCAGGGGGCTTTTCATTTATTGTGTAGTATACATGGCAACAATAACTAGCTAACCAGATAACCAGATAAACAAACAAACAAACAAACAAAATTCTCTATCTCTTCCTATTTCAAGGAACCACTGAATAAAAACTAATATAAATTGGTATCTATACTTAGTTGTCAAAACAAAAGTTTTGAAAAATGTATTTTTTGCTCCACTAGTCATCTTTACACATTTATACAGTTAGAGACCTTTTCATTTTATCGCCCTCCCCCCACGAATTATCTTCTAAATATTATGGACTGCAACTTCTATTGATCTCCTGTAGTCTGGAGAGGTTGTGGATTGCAATTTACCACATCTGGACCATGTCCGATTCAGGGTGAGATATAGCATTATAACTTGATCAACCTCCTTCAGATTTCAACACAGTATTTCTCAATTTACAATAATAATTATAACCAGAATTGTTATTGCTAAGCAAGGTTGTTGCTTAAGTTTGTTAAATAAGTTGCACCTGATTTTACAACCTGTTTCATAACATTTGCTAAGTAAATCACTGCAATTGTTAAATGAATCCAGTTTCTTCCATTGATTTAGCTTGTTGGAGGCTAGCTGGAAAAGTCACAAATGGCGATCACATTCCCCTGAGATATTACAATCATAGTGGTCAGATGCTTGCCTATCGCCAGGCACCCAATTTTTTTATCAAGGGAGACTGTGCAGATACTGTGACAGCTGTAAGTGTGAGGACTAGTTGTAAGTCACTTTTGAAGTGCTATTGAAACTTTGAATAATTGCTAAACAAATTGTTGTGATGAGTCAGATCTTAATTGTTCTGGCATGTGCACAAACAGGAAGAAGGAAGAGATGTGTGCATGCAGCTCCTGCCTAACAAAGATAAAGGAAAGGAAAGTGAGTACATGAAAAATTGGTCAAAGGCTAATAACAAAAGCCAGATGCCTGGTATACTATATCAGGTATACAGATAAGGTATGGAGTTGATAGAAGGTCAATGGAAGGTCTGTTAGATAGTAGCTCAAATTCTTATAGGGTTAACATAAGGTATGGAGTTCAGTGAACCAATAGAATGTCTGCTCGATATTGGCATTTACCTCCGGCAAGAAAATGTTTCTGAACAGATCAGCAGAATGCTGCAGATATAAATATAAACAAGAGACGTTCTTTCATATGTGGTGGATGTGCCGAAAAGCAAGGAAATATTGGATCAAAATAAAGATATGGTTAGAAGAAATCCCGAAACAAAAAATTGAATTGAAAACAGAACTTTTTCTATTAGGTATAATAAGAGAAGACCTAAATAAAGAAATCCAACATATTATACTTCATATAGTAACTGCGGCTAGAATTACATTTGCTCAAAACTGGAAACAGGATAACATTGATGTAATGGTAATAAAAAACGTGCTTGATTGTACTGAGATGGACAGGTTAACTATGGAATTAAAAGATAAACAAGAAACAGACTATTACATGATTTGGAATATATGGTATAATTGGCTAGAAAGTAGATGTAAAGAATGTACATAAAGTTTAATTAAAAGGTATACTAAAATGTGTAATGTGTGTGTGTGTGTAAATATTGATACAAGATACAATTAAAGAGTATTATGTACATATATTAATAATTATATAATATATAGCATAGTGATGTATACAATTGAAATAGCCATGATTTAAATATAAGCGATATCGATACTGGAACACTGTTAAGAGTGGAAATATAGTGTAAAAGTTGAAATATTTAATAAAAACTAATTTAAAAAAAAGAATATCTGCTAGATAGTAACTCAAATTCCTGTAGGGTTAACATAAGGTATGGAATTGAAGTTGAGCCAGTAGAGTGTCTGTTAGATAATTCCTAAAGTGCTTATTAGACAATATTTCTGTAATCTTGCCTTAAATAAAAGCTTGCTGAATCCTTTGTTGTAGGTTCCGGCATTTTGTTGGCCTGGACCTCTTTTACTGAAGCACTTCAATAACAGGGAAATCAATCCTGCACCTTGTGTCTCGTAGTCCTCATTAGCTTTGGTGCCAGGCTCAGACCCAAATTTGGGGACAATAGTTGTAAATCAAGGACTACCTGCTTACAGTGATTGTAAGTCAAAAGCTTCATGCAAGGAATTGGCCCTCAATTCCTCTGCTCTCTTCTGTTGTTGAATAGACCAACTCTCATTCTACTACACCTTTTCAGTGTTCACCCCACCAATTCACTCCCCACAAAAATTTGGTTCATGCCAAGCAGCCTAGTTTCTTTTCTTCTTTTTTTTTCTAGTAAGCACATCCTGCAGAGGCTTCAAAGGATCCCTGCTGCCTAAAAAGGCATGCTTGCCTGGGCCAGGCTGGAAAATGTAGCTGAAGATAAACACATGTCAGTGGAACAGAAACTCTGTTTTTCCCGCTTGGGATGGATCTCAACAGCCACTGCCAAGGGCCGTTGGGAAAGCTTGCCAAGAGCTGCCAGATGGTATACTTGATCCTTTACGGGGATGGAATAAGACTGCAAGGCCAGGTGGAGGCTGGCCATGGGAGGACTAGAAGTAGGGAAGATGTTTAAACTAAGATGAGAAACTAGACCAGTTAGGAGATAAGACATGTCTGGGTGATGTGCTACAGAAAGAGAGAGGTACAACCTGAAGTAGGTATATAAGCAAGCACAGATGGGAATGTGGGATATTTGGCTGACAAGGCAACATATCCTTGTTTTCCATTTTTGCACTAATTTTACACAATACATTAACCTGTAGTTAACTGAGCTATGAATAATTGAATTAGCCCAATCATCTGGATTTGCAAAACACTTTGCAAATCCATATACTGAGCAGGCTGGTTGGGTTTGCCCATTATATTGGGCACTTTTCCCATTTCCACCTAACCTTGGGAAAATTGTTTGTCCCCAATGACGTTGCCTTTAGCTTGTTCTAACCCACAGGTCACACGGGCTCAAGTCATCCTTAGTTGTTCCACTTTTCAAGATGCTTCCACTCCACTCAAAGTCAAGAGCTACATGTTCTACTTTTCACCCATCATAACAAAGGTGACGTCAGATTACTAGTAAGGGCTGGGATCAGAAGGACTCCTGTTCTGGCTGAGATGCAAACAGTACAATAATATTTTCACAGTCCTCAATACACAACCACAATTGCTATCAGATTTCTGTTGCAAAGCAAGCCATTTGTTAAGTGAGTTGTGCTCAATTTTACAACTTCCCCACCCCCCAAGATTGTTAAGCAGATCGCTGCAGTTAAGTAAGTTATTAAGGAAATCATCTTCCCCATTGATTTTGCTTCTCAGAAATCAGCTAAGATTGCAAATGGTGATCACATGACCTGGGACACAGTAACCTTTGTAAGTACATGCTGATTGCCAAGCACCCAAATTTTGATCAGATGATCATGGGGATGCTACAATGGTTGTTAAGTGTGAGGATCGATTGTAAGTAACTTTTTTCAACATTGTTGTAACTTTGAAAGGTCACTAACCAAATGGTTGTTAATCAAGGACTACCTGTACAGTTTGAAATCTTGCGGAATTAGCTGACGTTGCTAAGATAGTTTTGGAACATCATCGTGTTGTTAGGCAGAACTACCATCAGAGAAAGGAAAATGGAATGCAATGGACAAAACAAGTTATAAAATCCAAAATTCCTGAAAGGACCACGTTGCAATTTTGTGTGGCTGCAGAATAAACCTGGGTGATGGGTCAGGTTTCCTCCCTTTAAGCTTGGCTGAAGCTTCACATGTAAGCAAACCTTCTATGGAGTTCTTGGTACTCTTGGAGCTTGGTTATCTGCTTGCAGATGTTTCATTACCACCCTATCAGGTAACATCATCAGTGCAAGTGAATATGGGGTTCACTGCCTGTCTTTATTCAGTTGCCTGCCAGTGTTGATGGAGGTGTGGTTTTCTCCTTGGAAGCTCCTTGATTTTATTTTCTGCTTGATTGTTTGTCCTGATCCCTGATATTTTTTAATGTTGGCTGCTGGAGGGAATTCTTTTTATCTATGGAGACTGAAGTAATATTAAACAGTCAATTTCCTCTGAATTGAACTCAATGCATTTTCACCTACCCTTCCCAAGGAAGGAAAAGGAAAATACGTTTTGCTCTTTTCATGCTTAGCACAAGGTGGCAATTGATTACTGACATTTTTAAAAAAATTCTTTCTTTGGAAACTAACCCACAAAGTAGCATCCACCTTACGTAGGTGCAAAAATACCAACAACACCCAAATACTTACCCTACAACTCTGGTGTTTTTGCTTAGCTTCTTGAGATCAGCAAAAAATCTATTAACTGCAACTTTTTGCTGCTGTATTTTTGCAGGCCAGATCTCAGAGTTCAATCATGTCCCAAATTCAATCTCTGATATTTTTAAAAAATAGTTAGAAAGATTGATATCTGAAGCAAGCGGTGCAATCCATCCAGCCGAATGCTAGAATCTGGCTGGGTGAACTACAGATTGGTTTAAGAAGATGATGTTAGTCTGACCTCTTCTGGAATAAAAGGGTTACTACAGAGATCGACAGGGAAAGGGGAATTAGCAAGTCAGAGAGTTTTCTCAGAATAATTAGGTTAACATGGGAGCAGTGATAAAATTCTTTTTTTTTTACTACCGGTTCTGTGGGCATGGCAGGGGAAGGATACTGCAAAATCTCCATTCCCACCCCACTCTGGGGGCAGGCAGAAGTGGCATTTGCCGGTTCTCCAAACTACTCAAAATTTCCACTACTGGTTCTACAGAACCTGTCATAACCAGCTGAATTTCACCCCTGAATGGGAGTTACATGCTATATAACATAGGATGTTCCCAAAAGTAAACTGTATAATGGCTTAATCTTATGGACTGATTCATGTTGTATGATGTTTGGGTTTCCAATAATATGCTAAAGCGTAAGCTATTCACCTTATTTTGCCTAGCCCACCATACTGGGTGAATCAAGCTGTGATTTGAGTTGTTTGTTTTCATTAAACATTGCAATTTATAAAATCTGCTTTAGCACCAAGCTCAAGGATAACCATTATTTGAGGGTATGGGGTCAAAATTAACTTTTCAGAAAACTCAAGGAGGCATTGGCCAGGTTTTTTAAAAAATCAGAGTAAGAATAAGATCAAAAGACCTTAGAGAACAGGTTTGCTGCCTTTCTCAGTCTTATGCATCCCCCATTGTTTTAAAAAAATCCCCACTGTGTCATAGGGAATGTTTCATTTAGAACCTCTTGCTCCCAGAAATGAGACAGATTATGGGGTATCACAGCAAAAGATGATGGCGTTGGAACCCCAGAAATTAAAGAAGAGAATGAAAATACAGAAAACAAAGACAAGATACTAGATGAACTTATTAATGGAGTAAATGTGAGTGAAAGTGGAAAGAAGGGAAACTGGAAAAGTGATTTTGACAATTTGGAGCTTTATCCCAAATTCCAAGATGCAGGAGGAAAAAAAGAGCGAAAAGGATGGACTTAAGAAGACAAATCTATCCAGAAATAAATTTGATAACCAAAGTTAAGCAAATAACAATTCAAGGGCAACGAAACTACATGAGAGATCTTCCAAACTACAAAGTGCGGAGAGAAGTTCTAAACTCTGGAAAGAAGCTGAAAAGAGAATTGACACAACAGCTGGCGAGAGAGAAAAGACCATTTTGCTGCTGGAAGGACACTGGCTGATAATGTTAGTTGATGATAAAAAGTTAGCTAATTTTTGATTATCAATAAGTAGGGATTATAGTATTTTGTAGACTGTTTTAGATTATTATTTAATGTTTATTCATTAACATATAATTTACTATGATATTAATAATGAAATGATAACCTTAATTAGGATAAATAACCAGGCCATAAATTGTAATTTGGGATCTGGTGAAAAGACGTATAAATCTTACAAAGTTTTGTTTAGATCTTGTTATGAGAGTATAAATAATTTGGGTCAGAAGAGAGGAGACATGATACAAATAGGCAAACAATTGGTTTTTCTTTTTCTTTTAACTATAATAATAAGAAAGAAATGTTAATGCATACTTTTGGTGATTATTAAGTAGAGCCAAGGTGGCGCAGTGGTTAAATGCAGCACTGCAGGCTACTGCTAGATCAGCAGGTCAGCGGTTCAAATCTCACCGGCTCAGGGTTGACTCAGCCTTCCATCCTTCCGAGGTGGGTAAAATGAGGACCCAGATTGTTGGGGGCAATATGCTGACTCTCTGTAAACCGCTTAGAGAGGCCTGAAAGGCCTATGAAGCGGTATATAAGTCTACTGCTATTGCTATAAATGTTAACATCTCTTAGATTGTCTTAGATTTTAAATGTTTATTTTGTTAATACATAATTAACCAATCTGGGACTTAGGGGAAAGACCTATAAATCTTATTAATAAATTTCTGTTTAGAGAGGGTTATAAAGATATAATCTTGTTTGGGCCTGTGGAGAGGAGAGGTGAGATAAATTGTAAATAATTTTTAGTTAACTACAATAATAACAAATAAATGTTAATGGATAATATTTAATGGTACATACAGGTGTGTTGTACCAGTAAAAGTAAAATGGACAGAAGCGTTAATTTGTGAGTTGGGGGGGGGGGATGTTAGATATCCTCCTAACTGACCTTCTTTTAGAATATGTTATAAGGATGTAAAGTTATGGCAGATTCATTGTGATTGCGAAAGTATGCCAGTAGGTGGTTGTGTCTTCAAATATAAATGATTTTAGGGGGGGGGGGAGGACACGTTTAAGTAACCATAATCATATGAAAATTGTGGTACAGTGATAGTAAAATACATAAATTCTAAAATGTACAACTCAACCTGAATGAAATATATGTAATGACTGTGGAAGAAACACAAAAATGTGCCTGTAACCAATTGGCACGCTTTTTACAAGATGTAATGAAAGATGATTCTTTTTTTTCTTTTTCTTGTGTTCTTGTATAATAAAAGTTATATATATATATATATATATAGATAGATAGATAGATAGATAGATAGATAGATAGATAGATAGAGATAGAGATAGAGATAGAGATAGAGATAGAGATAGAGATAGAGATAGAGATAGAGATAGAGATAGAGAGAGAGAGAGAGAGAGAGAGAGAGAGAGAGAGAGAGAGAGAGAGAGAGAGATTCCCAGTAAGGGTATGGCTAGCTGATGAGAGCTAAATAGCTTGAAATAGATCTATACTAGTCTCCCTTTATTTATTTATCAGCACAAATACAATATATATATATGAACCTCTTGCTCCCTATCTGCACCTTAATTTTGGAAAGAGGGTATTGACGTATTTGAAAATGTAAACAGGGCAATATTTTATTACTAAACATGATGCATGCATAAAATCTCTGTGATTGCCTTCCAAATTTCTAAGTGCCTTTTAACCTCCAGTGTTAAAAAAAATCTTAGCCCCACACACCAAGTGATGTCACCAAATGTGCTCTGGGTCCCCTAGAATGAAAATACAGGCCTCAGACTTGTCGTATCCCATTGTGATTTGTATGCTAGCAGGTTGTGGGAAGTCAGTTAATTGTGATTCATGCATTCATTCTATTCTATTAGATAGTTATAGCTTGGCACACAGTAGCAGTAATGTCGTTACTCAGATAGATAGATAACAGAGGAAAATCACAAAAAACACCACACTGACATAATATCACTCATAGACACAAAAGGGCTGGAAGTTGTATCCATGCAATGGTGCTTCTATCATTTTGAAGAAAGTATGCGAATAGGCTTCCGGTGGGGGGGGGGGCTGCCTGTGGGAGCTGGTTCTTAACAGCTCCTGATTCTATCGCTTCTCGGCCTTTTGGCTAAGAACAAGTGTAGTATCTCCTGAATCTTGGTTGCGTTAAACTGTCTGAACAGCAATTCATCAGCCGTTTGACAGCTTCTTTACCTTTTCTTCGGGCTTAGAAGGACAAGGTGAGCTAATTGTGCTTAGGCAGCACGCCAACTAACTTTCCCAGACCATAAATCTGGGAAGGGAGGAAGGGCACCTGACAGCAGAATTTTCTCCGTGCCAAGAACCCTGCTGCTTTTATTCGCAGCACAAAGGCATCCACCCATCCTCAGCACAAAATCTGATCTACTGAACCCGGAACGAGCATAGCCTATACACATGAACTTTTAATTGTATGTATTAATCCTTAGCTTCATTTTTACAAGAATTCCTTCTGATAACTTACTTGTTAAAGAGATATACAAAATGGCGCCGAGCAGCTTCGTAGTACTGGTTGGACTTTGAATTCCCATGGAGCTTAAAACTTCAAAGAAAAGGAAGTGATTTATTACTAAACTAAACAGCAATTGCTGTACAATCGGCCAGCATAGATTTATTAATTGGCTAAAGAAGATTAAACTTGGAATGGCTTCTAAGCAAAAGGTTCCCCCCCTCATTCTAATGTTTCAAAAAGTGTGGGCAGCTCCCCCGCTCCCAGTACGAAATTACAGTCATTACTTCCTCTCCCCCATTGTTGCAGGGGAGCCGTTGACTAAATAAATTTTTCAGAAAGAATTGGCTGAAGCTTTTAAAAATCATGCAGTTGCGATGGAAACAAAAATTAAGGAGGAGATATCCGTTGCTCATAAAGAACTATCTGATAAACTTGAGACTCAGGTTCAGAAGATCAGGGACGACATGTTGGGGTTTTTAAATTCACTATCAGAATATGTCTCTGGAATTGAAGATAGATTAGAAGATCTTAGTGATGCCAATATTAACTTGGTATCGAAAATGGATGTGGTTCAACAAAAAGTTGGAGATGATGAAAAAGAAATTATTATGTTACAGTATAGACAAATGGAATTTGCATTAAGAATAAGAGGTTTACGTGAAAATAACCAGGAAAATTTGAAACAAATTCTCTCAGAAGCCTTCGATAATCTGATGGGAAGTCCAGGTGGGAATTTTGAATGGCAAATTGAAAAAGTTTATCATGTTAACTCCTGGCTTGCCAGACAGAAGCAACTACCAAGAGACATCATGGTGTACTTTGCTACAAGAGACATGAGGAATATGATATTGCAAGAGTCTTATAAAACCAAGCTTCAAATTGGGGGTCAGGAGGTGACTGTTTTGAAGGAGATATCACCTCAAATGCTAAGATCTAGGAAAGACTATGCTTTTTTAGTTGAAGAGCTTAAAAACTGTCAGCTACAGTTCAGATGGGATGCACCAGTCAGATTAGCACTCATTTATCAGGGGCAAAGATACCGTCTTAATTTAGATGGAAGGCCCAAGACTTTTACAATAATATATTGAAGGCTGGACATTCCGCCCCGCCTGGACCTAGAGAAAGAGAACAAGAAGGACAAGATAGACAGCAAACTACACAAGTATCAACAAGGTTTGATCAACCTTCTATCTCAGAAGTACAAGGAGTCAAGGAACAAAGAGAAACCCATGTGATTACCAGATGAATGGACCAAGAATTAAAGAAGCAACAATCACAACAAACACCTGTTACCGGTCAAGATGCTACATGTACCAGTTTAGAAGCAGTGGGAGGAGCCAGACCAAAGATTAAATTCCAGGATGTCCAGATGGCTCTAAAAAAGCTTCAGGGAGCTAAGTTCCTAACGTGGAACGTTAATGGATTAAACTCACAGAAAAGGAAGAAAATAAATCACTTTCTTAAAAAGTTCAAGAATGATATATTTGCTTACAATTTGTTTGCAAGAAACTCACATTAGATCAACTGATCAAAAATACTTGATTAATACAAGACTTGGACAACACTTTATAGCTTCTGCTTTAGAGAAGAAAAATGGTAGAGTTATCTGTGGTGGCCCGGCAGGAATAGGTGGAGCTGCCGTCAGACTCCGACGGCGAGGGGTCTTATGAGTTGGCCTTGGAGGAGGTGGAGGACCCTGGACAGGGTGTTAGGGCTCGGCCGGAGCTGTTAGAGCTGCCGCCAGACTCTGAAAGTACGGGGGCTGATGGGTCGGCCTTGGAGAGGGTGGAGAACCCTGGTCAGGGTGTTACGGCTCGGCCGGAGCTGTTAGAGCTGCCGCCAGTCTCCCGACAGCACGGGTGCTGGTGGGTTGGCCTTGGAGAGAGTGGAGGACCCTGGACAGGGTGTCAACGGTGGAGGAGATGTGGTGGGGAGCATTGGATCAAGGGGAATGTTCCTGCAGGTATTTGGGAATCACGAAGGAGAAAACACAGGAAATGAGTGCAGGCCATCTTATGGACAATCCATTCCGACCGCATCCGGACTGTCATACCCGGGGGGAAGAGCCCTGCGGTGGAGGATAGTGTTATGACTCAGCAGAAACCTGTGAGTTGTTTCAGGATGCAGGATTACAATGCAGCTGGGGTTCGTTAGGCTCTCCTCCTGTGGATAAAAGACTGATGGTGCCACACCTTAGTGGCAGAAGTCAACGTTGTTCATTTGTTCGTGAGTTCAGTTCCGTTCCTGTTCGAGTTAGTGTTCATGATTCAAAGAGGCACTTGGATAAGTGATTTGCTTTCTGTAAACCTGGTTTGCTGTAAGAGTTTTGTTTTTGCATTTGCTATATAACTTTTTGCCAGAGACTTTATCTACATTTATTTTGGGCTCGCAGCCAGCTTGAGCCAGGACTGATAAAGATATTTCCTTTGAAGTTCTGTCTGGCTGTCGTTTGTGAACAAGCAAGGGGGGGGGTCAGAACAGTTATCTACTTAAGGAAGGATATGAAAGCTGAATTAATTGAAGCAGACCCCCAAGGAAGATATATTGCAATAGATTTGGTACTAGAAGGGAAAAGGACATTGCTACTGGGAATATATGCTCCCAACCAACAACAAGATGGATTTTATAAAAAGCTCCATGCTAAATTAGTACAGTGGGATTATAGGTCCTGCATACTATTGGGTGACTGGAATGGTATTATGGATACCAAGAAAAATAAGAAGGCTTCTTGGCCAAATACTCAAATGTGAGCGAAACTACCTAAGTCCTTTTCTGATATGATGGATGATTTTGAACTGAGAGATGTTTGGTGAGAAAGAAATGCAGAAGAATACGATTTTACCTTCTTTTTTGATAGACACAAATCCTTTTCTAGAATTGATTTCATACTAACTACCAATGATTTGCTTTCTAGGGTAAAGAAGACAAAGATATGTGCCAGTTTTATCAGATCATAATCCAGTTTGGATGGAGTTGGGAGGTGTGACGCAAGCAAGAAAGTCTTGGAGATTGAATGAAAATTTATTTAGATATGAGAAATATATTAATGAATGTAAAAAATTGTTAACAGAATACTTTGTATTTAATATGAATAAGGGTACATTTATGGAAATATTATGGGATGCAAGTAAAGCGTATATGAGAGGAGCTTTGATAAATCTAAATAGATTTATAGATGCCGATGCCTGGAAGCTGTCAGGATCTGGATGGGAGTGAACAAACTTGCACTCAATCCTGACAAGACCGAGTGGCTGTGGATGTTGCCCCCGAAGGACAGTCCAGATAGTCCATCCTTAATCCTGAGGGGTGAGAATTTACACCCCTCAGAGAGGGCCCGCAACTTGGGGGTCCTCCTGGAGCCACAGCTGACGTTGGAACACCATCTGTCGGCTGTGACCAGGGGGGCCTTTGCCTGGTGAATCAATTGCGGCCCTATTTGGATTGGGAGGCACTTCAAATGGTCACTCACACCCTCGTCACCTCAAGACTAGACTACTGTAATGCGCTCTACATGGGTCTGCCCCTAAAAAGCGTTCGGAGACTACAATTAGTCCAGAACGCAGCTGTGCGAGAGATATTGGGTATACCAAGATACACCCACATTACGCCTATCCTCCACGAGCTGCACCAGTTTCCTATTGATCTCCGGTCGCAATTCAAGGTGCTGGTCATTACCTTTAAAGCCCTACATGGCTTAGGACCAGGATACCTGCGAGACCGCCTACTGCCGCATACCTCCCAATGGCTGGTGAGATCGCACAAGGGGGCCTCCTTCAGGTGCCGTCAGCCAGGCAGTGTCGGTTGGTGGCTCTCCGGAGGAGGGCCTTCTCTATGGCCGCTCCGACCCTATGGAATGAACTACCCCCAGAAATCCGGACCTTACCCACTCTCATAGCCTTACGAAAAGCCATTAAAACCTGGCTATTCCGGCAGGCTTGGGGCTGTTGACCTCATTACTGAGGTCTAGCCCCGATTAGATTGGGTGCATGATGATGTTTTAAATTGTCTTCTTTTATGTTTTACTAATTACTTTCTTTGTTTTGTAAGCCAACCGGAGTCCTCCAGGATTGGGCGGCCTATAAATCCATTTAATAATAATAATAATAATAATAATAATAATAATAATAATAATAATAATAATAATAATAACAACAACAATAATAATAATAATAATAATAATAATAATAATGAAATCTAAATTGAATGGTGGAAATACAATCAAGGCCATAAATACCTGGGCAATACCAGTTATAAGATACACAGCTGGCATAGTTAACTGGACACAAGCTGATTTGGACCTTTTGGACCGAAAAACCAGGAAACTAATGACAATGCACTACAGTTTACATCCACGTGGTGATACTGATAGACTATATCTGCCCCGAAAATCAGCTGGCAGAGGATTATTACAAGTGAAGCAAACAGTTGAAGAGGAAAAACATGCACTGGCTGATTATTTAAAAGAAAGTCAAGAACATCTATTAATCGAAGTAAAGAACAAAAATCTACTGAAGGCCCAACAGACAAAACAAGAATACAGAAAAGATGTGATAAAATCAAGAATGGAGAGTTGGCAGAACAAAGCACTGCATGGTCAATTTCTGGAAAAAATAAAAGATAAAGTGGACAGTGAACAAACTTGGTTATGGTTAAAAACAGGTACATTAAAGAAAGAAACAGAGTCACTAATCCTGGCTGCGCAAGAACAAGCTATCCGCACAAATGCCATTAAGGCCAAAATCGAAAAATCCTCTGATGATGCCAAATGCACACTTTGCAAAGAAGCTGATGAAACTGTTGATCACATACTCAGCTGCTGTAAAAAAATCGCGCAGACTGATTATAAATTGCGGCACAATTCAGTAGCACAAATGATCCATTGGAATTTGTGCAAAAATTATAATATTAAAACAGCAACAAACTGGTGGGAACATCAGCCTGAAAAAGTCACCGAAAATTAGATGGTCAAGATCTTGTGGGATTTCCATATACAAACCGACAAAATACTGGCGCATAATACACCAGACATCACACTGGTTGAGAAAAATAAGGTCACAATCATAGACATCGCAATACCAGGTGATAGCAGGGTCGCCGAGAAGGAACATGAAAAAATCGCAAGATACCAGGACTTAAAAATCGAAATTCAACGACTATGGCACAAACCAGCAGTGGTCATTCCAGTGGTAATTGGCACACTGGGTGCTATTCCAAAAGCACTAGAATTACATTTAAAACAGTTAAAAATTGACAAAATCACCATCAGTCAAATGCAAAAAGCCGCACTGCTTGGATCTGCACGCATATTACGAAAATACGTTACGACGTCCTAGGCCCCTGGGTGGGGCCCGACTAGTAACCAATGCCAAATCCGGCGAAACAACTGGCCGCTGTGATACAATTGTATAATAATAATAATAATAATAATAATAATAATAATAATAATAATAATAATAATAATAATAATAATCTGGTTGAGAAAAATAAGGTCACAATCATAGACATTGCAATACCAGGTGATAGCAGGGTCGCCGAGAAGGAACATGAAAAAATCGCAAGATACCAGGACTTAAAAATCGAAATTCAACGACTATGGCACAAACCAGCAGTGATAATTCCAGTGGTAATTGGCACACTGGGTGCTATACCAAAAGCACTGGAATTACATTTAAAACAGTTAAAAATTGACAAAATCACCATCAGTCAAATGCAAAAAGCCGCACTGCTTGGATCTGCACGAATATTACGAAAATACGTTACAATGTCCTAGGCCCCTGGGTGGGGCCCGACTAGTAACCAATGCCATATCCGGCGAAACAACTGGCCGCTGTGATACAATTGTATAATAATAATAATAATAATAATAATAATAATAATAATAATAATAATAATAACAACAACAACAACAACAACAACAACAATAATAATAATAGATTACATAGACGCAAACAGAGGGAAAAGCGAACTGAACTGGAAGATGAAATTAGGAAGAAAGAGCAAGAGTTAACTTTAAAACCAGGAGATAAAAAGACTAAAGAAACAATTACCTTATTAAAAGACCAATTTAATATGCTGATTTCAGATCAGGTAGTTACCAGTCTGTTATATGCAAAACATAACACTTCCTGTAATGCAAATAAATCTGGTAGGTGGTTAGCATATCTGATTAGGAAAAAACAAAAATCTTGTAACGTAGCGAAATTACACTACAGAGGGAAAGAAGTGTACCAACAGGATGAGATTCAAAAGGTCTTTCGTGAATTCTTTATAGCATTGTACAAGGGTGATAAAATTCAAGGTCTAGATATAGACAGATACCCGGATAAAGAAAAAATACCCATAGTTAAAGATGAGCAGAGGGAGAGATTGAATCAACCAATAACTTCGGGGGAAATTCTATAGGTAATCAAACAGTTAAAGGCAGGGAAAGCACCGGGTACTGATGGCTTGACAGCGGCTTATTATAAAAATCTACAATTAGAAATGGTAGAACCTCTTAAGGAATTATTTAATAAGATTCAAATGGAAGGCAAGGTACCCCCATCTTGGAAGACAGCTTTTATATCTCTGATACCCAAAGAACATCAAGATATTACCCAACCAAAAAATTATAGACCTATATCATTACTTAATGTAGATTATAAAATCTTTACCATGTTGGTTATTCAACAATTGATCCATAATAATCAAACAGGTTTTATTCAAGGGAGACAAATGAGAAGTAATGTAAGATTAATTGTTAATACACTAGAATATTTGGGAAAGAATAACCAAATCTTGCTGCGCTCATATTTCTAGACGCTGAGAAAGCCTTTGATCGAGTCAATTGGCAATTCCTGCTGAAAATACTGCAAAAAATGCAAATAGGAGAACATTTCTTACAATCAATCAAAGCAATATATCAACAACAAACAGCTCAAATTATAGTTAATGGAAGTTTAACAGATTCTTTTCAAATTGAAAAAGGTACAAGACAGGGTTGTCCCTTGTCCCCATTATTGTTTATCATAACTTTGGAAATACTGTTGAATAAAATATGGGGCTCGGAGGGCTTACAGAGAATTAAGATTAGGCAGCAAGAATATAGAGTATGTGCTTTTGCAGATGATTTGGTTATAATATTAACCCAACCACAGGAATCTAGTAAGGTCTTAATGAATATGATTAATCAATATGGTCAAGTGTCAGGATTCAAAATAAATTTAAGGAAAACAAAGTTATTAGCTACAAATATGAATACTAAACAAAAGGAAGACCTAGAAGGAATGATAGGATGTGAAATAGTTAAAAAGGTCAAATATTTAGGAGTTCATATTTCAATCTCAAATGGGAAGCTATATAAGTATAATTATGAACCACTTTGGTATAGTATACAGACAGAGATGAAAAAATGGGAGAAATTACAGTTATCTTTGCTGGGAAGAATAGCAGCAGTGAAAATGAATATTTTACCTAAATTCTTATTTCTTTTCCAAATGCTACCAATACTTTAAAAAGATGTGAACCTGTTAGAATGGCAGAAGGGTATTAATAAATTTGTATAGGCAGGGAAGAAGCCAAGAGTAAAATTAAAAATAATGCAAAATGTGCGTGAGAGAGGAGGTTTGAAATTACCCAATTTAAAATTATACTATGATGCAGTAGCTTTATCTGTAATTAGTGATTGGATTAATTTAACAAATGATAGAATACTTAATATCGAGGGGCATGATTTGGTATATGGCTGGCATGCTTACTTTCTATATAACAAAAAAGTGGACAAGAATTTTAAAAGTCATATTTTAAGGAATGCTCTACTGTGGGTCTGGAAAAAATATCATTACAAATTAAATGATAAGATACCCATGTGGGCAATTCCTAGACATGCAATAGAAAATATGAACATAGTACAAAATCAGGATATAATTACTTACAGACAGCTTCTTACCCTAGAAAGAGGTGTATTACACTAAAATCCTTGGATGAATTAAAAGAGGAAAAGGTAATCCAAACATAGTTCCAGTATGGACAGCTACAGGCCAGGTGGAAAACAGATCAAAAAATTGGTTTTATGCAAGTCGAGGATAATTTACTTAAACAAATAAGAGATCAAAGTTTAAGGCATATAAAAACACTATATAATGTATGGACTCCGAAACAGATGGACTCCGAAACAGATGGACTCCGAAACAGAATTAGTTAAAGACTGTATGATAAAGTAGGCTCAAAATATTGAAGAACCAATAATGCTGGATACGTGGGAAAGGATTTGGGTAAGAAACCTAAAATTTACACAAGCCCAAAACTTGAGAGAAAACTTTTACAAGATGTTTTATAGATGGCATTTAGATCCTAAAAAGTTGGTTTCTATGTATCCGAATTTACAACCTAAATGTTGGAGATGTGACTCTAGGGACGCTACATATTTTCATATATGGTGGACCTGCAAAAAGGTTAAGGCATTTTGGATAAAAATATGGTGGATTATGCAAAATGTTCTTTAAAAAAAGGTAAAGTTTACCCCCCAACTATTTTTGTTAGGTATAATTACTGATTGTACAGCTGTAGAGATTAACTTGATTTTGCACTTAATAACTGCAGCTAGATTGTTGGTTGTGCAATACTGGAAGAAGGAAGATTTGCCTACTATCCAAGAATGGACATTGAAAGTCATAAATTTAGCCGAGATGGCTAAAATATCTGCATATCTTAAGGATTACTCAAATGAGAGATATAAACGAGGCTGGAAAAAATGGATTGATTATACTCAAAATAAATATGGGACTAAGAAATTCCAGATAGAGTATGATTTTAAGATTAGGAAGTATATAAATTGTTTAGTATTAGCCTAGCAAGGAGAAGCTAAGTTCAATTTAAAGATGTTATTAATTTCTTATTCTTTTTTCAAATATATTTTAAACTGTTTTTGTTAAAGATTTATACCGTGTATTGGTTCTGGGAAGTCAGGGGAGGGAAGGTTGGGGGGGGCTGGGGGAGGGGGGAGGGAGGGAAGTATATTAGGCTTGAGGAGGGGTGTTAGGTTTTAAAGTAATGTGATTGTACATGTATACTGTCTTCTCTTATTTTCTCTTTAAAACTGAGATATGTTATGTATATTGAAATGGAAGTATAAATACCATCAACACAGAATGGAGTTTGCTCAAAAGCTGAAATACACCAAGTGAATGAGAGGAAGAGTGGGAAGCAGAGGAGAGAAGAAAGATAGGAAGAGAGGGATAGGAGAGAGGGCAAGGGGGGAAGATGAGGAGAATAAGGAGTGGAAAGAGGAGAGAGGAGAAGGAGAAAGGAAGGGGGAGTAGAGTAGAAAAGGATGATGGAGGGAAGAAAGGAAGTAGGGAGGGGGAGGAGACAGGCAGAAGAAAGGGGTGGATAAGGCATAAACATGGAGTATGGAGAGCAGAAGAGCCAATAATTGGTTTTCATTTTATTTATTTATTTATTTTTCCCAGGAGTTGATGGCAAGACGAACTGATGTAATTAATAATCAGTTCAATATGATATTGGCTATGTAATAGTATGCATGTGATTATATGTTATGAAAATGGAATATAAAAAAAGTTTTGCTTGGGGAAAAAAAAAGAAAGCATGTGGATGTTGAAATGTGGTATGTTTATGCCAAGCAAAAGGTGAGCTGCTGCATTTGTAAAGCTGACCTGAATGTTTGGGAAGAAAGCATAAGAAGAGGTAGACAAACAATAATGTCAAAGATTCATAGCCTCCAGAGACTCATTTATAATTCAGAAAATTTAAAATGGTATTTCAAAAATCAGAGTGTTCTGCTCACAATCCAGTAGTATCTGCTACTTGCGGCAAATGCAGGCACACACAAAACACACCAAGAAGAGATTCGGCATACTTACCTAGTATGATCATATTCATACGTATATTCATTACTTACTTAATTAAGACATTTTTGGAGGTTGCACAATTATAAACTGACTATATGATCTGGGTCAGATAATATGTTACCATATTTTCACGACTATAAGCCGCACTGAAAATCCTAAAATTTGATCCAAAACCGGCAGTGCAGCTTATAACCCGGTGCGCTTTATATGTGGAAAAAGATCTCCCAGCTGCTTTGCTCCTCGCGACTGCAATAGATGTCCAGAAGCGGCTTTTGGGGCTAATGGGGATTGGATTTCCAGCTCGATAGCCCCTGCCGCTTCTGGACGTCTATTGCAGTTGTGAGGAGCCGAGGAGAGTGTGGAGAAGAGCGCGAAGGTTCTTGGCGCTCCGGGAAGCGGGAGAGGCGCGCGGTTTGGTTTCTCCTCCCTGGATGTCGCAGTAGCAGCCCCAAACTCACCGATCTCAGTGTTTTTCGCATCGGGGTGTGCTGCAAGAGCATGCCCTGATGCGAAAAACACAGAGATCGGTGCGCTTGGGGCTGCTGCTGCGACGTCCAGGGAGGATAAACCAAGCCGTGCGCCTCTCCCAGCTGCTTTCGCGGCTTCCTGGAGCGCCAAGAACCTTCGCGCTCTTCTCCGCTCCTCGCGACTGCAACAGATGTCCAGAAGCGTCGGGAAACGTGCGGCTTATAACCCGGTGCGCTTTATATGTGGAAAAAGTTTGAAAAATTAACGTTAATTGATACTGCGGCTTATAATCCGGTGCGGCTTTTGGTCGTGAAAATACGGTATATTACAAAGCCAAACCAATGAAATGTCCCAAGATAACAACAAAAGTTAGTCTAAATCTGGGGTGTCAAACTTCTGTCGTGATGGTGGTGTTACATGATGTAATTGGGATTCCCCCCCCCTTCACTAAACTGGGCATGGGCGTGGCTAGTGCGTGACGCATCTGGCCCTGAGGACCGCAACTTTTGACAGCCCTGGTTTAAATGTTTGACACAATTATGCTGTCATGCAAACAAAGCTAGTGTATACCCTAAACAGTTGCAACTATTGTTTTAAAGGTCCAAAATAATTGGCAGATGCTTGTTTTGAAGAAACAAGCATCTGTGGGTAATTTGTCAAAAGATCAATTTAGGATTAATTTATCTCTAATCTTATTCTTCTAATTAAAATTCTCCCCCCTCCCAAAAAAAAAACCATGTGACTTATATACCTATACTAAGAAAAGGGAAACATGTGTTTTCCCACCTCCTTTGTGAGTCTGGCCCTATTCATGTATCCAAAACTGCTGAATATGTACATAAAGCTATAAATCAAGAAACAGTTAATACAAGAGGAATATCTGATGGCAGTTGCAAGCGGGTCAAAAAAGCTGTTAAAAGCAAGAACAAAATGGCTGCTTTTCTCACATACTGTAGTGGTACCAAGTTCAAGCACATTGTCAACCACGAAATTCTCTGGTTGACTTTAGACCAGTGACCTCCACTCAACCTTCTTCATGGAGTTATTGTTATAGCAAAACATTGGTGAGAGTTACAGAAGGCCACCTTTAATTCTGGAATGGAAGGCAGAACTTATTTATTATTTTTCATCCCACCTTTATTATTTTTATACCTCATTTCTTCACAAGACCCTTTAGGGTGGGCTGGGCTGATAAAGGATGACTGGTTCAAAGTCACCCAGCCAGTTTTCATGCCTAAAGTGGGATTAGAATTCAGTTTCTTGGTTTCTAGCCTAATGCTTTAACCACTAGTTCAAACTAGCTCTATATTTTTATTCTATAAAATATAAATGCTATACATTTATGTAATATATTCTTCTATATTAATAGAATAGAATGAATGCATGAATAAGTAAGTACTCGAGTAAACAGTGTTTTCCAAAACATTACCTGTATGGAAAGAAGACCTGAGGAGGACAGGGAAGGCAGGATGGTTATACATCTTATAGAACAAGTTTGCAAAAAATTTCTTCTTTTCTATTTTTTATCTACATGCAACATTGTTTTACTTTATACAATACTAATTTCTTATATTTCTTTTCTAATTTCTTCTCCATAAGGAATAATTCTGGTTTCATCATGGTGTTGGATCACAATATCTTTTTGCATCGTGTCAATTTGCATTTAACATTTTTTGCTTTTCTTCACAAATCCACTATGCATGCTAAAAGTCCCTTCTTCCTTTTCACACTTCCAATGTTTTGATGATCCTTTTCGCATTTTAGATTACCACCACCAACACATCATTTTGTAAAACTTCTCTCTTAAATAATAACACAACTTAATACCAGTTCCCTATATTTTCCCATATGTCTAGATTTATATTATGATCAAAGTTTGCAACCTATTTCGTTATCATACCATCAGTGTTTTTCAAACCTTAAACTTTAAAATGTCGACCTCTACTCCCAGAATTCCTACAGCTTTGACAAATTGCAATCATAATGCAGTCATGGATTCTGGATTTTGGATACATTCTATAAGTTAATCTATTTGAGGTACAGGTAGTCCTTGACTTACAATACTTTATTTAGTGACTGTTTGAAGTTACAATGGCACTGAAGAAATGACTTAACATTAACATTTTTCACACTTACGTCCATTACATCATTCCCATTGGTCATGTGATTCAAATAGTTTCTTGAAAACTGACTCATATTTATGACGATTGCAGTGTCCCAGGTTGCGATGTTCTGACGAGCAAAACCAATGGATAAGCCAGATTCACTTAACAGCCATGTTACTAACTTAACAACTGCAATGATTCACTTAACAACTGTGGCATGATAGGTCTTAAAATGGAGCAAAACTCAGCAACAGAAATGTTAGGCTCAATTGTGATGGTAAGTTAAGAACTCTCTGTACACTGAAAAATTGTTGCAATGTCCCCCATGTCGAAATAAGTGGCAAGTAAACTTAACAAATAAATATTTTGTCCTTTTGAAGGTTAAACAGATTTTAGTAGCATATAAATAAATCACTATTTCATTCATAGGCTGAACAAAATGAAGGCAGACTGGGAGGAAAAATTCTATTTTCAGGCCATGATGAAACCATGTTCTGTGGGATAGCTTCTAAGTCATCTTTTCTTAAAGCTAGCATAGGGCTCATTCTCTCAGCACTGAATTTAATTCCCACATTTTGGGTTGTACCAGGGCGAGCTGACCTAAGCCCCTTTGCTGCCTCAGGTGGAGCAGTAATTGAGCAATAAGTTTCAAACAAGGTGCTCTGGATCAAGCTTACCACCAACGTGGACAAGGGAGAGAATTCAACAAGTATTTCAGCTCACTAGCAGAAAACAGTACAATAATGATAGATTTTATTTTCACTGTTATAATTCTTGAAATCAAAGTCATCCCAATTACTAAAGATATGATAAAGCCAGTTTATTGGTAGATAATTTAGCCATGAATTACTTAGCCATATATATTTTTTGGAGTTATACAGTACACAAAATGATAAAACCACACAGGGCATATTTACATATGGTAAGATGCGATTAATACACATCAGAAAAGTGTAAGAAAGAGAAAGTCACTGAATCGACCTCTCCCCAGTCCCTTGAAGCCAGCATTCCTCGGATAGGATGGAAAAGCTTCAAATGCTCCGTAGTTACTTGAATGTGGATAAAAGGATGTTCCTATCTCTTTTTCTTTAAATAGCAACATTACTTGAGCACATTCAGAGAAATAGAAGCAGGGAATGTCTATGGAGATTCTCGTCTTCAAAACGTCTTCAAAGAAAAACCAGAAAGTTCGTTGCCTCTTGGGAAAAAAGCACCTTTGGGTTAGACATACCGAAGTTGGAAAGATGGAAGGCAATTCCTGTGTCTAAGATCTCGAATCAAAACTGATAAAACACTTGGCACAGAATCGGGGTCCGCAACCCCCCTTCCCTGTTCCACAATCCTGGAAAGCCACGTGGTTTTAAGAGTGCATTTCATTTCATTTCATTCTAGCATTGAGTGCCAAAAAAGGGGTGGCGGTAGATTATTGATGCGCGCCAGACAGAGGTGTCCTTCTGTAGTTGGGCGAAGAGGGGAACAGGGAAGAACCCCCCACAAAAAAAGCCCGCCCCGCTGGCCTCGCCTTCAAGGCGCTGCGGGAAAACGTGGGAAGTAGGGAATTTTGTGTCAACGTGGCGCAGACGGACCAGTCCCCGAGCGCTCGGCCACGCCCATCATCCCACCGAGGCCCCGGATTGGACATTGCAGAGATGAGGGGCGTGTCCGGAGGGAGACAACCAGCGGAGCGAAGAGATGAACTGGGGCAGCATTCGGAGAGTGGGCTTCGCGGGCGCTGCAGCTTCTTTGGGGAAGAGGTAAAAGGCGTGGGGGAGACGGGCAGGAAAAATCGATGCTGGCCTAGGGGGAATTTATGGAAAGGGGTTATGGATGGGCAGACCAGAGATGAGGTGGACGAAATGAGGTCTCTACGGCTGACCGTAGAGAACTTCATCAGGGAAGGCAACCTTTTCCTTTGTTAAAGAAGGCAGCATTGGAATTGGGGCAAGTTGGGATGCTCTTGATTTGATTTACGAATAAAATAGGAGAGGTGAGAGGATCCGATTGTGGGGCGCCACAGAGTAGATCGAACCATCCGAAGCAAAGGGGTGCTGAACTATCTGGCGCTTTGTGGGGGCTATTGGAGCAAGAGTGCTTGTGGTTTAGAATGGGAGGAGACCGCCTGGTGACTCTAGAAAACGGAGCAACGTGGCCACGTGTGGGATTTTAGGGACAAACTCCCGGGGGACGCTGAAACCCTCTTTGAAATGGGTAGCAGTAACCACCTCTTATTGAAAAAGTTACTTATTCGTACCAGAGTTCTGCATCCTGCTCTGTTTTTTATTTAATTTGTATCATCTAGTAGGGTTTTTTGTTTTTTTTTTGCTGCTATCTACTACTTATAGTTAGATATTTTCTGATGTGGAATATCACTTCTTTTTTTTTCATTTGCTTCCTGAATGAAAGATGTATTTTCCACCAAAAGCAATAATAGAGATAAAGTGTTTTAGCTCTGAATTCCACAGATTGTGTCTTGGTGGAGCAGGGACTCCTGTGGTTCCTTCTAGTTTGAACTACTAATTTGTCTTGGCATTTGAAGGCAATCCTATGGGGAGAGGGGATAAAATATGCATTCCCTCCCTTGCAAGTAGATATATTAGTTTGTTTCACCACAATCCAGTATAAAATCAGTAAATGTACATAAGGCAAATACTTCCTGGCCCTAATTTCTACTATCAGTGTAACAATATTATTCTGAGGTGTGATGGTAAAGAAAGAGATTAAAGGAAAATGAAATGCAAAAAGTGCAAGACAACTATTATTTGAATAACACTGACCATTCACAAAACAATACTTGAGTGCTAGTGAATACCCAGTGTTAATCAGGTCATTATCACTGTCTCCACTGTTTCTTCTCAACCTCTTTGTCTACTATTCCCTTTGTCTCTTCAGCTTTTTACTGAAGGAATTAGTAAATGAAGACTTGGATTTTGGGGGGAAGGGTAGGCAACAATATGAAAGAGAGTTTTCATTGCTTCTTTCAGAGTGGTTTTTTTTTTTAAACTCTGAGGTCCTGTCCTCAGCTAGAAATTATGGTGTTTCTTTATCAAAAGTTCAAACAGGTTAACCAAGCATGGCCCTGTCTAGCCTTTTTAAAATTATCCATCAATTAAACTGCTATGAGCGAGCAAAAAGGTTTTCACCATAATAGATTTGCTATTCTTTAAGAGGTGGGATTCTTAATTCTCTGTGCTTGATTGTTTGCTTGCAGACATTTCATTACCCAAATAGGTAACATCATCAGTATAAGTACCCAATCCAAACGAGAGACATGCTGATGATGTTACCTAATTGGGCACTGAAACATAAGCTCAGAGAACACTGAGAATTCCACAGTTCTATCTTGGGCTACCCATATACTCTTCTGTTGGTACTCTTCAAAATGCCACAACTTGATTTGTCAGTTTTTATTGCAGTGAAATTACTTCTTAAGATGGCTTTGTGCAGTGGCAGGAGGCTGTTAGGTTTCATTCAATCCAGGATCTTCCATAGGCCAAGGAGTTTGGCAATGGAAGGGTCCTTTTTTGTACTACAGCCTCGGATGTAAAGCTGTGCTCCCTTTCTGTGTCATTTTGTTCTTCAGTGGCTTTGTTCTGGACAGAGCAGGAACAGTGTTCATTGAGCCACTTCAGGAATTGAACATTCTGTATTCTGGGCAGCAAACTGAGAACTGGCCTAATTTGCTTCTGCTGCTGTGATCTGCTGATGTTTTCCCCCTTGAAAAGTGCAGCCCTTATTATCAATGCCCACCTCCAACAGAGCCTTAGAGAATGATAGAGCTTTCTGTCTGGATGAATGGACTAGGATGAAAGGAAGTAGAATGACTAAGTAGAGCTGGGAATGGGGACTTGGTGGTCTTTGGTATGGAGAGAGGCCTCAGGATAAAACTAGGTGATTGGCGACTTATCTCAGGCATCTGATCGCAATCCTACATGGCAAGATTATGACTGGGAGATATTGTTTCAAATCTAAAATCAGTGCAGAAAAGAAGCAACATGTTGCTGGATTATATGAGACTGGGAGACTCTGAATCCAACATCTTGCTCAGACATGGAGTTCATTTGATAACCGGGCCAATCTTTTTAAAATCAGTTGTTTTACAGAAAGGTAAATTGATGATTCCCTAGAATGGAGTAGAGAACTACCATATAGGTAAAGCATAAACATAATATACAATTGTTAGAAAGAGGGAATAAAGCAAATAGAAATATGGGAGCAAGGCTCTGTTATCTTGGTAAAGAGAAGAACAACATTATCATGTTATTAGCATCATTAGAATTTGTGGAACTTTACCAGGTACAAAAGAACAAGCCCAACTCACAATGTAAAATGTGATTAAAAAAAGAATAATGGGGAGGAGAAGGGTTTGCAAAAACAATAAGCCGCCCGGAGTCCTCCAGGATTGGGCAGCCTATAAATCGTATAAATAAATAAATAAATAAATAAAAAAGCAGAGCATGATGATATGGACTGAGTGATAGCAGATCTGCTCTCTGATGTCTTAGAGATCTATAATTTCAGATGATGGTAAATATTATTATCTAAAACATTTAAAGAGTGCCAGTTTGAATATCAGTACAATGGGGTATAATCCACAAAATGGTACAAGGATAGTCTTAGAAGAAGGATTTGAAGGAAATTAAAGAGGTGGTATTCTCCAAACTCTGGATAGCATAGGAGAATGAACGTCATATTTTTAGAAAGCAGGAGTTCTCAAAAGCAGTGAAGGTGGATGGATACAAGGAACAAAATTTTCAAACCCTGATGTATCAGGATATGTATATAATGTATATGCTCTGTGTTTTCCTTATTCATCATTTTTATTTTTTCAAGAGGCATACAATGGCTTGGCAGAACACGCTTTGCTACTATTACCTGTTGACAGTATGCCTAGTCTGGGCCCAGGCCAAGCCACCCCCTGACAAGAAGGATCGTATCCACCATGGTCAAGACCTCAGTGATCACCCCCATGATGACAGTCAAGACTTCCGCTATGATCATGAAGCCTTCTTAGGCAAAGAAGACGCCAAGACATTTGACCAACTAACTCCCGAAGAGAGCAAAGAGAGACTGGGGTAAAGTTGCATTGGCGAAATTGAACAAAGAATTTTGCATTCCAAAACTGGGAGAGGAAGATCAAATGTCTAGTCCTGTAGGGTGTAAGCTTGTTTTTCTAAGAGGGGATTCTAAGCATGCTGGCTTATTGTGTGCAAACTGGGTTAAGATTTGGTCAAACTGGTTACAAGCATATTTGAAACAGCTAGAGTTTATGAATTCCCTGTCATCTAAGCTTTATGCCCATTCTTGACATGGAATTCAGCCCATTTCAACTACATCAGCAAAAGAAAACCCAACCAAAATAATAATGTGATTAAATAAACAAGTCTCATCATATAGCCTTTTTTCTTCAAGCAGTTATTCTCTTGGTCAAATGCAAAGAAATAGTGCTATGAATCCAGAGCCTTTTAAAGATAGTATTAGCCAGCCATTTGAGAATCATTTCTCCAACGTGATGTTTCTCAGTCCTCATAAGATGTACGGGGTTCAATTTCCATAATTCTCTAGACTGCAGGCTTCCAAGATTGAAAAACATTGTTCAACAGGCATCACGTTCTCATTAGAAAACTGATCAGGCAAAGATACTCCCCCCCCCCCCCCCCGGAACTATTAAGAACGAATAAGATGTAGAAGGAAGTTTTCTATTTTCTGCCTCAAGTCACCCTTTATAAAATGGTGATTGCCTAAAGCAGGGGTCTCCAACCATGGCAACTTTAAGAATTGTGGATTTCAACAAGACTTGTGAAGTCCACAAGTCTTAAAGTTGCCAAGGTTGGAGACCCCTAGCCTAGAGCAGGGGTCCCCAACCCTTTGGGCACAAGAGACCAGTTCTACGGAGAGAGGTTTTTTCACAGACCAGAGGGCTCTGGTTTTGCCTGCATCCTGTGGATGGGGCTTCGCTTTTTTACCCAGCCTGGTTTCTGGAAGCCACAGACTGGTGCTGGGTCCACGGACTGGGGTTTGGGGACCCCTGACCTAGAGGATATTGAGAAATAAGGCATATTTATCTTGCCTGAAGATCTAGTGAAAGAGAAAGACCCTGATTCTCCTATTACTTCTAGGTAATTGGCTTTCTAATCTAACTTCATCATCAGGAAACACGCCTGTGTGTTTCAAATTTTTTTAACAATGTTAAATCAAGCACATAATTAAGATAGGTCTCTAAACTGGTCTTTAAATCCCTTGATCTATTGGATCTTAATACCGGCCCCAAAAATGTGCTGTAGATCATCCACTCCCAGTGGTCCCCTCCAAAAACATTAGTACTTCACTTCTAAGAAAACCTAGTCTCCACTCCCAATGTGTTCCATAAATGTGTTGCTGGTGGTTCGTGACATTCTTTATAGAACCTTAGACTAGAGTTGGGCAGCCCAGGGAGTTTCTGTAAGCCACTCTCCTGAGTTTTCATGCTTATTTTTTGCAGGAAGATTGTGGACCGAATTGACCGAGATGGAGATGGTTTCGTGACTCAGCCTGAATTGAAGGATTGGATCAAGCATACTCAAAACCGCTACATCTATGAGAGTGTGAACAAGAACTGGAAGGACTATGACAAAGATAATGATGGCCAAATCACTTGGAATGAGTTCAAAAAGACCACTTATGGGCACTATGAAGGTAAGAGGGTAGGAGAGAAAGGTGTTTGTGTGATCATATGTTTATGTGGGGGAGAGAGAAGAAACTTTAAGCCAGAGCACAGGAGAGCAGGAGGTACTATAGTCACCTAGCCTGCAAAAAAGGCAGATTGAAAAGGTAGACAGTATCTTGAGAAGTTAGATTAATAAGAGTAATTGATTAAAAAAATTGCCTTCTCATGATGTGTACTTTGCTGTATCTCATCAATAATTTCAAATTAGTTCAAAAAATTAGTTTCCTCTCTTACAGCGGTTGCTCCCGAAAGGACCCAAAAATCAGCAGTTATATACTTTAATTTCCTAATGCTCACATGCCTCATTACAAAGACTTCACATTGCATTTAATACGGAGAGAGGTTTGCTTATCACTCAGGATATAATCTCATTCTGATGAACTATTTCATCCATTGTCTGTGAGTGATTATGGTCAACCAATCCTGTAGGAAAATAAGTGTTAATTATGTGCTCAGGTTTACTGGGGGAAGGGAGGCTTCACTGATGCTCATGTCTCTGCTTTCTTCAGGAGAAGAGTTTGGGGATCTTGAGGACAAGAATTCCTATCGGAAGATGTTGGCCAGGGATGAACGACGATTCAAAGCTGCTGACAAAAATGGAGATATGAGTGTGACGAAAGAGGAATTCACAGCTTTCCTTCATCCTGAAGAGTTTGACTACATGAAGGACATTATAGTGATGGTGAGGATGGGAATACTAATACTAAACAGTGCAAAATTGCTCTAGTTATCTGGCTGTATGAATCTAATAATGATGGCTTATTCAGCAACAGAGCTCAGCATACTATGTCGTAGCACATTATGTGGACCCTGCCTAGTCAAGAGAGATTTCTACTTACTACCTAAATTGGCTTCCCCTAACCATTCTATGGCTTCATTATCTGTGTTTGCATAGAATTAGAATTTCAATAGAATCATCTCCATTTGTTTATTTATCATATTTATATGGCTGCAAAAAAACAATGATTATAAAAATCAATAAAAGTGAAAATATTAAAATTCCTGGGTTATAGATCTTGCTTATCCTTAACAATGAGTGAACTAGAAAAACTATTGAAAACAGAGAACCTATAAATGGAATAGAAGTAAATGGTTGCTTAGTGAATTTATATCTGGATTCACATTTTCTATTTTCCCATAGTTGATTTTAATGTAGTTTGACTAATGTTCTCATTCACATGAAGTCTCAGTCATAAACCATAATTTTTGAACTCTACAACTCTCAACAAGCTAAGCTAAAGCCAAAACCAATTACAGCTTTTAATAGAAAGGTCGACAAATTTTTCACTTGGTGGGTATCGCCATATGCTTTTATATAGTATCGGGTGGGCAAAAATATTTTAATATATAAGTAATGCATGTATCTTTAAAGAATTAAAAATGTCCACAATGTGAGCATGCAGAGATCTTATGAGATTTGCTTTATTTTAATTTTTTCCCATAAATTCAGTGGCTACCATCTACTAGTATTAATGGGTTAATGGGTAATTAATGGGTTAATCTTCAACTTAACATGTAAATCCAAATACCATATAAAAACAATGCTTAGTCAGGGGAGTTTTTTCTCAACCATAGAAACTAGATAATGTGTAGACTTCAGTTCCCAGAATTTCCTAGTCAGCAAACTGGTTGGAGAATTCTGGGAATTGAAATCTACAAATCTTCAAATTATTATGTTTGAGAAACACTAGCCTAGATTCTTGCCAATATGATTAGTAGCAAAGGATCAGAGAAGCTTTGCTTCAAAACCTTTCAAAAATATCAAGTAGATAATTAGACTAGGACTTTTAAATAACACATAAACTTATGAAATTTAGGGGGTTGGGGTTTATCCAGTTGAAACAAAGATCAACCACCAAGAATTATCTGAATCAGAATAATCTGATTGCATGGTTCAGAACAGCACTGTCTTGATCTTCCCAGCTAGTGACATGTATATTTGTGACAGCCCCTCTTAGACACTTTGCCATTAAGAAATCCTGTTTTCTGTGTACGTATATTGGATAGGTAGACAACATCTTTATTACTTAGTAGATAGATGTAACTCATAAAAAAATGGAGCTGAAACCCCAGCAGCTGTTCAAGGTTTATTTTATTAAAACTTCTGTTCCTGCCTTTCAGTTTCCATTTAAAATGTATTCTCTTTCTCCCCTTTCATTTAATTCACCTTACCTCTCTTGTGAAATGTTAGATTTTTCCTTTAGAAAATATTTCAAATGATGTAAAGCATGTCTCTGTAAAGGATTTTATAATTACCAAATTAAGATGTGGCGCTGTCCTAGCATCCTATTTTATAATCCTGAAAAATCCAGAGCTCATGTTTATATGGTAAAAGGTAGCAATGATCTGCTTTATGCTTGCAATATGACAAGCAAGAATGAAGTGTGGCTACTGCTATTCAGAAACTGAAGTGAGATGTTGATTTAAAATAATCTTCCTATATGCTTTTTTAAAAAAGGGACAAAAGAAATCCAAACCCTCTAATATTCTGTCTGCTGTCTAAATTGTTTGAGTTTCAGTTGAAAAATGAGTCTTTTCTCCTTAATGCTTAGGAGAGTAGTCCAATATGCAGTGTTTCATTCAGCATCTCCTTTCTCCCAGATACAAAGCTGACTATAATCTTGGAGAAGTCCTTCCCAATTTCCTCCAATACACATGGATACAGCTGTGATTTTGTGTTAGAGCAGCTGCTTTGCATAAGGTAGAAGGGATCATACCCAGTCCAGAAAAATCTGGGGGAAATCCTATCTGAGACCATGCAGAACCATTGTTGATTAGAGTAGGGGTCTCCAAACCTTGGCAAGTTTAAGACTTGTGGACTTCAACTCCCAGAATTCTTCAGCCAGCAAAACTTTGCTGGCTGGGGAATTCTGGGAGTTGCAGTCCACAAGTCTTAAAGTTGCCAAGGTTGGAGACCTCTGGATTAGAGTGTAGGTCCTCCTTTGAGTAACCAAGGCCCAAACTTAGAAAGCAATTATGACTCACCCACATTTCCCATGACTTCCTTGTTCTGCAACAGAAATATATTACCAAGCATCTAGGAACTGAAAATGCCTTTTACTACAGGCATTATTTCTTGAGGTTTTGCTATCTTTCTGACACAACTCTCTGTGAAAAGATCTACTATACCATTAAGAGTTAACCTTCTGGTTTTTTTCAGGAAACCCTGGAGGACATAGATAAGAATGGTGATGGCTTCGTAGAAGTTGATGAATATCTCGGTAAGAATATAAGAATTCTTCTTGAATGGTAATGGATTACCCTGTTAAGAAGTAGGCTGGTTTGGGGCAGAGCTGTAAGTATTTTTTGAGCCCAGAAGGAGGAGGTAATGAGACTCAGTATCTCTACTATCCTATTCCTTCATTGGCTTGCCTTGATTAGAAGAAAGGTTCTACTTTAGTCCAGTACCTAGAGAGGTGGGGTTAACAGGAGATTTTTGGTATCTCACTTATTCTTATTTGATCAGGTGACATATACTCCCCTGAAACTGGGGAGCCGGAACCTAGCTGGGTGACAAGTGAACGTCAACAATTCCTGGAACACAGAGATATCAACAAAGATGGGAAGATGGATCGGGAGGAAATTGGGCACTGGATCCTGCCCCCAGACTATGATCATGCTGAAGTGGAATCCAAGCATCTCCTTGTTCAGTCGGACAAAGATCTGGTAAGAATAATCTAGGCATGGGAAAGGAGCTGCAATGCTCAGGCTAACACAGGAGTTGAGATATGTGGATGGTGTGTGACCCACTAGCCTTTTTTTTATATACATCCATAATTGGGCGAGTCCCCAAGAATAAAACTTGATTTGAAGATTTTACTTTAGCTCCAGGTCTCTTGACCTGGGCATGGAAGTAGAAGTAAAAGGCAGGTTTTGATCCTCCCTCAAATCATGCTGGGTATCAATGCATTCCTTAAAGACTTCTGCCCTAGTTTGCTTGTAATTGGGGATTATTACCAAGTCCAATGCAAATTCATGAAATGAAGAAATGGGTCATTTTTTTAATTATGGAAGAAAACTATTTTTGGGAAACTAATAGAATTTAAAACAGAGTTCATTCTTTCCTTACTTTTTCCTCACTTTATCCGATTCGAAAATTGTGCTTGTACTCTACTTTCAAAGAGCTAATGCAATCAGGTCAAATCTTGGCAGAAATTACTTTATTTAATCTACAAAGGGAAGGAATCAAAAGCATATAGCAGCTCACCAGGCTTTCATTATAGGCTTCTCTACTAACATTAGGCAGTATCTGACCAGTACTACCATAGTTATCCTAAAATTTAATTCTTAAAGTTCATATTTATTTATTCATTTGTTCATCTATCTTTTTATTTATTAAATTTATATGCAGCCCATATCTCAGTTTCAGGTGACTGAATGCCAGCTGCACTTCTCGATACAACTGAAATCTATCCACAAATGCAATTTTAACACAATCTGAAATGAATACTTGAAAGCTTGCCCTTGACTATCTCATGTCAATTAAGTGGCACAAGACTAAAAAGACATCCAGCTTCTAGGACACCAAATGTATTTTCAGCTCCTCAATATCAGTCAAGACCCAAATTTCATCCTCAGGGATGAAAATATTGGTCATTAATGAGAGCATTAGACTAAGGACTAACCATGCTCTAAGAAAGTTTTTTAATGCCTGTCCTCTACTGAAAAACTTCCTTTCTTGTCCACGAGAATAGAAAGAATAGAGAGAATAGAAAGCTGAATTTCCAAGCATGTTTCGTTACTGCTGAATCTCTTAAAAGCAAACTTCTTTTAAGAATTCTGCCACAAGGAGTATGTGTACAATGTCCAGATATCATAAATATTTTGTTCAGAATTGTGACCTGTGGTAGCTTTGTGTCACACATTTGCCAATTCCTAAGATATGCAGCTTCCACTATTTGGCTCCAGTTGTCTATCTTTATGTTTTGAAATAGCAGAATAAAAAGGGAGCAACTTGAAATTCACTATTGTAGATCTTTTTTTTAAAAAAAAAAAGTCATTCGTGTTGGTGTGTGTAAAATACAGCAATCTCTGTAGTATCACTAAGAACTTTAGCCCTCTATATGAAGAAAAGCATAATATTTAAACTGCCTCCTCTAATGATCTGTTGTGGCATGGACTGTTCTAAGAGTCTGGAAACATTCATATTTTAGAACAGTGTTCTTTCCCCCTGAAAAACTAACATAAGTGGCTTTAAACTAAAGTTTTATATATAATTTACTAATAACACAATATAAAAATGTTAAAAAATGATTGGGATGTAATTGGGTTATAATTGTGCCCTTCTCTCCTTGCCTTTCTATTTCTCTTCTCCCACTGCTTCGCTTCCTCCCCCAAATCGCAGGATGATAAAATAACCAAGCAAGAAATTTTGGACAATTGGAACATGTTTGTGGGGAGCCAGGCTACCAACTATGGTGAAGATTTGACAAAGAAGCACGATGAACTGTAATTGGCCTGGGTGGGGAATATACAACAGCGGGTTCTCCCTTACATGGGAGTGGGAGAAACACACTCCAGAAGGAATTGCTCTCTATTTATTGTTGGAAGGGCCTGCTTAAACTTTCTTCAAAAAGTAGTGTAGCTGGTGTACTTGGGTGGCTTCCCCTAGGATCCATTCCTGTTTTTCTGCAGCTTCCATCTCCCCCAAAGCACTGTGAGCCCTTGTCATGTTATGAAGATCTCCATGTTTGAGATGTTTGAGATGAAATACACTTCCTTTCATCAGTGCATTTAATCTCTTCTGTAATGTTCTTAATGCACTTCAGTTCTTCCCTTACAATCCACACTTGATCTAAGGGAAAGCAAAGATTAGCTCCCTCAAATGCTTCCCTTCTTTTAAGAAAACAAACACGGCTGTTCTCTTTGCAAACACTTGTCTGGGACCTGTTGGGAATAATGAAGTAACTACTCGGGTTCAAAATTACCTCCAATATCTGTCTATATAGGTAAAAAAACGTTGAATGCAGGTTGAATGTATTTTTAAGCATCTTAGTGGTAGCCAATACCTTGGATAAATACTGCTTATCTAGGCTTGTAGTTCTTTCTCTGTACCCCTTCCTTCTCCAGGATAACAGGCTTTCCCGAGATGAAGTCTTAGAGTTGATGAAGCACAGCATTCAAAGCGCCAAAGAGTATAAAAACACAGCTGAATATCTGGGGGCCCGCCAAGAATTGTGACCTCTTAACTTGTAAAATTTTGGATAACTAATAAAATCATTTCCCAACCTGTCAAGATATTGTGCCATAGATTGGACAAAGAAGCAGCAAATTTTGTAGGGCAAAAAAGATTGATCCAACAAAAGAGTATGTCACTTTTTTTAATAGTAATCAATTTCAATTACACTGAGCCTTTGATTATGTGAACTGCACCCTCTATTTTCTTTTCCAAGATAGAAAAACTTGACAATTAAATTATGATTCCTAAAAATAAGCTGCTGATTACACATTTCCCAAGTTAAGAATTCTTTCTTTCAAAAACTTTTAAGAAAGTCTGGTTTACAGAATTGCAGAATACTGTCTTTCTTTATATGCAATATTAGCTTTTTTAAGCTAGCAGATGGCAGCCAGCATCAGGTGGAGAATCATCCCTTTCTTCTCCATCTGAATATTCTAAGCTTGCATCACAGGCCGAGATTTCTTGGCTTCCAGCTCCACGCCTGATCCTGCAAATCCTGTGCCACCCTGGAAAAAGAGAAAACTCATAAGGAAAGAGGAATGGCATGGTGAAGGGAAGGCCCACCCTTATGCTGTCCTTGATGGTTACGGAGCGCTTGTCGCTGGGCAACATTACAACTGAAGCCCAAACTGCTTTGTTTGACAGCTAATCCTGGGGCATGTGATTGCCCTGGGCAGGAGGAAATTCTCTGCCAATATTCAGAAACCTTCAAAGTGAGTGTGTAGTTCCCTACCCTCAAATCTGCATATCATATTTTGCTCTAAACCTGCGTTAACAAAACACATCTAATGCGTTCATGAGACTTGGTATTTTAAAACCTGCCATATCACAGTGTACATATGACATGCTTTTTAAAGCATGCTAAGTTTTCTACAACATGGCTGCAAAAAGAACTCTGACAAATTGAAAGACAAAAAAGTCAAGTATAACAAGTAGAAAGGGGGGGGGCATAAGTAAGGCAGAATAAGAGCAAATAGCCCGAGCCTGTAAAGAAAGTGAAGGCTCACAATGAAGAAAGGCTTTCCACAAAAGTAAAAAATAACAAAAAAAGCTTCTTCCAACATGTTAAAAGCAAGGAAAAAGGTTAAGGAAACAATTAGTCCATTGCTGGGAGAAAGTGGCAAGCAACAGGGAGAAAGCAAAACTATTTAACTCATTTTTTGCATCTGTCTTTACACAAAGGGATAAAACAGTCCAACCTATCAAAAACAGCACCACAAAAATCAGATTAGGAACACAAATTGAAATAGGGAAGAAAACAGTAAGTGAGCACCTGTCTACCCTAGATGAGTTCAAATCACCAGGACCGGATTGATTACACCCCAGGGTTCTGAAGGAACTGGCAGATGAGATCTCAGAACCACTGAACTATATCTTTCAGAGATCCTGGTGCACGGGGGAACTGCCAGAAGACTGGAAAAGAGCTGATGTGGTTCCCATCTTCAAAAAAGGGAAAAAAATAGATCAAGGAAACTACAGACCTATCAGCCTGACCTCAATACCAGGAAAGATTCTGGAAAAGATATTCAAGCAAAGAATTAGCGAACACCTAGAAGTAAACAAAGTAATAGCCAAAAGCCAACATGGGTTTGTCAAAAACGGATCATGCCAGACTAATCTTATTGCATTCTTTGACAAAGTGACAAAATTAGTGGATCAGAGGAATGACGTCAATATAGTTTACTTGGACTTCAGTAAGGCAGTTGATAAGGTAGACCATAACCTACTACTAGATAAAGTAGAAGAATGTGGGTTAGACAGCATCACCACCAGATGGATTCGTAACTGGCTGACCAACCGCACTCAACGTGTAGTCCTCAACGCAACTGCATCTACATGGAGGGAAGTATGCAGTGGAGTATCCCAAGGTTTTGTTTTAGGCCCAGTACTCTTCAACATCATCATTAATGATTTGGATGAGGGAATAAATGGGGAACTCATCAGATTTGCAGATGGCACCAAGCTGGCAGGAATAACCAACACTCCAGAAGACAGACTTAAGATACAGAAAAATCTTGACACACTTGAACATTGGGCACTATCTAATAAAATGAAATTCAATGGTGAAAAGAGTAAGATTCTATATTTAAGCAAGAAAAATAAAATGCACAGGTACAGTATAGGTGGTACCTTCCTCAATAGTAGTAACTGTGAGAGGGATCTTGGAGTCCTAGTAGACAACCATTTAAATATGAGCCAGCAATGTGCAGCAGCTGCCAAAAAAGCCAACACAGTTCTAGGCTACATAAACAGAGGGATAGAATCAAGATCATGTGAAGGGTTAATACCACTTTATAATGCCTTGGGAAGGCCACACTTGGAATACTGCATTCAGTTTTTGTCGCCACGATGTAAAAAAGATGTGGAGACTCTAGAAAGAATGCAGAGAAGAGCAACGAAGATGATTAGGGGACTGGAGACTAAAACATGAAGAACGGTTGCAGGAACTGGGTACATCTAGTTTAATGAAAAGAAGGACTAGGGGAGACAGTGAACAAGGACTAGGGGAAATAGCAGTGTTCCAATATCTCGGGTTGCCACAAAAAAGAGGGAGCCAAACTATTCCCCAAGGCACCAGAGGGTAGAACAAGAAGCAATGGGTGGAAACTAATGAAGGAGAGACGCAACTTAGAACTGAGAAGAAATTTCCTGAAAGTTAGAACAATTAATCAGTGGAACAGCTTGCCTCCAGAAATTGTGAATACCCCAACACTAGAAGTCTTTAATAAGATGTTGGATAGCCATTTGTCTGGAACGGTATAGGATTTCCTGCCTAGGCAGGGGGTTGGACTAGAAGACCTCCAAGGTCCCTTCCAACTCTGCTATTGTACCATAAACATCTGTAGATGCCCAAGAGATAACATTCACAATCCAAATAATCCCATATAAATTATATATGCATACATACATATATGAATGATGGTTATCTTATTTTAAAAAGAGTTTTAATAGTCAATCTCACCCGTTGTAAAACTATGATGTCTTTGTCTGTCAACTTCTCTCCGTTCATTGGATCAACCATATCCTTCTTGATAAGTTTTTCCACACATTCCAGAGTCACAACTGAGCCTCTTGGGTAGAAAAAAAAATCTCTTTTACATATTAAATGTAAGACAGATTCCCATGCTTGGATCCAACTAGAGATTTCATCTCATATGTAACCTTTCCTCTAAGAAAAGACACCCCCCCCCATTACTCACGATGGACGGAGCACAGCACAAGGGACAGAGTTTCCGAGCATGTCTCGTGTGACAGCACACACGTAGCGGTCCTGCCGGTTGATTAGTCCAACGCGATCTACACTGGCATCTACAGGAGTGAAGTGCACTGGGATCAAATCTTTCAGCTTCAGTGGTTTCCTACTCATAGGGCAGTACACGCACTTGTCCTGGAAGAAATGAAATGAATAAGATAAACTGGGATAAGATAAAATAACCCTAGAAACTGGGGACTGTGACTTCTAGTCCTATCTTAGGCACAAAAGTCAGCTGGGAGACGTTGGACCAGTCGCGCTCTCATCTTTAAGGAGGAGGCAGCAGCAAACCGTTTCTGATATCCTGCCAAGAAAACTGCAGAGACTTCTCCAGTCGCCAGGAGTCAACTCTAGCCAAAGGCATGCACCATCACACACTTGGGTTAGATTAGAATAAATATGGAAACATGTATTCTAATCCTGTCTTTAAGCTGTCGCAACACAGTAGTTAGAATGCAGTACTGCAGGGCTAACTCACTACTCACACCAAGTGTTCAATTCTGAGTGGCTCAAGGTTGACTCAGCCTTCCATCTTTCTGAGATCAGTAAAATGAGGGTCCAGATTGTTTGGGGGCAATAGGCTGACACTGTAAACTACTTACAGAGGGCTGTAAAGCACTGTGAAGCAGAATATATTGCTATATAACCTGAAAATATAAGATATTGATGACTGGAAAATCAGAAAGTGCATTAAAAATAATAATATGCATCATACATCATAAATAAATTTTAGTAGTATCTTCCAGTCAACCTGACAACCCCCCCCCCCCAAGTAATCTTCAATCAGCAAATAAGGAACTCAAATGTTTTAAAAAGAGTTCCTTCATATATCCAGATCATTTAAACATCGGTGAAAATTTTAAAATATTAAGAGTTAAGCAATCATCATGACTAGTTATGGGATCTATGGTTCAACAGATCTGGACTGGAACAGTTTGGAAAAGGCAGCATAACTCTTTAATACTTTTCAACCCACAACCATGAGCAAAGAAAAACAAGACTTAACAGAAGGGTTTCTGATTTGGGGAGGAAAAAATCTAGATCCAATAGAACTATTAAGTAAATGCTTTAAGTAAAATTTAGGACTTTTTCTAAGAACTCTAAACTAAAAAACTTCACTTTTTAGTTCCACAAAAGCTTTGTGAATACAGCAACACATTAATCCAAGATTTAAAGATTTTATAGTTTTTTATAGACATGGCAGTTAAGCTGGTTTCGTTTTGTAGCATACACAAACTGCAAGATGTACATATGCTAACAGAAGCATTAGGATAGGGGTGTCAAATCAAGGCTCAGGGGCCAGATCCGGCCCGCGGGGTGCCTATGCTGCCACCCTGGAAACAGCAAAGGACTGGCCTGCAGTGCCTCTGCCAGTGCAGGAGGCTGTCTCAGCTGAAAATGGAGCTTGGGAGCATGTTTTCTCTGGCAGAGCGCTTAGGCCACCACAGGCGCCCCAAACATGAGTGACATTGAGCTGGCCATGCACACACCCGCCCCTCCGAGGTCAAACACAAGCACAATGCAGCCCTCAATGAAATTTGAGTTTGACACCCATGCATTAGGAGAACCTTGAAAAAGAATGACAAAATAAGAACCATATTAATTCAACTTAAGAGTTTATGTTATTCTTCATAGAAACCATGGCAGTTAAGCTGGTTTGCAATGTAGTCAAACGCAAGACAGTTTGGTGAATCTTGAAAAGGAATGACAAATAGCTCACTGGTTTTGGAATTGCTTTGGTCTTGGCCTCAGGCGTCAGTGAAGGGATCCAAAAACTTGGTAGCTGTTTGGCCTTTTCTCCACTGCTGGGCCCAGCTTGAGGGTCTCCTATAATGCAGAGAAGAACAAAGTTATTAAGATTAATTGTATATGGGAAAACACTGCACATCTAACAGTAATGGAATTCATCTACATGCTCAGGGGTGCTGTTGTAATATTAAATGTCCTGTACATAATTTTATATGCAATCATGTACTGCTAAAAACATTTTTTTAATATTACAGAGGCATACATACACATTACACATTGTTAAAAACAATTTTACCTTACAACTGGTGGCATATCCCCCCCACCCTTATGAGGTACTTTTGTTTGGTATACTGTGTTTCACGGAAAATAAGACAGGGTCTTTTTTTTTTTTTTACCTCCGAAATAAACACTTGGCCTTATTTTTGGGAGGTATTATTATTTTTGAGGTGCAGGAGGCGAAGAGTGTGGTCACCTCATGGCTGCTGCTGTGTTGCAATATTTTTGGGGAGGGCTTAATCAGGGTGGGGCTTATTTTAGTGCATACGCGCAAAAACCTGATTGGGCTTATTATCTGGGGAGGTCTTATTTTCAGGGAAGCAGGGTACAATTTGCACATTGGGCTACCGTGGCCCCGTGCATGCTTAGTCAAGAACATGTAAAAGGATCCAGGAAGTAGTTTTCTTGTGCATCCCAAAATGTGTCCCTCATCATTACATAGAGCCACAGTGGCATAGTGGTGAGAGTGCAGTACCACAGGCTACTTCTGATGACTTGTCAGCTACCAGCAGTTTGGTAGATCGAATCTCACCAGGCTCAAGGTGAGTAAAATGAGGACACAGATAGTTGGGGGCAATAGGCTGACTCTGTAAATCGCTTAGAGAGGGCTGTAAAAAGTACTGTGAAGCAGTATGTAATTCTAAGTGCTATTGCTATCATTACTTTAGTACTACCAAGCTCCACAAAGATGGGAATAGTGCAGGCATTGTTACTCCATGCTCGAAGAAAGGGTTCAACTGCTTGCATTTCTCCTGGATGACTCACTTCTCATTAATGCAAAGAGAACGATAGCAGGAGAGCTAATTTGAAAAGAGGTGATGATGGGTAGACAGTAAAACTGAAAAATGGAATGAAGGTAGGAAAAAAGTTTAAGAGAAGACAGAAATATGACAGTAAGCTAAGGAGCTATTTACAGTATGTAAGGACCAATAAAAAGTCACCTCCCCAGTTTAGTTTATATAGGGATATTTTAATTTTCAAAACACAGAAAATAGTCCTTGAAATCAGTCCTTTTATTACTTGTATTTACATAATTTACATTTGAAACACACTTCTTCCAACAATGGATAAGCTTCTTAAAGCTGTCATGAAAGAGCTCCACACCTTATCTCTTTAACTTAACAACCTCCTCTTGAGTGGCTCACAAGGTATGAGATCAAGACTTGTCATGTTGCAGCAAATATCCTATTTGTGCTTTCAAACTCACCTTAATCATTTGTTGACTGTTGCACTTAAGTGTTGCACGCACACACCTCATCTGGATGCTCATCTGGAGCCACATTTTTTATTCAACCCTTGTAAGAAGAGACTGCCTCCCCCCCCCCCCAAAAAAAACCCTGGTTTCTAAAGTTGCTTAAGGCACTGCACCATGAATTACAAACATTGCCAAAAGGCAGGGAAAAATGAATAGGAGCTTTGTGAACACTCTGCTTCTACAAGGCAAGCAGTACCAGAACAGAGAAAATGGGAGCAATTCTTATCAAGTCTGGCAGCATCTTTAAGGTTTACACGAGACCAGGCACAGCAGAAGGAAGAACCCATTCGTGTTATACTTGTACACAGAAGGCAAACAAGATATTTCCCCCTTCCACCACCAGTGGCTTAGATGTTGCTTGCATTCCTGATTTACCTGAGTGACGATCAAAGGGATTGAGATGTTTGCTCACAATGCTCAACTCTTTGTCAAGGAAACTCTTCACCTGGGACTCTTTGGCAGCCTTGCTCAACTCTGCCATTTCTGCCTTCTTTTCATTCTTCTGTTTTTCATAGGCCTGCAAATGCCAAAAAGGAGGCAATTACTAAGAAACCATTCACTGTTGCTCTACTTTTCAGCATGTCAATTGTAAAGCAACTGCTTCTGTTCTATATAAGAGATGTAGGGCAAACATGCAGTGGGGATAACTGTGCTCATTAAAAGCAAAAGTAAAGCTTTTAAAAAAGCTGTTGGCTTCATAATTACTTTTAAATGAGAAAAGTTTGAGCAAAAAAAAATAATGAAAAGCTTGTTGGCAACTATGGTAGATGAAGAAACTAGACTGCAGCTGTGGAATGCCCAACCAACAGCAGCACTACATAAACAGAGTTGAGTAAATAGCAGTAAATAGATTTGATGGATCCCAATATCCCAGCCTTATAACAACAGCAGTGAGTTAAGATGCTAAATACCCAAACAAGTAACTGAGCCATAAACATAAACCAAAGTTTGGTTTCTAGCTTAGTAGAGATGTAGTCTTTCTAAAAAGTGCTGATTTTTTTTGTCCTACATTCCTCTAATGTAGTACTATCACCTGAAAAGGGAAAAAGAAGACCCATTCCCATTAATAGCCTCCAGAATGGGATTTGAACTAAAATATACAAGAATCATTATGTGCTCTTTTTATTTTTGATACTCATAATCCAACACTGGCCAAAAGACAGGATGCCTATGTTAACACTTAAATCTCTTTTTAAGTCAGGAATCGATGGCCAATAAGGTCCATATCAACTTTTACTAAAGAAACGTAGTCCCTATTCTATAAATGTATCTTCCAAATCTAGAAAGAGAATTTATTTCTTTACCCTGTTTCCCTGAAAATAAGACCTCCCCGGATAATAAGTCCAATCGGGCTTGTGAGTGCATGCGGTAAAATAAACCCTCCCCAAAAATATTGCAACACAGCAGCAGCCATGAGGTGACCACACTTGCTACCTCCTGTACCTCAAAATTAATAAGATCTTCCCGAAAATAAAGCCAAGCGCTTATTTCGGGGGTCAAAAGAAAATAAGACGTCTTATTTTCGGGAAAAAGCAGTATTTGTATCTCACCTTTATTGTTTTTATAAATAACTCAAGCATATCCAGCACACTTTCCTCCTCATCTTTTCCCCATCTTTTCCCTACAACAACCACGTCTGAGGAGAAATGGGCTGAGAGAGTGACTGGCCTAAATCACCGAGCTGGTTTACCCAGCTAAGGTGAAACCTGAACTTTCTAGCCTGGTGCCTTAACCACTAGACCAAAGAAAGAGTAACCAAATTTGGCCACAGCTATGGAGTTCATCTTCAGTTTTCAGTCAAAATCTAAATGTATTGTTTTATAATGTTTATATATTAATTCTAGAATAAATTTCTCAAAGAAGTTTATAGAGCAAAATTGAATAACCACTAAAATCTTGTTTCTAGATCTACTTCCACATCCTTTCTTGAACAGACTGTTTCTTAAACCTTGCAGCCCCGTTGGTCTGATAGTATCAGCCCTTCTGGGCCATTAGGCAATGACTGTCAGAAGCTTTGGATATCTTTCTTCCTCAAACTACAGTGAATCACTGGCAGAGGATAAAGGCTTTTGATCTGGATAAATGCTACTGAATAGCAGGCCTATGAAAAGAATAAAATAATTCTTGTGAATTGTTATGAAGATAAAGTATCATCTGAGTCTTTATAAAAATGTAGAATGCCCACACTAAACTCACTTCAGCTAAGTCACATGTACTGGGTTAATTTTCATGTTATATAGCATATATATTTTATGTTACTGGGATTCAGTTCTTTTCCGCATCTTCTTTCATTTGCTAGCTGTTTTAAGAATAATCTTCCAATATATCTATTAAAATTGACAATTAGGTACGAACTCAATTATCCTTGTAGCTCTCTATATTGGCATACCTTCATTTGCCGGGCAATTTCCTTTTTCTGATGTAGGATATACTCCAGGATAGCTTCTTTTTCATACAGGTATCCATCAGGGCTGGAAAGGGGGAGGAGGGGAAGCAACATAAATATCACTTATAAACCCACCATAACCCAAGTCCTAAAGCCCCCATGCTTCTTTGACTACAGTGAGAATTTCAGAGCGTAATCATATTCTGTATTCTAGGATACATCTGAAAAGTCGTAATATATGTAACTGAGTGGCAAGATGGGGCATGTTTTTAATGTCCAGAATGACCCTTAACCCTTATAGAGAAGAAGC